>NC_079317.1:82862894-84222394 GCF_029931775.1 Euleptes europaea
CAGCTGCATGTACACGCCCTTCCCGTGATCAGCAATGTTCTGAAAGTCATGATTAAGGGGTTAAACACAGCCACTTCCACCATGCAGTCTCACTCTGCAGACAATCATGGGGATGGGGCCAGCATGCTTGTGCCCTCTCTCCGTCCCTGTGAATTGAGTCAGTGTTGGGTTGGGTCCTTTGCTGGGCTAGTGGCATCAGCTTATTATAACACAGAATCATATTTGTGAGTATACATAACAGCTATGCATGTACTATGCTACATATCAGTAAGAAATGGCATGCACAGCAGTAGTTCATCTCATGAGTTTGACTGAGTAGCAGTTACAGTACAGTTCTAAGCAGAGTGAAACTTTTCTCAGTCCCATTGACTTTACTGGACTTAGAAGAGAAAAAATTCTGCGTAGCCTTGCACTCTCACTTCAGTACAGTATGCTGTTCCTTACTAAAAGAGACTCTTTCATCCCAAGGAGTTCTGTTGTAAATTCCGGTTATAACACAATGATGATACTTTCTTCAGATCTCAGCTTAAAAGCACTGGATATGAAAAAAAATCACATACCCAATGATGACAATCATCCAGAAAATTTCTGTTATCAAGGAGCAATTTACCCACTGTAACAGAGGACTTCTGCTGCAGCGTTATGAAACACAGAGCTATATTTGGTTTCTGTACTCTACGGAATCGTTATCAGTAAGAATTTGGCATTTTTTGATGGTCGTCAGAGCTTAATTTTTGGCTTCCCATTCTGTGGATACGTAGACTGACCTTATGGATGTTTGCATAGGGAGACTTGCTGGACAATTCTAAGCAAAGGATTGCAACCTTATTTATTTATTCTGTATTTTTGGTATTCTGCTTTTTCCCCATGGAGTGCATTCTACTCTCCTCCACAACCCCATGAGGTCAGTTAGGCTGAGAGAGAGTGACTAGCTCAGGGTCATTCATGTACAGATCTAGTTTGTTATGATGCCAGTTCCCACTCTGGAAGCTCAGCTTCCATCTGCAGAGGTTCCTTGAGATGAGAAGTTGTCACTGTGCTGGGACTTTTCTATTCCAAGCAGTGCAGCAGGAAAGAAGAGATGGGGACAGGGAACTCCTTCACTGGGAAACTGGCAACTTTGCTTTTCTCAGGGTCAAGAAATTGCAGCTGGGGGTGGGTAAATCCCTACCCCAGGTGGGTAAATCTGGGGCCTATTATCAGCTCATCTTCCACTCAGGTATTTTCTAACACAGTGAATCATGATGCATTGCAATTTCAGGTGAGATATAGTTAAGCATGAGAACAAGAATGGAAGTGAGCAGCTTCTTTGACCAGTACTGAAAACATCTTCTGTCTCAGACCCATAGAAACACACAAATGGATCTCCCATTCCTGTGTTTTAAAGAGGTCTCTCCCGGGGAGGGGGGCGATGTGGCACAGTTGAATTGGATAAGGAATACCTGATTGCAAGTTTACACCTTGGACTGTTTGAAGATTTTTGTGGGGAACTAGCTTTTTTAAGAAGAGCAGACATACCGTAATTAAATTTATTTGCTATGGAAATACATTTGAAAACAGAGTACAAACAGTAAATATTAATAAGATAGCATAATTTCTCATTACTGTGCGTAAGCAGCATGCTGCTTACAAAACTCCTTTCATTGTGAATTTTAAAAAGGCTCCTTCTCTGGGTCCATGCTATGCAGATTTATCTACGGAGATAATTATGGCACACCTTTTCCTCTGCTATCAGACATTCTGGAAACAGAATATTGGTACCACACGTACCACATATACTTTCCTAGGGATCATGACAATGTTAATTCAGCTTTGCATAGGAATCTTATCATAGCTTAACCATTGGGACACTGTTGTTTTGATGGAGAGGTGAACTAATGACTGAAGTTGCTATAGCAAGGAGTGGTCCGTTGTTTTAAAGGTTTATAACAGGGGTGGGGAACCTTTTTTCCGCCAAGGGCCATTTGGATATTTATAACATCATTTGCAGACCATACAAAATTATCAACTTAAAAATTAGCCGACCAAGCCCCAAGCAGGCAGTTGCCCCAGATGACTCCCCTGGTGCGGGCAAGCAGGCAGGCATCCAACTGGTGGCACATTCTGGCCCAGCCCCCTTTGACCCCCCCCCATTGTTGCCACTTCCACCCCCAGCCCTCTTCTAGTACAGAGGGAATATGTTTCTCCATGGCCCTGGTAGGAAAGAGTTAACACAGTTTCTTGGGCGGTCCTAACGGCTCCATAGCTAAGGACTCTTCTGCAAGGGGGAGAAAGGTTCCTTTTCTCAGCAAAACAAACTCACATCTGCCTTGAATAGAGGCTATTCTTGTCTGTGGGAGGGGGCGGATCGCCAGTCTTAGATCCTTCTGAGCTAGAGATATGCCAGGACCCACAAAGGGCCAGACCAAATGAGTTTGCGGGCCTTAAACGGCCCCCGGGCCTGACCCCCACCCCTGGTTTATAACCTACAGGTTCTATTTTAGTCTGTTCCCTTAGACAAGAAGTCTAATTTAATTGGAGCATGTCTGGCAAAGAAGAGAGTGAGTGGGTGGCTCAGTCGTGTAATGGCAACCCGCCGAAGGAAATTTGTAATTTAATAAATAAAAACTTCTCACTACTTCTTAGAAAAGCCATTTTTAATCCTTTCATTTTAATTTCTTATTATACTCACCCTAGAATCCAATAGCTCAAAAAAATAAACAAATGTGCCTTTAGCTCTCAACCCTCACCAATCAATCAACTAAAGCTTAAACTGATTAAAGCTTCTAGCCATAATTGTAATATTTTGAGTGAGATATACTGTGATTAAAAAAATTAATTACATCTGCATCCCTGTACACTGTGGATTGTAGAGAAATGTATGAAATTAATATTTCAAATTCCTTGGCAGGCAGAACAGACTTGAGTGGGAATGGCTTGCTCAGTGTCGTATAAAAATCACTTGTTCACTTCACTTTTTCCCGTTTCATTCCGTGACAAGTACCAGGTGGTCTTTGGCAAGTCACTATCTCACAATATATTCTAGTGAATGTTGTATGACATGCACCTTTAGGTCAAACTTGGAAAATGATTTATCACCCCAAGCTCAGTGTGAATTATGTTGTTAAAACACAAAGGTCGCAGCCAAGAATTGTATTTATTGCTCTGAGAAATAAGGCAAGTGGGGTATAGACCACTGGTTAGCTCAAGTCTCATGTGAAATTAACTGTATTTCCTTATTATTATTATTTTTTTTAGGTGCAAAAACCTTACATTTCCCAGCAGTCTTCCTGAGGTTAGCATTGTTTTCATATTTGTCAACGAAGCTCTCTCGGTGATTCTACGATCCATTCATTCTGCAATTGACAGAACTCCCGCTCACTTGCTCAAAGAGATTATTTTAGTGGATGACAACAGTAATAATGGTGAGTAGAATGTTTTCAGTAGTGTGTTCTTTAGTCTTCAAGCTTTACTAACTTGGCCATTGATTACCAATTTGTACACTAGATCCTGATTAGAACATATTGCTTTGAACCATTTAGGAAGTACGAAATGTGGGATATCAATATTTTAATAGCAGATATATAACAGTGTCTTAATAGCTCTTCCTTAGTAATGGCATTCACTCACTCGTTGGGACTGACCAAATGAGAGCATGGCTATATTTTACAAGTATAGTAAATACATTGCCATCCAAGATGTCTTTGGTCTCCATTTTACTAGTGCTTCAGGGATCAAAATAGGCACATCCATCAGGCCACAGGCGTTTCTTTACACTTATGCCATAAAGTATCATTTATAGAACCTCTTAAGCTCTTTCTTTTCACTACATGGTACCCCCTTCCCCCCCCCCCACCCCATTTCTGTCCATGGCTGTGCAGGGTTAAGTTGGTATTGGGCAAAAAGTGTTAACTGGAGTTTATACCTTAATTGTAATTTTCTGTGAATGTTTTGAGAGTTTTATTTGTCCACCCTGAGGACAGCCTAAAAGTCTAAATAGTTAATACTACATCTGAGCTTTTTACCTCTACACACTGTGTTGTGCTTCAAAATGTGAACAAATCTCTGGTGAATCTCATGCACTCTGTTATGAATTTGTGCTTTAAAAAGTTGTAGTTGTCCTGTCTGTCTGTCAAGATATAGGCTGTGTTTTCCCCAGAAGAGCAATTTCTCCTTTGGGGTATAATTTCCATTTGGAAAATGGTGATATGACCCTGTGTCATGGTCCCAATCTCAATTGCTCTTCCTTCTCAGTCTGCTTTTGCAATCTGAAGGGAAGTAATCTAGTTTGTACTGCTCACTAGTGAGAAAGGTTGCTGCGACTTGTCCAGAAAAGGAAGTTTCAGGGTGGCTTCTTGGAACTTTCTCTCAATTGTTTCATTCTGAGTATGCTATATTTTATAGATGAAGACATCATATGATTCCCTGTGTTTAACATTCTGTGATCCTAAAAAACACACATTTTAGCTGGACCAAGAACCAAATCGCACTAATAAAATTACAAAAAATAGTTCAGATTGCGGCAATGCATTCTATGTAGATTTTCCCTTGACGATGGTTGTAGAAACTCCATCTGGTTCAGTATTCAGCTGCTGATGGGTGTAAGCCATTGTGAACATATACTCCTGTTTTGAAATGTTCAATGGCTGCAATATTATTTCAGCGCTGAATTCAATGTGCTGCTTTGAACACGATAGACCTAAACGGTTTGAGTTTCAAGTGTCTCAGTGAGCACCTTGACATTAAGATCTGCCAAAGGAACACTGCTCTCGGTGCCACCAATTGTTGATACTAGTATATTCTCAAGAAAGAGTGGGTCCTTTTAGACAATCCTAGATCTTTTGAACCCCTTGTACTTTCAGTAGGTGCGGTATCTTTCTTTCCTTCCAGATCGGATCTCAGTTGTTTGCAGCTCTTTGGGATATTGACTTAAGCATAGAATCATCAACTTTTATTATTTTATTTTATTATTTTAACCTAACTTTGATTTTTACCTAGAGCTGAAATTGTATCGAAATAAAACTTGACTTGACTTGACTTAAGCAAGATATTCTGCGTGTGTGTGTGAATATTCTGTTAGGACAAGTGGTGAACCTGCAACCATTTGCAGGTCACTTCATTTTCCTCTGCATCCCCCTTCCCCACACTATTTCCTCTTTTTCTCCTACTGGGAGCAGCATACCCTCTCCTATTCTCGCTGAAAGGTCAAACCAAAGCCAAAACAACCCTGACAAGGGCCCTTGAGAGCATCCATTTCTTAAAGCTACAGGTGAGCCTTTTATCGTTTTGGTGGTTAAATCCACCCATGTATTTTTTTTGTATATTTCAGATTTTTCTGCAAACGTGAGGCTTTTTTCAGGTTTGTAGAAAGATCTGTCTGGTCTGTCTGTGGCCCCAGTTGCTGGATTTAAGAATCCACAGAAGGAGCCACATTGAGAATTAGATATATTGATCTGTATGCTTTCCCCTACATTTTTGATGTAAGGTATTAATTACTACCTTAGTTTATCTTGTAGATTTAAGGCTTATATGGATGTATTATATCGATATATTGGTTGTCCTGGTCTTGGTGCTGTTGTCTTCGGACTGTTGTCTTTTGGTATTTGGATTTATTTTTTTAGATTGAATTGTTCCAGTTGTGAATTGTTTTAATTTGTTTTCATTGTAATCAGCCCCGGGAATTATTGCAACTGAATCGCAATACATAAATATAGTAAATACAAAATATTAAAAGTTAAAATAAACCAGTTTGCTTCCCTAGAAATGGCATAGGGATGTATGATAACCATTGGTTTGATTAATCAGTTTTTCATTTAACTGATTTCTCAGCCAGGATTGCAATGCAGGAAATTGCCAGTTTAAGAAGCCCTATGACTATTACAAGGAGAGTCTTGGTGTCGTCTTGTACAAGTAACTATTTTTGGCTGCAAGCATTTTGTTTACCATCAGTAGTGTGTTAGGTGGTCTATAGAAGATAAAAGTGACAGTCTCTGCCCAAGGACTTTCTAGTCTCCACCAGAGATCTATAATATAGCCAATTAAAAGGAATACTGCAACATTATAAAAAGGAATGTACTTATATTTTGTGAATATAATGGTTTCTGTTTCAAAATTTTCACATGTGCATTGTATTTGTTGACTAAACTACATGATTCATATAAGTGGGGATGTTTATCAGTGCTATATGTATTTGTTAAACCATTTATGCCCAGCATATTCTGAACCCTTGGAGGACTTCAAGGCAGCTTTGAAGCTTTCATCACATATTCCATTTTCAAGTGATCTTGAACTCTCCAAAATATTTGGTTCTGCTAGAAGGTCAGTTAGAGCACATATTATTCAGAGGGGATTCAAAAACTTTTTGATTTAAGGAGTTGCTGTACCTTGTTTTTCACAATTTCCTTCTTCATCACTATTACATAATGCCTATTGCTGATTTTTGCAAAAGATCCAGTTCGGAATCCATCCCATTCATTGGTAGGGTTGCCAACCTCCAGGTACTAGCTGGAGATCTCCTGCTATTACAACTGATCTCCAGCCGATAGAGTTCACCAGGAGAAAACGGCCACTTTGGCAATTGGACTCTATGGCATTGAAGTCCCTCCCCTCCCCAAACCCCACCCTCCTCAGGCTCTGCCTCAAAAAACCTCCTGCTGGTGGTGAAGAGGTACCTGGCAACCCTAACCATTGGATTTCTGTAGTGGGGAAAATGTAGTACAATTAAAAACATATAAGCTCCCTGCTTACTTCAGCTATTCTGTATATCAAGGGAGGGGAATGAAATTCTAGCAGAGTCACTTAGATAGGAATGTAAGTACATATCCAGGAACACAGAGAGAATATGGGGACTTCAAGTGAGTTCAGATCTAAATTCCTTGAGCACTGTTTTATTTTATCTAAGCTTGGCAGACCTTTTCTTAAATCGTCTTCACAGGTCTCCATGGGGGGGAAAAACATGCAGGATTAATGTGTTGTTTTCATCAGTTTATCCTCGGCTGCAGGCTTTGCAGAACACTGGAGTGATTGAAAATTACCTGTAATTGTGTAACAAATTGTCAGGCAGACCATGAGAAGAAACTGTGAATTAAGCAGGTTGCAGAGTGCTGTGCTGGGCCCAGTGAGGTATCTATTACCGCTAGTACCTTAACAAACGCAGGAGACTTGGCCAATTGATAGCTGCTCAGACTGCTAGAAAAACACACTTGGGAACACTGGGTTGGATCCAGGATTCTGCTAATGTAGTGAATGCACAGGAACAGACTTTTCCCATCTTTGCCTTCCCCTTGAGAGCCAGCGTGGTATAGTGGCTAAGAGTGGAGGACTCTAATCTGGAGAACCAGGTTTGATTCCCCACTCCTCTACATGAAGCCTGCTGGGTGACCTTGGACCAGTCACTGTTCTCTTAGAGTTCTCTCAGCCCCACTTACCTGACAAGGTGTCTGTTGTGGGGAGAGGAAGGGAAGGTGATTGTAAGGTGGCTTGAGACTCCTTAAAGGTAGAGAAAAGCAGGGGATAGAAACAAACTCTTCTTCTTCTTCCCCCTCCCTCCCTCTGGAACCCTCTCCCAAAGTGACAGGTAAGGGTTGAGGGACTCTACAGAACAATATGCTATATGGCACAGGGGCTGCATCTAACATGGAAAATATGCTGAAATTATTTTTGTGTGCTGCACTGGCACAAGAATGAAGGGGGTGAATGACGGTGAGGGCTGTCCAACGGTGAAATGTGCTGCCTCGGAGGGTAGTGGAGTCCCCATCTTTGGAGGTCTTTAAGCAGAGGTTGGATTGCCATCTGTCGGGAGTGCTTTGATTGTGGGATCCTGCATTGCGAGGGGTTGGACTAGATGGCCCTTGTGGTATCTTCCAGTCTTGTGAACTCTTGAACTTGACGCAGCCTCAAGCTGAATGGCATAGTTTTCTGGAGGGTCTCCTGAGTCTCAGCATATTGGGGGGGGGGTTGCACAGACTATTGCTGAGGGAAGGCAAGAGAAATCCATTATCCTCCAAATTGTGCTATTTGCAGAAGGCTGGATCTAACTACTGCTTCTTAATCCAAACTACATGTTTCTGAATCCATGTGTGAAGTTTGCAATCCAAAAAGAATTATCTTGATTTTCTGTTGGTGACTGTAGATTTCCAAAATGCAACGTGTTTGCTAGAAATGACAGAGTATGTAACCTCAGGCCATTCATCCTACTGGAGATACTTCTAATTCTAAGAATAAAATGCATTTTAATACATATTATTTAAATATTTTGCTAAGCACTTCTATAGCACTGTATGTATCAGTGATCCTCTCTGTATTTTTATAAACGTATTGTCTGTCTCCTGTTGCAGGTTTTTTCCCCACCAAAGGACCCTTACCTGAATTAGATATGCCCATGTGCAGTAAAGATTGTCAAAAGAAATTTGGAAGCAATGCCTCTGTTCTGTGAAGACTATATGAATTATTTGTTTCAAACATAAAATCTATAAAACTAGGAAATAAAAACTTAATCCTGCAAAAATATTGGTACTGTGAGTTATAAACATCATTGCCTACAGATCTTTAATTCTGAATGATGCTTCAGTATCACAGTGCATTTTATTGCTGTAGCCCTGGGAACTAATACATGAAATGCTGATCCTTATTTATGTCATTTCATAAACAATCTAAATCTTTTGTGCATCCCAGATTTGTTTGTTTAATCTTTTTAGGATGCTCTACCTCAATTTGGCTTCTTTCTGTCTGAGGTGTGGTACTGATCTGAAATACTTTATTCTCTGTGAAAGCAGCTACCACGCAAGCGATGCACATTGCAGTCTACAACCTGCCTCTCATTACAGTTTCCAGGAGAGGGGGATGGCTTTGGATCACACTTGTCATCGGCTCCTGAAAGTATCTTGTTGCCCCTTTAAAGGAAAGGGCTCTACAGTGCCATAATGGCATGTAGTGTGGCCCAGACACTGGCCAGTTCAGCTCACTTCCTGTTCACCTGGGGTGATCAGGCAGGCAATTAAATGGTGGACTGTTTGTAACCTATTGGTGTGTATTTACAGGAACAGGCTACTTGCAGAAGCCAACTGCCAGCTGATGAGAGATCAGCTTGGAGTCAGCCTGCATTCTCCTGATGGGGAAATTTTCCTCTGTACCAGCTAGGGTTGCCAGGTCCCTCTTCGCCACCGGCTTGAGGTTTTTGGGGTGGAGCCTAAGGAGGGAAGGGTTTGGGGAGGTACTTCAATGCCATAGAGTCCAATTGGTAAAGCGGCCATTTTCTCCTGGTGAACTGATCTCTATTGGCTGGAGATCAGTTGTACTAGCAGGAGATCTCCAGCTAGTACCTGGAGGTTGGCAACCCTAGTACCAGCAAAACATTTTTGGGGGAAGGGGATGAGGAGCCAAGTTCTGGCTGACCAGCAGAACTCCGGTTCTTCTGAGTTCCAATTCTGGAAACATTTGTTTCCTAGACTTGCTGATGTGCAGAAAAGTTTGGGGGGAGGGGGTATCAGAAGGCCAGCTGATTTTACTTCTCCCCATCCTAAGGTGTCAGTTTAGGCTGCCGAGAAAAAGAAAGAAACCATTTTCTCCTTTTGCCTTTGCAATTCAGAGATCAAAAGCATTGCTTCTAGTTGGAGGGAACAGCTCCCTTTCCCAGTTCACTTATAGGTGGATAAGAACAGAACTTTCAGCTGTTCCCCAATCAGTTGTGAGTCAGCTTCCCATCAACAGGCAGCTGCAAACTTGATGTTTGACAGCTGCTTGAATTGCTGTTTGCAACATTAAGATATCAGTGATTGGCTCACAGGCTGGTCGTGAATGTGAAATAAGGAAAGTGCATCTGTCAGACAGGCTAAGAAATTCATGCTCTGATGGCATGATCTTAGCCTTCGCTTCGCAAATAGTGATATTTTGCAATGGAGCATGCTTGTCATTGGACCAAACTAGGTACAAATTTGATCAGGATTTAGCCAAAGGTTGGGTTGGTGCACGTGCAGCTCCCCCCAGTGGAGCAAATAATATCCCCAGGGGCCATTTTGGGTTGGGAAAATGGTACGGGGGAAGGCTGAAGTCACTCTTCCCTTATACCCTGGTCTTGATCCAAATCAGGCCCCTGCGGTTCTTGGCAACTTAGTTCCCAGCATCTGCCATCTATGATGAGAATCAAGTTGGGGAAACCTGAGACATGGCTAAATGTATTGCCTAGTTTGCCTGGGGGGACTGGTTTCTGGGGACACAACAATTTTTGCATGGTATGTCTCTGTTAACTTCTAGCACATGACTCTGGTGCTGTGTCAACATCTTCTATAACTTGAATTCAGATAGATTTCATGTACACCTTTTATCCTCCCTGGACTATATCAACATTTGTAACTCTTGTGGCACCAAAAATAACCTCTGAAATCTAAAAAAAAAGTTCTTAATAGCTGTGTTAGTAGTACTAATTTACACTCATGAACAAACTTGGCCAAACTTGATCTGTCAACAGAAGGCCTGTGACCAGATCTCCTAAGGATTTTTAAGGTTCAAAGGTCCCATGAGCATGCAGTTTGGGTTGGGACATAACACTTGAAAGTATATTAAACTGTTCATGCCATTTTCCCAGTGCAAATCCCTCCCCTCCAAGCTGCTGGTTGCCCATGTAGAAATTCATACAGGAGCTGAGACGGTGCTTGTTTATTTACCCCAGAGGGCAAATAGTATACAGGGGTGATGATTGCCTGGGAACATAGCCCAAAGGAATATGGTTAAATCCTAACACGTCCAGCATCTCAAATGCAAATAATCCATATCTACTTTTATGCTTAAAAAGTTCAAAACTCCCACAGGGTCTCCCATCTGCTTTGCCCTTGTAGAGATACCTGTTGTGTTGCAAGGCTACTAACAATGGAGACAGTGCCGTTTAAGCCCAAATTACATATGCTTAAACTGTTCATTGATTTAGCTTAAAGGGCACAAATCCCATAGTGGTGACTCAAGGTGTATAATAGTCTGTTCAGATAAAACTTTGTAAAATGTGTTAACCTTGGCTCATTTTATGGATAATACCTCTATGCAGAACCCTTTGACTTATGTAAGTTATAGGTTTTTGATATATTATAGTCTTTATCTTTCTCCTCTGATAGTCCCTGGCCCCAGAGTTATCTAGCTGTTCTCAACCAAGACCAAGGATTTTTCGGCTCTGGTCCCAGCCTGGTGGAACTCTCTATCTAATGAGACTTGGGCCCTGCGGGATATAGCTAGGTTCCACAGGACCTGTAAGACAGAGATGTTCCGTCAGGCCTAAGGTTAAGGACAGTGAAGGTCTATACATAAGCTGGCCTTCCATTACCATCCCCCCAAAACCCACATTTAACACAACATTAGGGGTGTCAGTAAAGAAACGTAGGAATTTTAACTGAAATGCTTTAAAATTTGCCCAAAATCGATTTTACTGTTGTGGAGGAAATGTTAGATTCCTTGTGGCTGAATGTTTGTATATGTTGGAAGCTGTCCTGAGCCCAGTTTGCTGGGGGGAGGGCTGGGTATAAATTGATATTGATATATACGCACATATATGAGTGTATATATGTATGTATATATGTGTGTGTGTGTGTACAAGTATCTATCTATCTATCTATCTATCTATCTATCTATCTATCTATCTATCTATCTATCTATCTATCTATCTATCTATCTATCCACACACACACATACACATACTCATACTTTTGAAAATAACCAGATACTCCATCTTTGTAAAAACTGCTGGAGCATGTAAGAGAGAATATGATTGCTAATAAAAAAGGATCTGCTTCTATAAATATATAATGATATCTCAATAGGTAGTATGATGAAGAGAAGAAGGGAATCGTAAAAATTCCTCACTCCTTTGCAGCAAATGACAGCTGTCTCTATTCGTACACATTCTGCGTTCTCATTATAGTTACCATGTGTGCCCAAGCAAAACACGGTATATACCATGCCAATATCAAATAGTAGATCACGTCCCAAAGTCCAGTTTCTGGATAAATGACAGCAGCAGTGCCCTGCTATAACCTCCTGGATGAAAATCTGAGAGGAATTTAACAATTTACTCCCTGTATGGACTGAAGTACAGTATATATTAAATAACAGGATTAATAATGTATTTTAAATCTTCCTTTGCTACATCATTGTATCTATCAACTAAGACAGGCATTAGAATGAAGCATGAATAAGGTGGAAATTGGCATCATAAGTGTGGAGGAAAGCAGAGGTAACAAGTTAGATACAGCAGAACATTTCCACTATTGGAAGAAGGGTTGTTTTTGCCAATTCTCTCCTCCTTCTGTACCCTCTCTCTCCCCCTGTGCTGTTTCTTGGAGTCCTTAGTCCTCCATTTTGGGGGGCATTTTGGGCTGCTGTGGAAGGGAAAGGTGAGTAAGTCCCACTCCATTATGGAAAACCCTTCTTTTAGTAATGGAGACTTTCAACAGGGTCCAAACTATTACCTGAAGATTGGCTTTTATTTTTAGCCATTGCAGATAACAAAGCCAACCCTGCAAGATTATTAATGAAGTAACTCATTCACTCCAGCGATGTTAATAGTTGCATCTGGTTGTTCTATGATGAAGCAAATCCTGAGTCATGGTGTATGGTTAGGAGTGTTACAGAACTCATGGCAATGGAGTAGACATTAGCATTGTCCTCTACAGTATTAGTAGCAAACCACTATGCGTTGTTGAAGCTTCTCATGATATTGATGGTTTGATACTGCTGCTTGTCCAGTTTAATAAACAATTAAAATTATGTAGGAAATGTGGATCATCAAAAAGTCGAAAATCTATCTTGATGGATACAAAGCAATCATCAGGAGACTGGGGAGGCAGAGACTTAGGGGGACAGTCGTCAATGATGGCATGACATCACTTCCAAGGAAAACCTAGATGCCATTCCTCTCTAGGGTTCACCATAGTGTTTATGGTGATTCCTAAAGAGGCATGATATCACTTCCAGGTTTTCTTAGAACTGATGTCACTCTGTTGCCCCAGCTATTATTAAAAAAAAAAAATCTCCCACTGCCACTCAGAGCGGTAGCAATTGGGAGCTGGGGTCAGTGGATCCCCCACCCCCACAGGGGGGCTGGCACATTGGCAGCAGTAGTTTATTTCATAATATGTCAAGGATAATATCTATCTCAGTGCAGTTTTCCCCAGATTTCCAAAGATAGTTTAGAAGCCACCAATTAATCTCCTGTGAAGCCTTCTCTTTTTGGAAACAAATGTTTGAAATGAGAAAGCTATGAAAATATCACACTATGTATGTCATTTAAATACTAGAAAATAATTTAACACTTCCACAAATTTGGATCTTCTAGTTTAATGAAACAATTTAGGTTCTTTTATGTAAGCATTTAACCTGTCAACTTTTCCTTGTGAATTTTGATAACCATAATTTGCAAATAATAATGTTTTTACTGCATTTTAAGAAGTTTGTATACAATTCTGTGCTTTAATACTCAAGAGTTATACAATGTGTGTCAGAAATCAGACTACATTTATGCTAGGATACTACCTGTGTGCCAGTCTAAGTAAAACACTGGTCAATCAGGAGTATTCTCAGTACAGACTAATTATTGAACAAACTAAAACCCCTGAAATCCCTGACAAGGATTGAAATCCAATAGTTTTGTCACTGGTGTTTATAGCTTTCATCTTGTTATCATGGTTTTTGCTGCTGTGTATTTCAAGATAATACTGTCCAGATAACCCTGTATGTTTGGGGAGGGGTCCCAAAAGTAAGATGAGGTTCTCTATCAAGGACAAAGACTGTAAGGCCTTAAGAGTGAGGAGACCAACTCTTGCACAAAGTGCCCCAAACTACTGCATATGTGCCAGCTTCTAGCTATTGGGACTCCTCCAGCACCTGAGGGTAGTATACACATGCTGCTTTTTTATCTTGTTTTATCCTGCCTATTCTCCAGGGAGTTCAGGGTTGTGTCCATGGGTCTCTTGTCCTCCATTTTATCCACACAACAACCCTGTGAGGCAGGTGACTAGGGTTGCCAGGTCCCTCTTCGCCACCGGTGGGAGGTTTTTGGGGTGGAGCCTGAGGAGTGTGGGGCTTGGGGAGGGGAGGGACTTCAATACCATAGAGTCTACTTACCAAAGTGGCCATTTTCTTCAGGTGAACTATCTCTATCAGCTAGAGATCAGTTGTAATAGCAGGAGATCTCCCGCTACTATCAGTTACTCAAGTGTAAGAAATGTAGTATAAAAGCAATATAAATGTATTTTTTCTTTACAGAGGTTTCATACCTGAATAACACAACGTGGGCAATTTCCCACAAAGAATTCAGATAAATATCCAAAAGGAAAGCCAACTTACTGATGAAGCACACGAAACGAGCACCAACCTAGGGTGTTGTTGAGTTGGACTTTACGTTGTTCTATTTTGTGGTGTTCTTGACCGGGAGAACTCCGGTATGACTTTTCGTTTTGAACTTTGTTGCTCACAAGCCATACAGAATCCCTGACTTTTGGCTGCAGGAAGGCAGCCGCAGCGTGATTTACACCTTGGTTTGACTTTTGGCTGCAAGAAGACAGCCACAGCATGATTTATACCTTGGTTTGTTTTTGAATTTCATTTGGACTGTCTAGCAGCTTACACTTGAGTAACGGACTCTTTTACAGTTTACACTTGAGTAACTGATTCTGAAATTGAATGGTGTGACTGAACACTTTGTATTATCTTGTTTAAATGTTTATTTTGATTTCAATGTACCGTATATAGTGTTACTTAAATAAGGGAAACTTGCAATTGGTGAATATAATCTTATGTTTAAAAGCAGAGCCCTCGTGCTGATTTTTTGGTATAACTGTGGTTAATACAGCATAGATCCATTGTTTACTACCTGGAGGTTGGCAACCCTATGTGTGTCTGAGAAAACGACTGCTCCAAGTAACCCAGTGAATTTCACGGCAAGAAGGGATTTGACCCTGGCTCTCACCAGTTCTTGTCCAACACATACATATATATATTGTCCTAACTACACACGCACTTTCAGGTGGGGGTGAGTGCAAAAGTGGGACAAAGGGGAACTTTCCATCAGCTGCAAATACTCTTATATAATATTGTGAGACCATCATATGCTTGATCACTTTTAATGTACTTATTTTAATGTGAACAAAGCTCTAGAATTCTTCTGTGTCTATAATATTTTTATACTGATGTTTAACTAGTCTTCATTGTCATCAACAAATTGCCGAAATGAGATCTTTCAGATCATGTGGCAATAGCTTCCCAAAATATTATAGTCTGGTACAAGCTTGCTAACAGCTCTAGAAATCCACCACAGCAGGGTCTCTTTGCGCCTTTAGAAGAGCTCACCTATTAACTGATTAAATATTTATGTAGTCAACATTTGTATGTTAAAATAAGAATATCAAACGAAGACTGGCCAAATTCCTTGATATATTTTTCTTTATTTGCAGCTAGGGTTGCCAGCTCTGGGTTGGGAAATACCTGGAGATTTTTGGGATGGAGCCTGAGGTGGGTGGGGTTTGGGGAGGGGAGGGACTCTAATGGGGTATAATGCCATAGAGTCCACCTTCCAAAGTGGCCATTTTCTCGGGGTGATCTCTGTCACCTGGAGATCAGTTGTAATCCCAGGAGATCTCTAGCCATCACCTGGTTAAATGAAATAAACACATCCTGAGTTTATTTCATTTATTCTCATTTGGTCATAGTTGCTGTTTTTTTGTATATCACCTGGAGGCTGGCAACCCTATTTGCAGCACAGTCTTTGTTTTCATCCCCCCATTCACTGTTATTTCCTCCTGGGCCAGCTTTTTTTCTCTTCCATCTCCCATATACTCTTTGAGTCCCGTGCTTTCTCACCTACACACCTGTACCACAATCCCATCTCCCCCCTACCCATTCATGCTACTCAGGACCAACTCATACACAGCCTTTTCACACACAGTACTCCTATTCTGGTTTGTCTCCCACTTCTACAACAGTCCCCTCCACAGCTAGTCCACATGTGCAGCCTGTTCTTTCCTAAACTACTAAGCAGCCATAATGTTCTGAAGTATTCCATGACATTTCAGTCGCTGGCCAATGAATAGGGAAGGCTCATTTCCTATCAGTTGAAGCTTAGAACTCTAAACTTGAATGTTCTTAATTCAGAAGAACTTGGTGTACCATTCATAACATGCTCCAATTACTGATGACTATTCCTCTTTGGAAGTCTGCGGCATGCTAAAGAAGAACAAAATGAATCATTGTTATTTTCAATAGTCAGTTGAGACCGTCTTGACAGAATTGCTAAGTGTTATCAGTTCTCTCAAGATTGCCTCATACCAGCTGCTGCATAGCTTCACTGCTCTTCGATGGCAAGGTCCTTTGGCCCAGTGCCTGCCTAATCATTATTTAATGCTTCAGAAGTTGCCATCTTACATTTAGAGGCATTCTTTCCAAGCAGTAACAATACTAACTGATTTGCATGTAGTTGAAATAATTGGAAAAATAAAAAATGCTGGGGAAAAGAGAGATGCAAACTGCACTGTGTTTTATGAAGCTGAAAAAATGCCATCTACCTAATCAAATTACAGCTTGAATGTGAAGAAGCTTAAAAATGTTTATACAGTGAAGTCCATGGTTTGTCAGGTTCACATTCTAGGGAGTGATTCTATCCTTTATTACTTGATTGTTTTTAGTAGTTGAAGACTTTCTTTTCATTTTCAATATATGTGTTGTGCATAGTTATGAAATGTTTGACAGTCTGATTGATTCTTCTGCATCCAAATAATAAAATCTGGAAGTGTGAAGAGAGAAGGAGGGTATCTAGTCAAATGTTCTGCCGCAAGGCAGGCTCTTCTGCCCATAGATCTGCATAGATTAATTCAATCCAGGACCTAGTTAATACTTAAACAGCAGCCATGTGGCCCACCTATCCACAGATGAAACAGGGATACTCCTGGGTATCAATCAGTACATGGGGCTATAGGCAAAGAAGAAGAAGAGTTCGTTTTTATATGCCAACTTTCTCTACCACTCAAGAAAGCATCAAACCAGCTTACAATCACCTTCTCTTCCCCTCCCTACAACACACACCTTGTGAGGTAGGTGGGGCTGAGAGAGCTCTAAGAGAGCTGTGACTAGCCCAAGGTCACCCAGCTGGCTTCATATGTAGGAGTGGGGAAACAAATCCAGTTCACCAGATTAGCCTCTGCCCCTCATGTGAAGGAGTGGGGAATCAAACCCGGTTCTCCAGATCAGAGTCCACTGCTCCAAACCACTGCTCTTAACCACTACACCATGCTATCTCTCATAGCTAGCAGTAGTAGACCATGGTGAAGCCTGCATAATCAAATGTACTAAATGTATGAACTAAAACTACAGGCTGGCCAGTGGTCCCAGATGATAAACACTGGATCGACATGTAATATATATATATATAGTTGTGAACTATTTGTATGTTTGCATTATTTGAAGGAAATGGGTCCCATTGCACAGCTGAGGAACCCTGAGGCACAGCAGTGAGTGACTGTCCAACATTGGTGGATACATCCATGATAATAATAAGTAACAGTAAAGAAAGTAACTCTAGCCCATGACTCTGTGGATACAAGACAACACACATAGAAGGCAAGCAGGATCAAGTGTATATGTGTTTGCTGCAATGTGTTTGATTGCAATGTGTCCTTGCAATCAAGAACGTTCAGGAATCTGTGCAGATGTTAAACCGGGCAGCCTACACAGTGTTCTTCAGTAGGGTTGCCAACTTTGTATTTGGAAATTCCCGGAGATTTGGGTGTGGATCCCGAGGAGGAGAGGGTTTGGGGAAGGCAGGGACCTCAGTGGGGTATAATGGCATAGTGTCTATCCTCCAAAGCAACCATTTTCTCCCCAGAGAATTGATTTCTGTAGTCTGGAGATCAGTTGTAGTTCCATGAGCTCTCTAGCTCTCGCTTGGAGGTTGGCAACCC
The DNA here is from genome assembly GCF_029931775.1 of Euleptes europaea. NCBI lineage: Eukaryota > Metazoa > Chordata > Lepidosauria > Squamata > Sphaerodactylidae > Euleptes > Euleptes europaea. The sequence continues at coordinate 82,880,804 of NC_079317.1, forward strand.
TGTTTTGCAGCTATTGTAGGCTGCTTCACATTCTGGTCTTTTGATGGACTGGTATCAAATCGTTTTCCATCGTTCCATCCCTACTCTTAGACATTTTGTTTGCAGCCTATGATCAACCACATTAGGACTTCCATGCCTTCGTCTGCTTTTCTAAATCCCTGTTTTCCGCCCTCCCTTTCTTATTCTGTCCCACCACAGAATGACCTCCTTAGTCTTCAGCCTCCGCTTGACCCAAACCTGGAGCTTTCCCCATCAGCAAAAGACTTGGTATTGCTACAGTTTCACCAGCTAGTGAATATTTGCATGTTTACCTCAAAGCACTCCTATGCTGAAATGTCAGCCAGGTAGCATTTTATGTGAGGGGCATGTGAGATGTTCATGAAGCACAATTTGAAAAGTCTGTGGTAGGAGCACAAAAGCTCGTCTCTGCACATTTTCAAGTGGCACGAAGCTAGTTAGCTATCTCTGTGGTCAGCAAGAAGGTAATTGGCGCCGATTTATTACTTTCTGAAATAATTTGGTTTATGATATACTCAGTAGCAGCAATTCAGTCAGAGCTATGAAGATCCTCAAAAACAACCTGTAGAGTACTACTCAGAACCAATTAAGTATGAAAAGGCAAATTCTTTTACACTACACAAAATCATACACCCACTGTTTGTGTGAGAGCTGGACAATGAAGAAAGCTGATAGGAAGAAAGTAGACTCCTTTGAAATGTGGTGTTGGAGGAGAGTGTTATGGATACCGTGGACAGCCAAAAAAACAAATCAGTGGGTTTTAGATCAAATCAAGCCTAAACTGACCCTAGAAGCTAAAATGACTAAACTGAGGCTGTCGTACTTTGGACACATTATGAGAAGACAAGAGTCACTGGAAAAGACAATCATGCTAGGAAAAATTGAAGGCAGCAGGAAAAGAGGAAGACCCAACAAGAGATGGATTGACTCTATAAAGGAAGCCTTGGACCTCAATTTGCAAGATCTGAGCAAGGTTGTTAAGGATAGGACACTTTGGAGGACGTTGATTCATAGGGTTGCCCTGAGTAGAAAACGACTTGACAGCACTTAACACATACACATACACACACACACACACACACACACACACACACACTATTTATTATAGGCAGGCTCTTTGAACATGAATTTACCCTTTCCCCATTTACTTTTCAACATCTAATCTAGTGGCCTCTTGCACTCCTTTCAGAATCAGGCTAAAATGCAAAAGCATAGGGGAAGTTTTTTGTGTGTATGTGTGTGTTTTTTTAATCTGCAAAGAAGCCCCTCAGGGGAGGCTTAGTTAACAAAATGGTTTATTAAACTCTACTTCATTTCATGGCCATAAAGCAAGCATACTGAGAGGGAGTTGAGTTACTATTCTGTTCCAATAAATGGGATACATGGCCTAATCAGTAGAAAGCTTTCTACCTAATGGAAAGTACTCGAAGATAATATTCCCATTTCATCAGTAAGTATCAAACTAAGTTTAATCAGCTGTAGATTACTGCACAATAGCTCAATCATATTTAAAAATGTCGTTGAAGATGAAAAAAGGTATCTAATTGAGATGGCAGTGGGGTCTAACAGCTGGTAGTTTATAGGACAGTAAAATATTTGCAAGGAAATCTGCAAAATTTTCATTTGCATTAAATAAACCTACGACATTCCTTGGAGGAGACAGTAAATAATTTTAGGTTCCTGCCAGACTTGTTTGGTTATGTTGCAAATATGTGGATTCTTTCCCCCCTGACAACAGCACAGAGGCTTATTCTGCTATGGATTCCAGAGAGACTTCAACTTGAGAAAGCTCCAGAAGATCTTAGTGCCACTGCCTTTGTTGACACGATTGTCTGCTTTATGAGATAGCACCGCATTTGAGGTGCTGGGGCAGAGAAAGAAGCTAAATTGTGTTCTGCAAAGTTTTACAGCTTCAGGATAGTAGATGCAGTATAGAAAAAGGAAGTTTCATAATTATTGTATGGAATTCACTAGCACAAACACTCCTAGCTTAGATGGATATAAAAGGAGAATCTTCCCGCCAATCCAGTTCATTTCCTGTCATGGGAAGCTCTAGAATTTGCAAAATCCTAGAGCATGCCATGATGTCACTTCCGGTTTTCACAAGAAGTGATGTCAATGTGTCATACTAGTACACCGGTCCCTGCCCCCTAAATGCTCTTGGGGGGGGGTGTGTGCCATCTACAGCCTGGCAAGCCTAGTCATGAAGGATAGGCCTATCAACGGCTATTTGCTATGAATTTTAGGATTACCAACTCCAGGTGGAGAAATTCCTTAAGATTTGGGGGTGAAGCCTGGAGAGGGCAAAGTTAGGGGAGGGAAAGGAGCTCAGTGGGTTATAATTGGGGTTGCCAACCTCCAGGTACTAGTTGAAGGTCTTCTGCTATTACAATTGATCTCCAGCCGATAGAGATCAGTTCACCTGGAGAAAATGGCTGCTTTGCCAATCTATAGCATCGAAGTCCCTCCCCAAACCCTGCCCTCCTCAGGCTCCGCTCAAAAAAACTCCAGGTATTTCCCAACAGGAGCTGTCAACCCTAGTTATAATGAGTCCACTCTGCAAAGCAGCTGTTATCTCAAGAACTGATCTCTGTTTTCTGGAGATCAGTTGTAATTCTGGGAGATCTCCCAGCCCCAACTGGAGGATGGTACCCCTAACTATGATGACTAAATAGAACCTTAATTAGACTGTCAAGGTATGAATACAAGTTGGGGGTTAATGACAGAAATAGGCTGTGCTTCTGGGGGCCTTGAGGGGGAATCTCTGATCACTGAGGGAGCAAGACAGTGGACACTATAAATCATTTGTCTAATTCAGTAGGGCTTTTCTTAACAATCTTACATAACTCAACAGTAGCAACAGCTGTCTTTTCTTATCATGCTGGATGCCAAGGATTTTCTTCTGCATAATTTTTTTTATAAGACATCTGATTTGAACAAAATGAAGAAAAGGGCAAAAACAAAGATTTCCTGGTAACATAGTTTGTTCTTCTCCATTCTGGAATCAGTCAATAACACGAGTCCAGAGAAAGGAGCAGCAATCTTTGCCGGGAGTCGGGGGGGGGGGGGTTCCTAGTCTAAATACCAGCTTCAGTTTGCTACTTTGGGAGGACTTCTGAACCTTAAGAAGCCTCTTCTGAGGCGATACTCTTGCACTGCTGGTCAGAAAATAAAATTTTAAAGCCCTGCATTGTTTTTGTTTTTTTCCTGTGTATGGATTTATGCTTTGTATTTTAAAAACTGTGTGCATCTTTTTCTTGGTTTTTCTCTTTTCTCTCTACTTTGCCATCCACCACCTACTCCACATCCATGCTGGAGGAGGGGGGAGATTACGTTCCTTGTCTTTTTATTTCACAGGCCTCACAAGCATTCGGCCATCATAGTAATGGTGACTGAACTCTTGCAAGAGTCTCACATTCCTCCTTGCGACCTGCCAAAGCTCACATTTCTTGCTAAAAGTTCAGTGCTGAGGAATTATTTCCTTAAAACAAGTTTTATATTAGTCTGCAAAGTTGATCTACCAAGAAGAGCACAAGGTTAATATCTTTTCAGGCTATATTTGTTAATATTTGCACAGGGAGAAATGAGGAAAGGTATTTTTTTCTCCTTCACCTTTTGAGTGTTGGGGATGGGGAGAGGAAAATAACCTTTGACGCTCAAATTAGGCTCCAGAGATTTTCCAACATTAAGTCGGCCTGTGTCTTCATGTTCTGTTCTATAGTTCTATAATTCTTTTTCTCAACATGATGTTCTCTAAGTTCCCTAAGAGTCATTTATAAAGTATGTAGACCCACCTCCTACTTTTACAGATCTATCCTTATGAATATGAGCAATGGCTACCTAAGGAAAAGACTGAAGTACTTCTGTTTTATCACGGCCATATTTGTAATGAAAAGGCATCTGTAACAATTCATTTAGAATTATATAGCTGTTAGAATTTCCTTTCATCCAAAAAGAGAGAGATAAAAAGGACATTTATACTTCCCCATAGAAAAAGATTTCTGAGTCTGGAAAGCAGTCTGTTCTGCTATGTGACTTAACATTTCAGGAAGTTATTTAAGGTATACTAGATCAGTGGTAAGGTACATTAAACACTACATTACATAAACCTAAAACCAGGCTATAATATTACTAAAAGGCCTGAGGGACATAGAAAAGAATGACTGTGACCACCAGAGTAGTCTAATTATATGTTCTAATGGCTTCAAAGCATCATTTAAAATCTCAGCATGGCATAGTGGATGATATAGACTTCAAAAGAAGGCTTCTGTCCTTTGAGTACCAAACATCACCCTATTTTTCTTCAAGAAAAAGTAAAGGTTGGGGAAGAATTTTCATGTTTGCACTTGTAACCAAGTGCCATGGTCTACCTAGTCACAGTAATTACTATTTATTACTGCCAGGCTCAGGGCAGCTAACAACAATGTTAATACAGTATAATCCGGTAAAATCCTTACAATGTAAAATAAAACAATTTAACAAACCCGACAAATCATATAAACAAGGTAATAAAATAGATGGCACTAATTTTAGGGAGTTCTGACTGCTGTAAGACCTGGGAGCAGTCAGGACCCCCACATTTAGTTGGAACAATTTATAAACAACAGTATTTATTAAAGAACAAAATAACGCAATTATCATTATTGGTCGTATCGGGGCATTCTGTGGTCATCCAGAAGTAACTGCCACATTTTATTGCACTGTTGAGATTACAAGGAATAGCAGGCACTATTTGGACTTGTTCTTCTGGCCATAAACCTGTTTATAATGTTGAAATTGTACATTTTATAAATGCATACACCTTATCATCACTGGAAATAGTAAGTTGGTTCATATGCTAGCCTTTTCCTGGGCCTCCATACAATAGTAAAGGTAAAGGTAGTCCCCTGTGCAAGCACTGGGTTATTACTGACGTGTGGGGTCCCTACAACCCACTCCAGTCACATCCTGTTGTTTACTAGGCAGACTATGTTTACAGGGTGGTTTGCCATTGCCTTCCCCAGTATTCTACACTTTATTCCCAGCAAGCTGGGTCTTCATTTTACCGACCTTGGAAGGATGGAAGGCTGAGTCAACCTTGAGCTGGCTACCTGAAACCGACTTCCGTCGGGATTGAACTCAGGTTGTGAACAGAGCTTTTGACTGTAGTACTACAGCTTATCACTCTGCACCACGGGGCTGTACTAGCCATCACTTCCACAGGCACTGCAAGCTTCGATCACTGAAGTTTCTCTGCCTAGCCATCTGTGCCTCCATGTGTGTTTATTTATTCACCATTTTTATCCCACCTTACAAGGACCAACATAAGGCATATATGGTAAAATTTTGTTATAAAACAATTAAAACCAACCCCGTTCCCAAACATACATCATTAAAACAATTTTTAAAATGAGTTAAAAATCAGAGTTAAAATATATACAAAACAGTTGAAATACATTTAAAAATTAAATACTGGTTAGGAAGGAGGGCTCGTTGTCAAACCACACAAAATAGTCTTCACCAGCTTTCTGAAGATGGTAACAGAAGGTGACAGATTAATCTCCCTGGGGAGAAAGTTCCTGGGCTTTGGTGCCATAACAAAGAAGACACTCTCCTGGGCTGGCACCTTCCTAATTTCAGATGGTGGGGGCACCCAAATCAGGGCCTCCAAAGATGGTTGGTGGGGGGGTTCATAAGGGATTAGGCAGTCCTTCAGGTATGTTTGTCCCAAACCATAAAGGGCTTTGAAGGTTAAGGCCAGCACCTTGAATTGTGCTCAGAAACAAATTAGAAGCCAGTATAGATAGGCCGTGACTGGAGTGGTATGGTCCCTACAACCCACTCCAGTCAACATTCTGCTTGCAACCTTCTGCACCAGTTGAAGTTTCTGAATGCTTTTCAAGGGCAGCCGCATATAGAGTGCCTTACAGAATGGTGCCTCCCAATCCCAGTCCAGATAGGTGGTCCAGAAGGATACCATCACTGATGGTATTGAAAACTGATAAGAGGTCCAGAAGAATCAACAGAGTCATACTCCCCCTGACCATCTGCTGGCACCTATAGTGGTCCTGGTAGGTGGATGATAGCCTGAGATGTAGCAGAGGTAATTTTAACCAGAAAGTAACAAGGACATGAGAGTGCAGGCTATTCTCCCAAACTTGTTGATCAAAGGGAGAGATACATTCCATTCCGTCCCATGTTGTCCACGCCTCTTGGTACTGGTAGATTCACTGATGCCCAACTGGAAGCTAATGATAAAACAGCAGGCCCTCTCTCTGGCCAAAAGTACATGGGAGTGGCCCTAATGAAAAAGCACCCTGTCACACCTGGATAGGCTTATTGAAGCCTACTGATGCCGGAGCTGATTGGCCAAAAACAGCCCTAACAATAGGGCTATTGGGCTGGTATCTCCATTTTATAAAAGCAGTGCCAGTAATAACAGATTCTGTTATAGGCAGGGTCCTTCCTTCCTGTAATCTACATAATCCTGATATTGCAGAGGGTTTATTTATGTATTTTCTTACTTCATTTATGACCGGCGATTCTCCCCAATGAGAACCCATAGTGCCTTACATGGTACAAGTTGGCGTCTGAATAAATTTTGTATGCTAGCATTTAAAAAACCCACAATTTTTGAGGTGTCACTTACATATGCATAGAAGGCCACAAATCCTCAAAAGATTCCAGCTTTACCATTGAGTAGAAGCCTTCCAAATCTCTGAATACTAATGGTGTTTGAGGGAATGAATGATGCCACAATAGGGTTGCCAACTGCCAGGTAGCAGCAGGAGATCTCCTGCTAATTCAACTGATCTCCGACCGATAAGATCCAATCACCTGGAGAAAAATGGCCACTTTGGCAATTGAACTCTATAGCATTGAAGTCCCTCCCAAAACCCCGCCCTCTTCAGGCTCTGCCCCCAAAATTTCCCACTGGTTGTGAAGAGGGACCTGGCAACCCTATCCTACAATGTGTCATAATGTATATACAGTAGTGCCATAATGGCCAGGTTTTGTATGTATCCAGCTAAATGTGCACCATTGATAAGGATTCCTCAAAGATTCATGCCTGCAACAGAGGATATAATGGGTTGAATTAGCGGTGCAACTATTTGAACTAGCAGTGTATAAAGGTTAGTTATTTAAAGGAAGGAAGAGCAAAAGAATAAAGGCCTTTAGAAGTTGGGAGCCAAAACTACAAAGCAAGCTACTACAGCTCTGTCACAGCAGGCAACTTTAGGGCCTGAGAGAGACTGCCTAGAGCAAGAGAGAAATGGAAAGCTGAAAGATAAAAAGCCTCACGTGGTTACTGCATGTAAAACACTACAAAGTAAAACTTCAGTAGTTTAACTTCACTTACATAGTTTCCAGGAGGCTGGGTCAGTATCACACAAGATAGTTGCTCATGAAAAACTATGCAAAGCTTCACTCTATGAGTGAAGTCAGGTTTCTCCTTTTAACAGGCATACAAAAATAGTTTGACAAGGAAGGGCTATAAGATCACATTTCCTTTGTCAAAGTATACTGGATGTTGTCATTTTCTAATCACTGGGCTTTAGAAAAGGGTTGATGATGAGTGAGCTTTAGGAGAATATTTAGTATAGACTGGAGCGTTCCATAGGTGTTAGACAGATGAAAAGGCCCTTGACATAGCACACACACCCCCCATACCAATTAAAAGCTAAAATTGCTGAATGTGCCCTTTATGGTTTATGGGTTACACAAACAGTACTTGTAGGTCATGAGGTGTATACTGGGCAAAACTGCTAAAACCATCTGCAGTCAATGCGTTCAAAAGATCTGCTCCTCCCCTGTCAAAGAGAGTGTAGTCACGTGACTACTTAGTGTGATTTAAAACTTCCTATATCTTGACCCTAATCACATCAAGAGCCGCCCGAGGCTACTGACTACATGGAACTTCAAGCACTGTCCTGTCCTTGGATTTCTCAGCGGCTTTTTATCTACTGAGCTCCAAAAGAGTGGGGGTTTCTGAAAGTAAATTTAGCCTGGAAGCAAGCAGGAAATTGTGATTTGGAAGATAGAAGCTACAGGCAGGGAAAGGATTAAATGTGTCTCCCCTCAAAGTCACTTCTTTTCTTTCATGCACAACTCTTTTTCCAAAGCTGTTTTTCGTTTTGTTTTTTTTAAAAAGAGCCTTAGGAGTCAGTTGCATGCCCTTGCTTTAACATATGGTTAACCCTGTGGCGCAGAGTGTTAAACTGCAGTACTGCAGTCCAAGCTCTGTTCCCAACCTGAGTTTGATCCCGACGGAAGTCGGTTTCAGGTAGCCGGCTCAAGGTTGACTCAGCCTTCCATCCTTCCGAGGTCGGTGAAATGAGTACCCAGCTTGCTAGGGGTAAAGGGAAGATGACTGGGGAAGGCACTGGCAAACCACCCCGCAAACTAAGTCTGCTTGGAAATGTCGGGATGTGATGTCACCCCATGGGTCAGGAATGACCCTGTGTTTGCACAGGGGACCTTTACCTTTTTAACTCCAAACAGTTTTGTAGTACCATAAAAATTAACAGGTTTGTTGTGGATGTGGTGTGTGTGTATGTGTGGGTGGGGGAGATTACATAGATACCTCAGTAAAGGCCTCAAGTCTCCACCACAAAGCAAGTCTTCAGAGTGCTATGAAGTCAGTCAAGTTTTGTAGTGGTTAAGGGCAATAGTTTGGAGCTGTGGACTCTGATCTGGAGAACCTGGTTTGATCTTGACTCCTCCACATGAACGGCAGAGGCTAATCTGGTGAACTGGATTTGTTTCCCCACTCCTACACATGAAGCCAGCGGGTGACCTTGGGCTAGTCACACTCTCTCAGCCCCACCTACCTCACAGGGTGTCTGTTGTGGGGAGGGGAAGGGAAGGTGATTGTAAGCTGGTTTGATTCTTCCTTAAGTGGGAGAGAAAGCATATAAAAACCAACTCTTCTTCTTTCAGGCAGAGATGTACTGGCTATCAGAGATGCTGTACAAACTTAGTGTCTGAGTACAAAAATTTCAATACTCCAGCGGTGTGATATTAATATTTGTAATGGTTTAGCACCCTGTGCTTTCCAAGAATAATATATGCCTCAGTTAAAGCTTTTTCATAAGTCTGCCCCTTCCCACATCACAGTTATATTGATAGTTGTAAACAGAACAGATGCCACAAACAAATACCCATGGGTGGTATGCTGGTATCTTTGTATAAGAAGAAAATATTGACTGATAAATTACAGTGTCTAAACTGCATGTTCAGATGTCTGTTTTATTAAAAAGGCCGCTTTGAAAAATGGAGCATCTTCCCATGAGTGGGCTAAGTAATCACAGCAGCAGTCTGCAGGGGGCTGAAAGCTGGAACCACCTGTCAGGATGGATAGCTGTCTCTCACTCACAGGCACCCATCTGCAGCATTAAAAACACGGCCTCATTATACAAAACACAGGAGTGGTCCAATTTTGCTGGCTGAAAAATCCATTAGTAAACAATAAAAAAGCAAGAAACTAGTTATAGATGAGAATGTTTCCTATAGGAAATAAGAGGAATGGGAGAGAGGAGTTACTACTGAAAAAAAGAAGTATCTTGAATGTGTCAGCCAAAATGTTGTTAGATGGTTGGAGGGAGGAACCCCACAGATCCATTCATCTCAGAAATCAATTTCTTCTGTAAAGCTCTGCACATGTTCTTTATGCACTGCTAACTTCTGTGATAAGCACAAGTGGAGATATCAAAGGGAGACAGAGAAGAGCTTGCAGAGCAATTGTCCATCATCTTCAAGACCTCTTGGAGGATGGGAGATGTGCCACAAGACTGGAGGAGCGTAAACGTTACCCCAATCTTTAAAAAAGGGAAGAGGAATGACCCAGGAAACCATAGGTCAAGTCAGTCTGACCTCTGTCCCAGGGAAGATATTGGAGCAGATTTTAAAGGGGCCAATCTGCAAGCATCTGAAAGATAACTTGGTGATCCAGGGAAGCCAGTACAGATTTGTTCCTAACAGGTCCTCCCAGACCAACTTTGTTTCCTTCTTTGAAAGTGATAAGTAGGGCTGTTGAATTTTAAAAAATTTGGTATAGTTCGGATTTGGCCGAATTCGGCCCGTTTAGATTCAGGATATGCCGAAGTCCGAACTCCCCCACTTCGGGTCCGTTCAATTCGGCGGGAATTCAAAGTTCGGGAAAAAAATTAGGCCGAATAAAGCCATTAAAAACACAATCGCGCCTTTCCGCGGCTCTGGGGGGCATTTTTGGGGTTAGAGGTCCCAAACTTTCAGCAGAGCTTCAAAGGACGTTTATTGAAAGACTCCCCAAGTTTAGTAAAGATTGGGTCGGGGGGGGGGCTGAGATATGGGCCCTGAAAGGGGTCCCCCCCACCTTTAATGTGCATCTCTCAGCAGAGCTTGCCGCCCACGCACAAAGCTCCCAGCCCCGACAACAGTTTGCAAAGGAACTGCAAAGCAACACAGCCTTGTAAAACAACACCTTTGCAACAGGGAAAACCAGAAGACACACAACTGAAACCTCCCCCCTCAAACCAGGGAGCGAGAGACTCGAGGGGGAACACACACCCCAGGCAGAACCGACGAAAGCCCCCCCACCCACAGAAACTGCTCCCTCCCCACACACACACAGACTCTGCTTTCCCCCCCACACACACACACATACACAGGAGAAAAATTATAGATTAAAGCCCCCAAAGGGGTCTTACTGTGGCTGTCTTCTGTTCCATCAGGAGGGGCTGGGGAGGACTTGTAATCCAAGATGATTCCAATTAGGCACGGGACGTTTTGCTCTGGAGAGGCACAGGATCGGCTGATCCATTCATCTCAATAGGGGAAAGGGGAAAGGGGAAAGCCCATATCTCGGGACCCCCTGACCCAATGTTCACAAAACTTGGGTGGTCTCTTAAGAACACTTGTCTGAAACTCCGCTCAAAGTTTGGGATCTGCACCCCCAAAAATGCGCCCCCTGCAGCCACGGAAAGAGAAAAGGGGGGAGGCGATATTTCTGCCCCCACTGAACCCATCTTTACAAAACTTGGGTGGTATTTTAAGAATAATTGTCTGAAGCTATGCTGAAAGTTTGGGGGCTATATCCCCAAAAAAGCGCCCCCTGCAGCCACATAAATGGAAAAAGGAGGGAGGGAAAAGGGGGAGAGCCCATATCTCGAGACCCCCTGACCCAATGTTTACAAAACTTGGGGGGTATCTTAAGAAGCTTCATCTGAAGCTCCACTGAAAGTTTGGGGTCTGTACCCCCAAAAATGCACCCCTGCAGCCATGGAAAGAAAAAGGGGGAGCCCATATCTCGGGACCCCCTGACCCAATGTTTACAAAACTTGGGGGGTATCTTAAGAAGCTTCATCTGAAGCTCCACTGAAAGTTTTGTGTCTGTACCCCAAAAAATACGCCCCTGGCAGCCACAGAAAGGAGCGAATGTGCACAAGCACCCCCCACACACACACGAGGATTTCGCTCGCTCTCTCTCTCTCCCTGGCCGGGCCGCACATCAGCTGATTCCTCCAGTACTCAATCCTGACTGATTGGCCAGAAGAAGACCCAGCTTGGCCACCGATTGGCCGGGGGAGGAGAATGCTGCTTACTGACGGTTATGCTGCTTACTGACGGCCCCGAATTTGCCGGATTTATTCGCGAACTCCCGAACTCGCTGAATTCGGCCCCCCCCGGTTGCCCGCCAGTTTTGAGTTCGGTTCCTCCCGAACTAAAAACCACCGAATCAGGGGAAATTCGGCTGATTTTCAGTTCGGGCCGAACCGAATCAACAGCCCTAGTGATAAGCGTATTGGATCATGGGAATGCTGTTGATGTTGTTTACTTTGGTTTCAGTAAAGCTTCTGACAGGGTCCTACATGATGTTCTGGTAGGTAAGCTGAGTCTTTAGGATAGTTACTGTAGGTGGATAGGGAACTGGTAGGAGAACCGCACCCAAAAAGTAGTTGTCAATGGCATTTCATCTGATTGGAGGGAGATGTCCAGTGGGGTGCCACAGGGCTTGGTTCTAGGCCTGATACTTTTCAGTATTTTTATAATACAGTATTTTTATAAATATATATATATATTGTTAAAAAAAACAGCCAGTTTGTTGGAATTCCTAGTTTTCCTCTTAATTCTGTTACCATAAGGGGAGTTTTGTTTTATATAAATATCTCATTCTGTATATCCGCTTTTCTTTCCATATAAGGTATTTCTCTGGCTTATCTACTTGTGAAAATTTGGGATGCAACGTAACTGGAATCAGCGGGGATATTTCTGGGATTCGTTTGTTTTTCCATTTGTTCCAGATTTTTAGTATAGTATATGAAAAGGGATTCTCAACCCAGTTTATGTCTCTTGCGTTTTCCCCACCATAAACAATTTTTCCAATTAAATCTGTGTAATTTATCTTTAACTGACAGTGGAGATTCATGGTCTCTGTCATGTCTGTTTTGGCCACTATAGAAGAATGAAACTTCAGAGCCACACCCCAGGGGCTTGGAGCCTCAAAGGGTCAGCTGAACTTTATTAATTTATTTTAAATTTTTTGTCACATCTTCTTCTGTATAGCAGCTGAGAAGTTAAAAAGAATCTAGAAGCACTTGCTATGTAACTTTCAACTAAGGTGTCCTGGATTACCAGAAGAGTTATCTGAGGAAGTAAATTTTTACATACTATTTCAGTGTTTGATATATAGCTTGATGAGTTTATTATTACTCTTCCTTTTGAGCTGTAGGTATGGGATGGCTTTTAACTTGTAATATTCCTTTGTATTGATTTTGATTTCCTTAGATCTAAGGTAGAAATATGATTAGCAAATACAGTAAGATCTCATTTGAAAACCACCGTGTTTGTTTCAAGAAAAGAATGTTTCTAACCATTCTGTGTAGTTCTGCACATCTTTCTGATGCAGTACTAACTTCTGTGATAAATAAAATGGTAGATATCAAAGGCAGAGTATGAAGATGAGTCTATTATTCATTGTTGCCTGATGTTGCCTGTTTGCTTAAATTTCTAATGTGTATGATATATTTGTAATCTGTTTTGAAGTTCAAAAATGTGATTGAATAGGTTCCTGAGGCATGGCCAAACCTGTACTTTACTTGATTTTTCTATATAAGGTTGATATGTCGCCTGAATACTGGAATCTTAACTCCATTGAAAATCATGACATTTCAGATGCTGAGGCAATGTTTTTTTCTTCTTTGTTTCTAGTTTTGTTCTTTCACTAATTTTAAAAAAGAACTGGCTGATGTATGCATACAGAGGCATCCATCAGGCAGTTTTTGAACTTTTGTTTTGTAAAATGTGCACGCATCTTAGGTGGCTGTTGTGAAGTTGAAGTGGCAACAGTAGAGGGACAGTCCACGCAGTGTGCAATGGCCAATTACAGGAGGGTGGAAGCATGTCTCTATCACCTTCTGACGTTTTCTGCTCTACATGTTCATCCTTATTGCCTTCTAGCTGATTGTGACAATGGGGTTATACCCTTTTTGTATGTTGCTTTAGGTCCTTCTGCAAGCTGTAAAATAAGTCATAAGAAAAGTGTAAATGTCTTGGTGGACTCCATTGAGCTCCTTTCCTGTGGAGGGGAGGGGCTGTGGCTCAGTGGTAGAGCATCTGCTTGGCATGCAGAAGGTCCCAGGTTCAATCCCCGGCATCTCCAGTTAAAGGGACTAAGCAAATAGATAATGTGAAGAACCTCAGCCTGAGACCCTGGAGAGCCGCTGCTGGTCAGAGTAGACAATCCTGACTTTGATGGACCAAGGGTCTGATTCAGTATAAGGCAGCTTCATGTGTTCAAACGAACCAACTCGTGCCCTAGATTAAGGTTGCCCAGCAACTACTGGCAACTACTGGAAGTTTTAGGGTGGGTGGTGGGGATATACAAATTGGCGTTGAACCCTGGTGCAATGCCTATTACACCCCCCCCCATTTTCCTCCCATAGCAGGAGACCTGGCAGCCCTATCCTGGATCTATCATCGGGCTTTACCCATTTATCCAAAAGAATGAGAGCTCCCGATTAAAAGTATGCAACCCAAAACTTTCCGAATCCTTTTGCGTTTGCTTTCTTGTTGATTATGAGAATGGTTGCTCAAGTTCAAATGGCTGAAGGACTACGAGCCAAGCCGGCCTCTCTGCTTTAAAAGTAGCAAGCCCAGTACTTCACGTCAGTTCCATTTATCCTCATTTAGAACAAGCACACTTTCATTAGCTGTCTGCTGCTGTTAAAAGCCTTCTGCAACAAAACAAACTCAGCTTGATTGATGTTTACTAGGTAGCAAACGCACATAGCCATTTAACTGTGGCAAGACTTAACATCGCAGCAGCCCTGCTGCCTCAAACCAAAGGTCCTTTTAGTCCACCATACTGTTCCCCACAGTGTCTAGCAAGATGCTTCCAGGAAGCTCATAAGGGAAAAGGCTTCCCCTCTGTCCATCCCCAGCAACTAATATCAGCTACTGCCTTTGAACCTGGAGGTTTCATTTAGCGATCGTGGATAAAAGCTAGCCTCCATGATTCTGTCTAATGTCCTCTTAAAACAGACGCCATAAATTAATTATGTGCGTGTGTGTAAAGTGCCGTCAAGTCGCAGCCGACTTCAGTAGTTCAGATACCTTTATTGGCATATCCAACATTCATCCGAGTACAGTAAAAATGTAACATAACTTATTAAAAAGAAGAGCGAATTGCCATCACACCAACAAAAAAATTAGCCACAATTTCTATGATTTTAGGGTCCTGGTTATTAAGAAGGGTGAGAACCTTTGAACAGTTAGAAAGTCCCTCCATCTGCCTCAAACTAGGATTTAAGAGTTTTAATCGTAATCTTTGATACAAGGGGCACCGAAGGAGAACATGTTGTATGGTTTCCATCTCTTCCATAGAGCAAGGGCACAGTCTATCGGGAAGGGAGACACCAGTATAACGGCCAGTTACTAAGGCTCGCAGACGACTTATGGCGACCCCTTTTTGGGGTTTTCATGGCAAGAGACTAACAGAGTGGTTTGCCAGTTCCTTCCTCTGCACAGCAACCCTGGTATTCCTTGGTGGTCTCCCATCCAAATACTAACCGATTAATTATACACTGTGGTAAAGAAGTATATTCTTTTATCTCTTTATGACTGGTCAGTCAGTAGATTCAGAACAGATACAAGAAGGTGCTCTACACAAAAAACAGTAGTGTATTTTAGGATGATACTAATCCAGATGGCATACACATTTTCTCTAGTGGGGAGAATCATGTGCAAGTGATAGCAAAGTTCATTATACCAGTTCATTATCTGAGTCGGGAGGTCAGGCATGGGGTAGTGTTGTCAAGGGCTATTACTTTCCCCAAAGCAAGTTTCAAATACTGCTAGGGAAGCCCATCCCAACACAGATTGTTTTTCTTAATGTTCTGGGAGCAATTTGAACCAACCATGAATGGTTTTTCAGTGTGAATCAGAAGCAATTTCTGGAAGGGCATCTATTTGCAGCGCCAGCAGCACCTAAGCTTAGAATCCCACTCAAAAGCCTCATTTTGGTGGCTGGTGGTCTTATACATGGTATTGAATGTAAATAAGCACCTTGACCTGGAAATGTATCATGGGTCCCCTAAATACTGGTCCTGCCAGTTGAGTAATTTAAGGGAAGGAAAAAAGAACTAGCACAACTCAATTCAATTTAAAGAATAAACAATTCATTACGTGCTGCAATTGAAACCACCACAAATGTGCACTGTATACAAATATAAACAATGGAATACAAGGAGCAAATGGGCAAAGTCCAAAGTCCAACAGTCTTATCCTATTCCAAATTCTTCTGATCCAAACGAAGGTCAGTAATGTCTATATAGTTGGCACAAGGTCCGCATGAATCCAAGAAGACTTGTTTCCAAAAAAGGGGGAAGGAGGAAACGCTATTCCGGATATCTTAGCGCTTTCACCAAAGCATAGCTTCATCAGCCTATAAAAATTTCATAATATTTCATTTTCATTTATATTATATTAAAAATCAATAATACATATATAAGGATAGACAACAATAGCTTACCTCTTGGTGTGTTAAAAAGCATACCAGTTGGGAGGAATATAATCCATATAATTATTTTTCTTTTTTCATTCAAATGTATAAGTTTCTTATATAATGCTATTTTGCAATTTTTTATTATTAGTTTCTATGCTCCCAAAAAAGGGCTGCTTAACCTTCCTATTCTAAGTAGAATTACAGTGTGCTACATAGGCAGATATAGTTGAGTAATTTAGGCAGTACATGGGCAAAGGTTTAGGGGAAAACTCCTCAGTCCTAACCCTTGATGAGGGCTTCCCAGACAGATAGTCCTCAGTTGTCCCCATCCTCTCTGCACTGGATTATTTTCAGAGAAGGAGAATGCATACACAGATGGGGATCTACATACCAAAAGGTTCGCTGAGGTGTAGAAACTGGGAACCCAAAATCTAATCCTTTTTGTCTTTGGGGTACTTAAACAAGTGATCACATGTATGGTATTTAGCTAGTCTCTCGAAAATTCCCTTAAAATTGCTCAGATGTTGAAGAGGAATCCCCATATTCTCTTAGGAAGAATTTCTCTTGTATTGTACATACATTTTGCTGAGCAATAATGTTGTACAAACTTCTATTCCAATAGGGTTTAGATATGGTTCCATGGTAGGCCTCAAGAGGCTGCCAGCACCAGGTTGATGAATTGTAAAGGTAAGGTAAAGGTCCCCTGTGCAAGCACCGGGTCATTCCTGATCATAATCTTTTCTAGGCAGACTTTGTTTACGGGGTGGTTTGCCAGTACCTTCCCCAGTCATTTTCCCTTTAACCCCAGCAAGCTGGGTACTCATTTTACCAACCTCAGAAGGATGGAAGGCTGAGTCAACCTTGAGCCGGTTACCTGAAACCGACTTCCGTCGGGATCGAACTCAGGTCGTGAGCAGAGCTTGGACTACAGTACTGCAGCTTACCACTCTGCGCCATGGGGCTCTTATAATGGATTGTACATGAAGTTAATTTACAGGATGTTGACTGAAAAGTGCTTCAAACTTGGCATACCAGTGTGGCAGTGTCTAATTAACTATTTTTCACAAAATCTGTGAAGGATCTACTCCCCAACTTTTTTTCAAAGAATGCTGACAAAATTATTCACACAGCAAAAAAAGTCTCAGCAAAACTAATTTTAAATGGAAAGGTAATCAATTATAATGATCCAATTTGTAATTATATAGAATAGCTTTTGAGGATGTAGATAAAAATAAAGATATGTGAAGCTGAAAGGTAAGATCCTTAAAGTTAAATCTCCAAGTATTGTCATGAATTGCTGTGATCTTATGGGGAGATATTCCAAAAGGCATTGGAGACAAGCCCACAAGCTGATAATAAATATGAGTTCATGCTTTCTGTAAATCAAAATTCAATACAAGAAAATCACCTAAAAGGTATGTGTCTGCCAAATCCGTATTCCCTGTAAAAGGTCAAAAGTGTTATTAGAGGAGCTGGCTATATATATAAAAAAAAATATATCAACTTAGGCACTACAATCTCTACATTAGATGTTATTCTGCAGTACTGTAAACTCCATCTTCTTAATGTAAGACAACATATTACTAGCAGTCGATTGCATATTGGGAATTGCATTAAAAGTTTTTTTTAATTAAAATTATTGAGTTACAAAGCAAATACTAGGGAAAACCTCGTTTAAGTAATTAAAAATGTACCAAGTGTCTGAAACACATCCATTTTCCAGCCGCCGTGGTTGTACTTTTAACATAAATTCCATTGTAAAAGTCAATGTTTTAAAATTAGAACCAGCTATATGTTCAAAGCTCCTTGGCTGTACATTGGTAATATACAAGTTCTCTGTAAATATATGAACACTAGAGATCAACATTACCAACTATCCCCTAATCAGGGTTGTTTGCATAAAGTTCCATCAAGTCACAGCTGACCTATGGCAACCCAGTAGGGTTTTCAAGGCAAAAGACTAATAGAGGTGGTTTGCTATTGCCTTCTTCTGCATAGTGACACTGGTATTCTTTGATTGTCTCTCATGCAAGTACTAGCCAGGACCAAGCCTGCTTAGCTTCTGAGATCTGATGAGATTGGGCTAGCCTGAGCCATCCAGGTCAGGGCCTAATCATGGTTAAGAGTTTGGAAACGGGCTATTGGGATCATTCTTCTCCTAGCCCCTCTCCTTTCATATTCCCATGGACTAGGATCTAGAAGACATAAGAACAAAGGAAGGCCCTGCTGGATCAGATCAAGGCCCATCAAGTCCTGCAGTCTGTTCACACAGTGGCCAACCAGGTGCCTCAAGGAAGCCACTAACAAGACAAGTGCAGCAGCACCATCCTGCCTGTGTTCCACCGCACCCAAAATAATAGGCATGCTCCTCGGATACTAGAGAGAATAGGTATGCAGCATGACTAGTATCCATTCTAACTAACAGCCATGAATACCCCTCTCCTCCATGAATATGTCCACTCCTCTCTTAAAGCCCTCCAAGCTGGCAGCCATCACCACATCCTGGGGCAGGGAGTTCCACAATTTAACTATGCGTTGTGTGAAAAAATACTTCCTTTTATCTGTTTTGACTCTCTCACCCTCCAGCTTTAGCAGATGACCCCGTGTTCTAGTATTATGGGAGAGGGAGAAAAACTTCTCCCTGTCCACTCTCTCCAAACCATGCATAATTTTATAGACCTCTATCATGTCTCCCCTCAGCCACCTTCTTTCCAAGCTAAACAGGCTTAAGCGTCTGTGTCTTTGAATCCACACTCTGGGCCAAAACAACATGTTCAGGTTTTTAGCAAGTTGAGTCTGGATTTCCCTGACCCAGCTCGGGTTCCCTGCAACCAGCTGCAGGGAATCGCTTTCTGAAGCTGTCTGGGCTCTCCTTTAATTTTTAAAAGTCATTTCCCTCAGCTTCCACTTGACTATGGGGACCCTGAGATGAGTCTGGGCAATCTGGACCCAACTCATTAAAAACCCAAATATTTAGTTTGGCCTTCTGTCATGAAACATTTCTAGGTGACCTTGGGGTTGGTCACTCTACTCTCACTTGGCCTAGTCTTGTAAAGATGGAATGTAGGAGAGGAGAACAATGTCGTAGCCTGCCTTTGGTCCCCTTTGTGGAGAAAAGTGAGATGAAATTATCTGTAGAAAGGAAGGTGCTTTTTTGTTTGTTTGTTATAATTTGGAATTCTGTCCTGGAACTTTGTGTTGCAAAGTTGTATTTGGGAACAGTGTTGAAATTTCAAGCCTATTAAATTGTTAAGTATGTTTTGACACAGAGCTGCCAGTGAGTTCCTACCTGAAATAGAGAGACATCATATGGTAATTAAGTGTTAAATCCTTGGTAGGCTTCCAGTGAGCCCTGACATAGATAGTCCAGGCTAGCCTGATCTCATCAGATCTCAGAAGCTAAGCAGGATTGGCCCTGTAAGTATTTGGATGGGAGACCTCCAAGGAATATGCAGCGGCAGGCAATGGCAAGCCACCTCTGAACATCTCTTGCCTTGAAAACCCTACGAGATCACCATAAGTCAGCTTGCGACTTTTAAAAAGGATTGCCAGTGTATACACACATTGAGAAGAAAATTACCAGCTGGGCTTTCCCCCATCATGTAGGTTGTTAGTGTCTGTGCCATGGCTAGCACTAATGAGCCGATTAGCATATTTTAGTTTTAAAATAAATTGTATCTGAAATTCAACAGAATTTAACGAAGTACTTCCCAGTATGCTGCTGGATGCTAATAAGCAATTGTTTTTCTTCAGTCGTTAAAAAAAAAGCCGAGATGGGTTTGAGTTTCTGATTCTCTCAACATTTTTCAATTTTGTGCATGTACGTTCAGCTAATAACCTGGCTTTGGAAAATGTAATGAAAAATATTAAAAATGCAACCCATGTAATAAAAATGGTTGCGTTTGTACCTATTGCTGTTTTCTCCAATATTTTCCATCAATAAATCTCAAACTATACTGCAACTGTGAAACATTAACAGCTGCTGTTAAAAGGCAATTTAAACAGAAACAAGACCATTTGTCTCTTCCTAAAACTGGTGTGTAATGAAGAGTATTTTGTAGATTAGCTGCTCACATTATAACTCATAAATCAATTAAACTGGAATGCTAGGATTTGAGTCAGTTTTGTACCATTGACCCTAATGGTACTAAATCAGCTTACATCCAGGTATAAGTCACATGCTTCAGATTGTAATGTGATGCCTTGAATCTGGAGCAGTGTAGAATGGAGCTTCTTTAAATGTGAATTACAGCGAGGATCAGAAAGTTTCTTAAATTTAACCCATAACCTCTGCCTATTTCACTGTGCCATCTTTAGAATGCATATTTGTAAATTCATGAGACTCCAGTATACACTCTAACCTTTCCAATGAAGCCTGCTTTAGCTAAGCACATTGGCTTGGATCCAGCATAGCATTTCAGTGGGTAGAAGGATAATAATGCTGATCTGTCTCCAAGCAATTCTCCCAAACATCTCTCTAATTCCTTATCCAATGGAATTATTTCCTGTGTCTCTTGATACATTTTATATGAAGATAATTCACAGTGGGTAGCCGTGTTAGTCTGTCTGCAGTAGTAGAAAAGAGCAAGAGTCCAGTAGCACCTTAAAGACTAACAAAAATCTGAAGAAGTGAGCTGTGGCTCACGAAAGCTCATACCCTGCCAGAAAATATTTTTGTTAGTCTTTAAAGTGCTACTGGAGTCTTGCTCTTTTCTACTACTACATTTTATATGTGACACTTCATGTATTCTTGTGCATTGAAAGCAGAGCCTTAGAAAGCTTTAAGAGGGGACTGGACATGTTCATGGAGGATAGGGGTTTGAACACATGAAGCTGCCTTATACTGAATCAGACCCGTGCTCCATCAAAGTCAGTATTGTCTATTCAGACTGGCAGCAGCTCTCCAGGGTCTCAGGCAGAGGTCTTTCACATCACCCACTTGCCCAGTTCCTTTAACTGGAGATACCGGGGAATGAACCTGGGACCTTCTGCATGCCAAGCAGATGCTCTACCTCTGAGCCACGGTATCCATGGCTACTAGTGAAAATGAATACTAATCATGTTGCATGCCTATTCTTGACAGTATCAGAAGAGCATTCCTATTACCGTATATACTCGCATATAAGCCGAGTTTTTCAGCCCAAAAAAAGGGCTGAAAAAGCCGGCCTCGGCTTATACGCGGGTCAATACGGTAGGGGAGGGGAGGAGGGAGAGGGCAACTTACCGCCGCCGCTATCGCCGCCGCCACCGCTGCCGGACCCATGGGGGTTCCCCCAGCCAGGAGCGCCCTGTGAGGGCCTCCTGCGGCCACTGGAAGGCCGTGCGGCCGCTGCCGCCAGGCACGCCTGGCTCCCCCCGCCCTGGAAGGGCCGGGGGAAGCCTCCTGCAGACCTCCTGCGGCCGCTGCCAGGCCGCGCGGCCGCCGCCGCCGGGCACGCCCGGCTCCCCCCGCCCTGGAAGGGACGGGGGAAGCCTTCTGCGGCTGTTGCTGCCGGGCGCGCCTGGCTCCCCCTGCCCTGGAAGGGCCAGGGGAAGCCTCCTGCAGACCTCCTGTGGCCGCTGCCAGGCCGCGCGGCCGCCGCCGTCGGGCGCGCCCTGCTCCGCCCGCCCTGGAAGGGCCAGGGGAAGCCTTCTGCAGACCTCCTGCGGCCGCTGCAAGGCTGCGTGGCCGCCGACGCTGAACGCGCCCAGCTCCCCCCGCCCTGGAAGGGCCGGGGGAAGCCTTCTGCAGCCGCTGCAAGGCCGCGCGGCTGCCGCCACCGGGCGCGCCCGGCTCCCCCCACCCTGGAAGGGCCGGAGGAAGCCTTCTGCAGACCTCCTGCGGCCACTGCAAGGCCACACGGCGGCCGCCGCCGGACGCGCCCGGCTCCCCCCACCCTGGAAGGGCCGGGGGAAGCCTTCTGCGGCCGCTGCCGCTGGGCACGCCCGGCTCCCCCTGCCCTGGAAGGGCCGGGGGAAGCCTCCTGTGGGGGGCCCGCTGCCGCCACCACCGCCTTTGCCGGGCCTGAAGGTAAGCCTGCGGGGGGGGGAGGGGTTATAAGCCGACCCTCAGCTTATACGCGGGTGCCTAATTTCCCCCCATTTTGGGGGAGAAATTAGGCACCTCGGCTTATACGCGGGTCGGCTTATACATAGGTATATACGGTATATTAGGTGCTGTGGATCACTCAAGCCAATGCATACAGTTTCCCCCAACACAGGTTACTTTAATGTGCAATGAACCCAAGTCCAAGCTGGGAGATCCAGCCCATGCATAAAAGACCTACAACTCAGTACAATTTTCCACATGGAGAAATAGTTTTGTCACTGTTCCATCATATGGCCACATTGATTGATTTTCAGTGGTCAATGAAGTGTGCTGGAAAATTACACAGGAGCTGTCAACTTGGCGTAGTAATGATCACTGTGAACGAATCTTTATTGTGATTGCTGAAAACACTTTGGAAAGAAGGATACAGAAACAAAACAAAACAGCTTCTTGCACGATGTCAATCACAGGTGCAGTGCATTTGATTCTGGACACCTGCAAATTATCCCAAGATGTACCATAGCCTGTGGTTAAGTGCTGGAGGCTGAAATGCATGTATGTATTTGGAATGAGAAGACAGGAACATATCAAGCTGAAGGATAACAGTTTTTCTGTAGTGGTTTCTGAAACTACATGCACTTAAATCAGAACTTTGAAAATAAAATGCTTTATGAGGAAAATACACTTCACCACATAAAACCAGATTGATGCAAGTTGGCGTATTTGAAGTGAGGAGAGTTGGGGACTCCTAATTCTTAATGGCGTAAAAATGCCCAGAGAGCTCATAAATCATTTCCATTGCCGGTAATGTCAAAAGTGAGGACCTAAGATGTAGATGATGGAACAGAGTAATGTACTAGTGCTTGTAGACACGGTTACCACATCATTAGGGACAATTTCTGCCATGATTATTCAAATCAGATCCAGTCATTCCTGAGGAAAACTGTCCTGCATGTTCATGAGGAGATTGTCGTATATTAAGTATTTATTAGTTTGAGTTGAGACTACCAGCATAACATCTGCGCTGGTGATGGATGTTTTCAGGAATACAAAAGAAACCACCATTTCCATAAAATCCAGGAAACATAAAAAAGTGAATATATGTGACTTTTTGCAATACTGTGATCAGCCTTAAAAGTCCATAAACATTCCACATTGACCACAAACAGTAGTTTGTCACCACAGACATAATGGTGAAGTATGGTTTGCCACAGAAATGTATATAAATCATTAGTGGCCATATGCCCAGGAGAACAGAAGGAAAGCAGGAAGCCCCTCCCCCATATTTTTCAGATACAGTTTTCAGAAAGGGCATAAATATCAGTATTCAGGTCCCCAGTACCATTTTGGGATTTGGGGGATTTTTCCACGATTCCAGAATCTTTCAAATCCTATTATTCCCTGTAGGGGACTGGGAGTGTGTGTGTGTATGTTTGGGGGTGGGGGACTGCATGTATGTTATCCAACCAAATAACACCAAAATTGCTGGGGACACGGTGCTGCCTATCCACTAAAGCCTCCCTCCAAGATTCAAGCGAACTGGACCAAGGGGTCCAGTTCTATGGGCCCCTGAACAAAGTGTCCCATCTATCCTACTTGTTTTCACTGTTGCCTATGGGGGATTCAAAGAAGCCAATAGCCACTGGCCAAAAGCCACCAATGCAATCAGAACAACAAGCACAACAGTCAAACCAGAGAATACAAGCCAAAGCAACCTTGTGTTTTTTTTTTAAATACCTAAATGCTCACCTACAGTTAGCTGTTATTAAACATATTGGGAAAAAATTCTTCTGAATCTGCTGCAACAACTACATTTTTAAAAACTAACAGGAATGTCCCAAAACTCCATAGAACCACAGAACAACACCAAGGAAAACTATATTTGCCGAACCAGAAAGGGGAGAAAAAGGCTGACTCCCTCCTACTACAATCCCTGGGGGAAAGAAAAGAAAATGTCCAGGAGACAGAGAACAAGAAGTTCTTCCCAGGCAGTTGAAATGCAGTGCAGACCAGAGCAGCAGTAAGAAACAGCAGACACTCCAAAAATCTAGCTTTGTAGGGGAGTCATGCTGCTTTTATCCTCTTTTGCCTGTGCACAGAATATTCCATATGGAGCAGCAAAAATGAGGACATAACTCCCCCCCCCTCTGTTTTTGGCATGGAAAAACAGCTAGGAGCCCTCCCCCCCCCACATGGTGTTCTGAGCCCTTGTGGGCTTTCCTTTATTTTTGAAAGCCGTTCTCCACAGCTGGTGTGTGGCTGCGAACAACCCAAGTTGGGACTGTGGAACTTAGCAGTTGGCCCTCATGGCGGGATGTCAGAGTTGTCATGATTGGACTGACAGTTCAAGGGCACATGCTGCATGCTGGTAGGTTGCCAGGTCCCCTTGGTCACTGGCAGGGGATGGAGGTGGGGGGGGGACCTTTACCAGGCTTAAAATGAGGCCTAGGCCTCAATATCATCTGCACAATGACATCACTTCTGGAAGTGACATCATCACATCACTCACAATGAGGGAGACACTCTGGTATTTGGGTAAAAACTCTATGGTAGAAGCTGTTTTTACCGTAGAGCTTTGTCGAATACCCTGTCATCACCCGTGTGATGATGTCACTTCCGGAAGTGATGTCATCATGCCAGTGACATCCAGGCCTAGGCTTCATTTTAAGCCTGGTAAGACCCCCACCAGCCAGCTGGTTGGTGCTGGGGGAGGAGGCCTAAAGCAGGGGATCCCCTGCCACCAGCGGGGGTCTGGCAACCCTAATTGCTGGTAAGCATCCAAACTAGAAACAAACAAAAACAAAAATGGATTGCTTCGGGGAAGGGCGTTTCATTATGCCAACAACCCCAGATTTGTATTGCCATTCAGAAAAATCACTGTACCAAGCTGAACTGGTGATTTCCATGTGTATCTTCAGCTCAGGAATTTCATTATGCACACCACTAGTGGAAATTGATTGCTTTTCCTTTTGGTTTTCCTTTGGAAGGAGCCATAAAGTTCTGTAGAGCATGATTTTCTTATTGTGGAATCATGTATTATATTTCCGTTGTGCTGTTTTATTTCTGTCTTTTCATTTCTGATTTTGTATTTTTAGATGCCGTGCCATTAGATGTCATGAGCTTTACTTAATCGTCTCCCTACAGATAGGCTTTCCCAGGCCTTCGAGTTTTGACCGACCTGATGCCCTGAGGCTTGTTGAACTCAGGATGATCCTTTGTGTCATCAAGTTTTATACCTCAGAGCAGAGTATGGAGGAAAAAAATCAACTTTTGAAAATGGTTTTTTTCGAGAAAGAGATTTGTTGTTTAATGGAAGAACCACACAGTAATAAATAAATTAAGGCTTCCCAGAGGTTCAGTGATGCTTCAGATTGCTTCCATCTGAGCTATAGGCCAATAGAACCTGTGTAATAAAAGGACACAATAAAAGGGTAGCGAGGACACAGGCCTCTTACCAAACCGTGAACCCATATCCTCAGAGACGGCTCCATAGTAAATTGGGAGAAATGGTTCAGCTTGGAGAATAGTGTTTCAGCTGGCCAGTGTTTGTCTTTGAAATAATGTGTCGTATTAGTCGATGCTGAATTCATGACTTTCCTGCCCTGAAGATGTGAATGTTTTAAA
Source organism: Euleptes europaea (assembly GCF_029931775.1). Taxonomy (NCBI): domain Eukaryota; kingdom Metazoa; phylum Chordata; class Lepidosauria; order Squamata; family Sphaerodactylidae; genus Euleptes; species Euleptes europaea. The sequence goes on from NC_079317.1 coordinate 82,906,435, forward strand.
GCAGCTTTTAAGTCCTGAAAGCAACTTGTTGATTCCAGTTGTCACAAATGAAAAGCTTGTTTAATGAACCCTTCAGAAAGAGCCCAGGCCTTACAGTTTATACAGTTGCCTTTTCTCCTTTTGAATGGGGATTATCTGCAGAGGAACACTAGGATAGGCCAGAACTAAAATTGCTAAAAAAATAATTATAGGGCTTGATTTATCTCCAACTTGCCAGAGCTGGTTTGCAGTGCAGTTCTTTATAAACCAGCTGCCTCTCTTTAAAATCTAAAAGAAATGTAACACTCAAACCAAGGAAAACATCAAGGACCTATATATTTTTAACAAGGTTTTTTTGGGTGAGGCCGTAGTTCTTTTTCTACTCTTCATGTCACACTTTTAGGCTTACTTTTTTGTTTTATTGCTTGCTCCTTAGAAGCCAAACAGAAATCTGTACCAGCACTGAGATTTCCCATAAAAAAAATGAATGACAGAAGTCTGCAGTTTGTCTTTGCTTGCAAGATTTGAGGCCATTCTGTAGAGACCCATTAATCCATGTGAATGCACACATGTGCTTGGCTGCTCTTGTTTCTGGATTATGTTGTTGTATGATTTATTACAAAGCTGTTTTATTGTGATCTGGTGTCTTTCTGTATCTTTCTTCATGTGTTGAGGATCTGGCTAATCATTTGGCAGTTCATAGCATTATGAAAAGTGCATGGTAGAACCTGATGGCAGAGGAGCTGCCACCTTTTCCCCTGATATAAGCTCTTTAATCAGCACATGCCAGGGAGAACTTCAACAGGTGCTACTTCTTATTGATTTAACGTGAGAAGAATACCCCTCTTCTTTATGAATGGGGCAGCCTGATCCCAGCAGTAGGTCTTGCTTGCTCTGTGTACAGATGAATTATTGTATGGGCTTGGTGGTTGAGATGATCTGCAGTGTACAGTTAACATGAATTACACACATATTCTGTGTTATGATATTCTGCTGTGTGGATGAATAGTAGTGTGGAGGGGATAGTGTGGTGTATTTATAGTAAACATTACAATGGAACAGTCTATCCCCCCATTATTTGTGTGTATTGGTTTTAGTCTCTTGGGGTGGAGTCCCTGCTCCTTAGTTCTGTTTGTTAGTTGGAACTGTAGACTACATGAGCTTTGGAGTCCTGAAACCCATAGTTCCAATACCTGTATCTTCTTGCTAATAAATAGATGTTTTTGAACACACCCATCTCTGCTCTACGGACATAAGAGCAGGAACCTGAGTGAGTACTCTAATCTTGAGTTGTATACATAAGGGAACATCACAGTCGGGTCTGTTGTCATGATTACATATCTATCCTCCATGCATAGAAAATATTGGCACCAAGTTCTAAAATACACTGAACAGACCCTTTGAATCTCACACATGTAGGTACCTGTGAATATGTTCTGCTGAAGGAGTAAACATCAAGTGTGTGGAGTCAGGAACCTCCCAGCAGGATCATGAGCTCCCTTCAACATAGAGAAAAGCAACACAGAAGAACATTAGCATAGGACAGAAATGATTTATTGGTGTGTGTGGGGAGGGGGAATTAAGGCATTCACAAGCCTCAGTCAACTGGAAGCTTAAAAAAACTTTTTAAAACAACAACACAGAGAAAGAGATAATCTCATCCTATGTCATTACTGCAGTCTAAGCCCAGTGATTTAAACTTCTCAAAACATCAAGGAAGCAGAGAATGCCTCTTTTAAAAACAGTCACAGGCAGGGTGTCTTACACAAGGATGAAACATTTTAAACATTAAATGGTATCTTGTCAGAAAACTGCTTGAGGAAGATGAAAACACAAAACTTTTACGAATGTTTCAACCTGGTTCCTGAGTGTCAGCAGAGGCAAGCCTGAAAAGGAAGTCATTCCAAAGATGGGGTACCACTACTGAGAAAGCCAAAAGAGGTATATATTGAAAGGAAAGTTTGCTGCAAACTCTTACAAACCCCCAAATATGCAACTCCTTCCCTCTAAAAATCACTTGCTGAGCAACCTATACCACAGGGACACTTTACCTCTGAGGACCAAGAAGGGAGAAAGCTGAGCTTCACAACCTGCTAGAAACAATGATCGGCTACCAAGGCCAAACTTTGTGGGCCCCGTAAATGTTATATTCATCATCATCAAGTCTTTATTGCATTAGCAAAAAAAAAAAAAAAGCAACAGTACAGAAGAAGGTAAAAACTCCAACAAACAAAATCAATAACATTTTAAAAAAATAGTAACATAATTTAACATAGGTTAAAAAATTAAACATTTCCCATAAAATATTAATACAAATACAAATTCATCATTAAAATATAATAGGAAGGAAAGATCATAGAATCCAGAGACAAATAAAAGATGACAAATGACCCAGAGTAGAGCAATTATGGGTCAGAGATATGGTTAGCATGTCCCATCATTTTTATATGCTTCATGATGGCGGCAGCAAATCTTGCCATTTGAGAAGTAATTTATTTGTCTCTGTCTCAATAATATGACTAATTTCTCCTGATCTGACCTTCCTGGGAAACGGGATAATATGGTCTGCAAAAATCGGTTACGCTCATCAACATATCTTGGACATTGGAATATGATGTGGGATCGATCCTCTATAGACTTTTGATCACAGGAGCATACTCTTTTCCTATATGGGATCCCATTGAAACGGCCTTCCAAGACTGCGAATGGCAAAATATCTAAGCGTGCCTTTCTATGCTTGCAGTTCCTTAAACTGCTAGAAACAATGATCGGCTACCAAGGCCAAAATGTGTGGGTCCTGTAAATGTTATATTAATAATGTCTATGTCTTACAGAACCATATCTAATACTGGTTAATGCAAGTTAATGAAAAGTGTACAACATTCTGCATTACTGCTCTCTCTAATAATATTTTAGTGCAATCATGTAGCATGAATTTACACACCTGGATCATGCCCTGACCTGGATGGCCCAGGCTAGCCTGATCTCATCAGATCTCAGAAGCTAAGCAGGGTCAGCCCTGGTTAGTATTTGGATGGGATACCACCAAGGAATACCAGGGTTGCTGTGCAGAGGAAGGCCCTGGCAAACCACCTCTGTTAGTCTCTTGCCATGAAAACCCCAAAAGGGGTCACCATAAGTCGGCTGCGACTTGAAGGCACTTTACACACACACACATCATGTATCAGTATTTTTATTTGGTGTTACCTGATTCTGACACAGAGATTAGAGGTGAGCATGAAAAAGGAACCAGAGGGCAAAAATATCAAGCAAAGTATTGTTTCACTGGGTAGCATACCATTTAGTAGCATATCTAGAAGATATTGTTTAAGATGCAAGTATCTCAGTGTGATGGATACCAGGTCATGGCACCCTTGTTCTCTTCTCACATGGATCTCAGTATTGTTTTTGACATTGTATTTTCTTCCCCTTTTTCCATCTAACACCAACCATGCAGGAAGAGGCAGGACTTCCTCCTCAGATTATACTGCTATGGCATTGCCTTCCCCAGTCTACACTTTACCCCCCAGGAAGCTGGGTACTAATTTCACCAACCTCAGAAGGATGGAAGGCTGAGTCATCCTTGAGCCGGCTACCTGAAACCGACTTTTGTCGAGATTGAACTCAGGTCGTGAGCAGAGCTTTTGACTGCAGTACTGCAGCTTATCACTCTGCGCCATGGGGCTCCCTGATTTGGGGGGTGGGTGGTATTATAGAATATTGCATTATTTGATCTCCTTTTTAAAAGTTCTTGTAACAAGAATTGCAGTTAAGGTGATACAATCCTTTTTAAAAATCAATAAAATACAAAGGTAGGATTGTAACGTAGACAGCTCATCCTTTACAAATGTGATTGCTAAAAGTGATGAAGAGATGAAATTTGAGCTCTGGGAAAGACAGTACATTAAAGTATTAACGTCATTGAAAATGAAGCATAATTGGAGTCTAACTGAAGCAATGGCTTTATAAATGTGATACTGCAGTATTTCTGACAAATGCAATGTTATTAGTGACGAAGGATGAGTTCATATGTATTTTCAATGCTTTGATAAGTGCATTTTTATTCATTATTTCACGGCTAGTTGAATGTTTTCATGGGCCCTTGGGCAAAAGTTTCCATGGGTCCCTCCACTGCAGTTCCCTTCTCTGCTGAAAATGACATTCTTTATTCTATTCCCAACTGTGGTTCCCTTTTTACTTTTGTTACCGTGGAACCTGGGGGAAGTAGATGTATGTGAGTATACACTAATCCACAGCCCCAGACCTTTTGGGTCCTGAGTCTTTGTATACACGGATTTCAGTTTGGTGTGGTATTTTCCCATAAAATAATGAGACCATTGTTTTAGAAAGGTTAACTTTTATTAACGACAAATTAATAGGCTGAGTACAAGACGGAAAGGAAACGTAAAAGGCAGATCGCCGGTAAAACACTTGGCAAGTCAAAATAAAACACTTCATATGTCTACGTTGGTAAGTCCCAATTCATCAATTACTACAACATTTAATAAGAAAGATGCCTAACATGTCTCAGTCCTGGACTATTCAGTGAGAGACTTCCAAGGATGTGTGCATATTTCTGAAGAGCATGAAAGAAGGAAGGTTAGATAAGGGAGGGGAAGAATGAAAGATAATTCAAGGCAGAGGCTTGGAGATCTGAAAGGGAGAGTTATGCTGGGACAGAAAGGTGGAGCATAAATTTTGTAAAATAAATAAAAATGGTGGGGCTGGCAACAGCCAGAGAACCAGGGAATCTAGAGAGAGGCTTTGGGAGAGACCAAGATAGGCTGAAGTGTACAGCTAAATCCCAGATCTTACGTACTTAATCTTGTATCTTTGCTGGGTGGGGGGCTGTTCTGTGAGAGTAAAATTATGTTATCTTATTTGTCAATTTCAGGATTCAAGGAACTTATTTCCCCAGCTAATATTGATTTAGGACAAAGCTAACTGTGACCTGAGATTGTTCTGATATTTGGGTTTATCTCAAAAACAGTGATTGAAAGGAGACTGCTTTGTTCTCTCTGAGATGTTAGACTGTCTTGAGAATCAGTTTAACGCTTCTGTAATATTTGTCCTTTGTGGTCACAAATACTGACCATGGTTTTCATGGCTGCCATCTGAAATGATTTCAGCTAATCGAAGTGTTTGCTTTTTAGGATGAATTTTCTTGCAAAAGGGTGCCTCCCTTTGCATTTAATGGATTTCAGCAGCATATTTCCTCTGAATCTGGTCAAGTTGCTTCTTCCCCTCGCCTTTTGGGACCTGTTCTCTGTGTCTAAAGTGAGAGGAGGGGGGGCTTTAGCTGCTCTTTTTTCTACATTCCTGGGCAGCCTGAGGCCCTAGACCAGGGGTGTCAAACTCATTTGTTACGAGGGCCAGATATGACATAAATGTCACTTGGTTGGGCTGGGCCATGACTCGCCAGCCCAGATCGAGAGCTCTGTGTGTGTGTGTGTGTGTGTGTGTGTGTGGTTGCCACGGTCGGCTCATGGGCCGGATAAAAGCCCTCAAGGGGCCAGATCTGGCCCGTGGTCCTTATGTTTGACAACCCTGTAGGGGTGCAAGTGGAACATCTTCCCTGACTGAGCCACTTGAGCATAACTGACTGTCACTCCTTTTTGCTCCACTGGTGTCAGGTGGGCAAAAAGGAGTCACAGAAGACCTGGGGTTCCTCTCTCTTTTTAAAATATCTTTCATTGATAAAAGGAAAATTGCCCCAGAGGCTTCTGCAAGATCCTGATCTTTCATTTCTCAGTATGTGTTTGTGTATGTGTGTGTATGTGGGGGGGGGCAGAGGTTCCTGGAAAAGGAAGGAGAGTACACAATTATCTTGTGCTTTGGTTCTGTCCCACTGCTACCAGACACTTTTCCTGTTGAGAAACAGGAGACTGAGCCAGCATCGCCAACTGATCATACTATGTGCTGTCTTGTGTTCTTTGGCAAGTGGCCGACCATGTCATCTCCTGATACTGGCCCTGTCTTATCTATTCAGAATCATGTCGGAAATAATGCTCATTTAGTGTAGGTTTTTATTTTACTAATTGGCTTATTCCCTATGGTTTCTGATGTGCCAAGCATCCCATCATCCCTGCCTCTCTCTCTTTCCCCTGTGCCCACATCTGTATTTGGACAGAATGGAGTGGGTGCAGAGGAAAGCGACGAGGAGGCCAAGCCCTACAAGGAAAGGCTGAGGGAGTTGGGAATGTTTAGTCTGGAGAAGGAGATTTGGGGGATATGATTAAAGGGCTGTCCCTTGGAGGAGGGCAGGGAGCTGTTCCTGTTGGCAGCAGGACTCACAATAATGGGTTTAAATTGCAGGCGGAGAGGTACCAGCTTGTTATTAGGGGGAAAAATTTTTACAGTAAGAACTGTTCAACAGTGGATTCGGCTACGTAGGGAGGTGGTGAGCTCCCCCTCACTGGCAGTCTTTAAACAGAGGCTGGACAATCACTTGACAGGGGTGCTCTAGGCTGATCCTGCATTGAGCAGGGGGTTGGACCAGATGGCCTGTATGGCCCCCTTCCATCTCTGTGATTCTATTTCTCTTCTTTCCACTCTTCATTTGTTAGAGCATCCCTCCATTCCAAGGTTCTGCGACAGCCTTGCATGTCCCCTGCTGTTCCTCTTGTACTCTTCCCCCAAAATCATCCCAGGTCAGCAAAAAAAAAAAAAAAAAATTTTCCCCTTTGGGCAGCTAACCCTATGCATTCAAAGAGAAGTACAAACTGGCTTTACAAAATGATTAGCATTGGTAATAAGATTTAAACAAATTTACATTGAAGATGATGAAATATTAGTTCTTTCTAGGATGGCATAATGAAATGAAGTTTAGTGAGTAATGGCTACAAATTGGTTTTGGATTTTTTTTTATCATGTGGTACATTACATTGTAAAAGTTCTTTGTGGTGGTGGGAAGATTTGGCACTCATATCACTGGCCACAGAAAAACCTCTTAGATTAGATCATTTCCATCTCCACCAGCACAGTGTGGTACTTTGCTCTGAGACTGTCAAAGGCAATTAAATTCACAGCCGCCTTCTGTTGCAGCTGGAGAAAGACCACGTATATATTAATTGTATGACAAATGTCACACTTCAGATTCCTTATATTGTACAAGAAACGCTTTGCTGGTTTAAGATTCTAGCAGCCGGGCCCATACACCAGAAATGTTGGGATGATACATTTCTGACAAGCAATTCATTTGGCTGAGGGTTAGAAAAGTACACCAACCCAGAAGGTGACTTTGATGTCTACCGAAACCAGCCACGACTCTCTGCTTGAATCTTGTTTATGTCAAAATAAAACTTTTTAAAATTGCAACGAGATAAAGCCTTTTTGCTCTCTAAAAGAAAGAGCCCCGTGGCGCAGAGTGGTAACCTGCGGTACTACAGTCCAAGCTCTGCTCACGACCTGAGTTCGATCCCAATGGAAGTTGGTTTCAGGTAGCCGGCTCAAGGTTGACTCAGCCTTCCATCCTTCCAAGGTCTCTAAAATGAGTACCCAGCTTGCTGAGGGTAAAGGGGAGATGACTGGGGAAGGCACTGGCAAACCACCCCGTAAACAAAGTCTGCCTAGTAAATGTCGGAATGTGACGTCATCCCTTGGGTCAGGAATGACCCAGTGCTTGCACAGGGGACCTTTTTTAAGCACCGAAAATATGATCGTTTCTGGGCAAAAAAATTAAACATCACATGTTAGAACTCAGCATTCTCAAAGGAATGATTAGTGAAAGGCAAATGGCCTCTTTGGGGCTTTTGTTTGCCATTTTACCTCTTCTTAATCCCTCCTGACACTCTTTGCCTTGTTTACAAAGCCTACTGAATCCATGGCTTCCTTTCGGCTAAAATGTCTGCAAAGTACATAGAAATCAAATTACAGCCAGATTCCAGGAAGGGACAGAATAGACACTGGAGGATTTCTGGGATCTCAGTGCTCCAGAATGTCACATCCCATGAGCTTTCATTCGTGAAGAAGTTCTATGTGAGTGAAAAATAAAATGGTTTTACTCCAGACACTAGTCCCAGGAATCTGTGCGGTGATGGTGGGGTTCTACCTCAAGATAGATTTTAGGTAATCCATTATTTTCCCAGGGCCATTTAAGAAAGGTAGCTGAGAGAGGCACCTCAGACTGTGTGTGATTGTGCCCAAAGAGAACATGTGCCTCAAGCCAAGTTACAGGTTCTTGTTATTAATGTCTGTTATAAATTGAATGAACTTTATTACTAAGTTTAGATCATGATGGGTAGCTGTGTTAGTCTGTCTGTAGTAATAGAAAAGAGCAAGAGTCCAGTAGCACCTTAAAGACGAACAAACTTTTTGGCAGGATATGAGCTTTCATGAGTCACAGGTATCTGAAGAAGTGAGCTGTGACTCACGAAAGCTCATACCCTGCCAGAAATTTTGTTTGTCTTTAAGGTCCTACTGGACTCTTGCTCTTTTCTGTTGCTAAGTTGATACGTCAAAAGTACAAACCTAATACATTTTGAAATATATGGGAATGAGTTTAAAACACAATGTCTTTCACACTTTGAACACAGAGATGAGCATACTGTCCTTGTTCTGTTCCTTTATTATTCTTTTCAGCTGTATATTTCCTCTTTCCAATTTACCTTAATTCCAGTTTAACTTGGAGAATCTCTAAAAGTAATTCTAGGATTGGCTCACTCACCATTTGCTGCAACTTTGTTCCTTTGTTCATCCATCTTCTCTCTTTGTTACCAATGCACACATGTGCATTGGTTGAATACTGTGGCCTTGATGTGATCATATGTATCAAGGTTCTTTGAAGGCTACGTTTCATTGATGTATACATGCATTCCTATGAACTAAGAAAATGTCAGACAAAAAAGAATTTTGATTCAGCTGTTCATACAATTACATTATTTTTTGTCTCTGCAAAAGGCTATAAATGAAGGGCATCTTGGCCATCTTCTGAGCATGGAGTAGGGGTCAATGGGGGTGTGGGGGGGAGGTAGTTGTGAATTTCCTGCATTGTGCAGGGGGTTGGACTAGATGACCCTGGTGGTGGTCCCTTCTACCTCTATGATTCTAATGCAATAAATACATAAATGATCATGTTTCGTGAATGGTTGAATAAACTTTGGGAGCATGGACAGCAGGATGCAGGTGACTTGGAAACTGAAAGCTGCTTCAAACTCTACGAACCCTTCTTTCACAAATGTTGAAATAAAAGTGGAAACAATGGATAATTCCAAATGCACTGCTTTCACTTTGGAATCGTGGAGGATTTGAAACTCGAGGGAGAAATTCAGAATTTGGAAACAGTCCTCAACAGCGAGCCTGCCTCCCACTGCCTCTTCCCACACTGAAATCACCTATCTCCAGAATCTCAGTTTTTCTTGGGAGGCCTGATTATAGCAAAAGTTTGGTTTAAATGTTTAATACAAACTGTTAGAAGAGAAACATGTACAGCAGAGTAATAAAATGGAGCAAACAAAACAGTCTTTAGATGGAGGCTGAACAAATAATGATCGTGCTTAAAGTATCGATCTTGAAGTCCTTGAGGTTGTGAGCTACGTTTCCCAGTAATGCTTTTCCATTATGCATTTGACCCAATAAAGGCGGGCTGTGTGCGTAGCAAAACCCTTCAGTGTTGCTATAAGTGGAAGCTCTTCTGTTTGCAAAGCTACATAAATAGAAACACAATGAAAAAACAATTGTACCTGACACACTAGCAAAAGGGAGAAAAAATCACACCTTTTTGCAAAAGAGATGATATGGTCTATTGGGACCAGTATGTGCTTTTTGAACTAGGAAGCTTCTGTTCATGCTTATTGGATTGCTTATTGTTCCATATTCTTGTTCCATATTCTTTTGCAAGTCATGGAAGAGTGATATGTATATATCCTTGTTTTGCCTAGCAATTGCACAAATCCCAAGGAGGAAAAAAATCTTTCTCTGTTCCTCACTTCCCTTTTATTGTGAAATTGTAGCTGTATATATATCCCAAACCAATTATTTGGGTCCATGGATCACATACTTATTGAGATTATAATGGAACACATGAAGCTGCCTTATACAATATGCCAATAAAAGTCATTTGATTGATTTGATTTGATCTGCCTTATACTGAATCCGACCCTTGGTCCATCAAAGTCAGCATTGTCTACTCAGACTCCAGCGGCTCTCCAGGGTCTCAGGCAGAGGTCTTTCACATCACCTTCTTGCCTAGTCCCTTTAACTGGAGATGGTGGGGATTGAACCTGGGACCTTCTTCATGCCAAGCAGATGCTCTACCACTGAGCCACGGCCCTACTCATCGATGTGTTGGCTGTATTCCTTGGCCATGTCTCTCTTTAATTAAAACTAGCTTGATCCTGGATTAGGAATCAAGTAGTCACTTCTCTTTCCTGTTTTCCCACCAAGAGAGTATTTGAGTGTTGGAATCAAGAGGCTTTGCAACAAGATTTCTGTAGCCTGCAATCATTAGAGATGTTCTGAAGTCAAGGCTGACTAGGATTGTGTGAAGGATGCAAGTTGCAGCTGTGGCCCGATTGCTTTCCATTATCCCTTAGAAGCTCTTTGATCCATTGAACTTGAGCAGCATAGTTTTAAATCTATTGTTTGGGGGATATAAGGACTGAGATAAATTTTTCCACTGCCAGTGTAGCCTTAGGATCCCTATCAATAAAAAAGGCATTATATCAGACACAGAGGCATTATATTTATCTATTAAAAGAGGAGATATATATCGTAATCTAAGATCCTCATAGAAACGACATTCCAAGAGCACATGAGCTAGTGAATCAATGGATCCGGAAGAGCACAGACAAGTCCTTTCTGAATATGATTGGTTCAAAAATCTACCTTGAAAAACCATAGAAGGGTTAGTGTTTAATCTAGCTAGAAAGAAGGCTCTAGAGAGATGAGGAATTGTCAAAAAATAGATACAGGTGGGCAAGCCATGTGGAGGTGGTATTCCGAAAAACTGAGATGAGCAAACGCGAAGAGCACAAAAAGATGTGCTAACATAATCAATCTCTTTGATATGCATTTTTATTATAGCGAAAGCTATAATCCAAGACCTCTTATCATATTCCACGAGATGCCCATCAGAGACAATTTCTCATCAAAGATTTTTTGCCATGAAGATCTATATGAGTCATGCTTCAGAAAGACTAGATACCCCTCAGTACTAAAAAAACAGCTTAAGATGCAGCTTAAAAGCAAGCAACTATGCCCTAGCTTCAAGATAAGAAACATTTTTGGCATGCAGAGGGATCAAGTTGAGACAAAGTATTTCTCTTAAGACCCTCAAAAACTTTCCTTTTCCACACTAGGTGACTTACAGCCTATTCCTGAGCTGAGGTGTACAGGGAAGAGGCGCAGCTGCGCCTCTCCCTAAGCCGATTCCTGTATGCCGTTAAACAAAACAAAAAAAAGCCTTTTTTTGGCTTTTGTTTGTTTGTTTGTTTAACTGGGGCTTTTCGCCCCATAGGGAACAGCGAGGCTGTGCCTGCTAAAAAGCCGAAATGGGTTAGGGAGCCGCCTAGCCAGTGGCTCCTCCCCCCCGGAACGCCCCCTGCACCGGCGTGGCCTCTCTACACCGTGGCCAGTGCCACGGAGAGGACGCGCCGGCAGAGGGGCGAGGCGTGGCCCCACAGCGCTCGTTCGCCAGCGACCCTGGCCTCCCCGCCAGCGTAAGTACGTGTAATCACGCAATTACACGTACTTACGCCAGCAGCGAGGTCACTCCGTCTCCTGAGGGGATTCGCCCCCCCTCAGGAATGGGCTGTAAGGGTTGCCAGTCTCCAGGTGGTGGATGGAAATCTCTTGGAATTACAACTGGTTTCCAGGTTACAGAGATCAGTTCCCCAGGAGAATATGGCTGCTTTGGATGGTGGACTCTATGGCTTTATAACCTGCTGAGGTCCTTCCCCTCCCCAAATCCTGACCCCCCTAGGCTGTACTCCCCAAATCTCTAGGAATTTCTCAACTCAGAGCTGGCAAGCCTATCAAGTCACTGCTGGCTGAAGTTTTAGTACCACTTTTTGTCCTTTGAAAATAGCCATTCACCTGGTAATGGTGTATCATTATGTAGACAGTCACAAAGGGCAAAGCAGGCTCATTTAGCGGGATGCTTTCATTTGAATATCATTTCTTGCTGTCACATATCTGAAACAATTTTCAAACAAAAAATAAGCCATTGGGGATTGTGAAGAACTTATGCTGGCATACCACTGCTTGAATATCAGGCATGGGGGGTCCTTATAATGTGGGCCAGGGGTTATGCTGCCATTTCACAAATTGCTGAAAGAAAAGGCATGGCACATTTTGAGAGGGGAGAAAACATCTGTGGAACGCACCACTACATTTCAGTTTGACTCGCTCTTTTCAATATTGTTGCCATTATTCAACTGATAGATAGAGATAAAGCATCAGCAGAGCTTGGAAGTCTCTTCCCAAAACAAACGGCACATATGAGAGCGCTTAAATAATTCACCTCCCAATTGTTTCTATTCCTCTCCCATTGTTTGAAGACTTGGGACTTTCCTGTTATTTATTCACCATTTTAAAGAAAGAAGTGAAGTTTACCTAACTCTACTGATAGCTTGTTTGTTCAACGTTAATAGGCTTTTTAAAAGTCCATTGGTTCATGTAGCTGTTCATATGGATATTATGTACTTAATATTTAATTAATGATGAGCGAGAGGGAGAATTTTTGTTGCCGGGATGAAACGGAGAACGTGGCAGATAAAGAATGCCTTGCTTTAAGTCTGTGGTTCAGTGTATCATACTGTTGGCTAAATAAATGTTCTGCAGCATTAGAAATGCTTCATTTACTGCCAGGGCTCACTTGGAATGCTGATTCTGGGCAAATCAGGGCCTACAAACTGCAAGCCTGTCCTGGAAGCCTTGCTCCCTCCCTCCCTTTCCTTGAACACATGAACACACATGAAGCTTCTTTATACTGAATCAGACCCTTGGTCCATCAAAGTCAGTATTGTCTATTCAGACCGGCAGCGGCTCTCCAGGGTCTCAGGCAGAGAAAGGTCTTTCACATCACCTACTTGCTAGTCCCTTTAACTGGAGATGCTGGGGATTGAACCTGGGACCTTCTGCATGCCAAGCAAATGCTCTACCACTGAGCTACAGCCCCTCCTTCCTCACCTCTCAGCAATGAATATCTCATTAAGTGGTGCAGTTAAGACTCTGGACTTGTGTGGTTTTATGGAGCTCACCTCCAATGTATATGGTAATGTATTCTCTAGATTCTGCCTGTTTTGGGGGGTCCTGCTGAGCGCATGTACCAGAGCCCTGCGCTTCTGTCCCAGCGTCCAGCCCTAACAACATCATTTGTCTCATTTCCTTCCCATTTTGGCTTTGGTCATGGCCTAGCATTATATCTATGTGGAAACTAACCATAGTTGATGCTAACCAAGTTGGAAATGAACTCACAAACCGTAATCAGGAGGAAACTAGTTAGCAGTAGACTTGGTTAGCATTGGTACATAACCATGGTTAATGCTGATTGTTCTCCTGGAAGAGGGAATTCATGAGAGAGGTTGGTAAAGTACTGGATCCCAGTTTAGAAGCCGGTGTTTGCAGGGAGCCACCACTCTGCTCCAGGCCTGTTTAGGTTTTAAGAGTCTTACTTTTTTATCCTTACTATAACCCTGTAAAGTAGATGAGGCAGAAAGTATGTGACTGGCCTGAGTTCATCCAACAAGCTTCCATGATAGTGAGGGGATTTGAACCTGGGTCTCCTAGATTCTAGCCTGTTACTCTAACCAATACACCATACTGGCTCAGGGGAGGGAAGAGTCTTTTATTCAGATTAATTTTGGAATACCAAAGGGTGGGTCTTCTGTCACGAGTTTAGACAACTCTGTAATTCTTCCATAGTTAATGGCTATAAATGTGCCCCTTTATGGTGATATACTGCAAAACTGAATATTTCTAATGCTAAAAAATCTACCATTCTACATTTTCACCACAAATAACAAGTTTATATAGTTGTTGAGTTTATGTGCATATATCGAAAGAAGAATAAATAAATAAACAAGCTGAGTATATTCAGCATGTGGTAGGCACTGAATGACCCGTTGGCTTAGCCTTCAATTGTTCAATGATATTGATAAATAGGGGAGATGAATTTTCGTCTTTATTACTGTGTTGTGCATGTAGGAACGTATGTTCATTCAGTTGGGTGTAAGCAATTGCTCCTTTGCTTTAACATAAAGCAAGAAAGCAATTGGTTATGCACTTTAGGAGCTCAAACAAGTCATGAATAACGGACATGGAAATTTATTCCAACGTTCTTAATCAGTGACACATTCTTCAAGACTAACAATCTGACATGTGCTACTGGAAAGACATGCTTAGGGTGTGATAAAACAGACTCACGGGCTCGGTAAACATCACCAACCCAGATACTCCCTTACAGAACGCTGATGGCAGGTACACTACCAAGAATCTTTAGGATGAGGGCCCCACGATTGCTGATTTGTCTGAGAAGAGGCTTTAGGTGCAGTTGACATCTCACTGAAAAAAATGGCTAAACTTCCATTGTTGCTGCTGGGTCATTACAGCTGAAGTGCTTTCTGGCTGGTCCGGCATCCAGCTAGGGAGCTGGCTCCGGTTTTCTCCCTGTTTGTGGACACCTTTGGCTTTTACTGCAGGCTATTGCAGCAACAGTAGCATCAGCTGCGGTGCCTAGAAATGTATTCCCCTTTATTTCTGTGTCTAGCCTAATGAGCAGCTTTTATTTTGTGCAAGAGACATGTCGAAGTCTCCAGAGCTTCCCCGGTCCCCTACTTTTATGGCTTATGCTCCAAAGGAATTATGCTTAGCCCTCAGTTGTTGTCAGCTGTTTGTGCCCTGGTAGAGACTGTGTCTTGGACGTTTGATTGCTATGCCTAACTTCATTTGTATTCCTTGTACAGAGGAGCTCAAAGAAAAGCTGAAAGAATATGTGGATGAGGTGACCGCTCGGAAGCCCGGGTTCATCAAGGTGGTTCGACACAACAAGCAAGAGGGGCTGATTCGTTCTCGCGTCAGTGGCTGGAGGGCAGCCACGGCTCCGGTAGTTGCCCTCTTTGATGCTCATGTAGAGTTCAACGTGGGATGGTATGTCTCTTGCTGCGTTTGCATCTGTGCCTTTGATAGAGATTGTTTCCCACAGTTCAGAAACTACCACAGAGATGTTAGGAAGAAATCTTCTAAGACTGCATTAAATTTAGACCATGGTGCATTTTCAAGTGTTATATAAAGGAAGTCTGTTCAGTTCAGTGGCATTTTGGTTATTGCTTTCCATAGAATGATGCAGACCTCCTCCCCACCCCCAAAAAAGTAACTGTGTTGTGCCAAGGATCTCACAGCCCTTTTCATAGCTTTCTTTTGATGACAGAAGAACTGTGGATAGGGGTGAAAGTGTTTGCACGCTCAAAGAGATGGCAATAGACCCTGCTGTCATTCTTCTTTATGCTACCATGTGGCCAATCTTATACAGGTTGCAGTGAACACATGTACAATCCATGCACAGTGTACACTTGATTTTTTTTTTTTTTTTTTTTTTGCAACTGAATGTACAACCAAGGGGCTGTGGCACAGTGATTGGCATGCAGAAGGTCCCAGGTTCATCTTCGTGGCTTCTGTGCAGTCCCGCATGGGACTGCGCTTGCGCAGGCCAGCCGCGGAGAACTGACTAGAAAGCTTTTAGGAGCTTCAGAACGCCTGGAGCGCTCCCCCTCCCCTCCGTCCCAGGCCGAGAGCGAGCCGGCTTCCCGCCCAACGGTCATGTGACGGAGGGAGGAGGGGCGCTCCCCCTCAGTTCTCTCTTCGCCGCCGTGGAGAGAGCACTAGCTTTGTTTCAGAGCGTCTTTTCTGTTACCGTATTGAGTTCATTGCAGCTGAGATCTCTATATTGCAATGCAAATAAACCCCTTTATTTAGGAACACGCAAATTTTAATCTATGTATTTTTATCTTGGATAAAGGAAAATGCTGATAAGGGACCCCGACTGGACCTCAGACTCCTTAATATGGATCCACAGGTGCCCACATTTCAGGATACTTCCCTTTTCAGATGTCCTTCCTCAGTTGCCTGGGAGCCTTTTTGGTTGTAGTCCTGAATCTAAGGACAATTATCTTAATTGTATGTTACAGTATGTTACAGGCTTGTTGCACTTGCTTTCCTCCTGTCAGTTGATCCGTAATTGGATTATTGGCTATTGGACAATTCATTTTACCAGTCCTGCAGGTTTGCCTGTCTCTAACCTTGTCAGCCCTATGTGTCGTTGGATTTGCTAGTTGAATTTGTGTAATCCCAATTGCTCCCTACTCAAAGGATAGCATTCTTTTTGCTACTTTGAATGTTTTTTCTTCGAGCCCTTAACAACTCAAGGGCCCATGGTTTTTCTGTCCCTTTAGCTGCACGATTTATGTGCAAATGTAGATCAGTTCTTAAAAGGAATAATTTTGATCACCATTGTTACTGGTCTATATCCTAGGGTATCTACCTACAGGCTTCAAAATAAAATAAAATTAAAATTAAAAAACAAAAACAAGACCAACAACTAATTGGTTGTTGGTTCAACTTGGTTCTGAGACTGGGGAATACTCCTCTGTGTGTATTGTGGATCATCAGTCTAAGAACATTAGACCTCTGGTACCTGAATTTACAAAACAAGGGTTTTCAAGAGGACATTAAAAAACATACCTTACCAAAGGCAAACAAACAAACAAACAAATATATATGTTTCCAGTCATCGTCCCCTACTACGGTTGGTTCTATTGCATATCGCTTTGGTTCCTGCTCCTTCCCAGACTAGTGGTGCAGATCCTGTCTGACAGGGCAACTATTCTAATACCACCTATATCCAGAACTGTGCTGTGTTCTCTCCAGTACTAAGGTTCTCACAAGCACTTGTGCAAGGGTGTTTTCCTTCATGAAATCACATTATTCTTCTGGAAGTCAGGACAATCCAGTACCATTTTGTACCTTTTTTCAGCCACTGCTATGAGTGTATATAGCATGGCAATGTAAATATCTATAGCATGAGGGAGAGTTCCCTGTCCTGCTGTCCCAGGTTTTTCCGGTTGTGGCAAAGGACCTAACAGCACAACGTTTCCTTCCTGGACGTCCAGGTGGTGAGAGAAGCCTACTCTCTCAGATTTCCCAAGCTGACAGGTTTCATCAACCCACAAGTAATCCCTCACTCTATGTTCCCTGCTTTCCCTTTTTAAGGGAATGGTTTTTTCCCAGGTAGAGTCCTATTATCTCAAGTGCAGATGCAATATGTCCCTGCTTCCTACGGAACACTGGATGCCATGAGGCCGTCGGAGAGATTCTCCAGTTTCACTGGTCACATTTATTTTAATGCTGCATTTTTGTTCCCTGGCTTCACAGACCCAGGACACCAGTGATGCTCATAGGTCCCTATTGACCACAATGTTTTGTGTTCCCAATCTGTAGATTACTTTTGATGAGGATTTCGGGTACTTTCTCAAGAAGACTAGCTGATCAGGGTATAGCCCCTTCCTTCTCTGCCACCTGTTTAAATTATTGGTCTGTGATCACTTTTCATCAGGTTAAGGTAGTATTACCTAGATTGAAGTTCGACCTTGGGTAAGGTCCCGTTGCCGAAACTGTTTTCTTCTAAATCCTCAGTCGCTAACTAAGCAATCTCTTCATGCAATCAAGTGCCTGAAGACCATGTCCTTCAGGTTCCATGCAGCACCTAAACAACCTATTGGTCTAGTGCATGGAAGGCTGAACCAGCAGCTTCTTTGGAAACGGTTTCCCGATGGTGTTTATAGCAATGCTGAACTATGCTGTCCACTCCATATGGAGGCCTTTTGCAACAGGGCTCATGTCTCTTTCGCTGTTTTCCTTGCCATGACAGATTTCTGAGGCTTCTCTAAAGTGGCAACCTGGTCCTTCGATCCACATATCTCTGGCATTGCCCTGTAGATGTGGTCTCCAGGGAGGAAACAGCTGTTTGTGAGAGTTGTCTTTTAATTAGGTGACAAGCCCACACCCGCCTCCATGGTAGGTGAGCTTGCTATTCTCCCATGCGGGACTGCACAGAAGCCACGAAGATGAAAAACAGAGTTGCACTTACCTGTAACTGTTGTTCATCGAGTGGTCTTCTGTGCAGGCACGCATCCCTCCCTCCTTTCCCCGCTGTGGGCTACTGCTTGGTGGCTATGGTGGTCTTCCACGGCAGCGAAGGGAGAACTGAGGGGGAGCGCCCCTCCTCCCTCCGTCACATGACCGTTGGGCGGGAAGCCGGCTCGCTCTCGGCCTGGGACGGAGGGGAGGGGGAGCACTCCAGGCGTTCTGAAGCTCCTAAAAGCTTTCTAGTCAGTTCTCCACGGCTGGCCTGCGCAAGCGCAGTCCCATGCGTGCCTGCACAGAAGACCACTCGATGAACAACAGTTACAGGTAAGTGCTGTTTTTCAATCCCCGGCATCTCCAGTGAAAGGGACTAGGCAAGTAGGTGATGTGAAAGATCTCAGCCTGAGACCCTGGAGAGCCGCTGCCGGTCTGAGTAGAGTAGACAGTACTGACTTTGATGGACCAATGGTCTGATTCAGTATAAGGCAGCTTCATGTGTTCATGTGTTCAACTGATACAAACCACATATTTATCCAGTTATTGGTCCTCGCTTTCAGTTGCAAAGAGATTGTGTGTTGGCTGTTTCTTACAAGAGAGTGTACGCAAGTGCCTACAGGCTGTACCTGCATTGACTATAATGTGAACAGGGCTCACCTGGTGTCATGAACTCATCAGGCTCACTGCATAATATCCAGCGAATTGAGGCCGTGTAGTCAGTACAATGGAGGATTTTTTTAAAAAAGAAAGATTTAAAAAACACTGGTGCCAAGGTGGCTGCTCAGGGCTGCAAACAGCAGCAAACAATGTGATCAGGAGGGCAAATGGGGAATATTATACCCTTTGTGTACACCATCTTTTATTCCAGCAAAAATATTTGCTTGTGAAAACTGAACACACCACTAAGATAATTTTCAGTTATATTTTCCCCAAAAAATTTCAGTTAACTAGAAGCTAAAATGACTAAACTGAGGCTATCGAATTTTGGTCACATTATGAGAAGACAAGAGTCACTGGAGAAGACAGTCATGCTAGGAAAAGTTAAGGGCAGCAGGAAAAGAGGAAGACCCAACAAGAGGTGGATGGACTCAATAAAGGAAGCCACGGCCCTCAATTTGCAAGATCTGAGCAAGGCTGTCAAAGATAGGACATTTTGGAGGACTTTCATTCATAGGGTCGCCATGAGTCGGAAGCAACTTGACGGCACTTAACACACAATACACAAGTCGATAGTGGATAAAATGGGAAGTCTAATGTTCACAAGGCAGCGCTGGAATAATGTTCATCGGAACGTGTGTCTCTGGTGCCATGGGCTCAGTGTGAGGGCTAGTGCCTGATGTCAGAGCGAATCCTTGGACCATTCAAGACAGCAGCTAGAGGTCTAATGGATTCAATGAGCTCAGCACTGTATGCGTCTCAGTGAGCCTACCTACAATATGCACTTTTGAAAATATAGCCAGTTTGACTAGCCTGTAGGGTGCTCCTAATTCAGATAAATGCACACCAAAAGTCAAGGGAAACGCCATAATGTTACAGCTGCTCTTTAATTATGATATTGCTGTTCTCTTACATTTGTCCCTGGAGTGGCCACTGTCCCGCTGCAGAGCTGGTGTTTGTGGAGGCAGTGAGCCAGCAATGGAATGTGTTTTATTACCCTTGAAAATTCTGCCTATCTGAGAGAGGACAGCCAAACAGTTCGGCAAACCTGCTCAGCAGAGGAACTTAACTTGTTCAGCACTCACAAAGACTTGTCGAGCAGGGTTATATTTGAATTGCACTGAGCAACTCAAACAGCAGCTGAACACAACATTTGCAGCTGCCTGTTGGTCAGAAGCCAACTCACAGCTGATCGGGGTCGGGCGGGAGTCCAGTGCTTATTTACTCCGCTTCCCTCCCCTCCAAGCTGGACAGGAACAGATGCAATGGTTTTAATCTGCATTGGCAAAGCGAGAAGAGGACGAGCTTGTTGCTCTCCTTTTCTCGGCAGCCCAAGCTGACAGCTTGCAGTGAGAAGAAAAAAAGAGAAATCAGCTGGACTTCTGACACACACACCCCAAATTAAAGTTTCCTGGATGGGCAAAATTTCTCAACCAGGCTCCCAGCTTATCCTTCAAGTTGCTTGTTCCTGTGAATACACACAAAAATACCCTTGAACACATGAAGCTGCCTTATACTGAATCAGACCCTTGGTCCATCAAAGTCAGTTTTGTTTCTCAGACTGGCAGTGGCTCTCCAGGGTCTCTCACATCACCTGCCTGCCTAGTCCCTTTAACTGGAGATGCCAGGGATTGAACCTGGGGCCTTCTGCATGTCAAGCAGATGCTCTACCACTGAGCCTCGGCCCCTCCCCTCCCCCTTGATTAGTTGTCTACCTGATCACCAGTGGTGAACCGAAAGTGAGCCCAATTGGCATCCCCAGTTCATTGTTCATTAGCTGGGTTTTCGTGGGTTGTGTGATAATTTATAGTGGAGCCTGTAATTTTGTTTAGTAGTTAAAGAATGTGGCCCTGAGTGTTGAAATAGCTACTGCTGAAGTCTTAAAAGGATGAAGGCATCTGCACTCTTAGTATTCCAATATATGTCTGGCCAGTACTTTGAGATTAAGCATGCAATCTGTACTAGAAAAGTGAAACCATATAATGCGTCAACTGACACTATCAATCAATCAAGTTTTATTTCAATACAATATCAGCTCTGAATAAAAATCAAAGTTAGGTTAAAATAATAAAATAAAATAATAAAAAGTTGATGATTCTGGGAAGGACGATTTGAAGAAGAGGAGGAAAGATCTTCTATGGGGAAAGGTTTTCAATTAGCTGTTTACAAATTCCACTAGACCGGAGGCAGAATTTGGCTTCTTTAGTGGTTATCTCCTGAGAGGAGTCTGCTAAGAGAAGGGAAACTTTAACTTCTTCCCATCTCCCAGGAAAGGATGACAATATGGGGAGAATGTACTGTGATCTTATGTCGTTGTAGACAATCCACATCTGATTGAAAAAGGTAGCAACTCCAAGCAAACTGAGAGTGCAGTGCAATTTCCTCCGATTTGAATGTCTGTTCATGCAAAGTATTTGTAGCCAACCCAAGCTCTTTCCAGTTTGTGCTCCAATGGGTGAAACCCATGTGAGATCCGGACAGTCATGGATATAACGAGCTGCAGCTTCCAAGATAGGCCACAATAGTACAGCTGCCAAGATCCTGGAGGGTGCTGCTGTCTGACTCAGTGGTTATCCATCTCCTTAGCCACATAAGTGGGCACCTGAACAAGACTGTTACATTTGAGCCCCATGTGAGAGGTTGAGGGCATAGGACATTAGGTTCAGGGAGCATAACGTCTGGATGATATGGTTTTAACCCATATCTCTCTTTACAGATCAAGGACAATAACATTCCAGAACCTTCCATTCTTCCAGATAAAATATCCAATACCCACAATCCCTCCTTAAATAATAAACATGAATACAGAGGAGAAACTTGTTACACAGTAACTATTATCCTTTTGCCACAGGTTTTAATAAATCCTTTGCTACTAATATGGCATAAGCCCTTTGAACTGAGTTGGCTATGTCAGGATATGCCTTCTTCCAATTATTTGGCCATCTCATCTGGGCAATCCTCCAAACATCCTGCATTAAGTTTTTGCTTTGTTTTCTGATGTCTGTTTTGTTAGAAGTTTGTCTTTTTAACAGGGTTGAAGCCTTTCTCTTTAGGACACTTCTGTTATTAAATATGATCTTAATGTCCTTAAGAACTCAGTAACTTCTTTGTTTGGTATTAAAGAGTGTTAATCATCACTGATAAGAAAAATCCTTATTTGCTCAATCAGCAAGGCAAGAGAGTGGCAATAAACCATGGAGGATTTAATATTGTACTGTGTGAAAAAATTTTCAAAGTTACACTTTTTACTGAAATCCACGGGTGATCTGATTGACAGTTTAGCATATACATATATACAGAAAGAGAAGAGTTGAAGTTGATGTGTAACAATCTCTTTGTCTTCTTTTTGTTTAGGGCTGAGCCAGTACTCACCAGGATCAAGGAAAACAGAAAAAGAGTAATATCTCCTTCATTCGATAACATCAAGTATGACAATTTTGAAATAGAAGAGTACCCTCTGTCAGCACAGGGATTTGACTGGGAGTTATGGTGTCGATACTTAAATCCTCCAAAGTCATGGTGGAAGCTGGAAAACACTACAGCTCCTATAAGGTATAGTTCAAAAATGACTGACAGGATAATTATGTGGTAATCTGTCCATAAATGGACACTGTGAAGTACCCTGGGTTGCTTTACATACTAGTTGGCACTTATGCGCTCTAATAATTTTTAATTCTGGACTTGTAGGCTGCAATTCTAAGGATATGTTCCTAGAAGTAAACCCCCACTGAATAACATGGGACTTACCTCTGAGTAGTCCTGCTTAAGCTTGCACCCATAATTTGTCACAAGCTTGTGCTATCAGAGTTGTAATGCTAACACAGAGGAAGAGTTTGTGGTCCTCTTGAATTATATCTTATCATTTGGTGATGTCACATGCACTACCCAGTCATTTGTCTGCAACGATCTACTGGCAGAATGAAGCATCCATGTTGTAATCAGTTAATCTTCTATCCTAGAGTGAATGCTTGAAAAAGAGCCTTGGAGGAAGTGGTTAGAAAGAAAAAAAATCTGCAACCCACACTCTGGGGGCCTGGAGAAGGCCTCATTTGGATTGTCTGAACTCAATAGTGATACTGCAAATTCCACAATAGTCATCTTATAATATGAATTTCTCCTATTCATAATACTTGCTTGGTAATGAATTAATTTCCTTCGCCCTCCCATTATGAGTCTACAATTAAACATGAATGCATTTCAGACTTGTAGCTCTTTTCCCATAATCAGCATTCATTAGACTACCAGCCAAGACCGGTATCCACTGTTGGTGCATGCTCATAGATTGATGATTTTAAGCTTTATTTGATCATATTAGCAGTGAGAGGCTTTCCTCTGTTCTGCTGTTTGTTGTGCTATTATTTTGCTCTGCCCTTTGTTCCATTCTTCCTGAAGTCTAGTTGAATCGGGGGAATTTTGAAAATGAATTAGCGCACACATCATTTGTTGCAGCTTTCATTTTCATAGTTTTCCTCCTGTGTTACTCGTGTATGAATATACAAGCGGTTTTGATATTCCATGTACAAGTATGTTAACATTATTTTAACGTGAAGTCTTACCCGCACACAAACATTTTTGTACAGTGGTAAAAAGCATGCTAGAAGAATATGGATCTTTGGGGATTTCAGTGAGTAGTTAGAATGGAGTTTGTACATTTTACCCAGTATTTTTGGGAACTGCTGAGGTCACAGAAAAAATTAAGTGCTTCCACAAGTTACATGTCGTGGGAAAAACACAACCCCTCCCCATAGTATTTAGAAAGTTCTTCCTTGGCCACTGAGCATGGACATAAGGGATATTTTGAGCCCTCCTGGGTATGCTTTTCCATGATACACCCATCTCTGAAAAATTTATCCAAAGACTTACTAAATTTCTAATATGAATTTAAAATTCTCTAATGTGATATATTGTAGCATCACATTAGAGAGTCTAAATTATTCAAATCTCAAATGTGATATTAAATACATATCACATTAGCACGTCTCACATCTGTGGAGATGTCATCAGTCATGTTTCCCTGCCACCAGTTTTTCCACTTTTCAAGGGTGAACTAGGGAGAGCTGTCCAGCAATTCGTGCACCAGCTTAGGCTCCTGCACAATTTTTCCCCAAATTGGTCTCCAACAAATCTTGGAAAAACAGTTAATTACATGGCAAAACAAGGAAAACTTATCCATCACTCTGTGTATGTTAAGTGCCGTCAAGTCGCTTCCTACTCATGGCGACCCTATGAATCAACGTCTTCCAAAATGCCCTATCTTTGACAGCCTTTCTCAGGTCCATCACTACACATGGTATATATATAATTTGGAGAAAACCAAAGATTAGCTCCTCATTGGTTATGAAATTTCTCCAGGACTCTATATTTCTCTGTCACAGGTTGCTTACACAAGGAATTGCCCCATCTTGGATGCTATTGAGAAGCTGGGGAGGGGGTGTTGCTACTTCCCATAAGCACTTCCCATAAGGGCTTTGTGCATCTCCCAAGTATCCCCCATCTTTCTTTCCTGTAACCTTTCCCAAACCTGCTTTGCTGAGATGTTTTGGGAAAGACTAAAGCAAAACTAGGATGACACTCTTATAGAAGGGAAATTCCACGTTTTCTGGATGCTACCCACATTGACACCATTTTTTCCTGCCCTGGCTTCTTAGGCAACCATTTCATCCTCTTCATTTGAGAGCATTTTTTTCCACATTGGCAATTGAACATCAATATTTTGTTTTAACATCATAACCATGTGCTTATTGATTTCTCTGAATTCTACCTTTCATTTTTTAAAAGTTTGTCTCCAGCCCCTTTCCTTGCAGAAGTATGCCTTTTCTCTTTTATCTCCACAATGAATGGGCTAAAAATGTTATATATATATATTAAAAAAATAAAAGCTGAGAATTTAAAGAACCTGATAGAAGCACTTGCTGTTACCGCACTAGGTATTCCCAGCGATGTATTAAGAGTTTGAAAATGTTATAAAAAATGCTGTTCACACTTTCTATGTATTCCCAGCGATGTATTAAGAGTTTGAAACTGTTATAAAAAATACTGTTTGCACTTTGGCCCCTTTAGCTGTGAAGACGTCTTCCAACCATTTTTTTAGCCGTGGCATCCAAAAACCCTTTTAAAGCGATGTTTTTTTATAACATTTCCAAACTCTTGATACATTGCTGGGAATACCTAGTGCGGTAACAGCCATTGTTATAACACTATAATGATATTCAGTTGCCCATTTAAAAAACTGAGGAAAACCACTAACATGGGGGAAGGGCAAATGGTTATCACTGGGGGACTGGGGAAAGAAACATGCAAGGAAATCTGCCAGTTGGAAAGAAACATGCAAGGAAATCTGATGCTCCTGCACTGTGCAGCCGTAGCAATAATGGGGAAAAGAACAATCATGTCCCCATGTATAAATGGCCACATTGTCTCTGTTTCAAACTGCAGATCTAACCCTTAACACTGGATTCACAATCCTTGAAAGTTCCAAGCAGAGTATGTGGATGTTGTGCACCTGATCTCCTTTGGTGCCAAAGTGGAACATTGCCCACTTAAGCTGAAGAGGGTGTTTTTGTAATCATTACAAAAACTGAGCTATAGTGTGTGTTTTTCCTCTGGCTGTTTTTATAGTAGCTAGCAGCCTGTAATGCTAGACCACTGCTGGTAGTAAAACATGGTGAAAGTATCAAAATCTCCAGGAAAAGAAAACATTTTTTATCTTTAGAATGCACTCAAGAATTTTGGTGTGCTGTGTTAGAAAGTAGAGAAGTGTGTTTTTTCTTCTATGCATAATTGTTTTTTGAAACATAGTGTTCCAAGGGACATAAGGAATGACTGACATTTTCCTTGTGACAGGGTTCACCAAAAATAGCTTTCTGGAGTGCTGAATTGACATTTTGTTATCATCGCAGAGATACTGATCCACACAAGGAGGGAGGGTGTATAATTTTTGCAATCTTATGATCACATCCGAACAGATGCCACAGTTTATCACAGCTTGATCACCATCATCCTGATGAATGCAGAGAGGGTTTATCTTCTGCTGTAACAGCCCCCTGTCTCCGTTCATTAGTATCCTGTTGTTGTCCTCAGTACACTTCTGTGGTCAGGCAATGACAAAACTGGCCTTTTCCTGTTTGCAAGTTTCACGACAAAATGTGAACGAGGGTAATGATTACTTATTTTGTGGCCCCTTTTCAACCAATTGAAATACCAGTCGCTAATAGACAAGATAATAGGGAAGGCCCAGTCTAGTCAGATCTCAGAAGCTAAGGAGGGTTGGTACTTGGAAGGGTCCCCACCAGGGAAGAC
This sequence comes from Euleptes europaea, assembly GCF_029931775.1. Taxonomy (NCBI): domain Eukaryota; kingdom Metazoa; phylum Chordata; class Lepidosauria; order Squamata; family Sphaerodactylidae; genus Euleptes; species Euleptes europaea. Next base: position 82,932,445 of record NC_079317.1, read on the forward strand.
TCTGCAGAGGAAGGCACTGGCAAACCACCTTGAAAGCCCCTCGCTGGGGTTGCCATATGCAGGCTGTGATTTGGTGGCACTTCACACGCCCAATAGACGAGGCCAGAAGATGTGCTGACTGTAAAAATAGATTCTTTTGCAATTTTTTTTTATTACATGGTAACGTAACTGCATGGAAAGATCTCCCTGGAACAGAGATATCAAATCCAATAAAGAAGGGAGCCTGCTAAGATCTTGCTTTATGAGACTATAATAACATCTGAATCACACAGTAAAGCCTTTTTGGGCAACCAAATTTCACATCTCTTGTCACGGTTATCTCAAAAACACCTGGAGCTATGATAATGGACTTAGTAAAAAATGATGTTGCTAATTGCTGAAACGATAGAGGTCTCATAGAGCCAGCGTGGCGTAGTGGTTAAGAGCAGTGGACTCTAATCTGGAGAACTGGGTTTGATTCCGCACTCCTCCACATGAAGCCCACTGGGTGACCTTGGGCTAGTCACAGTTCTCTACAAACTCTCTCAGACCAACATACCTGACAAGGTGCCTGCTGTGGGGAGGGGAAGGGAAGGGGACTGTAGGCCACTTTGAGACTCCTTAAAGGTTGAGAAAAGTGGGCTATAAAAACCAACTCCTCTTTTTCTGGTTCTTCACTTAGGTCAGTACCTGGATGGAAAGCTGTCTAGGAGTCTCATGCAAGCCATTCTGAAAGAGTAGCAGAATAATAGTGCAATAAATAGAACATAACAGACTGAACAGTCATGACTAGCTCAAACTTGTCAGTGCTCAGAAGCAGCATAAATCTCTGTGACTTGAGAGCACTTTATTATTATTATTAAGCAGAGCATAAATAAATATCCAGATAGATATCGGAATCTAGTTTTAGTACCAGCATATTTAATTAATTTATCTATTTCATGTATACCCCATCTTTCTCCCCAGTGGGGAACCGAAGTGGCTTACATCTCTCTTCCAACCTATGTGGTTGGTTAAGAGTGTGTGACCAATGGTGTGTAACCAATGGAACCCATGGCAGAGTGGGAAATTGAATCTGCATCTACCAGATCATAGTCCAACAACTCTAACCACTACACCATACTAACATATGGATTTTCTCACTAGTATATAATGTATTAAAATAAAAACATCAAAATGAAGGAAATAATAATCAATCTTAACTCGTTTGCAATGCCCGTTAATGCACCTCAAGTGAGATCAGCACACTTAAAATTAACTTCACTGGCTAAATTCATATGTGTTAACGTTTGCTGTTGTTTGGTTGTTTTCATGTAGGAGCCCTGCACTGATTGGATGCTTCATAGTAGACCGCGAGTATTTCCAAGAAATCGGTCTGCTCGATGAAGGCATGGAGGTGTATGGAGGTGAAAATGTGGAGCTTGGGATCAGGGTAAGGAATTGTCAGGAACAAGTTGGTTGTTTAGTTGGCTCAACTGGGGTCAGTATGGAAAAATGATACAATACGATCTGAACGTCACATTTTGCAGTAGCCAGCTAAGCCTTTGTTAACCATTGGCTATTTTCATCTAGGCAATTAGGCTATTGATGAAGTGGAAAGATGCAGAAGGTAGAAATGATTTATTGCTGAGCTGATTCCTGAAGCATTTTGAATTTCTGTAGAGGAATAAAAAATCTGAGATCTTTTACACTTTCTCATCATGTTGCAGGAGAAACTGATTAATCTTTATTTGAGGGCTTCTGCAAAAACAAAACAAAAAAAATTCTCTTCTGAATTAGATGTTTACCAGTCTTTATGATCTAATTGAATTAAGATGCCTGCCCTGTTTCCCAACAGAATTTGAAACTTTGATTTTAGTCCAAAGACACAGTGAGGGACAAACAACATATCACATAGGTGATCTCTGATCAGTTCTCCCAGCATTTACTTTAGCTTTAAAATGCAGCTAGGGAAAGATTTGGATCAAAGCCATGTTGCTAGGGGTGGTGAGATTAACCCTTTCTCTGCCTTGCTGTCTCCTTGATAGACCTTAAACCCAGAGCTGCTGGTAGCCATGGTAGGATAAAAGCCAATTACCTGTATGAGCCATAGGATGCAATGAAAGAAATGTTGTGAAAAATTATTTTTGATTAAGCTTACATTGCTATTAGGTATGCACAGTCATGTAGAAGTTCTAACCTGAATCCTGCCCCATTTGAAAATATGATGAGAGTTTCTGATCTGACCTAAATTATTTCTGACATTAGATGAAGGTGGAAACCTTTCAGTCTGATGGTTCTCATGCCTCATTTTCTGGTTTCATTGTCTCAGGCCATGCAAGATAGGTGGGTCTGGGGCAGCAAGAAAGTGACGTAGCATGAGCAGTTTGGAAAGTGAATTTTGTGTACTGCTTACGTCATGTTTCTGAGTATATGCCAATAAAGGTCAATTGATTGCTTGATTGATTGGTTGATTGATTGATTGATTGTATGAGCAGTTATGCGCATGGCAGATATGACATTCAACCAGAGGATTTCCAGCCAATCAAGTATGTCCCATTTACAGCCCATTCCTGAGCAGAGGCGTACGGGGACGGCGGGGAAGAGGCGCAGCGGCGCCTCTTCCTAAGCTGATTCCCGTACGCCATTAAACAAAAAAAAGCTGTTTTGCAGCTTTTTTTTTTTTTTGGTTTAACTGGGGTTTTTCGCCCCATAGGGAACAGCAAGGCTGCGCCTGCTAAAAAGCAGGTGCAGCACCACCGTTCCCGGCGCCGGTGGAAGTGGCCAAAAGGGGATAGGGAGCCGCCTAACCGGCGGCTCCTCCCCCCAGAACGCCCCCTGCACCAGTGTGGCCTCTCCACACTGTTGCCAGTGCCATGGAGAAGCCACGCCGGCAGAGGAGGGAGGCGTGGTCCCGCAGAGCTTGCCTGCCTGTGGGACTGGCCTCATCGCCGGCGTGAATGCGTGAAATCGCGTGATTACACGCATTTACGCCAGCGGCCAGGTCACGCCGCTTCCAAAGAACTTTCAGCCCCATTCTCAGGAATGGGCTGTTAGTGTTATTGTACTGAGTACTTCCAGTTTCTGTCAATTATTTCAGTATCTCGCTGGTTTCATGGGAGGGGAGGGGTTTCTGAGATATTATATTATCTCAGGCAGTGATACTTAGTTGCTTGTAAGTCACATGTGGCTTTTTGACTTGTCACCTGTGATGAACCAAGGGTTAATTTTTGAGAGAAGCTCAGAGAAAGGGAGTGGGTGGAACTAAGGGGCTCACTCTCTCTGTTCTAAGGAAAGGAAAAGGGTTCTTGTTTTGGTAACCTGCGTGATCAGAAGCTGTGTTTGACTCTAAGAACCTGAGGGTTCAGATTTGCCTAAACTAGTGTAAAACAAATCCTGTGGAGTGACAGAGATTGGGAGGAAAGGTCACTGGAAGGGAATAGGCTCTGGGAAGGAGATATTCCAGATAAAGGGTTTTGTTAATGGATTACTGCCACTGGAGTGGGGTGGTTCTATAGTGAGAACAGAAAGAGAGATTTGAGGAGAAATCTCCATACTTCTGTGTTCTCTGAGGAAGAGAGGTTGTTTAATCTCTACCTTTCTTGATAGCTAGCAGCGGAGTATGGATAGAAACATCTATAAGAAGTTCGGGAAACAGAAAGGAATTTGTGAATTTAAGTTAAGAAGTATAATTCTGTACCATCTAAGCCATCTAAGATCTATGCCTTCTCTGAAGTGAAACTTAAAAATTGGCTCTGGTACTAGGCTTTTCATAACCATCATCCCCCTCCAAATCCATCCCTTGTACAGTGTTCAATAAATCTCTGCTACTTGTTTGTTAACTTTGAAAAAAGCCTCTGGTGTCTCATTTCTGCTGAGGTAAAATAAGTAAGGGGACTAAGGAGAAAAAAATTAAAACTCCAATCAAACATTTTGACAAGCAGTCTCTCTCTCCTTCAGCACACACACAAGGGGCCGTGATATCACCTGTGGCTCTTCTTAGCACCATTCCCTAATATGGCACCTTCTCCATGTTTCATGAAAATGGGCAAGGTTTTTGCCCAGCAGGGACTTGTGGTTGGCCGCTATAAAACAGCTGCCACCACCAGCAGCTATCCCTCTGCGCAAGGACACTTCACTTCTAGCACAGCTTGTGTCTAAATGAGTCCCAGTTCCTACCCCCCACACACACACATCAGGATCTCCCAAGACTAAACATTTACTCCAGTAACACAATTAGATAGTATTTATTTTGCCGATATACCTGTGGTATTTTTAATGGGAAAAAAAACAGTTATCTGTAGTCCATTCACTGATGTCCTCAAATTAGGACCTTTTGGGTCTTCCCTCTCGAAATATTCTTACATCACATTTTCTCCACATCTTGTGTTCCCTTACTCAATATCGCCCCTCTCCTTCCCTTGCACAGTCCAATTTAATTAGTTACTTACAGCAAACTTTGGATTGCTCTTATGTAGGGTTGCCAGCTCCGGGTTGGGAAATACCTGGAGATTTTTGGGGTGGAGCCTGAGGAGGGTGGGGTTTGGGAAGGAGAGGGACTTCAAAGTCACAGAGTCCAATTGCCAAAGGGGTCATTTTCTCCAGGTGAACTGCTTTCTATCAGCTGGAGATCAGTTGTAATAGCAGGAGATCTCCAGCTAGAACCTGGAGGTTGGCAACCCTACTCTTATGGCTGGTTTCCAGTCCTGGTTTGGAGGGCAGGAGGTTATGATGTATACTATTTCCTAGGAAGCTGTCCAGTACTTTGGACATGGACTCACACAGGCAATACCAGGATTTCTAGATATTACATTTGCATGGACTTTTATGTGTAGAGTATATATCCATGGTTTGCAGCATTCTACCTTTAGGGAAATCTTTCTGCTTCAGCTTGTCGGTGAGGAACCCTTGGGTATTCCAGAAGATTCTAGGGTCGGTCATAGGTTGCACTGTCAATTCCTGCAAAACACTACCTTGACTTTTCAGGCCTCGTCATTGCCCGATTGTGTGCCCATATTAATGATGGTTGCATATTTCTGAAGATCCCTGCAGCATTGGGCTAGCAGTCATCCAGAGATCTGATCTTAATATTGAGGAAGTCCTGACGAGCTTCTCATGAGCTGTAGAGTTGTGCTGAACACACTGCTGATCCCAGAATCAGAATAGCATCTTTCCACAGAAGGCTTGCGTTGTCTGGGTTGTAGGCATAAAAGCAAAGACAAGTGACTATAAATAAGTGGTGGGAGCATCGATGAGTATAGTGTCGAGGCTGTGAAAAGCCCTGTAGAAGCGGTCATGACACACTCCCCGATTCCCCTCTCACTAGTCAAATCGGAAGCAATACTGCAGCAGACAAAAGGGCAAGTTCAGTTACATTACAGACCAGAGATAGGAACATCCTCTGGCAGCGGGTCAGGAGTCGTCATGAGGCCACTACTAAAAGCCACGTCAACTTCTGTGCTGTGCTTGAGAATAGATGACACTTTGATTTTTGAGCTGAATGACTTACTGTTCCTTTACCCTGGCAAGGAGTTTGATCAATGCTGCCCATGAGGCTCTCCTAATAATTTGCATGACAGAATATGGCCCCAAAGCTCTCAAGTAATATACTGGCCAGTCAGCTTTGCTTAGCCTGGGCTGAAGTTAATGGCTGAAGATCACTTTGACGGACAGGGCTGGAGAAACGCACCAGCCTCTGTGTAATTGAAACGGTGGGGTCTGCCAGATCAGTTAAATGAGGCCCCGGCATTGCTTTAATTTTCGAAGGTCTTTTTTCCTGCGGTCTCCAGAGAAACCAGCCTGACCTACAAAATAAAATCCCAAAATGCTTTCATCTTTAAAATACCACCACGAGCAGTGGAAGCAGGCTTTGTCCTGATGAGAATTTCAATTTCCAGCTCTATCAAAACAAATTACAATGTTGTAATGGACAAATAATCTTAGCAGTATGTCACCAACTTTCCACACAGTGCTCAAAATAACCTGTATAATACCAGGATTGGTATGTATTTACAAGGCAGACTCCAGCTTTTAGAGAAGCATAACATAGTCACTGCTAGATGATGCAGATATATCCCTTTCCTGTTGCCCCTGGGTATGTGATTTCTTGAATCTTTTGCAAATGAATAGACATTATTCCAATTCATGGTGAAAAGATCATCACATAAACGATCGTTGTATCTTAGTAGAAGATCAGCAACTGGAGGCTTTGGGCCAGATCTGGTCCCCTGAGAGATCCGCCTGCTCTGTACCAAATCTGGTCCACCTGCTCTTTCCATTCCCATTTACAGGCTAAAAAATGGTATAGACAAATTTACATCTACAGCTACAGAGACAAAGCCACTTTAAAGGAAAGAGCCTGACACTCCGGTCCTGTATCCCTCACTCCCTTCTTAAAGCAGCCCTCCAGGAGAATAACAGCTGACAAGAGATTTAGATACCTCATTACCTAATAAGAGCTGAGAGGCAGCATTATGATCCATAGTAGATGTTCAGAATCCCAATAAATCCCCAAAGGAACTGAACTGCTACTAAAAAGTTACAAGTGAAAAAGAAAAGCTAATCACTGAAGATGTGACCTTAGGACATCCTTACAAAATTCGGGACGAGTGTACATTCTCGGAACATATGAAATCATTTCCGTTTGTTTGATGAACCCTCCAACAATTTCTACTCACAGAAATATGGATTGTTTTAAGATTAGCAGGTGTCAAAAGCCGTCTAAAGAGTATCTTGAATTAGTTTCTTTCAGCCGTGGCCAGGATGTTTCTAGCTATCTGCGGTCTTGCTCCTTGGGTCTGCCTACTTCACAAGAGACCAGCTGTCTTGAGAGTAGGGATGTATGACTATGCCCTCCTTTGTTCCTTTTAACGTTTGCATGTGTCCGTTGTGAGCCCTTTCCTCCCTGTCATTACCACTCAAATGAAAACAATTTGGTAAGTGTCAAGCAATATGAATCAAAGGAAAATTTATGCTGGTTTGACTAATAGTTTCCCCGGTTCTCTCTATGAAGGGAAATTGAGAGATTGTGTCTTCCCATCCTGACCACCATACACAACTAGATTTTATATGCCGTGAAAATATTGCACCCAGCTGTGGGATAGGCTACCTTGCGAGTAAGCTGGATAAGGAGCTGTGGCTCAGTGGTCGAGCATCTGCTTGGCATGCAGAAGGTCCCAGGTTCAATCCCCAGCATCTCCAGTTAAAGGGACTAGGCAGGTAGGTGATGTGAAAGGCCTGTGCCTGAGACCCTGGAATGCCACTTCCGGTCTGATCTCTAGAGCACGATTTGATGCCCTCCCCTCGGCTGTTCTCTTGGGTAGATTCTTAAATCAACTCAGAGAGCTGAGAAAATGCTTATGTTCTGCGGGAGCGGAAGAGTCCCTGCCACACATTTTATTACATTGTGAATTTTATTTGGAATTTAGAAGATCCACAATTGAACCCTGGTTACAACAATTTGGCCTTTTACATCAACCTATAACCAAAGAGAGTTTAATTATTCAACTTCTGCTTGAGAATAAAAATCCTGCTTTATGCTATGATGTAGCCAAATTTTGTTGGAAGGCTATTACCAAAAGAAATGCTCAAAACAGAAGGGGTTATATTATTTGTGAAGCAGCAGACAATGAGTGATGGGTGAACCAAGGTTTTTCTTCTTCTCCCCCCCCCCCCCATAAGTTGATTAATGTATTTTGACTTGTCTATTTTAGGATATTTTATTTTATTCTCTTCATTTAACGGCATATATGTACCTGCATTGCTTTGTAATTTTATGCTGGCCATTGGCTGTAACAACAATAAAGCTGCCGGTCTAAATAGACAATACTGACTTTGATGGACCAAGGGTCTGATTCAGTATGAGGCAGCTTCATGTGTTCATACCAGAAACTGTTATACTTGAGCATGTGTTTTCTAACTGGAGATCCACTTGGTTGCTACCAAGCATAATTATCCTTCTCTGCCCTGTCACAAGAAATATTGTTAGTTCTGTTTATCTGTCTTGAGGACTATGGAAACAGCAGATCACCTCCTGAAACTTTCTATCGCGACTGCACTATGCAGCAGCGTACAGAAGCCGTTCACAGCCATGTTGCAGTAACCAGCCTCCTTGTGCTATAATTTTTCAGTGGGTGCCCAAATGATATTTGTCTTTACAAAACATTTTGCAGACTTATGGCATCAATAGCTTGGAGCATTTATGAACAATAATTAATGTACGATGTATGCACCAAATATTTTATTTATGACTGCATAATTACTCCATCTATTGTAGGCAGATTTGATTACTGTTATTTCCATTTTATGAAAATGAGCTGATCATAGCCTGTGAACATGCAAACGCAACTGTAACTGAATGCAAATAACCATAAAACGAGTTGTATACAAGCATCGGAATGTCAAAGGAAAACAACATTCTTTGATCCTAAGCACTTTTTTGTTGAAAATACATTGTAAACAATATTGTTTCTAAGTGAATAACTAGGCATGCTTGCAAATACCCCCAACTGCCAATTCAAAACTACTTTGTGGGAGCCATTACCTATTGACTTTCCAATACTCCCATCACTTGTAGGGGAGTGGATCATTCCCTTTGTACCTATTTCTTTGAAGACCACCCCTTACCCATCAGGGGGTATCGGGGCCAGCGTCAGCATACCCTGGGGTGGGGCAGCTGCTGAGGCCCAGGTCTTCCAGTGGGGCCTGCTGCCACCACTCCCTGCTGCTTGCTTCCCTGGCTGCCCATCTGCTTCTTGTGACCCTGCTAGCACCCACACTTCCCACTACAATTGGCTTACCAGGTTCCTCCTCACCTTTGGCAGGAGGTTTTTTGAGTGGTGGTGAGGTATGATCGTGCGCACGCGTGGCCCGCCGACCTTCAGCTGGTCGACTGGCAGCCAGGTGGATTGGTGGGGGTTTGCCCGCCACCACCTGGCACTTGGCAACCCTACGTTACAAGCACTGCCCAGCACAGCATAAGAGCATTGGGAGCACTGGAAAATGACCCAATCGGTGGGGGAAAGATGGATGGGTAGGCAGTGGGGGAGGAGAATGGAGGCAGGTGGTAGCAGCGAGGGCACAGTGGTAAGCAGAGGAGGTAAAGAGGGGGCTGGGCACTCTCTGCCCAGGGCCCACCAAGACCTGAAACTGACCCTGGGGGGTATGCCAGCTGTCCCTCTACACACCACTTCCCAAGCCATCCTTCTTAACATTACCTGTTCTCATATCTCATACTTCTCTCCTTCTTGCCACAATCAGGTATTTCTATTTATGTATTTAACCACTGTATGCCGTTTTTCTCTCCAATAGAGGACTCAAAGCATCTTACGATACAAAGATACGTTGTAAACGAACTAAGATGGGTTCTCTCCCCCCCCCCCCCCGCCTCGCCAGCAGATTTTCCTCTCAGATCCAGATACTGACTCTCAGGCCAAGAGCCCTTTATCTCTTGCCTCTGGGCACCAGCAAGGGATAGAGCGGTGACAGCTCATAGCTGAGGTCTTACCCTAGCTGGCTGGTGTTTCTCCTGTCCCCATCCCCTCAGTGTGTGTGTGTGTAAAGTGCCGTCAAGTCGCAGCCGACTTATGGTGACCCCTTTTTGGGTTTTTCATGGCAAGAGACTAACAGAGGTAGTTTGCCAGTGCCTTCCTCTGCACAGCAACCCTGGTATTCCTTGGTGGTCTCCCATCCAAATACTAACCAGGGCTGACCCTGCTTAGCTTCTGAGATCTGTAGTGCATGACGAAAGAGCCTTGCCAAGGAAATTAAAAAGCAGGACATTCTATACCTGGATATCGATGTATAAAACGGTTGCTTGGGCTTACATGAAGGATATTGAAGAAGTTTTCCATGTGAGCAGAGTAACTGCAAAAATACTTTGCACCTCGAATCTCACAGGCACTGTTGACTGTAGTACTCAGGGATGTGATTTTGACATTATTGTCATTTTGCCATAGAAACAGACCTATTTTGATAATGGAACAGAAATTACTTCTGTCTCTCTGTGCTTCCATTGCATCTCATTCTGCGTAAAGTTGCTCTCTGCGGCTTGTTCTATTTGTTTGTGTCAAGCCTCCAGTGGCATAATTTTCTCCTCCCCTTCTTTTCCCCCATGAATGCCTTAGCAGGCTTCCTGCAGCTACCACATGCATAATTACACACAGAGTTGGCACGCCTAGTTCACCTGTGAATCATCTTTATGATCTCTCTGCTTCTGGGGATGGGATTGTATTATTTAAAGGTCCCTCAAGACAGTCACAGGTTATTGATGCACCACTGGTTGATATGTGGTGCAACACGCACCCCCTTGGCCCATGATCAACGGCAAGAGGGAACTCTCGGAAATCTGGGAGTTTCATATTACTTGCCTGTTCCTATCCACAGAACCTGGGTTTGCTGTTTTGACATTACAGGGGAACCGAGTTAGGAGTTGAATTCATCATATACACAAATGCACTCCTCTGTTTTGATGAAGAGTGCAAGTTAAAAATGGCTGATTAATAACACAGCAGTCGCTGCTACTATATGCAGCTAAAAGGGATTTTAGCTGTAGGGTTGGCAAGACCATTCGTTCCTCAGGTGCCCTAACAAAACCAGCATCCTAAGTAGCCTTAGCAGATCTCCTAGTTCTGCAAGAGGCACCTAATGTTTTCCCTTGATATCAACACTTATCTTTCCATGTCCCTTTCACATCCTGTTATTTCAACTCGGTTCCTTCCATAATGTATTCAACTATTGATCTTCAGTTGAATCCACAAGAGGGTCACAGTGGTGCTTTGTGCTGGAGTCAACACTGCCATTTTTTTTAATCGGGGGGGGGGGGTTCTTAGAAGAGAGAGAAGAAAGGTAGACCAAAAAGGAAAGAATAACATATATGGCAAAAAAAAAAAAAAAAAACTATGGCCCCTTTTGTAGATTGGGGTGAAAGATGTACCCAGTATCTGAAGGCACTGAGGACTCCTGCCTCACATTATTTTAAGTGAATGAATGTGTGCCATATTTCCCACACAATATTCAGATTACTCTATAAACTTTCTTACAGCAATTGTCCACCTCATTTTTCCCCTTATCGTCAGACAATTTACTGTATTGTGTTTTTGTTGAGATTAGCAGGTTTCCCCTGTTCAGTTGCTTTATTGTTCCCTGACCTCACAAACAACTCTAAATGCCACTCATTCTCATGTCTAAAATGAACTCCAGAAGTGTATGCAGTTTTCTGCAGCTAATTTGAATATTCTGTTCAGTTCATTTGAATATTTCTTTCTTGACTATGTGCTGGTGCACATGCACACTGAAAAAAAGTTAAACTATTTTTTTTTAACCCAGGCTTTCAATTAGGGTTGTCAGGTCCCTCTTTGCCACTGGCAGGAGGTTTTGGGGTGGAGCCTGAGGAGAGCAGGGTTTGGGGAGGGGAGTGACTTCAATGCCATAGAGTTAGGGTTGCCAGGTCTCTCTTCGCTACCTGTGGGAGGTTTGGGGGTGGAGCCTGAGGAGGGCAGGGTTTGGGGAGGGGAGGGACTTCAATGCCATAGAGTCCAATTGCCAAAGCTGCCATTTTCTCCAGGTGAACTGATCTCTACCGGCTGGAGATCAGTTGTAATAGCAGGAGATCTCCAGCTAGTACCTTGAGGCTGGCAACCCTACTTTTGATGTAATTTTTAGTAAGTGAAGGGGCCTGTGTCTTCTCCTTTATAATTGCCTCTCTTTTTTGATGTTACATGTTTCTGTGGTTTATTGATAAAGCTGACTACATTGTGGCAGCAATAGAGCTGTTCCTGTCACTAGTACAAGATTGCAGACACCACGGATCACCCTGGGCACTCAAGGCAGAAATCAAGTCTTTGAAAAATGAACAGTAACAGTCTCCTGCTTCCTTGTCATGACATAAACTTGTCAATAGGGAGACTGCAGTGTCAGTTATTCTGCGAAGTCCTGCAGTTGATGGATATAATGCAAAACAGTTGAGTAAACCCTCCTGCCTCGGGTGACCCTTGAAACAGCTATCCCAGACGAACGCACTCCTTGGTGAAGCTTCTTGTCATTAAGAAGCCACAACACCACCCCCACCTTTTCCTTCAGTTGTTATGCAACTCTAACCCAAGGTCTTGAGCAAAGTCAAAGCAAATTCAAGATAAAACACAAAACAAAAAACTTACATTGCGTGTGTAAAGTGCCGTCAAGTCGCAGCCGACTTACGGCGACCCATTTGGGGGTTTTCATGGCAAGAGACTAATAGAGGTGGTTTGCCAGTGCCTTCCTCTGCACAGCAACCCTGGTATTCCTTGGTGGTCTCCCATCCAAATACTAACCAAGGCTGACCCTGCTTAGCTTCTGAGATCTGACGAGATCAGGCTAGCCTGAGCCATCCAGGTCAGGGCAAACTTTACATTACAACATGGTGAATTAAAACCCATCTCTGGAATTGCAGAGAGAAACCGTGAGTGCTAGAAATTTGACAATTGAACACATTATTTCCAGATCGGTGAACACACACCCCCAACCACCACCTGTAACATGCATAGCTTAACAACACATTGTAGAAGTTTTATAGTTTGTGAAGTAGGGTGTAAAATTAATCCGTGGAGAACAAACACAAATGTAAACGTACATAATGAAGCAATTAACTAAAGTGGAAAGAAATAAAACACTGGCAATTTTGGGGGGGAGAAAAATCCATGTATTCCTCTTTGATTGAGGAAGCGTTGTAAATGCATAATTAATGTGAAGTCTGTTCGGTAATTAATGGAGACTCTGAGTAATAATAAGTTTTAAAGATGGGGACCACATCAGATTATCTTCAGGCTTTTAATTTTTTTTTCTTTTAAAACTCGCTGTACCTTTATCCTTTTTTTCCTGTTTGGGCTTTCTAATGTTGAGAATTAGCTTTGACTCAGGCAGTTTGCATCCTTCCCACCCCCACCCCCGTTTCCCACAGTCAAAAGGACTAACCAGATACGTGCTGGCACAGCAAAAGCTATGGCACGTACAGCACAGATGAGGATGGTCCCTTGTGGAGTTGTCTGGATGGATGAGGACACAAGGAGGGCCATCACGGTCTTTGCAAAGGATCGGAAAACCCCTGCACAAGGGACTGATTCAGTTAGCATAAAGTACAGCATAAATTGCAGCATATACCAGTGTTTCCATGATAACCATGATTCTGAATGTACTGTGTACAGAGAAGTATTTAGGCCCTGGGCAAAGGCTGCCACTGGATGAACACTCAGTGATTGCAAAGAAGGCGAAGTATGCAGCAGTCTAAAGCAGATGTCGATGAGGAAGGCATAGGCTTCAGCAGTTTGTCTGCGGAAGCCCTGTTCGGTCTTTCAGACTCTGTACAGCAGTGGCATACTCTGGATGTCCAGAGGGAGGGGCTGTGGCTCAGTGGTAGAGCCTCTTCTTTGCATGCAGAAGGTCCCAGGTTCAATCCCCGGCATCTCCAGTTAAAGGGACTAGGCAAGTAGGTGATGTGAAAGACCTCTGCCTGAAACCCTGGAGAGCCACTGCTGGTCTGAGTAGACAGTGCTGACTTCGATAGACCAAGGGTCTGATTCAGTATCAAGCAGCTTCATGTGTTCAGAACGTTGACTGCACCCAGGGGTGTCCGCTGCTAGGTTAGAAGGCGAACCATCTACAGTTGCATGTCTTTTAAGCAACTGAACATGGAACGGACTAGATATAGCCAGTGTGGTTCAGGCGCTGGACTGGCGTGGAGGCAACACAGGTCCTAACTCAGCCAAGAGTCACACTGGGTGACCTTGGACTCTGGTCCTCTTGCGCTCAGCCTAGCCTACTGAGCAGGATTCTTGTCAGGATGAAATGGGGGGGGGGAGAGAACAGTGAACATCACCCTGAACTCACTGGAGGGTGGATGGGATAAAAATGAAATCATAATAATCATAATAATAGAAATACCTGAGCTGATTGTTGAAGCCTTCCCACTCCAATGTAATATGAACAAAACTAAGGAAAACAGCTTCCTGAATGTCATTTATCAACCCTGACGCTAATAATTATTCTCTAACCATGTTCTTAGGAGCCCTGTGGCGCAGAGTGGTAAGCTGCAGTACTGCAGTCCAAAGGTTTGCTCACGACCTGAGTTCGATCTCAATGGAAGTTGGTTTCAGGTAGCCAGCTCAAGGTTGACTCAGCCTTCCCTACTTCCGAGGTCGGTAAAATGAGTACCCAGCTTACTGGGGGTAAAGGGAAGATGACTGGGGAAGGCACTGGCAAACCAACCCATGAGCAAAAAGTCTGCCTAGTAAACGTCGGGATGTGACATCACCCCATGGGTCAAGAATGACCCGGTGCTTGCACAGGGGACCTTTACCTTTTTATATGTGTAGTATATGTGTGTTTGAGTGTAATTTTAAAGCTTTTGAATAAGGCCTAGTACTCACAGAGACTACTTCACGTATTGTAACTAATGCATAACGGCGACACTAATAAAGCAAACTCTAATGTTCACTGGTTCTTGTAGGTTATCCGGGGTGTGTAACCGTGGTCTTGGAATTTTCTTTCCTGACGTTTCGCCAGCAGCTGTGGCAGGCATCTTCAGAGTAGTAACACTGAAGGACACTGTCCTTCAGTGTTACTACTCTGAAGATGCCTGCCACAGCTACTGGCGAAACGTCAGGAAAGAAAATTCCAAGACCACGGTTACACGCCCCGGATAACCTACAAGAACCAATGAACTCTGACCGTGAAAGCCTTCGACAATATTCTAATGTTCACATTTCTTTTCTGCCTAACTGCTAGGCAATTCCCCCCATGATGTAGAGACAGCTACCTTCTCTGTGGGTGCCTAGTTAACACTGCTTTTCTGATTGGCACAGGGAGTTGGCCATTTAGCGAAGATTGAAGGAATAGCACAAATGTGAGTGTGAAAGAATTTTCAGAAGACACCCACTGTCAGGTCTGAGGGAGAAAAATAAGATTTTGCATGCAGGTTTAATGCAAGTCTGGTATATATGAAGGGCAACTACACATTATATGCTGTGGGCATTTTCAACTCCCATAACAAGTTCCTGTGCGTGTCTTGAAAGACCTGATACATCCTTTGAGAAGTTCTGCTTCATGGAATATGCAAGCACTGCTATGAGCTAAATGAGGATAAAGAGGAAAGTTGTATTCCATAGTTTTGATTGATGCTGGAAGGAAGAATGGACTAGGATCTGACCAGAAGAGCCGCAGTAGCAGCTCCAGCCAGGCATGAGCTGCAGTTGTCCCCAGCGAATCCTGAGGTCCGTCTGGCCCAGGAGCAGACTCAAGCACTGGCCCACATTCACCCAACAAGGACAGTCATGGTGGCTGGCCCAGGCAGAGGATGGGCAGGGCAGGGTTGGGGGAGAGGTGAGGACACCTCTGGCCATGTCAGAGGGACAGCCAATGAGGGAGAGGACCAGGGAAAGATGGGCAGCCTGGTAACTCCAGACAGAGGAGGCAACTCCCTGCCCCAGGAGGGGTGGGTGGAGGAGCCTTGCCAGAATGGAGAGTCAGCTGGGGCAGGGATGGGATAACTGCCCTTTGAAAAGAGAGGCTCTGTTATCAAGCCCATGAGGAAGGTGGAGGACACAGCTCCAAAGTGTAGGAGAGCCGTTGTACTGGGAAATGTGAGGAACCAGGTGGTGCAGTCCTTTCTTCTTCCCAGTCCAAGGCCTGCAGGATCCTCCCTCAACTCCGTGACAGGACTGCAGAGAGTCAGCAAGCAGAGCTGAGGGGGAGGAGCTTCACACCTGCTTTTATCTAAATTAGATTACTGCAATTTGCTCTACATGATGCTGCTGATGAAAAGTGTTCGGAAACTTAAATTGGTGCAGAATGCTGCAGCCAGAACCTTGACTGGGGTGGGTCCTAGGGACTATATGACCGATCTTGGCCCATCAGCACTGGCTCCCAATTTGTTTCCGGGCACACTTCAAGGTGCTGGTGCTAACCTTTAAATCCCTATGTGGTTTGGAATTATCATAGTTGAAGGACAGCGTACTCCCTTATGAACAGGGTGCCAACCTTCAGGCAGAAGAAGAAGAAGAGTTGGTTTTTATATGCTGATTTTCTCTACCACTTAAGGAAGAATCAAACCAGCTTACAATCACCTTCCCTTCCCCACAACAGATACCCTGTCAGAAAGCTGTGACTAGCTCAAGGTCACCCAGCTGGCTTCATGTGTAGGAGTGAGGAAACCAACCTGGTTCACCAGATTTGCATCCACCACTCATGGGGAGGAGTGGGGAATCAAACCCGGTTCTCCAGATGAGAGTCCACAGCTCCAAACCACTGCTCTTAACCACTATACCACACTGGCTCTCCTGCTATTACAACTGATCTTAGGGTTGCCAAGTGCCAGGTGGTGGCAGGCAAACCCCCGCCAATCCACCTGGCTGCCCACCAACCAGCTGAGGGTCGGCAAGGCAACGACACATCACTTCCGGTTTACACCTGGAAGTGCCGCATCGCAAAGGGCCTTTTACCACTCAAACAGTTTGAGTGGTAAAAGGCCCTTTGCGATGCGGCACTTCCAGGTGTAAATGCAACGGCCCCTTGTGATGCGTTTTACACCCGGAAGTGCCGCATCGCAACGGGGCTTTTACCACTCAAACTCCCAGTTTGAGTGGTAAAGGCCCCTTGCGATGCAGCACTTCTGGGTGTAAACCGGAAGTGATACATCATTTCTGGGCACGTGCAACCCCCCGCCCTCCACTCCAAAAACCTCCCGCCGAAGGAGAAGGGGGAACCTGGTAAGCCTAACTGATCTCCAGCCGATAGAGACCAGTTCAACTGGAGAAAATGGCCGCTTTGGTAGTTGGACTCTATAGCATTAAAGTTCCTCCCCTCCCCAAGCCCCGCCCTCCTCAGCCTCTGCCCCAAAAGTGTTAGCAAAGAGGGACCTGGCAACCCTACTTATGAACCTACCTAAGCTCTAAAGTCATCTTCCAAGCCCCTGCTCCGTGGGGCCCCACCGTCTAGGATTGGGGGCCTGGCAAGCCAGGAGATGGCCTTTGGAATTCTCTCCGTAGGATGGTTTGTCTGTCCCCTTCTGTTGCCATCTTCCACTGGCAGTTGAAGACTTGTTTTGTTTGTCTTGGCATTCCCTCAGTAATCCTTCTGTCCTGCCCAATCTTTTAATTGTTGTTTTTATGTTTTTGTTGGTATTTTAGCTTTGATTTTAGTTGATTAACGATGTGTTTTGTTACGCATGTTTTAATTTGTTAGCTGCCTTGGTGGCCCTTATGAGGGCAGGAAGCTGGGTATAAATTTTGTACAATCAATCAATCAATCAATCGACCTTGAATAGCTACTATTTATTCTCTATCATGCTGGAAAACAAGCAATCAAAAGACAATGGTTTCCTTTTGCTGTGTGAAAGCCCCAAATGGATGCTTCTGTTTTTCAGCATGTTGGATGCATTTAAGTCAGTATTTGTGATACATGAACCACATTTTAAAGGCTAAGATATTTTCCCTTAGAAGTAATTAGATTTGGGTTTTGAATTAGTCCAGCCCAATCAGCTTGTTCTGTCAGACCTCGTCTTGACAGTTCCTGCTTAACATTTTAGGATTTTAAGTGAATTCATGCTCCTTGAAGCAGTCTAATTAATAAATCTTCAGAAATAGAACAAAGACTGACAGTGTTTAGACAAGAAAGGAAGACCAACAGGTTTGATTAATTGGAGTTTACTCAGAACCGCCGTAATTGCTGTTTACAAACCACATTAAAGCATATGTTAAATCTGGATGGTGTTTTGTTTTGTTGTTTTGTAAAACAGATGCAAGTTCATTTTGAAGTCAAATTACTGAATTAATAATGAAATCAAAGATACTGTGAAGGAGGCACCTTGAATGTCACCTTCTGTTTCCAACTCATTAAAAGGTTTGCTTGTATTCCAGTCTAGAAGTCAGGTTCAGCCCTTCATTAAGCATAAGATTTACACTGGATTTTTGATGTGGCCTAATCAAGAGACAAGAGCCCCGTGGCTCAGAGTGGTAAGTTGCAGTACTGCAGTCCAAGCTCTGCTCACGACCTGAGATCGATCCCAATGGAAGTTGGTTTCAGGTAGCCGGCTCAAGGTTGACTCAGCCTTCCATCCTTCTGAGGTTGGTAAAATGAGACCCAGCTTGCTGGGGGTAAGGAGAAGACGACTGGGGAAGGCACTGGCAAACCACCCCGTAAACAAAGTCTGCCTAGTAAACGTTGGGATGTGACATCACCCCATGACTTGGTGCTTGCACAGGGGACCTTTACCTTTTTTTTTTTTAACCTAATCAAGATTGGTCGTTTTTGCCTTCAGAAGTCCACACGTTTTGCTAAAATTCAGAATCCTCTGTTTGAAAATGTAAATTTTATGAAAAGCAACAACAAAAAATGGAAACACACAATTTGTACTGGGAGGGTGAAATCTGCAACCTCTACTAGGAGTTAAAAAGGAGGAGCTTGCCCAAATGTACACACACACACACACACACGTACAAACCGTGTGTTTTCATTTTTCCACTTATGTTTTGTGTTGTGGAAGTTTTGCTTTTCTTAACATTTAATTCCTTCAGGTAAAGACTTGTAGGAAGGGAAAGGGAAAGAGAGCCTGTGTTTTCTCTTGTCCCATTATTACCTCAGGGTTTTTTTATCTCTTCTGTTTAGCGCTTTAGGGCCTGGAAGCCTGTCTCCGTGTTACTTTTCCTGAGCTTTGCAGACAGCGCAGGCTGTAAACTAACAAACAAACAAAAAAGCCTGGAGGTAATTTAATACAACTGCATTGTATTTTATATATATTTATTATTTATTAAGTGCCTCAAAACAGCTTAGGTGCTTTAAAGTGATGAAAGAGGCAGCTCCTGCCCTCAGGTTTATAGCGCAAGGCAGAAATTGCACATGCATTGTAAAGCACACCAAGGTTAGGATGCCATCATAAATCCACCCTCCTGCATGGCCATCAGTCGATTCAGACTCCTGACACCAGCACATTTTAAAAATCCCTTTCTGCTATTCACAGTAATAGCGGGAGAGGAACTGAAAAGCATTTTAAAAGGCATGTGTGAATTCGTTCTAAGTACTGAGGTAGGGGGCTCCATACCCCAAAATTGCAATACATTGGTCATATAAAAGACTTTCACCTGTGGGTGTGTAGATTATAATCTATTACAAGAAGAACTGCATCACAGCAGAGCTATCATTATCTGGTTAAATCCATATCTCATTTACTTTCATTCCCTTAAAAAGAGACCGAAGTCGATACAAATGGTGGACTTCCTTGGTGGTCTCCCATCCAAGTACTAAACAGGGCCAACCCTGCTTAGCTTCCAAGGTCTATCGAGATTGGCTAGCCTGGGCCATCCAGGTCAGGTCACAGATAATATTCTTTTCCTCGATTCCCTTCCTTTACTTTTCTGGAATTTTGCTCTGTGCTGCATTTAACTTCTTAATTCCAGTTTAAAATTAATTCAAAATTGAAGCATGCACAGTTTGCCCTAGGTTTTAGTTCCTTCAGCTTATTGGGACCACACACGCACATACACTCATACAGGGATCAAGATACAAATTAACAGAATTAATTGAAAGCTTTGGCAAACTTCACACATCCCCCCACATCTAATAACATGCCTGTACTGTTCCTCTGTTTCTTGGTTTCGGTTTCTTGTTCCTTACTTTTAGTTCAGTAAAATGGGGTTGACTTTATCCTGGCTTTTCACCTAGTGTTGCCAACTCCACCTTGGAAATGTTTTGGAGATTTGGGGGTGGGGTTTGGTGAGGGGAAGGACCCTCAGTATAATGCCATAGAGGCTAACCCTCCAAACCAGCCATTTCCTCCAGGGAAATTGATTTCTGTGGTCTGGAGATCAATAGTAATTCCAGGAGATATCCAGATCCCACCTGGGGTTTGGCAAAACCTATTCTCAGCTATTCTTAGGCTACCAACGTCTGTACTGATGAGGCCACATTTATAACACAACACGGTGTAGTTTTTATTCAGGACAGTGGAGAGTTCCCAGTGCGGCCGTTCCAGCTAGGTAATTTGGCATTCCACAATCCATAGAGAAATTTGGGTGACGAGGATTGGCTGAACATTCGTCCACTTCTTCCTAACATCAGACTGAAGGTGGTTCTATGTTGGCAGCTTTACATATAGATGTAAAGTCCTTGAGACACAACTGTTACAAGCCTTTTGAGGACATTGCAAGGAGGAAAGGAGTACCCATCATCTTGTGATCTTGAACAGCAAAGCTTTTTCTTGCCTCCCAGCATATGTTGGATGTAATTAGGCAATGGCCCAGATAAAAGGCCTTGTAAACATCCTGAATCCGTGCCACATTCTTCTTGTCTCAGCAGCTGCCAAATACCTAAATGCATATCGGAGCCAAATGGCCTAAATATATAAAATGGATCTCTGAACACAGTGTTTTCCTGATACAGTATATAAATAGTGGATGGACAAACCTGGGGGGGGGGGCTTCATGATCACTTTCCAAACACAATGCTCAGCCAGCCTATTTTCTCTTCACAGTAGAAATGGGAGACCAGATGGCATGGTTTTCCAGGAGAGCATGCAGGAAAAGAGCCATCTTTTGTTTATCCTGGAGCTATAAGGATGAAACCCAGTGGAGTCTGCTATATTGATTTCATTCAGTTTATGAAGTTTGGGTCATCATCTCCCAAATGCCACGGCATTTACTGCAACTTGTGGTTCTGTGTTTGCCCACTTGATCTCATAGGTGCCAGAGTTTAGTTTACAGCTGGGGAAGCAAATACAAATTGACTGCACGTTGATACTCTATGATTGTTTCTTGTGTCTAACTTTTGCATGGGAAATTGAATACAAGATGCTGGAGTCAGAAAGGTTAACATGGAAAACAGGGGTGGATTGCTAAGCAAAAATTGCCCTGGAAATCCCCCCCCCCCAGCCACACACCCTAGAAAAAGATGGGTCTCTTGCCATGAGCGAGCTGGCTGCCCCAGCCCCATGAGGGGTGAGCAAGCCATGGAGGCCAAAGAGTTGGCTTGCTGGCTTGCTTACAGTGGCTCACCCATCCCATATGGGGTCAGGACAGCCAGCTTTCTTGCAGGACCTTGCTTGGGGCTGGGTGGCCTTTTGTGGGGAGGCATCCTTCAGGCCACTGGCCCACTGACATTTTCCCCAGTGGCCTTAATGGCCAATCCACCCCTGGCAGAAAGGAGCTAGCAAAAAGGCACTATAGATAATGAGTGAGATTTCTCTTTCTTATCTGACTTTTTCATGTGGGACTAGAATCTGGGAGACCCACATTTGACCTGGAGCTAGTCACACACTCACAGCCTAACCTACCTTACATGGTCACTCTGAGGATAAAACAGAGGAGAGGAGAATGCTGTATGCTGCTTTGGGTCCCGATTGGGGGGGGAAAGGCAAGGTATAAATGAAGTAAATAAACTCTTGTTATTCATTCAAGGTGCTGGTATCAATCATTAAAACCCTATACAGATACAGCTTAGGACCAGTATACCTTAAGGACTGCTTATTCCCATATGAAGCTACCTGACCATAACAGTCATCTCCAGAAGCCCTAGTTCAGGTGCCCCTGTCATCTGGGACTAGATGGGTGGCAACCCAAGAAAGGACCTTCTTGGTCATGGCACCAAAACGGTGTAATTCCCCTCCCAGGGAGATTTACCTTCTGCCAGTGGGTGTAGATGTTTTGTTTTGTTTGCCATTCCTTTGCTGCTTTGAATAAACAATTAACTAATAAAATGAAAGCGAAATAAGACATTCAGAGATGTATAATATGCAAAATTCATTATGATTCATGGACAAGCTTTGTAGAAGCAATCTATCATTCTCTTTTTACCAAGGCATGGAAATACATACTTCTTTTTCCATTGGTTTTTTTAAATGCCTAGTCTACCATATCTTTGAATAAGCAACCAAAAGTTTAAAATGTGCCATATTAAAACCATCTCAAATCAAATGCTATGAATCAACCCAACTATCATGCCAAGGTCACTCCACATGTTTCATCACCACCATTATGATCTCCCTACCAGCTTCAGTCAAAGCACTATATCAGCAAAAAGTAACAGCTTTGAAAGGTATTTAGAACGTTTTGTACATGACAGTAAAATCCCTTTTTAGTTCTCATGTCTGTAATATAAATGCAGTGTGCACATTTTATTTAAAAATAGCTCCCCCTAGCCTGCATTTATAACATCCAAGCATTTCTACAAATAATGCAAGAGGTTCAAAGATTCTGTTAATACCACTTGTGAAAATCTATTAAGCTTGGATTTTAGCTAGTCTCCAAGGAAATGAAAGTTCGCGAAATGTAGAGAAGCCAATAAGTATGCCTCTGTAATGTGCATTTCTTGTCTGGATGTAACACATTAAAAGGATAAATTCAGAACTGTGGTGTCAGTCTAAGATTGTGATAGCCGTAAGAAGCAAAGAGCATGCTTTCCTAGTGAGACACAGGGTAACATATATGTTGTTTGCCCTTCTTGCCTCTTTATAAGATGTTTTATTAAAGTTGAAACATTGTATTTGTATTTACTTCATGCGACCCCACCGATGGTTGATTAGCAAGGTACTCAGAACAGACTGTTCATAGATTAAAGAGCAGTCGCAGATTATAAACCTGTACCCTTTAGAAGCTGATAAACTGAAAATGTTGGCTATGTTGAAGTACCTAAATTGGTCAATTTATTTGTTTCTAGGTATGGCAGTGTGGAGGTAGTGTTGAAGTTCTACCTTGCTCTAGGATTGCCCATATCGAGCGAGCTCATAAGCCATATACAGAAGATCTCACAGCTCATGTCCGAAGAAATGCACTAAGAGTGGCCGAAGTCTGGATGGATGAATTTAAAAGCCATGTTTATATGGCATGGAATATTCCCCAAGAGGTGGGTTGTGAATTATCATGGATATGGCCACAAACCCAAAGTTCTTTGTTTGGAGTAGTTGGTCTCTGTTGCCTGTTGTTTCAGTGGAGAGATTGGGAAACCCCTCTCTACCTTTAGATATGAAAACCTGGGAGGACAAGCAGCTTGCTCAGAGAAAATAATGAGCCCATGTATAAATTATCCACATTTAATCAATCATGTTCAAGTGATCAAATTGAGCACTTGTATCAAAGACCTACTTTGGCATATTGGATAAAGTACTTGTTATGGAAGTAAACTTGTTATGGAAAAGAGTTAAGTTTCACAGTTTTCAGGCTAGCATCTGTGTCCTAGCTTGGCAAAACCATCCTATTTTATTCAAACTGAGGGAAGATGTTACGGCTTCCCAGGGGCTGTTTCAGTGCTTGAGAAAGGATGTACAGAGCAGGGACAAGAGCATCTGGTCCTGCTGTGGGCCCGATCAGAACTGGGCCCTCACAGCATTTTTAAATGCCCCCCCTAAAATGGTAGCATCCCCAGGGACACTAAGTCAAATCCAGGCTAAGATGTAGTAAAGTAAAAGTAAAGGTCCCCTGTGCAAGCATCGGCTCATTCCTGACCGATGGGGTGATGTCACATCCCAACGTTTACTAGGCAGACTTTGTTTATGGGGTGGTTTGCCAGTGCCTTCCCCAGTCATCTTCCTTTTACCCCCAGCAAGCTGGGTACTCATTTTACCGACCTCGGAAGTAGGGAAGGCTGAGTCAACCTTGAGCCGGCTACCTGAAACCAACTTCTGTCGGGATCGAACTCAGGTCGTGAGCAGAGTTTGGACTGCAGTACTGCAGCTTTACCACTCTGTGCCACGGGGTTCACTAAGATGTAGTAGGGCTCCCAATAAGTTAGCGTCCTTGTGACCGACACAGGGATGCTGCCACCATTTTAAAACCTAAAATGGATGATTTAAAAATGCTGTGAAGGCCCAATCCTGATCATGCCCACAACATGGCAGGATGAAGTGCTGTTGCCCCCACCCCACCCCCAACTCCATTTCAAGGGCTGAAACAGCCATTTTGGAATGAAAAGGCATGTGGGGTACAAGAGTACCTCAGCCCTCTGGCCGCAGTCCTGAACAGGACTGGACCCTCATGGCATTTTTCAATAACCCATTTTAGGCGTAAAAATGGTGGTGGCATTCCCATGTCAGAAACAATGATGTCATCACATCTACTTTGACCCCAAGCCAAAGCTCTACCATACTTCCTATAGATGAATTTGCATTGCTATGAAGAACATAAGAATTTGCCTTGTTATGTGATGACCACTTTACAAAAAGTGTAGCTGACTACAGGCCATTTATTTTGTTTTACTCTGTTTCTGATAAATACCTGATTTCCTAGAGGCCTCAATGAACAACTTAGGAACTTTAATAGAAATTGGTGTGATTCTGATTTCAACTAACTGGGGACCCCCACATTCTTTTCCTGTTAATAAAATATGCTGTCTCAGAAATCAAATAGTTGCTACCTAGCAACTCCCTGAGTCTCCTTAGACATTCCATGGCATTTTGGCATTATTATATGCATATAGGGTTGTCAGATCCCCCTCTGGCCATTGGTGGGGGAATAGGGGGGGTAGGGTTGTCAGATTTAAGTTGGGGAACTCCTAGAGATTTGGGGATGGAGCCTGAGGAGGACAGGGACCTCAGTGGGGTACAGTGCCACAGAGTCTACCCTACAAAGCAGGCATTTTCTCTAGGGGAACTGATCTCTGTAGTCCAGAGATGAGCTGTAATTCCGGGGGATTCCCCAGGTCCTACCTGGAGGTTGGCAACCCTATATGCATAATAGTGATAGTATTCATAATGGTATTATCAGCATGATTGTATGTTTATCACTAGATTGTTTTTCCAGATCTGCATTCACAGATCAATAGTTCAAGCTTAGATTAGATTGAAACTTTCTCTCTGAATTACTTGACGTTTATTTTTGAATATGAGCTTTATTCTTTTTAATCATCTGCCTCTGTGGTGTCCATCTTCTGAATTCTCAAATGCCTCTCTGTTCTCCCTAAGCACAAGAATGTGTGAGTGGGGTTGAAGGCTTTTGCTGTAGTAAGCCTTAACCCTTGCTTGCTTTTCTTTTGCTGCATGGTTCTTCTTTCATTGTGAAGGGGTTTTCTATAAGTTTTGAAATATTTAAAGTTGTTTTTGTCCTCTCAATGCAAACATAGGTCTATTATTTTTTGTTGAAATTCCTTTTAACTTCATTTTGCAATCCTCCAAATTCATACAGTGGCTTTCCCTGAGGAAGAAACCCATTTTCCCCTCAACATTTAAAACTTCAAAGTTTTGGTCTCCATTCTAGATTTTCTGGTCCTTGAACCGGCTACCTGAAACTGACTTCTGTCAGGATTGAACTGAGGTCATGAGCAGAGCTTTGACTGCAGTACTGCAGTTTACCACTCTGGGCCCAGGGCTCCTAGGCTTCTCATTTACCTTTTTTAAAAAGATGGTTAAAAATACCATTTATGCCATCTCAGTTTCTGATTTATCTGTGCAGCCATAAAAACAATAAACATGGTTTGTTGAAAAATAAAAAAGGAAAACCAGAGATAATCAGTGTTTCATCAACATATTTTGCAAAAGTGTCTTGGAGACTGCATGTGACCCAAATGTTGCTGCTGCTGCTTTTTCTCCTCCTCCTCCTCCTCCTCAAGACCAGAAGAGGCTAATGGTGTACTGAAATTTTAGCTGTTTCACACTGAATTTAATTTAAAAGGATGAGTAATGCAGGATCTAAAAAGGCAGGATCTAAA
This sequence comes from Euleptes europaea, assembly GCF_029931775.1. Classification (NCBI taxonomy): domain Eukaryota; kingdom Metazoa; phylum Chordata; class Lepidosauria; order Squamata; family Sphaerodactylidae; genus Euleptes; species Euleptes europaea. Next base: position 82,958,059 of record NC_079317.1, read on the forward strand.
TTGACTTGAATGCCAAGCAAAGCATGGTTTTGTTATATAATATTTTTGTCCGAGAATAATTACATAAGCGCCAAAAGATATCAATTCTGCCCTTCAGCTCAGGTAACTGCATTTATGAAATCATGATTCCATGCTATAAAGTTTGTTTTGACACATGTCACTGAGAAGCATCTTTTCATTTCCAGGCATTTTTAAGGGTGCACACAACAGTGTTGACACACAAGCCAGTTTCCATTTGAGGGGGGCGATCTCTATTGTAGGGTTGCCAGGTCCCTCTTTGCCAGCGGTGGGAGGTTTTTGGGGCAGAGCCTGAGGAGGGCGGGGACCTCAATGCCATAGATTGGCCAATTGTCATAGCGGACATTTTCTCCAGGGGAACTGATCTCTATCAGCTGGAGATCAGTTGTAATAGCAGGAGATCTCCAGCTAGTGCCTGGAGGTTGGCAACCCTACTCTATTGCCCTGTGTAGTAATAATGCTCCTGATATTCTGGCCATGGCTAAGAGCTTTGGGAGTGGGCCTGAGTGCCTCAGCATTCTTCTCTCTCTTGCGTATAAGCCCACAATGACTAGGCCCATTGACAATGGTCCCATGTGCCAAGCATCACAGTGCAGCTGTGGGAAGAGCCATAGCTCAGTGGTAGAGCATCTGCTTGGCATGCAGAAGGTCCCAGGTTCAATCCCTGGCATCTCCAGTTAAAGGGACTAGGCAAATAGGTGATGTGAAAGACCTCTACCTGAGACCCTGGAGAACCGCTGCCAGTCTGAGTAGACAATACTGCCTTTGATGGATCAAGGGCCTGATTCAGTAGAAGGCAGCTTCATGTGTTTACGTGATTTTCTACCAACCACCACGAGCCCGAAGAAAAGAAATTCCAGCCCTTTTCCTGTAGGGTTATAAAGACTACAAGTATTTATTACCCGAACAAGGCCCTCTGTTAATCTACCAGACGATGATATTTTTATGTAAAGTTTATTTATTCCTGTGTTTTGTTCAAGTATTTCGAGCTGTATGCAAGGAACGTAGTCTACAGTAAAAACGTCTAATTTTACTTCCTGTCAAACGCTAGCCCTGAATTTGCATTTAGATGCCTCTCTAAGAAATCTCCACTGTATAGCTATAATGAGATAAATTATTGATCTCCACTTACGGGCTCTTTATGAAACTCGTGCATCTTGAACTCAGCAGAAGAGTGTTACACCAGCCGAGACCGAACCATATAAAATGTAATAAAAAGGGAACAGGGGGATGTTTTGCAAATGCTCTTAATAAGAGCACTTACTGAAATGTTTGTATCAACACACACAAAAAGGGGTTGGCCAACAACTGAAAAAGGTGCGCGGGATTTTTCATCTTTATAATGAAATAAAGAGGCCAAACTTCATAATTTGCCAGAAAATTGAATCTATAAAATACTCTATGTTTTCCCCCCCAAACAGAACAGCAGTTTCCAGGGCAACTTGCTATGTGGTGCCAATTATTTGGGGATCTGGAAATTGCTTTAAAAGAACTTTATTGTGGAAACAGTTAAGAGCCAGATTCAAAATCTTCTGAAGTCAGTGGGATGTTTTCCATCGATTACGAAGGGCCCTGGATCAGGCCCAAAATAGCAGGAAATATAATTTTTATCTTTAAACACTCAGAAATACCTCAGACTTTTAACGAAATATCTATTGATCTCAGGAACACATTAAACTAAATATGTTAATGGTGCTTATATATGTATCTTTGTGTTACAGTTTCTCATGAGAGCCAGCGTGGTGTAGTGGTTAAGAGCAGTGGTTAGGAGCGGTGGACTCTAATCTGGAGAACCAGGTTTGATTCCCCACTCCTCCACATGAGCGGCGGACTCTTAATCTGGTGATCCGGGTTGATTTCCCCACTCCTTCACATGAAGCCAGCTGGGTGACCTTGGGCTAGTCACAGCTCTCTTAGAGCTCTCTCAGCCCCACCTATCTCACATGGTGTTTGTTGTAGGGAGAGGAAGGGAAGATGATTGTAAGCCAGTTTGATTCTTCCTTAAGTGGTAGAGAAAGTCGGCATATAAAAACCAACTCTTCTTTTTCTTCTTCTTCTTCTCATTGAACTGTGGAAAGTAGTTATGGCTGCAGTCCTAAGTACACTTTCCTGAGAGTAAGCTCCATTGAATAACATGGATTTAATTATAGGTGGACCTACATTGGCTTGCTCCCTAAAGTGTATTATAAACTAAACAGCCAGAGAGTAGGGGAGCAGCTTTTATATCTCTCACATGTTTTCTAACCCATGTGTACAGGATTCTGGAATTGACATTGGTGATATTTCTGAAAGGAAGGCTTTGAGGAAGAAGCTGCAGTGCAAGACCTTCCGATGGTATCTTGTGAGCGTCTATCCAGAAATGAGAATGTACTCAGACACTGTTGCCTATGGCGTGGTAAGAGTCTTTCTTCTTTACCTTGAGCATTCGTAAGGGAAATTATTTCTGCAGATGGACTGAAAGTTCCAGATAAAAACTTTGGGACAGACTTGGGGTCATCATGAATTGCTTGGCACATGGCTTTCTGGTGCACAGCAAAGCGCTACTGTCCCTTGCACTTATAATACAGACTGCTGTAGTCTCGCCATCTCTTTTTCGCTTTGATGTAATTCTGAACATCTGATCGTTGGAAATGCAGCGGATCTGGGTAAATGAACGCAAGCTTGAAAACGGTGTTGCCCCATCAATGGTCCGCTTGTAGGAGCGTAGACCAGGCCTCAGCCGCCTCATTAAAAAGGAGCTGTCTCAAGGAAAGAAAAACGTTAGTCAAGGGATGGAACACCTTTTCCCAAATGTGGCAACTAATTACCTGAAATAATGAGGTGCTTTCTGGGATGGCCGCCTGGCTCCAATTAACTAATGAGGGCCAAGGTCATGGTAGTGAAGAGAGGAAACTAATTCCAGAAACTCTTTATTTGCAGTCCTACCCCAAAAGGTAAAAAGGTGATGAACACTCTTTCCCAAAGATGATTAGTTAATTGCTGTGCTATCCAGGTGATATAAGTAAAACATTTGTCTCTCCCCAGCCTGCAGCACTGCCTGACATCTGTGGTTGAATCCTCCCTCCCTCTAGTACATTTGTATCTTGTACTTCCTCCAAGCCTCTCAAAAGGGCAAACATTGTTTGTTTGCTTGTTTATTTAATTTATACCCCGCCTTTCCCCCTAATGAACACCCAAGGCAGCTTATTCTCCTCTCCTCCAATTTATCCTCACAATAACCCTATGATGTAGGTTAGGCTGAGAGGGTATGACTGGTGCAAGGTCACCCAGTGCGCTTTCATGACTCGAGTGGAGGGGCTGTGGCTCAGTGGCATGCAGAAGGTCCCAGGTGCAATCCCTGGCATCTCCAGTTAAAGAGACTAGGCAAGTAGGTGATGTGAAACACCTCTGCCCGAGACCCTGGAGAGCTAGCTGCTGTCGGTCTGAGTAGACAATACTGACTTTGATGGACCAAGGGTCTGATTCAGTATAAGGCAGCTTCATGTGTTCATGTGTTCATGTGAGTGGGGATTCAAACTTGGGTCTCCCAGATACTGGTCCAGCACTCTTAACCACTACATCACACCGGCTCTCTCTTCAACCACCCTGTGAGGTAGGTTGGACTAAAACAGTGAGTAGCCCAGGTCTTCCAGATTGCAGTTCAACATCTAACTTGATGACCCTGGTGATCCCTTCCAACTCTATGATTCTATGATACCGCACCATGCTAGCACCCCTCCGTAGGAGTCTGTATCACCCGTCTGGTCTGGGAGCAGTGCGTCAAAACATTTGTCTCTGTTTGTTTGTCTAGTTTTGACAAAACCTTTTGTTTATTTGTTTGTTTGTCTAGTTATTTGATGAGTCAGTATTCAAAAGGACATCTGGATTAGTGGCTCAGGAGCAATAATACGTTAGTGGGGGGGCAGATCACTGCCTTTCACTGCTGCCCTTTTTATTCAACATCTTCAGCCTAGATTCCGCAGGAACTTTTCAGAAGCGCTTCTCTCTCTTTAAGCACCTTCTGGAAGCATTTTGGGAAGCTGCTTAAAAAGAAGCTATTGGAGTAGAAGGGAAGAAATTAAATGCAGACCTAGGGATAAATGTGTACTAGGGAAAGGGTTTAGCAAAGGCAAGCCTTTGACATATTCATGGCATCAAAGCTAGGGCTGTTTCGCTCATTACGTTTTACAACAGGGATCTCCGATATCATGCCTGTGGGCACCAAGGTGCCCAACGACAACCTTCCAGGTGTTCACCAACTGTTTTTAGAAAGTGGGCAGGACCAGGGTGGGGCTTTTGCCCAGAAACACTTCTGATTGGCTGTGCCGATTTTTAAAAACATTGCTTTGGCAGCAGGTGCCACCACAGCACAAGGATCGTCACTGTGTGACTGAAGGTAAGCTGCGGCAGCCATTTTGGGGCTGGTTCCACCTCCTGTAGCAGCCGTTTTGCAGTTGTGCCTACTTCACTGTGTCAGAATTTCAAATGTGCCCGTGGGCTGGAAAATGTTGGAGAACCCTGACATAATACACTCTAGCGTAATAGCGTATAATATCTCAGGATGTTCATTTTTTCCAGAACTTGGAAAAGCATTCAAAAGATTTTTTTAATTTCAGCAGTTCTAGCCCAATGATTGCCATCCCTGCTCCACAACCACGAGGGTTAAAGGTGTTTAGCCCTTTCCTTTTGTTAAAATGGAAGCAGAGGGGTTTGGGCTTCTCTTAAAGTTCAGGAGATAAGGTTAAGTTGCCTCTAGTATGCTCCATTGCTAATACTGTCTTGGTCTCAGACAGACATAGATCTCCTAACACAGTATGCAAGATAATGCACTATAAATTTAACATCTGTAGGATGAATTTGACATTTATGTATTCAAATTGCACATAAGGGTCATTCTGTTACACACTAAAATTTCTTCATAGTCTTCAAAAATTGTCTCTGCTTTGGCTTCATAATTTCCTCACTTGAACATCATATACAACATAGGTGCACATTAAAGTATGAAAAACTGTGACATTGCAACATTAAAAATATAATAAGGGCAACTTGTTTTAGCTAGTGTAAAGAACATGCACTGAGAACTGAGCAAACATCAGCATGTATGCTCACACCATGGGTTTTAGCGGGCAAAGCATGTTTAGGTTCACAAGAGTAAGATGGCTAATGGTAATAGTAATGTTTGCTAATCAGCCTTCTTTTTTAAAAAAATATCAAGTCAGCTCAGAATTTCATTAAATGCGAGGAGGCTTCTGACATGTTGCTAGGAATGAGGTCAAAGGCATCTTTGATCATAGATATAAATAGAAACAAAAAAAATGGCAGTGAAATAACTGGATTTTCTGTCACACACTTGTTGGATTAATCCAACATTTATTTGACAAGCATAAATTAAAAGCTCAGATCAGTCCTGCAAAGGTAGCCAGATTTCTTACAGCAGCTCTGAAGGAAAGCTTATATGCTAAAGAGTGTTTGTGCTAGACATGAAATTGACTTGACACAGTAAAGCCCAATAGTGAATGCAACTGTTCAATGACTACCTTACTATACTTTTGGATACTTGTGAGCATTGCTTTTTGTAAAATCACTTTGTGTATGGAGCCTTTATATTTGTAACTGGTTTTAGACAGCCCTGAGGTTCCATACAGTTCCATGACTTTCACTGGATTTGCTTATTAAGCAAAGAATTCAAGAATGTTTTGATCCGGGCTGATGTCTTTTAGGAAGCTGAAGTCCCCTTGGTATTGTTATTAAAGACTCTGGAACCTCACACAAAGAGCTTCAATTTCTTTGGAAGACAAAGGCAGTTTTGCTCAGGAGGCTGACGAAGATCATAAGAAGAACAGTCCTAAATCTACTTGTGATGTGGGAATCATAGTAAAGGTCTCTGGAGGTATATTTAAAATGGGGGTGTGCATTCGGATATGTCGAACTGAAAAAGAGGCACCATTTCAATGGAACTGAAAAGGCAAATCTGAAAAAGGCAGATTTCCCCCCCCCCCCAGATTTTTCAGGTCCATTTTACCCTAGGAGAATATTTGTGAAGCTCTAGGGAGGCTGTGGTTTGAGCTAGAGGCATCAAATTTTCAGGCATCAAATGGGCCTACATTTTGACTCCATTTGGGAACCCATAAAATTGGACCTCCTGACCCAATCTTCACCAAGGGTTTGTGTAAGGAGAGTCACCAGCAGATATACTGTAAATTTGGTGCCTCTATCTTGAAAAATAGCCCCCCAGAGCCCCACAAAGGTCAGAGCTGATAATCAAAGAGAAAATTTTAAGGAATAAGAAAATTTTAAGTATAAAGAAACTATTGGAAAATCTTTGTGGGGCTCTGGGTTGTGTGGTTTTTGGAGGTAGAAACACCAAATTTACAGCACAGCTGCTGGTCACTCTCCTTACAAGAACCCCCCAATTTTGGTTAAGATTGGGTCAGGGGGTCCAATTTTATGGGGGCCCATTTTTTCTCCATTGGAAACAATGGAGAATGGATGGGGCACCCTTTTTGGGGGCCCATAAAATTGAACCCCCTGACCTAATCTTTACCAAACTTGTGGGTTCTTCTAAGGAGAGTCATCTGAAGCTACGCTGCAAATATGGGGGCTCTACCTTCAAAAACCATCCCCCCAGAGTCCCACAAAGCTTTCCCATAGGATTTAATTGGCCCCAAAATTTTGAGATATTCTAAAAAATCCGGGGGGAAACCCATATTGGTATGAAGATTCAGCTCTTTTGGATTTTCTGAAAAATTTCAGATCTATTAAACCCAAATCCAAAAAACATCGGAAAAAGATTTGGTGCACACCCCTAATCTAAAGGGGTAGCCATGTTGTAGCACGTTGTAACAAAAGTCCCATGGCACCTTAAAAGCTAACAACATTTCTTTCAATATGAGTTTTTGTGAGTCATTGTTCACATAATCAGGTACTAGATTTTTGGGGAACTGTAAGCTGTACAATTACTGATCATTATGCAATACTGCATTATATTTTAATACGATATTTTTAAGCTTTGGATTTCATCCCTCTAATACTTAAAATATTATTGCAAAGAGTTAGCTGTGCTCAAACGTAATACTATACTAGCCCTGCAATAACAAGTTATCTTCTGTTTCTCTGTCTTTTTTGTACTTCTCTGTTTTCTGTAGCTGCAGAATTCCCTAAAAAGTGATTTGTGCCTTGATCAGGGGCCAGACACAGAAAATATTCCAATCATGTATATCTGCCATGGAATGACACCACAGGTTAGTGAGACTAATGATCTTCTATCTTGCTGCTGTTTTTAGTCGGTTGTGTGGGAGGGACCATATTGTAACTGTCAGTGGGTTTTTTTCTTTACTACAATACCTCCTTAGGGTGTTTATTAGCTATTTTTTTTAGGATGGGAACAGTAGTTGTGCCTAGATGTGAAAAACCACTGGTGTATTAATTAGTCAAGGAGCCTCATTTATTCATTCTGGAAGAATCTGAGCAAAAGAAATTATTTGGGACTATGTTTATCAAGAACTGTTGATGCATACTTTTATTACTGATCTTTAAAAAAAAACAGAATCCCTAATGTGAATGGGATGATAAGTATTCAAGGATATATATTTCCTCTCTTGAATTACTATACCTTTGAAATTCCAGCAACGTGATTTTGAAACCAAATCAACATCTGTAGTCTCCTTGAAGTAAGATTTTAGAACACACATTGCTTCTTGCACTAATTACGCCCCAGTACATATTAAACAAAAAAGATATTGTAGCTCTTTTTGGTCTACAAAAAAAAAAAAAAAAAACCCCTCCAACCCAGCAAAGATTCAAAACTAATCATTGACAGACCATGTACTGTGCTGTCTCGCTAAAGAGTTGCACTGAGGTGTTGTCCCATAACTTGTACCATCGGGTGTTTTTTGGGGGGTGGGGTCTCAGGGTGCTGTTGACTAGGGGTAAGAAAAGATTTGTGTCTGCAAGTGTTGCCTTAAATTTGAAAGACCATATGAAATACAAGACGTGTTTGTGTTTGTGCGTTTATGTTTGTGCATTGTTGTGTAATTATCACTCGTCTCTGAGTTTTTGAATTTGCGAAATTAGTTTTTAAAATATTTGTATGTTACATGCTTATGTGTATGACGCAATAACGTCTTCCTTTATGTTATTTAACAAAACATTAAAGATGTAGGATAGGATTGTATTGTGGTCTATACTATAATTGAAATAATTAATTGCTGGCGTGGTGTACTGGTTAAGAGCGATGGAGTCTGATCTGGAGAACCGGGTTTGATCACATGAGCGGTGGAGGCTAATCTGGTGAAATGGATTTGTTTTCCTACTCCTACACAAAAAGCCTGCTGGGTGACCTTGGGTGACCTTGGGCAAGTCACACTCTCTCAGCCCCACCTACCTCACAGGGTGTCTGTTGTGGGGAGAAGAAGGGAAGGTGATTGTAAGCCGGTTTGAGTCTTCCTTAAGTGGTAGAGAAAGTCGGCATATAAAAACCAACTCTTCCTCTTCTTCTTAAAATCAAAGTATTTTATCAAATAATGTTCATCTGTGTGGCTTCTATGCAGTCCCACATTGGGACTGCGCAGGCGCAGGCCAGCCACAGATAAGATTTGTCAGCTTCTAGCAAAATCTAAGAGAGTGCTCCCCCTCCCCTTGGGGCATGCAATCTTCCCGCCCCTCGGTCACATGACCCAAGGGGGAGGGAGCACTCTTCCCTCCAGTTCTCTTTCTGCCGCCACGGAGAGAGAACGTGTTAGCTTTGTCTCTAGCCATGGAGTCCAAGAAATCTCCACTTTTCAAGAAATGTACCTCCTGTGGTACCAAGATGGCGAAGAATGATCTTCACCTTGAATGCCTCCTTTGTTTGGGGGAAGGCCATATTCCTGCAACTTGTAAAAGTTGCTCCAAACTCACCAACAAGGCCTTGAGGGTTCGGTCGACTCGCCTGCTCTCTCATCTTTATAAGGAGTCTCTTCGCCCACGAGGTCAATCTGCTGAGCCTGGTCCTTCGACCGGTAAGCCGCAATCCGAACCGGGTCCCCCAGCAAAAAAATCCAAGCAGGGTGGCCCTTCTAAGAAGCCCTCATCGGTCGTTGCTCGTCCGGCAAAGTTTATTGCTCCCGGTTCTTGTAGGTTATCCGGGCTGTGTGACCGTAGTAATGGGCTGCTGCACAGCTACTTCGGAGGCGAGCGACGCCGATGGTTGAGACGCTTTGGTTTGAGATCGGCGTTGAGGAGAAGCCGAGGATGATCTGCGTCGAAGAGACTTCAGCGAACGTGAAGGTGATCGGCGCCGGGGCGATCTGCAGTGGGACGCATGGCGCGAAGAGCCGCGGCCATCTTGCGAACCAGGAGCAATAAAATATTGTCGAAGGCTTTCACGGTCAGAGTTCATTTGGTTCTTGTAGGTTATCTGGGCTGTGTGACCGTGGTCTTGGTATTTTCTTTCCTGACGTTTCGCCAGCAGCTGTGGAGCCGATCCATTCGTCGGTGCCGATCTACCTCTCGCCGCTCCCAATCTCATTGGTCTTTATCCAGACAGTCTTCTTCCAGTCATAGCCATTCATCCTGCTCACGTACTCCAGCTGTTCAGCAACACCATTCATCATCTAAACAGTCAGTCACCAGACATAGCCATTCACTTCATTCACATGGTCCAGATGTTCAACCTCATTTTTCATCCAAACAGCCAAACCTCGTTTTTCATCCAAACAGCCAAACACCTGACATAGCCGTTCACTTCGTTCACGCAGTCCGACCATCCAGAGGCGCCGTTACTCCTTTAGGAGCCGGTCTCCCTCTTGTCGGCCCCGAGATGTTTCTCGATGCCGATATCCTACTCCTTCCGTCTACTCGGGCTCTTCGGTCGACCATCGTCATCATCGGCGCTCTCGTTCACATTCGCCTTCTGGAGGCTGTCGTCGGCGTCAACACACGCCGTCTCGCCATCCTGATGTTCATTCCAAGGATTCCGTCCGTCCAAGGCAAGCATCACTTCGCAAGCCTTCTCTATCCAGGTCTCCTTCTATGTCAAGGGACACTGATCCATCCAAGTATGACACCTCCTTCTCCCCTGATGAGGATGAGGAATCCTGAGCTTCAGTTCCCTCACCCGAGGACACTGTTGGGGACTCTAAACCAGTTTCTCCTACGAGGGACGTTCACTTATACGCGGAACAACTAATCCGCATGGCGAAAGCTCTTAAAATTGATTTTAAACTGGAGGATTCTGGTCCTATCAATGATACAATGGATATTCTCCATAACCCTGATGTAGGCCCTGTGGCTCTCCCTATGATAAAAAGCATTCTCAAAGTGGTCCGTACCAACTGGCCTAAGCCTGCCTCAGTCCCCTCTTCCACCAAAACAGTAGAGAATCTATATAAGATTCGCAGAGAAGGTGGAGACTTCCTCTACCAGCATCCCCCTCCTAATTCCGTTATAGTGGAGGCTTTGCCTGGTAAATATAGGTCAGGAGCACATTCCTCTCCACAGGATAGAGAGGGTCGCAAGCTAGATCTCCTTGCTAGAAAAATTTATACCTCTAGTGCGGTAGGCCTCCGCATTTCCAACTTTCTTGTGGTCATGGCCAGATATCAGTATTCCCGTTGGGATTGTGTATCCCCTCAAAATTCCATCCTTCCTGACGACCAACGCCCTTCGGTGATAGCCATTCAGTCCGAGGGTATGTCTTTAGCAAGGCAGCAGCTCACGGCAGCACGCCATGTGGCGGACCCGTCCAGTAAAGCCATTGCTTCCACCATAGTCATCCGCAGACACGCTTGGTTGCATCAATCTGCGCTCCCCTATGATACTAGGGCACGTATCGAAGACCTTCCATTTGAAGGGACGTCCCTATTTAGCGACCAAACAGATACCTTCCTGGATCGCTTGAAAAAGAATAAGACAAATGCTAAGTCTCTAGGGATTGCCCCTCAGGCGCCTGATTTCAAGCGGCGTTATTTTGGCCGACAAACCAAACAACCTTCCCGCCCATACCGTTTTCAAGGGTCTTTCACACAACCTTCATTCCGCCCTTCCTTTCCTCGCCCTCAGAACGAAAGGAAGTTCCAAAGCAAACCTAGAGTCCGCAAAGGCCCCAGAGGGTCTCCGGGCCATTTCAACAAACCGAAACAGGCATGACTAGCCATGTCCGTTGTTTTTCGTGATCGCCTGTCTGATTTCTTCCATGCATGGTTTGCAATTACCAGTGATGTATGGGTTCTGAAAATAATAAATGTTGGTTACTTCATAGAGTTTCTTACGTTACCTTGGCCCGTTCTCTGTCACCGGCCCCTGACCTACTTGTACAAGAGGTTGACAATCTCCTCTCTAAGGGGGCTATTTCAGAGGTTCCATCTGCTGACCAGAACCGCGGGTTTTACTCCCGCTTTTTTCTTGTGGATAAAAAGGGGGGAAGCGCCCTATCCTGGATCTCCAGGACCTCAATGCCTTTATTAGGACCAGAAAATTTTGAATGCTTTCGCTCCCAGAAGTGCTTCCCCTCCTGGACAGGCACATATGGTTCATGGTGCTAAATCTCCGCAATGCTTACTTCCACATCGCGATTCACACATAGTGTCACCAATACCTGAGGTTTGAACGTAACGGAAAATGTTACCAGTACAATGTGTTACCCTTTGAGTTATCTACGGCCCCCAGGAGCTTCACAAAGTGCCTTGCGGTCGTGGTAGCTCACCTTGCCCTAAAGGGTTGTGTAATATTTCCTTACCTCGACAATTGGTTAATTGTGGGTCCTTCTCAATCACAGTTGGCCACGCAAGTGGATTTAGTCCTTGCAGTCCTTCATAATCTGGGTCTTTTAGTTGATTTTTCCAAGTCCAAACTTGTCCCTGCACAGGTACAGACCTTCATTGGAGCACGCTTGGATGCCAAACAAGCCAGGGCCTTCCTCCCTGTTCAAAGAGGTCGCGCCATCCAAAAATTGGTGTCCAAGTTCACTAAGAAACGCTTTCAGACAGCCTACCACATTCAGCAGTTGTTAGGCCTCATGGCCTCCACCATGGCTGTGGTGGAGTTTGCACGACTTCGTATGCGCCCGCTCCAAAATTGGTTCCTCCGGGCGTTCAGGGTCAATGTCGACTCCCAGTACAAACGCCCATCCCCAGATATGTCATTGCTTCCCTGCAGTGGTGGGCGTATGACATCAACATCCTCTCAGGCATCCCCTTTCATTGTCCTTCCCCTGAGAGGTACCTGTTCACAGATGCTTCCCTTTCTGGATGGGGTGCTCATTGTGGTAACCTTACGTCACCGGGTACATGGTCACTTTTAGAATCCCGGTTGCACATAAATTTATTAGAGCTTCGTGCCATCCGTCTCGCTCTGTCTTCATTTGCAGGGCACCTGGACGGACATCACATTCAGATCGCTATGGACAGCTCCACCGCCCAGTATTATATAAAGAAGCAGGGCGGCACAGGGTCCGTTTTGCTCTCCAAAGAGGCCAGCGACATTTGGGAATGGGCCATAGCTCATCATGCTACTCTCGTAGCAATTCACATTGCAGGCAAGAGCAACACGTTAGCGGACACTCTGAGTTGCCTTCCCAATCAAACACACGAGCTCACCTTAAGCGACGACTGTCTCCACCAAATATTCCGACAGTGGGGTTACCCGCAAGTGGACCTTTTTGAGACACACCTCAATTCCGTGTGTCACAGGTTTTACTCGAGGGCGGGAGCCAGCCCGGGCTCATTGGGGGATGCCTTTCAGACGATTTGGAACGGGGCTCTGTTTTATCTCTTTCCCCCATTCCCTCTACTTCACAAGGTCGTAGTCAAGTTGAACCACGACAATACAGATGCCAACATTGTCACTCCCTTTTGGCCCAGGAGATCGTGGTTCGCAGTGCTCATGTCACTTGCGCAAGGGAACTACATCCTTCTCCCGAAGGATCCCTTCCACTTCCCCCCAGATCTACAACTCGCTGCCTGGAGGGTGCAGCCCCAGGGCAGTGGTCTGACAGGGTAGCTAAGGTCTTATTGCACTCTTTAAAATCCTCCACGAGACGATCTTATGACGCAAAATGGAGACATTTTTCTGATTGGGCTAAAGTCAAAGATGTTTTGCCAATTACTTGCCCACTGTCTGTTGTGTTTGATTATCTGCTAACCCTCAAAGATGATGGTCTATCTAATTCATCTATTAAAGTTTATTTAGCCGCAATTTTGGCTTTTCACCCAGATATTGACTCCTTTTCAGTCTTTTCTCATCCCCTTTCCAAAAGGTTTTTGAGAGGTCTCACTAATTTGTATCCTCTCGTCACTCCACCTGTTCCTCAGTGGAGTCTTTCCTTTGTACTTTCTCAGCTCATGAGACCTCCCTTTGAGCCATTGGCCACCTGTGAAATGGCTCTTCTATCGTTCAAGGCGGCCTTTTTGGTCGCAATTACCTCAGCAAGGAGGGTGAGTGACTTATCAGCACTCTCACACTCCCCTCCTTATACTAAGTTCCACTCGGATAGGGTGGTACTGAAGCCAAAGATCTCTTTTTTACCCAAGGTTGTATCAGCCTTCCACCTTACCCAGGACATTGTCCTCCCATTTTTTTTCCTCATCCATCCTCAAATGCTGATAGGGCGTTACAACCCTCGATGTCCGAAGAGCCCTCCTTTTTTACATTAAGAGGTCTCAGAACTTTCGTAAGGACGATAACTTTTTTGTTTGCTTCGGGTGACACCGTAAAGGTCGTCGTGCTTCTCCTCAGACTCTCTCGAGGTGGATGACGTCTACCATCAAATTGGCCTACGATCTTGCTCACCAAGAATGCCCTCCTATGATTAAAGCACATTCTACCAGAGCGTATGCGGCTTCTATCACCTTTTCTTCAAAGATAGATCTCCAGGACATCTGTAAGGCTGCCACCTGGTCCATGCCCTCCACGTTTATGAAACACTATGCTGTGGATGTGGACTCTGTGAGAGATGCAGCCGTGGGACGTGCCGTACTGCAGTCTTTATTTCGGTGACTGTCCCACACCCACCATCCTGGGTAAGCGAGCTCGCTACTCTCCCAATGTGGAACTGCATAGAAGCCACGCAGATGAAAAACAGAGTTTCACTTACCTGTAGCTGTTGTTCATCTGGTGGATCTTCTATGCAGGCACACATCCCTCCCTCCTTCCCCACTGTGGGACCTCTCCGCTAGATCAGTTGTTGGTTCCGTGGCGGCAGGTTGGAGAACTGGAGGGAAGAGTGCTCCCTCCCCCTTGGGTCATGTGACCGAGGGGCGGGGAGATTGCATGCCCCAAGGGGAGGGGGAGCACTCTCTTAGATTTTGCTAGAAGCTGACAAATCTTATCCGTGGCTGACCTGCGCCTGCGCAGTCCCAATGTGTGCCTGCATAGAAGATCCACCAGATGAACAACAGCTACAGGTAAGTGAAACTCTGTTTTTATCACGCTTCATTTATGTGGGCTGTGATGTTGCCATGTGTTTGTCAGTGATCAGATGAATATACTCCAAAGTAGAATAAATGTTTAATAAACAAATGTATACCCCCCCCAAAAAAAAAAACCAGCTCTGAGATATGCCAGAAACTTAATTCTATTTTTCTCAGGTCCAAGGGAGAGCTGCCTTGAATTTTTACCTTTGGCAGTGTTTGGGTTATTTTACTCACTGCCTTTAATATTGATCACTGTGGAGGGAATTTGCTTGAGTAAATTATGAATTATGAAGAAAGAAATATTTGAGAGCTGCATCGATCACGATTACAAGCTGCACAGGCTACAGTTTACCTTCCCAACCCCTCCCTTTAATTATACCGATAACCAGCATTTGCCTGCAGACCTTTGGTGTTCTCCAAGTAATCAACAGCCTCTTGTGTAGCTCTCAAGTTACTAACAGTCATTATTTTTACCTTCTGAGATTATTCCCTAACTCGGTTTTGATGAATTGTCCATCTGCAGTAATGATGTTGCAGGAAATGCACCATTCCAAATTCAGTTTGGACATTTTTGATGGTAGTCCACACACATACAAAAAAGTCTCCTTCGTTTAGCATCATTTTGCATTTAATGGAAGGGTCTTGGGAGCAAGTGCATTGCAAATTAGAAACTCTCAGCCCAGTTTTGTATTTTCACGGGGAAAAACAAGCCCAGATTGAGGCTTGGCTCTGTACTCTCATTATCCCCATTCAGTATTTGTAGAACAATATCCATTCCCTAAATAATGAAGTAGAGGAAAATAGACTTACAGCTGGGTAAGGGATAGCCATAGTCAAAACAAATCCCCTTTTGGAAGGCTTCTCTTTTTGTCATTTTGCTCAAATTCATGAAATAATGGGACAGCGTGTTAAGCTTGCTGTTTTTTCTGAGTTGATGTATAATGAATATGCATTTGATATTCTGCAAATAAATGCTATTAATCAGAATTAGATAATGAGTAAGCCCTTCATTTAAAGGGGGTTGTCTTTTGTCCCCCTTGCTGTATAGGAAAGTAATGTTTTTGCCCCTTCAGAAAAGATACAACATTCTTAGAGCCAGTGTGGTGTAGTGGTTAAGAGTGGTAGACTCTGATCTGGAGAACCGGGTTTGATTCCCCGGAAGAGGCTGATGTGGTGAACCGGATTTGTTTTCTTACTCCTACATATGAAGCCAACTGGGTGACCTTGATCTAGTCACAGCTCTCTTAGAGCTCTGTCAGCCCTACCTACCTCACAGGGTGTCTGTTGTGGGGAGGGGAAGGGAGGGTGATTATAAACTAGTTTGATTCTTTCTTGAGTGTTAGAGAAAGTCGGCATATAAAAACCAACTCTTCTTCTTCCTCTTCTTGAACTAAAACTCACATTGGGAGTTTTTCCTCATTAACAGCGCATTCCTCATTAACAGCGCCTCCTTTTTCTCTATGGTGCAAAAAAATCCCATTTTACCAAAAGAAAGCCTCTTAAAGGCTTTTATTTTTTGTTTTTCAGCGTGTGGGGAACAGCTTTAGGAGGTGGCGCGGCGGCGCCTCTTCCCCACTATTCCCCCACACCGAATCTCATGAATGCACTACAAGTCATTCTACCTGCTACCAGTCATGTTTCAGTACTTGTAAGATACGTGCACTTAAGATGCTTCTGCATTACACTAGTGGATCATAGGAGGCTGGTTCATACCACACGTTTGTCCCAGATAAGACCTTGTGGATGACATCATCAGGGACAAAACTATTGCAACCCAGGATGTGATGGCTACAGCCACAACTATTCACATGGGTCCGGCAGCTGCCAAAAGTGGTGTGATGAACATATGTGTGGGCTGTATCTTTGCATCATCTGGCTCACCCTGATGTTCTCTTAGCAATTGTAGGCATGTGTGTGACCAGATGTTGAAGAAAGCTTTGTGTAAACCTCCCCAGGAAATGTTGTTCCCAAGAATAGATCTCATACATCCATGTTGCATTGTAGCTTTTCAGCTATTTAACTCTATTCAAATACATCTATTTGGCTTAGCTATATGACACTTATTGATCTTCTAAGATTCCTTAGAAAAATCCTCATTGATTTCAGTGGGATTTACTTTAAGTGACTTTATGCTGCACCCTTACTTGGCTGTGATCTGCTGTGGGCCCTGAATTAAGGCAACTGGAGAAGAAGCAGGTCATAGAAATAAGGAAGCAAGTAATTACTCCTTCTTACCATACCTGTCAATCACAGGCAAGACTCCCCCTCATTCACTGGAACAAAGGGAAGACACAGTGGGTACATTTCCATCGCATAAGTTAGAAAACTGCATGTTTTGCATTCTATAAATCATAAAGACCTATAGTATAATTCTAAATGTGTGGACTCAGAAGTGAATCCCATTGAGTTCAATGGGACTAACTCCCTAGTGAATGTGCTTCCAATTGCAGCCTCCAAGACTTACTTAAAAAAAGAAAAAAGCTAAGATTCTGGCCAAACAAGCATGCCCAGATTCCAGGTATAACCTGACCAAGTGATCACTAAGGCAACCCTTTCTGAACCCACAGTTTTAAAAGGAGGGAATGCCATAAAAATTACATGTTGGGCCCAATTAAATAAATATTAGGGTTGTGTTTTTTTAACTTCGTTTGGTTTGCAGGTTTACACAGTTCATTCCATGAGAGCTCCTAAAACTAAATCTTCAGCATCACACCGGCATTTTTGTTAATTTTCAACAGATTGAGAAAGAGCATAGTGAAGGCAGGCTGGCTTATCATGATGATTGGCTACTTAAAGACAACAAGTGCCCATTATTATATTTCATACTATGTTCTTTGTTTTTGTTTTAGCTGAAGATAGTAGAGCCTAAAGATGGGGTCCCATGCAATCTGGCCAGAACCATGGCTTTCAGTATGATTGTCAATGGAGGAGGGGGCAACCCCTTCTGGACCCCATAAAATGGATCCCCTGACCCAATCTTCACCAGACTTTGGGGTTTGTGCAAGAACAGTCCCTTCAAGCTACGCTGTGAATTTGGGGGCTCTACCTTGAAAAATGAGCCCTCCCCAGGACCCGGAAAAAGCTGAATAATCATTCGGCTTTTTCCGGAATTGCGTATTCGGCTTCAGCTTTCCCCCCAGGTTTGTGCATTCAGTAAACCTGAACTGGAAATTTACTGAAATGGCTAATTTTAAGTTTGTTTGCGATTTGGGTTTATCGATATGCACACACCTACCTTCCGATTCTCCTTCCCCATGGTCCCAATGTACACTTCAACCCTGTGTTGCCATTATTTTCCATACCTAGAATGCCCTTAGTAGAGGATAAAGAGGTTTCTCTCTTTCTCTATTGTAAATATTTCTGACCCACACTCTCTCCTTAAAGAGTATCTAAAATGAAGCATAGTGACAAGAGTAAAGGTTCTACTTCCCTTTAATATCACTCGTATATGGTTCAGACCAAAGGTAATTAGTTTAGAAACTAAAGAGAAGAAACCTCTTAAATGTTCTTAATTTTCAACCCAATTAAAAAAAAACCTCATAATTACACAATATTATATAAATTCAAAATAAGACTCCAGATTCTAGCAGCATAAAATGCATTACAAGGAATTAAAATAGCTACTTGAGATTTTACTAGTCACATTCACTAACAGGCGGTTTAACATTTGGGACAAACAGATTGACACAATGTACAGACACCACAATTATGTAAAACACTTGTCTGCCTCCTGTATATTCTCTGAAATTCTTGACCTTTTATTCATGCATCTCTTTCTGGAAAAAAAAAAGCACTTTTTGTCGGCTCCATAATTATCTGCTAGATGTTTGACCCTCTGTTATTCAACATGGTTTGCAATACTTTTATGAGGCTCTGCACATTAACAAAAATTAAAAGAAGTAACCAATTCCTAATGAATTCAACATGATTGAAACCAGCTTTGATCAGACCATCATCCATAGCAATATTAATCTAATCTTCACATAATCAATGTGAATGTTGATTTCAGCTTCACCTGAAATCTTCAAGTCTAATCTTCACTTTGTTCAATGCATGTTTGGTGGTTTTGTAAAAAAATTAGGAGGTTTTGGAGATTAGTTTTGAATGAAACAAATAATTTGATTAAGTCCAAAATTAAGAGAGATCCCGCTTTTTGTTTATTGGGTATTTCAAAACAAGATTTAGATCTAGGTGACAGAGTCATATGTCAATATAGTTTTGCTGCGGCAAGAATCACAATTGCTAAAAAATGGAAGCAAATAAATAAACCTTCAATTAAAGAGTGGAGAGAAAAACTATGGTTGTATATGCGGATGGCCAAACTTACAGCTTTTTTACATGATAAAGATATGGAGGATTTTAAATCTATATGGTCAAAGGCCGCCGCATATTGGGATAAATCGGCAAAAACGGATTTTGAAACTGTACTTAACGAATTGTAGTATTATGTGATTCTTAATTAACTATAAGATGAGAATTTTTTTTTTTATGTAGTGTCATAACACCCCAACGGAAGTCCAATGGTGATGGGCACTGAGGTGGGGGCTGGGACTCAGGGCACTATGGAGATATATATTAAGAGAATGTATCTTTTAATTATTAGATAATTAGTGCTCTTTGTATTTCTGTTTGGTTGTTTTGTTTGTATTTTATGTTTTTTTTCTTTTTTGTATGTTTTATTAAAAATTTAATAAAAAAATTATAAAAAAAATAATAATTTCATTTGAGTACATAAGGAGGTTTCAAGTTGTTGAGCTTCAGAAGTGAGGAGGGGCTATGGCTCAGTGGTAGAGCTTCTGCTTGGCGTGCAGAAGGTCCCAGGTTCAATCCCCGGCATCTCCAGTTAAAGGGACTAGGCAAGTAGGTGATGTGAAAGACCTCTGCCTGAGACCCTGGAGAGCCGCTGCCGGTCTGAGTAGACAATACTGATTTTGATGGACCAAGGGTCTGATTCAGTAGAAGGCAGCTTCATGTGTGTTTATGTGTTTGAGTAATTTTTTTAAAGAGAAAAACTTCAAACGCCACATTGTGCCACTGCAGTAGTGCTACCATAGGAAATGGATGGTGCTTCAGTGTACAGCATACGTTTTGCATGTGTAAAGTCCCAGTTCAACCTCTGGGGTCTCCATGAAAGGGTCTAAAATTTCAGGTATAGAAAGACCTGGAATCCCAGAGAGCTGCTGCCAGGTAAACTAGAACATTCTGGCCTGCATGATGCAGTGGTCAAGCTCAAGACAAAGTGGTTCCAGATATTCTACTCCCTCTTTCCGAGAGAGTCTGCCCATGCAATGGTGAAGAAATTGAGACCCGTGAACACGTCTTTTTATACTGCCCTCTCCATCATGAGTTAAGATCTAAGACAATTCAAGAAATTCTAAGAAATAATATAGGGCTACCTGATAAAATTTGTATCCAACGACTACTGGAAGATAGTAACACACAATGTGTGGCCAAATTTTGTGCTGTGTGGCCAAATTTTGTGCTGCTATATATAAGGCCCGAAAGGATGTAATGTACAAATAGGTACAATTTGATAGATAAACATTTTAGAAGCTAGCTTACTTACCTTTTTAGATATGGGATTTTATTGATATATTTTATTTTGTGGACTTTTCGATTCACTGATACTGTTTTATTACAAATTTATGTTACTCTTGATTAGATGTGTTCTATTTTTGGTCAAATGACCGTAAAATAAAGATGGATTGATTGATATTCTACTCCACTTCGAAAGGAGAAATGTGGTAGAAGTGCTAGGATTTTTACAAGCCGGAAATATAACTAGTAGAAATATTTGGAGAAACTGAATGAAGAAGTAACATTTGGTCTTGACTACAACGCCAATGCTCTAAGCAAGAGCACTTGGTTGTTTAAAGAATGAAAATACGTTCCTTTTGAATTTTCCATACAGATAATAATGTCTTAGTAGGGTGGGTTGTGTGTAGGGTTTATAGTGGTTTTTAGTATGAGAAGATAATGTGTACAGGCCACTTTAATTCCTGGTGTATCATATATGATTGGATTGGGAAATATCAGGGATTTGTTTTCTCTTTCTAGACTCGGTACCTGTCTGAGATTGATCTGAATTTGCTAGTTTTAAAGTAGGGTATTTTTTTCTGATTAAAAAAACCAAGTTGGCCGCCCTAAAGACATTTTGAAAAACACAAGTGAAACAATGATATAATAAACAATCACTGATGGAATGTCAACTCTGACCTTCAGCACTATCTGATACAGATATGACAGTGACATTTATGGTAACAGTAAATAAATTCTGCTTAGCAAAACACCAGCACTGAGGTCTGGTGGAAGCTAAAAAAAAGGGGGGGGGTCTTGTATGCCAAATAAATCTTTGTTTCCTGAAGTCAAAACTGTTTCGGTGCATGAATACCTAATCAAATCAACCAAGTTATTGCAGTTGGTTATTCAAGCTTATAGTTCAAAATGACTCTAGGGAGGAAAATACCCTCCATGGATGTAAATAGCTGTGTGTGCTTTTCATTTTAGGAGAAAATAAAGCCCCGTTAAAACCTTTTTAATGTCCTTTTTTTGGGACTTGGGAATCCAAAGCAGAGTTACGTAAGTGGACTTAGAAGAGTATGATTCTGCTTAACATTGCAGTATGATTATTTTTGAAAATTCCACAGAGAGTAAGGGAAGAAATCTGTTTCTTAATTTTCATGAAGTGCTAGGGAGATACATGGATGGCTCATTCGGAGACAGACAGTAATGTTCCTGTCCCCTCGCAAAATGTTGGGGAAAATGTCATCAGAAATACATTAACTTTTTAAATTTGGTTTTCATCTCCTGCATCATATGTTCCTTCATTTCATAGTCTGTAATGAAGCACACATATATGAAGCCATTTTTAAAGTCTTACTTTAGCAGCAAGGAGACTGAGAGACAGCATGGGGAACAAACACATGCTCTTTGACATCTTCTGCATGGGGCACCCTGCATTGGGTTTTACTCCATTTGTGGTCTGCTGTTTATTTATTTATTTTATTCCATGTATTGAACTATTCTTTCTTATAAAGAAGCATAAGAACATGTTCAGTTTTAGCAAAATTTCACAGAAAAGTGTAGGAGCATTCAAGGAATGGAAGCCTGTGCATTTCAGAGTGTGCATGCCCATGCTGTTATAAAACATTGATTCCATTGGGGGGGGGGGGTGTAGGCAATCTCAGTTTATAGGAACAAGACAGATAATGACACTTCAGTTGTATATAGAATACTTAGCAATCACTGTGAAGACCTGAGAACAGGGCCAGTCATTTTTCTTTGTTCCACTTGAATGAGAAAATAAGTTGTAAGATTATATGATTCACAGTCAGAGGAAATCTATCTCACGCCCATTAATTTCACAATCATTGTAAGGATACTCTGGATTCTGTGTGACCATGTTACCGTGGATTCAGAAAACTGAGTAGTGTATGTTTCATGTACTTATCTGTGACTAATTCTAAAAATGGTTATTTCGGCCTGAAACTCAGTTTATAATGCAGCAGGAGACATACTGATTTCCCAGTTTGGGGGCATTGTGTTTTGTAACTTTTCAAGTATGATAATGTACACCAATCTATTTTTATTCATATGGTTATGCTATGAAGCTATGGCTTATTTTAATAGATACTATGAACAATAAGGTTTAAAATACAAGTGGGATCTGTCTAGGAATAACTTGGAATTTCTCATCCCTAGCATTTTGACTTGAAACATCCTCATTTAAAATTTGCTTCTCTTTATGTGAAATGGATTTGTGATTTTTTTTGCTGTTTTCTCTTCATTTACCGTCAAAGCTATGAATTTGTTAATGTTATTTGCATACCACTAAATCGGTATTATATAAATGATATACATTGAATGTGTGTATCATGTGTGGCATAAAAATGTGGACAATATGTGTACATGATTCAGATAGATCTAGTATGTATTAAAAAGGGAACAGTGAACATTTGTTTGTCCCTAAAGCTGTTTGGTTGTCTTAAAAAGCATCATTTTCTGTACTAGGTTACCATGGGTGAAAACGCACGGTCGCTTTATCCTCCTTTAATCCCTGTTTTAGCCAGGATCGAATGCACATTAGGCGAAACGCATGCATTCGATCCTGGCTGAATCCTGGCTGAAACAGGGATTAAAGCAGGATAAAGTGACCATGCGTTTTCGCCCAATGAAGTCTGCTGTAACTGGTTGTGGAGGCGGGAAGAACACTGCACGCTTTTTGCTTTAATTAGGCAGACAACGAGGACCATTTTATCAACCTATTACTCCTATATCAATCATTCAAGGAACAGGAGTATAGCTAGGATTCAGCAAATCTCTGACTCCCCTCTCCTGTTCTTCTCCTGATCTCAGGAGAAATTTTGGGCTAGAGCAGAAGAAGAAGAGTTGGCTTTTATATGCTGACTTTCTCTACTACTTGAGGGAGAAACAAACCGATTTACAATCACCGTCCCTTCCCCTCTCCACAACAGACACCTTGTGAGGTAGGTTAGTCTGAGAGAGTTCTAAGAAAGCTAAGAGAGTTCTAAGAAAGCTAAGAGTCCACCGCTCCAAACCACCACTCTTAACCACTATACCACACTGGGAGATAGGAAGTCACACTGCCTGGATGTGTGCCATCCTCAAAAATCTTCTGAAGATGGGTGGGGCCACCGACAAACAGCTCAGCTGAGAGGGGGGCGTGGCAAGGTGCTCGGCCACAGCCTCCAAACTGAAGATGGGTGGGACGCCCCGACAAACAGCTGAGCTGCGGGCCGCAGCTCAGCTGAGAGAGAGGGAGGGGCTTGCCCCAGGTGCAAGGAGAGGGAGGGTGCCAGCGCAGGCTTGGGGAGCATGGGCTTGGGGAGAAGGAGCACTGCCCTCAGCACCCTCACCATGGCAACACGGCACAGCCCTAGTCAGACGCGACAGATCCGTGCGTGCCCACAGAGAGGGCTCGGCATGCCGGCAGCGGCACGCGTGCCATAGGTTCGCCAACACGGCTATAGTGTATTTAATGGTATTATTTCAAAGTTCAGTATTTTCAATATTATAAAGTTACATATTTTGACTGTATGATAGACTTTCTGTCCAAATAATGTATTTTTTTGTTTACTAGAAAATTTGTTTTCTATCTTCTATTTTTTATTGTTTCCTACCTCTCAGATAAAATTAAGAGATATGTCGTCAGGTGTCATAGGGTGCATCTGTTGCAACTTTGCCTTCAGGACTGGGTATAGTTGCAATTTTTGAATTAATTTTTTATTTCATAACTAAGATACATGACAACAACAACAAAACACAGACAACGCAATACACGCACAAAATCAAAAATATACAAAAACAAGCTTTAACTGGGTGAACATATAAAGTTTTGTTTCCCTCTTGTTATCTTCTCTATAATATGCTATTATAACTTTATAACATTGAATATACTGCTTTTTATGTGATCTTTCATTCGCATGGTGTAAGTACTTTAAACTTGCATAATAAGACTAACCGTTATTAAATCATTCTAACTGCTTTATAATCATATATGAACTTGTTTATATTCACTGAATTCTATTATATATTTTCCAGTATAGTGTTATAGCAAAGCATTTTCATTTCTAGCTATACATAATTTACGAGACATATGCATAATATAATTTCCAATTTTTGG
This sequence comes from Euleptes europaea, assembly GCF_029931775.1. Taxonomy (NCBI): domain Eukaryota; kingdom Metazoa; phylum Chordata; class Lepidosauria; order Squamata; family Sphaerodactylidae; genus Euleptes; species Euleptes europaea. Next base: position 82,982,089 of record NC_079317.1, read on the forward strand.
GGAACTCTTTGCTGGATCTTTTATTCACATAGTTTTGCAATTTTTCTTATAGAAAACAAATATGTTTGTACTTTTACAGTTCCACAAATATGCCAAATAGTACAACTTTATATGCTAACTAAGATATGAATTATGCATTTTCTGTTGTTAAATCAGTAAAATAAACTTCTGCCTGGGGTGGGGAGGAGTTTTCTCTTCATGGCTTCAAAATGTCCAGAAATTATACATCTCTAGATGAGACAGAGGAAGTGAGGCCAACTTCCTGTTTGTTTTGTCAAATAAAACCAAACAGGTTCCACTTTTTGAACCAAACAGGTTCCTTTTAGACTAACTACATTCTGAGGGTTCACATCTCAAAACTGCTCATTGCTTCCCGTGTTCGGTCCTTGCAAATAAAAAAAACAGATTTATTTGAAATATGCATAGATCTTTTGAGTCTATAGGGACCTACTCGAGTCCTGTCTCTTCCCTTTTTGGTTATCAAGCACCTCTATGCACAATATGTCCTTTTTGGTAATAGAAGAAGGGATGCTGTCTGCATATTAAGATGTGAGTAAGATGGCTAGGTATGAGATTTTAGGAAAAAACATTAATTTTCCATTGGCATTCAGTCATTGACTGCAGGATGCCCCATGGAACAGACTAGAATAAGCTTCATAACTCAGTTGGTTTTCATTGAAATAACACTCAGTGCAAGAAAACCTATGCATTTATTGTTATTATGTGGTGGTTATACTTTGGCTATGAGCAGAAGCATTTTGAATCTCAAATGTTAAAAACAAATGTTAAAAACTGTGTGAACTAGGCAATCCTGTAGCTATGGCTAGAAGATGGGCATTTGCCCTTGGTTCAGGTGTTCATAATGGCTCTCAGTGACCATGTTTCACGGACTGAGGGAGGGATTGACTTTTCAAAAATAATAAGGCAGTCAGAAATTGATGGCACGAGAGGCTTTGTGAGGTAAAAAATTTAAACATCAGATTTTATTTTCAACAGCAACATAGGTCGAGTTTTAGAACAAGCAAGCTAGGTTTCAAAAAAAGGTGCTTGGCTGGTTACAGACAAATAAAGGGTAGGCACTTCATACATATATGAACAAAATACAAGAGATTTTGTTGTTTCAGCTGGTACTACTAAGGTTCACTTACAACTGCTTGACACTTGGTTTCACACTGAGAGGGCTCTCTTTTGGTTGACAGTTTCTGTTTGGTTTTCATTCAAAATGCACTTAAAACACAATGCTTCTTCAGTTTTTAGGAGTTAGGAACTATTTAAAAAAAACACCTCACCAGTTTATTCCTTAACCTGGACTGGGATCACTCTTGACTCCAGGAAGATTTCTCCTAAACCATTTAGGGACCACTCAATTGAGAGCCAGCATGGTATAGTGGGTAAGAGCAGTGGTTTGGAGTAGTGGACTGAAGGACCCGGTTTGATTCCCCACTCCTTCACCTGAGTGGCAGACGCTAATCTGGGGAAACCGGGTTGGTTTCCCCACTCCTACACTTGATGCCAGCTGGGTGACCTTGGGCTTGTCACAGCTCTCTTAGAGCTCTCTCAGCCTCACCTACCTCACAAGGGGGTGTGGAAAGGGGAAGGGAAGGTGAGAAAGAAGGGAAATGGTAGAGAAAGTCAGCATATAAAAGCCAACTTTTTGGTGCTATTTACGCAGCCCAAATAATGCACTTTCAATCCACTGTCAATGCACTTTGAAGGTGGATTTTACTGTGTGAACTGGCAAAATCCACTTGCAAACCATCGTTAAGGTGCATTGAAAGTGGATTGAAGGTGCATTGTTTGGGCTGTGTAAATAGCACCGATTCTTTTGCTTCACCAGAGTGGGTTCCCTCTCTAGTTTAGAGATCACTCTTTCCTTCAGAACTGTTTCCCACTTTAATTCTTAGGACTCACTCTCCAGGCTTAGAGATATTGTCCTCGTTAATCACCAGTTGCTGTCCCTATCTTGATCAGACAACTCAAAAGAGTGTTCCTTTGATTTAAACACCTGAGAAAATCCTCCCCAGACCACTCACAGCTCTCCCTAGGGGCTTCAAGCTCTGTCTGTGCTTAACTGGCTCTCAGCTCACTGTCAGTTCTGAACTGTTGTTCCAGTGGCCACTTTCAGAATTCCACAGCTGTCAATCATGCGGCTCCAAGGCCAGAACAGCTCCCTGGAATTTTGCAGTTCTTCACACCATAGGCGAAAACGCGCGGTCGCTTTAGCCTCCTTTATTCCCTGTTTCAGCCAGGATTCAGCCAGGATTGAACGCATAACATTTCGCCGAACGTGCGTTCGATCCTGGCTGAATCCTGGCTGAAACAGGGAATAAAGGAGGCTAAAGCGACCGTGCATTTCCCCCCCATGTTTTAAAGTTCTTAATACATAATACAAGGGGGTACCCCAAGAAACTCAGAGGGAAAGACCCTCTTGGGGAAAATCCTTCACTGGTCCTCCAGCAACTGAAGCCCACACCCAGCTACCTTTCTCTACCCCCTCCTCCCACTGCCTCCTCTTCCCATCTCTTTCCTTCTCTTTCCTTGTTCTCCTTTCTCTTGCCCCTGTTTTCCTTCATCCCATCCTCCCCTCTGCTGCCACCTTCTTTTCCTCCTCCTCGCCACCAGGAAGGAAAGAAGGTGGCAGCCAGAGGAAGCAGGTGCTGAGTGCCAACTGTGTTTGCGCTGGAGTCTGATCTGGAGAACCGGGTTTGATTCCCCACTCCTCCACATGAGCGGCAGAGGCTAATCTGGTGAACTGGATTTGTTTCCCCATTCCTACGCATGAAGCCAGCTGGATGACCTTGGCTAGTCACACTCTCTCAGCCTCACCTACCTCACAAGGTATCTGTTGTGGGGAGGGGAAGGGAAGATGATTGTAAGCCGGTTTGATTCTCCCTTAAGTGGTAGAGAAAGTCGGCATATAAAAACCAACTCCTACTCCTCCTCGGAAGTCAATGGCCAGCAATGATCAGTACTCAGACCTGCCTTCTTGGACTGCCACCTTCTCCACCCCAGTGGAGTCCATTGACTATGGGCAGTGTTGCCTGCTGGACTAGCCACAGGTTTCATACCAGCCCAAACATCGTTGGTGCTGAGCACTTGCATTCCCCACCCACACCGCCGTGCAAATTGATTTTGGGTCAGTTGAGTGCTAGGCTGGTTGTGGGCTCCCAGCCAAGCCATGAGCTTCTTTCTCTCATGGCAACCCCCCCCCCCTCCGCCAATGCATCTTGAAGGCTGATAGGCAACGCCCAAGATGGCAGTTGTTTTCTCATCACAAGGTATCATTTTTTTCTTTAAGTTGGAGGATTTGTAAATCACTGTCACTTTTTGTTCTCACTTTTCAGATTCCTTTGCAAACCTGGGCATTCACCCAGAATAAAATGTAATGTTGTTTCTTTTTCATAGTGGAATAAATGGAATTTTTTACAAGGTACTAAATGAGGCTCAGTGAGAAAGATTAATGGGAGATATGCAGAAACCTGACCTTCTGTACATTTGGCCCCTAGCCAGATCAGGGATCTATATATAACGAGTTTACAAATCAATATCTTAGCCTATATAATACATTTTATATTAATTGTCTTCCATTCAGTTTTGTTATTGAAAACTGTCGTGAAACCCTTCAGCTGAATCTGGAATATTAATATATGTGGGTTTTCTCCACAGTTTGGCTTTGTAAAGTTGTTTACATAGGAGTATGCAATGTCTGGTGTTGAAAAAAAGAGAAGAAGAACCCTGCAGGGGGCAGTAAGAGGAAAGGCTAGTTAGATAGGTTAGTGGGGTCAGCACCTTCTTTACTGATAAGAGTCAATCTTTGTCTGTTTCCAGATTGCTACTCTTAGGCCAATATCTTCCTCCTTCTTCGAAGTTGCTTACTGATAACTTTCACTCTCAGCTAGTGATGTAGGTAGGAATTTATCTCTATCTCTACTCTTTATTATCTAGTATGTTAGTTCCTGAATAAAGCATTCTCTACACTTCAATCAGTTTGTGTGGCTCTGTTGTGTAAATCACTCAGCTAACAGTTTGTGCATTACAAAATAAGTGATTTTTTTTGCATTCCATTTCCATTTATTTACTAGCTCCTTTGACAAAAGGTCTTGAGCTTAACCATAGCAATAGTACATAATACATAAAATAAAACAACACCAAATAATCAATTTACAATACCCAACATATACTTTAAACACAGTAGAATTGTAGTTACTAAACATAGCATCACTAATACCATAACAATCAATGTATTCCCCCTGAACCAGCCTCATTGAACTGGGATCATTCAAATAATAGAATTTAATCCAACATTCATCTTGCAGCCTACGTGCTTATTTTATTTTGACGTTTAAGCGACATCACCTCCGTCAGAAATCTTGCAACAGAACTAGTTATATCAGGGTGAATATCTCCCATTATGTGGGGTATCACCCAGGACTCTAGTGGAAGTTTGTATTTAGACAATATCGGAGTAATCCAACGCAACCTAGGAGCTGACCATTGTTGACAAAACAATAAAAGATGGTGCAGAGTCCCAATATCTCCAGATTTGCATTCACAAACTCGATCAGAATAGGGAATTTTCACAAAACGACCTGACAACTCTGCAGTTGGATAAGCATTTAGTCTGGCAAGCATAAAGGCACGTCTATGGCCTGGGACTGTCAGCAAGCTCACATAGGAGGGCACGATCTCAGGCAGGGGAATCCCCAGTGCAAGAGTAGAACGTACGTGGCTAGCACGAAATGTGGTGCTAACACACTCAAGATTTCTCACCCTTGACCTTACTAGTTTAAGTGCTTCAGATAAGTTTAAGTTGTTAAAAACTAATGGTGGAAGATCAAGCAGTACCGGTTTGCTATCTATATATCTTCCCCACGTCCCTCTGTAATTATCCTCCTTTAATCTATATAACAGGCCCCCTTGGATGTAAAATAAGTGATATCTGACAAATGTATGAAAATACAAAGGAGGAAAAATCAAATTAGAACTGTTCACCATTAATTTCCTTGACTTGATGTCTCTTTTAGATCTAAAAATACAGTGAGGGAAAAAAGTATTTGATCCCCTGCTAAATTTGCCCGTTTGCCCTCTGACGAAGAAATGACCAGTCCATAATTTTAATAGTAGGTTTATTGTAGCTGTGAGAGACAGAATAACAATAGGAAAAACCCCAGAAACCCAGAAGACAAAAGTCAGAGATTGATGTGCATTTTAATGAGTGAAATAAGTATTTGATCCCCTATCAACCAGCCGGGTTAGGGTTAGGGTTCGGATTCTGCTGTCGACAGAAGCAATCAATCCATCAGATTCCAAACTAGCCACCATGACCAAGATCAAAGAGCTGTCCAAGGATGTCAGGCACAAGATTGTAGACCTGCACAAGGCTGGACTGGGCTACAAGACTATTGCCAAGCAGCTTGGTGAGAAGGTGACAACCCTAACCCTAACTGTCAACCTCCCTCGGCCTGGGGCTCCATGCAAGATCTCATCTCGTGGAGTTGCAATGATAATGAGAACGGTGATGAAGCAGGCCAGAACTACACGGGGGGAACTTGTCAATGATCTCAGGGTAGCTGGGACCATAGTCACCATGAAAACAGCTGGTAACACACTACGCCGTGAAGGACTGAGATCTTGCAGAGCCCGCAAGGTCCCCTTGCTCAAGACAGCACATGTACATGCCCGTCTGCAGTTTGCCAATGCACATCTGAATGACCCAGAGGAGAACTGGGTGAAAGTGTTGTGGTCAGATGAGACCAAACTCGAGCTCTTTGGCATCAACTCAACTCGCCGTGTTTGGAGGAGGAGGAATGCTGCCTACGACCCCAAGAACACCATCCCCACCGTCAAACATGGAGGGGGACATATTATGCTTTGGGGGTGTTTTTCTGCTAAGGGGACAGGACACCTTCACCGCATCGAAGGGACAATGGACGGGACCATGTATTGTCAAATCTTGGGTGAGCACCTCCTTCCCTCAGCCAGGGCATTGAAAATGGGTCGAGGATGGGTATTTCAGCATAACAATGACCCAAAACACACGGCCAAGGCAACAAAGGAGTGGCTCAAGAAGAAACACATTAATGTCCTGGAGTGGCCTAGCCAGTCTCCAGACCTTAATCCCATTGAAAATCTGTGGAGGGAGCTGAAGGTTCGAGTAGCTACACATCAGCCTCGAAATCTTACTGACTTGGAGAGGATCTGCAAAGAGGAGTGGGACAAAATACCTCCTGAGATGTGTGCAAACCTGGTGGCCACCTATAAGAAACGTCTGACCTCTGTAATTGCCAACAAGGGTTTTGCCACCAAGTACTAAGTCATCTTTTGCAAAGGGATCAAATATTTATTTCACTCATTATAATGCACATCAATCTCTGACTTTTGTCTTCTGGGTTTCTGGGGTTTTTCCTGTTGTTATTCTGTCTCTCACAGCTATAATAGACCTACCATTAAAATTATGGACTGGTCATTTCTTCGTCAGAGGGCAAACGGGCAAATTCAGCACGGGATCAAATACTTTTTTCCCTTACTGTAAGTATCTTTTCACCATTCTGATGATTGTCGAAGGCTTTCACGGTCAGAGTTCATTGGTTCTTGTAGGTTATCCGGGCTGTGTAACCATGGTCTTGGTATTTTCTTTCCTGACGTTTCGCCAGCAGCTGTGGCAGGCATCTTCAGAGGAGTAACACTGTCCTTCAGTGTTACTCCTCTGAAGATGCCTGCTACAGCTGCTGGCGAAACGTCAGGAAAGAAAATACCAAGACCACGGTTACATTCTGATGATTTTCTTACTATTTCTTACTATGACACTTTGTGATTCCTGACCAGCTGAGCCAACAAGGATTTTATAGCACCATCCAGCATTTAATTTGTTTTGTATTGTTGGAGTTCGCGTGTATTGTATCTATGATTCTATGACCTCGGCAATATTGTAACAACTTGCTACATTTTAGATGCTTGTAGCAAGGGAAGATAATTTTAGGCCCAAACTATACAAGATGTTTTTAACAATGTGAGTTCAGATGTGCGTGCATCTAAAAAAAAGAGTTCTGGAGAAATGTACAGGCCTGGTAGGGAGATGCAGTAGGACAACTATCCTTTAGCTTTGAGGTTTATGCAGAAGAATGGCCTTGTTTGGGGTCTTGAATTCAGTGTACTCTCTGAACATGTGAGAACATGTACAGTACCTTCCTAAGCAGTCAGTGGGCTTAGAAAGGTTCTCCACTTATGATCGACTGTATCTCCACTTACCATGGCACTGCTTACAGGTTAAGTGTCCCTTATCCGGAATGTTTGGGACCAGAAGTGTTCCGTATTTCAGATCTTTCCGTATTTTTGAATATTTGCATATACATAATGAGATATCTTGGGGATGGGGCCCAAGTCTATACATGCAACTCATTTATATTTTATATACACTTCATACACTTAGCCCAAATGTAATTTCAAACAATATTTTAAAACAATTTTATGTACATTGAACCATCAATGGCACTGCTGAGGGCCTGTGAGTAATTCCTGCATGTTGGCTCAAAACTTTCTGGTTTGGGGTCATTCCATTTTTGGGATGTCCGGTTAAGGGATACTCAACCTGCAGTACAATGTAAGGTATGATATTCTAAGTATCATTAGCTGAAATGACTATAGCCCTTTTTAGTGTACATAGTGCTTGGCTGTCTCTTCTAGACAAAGGTTTGGAGGCAATAGTTTATCCACAGCTGCCCAGTCTTCTAGATTTAAAATAGATATTCTGTCCAACGTACCTTATACATAGCCTCAAACTCTCATTAGTCCCATGGCTACAATGTAAAGAATTATATGTTGTAGTCCCAAAAACTACAGTGGAAGCTTCAGCTCTTCCCTCTGGCTGTGCCCAACAGAGCCTTGCCTTAGCAGCAAGTAAATACAATTTCTCATGATAGTTTTGTGTATTTTACATTTTTCAGAACAAAATTAGCCAACCCTGGAATGTGATTTTTATCTCCACAGGATATTCCCAACAGGATACAGGCAGCTTATTTATAGTTTTGATGTATTACACATTATGGCATATATAGTTCCAAAATTTCTCTGATCTTTCAGTCTTGCATTTTGTAAATGCAGTTGCTTTATCACAGGTGAGGAGACTAATAGTACAATCCTAAGGACATTTCCTGGGAGTAAGCCCCATGGAATATACCTGAGTAGGATTCTGAATAGACCAGTTTAGGATTGCTCTCTAGAAGTACAATCCTGTGCATAGTTACTACAGTTTAAGCCCATTTATTTACATTGGTGTAACTTTGCATAGGGTTGCACTGTAAGGCTGCTATCCTGTACATTCTTTATTGTAAGCTAGAACTATAGAATTCAGTGGGACTTATTTCTGAATAAACATATACTGGGCGTGATCCATCCAAAGTTAAGCACTGTTACATTGTTGTCCAGTGGTAAGAATTTGAGTACTTGCTTAACTCTCCCACTGAGATCATCTCAGTCTTGTGAGCACTTCTTTTACTTCTCACCACGACAACGGAAAAGTTCCCATTACTTGCTTTTCGCTTGAAGTCTTCGATCAACTTTCCCCCTTGTAATTTCTTTCGCATGTAAGGAAACAAAGAATCTTAAGCATCTGTTCTAGGAGGAAATTTCAAATGAACTCCCGCTAAATATAGTGCCACTTCCTGTCAACTTGTAAACATAGTTTGTAAGCCAGCAGCCTATACCTAACTCAAGGCAGCATGCTGGTTCATATCAAGATCTGTTTTGCAATTTTGATATATAAATAATGCAACCCAAAATTTCTGTCATTTTGTTTTATATTATTCTATTTTTGTATCATACCCGTGCACCCAAGTGGTTGACCCTCATATGATTGACTTAGGAGAGGTAGTCATGCTGATACGCTGTTTGTGTGAACTGGTACCTCTGCATTGTTTCTATCTATATAGCTGCCATGATTTGTCCTGATCCGATCCCCCACTTTTTTGAGCTTCTGTGATTGCTCAGATCTCAGAACCATATAGATAGTCCCCCCATGATAGTTCCCCAGACTGCAGAGCCCTGCCAGTGTCTGTGAATCAGCCTTCTGCTATCCAAGGTGCACTTGACTCTATTTTGGCATTTGTAAAGTACAAGTGGCACAATTTTGAATTCTGTGGGTTTTTAAACATCTTGACACAAGAGCAGGGCACTAAACAAACATTGGTAGACATTCCGTCTCTCATGTGTAGTTCCTCCTGGGGTTCCGCTGGCAATAAATACAAAGCTCTCTTTCAAAATTCATGCAAAGAAGCCAGCATTTCAATTCTGTAATGGAAAGAAGATGCAGTTTGTGTTTGTTTCGGGATTCAAAGTGAACAAACATCTCTATGAAAGACAGCTAACATCTTATACCACTTTGTTCCTGGCTGTGCGTTATTACGGCTTAGTAGAATTAATGCAGTATGAAAGTTGTTTGGTTCTGCAAATATTCCTTTGTTGTCTCAGTATTCCTTTATCTCTTCGTTATGTTTCATTTATTATGTTTTGTGTACATAAATGCGTACAGCACTAATACTTCACACAATGCAAAGTTATTTATACTAGAAATAATTTGTGCTTACAGAGGGTTCACCACTAATAGTGATTCACCTTGGAAGAAATTCTTAAATCTGTAAGGACTAAATCATAATAACCCCATTATGGTGTTAATTTCAGGAACAGGCATACCTGAGAAAAGCCTCATAGGGAATCTGAAGTTTCTTTAGGTTGTAGAGATACGATCCCCATCACACTGTATTGCAGGGTTGGGGAACGTCAGGCCTGGGGGTCATTTAAGGCCCGCGAAATCATTTGGTCTGGCCCTTCATGAGTCCTGGCAGATCTCTAACTCAGAAGGACCTAAGACTGGCAATCCACCCCCTCCCGCGGACAGGAATAGCCTCTATTCAAGGCAGATGTGAGTTTGTTTTGCCAAGAAAAGGAACCTTCCCCCTCCCTTGCAGAAGAGTCATTAGCTATGGAGCTGCTAGGACCGCCCAAGAAACTGTGTTAACCCTTTCCCACCCTGGCCATGGAGAAACGTGTTCCTTCTGTACTACAAGAGGGCTAAGGGCGGAAGTGGCAACAGTGGAGGGGTTGAAGGGGGCAGGGCCAGAATGTGCGGGGGGGGGGGGCGAGTTCTTAGCCAGTGTGTCCTCATTTTATCCCTGCAAGCAGAGGTAGCAGGAGCCAGCTGTAGAATCTGGCCCCGACCATGTGGAGCAGGAGCAACTGCAGCATGTGGCTGGACAGCTATGCCTGTCTGGTGCAACGGACCATCCTGCGCCACCACGTGGGCGAGTGCACCACCGGTTGGATGCCTGCCTGCACAGGGGGTCATCTGGGGCAGCTGCCTGCTTGGGGCTTGGACAGCTAATTTTTAAATTGATAATTTTGTATGGCCTGCGAATGATGTTATAAATATCCAAATGGCCTTTGGCAGAAAAAAAGGTTCCCCACCCCTGCTATATTGGGTCAGGGAAAAGTGTATGCAGACGGACCTCACCTCCAACTATTTGGCCAACTAAAGTTGTTTCAAAATTCTCCATATCCAAATTTATCCCTAGATTTGGGTGTCCTTAATTACCTGCTCATAATTGCAGGTGCACAGCAGTAAAGCACAGCACAAACAGAATTGTGATACAGTCATGTACATTAACATCAAGACTTCTTTTTTACAGTGTTTTTTCAATATGCGCATGTGCACTAGTAACAAAGGAAAGAAAATTTAAAAGGTTGTTAACTGTAGTGATTTCATGATATTACCTTTTTTTAATTTGTGAGCCACCTTGTGCTCTGAAGAGGCAGAATATAAATACGTTAAAAGTATATATATTTGTAATCCTGGGAGAGTCAGCAAACAAGTAGATGGGGCAATCCAGTAGGTATTATATACTTGGACATTCAAAAAGCTTTTAACTAAATCACCAGAAGCTTCTCTTAGCCATCAGAGGTTTAGAGGACAAGTCCTTATATGTCTCTTGAACTGTATAAGAAATGGCAGCAGAGAAATGGTAAGAGAAAATAAAATGGAAAATATCACAGTGTCTTTATGGTGTGGACCTATTTGGAATCTTATTCACAATTAGGATAATTAAACTTCATAAAAGGATATTAGTCAAGAAGGGCAACCAAATGATCAAGAGGTTCTGCAGAGAAAGGCTAAAGTATTTGGGGGCTTTTAAGTTTAGAAAAAAAGAGTGGGGCCCTATGAAACTCGCGGTGGGGATCCCATCTCCCCCCTTGCTGAGCCCGCATGCACAGAGAACACTTCATTTCATTTTTGGGGGGGGGATTTAAACCCCCGTTTGTTTTTCTTATTTTTCAGACTTTCTGCAGACCCAGGGGGTCCCTCAAGTCTGCAGAAATACCTTTTTGGGTTTAGTGTGCCCCTTATCTGCAGATTTAGGTATCCGCAGGAAGGGGGTACATTTGGGAATTAGATATATAGATACGTAGAATGGCATGATAGAAGTTCATTTGTGTTATGGAGACAGTAGCTAGAAAGAAACATTCCCTCTATCTTGTTAGTAGGTTAGGTTTGCCCACTGAAGTCAATTGGAAATTGTTCAGTATATGCCAAAAAACAAACAATTAATACATTCATTCACTTCCATGCATGTGGGTGTCCAAAGAATTGGATGACTTTATATAGGACAAGTGGGGGCCTTCAAAACTCACGGGGGGAAACCCCTTTCCCCCAATCACTTACCTTAGAGCTCAGAGCAGTCGCAGGTGTCTGCTGTAAGGGACTTGGACCCAGAGTAGGCTCTAGGCATCTGCTGCCATGGCAGCCATTTTCGGGGCAGCCCCAGGTATCCACTGCCGCCATGGCCATCCCCAGAGCTGCCATAGGCATCTGCCATAGTGGCGACACAGCTTGGGAGCAGCTCCCGGCATCTGCCGCGGCCACATCTGGACCTAGCTTGGCTCCCGGTGTCTGCTGCCACCTCAGCCTGGCCTGGCCCGGTGGCCAGTGCAGCTGGATCCAGCTCTCTTTGGCAGCAGCCACCACTATTTCAACACAATAGACTATGCGCAGACAACACTGTTTTAAAAATTGAGGGAATTTAAATCCCTGTTTATTTTTATTTGGTAGTTTTCCGATTTTTCTGCAAAATGGGGAGTAACTAGCTGACTTATGGCGACTCCATAGGGTTTTCAAGGCAAGAGACATTCGAAGGTGGTTTGTCATTGCCTGCCTCCGCATCATGACCCTGGTATTCCTTGGAGGTCTCCCATCCAAATACTAGCCAGGGTCAGGGCTGAGAGAATGTTACTGGCCCAAGGTCATCCAGTAAGTTTCCATGGTGCGAGTAGGGATTTGAAGCTGGGTTTCCCAGGTCCTACCTAGTCAGACACCTTAATCATTACCCCATGCTGGCTTTCCTTGTTTTTTTTTTTTTTTTTTTTTTACCTTTTTACAAAGGAGTGAAAAAAGAGAGTGCAATTTTTAAAAGCAAAAATGCTTGTGAAAATTTAGTTCCACACAAATATGATGGCCAGCTAGCTTCAGATGCTAGGGCTGCCAGGTCCCCCTCTCCTCCGGTGGGACACTATCGGGCTGAGGTCGGGATCGCACACATGCACCACTCAAACTAAGAGGAAAAGGCCCCTCGTGAGGCGGCACTTCCGGTTGTAAACTGGAAGTGCTGTGCACGCGGTGTGTACGCACACATGCACATTTGCCCGCTGACCCTCAGGTGGTCGGCAGGCAGAGGGGTAAATTACTGGGGGTTGCCTGCCACCACCGGGCACTTGGCAACCCTAGCAGATGCCTTATACCAGTCTGGGAACCTTGATTGACAGGGGGTTCAAAAAGATTTCTACTGTTGACCTGAGAGCATGGCAATTGAAAGTAGCAGTAAGGAAGGAAGGTTGGGGGAATAGAGGAGGAAATGTGAAGTATTGAGGAGGATATTGAAAGAAGTGAAGCCAATAGTCCTTCCCTGAGGGAAATAGCACCTAGGAAAAGGGGATGATCCCTTGTTAAAGAAGGAAAATTGGAGCCTGTGTGTATGATCCTGCCGCTACAAAGTTTAGAAATTTTATGTCAAATATGCTTGTCTGTTTAAGGAATGACAGCCAAGTGATCTCTGCCAACAGTTAAAAACAGCAACATTTCTATGACAAACTATCTATTGCATATAGTTATACGAAGTTTCCCTCATTCCTGTTGCCTTTTCACCTGCCAAGTTTAAAACTGAAACCTCCCTGACAGTCCAACTTGACCATTCCCTGTAAAAGTGAAACAAAACAGTTTATGTACTGAGAATCAATATCAGCCTCTCGTGTGCCCTCTTCAGACATAGACAAACCTGGGTCAGAATATATCTACCGTATTTTTTGCTCCATAAGACGCACTTTTTTCCTCCTCAAAAGTGAGGGGAAATGTCTGTGCGTCTTATGGAGTGAATGTGTGTCCCGAGACGGACCCTAGCCCGGTCCATCTGGGGCAGGACCTGAGCAGCCCAGACGGCCCGCAGAAGCCGGGGAATACCAACCGGCTGGGCGCACCGGAACAACGCGAGCAGGCGTTCCCTGCCCCGACGGCCAGCTTGGAGGCAGGTGGGCCCGCACAGAGCCGGCTGGGCGCGCCGTTACAACATAGCGGAGGCCAAGAAGGAGAGTGGTCAGGAGTCCTCTAGCTGACGTCAGTCAGAGTGAGAGACCCTGGCTTCCACGGAGGAGGAGAGCGACTCAGATTTTTTCTTGTTTTCCTCCTCTAAAAACTAGGTGCATCTTATGGTCAGGTGCGTGTTATGGAGCGAAAAATACGGTATATACATTTTAGCATTTGGGGGGAGAGAAAGAGAAACAAAAAGAAGAAAAAGAAGTCACTTGGTTAAGTGAAGAAAGAAGGGGAGAATCACAATAATGATTTTTTTTTTAAGATAGCAGCAATAACTGGATTTAAGATTGGCTTTCACAACTCTTTGGGGTGCTTTTGTAAAGCTGTTTTAAAAACCAGTGTGTCTTGCTGGAGAGAAGCTGCATACTGCTTTGGGGAGACTTGGGGAAACATATACAAATGAGGATTTACAAGCCTGCACCATCATGCCTTTCCACCTACACTTCTTTCCACTTACTAATTGAAATCTTCCTTTGCATGAATTTTGTGTTAGGAGCAGCATTTCATCCCCGGAAAGATAAATTCAAAAGCATCGATTGTACAGATCACTCCGATCCAAACCTAAGTACCCTTGTGTGAACACAAGTGCCACTAAATTCAACAGAACTTGCTTCAAAGTATGTTTGTTTAGGGTTGAATAGTAAGTGGAATAAATATCATGGAAGAGTGATAGTATACTGAAAGATCAGTTTTGCTTTCCAGCACAAACACATTTCCTGAAATCAGTGGGATTTACTTCTAAGCAAATAGTTTAAAATTGAAACAAATTAGGTTTTTATTTAGTTTGAACCAAGTTGTTCTCCACACCTTTGAAAAATAATTCCTACCACCTGCCAAGTCCTTTTTTGGGATCTTCTTATACAGATGAGGATGGAGGATGCTTTGCACAACCAAGTCTTGTCTGGTGTCCTGCTGAATCAAGCTCTATGTAGATTTCAGGTATTTGTTTCCTCATAGTCTAGGCATTCAGCAACAGCATTTTAAATTCACCTTTAAAAACTTACTCCATGATAGAAAACGGGATTGCCCTCCCCCAGAATCATTTTAGTTCAATCACAGCCTCATTTGATGGGCTATTTAAAAAAAAGAAATGACCCACTCCCCAGGCTGTTTTAAAAGCATTTTAAGAATTGGTAGACAAAATGACTGTAAGCTAAAGGATTTTTTTAGCATGCAGAAATGGAATGGTATGACTAACATCTCCTCAGCCCTGAAGAGCCTGTTTGTGCCCATACTATCTTAACCTTGGGTACTATAACTGGGTCGACCCATCGTAATCATTGCATTGAAATCACTTGAAACATCTTTTCCATGCTGTCTTGTTGCTATTATATTCTGTAACTCTTGTTCCCATGAAGCGCTTTGACATTACGTGGATGCTCTGGCCATGATGTTGTTGCTTAAGGTGTTGCCTGACAAGTTGAAATTTAGATGGTGATCTCATGTGTTCATTTCTAAATGTTCTAAGGAAGGAGGAGGAGCTAGATGCAAGGTTGCTGTTTTCTGCAGCAGCCCTGTAACCACCGCACATCTACTTCCGTCCTGTAGGCAAGCCTTTAGGTGTTTTTCATCTGTCGGTTTAAATCTGAAAGAACCTGTCAGCTTAGCTACTAGGTGGAGTTGGAGAGACAACTCCAACTCCACCTAGTAGGTTAAATATAAGGTTAAATGCATAAATTTACATTTTCCTACCATTTTTATTTTTGAGGGAAATATGGAATTGTCAGGAATTTCTTGCAAACTTTATAACTGTGTGCTCAAAATAAAGAATCATGGAAGAGAATCATAAGGTAATTGCTTCAGGGGACATATATAAAGGAGTGGATAAACTGGCAGGACATTTCATATATCAGTGCTCCCCTCCACCCACCATTACAATCATGTTCATGTTCTACTACCGTGCACCCCACAATCAGAAAGGTAAAAAATCTTTTTATTATTAGCATCAAGAAGTCATGAGATTTTGTGCTAGATGTACCATCACAGCAGTGATAGAGTGGGATTCTAAATAGGAAGATTTTGAACACTACCTTTCCAGTATCATGATACGTCATCTCAATGCAACTAAAATTACCTTCAGGGCCATCCTGAACCTGATCCCAATCTGAATTGGATAGATCTTAGCTCCTTCCATCACAGCAGCTGATAAGATCTTTTAGGACCATCTATTTGCCTGTGGGTGACCGGCCAAAATCTATCATTGTCCAGAGGAGCCTCCTCGATTTACAGCCAATCATTCAACTTGAGAGTGCTTAAGAGTACTGATTCTGTCATAGCACCCTTCAAAATAAAATTCCGTTGCTCATAATGCCCATTTATTTCATGTGACAAGGGTAGTTCTCAAGCCTGGTGACCAGTGGAGCTTTGCGATTCATGAATTTATTTTGCCAACAGGAGCTTCTCTGACCCCGCTCAGGGAAGTTCCTTGTCATAACTCTGGTAGTTCCCACAGATACTTCCTGCAGACCTTCTCCTCACCCCAAGTGACAGCTCTGCTCCTAGCTAGTCTTGCTTATTGCCACTTCTGCATACTTGAGGAAAGTTGATTGAAAAACAATGCTAATATGCACTCTAAAATTCCCTTCCAATTACTACAATCAATCTTTCATTGAGAGTACTATGAGCAAAATGTTCTAACTCTGGCCGTTCTTCCCCATCCCACACTGTGTGCTGCGAGAAACTTTCAGCTGATCTTCAGAAACGCTCACTGAGGCAGCAAATCAGAAATTCAAGGTTTACTTCGTATTTAATCGATTGTCATAAGAGCTTTTCATCATTTCAGAACTTGTGACCTTACGCTTCAGTCAATTTCATAATGAATATGAAGGAAGTACTGCAGCATCCCTTTTAGGCAGCAGATGACAAGTAAAAGCTGAGTTTTATTTTATTTTTTTAAATCTAAAAGCTTTTTTAATATCTCATTCTGCTTAGCTACACTGCAGTGAAACCACCATGAAAAGCACAAATATGTAACCAGGCAAAGCGCAGACTGTAGTAACCATAAAAGATGGTCCACATCATCTCTATAAACTATTGTAGAATGTATATAATACTACATGTGCAAGAAGATGCTCAGTGATAAAGTAGTGGTTAGAGTGTTGTACTAAAACTGAGGAGACCTGGATTCCAATCCTTCCTGAGCTATAAAATTCACTGGGCTTACATTGAGACAATCACTCTCAGTCTAGAAGTATCTTACTGTGTTGTTGTGAGGATAAAGTGGAGTAATGGAGAACCATGTGGGCCACCCTGAGCTCCTTGGAGGAAAGGTGGGATAAAAACGTGGTAGAAAGATGAGAGAGACAGTGGGCGTATGAAAAAGACCATCTCCAGCAAGGTACCAACGTCAACCATCCAGAAATACAAATTAGCCCATTTTCAGTCATCCTTTTGATCCAGGGCTGACATACCCATTACAAAATGGAGTTGGGGCACGGTGCATATGCATATCTCCTATGTATATTCAGTTTTTCAAACCGAGATAATAGCAAGGGCCATCCATCTGAATAAGATCAACAGGTCAGCAATGGAGACTGATACTGCCTTCATAGAATCATAGAGTTGGAAGGGATACCCAGGGTCATCTAGTCCAACCCCCTGCACAATGCAGGAAATTCACAACTACCCACCCCCCATCCCCAGTGACCCCTGCTCCATGCCCAGAAAATGGAGGGGGGGGGAACCTCCAGGATCCCTGGCAAATCTGGTCTGGAGAAAAATCGCTTCCTCACCCCAAAGTGGCAATCAGCATTTCCCTGGGCACATAAGAAAGGACCATATGAGCTAAGCACTGACACAGACTTTCCTACACTCCCTTCTCATGATCTGCCTAAGTTCACAGAATCAGCATCACTGTCAGATGGCCATCTAGCCTCTGCTTAAAAACCTCCAAAGAAGGAGAGCCCACCACCGTCCCAGGAAGCCTGTTCCACTGAGGAACTGCTCTAATTGTCAGGAAGTTCTTCTTAACGTTTAGCCAGAAACTCCAAACTGGCTGCAATCCTGTCTGTAGGTGGCTTACATTCTGTTGAAATAAACATTAAGTTACTGTTTTCAGCACTTCAGATACTGCAGACATATGCTGCAACAAGGACTTACAGTCCATTCCTGAAAGGGGGGTGAAGCTCCTTTAGAGCTGGCATGACCCTGTGCCAGTGTGCCACCTTATCACGGAATAAGGTGGCATTTATACCAGCACGGGGCAAACAGCTGGTGTCTGGGTGCTGCCAGCCCCTGCCACCAGTGCAGCCAAGCTGGCAGGGTTTTCCTGGAAGGGAAAGCCTGCGCTGGCTTGGGGGGGGAGCGTTCCCAGGGGTGGAGCTGCCTTTAGGCAGCTTCCACAGCCCTTTTGCCCTGGGAACTCCCCCTTCAGTGGTGGCGTTGTTTTCAGTGGGACATTCCCCCCTTTTCCCCTTCCTTATTTTTTAAAATGTTTTTTTCTCCCCCGCGGATCTACCCCCCCCCCTTTTAGGATTGTGCTCTTAGTTGGCTAATTGATAGATTAATCTGTCAGTATCACAGCAGCAGCTCTTAAGAATGTTTGCACGCATGGGCTAGTGTTCAAAAAGCAAAAACCAAAAACAATGCAATAGTAGTTATTAACTGAGCCATACCAAGAATAATTCAGAATTCCTGTTTACCACACTTATTTTATAGCCTCATGTCAGGTTCCACCAAACCACTTGGCTACGTGAAGTCAGGCTCTATCAAAATAGGGACTGAGATTAATACCAACCAGAGAGAATGGGGACAGCACAGAAATATGACTGGTGATTCCCAAACTCATACCAACTGCAAAATGCTATGATTAATTAGATTTTAAACTCTCGGGCCATTTATGCAGGGTCAATTTTGATGCTCACTCAAAGCTGTTTTTTTTTAATGCGACCTTTAAAATGCTTGTTCACAGTCCCAATGCAAAAGGAGAAATTCCACCACCACCCCTCCACTTGCCTGCTCCTTTGTTCCTTCCATTAGCAACCTCCGTTTGCATAGCTAATGCGTGGCTGTGAATTTTGTATGCTTCTTTGAGGGGATTCTTCGCAGTGAGGGCGGAACAAACACAAAAGATCACGTTAATGGGGCTCTTAAGAAATGCGAAGTAGGCATGGGCCAGCTTCGCAGTCACTTCCTGAATGACGGATCAGCGTGCAAAACTCAAAAAAAGCTGTGGAGCACTTCAGCCTGGAACGCGCTGCTAATTACCAAGCATAAATGGCCTCAAAGTCCATCTTTCATTGTCCTTATGGGATTTGGGTTTGTATTTTTTTTTAAATACTGTACATTGTTCCAAAGCTTCTCAGTTTTACAGTAGTCAGATTTGAAATAGTTGACTTGAAATGTGGAGCCTGAATTTTTCCTGACATGCTAATTAGAGCACCTGCAGGAAAAGATAATCAATGAAGGGAGATTAATTGGTAGATTGATTCAGCTAGAAATGCCAAAGAAGCTAATCTCCAGGGACAGAGAGCAAACTTGTTCCAGATCTTCTCAAATGAGTTTCACACTTCAAGTAACTTTGGACTGCTACTTCATTAGGTTGTGCTCTGTTCAACTGGTGAGCAGAAAAGTAAAACTCAGAACTGGCCTTTTGACGATATAAAATAAAGAGCCCCAGCCTGATATGTTGTAAATTTCATAGCACAGTTTCAAATGTGCGATCTTGGCTATCTTTTGTTCTCTGTGATACCGATGCGCACAAAGATATTCTTACAACAAAGGACATTATTCTGACAATTTGAATAAAAATGTCTTTATTTAAATTGCCAGCAAATTGCCTCAATGAGATCACATTTTGCTTGTGTGGTCTTACTATGTGGTAGAATTTCTAAGCAGAAGAAGCCAAATGAGGACATGAAAAAAATGAAAGACTGGAATTTATCGAGGAACATTACGTTTGGGGAAAAGAGGTTAAAAATGTACACTGAGTTAGATCCAGTGATTTGTTAACAGAAATCACTGGCAGATGTGGATTTTTGTTATGTTCCCTCCCCCAGCAGTTCCCAAGGGGAGTTGATTACCGTGGGACCCATGTACACTAAGAGCCATGAGGGTCAAAGAGCTGCAGCAAAGAAGGATGCAAATTTGACTATCATCTTTTTCTCTGTCAGCAAATTTAAACTTGTAAAACATGCAGGAAGGGAATGATTTCAAATGAGTAGCAATATAATGCAGCAACGCATTGAGACCCCTACTTGGTTTATAGATAGCTCTATGAAAAAGGATGGTGACGAAGACTAGTGCGGCATCCAGGAATTTGATGGGGAGGAACATTAACCTAGTACACACAAAAGCCCCACATGTTCAGTGAATATGTGGGGAGGGGGAGGGGACCTGAACGTGCTGGCCCCACCCCCCCTGCCTCCGTGCAACTGCCTGGTCATTTGCAGAATGTGACTGTGCAGAAGAATTGGCTGTGTGTCTACTAAGGTTGCCAACCTCCAGGTACTAGCTGGAGATCTCCTGCTATTACAACTGATCTCCAGCTGATAGAGATCAGTTCATCTGGAAAAATGGCCGCTTTGGCAATTGGATTTTATAGCATTGAAGTCCCTCCCCTCCCCAAACCCCGCCCTCCTCAGGCTCCGCCCCCAAAACCTCCCGCCGGTGTCGAAGAGGGACCTGACAACCCTACTGTCTACCCTGTCCCGTTATCAGTAATGCTGCTTTACCAATGTCGCTGATCGTGGGGAGGGAGAGTTCTTGTGGCTGCTTCCTCCATGGGGTTGTCCCTGCAGATGACCAGGCAATGGCATGGAGGCAGGGGGCGGGGCAAGCGCACTTGCACCTGCTTTCCCTCCTTGAATATTCATTCAGTGTGTGGGGCTGTCATGTCTCCTGGAATATACACCTTTAGATACCAGGATAGATAGCCATTTGAAGTCCACAGAAGAGTTTGTTTGCACGCTCCCACCTTCCCACCCAACCTGGGTTTATGTACAAGCTAAGTAAGGAAGAGGTTAGGTCCTCTGATTATGAGGGAGTTTTGCATTCAACAAAATTACTAAAAATTACTATATCACTACAGGGCCTCTTGATGTTGATGCTGTTGTACTGGATTTGGGTGTTGATTGCTTTAAACTTTCACCAGGGAGCCAGCAATTTATCTTGCAGATAATCATCTTGTGCTAAGCTGTGCATCCGGCTGTAACTTTTTGCTACATGAGAGACCAGCCCTCAATTAATAATTTACAGTGATGGGCGCATTCTTCATCAAGTGAAGACTTTATCAGTGTTAGCAGTGGGTTTCAAAGTTGGTTATTACCTTCATGTCAAATCTTCGTCCCATGATAACTTGGCAAGATTTTATCACGAGCATTAGTGGAGTGAGGATTTTTCCCCCTCTGCAGAAGATGGTGTTTATTAGGGCAGAAGTTTTGCATCTTGCTTAGGATGATGAATATTAAAAAGACAGAACAGCTATGGATGTATTTTAGAAGGTGGACGCTGTTGTTCGCATACCAAAGATCTAAACTGCCATTCTCAAGTATGGACCAGGGCATACTAGTGAGTGATTTCTGAGACCCATAAATATATCATAAAAGATAAAAATTCCTATGGCTTGTGGACTACTAGAACCCCACAAATAGGGAAATTCCCTCACTGGTCCCTGTTTTGTTCTCTGGCTTCTAATGCCCATCTCCATCCACCTTTTTCTACCCTGCATTTCCACGGCCTCTTCCACCTCCCATCTTTTTCTTTCTACATCCTACTTCCTCTCCCCCAACCCCTAACTCCGATCCCCCTCCCATTTACCCTTCCACTGCCCACACTTCCTCAGTCTGACCTCTCTGCCACTCCTTTACCATTCTGCCTGCCTACCGATTGCTCTCCCACAGCTCTGCCTGCCTTCCTTACTCCTTCATTGCCACTCTGTCCACCCACCCATCTCCCACCCCTCAGTTGGTGGGTTGGCCACTCATCAGCCAGCCCACCTGCCTGAAGCAGCACCACCACCTACTGCAGCTGCTGTCCCTCCGCTGCCTGCCTCAAGTGGTGGGGGTGGTGGCAACAGCTCCTCTCCCGCAGACCCAGCTCGTGTGGTGGAAAGAGTGGCAGCAGCTCCTCCTCTCACCCCCTCCCCATCACTCTTCCCTTCCACTCATTTGCCTCCAGGCACTCTGCCTGTCTGTCCCCTTTCCCTACCCCCCTGTTGTGTTGCTCCCTCCTCTGTCAGGCAGCAGCTCCAACAGAGATGAGTTGACATGAGCAGACAATGTCCCTCTGTTTGGAAGGGAATCAGTGGCCTTTTATGCATGGCTGTTTCCCTCGTGGTCACCCCTCCAATGACTTCGGATCTTGGTTTTGATGATGGATGTCGTTTCTGACCATCAGAGGTCGCCTCACTCTCCCCCTGCGTTTCCCCGTGTGTTGCCTGCATTTTCAGGGGCCTGTTTTATCTTGAATTTTAAAATTCTCTCAACCTAACCTACCTCACAGGGTTGTTGTAAAGATAAACAGGGAAGAGAGGAGAATGCTGTAAGCTGCTTTGGGTCTAGAGTTGCCAGGTCCTCCCTCTTCATCATTGGGAGGTTTTAGGAGGCAGGGCTGGGGTGATCACACGCGATTTGTGTTCCGGAGCAGCCGGGTGGATTGACAGGCAATTGCCTGCTGAAACCACTCACTTGCAACCCTATTTGGGTCCCCATTGGGGAGAAAGGAGGAGTATAAATGAATTAAAAATAATATGAAGTGAATAATTTATTGCATTCGACTTCATTTAGGAAGAATAATCTATTAACCCTTTTCTTGTTTAACCTTTTTCTTTCCTACATATCAAAAAAACACTTGAACAATGAAAACCTATGTGCAGTCTTGCTAGGAGCCCATTACTCAATGTGTAAAATAGTTAACTAAATAGGGCAGGGAAGCAGGGAGGAAAAGGCAGGACGCAGATAGGTACACCTCTACTGTGCAGGGTTCTAGCTCCAGCTGGGAGCCCCATCTTCCACCTACAGGCGCTGTTGATGAGGTTATTGGAGGAAAGAAAGGAAGCAGCCGTGCCTGGATCCAGCTCCAGATGAGTTTCCTCTCCAGTGGCTACTGATGAGTTTTCAGAGGGAGGACAGGCAATGAAGGACACTTCCATACACCTGCATCCAGCTCCAGCCAAGAGTTACCTCATTCTGGCTTCCAGCTGTCATTGTTGAGACAATCAGAGGAGGGCAGGAAGCATCCAGCTGAGAATTGCCCCCTCAAAGCATAGCTTTTTAAAATTGAATTGTTCTGTTTTGTCTTCTGATTTCTGCGTGCCTCTTAAGTAGACATAATTTGGCTGAAATGTAGGATAGAAATATAATAAAATGTAATGATTAAATAAACATACAGCGAGGCAGATTTTGAGGTAAGGATGAAGATAAAACTTCGTCATATTCTGTACAGATTTATACCCTCTGATGAGACATCTGGCTCAGAAATCACACAAGTGTGATTAAATTGAACATTGCACAGAGGCATTCCAATTTCATCTATCTATATTCAGTTCCTGTTTTGATCTGTTTCAATATCCCATTGCCCTTTTATATGCTGGCAATGATCTAGTCAAAGGATTTTCTACAATAAGCTTAAACTCCTGATCTGCAAGTTTCTGCTCTCTCTTTCTCTGTCTTTATAATTAATATTTTATCAGACTTTAACAACAAAGTACTCACAGAATTTAGCAGCAAAGTACTCACTACTCGTACGAAATAAGCTATCAGTTATCTGCAACATCAATAATAAATAAGTATGAAGAAGATGTGCTCTGAAGGCCCATGAGAAGGCATCTTTCCCAAGCTTCTACAAAAACGCGATCCATATAAGATGTGAAGACTCACACGCTCTGTTTGTGTGATTAAGATGTAATGTTGAGCAACAAGACTGTGTAAACATTATCTTTGCTATGGTTGCCATGCTTGGGTACTTCTTGATGCCTAATCCTGTTGTGAGCAGAATACAAGTGAAGTGGTTATGGTTGTAGCAGTATTTGGCACAGCTGTGGCAGGAGTTCTGTTTATTGGGGTATAAAGTGGAATGGAGGAATGTCGCAGTGGAACCACATCATATCTGACTGAATGAACATGGTCACTTCTGGAATCAGTGTAGAAGGTGGCCACCAAGGATTCTGGAGGGTTTCAGAATGTACTTTATGTTTAATAATTACCACAACAAAGGACTGTAAGCTCATGAGGAGAAGCCAAGGCCATCATTCCAGTTGTTGTTATTGTCTCTGGCAGAGGGAACATCTGCTGCCAGCCACTGTTTAAAAATGATCTATTTACAAGCTCAGTTCACCAGATGGTCTTGAACCAGGATATCTAAAGGGGACCGCCTTCTACCATATGATTTGCCTGACAGTTCAATCTTTATTGGAGGCTCCACTCTGTGCTCTCACCTTCAGAGGTAAGGTGGACAGGACCTTTCTATTGTGATAGCTCAATTACGGAATATCTTCTCTGCCACTCTTCACCTGGCATCAAGGTGAATGTCCTTCCAGCAACAGATTACGCTTGTTTTTGTTCAGACAGGAATATTCAGATTGCTGATTGTTTAAATTCTATTATGGGGGGTGTTATTTCTGTTTTAACTGTGTTTATTTTCCGGGTTTATTTATCATTTACACTGCTGTTTTAATTATCTTTGTTCCTGGCTTTTATACTAATGATTTTATTTTAACTGATCACTTTTAGTTCAACTTTTAGACTCCTTTTTATTACTATTTTTTAGATATGTATATATCGTTATAATTTATTGTTTAATGAAGCTACCTGGGGAGTTTTTCTCATATAAAAGTGCCATATATAGTTACTTTAAGTAAATAAATATCATAACACCGTATCGATTTTGTATAAATGCTATCTGCAATATTGATTGTTAGACACTTTGGGGATATTAATGGAAATAAATAATATTTACAAGCTTCTATCATTGTTGTGGTACTGACTTTTGTATGCTCAATATGAGGACACCACCCCATAAATAAATCATGCTTGAGCTGGAGAAATAGCCAGTCTCTGTACTGGAACTCCAATGGGGATACTGCCAGATTTCTAAAAGCTGAAGAAACAACAAGTAGCATTCATGTGTTCAGTGCATGACTTTGCACCAGTAATTTTTATTATTAGAATCACCATCGTTATTATTGCTCCTACTACACCATGAGTCCCCAATGTGGGGCACCCACTGACATCTTTTCTGGCCCCCACCAAGTGTTTTTAGGAAGTGGTTGGGGCCAGGTCGTGCTTTTGCCTAGCAAGGCTTCTGATTGACTATTGGAGATCCGATTGGCTGTGCAGATTATTTTTAAAATGTTGCTTTGGCAACAGCTGCCACCACAGCACAAGGATCTACACTGTGATACTGAAGTTAAGCTGTGGCAGTCGTTCTGTGGCTTGCTTCCCCTCCTGCAACAGCCTCTTTTTGGCTGGCATTTTGTTGTTGTGCCCACCATGCCATGTCAGAATTCCAAATGTGCCTGCCGGCTCAAGAAGGTAGGGGACCCGTGTACACTGGAAACCCTTGAGGGCTCATGGGCCAAGAGAAATCCCTTTCCTCCCCCACAACACCCTCTTTCCTTCATTGTCTGTGCTCTCCCCATGCTTCTCCCTCCAATTACTCCAACCCCCATTTCCTTTCTCTGCACTGTTTTTTCTGATTCCTTTCACACATTACAGTGATGTCACATGCATACTGCCTTTAAGTGTATACTTCTGTTTGTAAGAAAGAGCCAGTGTGCTTTATTAATTAAACCAGGGGACTAGTACCTAGATAAATGTAGGGATTGCATCACACTTTCAACTGTACGTGCATTGAATGTAATGTGAGAATACTGTACCTGGATTGTTTGTGTATACTGTACCTGGATTGTTTGTGTGATCACTGTAACTTGTGAATAGGACTACTATTGTATGTGATTAAGTACATCTCATACTTCTCAAGCGCCAAATTAAGGTGAATTAAGGTGAATGCAATTCCCAGTTGGAAATTTCCTAATAGAGGCTGATCCAGACAATAATCATTAATAAATATAGTAAATACTTTGAATCCAAGAGAATTATTTCTAAAATTCTGGAGCAGTTGGAAGCCTTCTGATTTGACTTATTCTAGGGCTCCACAGACTAGTCTCATTTGGCAGCTGGAGGCACAGCAGTGGGACAGAGTAACTCCACAGATATGTGCCTGACAGGATTGTCATCCAACCAGAACAATTCCTGCATCTTTCTGCTGGTTAGTATTTCTGGGAACAACACCAGAACTCAGCTTGAATTCCCTAAAACAAGGCAGCTAGGCATCAGAATAATTACTAAATATTACTGAAATGTCATTTTTTCCTATTCATTTTTGTTATGAAATTGGTGAAAGTGATATTTCTGTCCATGTTGTCATTTGCTATTAAGAAAATACACATCTTTAATTCATTGTGAGAAAAACTTTTCCTTAGGAGGCTGTGGACCATTAACCGTGCATTCCTGAGCGGAATGGTTGCACAGCTGTTTGGCAGCAACGCAGCGGCGCTGCCTCCAAATGAGGTTTCGACCCCGCTAAAACCTCCTTGTGGTGCCCAAAATCCATGCAACCCTCATAGGGTTGCATGGGGTGGTGTATCTTGGCCAAAAAAGGGGGTGTTCCCAAGCCATAATGGCTTAGGAGGCTGCCTAACGGTGGCTCCGCCCCTGGGGCAGCACCGTGATGCCCCAGGATGCCAGGACGGCCCAGGAACACCTCCTGGGTTCGCCACAGCGGCCTTTGCCAGCTTCTGGATGCCGGCGGAAGACTGTCGTGTCCGGGCCCAGTACTGCCGTGGCAGTGGCTGGCAACTGGCGGCTGGGCCTGCACGCCAGTGCTGGGGCCACAAACGCTGGTGTACACTGCTCAGACGCCAGTGCTGTGGGCCCTTGCGCCGGTGCAGGCCTTCACCGGCCTCCAAAGACCTTTCGTCCTTGCCACCAGCGCGGCTCAGGAATGTGCTGTAAGAGACCAGTCTTAAGGAGATCTGCTTAGAATCCTACTCAGTCTGGTCAGTTGGGCTTACTCCCAGAAAATCGTCCTTAGGATTTCACTTTAAAATAAGGGAACTGCTTTAAGACCTTTGTTTCCTTCAGATCTTCACACCACAAGTTCTCCTGTCTATTTTAATATGCACATTTCCTTCAGATTCAATTCAGTTGGCTACAATCTTCTTCAAGCTTTATTTTCATTGCACTCAATTCCCTGTAAACCCTATTGTGCTGGTATTGCTGCCTGTTTTCCTCCTTATTTTCAGTGTGCCATTATCTTCAGATTAAGTTATTCTAATGAAAATGTGCGACGGTTCCTTATTTGAACACATCCCGCTTGGTACTTTTATGCCTGTAGTCATAGTTTTATTTCTCCGCCGCACAAATGAAGTTTCGTTCTCTGTTTGGTAGCTGATGAAAAAGTTCTTCTACAGTAGTGTTTAAAAATATCGCATTGTTTTGTACTAGAAAAAGGATTTTTGCAGACTGAAGTAGATATGAAATTCAGTCCTGGTCCAAGACTTCTCTCATGCTGTTGGCGGATGAAAGAAATGTTGCCCTGGCCTTCGAAGCCCTGAGGCTGTCCTCTCTTTCTTGTTCCAGAATGTCTATTACACAGGTAACCAGCAAATCCACGTGGGTGTTCTGAGTCCCACCATTGATGACGATGACAACAGATGCCTGGTGGATGTGAACAGCAGACCCCGACTAATCGAATGCAGCTATGCCAAAGCCAAAAGAATGAAGCTTTACTGGCAATTTACTCAGGTAATGCTTTTTAAAAAATATTAGAAGACATGGGGTTAAATCCTGTGATTTGTGGGAGCAAGGACAGCAGGGTCTTCCCAAACTTCCCTTCCACTCCTCCCAGCTCTTTCCATTTCTAATTCGAAACTCTCAGTTTCTGTCATGGGTTTCTCACTACTTAAAACAAAGCTCTACACCATGCCATTTTTCCTGACTTCAGTAAGAAGACAGCTCTTCTTTTTTTTTGCATCAGTGGCATGTAATTTACCTTAAGATGTCATTAAAATGCCATGAGAATCAAGAACAGCAGCGGCGAAAACAGGTGAATACAAATGAGATCAAAAAGAAATGAAAAAAGGGAATATTTATCTCCAACAAGAAACTGTCCAGTTTCAACCTAAATAACAGGGTTTTTTTGAGTAGTCATAGTGAGACTGTGAAATTCAGTAGCATCCCCACATATTGTGGCAGTTTTCGTGAGGTGTTTATTTATTTATTTATTTACTTCCCTCACACCCTGCCTTTCCCCCAATGGGGACCCAAACCAGCTGGCATCATTGTCCTCTCCTCCTTTTTATCGTCACAACAACCCTGTGAGGTAGGTTAGGCTGAGAGGATGTGACTGGGCCAAAGTCACCAAGGGAGCTACCATGGCAGAGGGGGGATTTGAACCTGGGTCTCCCAGATCCTCGTCTGAAACAGGTTAAAAGAGACCTATGAAAGCTCTCCTAATATCCACAGCAAAGGTCTGGAGAAGAAAAGAGGAAGTTTCTTCTTCTCTATATGACAGATTAAGTGGCAAGGGAATAATTAAAGGCATGCTGTTCAGGAAGGATTGTTTTGTTAATACCCAGTGTGATTAAAGTGTTGTTGTTTCAGAACACATAATGTGATGCAAAGTAGGTTTTGCATGCTGTAAGCTACAAGAAAACTAATGAGACTAATCAAGGATTGAGAGAGAAATTTGTACTTTGTTTTGTGGTTGCTTACATTTAATCTTGTAAAAGGAATACATTGCTCCGAGCAAACGGAAAGCAGTTTTAAAAAATCTGAAATGGATCAAAAGCTCTTTTTTTTTTTTTTGCTTTATTTTGGCATTACTATTTTTTCATTCAGTGACTACATATGATAAATGCCCAGGTTCATTGAATACCGATATCTTGAGACTGACATCAGTTGAGAGTAATTCCGTTAGCACCAGTGAGATTACTGTGGGAAATGCAGCTTGAAAATCTTCCACCTGTATGAAAAGATATTTTACCAGTCTTATTGGTTTTACAAGAAGCCTGAATAGCCCTGATTAGCCTGATCTCATCAGAGCTTGGAAGCTAAACAAGGTCAGCCACTGTTAGTACTTGAATGGGAGGCCACCAATGAAGACTGGGATTGCTATGCAGAGGAAAGCAATGGCAAACCACCTTTGCTCATCTGTTGCATTGAAAACTCCATGGTCCTGGTGTTGGCATTACACTTGAAGGCACACATTTAATTAATTATTGGTCTTACAGCAGTAATATGTAAAAATTGCTGGAAATTTGTCAAGGCTGGTTTATGATTGTAAAGACAAAAAAGGGAATGCATATGACATTTTGTTTACTTTAGAGAATTATGGACATTGTGTAGCTCACAGAATTATTTTAAAATTTATTATTTTTTCAAATTACCATATAATAAACTTTGTCCCAGAACTGATGCTTATGTCGATAACAACATTTCTCTCAAATCCCTTTGAGCCTTTTGTCCCCGTTTGTCATAACATGATATTCAGTGTCATTCCAACTGTATCTAGCCTTATGCCAGATGCTAGCATTTGGATAGATCAATTCGTGATCACCTCAGAAGCTTCAAGCTATCCCTACCAAGTGGAGATCTTATGGTTCCAAGCGCAGAAAAAGATGGAAATCATCCCTGAACATTTTAGATGAGAGGCTGCATTCTTAGAAAACATACATTAAATCACTGAATCATAGAGTTGGAAGGTGCTATACAGGCCATCTAGACCAATCCCCTACTCGATGCAGGATTACCCTAGAGAATCCCTGACAAGTGTTCTTCCAGCCACTGCTTGAAGACTGCCACATAGCAGGAGTTCACCACCTCCCTAGGTAGCTGATTCCACGGCTGAACTACTCTCACTGTAAAAAAAAAAAAAAGTCTTAATATCCAGCTGGTACCTTTCTGCCCATAATTTATAACCATTAT
Organism: Euleptes europaea; assembly: GCF_029931775.1. Lineage (NCBI taxonomy): Eukaryota > Metazoa > Chordata > Lepidosauria > Squamata > Sphaerodactylidae > Euleptes > Euleptes europaea. The sequence continues at coordinate 83,011,642 of NC_079317.1, forward strand.
TGTGAGTCCTATCCTCTGCTGCCAACAGGAACAGCTCCCTGAGCTCCTCTGAGTGACAGCCCTTCAAATACAACTAAAGAAAAAGGGGGGAAAGAAACTCAGCCTAAAAGTGAGGTGAAACCGAAGGGGTTGAGCTAAATACTATCTAATGTAACAACAAATAAATATACTTTTATTGTATAGTGCGCACAATTGTATTTAAAAACACAGGGCCTAAAATGCAGGCTTCCTAAAAAGCACAAAGAATAAATGTTTACAGATAACAAACACATACACAGTTGATGCTAAGACATAAAATGACCAAAATCTAACTAGACATGTTTCGGCCTTTTAGAGGCCTTCCTCAGTGGTCATACATACACAATTTCACAGTACACATCCTGACATATACACAAACATTGTTCAAGATAAAAAATAAAAGCCTTTTATTCTGTGTGGCTTTATAAAAAATATAGTTAGTCCATGTGTCCTATAACAGGGCTTTCGGCTCACACCTTGTATATGATACCCAGCGTATCAGGATGTGTATTACATCAACTAACATGAAGATAAGAATGGCATAGTCTCCTACTACAGTCAGCTAATAAATCTGCCATGACACTCTGGGAGAAGAAAAGGAGGATGGGAAAGGGAGGGGCTGTAAGGACGGAGGGAGCCAGGAGAGATTAAAAAAAGGGAAGCCAGTTTTCCTTCCGGGGAGGAGTAGACTACCACTAGCATGCCTATTCCAAAATACAGAAAGGTCCCAAGTACGGAACACTTCTGGTCCCCAGCAGTCCAGGTTAGGGTTACTCAACCTGTGCTGCCTGTTCCCAATGCGCTCTGTGTTTTATGTGTTTCTGAATTACCAAGTAATTTGACTGAATGCTTTGATAAGACCCCTAGCCTAACACTTTCTTGCAACAGTGATGTGAAATCCAAGCTCCAGCTTCAATTCAATAGGTGGAATTCTACCTTGTTTTCCCCCCCAGACAATGTACATGCCTATATAAAAGTTATACAGGATCTATCCAGAAGGATCCAGATTAGCAGCCTTGCCCCTCTCTAATCGTTTTATATTCCTTTCTACAATTTGTTCCCTTTTCTTTCTGAGGAGCTCTCCTGGCACATAGTTTAATTCAAGGGCTGTGAATTTAGTAAAATGGTCAGCTGTGATATCTGTATTCAACAGACTGTACAATGTAGGTGTCAGCTGTTGGCATATATCTAAGGCCCATGTCTCCCCATGGTTGCAGTTCAGATCTCTCTTACAAATGGCTCACATATATTGTGTTTCTGTGGTGAATAAGGTGAAAGAGGGCTGCCATGTGCCGAGTCATCTATTGTACTTCTTGTAGAGGTTAGCTGTTCTTTTTCTGAATTTTAGAAAAAGATACTGATCCTGTCTGAAACTCAGTGGCCTGAGAATTAATAACATATTTTAAAAATGGTAATATAGTTGGAGGCCAAGGATTATGAATAACTATAGTAATTAGAAAATAGCAAATAATTCTTCTGATTCACCATAGGCAAGTATATCTCTTATTGTATGAAAGTCAAATAGCATTCTGTTTAGCTCAGACACTTGAGTTTAAATATGGAAGGGATAATAGAAGAGATAATGTGCTCTTTTTAAAAAATCTTTATTATGTCTTATATAACAATCCATTTTAATATAGTATCTATCTTGCATCCAGCTTTCTTGAAGTACATTAACCTTAAAATTAAATACAGAGGTGAAGAAGGATACAAGGGTGTGGAGAAAGCTCTACGGAAAATAGTTTCATGGGGGAAGGGGAAGGTTTTTTTATTTTTATCATTATTATTTTTTAAAATGCCAATCCAGGCCTAAAAACAATACACCGTATATAAAATGTTGCAGAGGGAAATGAGGAGAGGAGGACCAGAATGGAGAAAAACCTCAGCCATAACAAGGGGAAGGGAAATTTGAGAGAACAATTTTACTATTCAAAAGTTGTTTAAGGTGGGGGGTTTTTTCCCACTGTAAAAATTTTCTTTCCGTCCCATTTTCAAAAACCAAGTCAGGTAAAGCCAGCTCATAAAGGAAGCAAAAAAAAAAGTGTTATTGAACTATCTTATCATGTTTCTAATTAAGTGCCTTTGACGGCATTTTTTTCACAAAAATAGTTGAAGAAAAGCATGCTTTAAGAAATATTTTAAACTTTTGGACTCCAGAAGCCAGTCTACCACCACTGTTTTTAATTAGTAATGGATAGGGTTGCCAACCTCCAGGTACTAGCTGGAAATCTCCCGCTATTACAACTGATCTCCAGGCGATAGAGATCAGTTCACCAGGAGAAAATGGCCACTTTGACAATTGGACTCTATGGCATTGAAGTCCCTCCCCTCCCCAAACCTCACCCTCCTCAGGCTCCACCCCAAAAATCTCCAGGTATTTTCCAACACAGAGCTGGCAACCCTACTGATAGACCTTGCTGGATCACAACCTTTTTTTTCTGAATCTCATATTTTTCTTTATTTGGATTTATTTTCCATTTTATGCTACACGTGGTTGCTTTAGCCATCTGCTGTTGTTGGTTTTGCATCTTTTGCATCACTCTCCTGGTGGGATGATTTTGATGGTATAATTTGGATAATGCCCATTGATCTGAAAAGCAGGGATGGGGGGGGGGTTATTGTAATTAAGAAAGCAGTCCTAGGTAGGTTTTCTTAGAACCCTTCTCAAGTCTGTTCAGTGGTGTTACTAAGGATGTGTACTTCAAAAATTTGCATTTTAAATTCATGTTGGTATTTTAGAAAGGCCGTGATTACTGTTATCCTGAAATTTCAGGAGTGTTGATACCATTTAAAAGGTATGCAAGCACCGGGTCATTACTGACCCATGGGGTGATGTAACATCATGGTGTTTACTAGGCAGACTATGTTTACAGAGTGGTTTGCCATTGCTTTCCCCAGTCGTCTACACTTTACCCCCAGCAAACTGGGTACTCATTTTACTGACATCGGAAGGATGGAAGGCTGAGTCAACCTTGAGCTGGCTACTTGAAACCACCTTCTGTTGGGATCAGACTCAGGTTGTGAGCAGAGCTTTGACTGCAGTACTGCAGCTTACCACTCTGTACCACAGGGCTTCTTTGGTACCATTTAGGGAATACATTTTTTCAGGTTCAGGAATACTAGGTATTGGTACACCTGGCATCTGGACTTTGGAGGCTGTTTTCAACATGCAACAACAGAGTAGATCAGGTCTCAGGAGTCTGGACACCAGGTCTACAGCCTGTTGAAAAAAGTGGTGCTAGACCTGGCATATGGAGTTGAACCCCAGGGCTGTGAGTGTTAAGTGCCATCAAGTCGCTTCCGACTCACAGCGACCCTATGAATCAAAGTCCTCCAAAATGTCCTATGTTTAAAAGCCTTGCTCAGGTCTTGCAAATTGAGGGCTGTGGCTTCCTTTATAGAGTCAATCCATCTCTTGTTGGGACTCCAGGTCTACCCTTCTCATTAATTCCAATGGAAGCCAAAGTAACCTGGGGGAAGGGGGTATAGGAATCCTGAAATTTCAGGAGTGCCTTTTATTGTTGTGGATATCCCTGAGCAGAAATAAAACAGTGGATTTTGGGAATAATTTTGGCTCAGAAACTTCCAAATGCACACCCCTACGGTTTACTACCAGGAAAGTGTTCTTGGGATTACACTGTAAATCTCTTGGCTGCCTTTTCCCCCCCAGGCTTTTACAATATATATGTTTTAGTATCAGGGAATTTGTTTGTCAGGAGCATTTACATGCAAATACATAATATTTCCAAGTTAAAATGAGTCATAATAGTTATGTGCTCATACATCAGACATCAAGATTAAAAGACCCAGACTAATTAATTCGAACAACAAAAGATGGACAAGTATTGAATAACCAATTTCCCAGTTAATGCTATTCAGTTTTCACAAAGAATATCCTTCTCACTTATCAGAGCTGCATCTTGCCATATCTATAATCCAATCCCAAATAGCAATGCTAATCTAGTAGGTATAACTCACAGGATTTTCAAGTAAATAAAAATAATTCCAAATGATTTTGTATCTCTTGAATACTATGATAACAGAATAGGGGACAAATTCGCTCTGTTCCAGCATTTGGAATTACCTGAGGTTGTATTTAAATATACCGTTCAGCAAGCATAGATGCAGCACTTATGCCAGTGGTAGAAAACAGCAAGAGTCCAGTAGTACCTTAAAAACTAACAAAATTTCTGGTATGGCATGAGCTTTTGTGAGTCACGACTCACTTCTTCAGATTCAGCTGTGACTCACGAAAGCTCATACCCTACCAGAAATTTTGTTAGTCTTTAAGGTGCTACTAGACTCTTGCTGTTTTCTACTGCTACAGGCAGACTAACATGGCTACCCATTGTGATCTATCTTATACCAGTAGAATAGCCCTTCTGTTGGCAGAGCAGAGGGGTGATTTTTGCCAATTCCCCTGTCAGACTGCAGGCCTCACTTCTCTGCCAGAGCTGTTCATGAGAGTCCCCTGACCCCCGGGAAAATAGCAGAGGTCTCACTGGGTGACAGTGGAAGGAGGAGACAGAGAAGTCCCATTTTCTTTAGGATAAGAAGAAAATTAATTTATATTACAACTCACAGCCCATTCCTCACCTTTTGGCCGCCGGGGACAGTGTGGCTGAGGCACTGCCGCAGCGCCTCCAAACCCGTTTCCTGGGCACTTTTAAAATTTTAAATGGCGCATTTTGCCCCATAGAGAACAGCGCAAGGAATATTCAGCACAGTCTGAATGGGTGAATGATAATGAAATTAACAATTCCAAATCATTGGAGGCAGATCATTTAATAAACATCTCAGGTTTATAGGTCTGAACCTTTCTTTGTCACTATGGCTTCTTTATAATCCTTTTCTCATGTAGAATTGGCATCTGCAGGGATGTTTGTATTACATATTACATAGTATACCTTCAGACTGATCCATCTAGCAGAACTGTCTGTCCTATGTCTTATGAATATAAAGGTCTTTCTTAACATCTGCTACTTGAAACCCTTAAACTGAGGATGCCAAGGATTGAATCTGAGATCTTCCATATGTGCTCTGAGCCATTACCCATCTTCAGTGACTCACAAGTGCCTTTAGTCACGACAAAGTGATCCAAGACAAAACTTGAGTTGCTTTTTTATAATCTTGACTTTGAGAGAAGTGGGGAAGTCTTATCCTCAAATAAGACTCTTCTATCTGAATTGAGTCTTCAGTACAAAGACATAAATATGAAGATGTCTTTAAAAATACATCCTGTACAAAAGAAAAACGTTTTAAATTTGTACAAGTTCTACAGTTCATGTCATATGCTACATATGTCTTCTCATAAAACACTTACCGGCTTTCACCTTCTTGTTTCATTGTACATGGTGGTAAGATGCTCTGCCCTTGAACTTTTAATTGCTCACGTCTTGTCTGAAGCATGAAATCTAATTGTCCATATAATCAATGTAACGTCCACACATCTTTGCATTTTATTGGTGGTCATAAAATTATCCAACCCTTTTAAAATCTCAGTGACCCAGTGGAATCAACTAGTTTAGTATACTTAATAATATTTTAAGTTTTTGTAATGCCCTATAACTTTGTCAAGTAGCAGAGAATACCCTTTAATTTCAGTGTGCCTCCATACTTGTGACTGCTTGCACTATGGTCTTTTGCTTTTTCTTTACCAATGAATATGGTTTTGTTTTTGCAGGCTTGCTCCCTCTAAGACATTAACCTTCATTCATCCTATATTCTCAGCTTCCTGCAGAGGTTAATAAAAATGTCAAATGGTACACAAGGAAGCCTAAACACGCACATCCTATTAGAACTTGTGATGCACTATCAGTATTAAATCAGCCTAGTTGCACAGCACCTTTAGTTGCCTAATACTTTGGAAGCCAGCATGGTGTAGTGGTTAAGAGCAGTGGTTAAGAGCAGTAGACTGTAATATGGAGAGCCAGTTTTGATTCCCCACTCCTCCACATGAGCAGCAAGCTCTAATCTGATGAACCAGGTTGGTTTCCCTGCTCCGACACATGAAGCCAGCTGGGTGACCTTGGACTAGTCACAGTTCTCTCAGAACACTCTCAGTCCCACCTACCTTACAGGGTGTCTGTTGTGGGGAGGGGAAGGGAAGGTGATTGTAAGCCAGTTTGATTCTTCCTTAAGTCCTAGAGAAAGTCGGCATATGAAACCCAACTCCTACTCTTCCTCCTCTTCCTTCTTCTTCTTCTACCTGAACCTTGTTGTAGAAGTACTAGCTGACACCAGAGGTAGTAGTAGCAAAACATCCTTTCTGGATACTATTATACTGTCATCAGCCACCCATGGTATTTGTGGCGTTCTAACAGTGTGAAAAGTCATTATTTAATAATACAAAGAGGGGTCAAACAGTTGTTGAATGTATGATGAGCACTACTAATACACCATTCTAAAAAGACTTTGAGCTGTTACCGTCTATGAATGAGATACATTATAGTAAGCCTATATTTTAACATAGGAACTGAGAAGCAGCACAGATTCTACTTTAGCTATGTAGTTCCACTCACCCACTCACTGTTTAGGAATGTGCAGTGGCTTTTAAAAAAAAACATAATGAAAACTACCAGAAAGTTAAAAGGGCTAAATGCCTGCCTAGTTCCAAGCTACTGTGTATGCCATCCCAGCAACAATATGTATACATGATTTTTTCTGTTTTTGTACCAGTGCAGTTCGATATAGAATTTCTTGAACAAAAACAGCCTAATTCATCCTTCAATTGTATGTTTAGCGTTTTAGCCAAAGGTAACTGCATGAATTGATAAAAGGCACAGATGTTCCTTTTAAAGATAGTAATCTGTAATCAGTCCTAAACACAGTTCCTTGAATATAACTTCTGTCTAAATTAATGGGACATTTCCCAGTAAACATTGTGAGACCTGATTTGAAAGACTCAGAAAGGCAAGGGAATAGTTATTTAGTCAAATAATTGCTTACATATATGAAAATATGAACTGGATGAGCATTTTCAGAGATGGTTATCTTAGGTAATAAGAAGTCCAAAGATCCCCTTTCACACCGGCATGTAGCACATGAGGAATTAGATTTATTTAGACATGTAATTAAACATGAGGAATGAGACCCAGCAAATTACTGGAACGTCAGCCTTTTATCACTCCAATTACTTGTTGGGGAGTAAGTTTGTGTAGGGTGAAGGAGTGTGGAAGGATAATGTCAACTCTTGGGTTGCACATGTTAACGAACAAGGAGAAAATGGCCTCCCCTTACAACAGCCCTAGAGATAGTTTAGGCTGAGAGAGAGATGGGTCTGTAATCGCCTTGTAAGCTCTATGGAAGAGTGGGAATTTGAACTTGGATGTTCCAGGTTCTAGATTGATACTCTAATCATGAATCAGGGCAAGATGCAATTGTCTCTGCGTATGTACATAAATTATTCGAGGGCAAGATAAAAATAGTCTCTTTCTGTGTGTGCGTACATACATACACCAGCACTACCCCTTACATATTTAATTTAAAATGGTTCATCACTTCTGTTAACTGTAAACGTTTGATGAGATCCTGCTTTCTTCCATAAAAAGAAAAAGTCAATATTTCAATAAGATGATGAATTAGACTGGTATATGATTGATTGTTTGATACTACTCACACACATACAAGTGTATCTTCAAATCATATATTAGGATTCTGCTTCCTTCAGTAGCAACAATATTTAATTTTCATTAAAATAAGGTTTGCTATATGCCGTTGCCTTCTTTTTGCCAGGGTTAACAACACTTATTAAAATGCCTTTATTTAAAAAATGGTGGTATTCACATATATAGTTTTCCAGTACTGCAGATATGATATAAATGAACGTGCTCAGAAGCTAGGCCATTTTAGCATTCCTATAACATTGTAAAGGCAAAGAGACTGCAAAAAATTATGTTAACTGTAATAACTCCACAGTACCCAATACCAAAACAGAACATAACTTTATTAGAAAATAAGCAAGGCCTATTCTGGGCCCTGCTAAGATATAACCAGCCACAGCCAGCAACCAACAGCACAACTGAAAAGTGAAACTAAAGCAAAAGCTTTTACCTTAAGGGATTATGTTAAAATAACTATACCATGCAATAATGAAACGTCAACAAATTCACAACTGCCCACATTATACATTAACAAAAGCTCTAAATGTATGAACACTTCGTTACCGATTGAGGACATTTTTGCATAGTCTTAAAAAAAGCACACAATCGGATTCATTTTTACTGCATTATTGTAAACTTGCAGAACAATAAGAAATGGATGGTAGTCAAGAATTTCAGTAATGAAATTGTGTTTTCCAGTGAAGGTTAGGATAAAGTTCAGCAATTTTATATTGTGAAAATGTTATATAATGTCCTTTCTTATGCATGGGAGGAAAAAATAGTCCCCATAAGAGAATAAAAGATGTACTTCAAGATCCTTCAACATATTGTTCGTGTACAGTGCTGTCAAGTCACAGCTGACTTATGGTGACCCCAGCAAGGGGTTTCCAAGGCAAGCAGTTAATCAGAAGTGGTTTGCCATTGCCTCCCTTTGCAGAGTCTTCCTTGGTGGGCTTCCTTCCAAGTACTGACCCTGCTTAGCTTCCAAGAGCTGATGAGATCGAGTATACCAGGCTGCCTTCCCTCCCCTTCAGAGCCAGGAAGAACTGAAGGCTGAGGACTCTACATCAGCCCAATTAAATAGGGAAAGGAAGGACCAGAGTGAAAACCCCGTACTCCAGGTCTGCCTGGAGCTCTGCCCCTCTCCAGCCTGCCCCTGCAAGCTGATTGGTCAACCAGGGCTGCTGCGAGGCCCCCAGCCCCAATGAGCCTTCCATTGCCGTCCTGAAGCCTGCAAAGAAACCTGCAAAGACACCTTTCCAGCTGCTACCCTGGATTAACTATGCAGAGTTTCTCAGAAAGAAGGGCAGTGGGGGAACAGGGACAGAACATTACTTGTCTAACAACTATAGCAAGCTGGGTATAATAGGAACTCAGATGCTTATCAATGGGTTATATGGTTTTTCTGCCAGCAAACTTGAAGCGAAGAGAATTATACATCACATACAATCAGCGGGGAGGAAGATTTCTCGGATGGAGCCATTGAATGGAGTAATTGAATACAACCCAATATGTTATTCTGATACTGGATGATAGTGGATCAGATCCATTCCTGTCTACATTTTCTGTCACTAAAAAAGGGGAGCTTCTTACTGAATCCTTCCTTCTGCTACAGATTCCCACTTCATCCTTCCCCACTGGGTGTCCACTGATTCCTATGAGGAAACACTGGAAAAGGCGCTGTGATAGACAGTTGACTGCTGAAGTTTTGTACTGATCTGGGAACCTTGATTGACAGGGGGTTCAAAAAGAATTCTACTGTTGGCAGTTAGAGGTTGACAGTTGAGATCCTGAGTGAGGGAAATGAAACCAGTAGTCCTTACCTGAGGAAGATAGCTTCCAGGAAAAGGGGATGATCCCTATCAAGTTTTAAAGAAGAAAAATTGGAACCTATGTGTATTGTACCTATCTGTACAAATTTTAGAAATGTTGTATCATATAAGCTTAGGACTGCTTATCTAAGGAGTGACAGTCAAGTGATCTCTCTCAACAGTTACAAACACCTGTCTGTAAAACCCAACAGCTACATTCTTATAACAGAATATCTATTGCATATAGTTATACCAAGTTTCCTTTATTCCTGTTGCCTTTTCTCCGGGCAAGGTTAAACCCCAAACCTCCCTGATAATCAACCAGATCATTTCCCAGAAAGAGAAAAACAAAACAGTTTTGTGTTAAGAATTCAAATCAGCTTCCCGTGTGCCATGTTGAAACTTATATTAATGTAGGGTTTCTCGGTTCCTCATCTTTCTAAGTTTGGGTCAGAATACAACTGAATAAATTTCATATGTATGGGTGGAAGTTGGAGAATCGCCATAGGTGCATAGCAAGCTGGAGCAGGATGGAGGTCAGAAAATCCTCTGTGCTCATGTAATATAGGATCCAAGTCATTACTGCAAACTCTTTATAAGAAGCAGCCATAATTTCATCTGCTGACTCATTGCAGTGGTATGACAAGTTCATAGGTTATGTTTATCTCATTATAATTACATCCTTTTCCTTGATTTCTTGAGTGTATTTTAAGTCAGTCCATAATTTAACAGTTGCAGGTGCAACAGTATACCATGTGTTCATTTTAAAGTTAAAATTATTGCATGATCTGACCCTATTCAGAGCCATTATAAACATTCAGTGAGTTATTTGCTTTTTTTTATAAAACTTGTGTTCTTTTCAGCAGTCAACTAAAATTCTTTTATGATCAGTCCATCTCTCTTCCTCTTCCATGCAAATCGGCATCAAATGTCCTGGCTTCGGTCCAATAGACCAGTACTGATTTGTAATAAATAGAATGGCAGCAGGGATGTTGATATGAGCAGACACGGAGGTTAAAATAATCTAATTATTCAGTATGAATCATTCAGCTTGGAATACTTGCCATGCACAGTTGGACTCCTTCATTCTTTATAAATATCTAATGTGTATGAAATCCATGCTTTTTATCTCCTTTTATCTTTTTTATCTACATAGCAGCTTTTGTCTTACTAGTGAATAATACTTCAAACCCAACCTTGAGAATCTGACTTCTATTCAATTGAAAAGGAATGGGGTAAAGGAATACTTCCCCTTTTCCTCCATTTGAGGGGGGAAATGAGAGATTAAAATTAATAGAATTAATTTATCAGAGTCACAAATCCTAGCAAGGTATTACGTTTGGACAACTATGTCAGGGTAAGATTAATGGCTCTTTTGCTCATTAGAAGCTTGGGCTTTTCCTTTGTTATAGGAGCCATTCTAAGCCTTTTCTGTCTGGCCATATAACAAGAGAGTACATGACCTTGAAAGCCAGCTGTAACCTGCATTTAAGGAGGAAAAATAGTCACTTTCTAGTTTTATTAGTGGTGTGGTAATGAAATTTCTAAGAGTATGTGATTAATGTATGCGATTGTTACCAAATCATACTTTATAAATTCACCTGATACTGTCACCATTACATCTCCATTCACATTTTATGGGCCTTGACTGTAAATCAAGCTGTCCCGGTGATTATTTAATCCTTACACTATTCTGATTAGAAGAGTTGCACATTGTCACTGAAGGAGGTGCCAAGATCTCTTCTGAGCTACATAAATGCTTTATATACAATGTCAAGGTGGTTTTCGTTTTGTCATCCCCCTCTGGATTGACAGTTTCCAATCTTGCCCATGTAATGTAGACAGTAAACGCATTTGGCATAGAGCTGTCTAATTTCTCCAAGTTTTGTCCGTTCGCTGCTGTGCTGAAAAGTAGATCTCAAAGCAGTAGTGTAAAAGTAGTACCAGGTATGACCCGAAGAGCAATATTGCCCTGTTTCCCAACAGGTTGTTGGATATAGATTAGATAAACATGGTAAAAGGTAAAGGTAGTCCCCTGTGCAAGCACTGGGTCATGCCTGACCCATAGGGTGACGTCACATCCCAACATTTACTAGGCAGACTTTGTTTACGGGGTGGTTTGCCAGTGCCTTCCCCAGTCATCTTCCCTTTACCCCCAGCAAGCTGGGTACTCATTTTACCGACCTCGGAAGGATGGAAGGCTGAGTCAACCTTGAGCCAGCTACCTGAAACCATCTTTCTTTGGGATCGAACTCAGGTCGTGAGCAGAGCTTGGACTGTAGTACTGCAGCTTACCACTCTGCACCACGGGGCTCCTTAGATAAACATGACACTGGTTATATATTTAACTCACAGATGAATTCCCTTTTCCTCCAATTGCACATGGTATGTACTTTCACCATTGATGCAGCGTAGTGTTTCAGGTTTTATTGTGATGTGTAACTTATGTTATAGGTCATTGTTTTAAAATTAGATTGTGTTCTTTATATTTTTCAGTTTTTGACTTTGTGGGGCATCCTGAGTTCCTCTTTTGGTTGAAGGTTAAGGTTGCCAGCTCTGGGTTGGGAAATACCTGGAGATTTTGGGAGTGAAGCCTGAGGAGGGTGGGGTTTGGGGAGGGGAGGGACTTTAATGGGGTATAATGCCAAAGAGTTCACCTTCTAAAGTGACTATTTTCTCCAGGTGAACTGATCTCTGTTGCCTGGAGGTCAGTTGTAATAGTGGGAGATCTCCAGCTACCACCTGGAGGCTGGCAACCCTGTCCACGGTGCAAAAGGATTTTTTCCCCACAAAAAATATACTAGTAGTTGTTCAATCCCCTGCAATCTCACCTTCTAGGATTCTGTAACTTCTCAAAAGCTTGTGGTGTCCCATTTCTCCTCTTCTCTGCTTAATTTTTTTGTTTGATTGAGTTAGAATTACCTTTACTGACCATTCTTCTTGGAGCATGCTCAGGTCCTTTTTGGATGTTGTTTCTGTGGTTAAATAGCAAAGCCATGTTTTTTTTTGGGGGGGGGGGGTTTTGAATACTTGGGAATCTCCTGAATATGTAGAAGCCACAGGCTTCTCCATGGGTGGTTTGGCTTTGTTGTTTGACAGCTAGACCACTTTATTGTTAGCTGTATTGAAGAAGTAGAGGAAAATGAGATATGCAAAGCTAGGTTACAAACTTTATTTGGCTCCAAAAAAAATGGTTGTAGTCCCTCTGAAAACACAAAACATTAGTGACTTGTAGTGATTCACTGATTTCCCAAGAGTTACAGAAGAGTAAGCATAATCTTGCACGCCCACTTTAACCTCACAAGATTACAGATTGAAGACCAGACTCTGCCAAAAGCACAACAGTTTCTTGGGGGCTTACATCCTTGGGCTTTTGAACAGGGATTTCTAACAGGGAAGCTGAGCTTGGAATTGGTGCAAGAGACAAAGCATGTGTCTGGTTGCTGAGGTTGTGTGGTTTCTGAGCTATTTGGGATGTGTCTATGAAAATATTCTTTGAGCTATTTGGGTATATCTGTCTGAAAATCTCCCCACACATGGTCCTGCTGGAAAGAGCTTCTGCTGAGTGAAGGGAGTCAGCTGACTGCTATCATCTAACTCCAAGGGATTAGAAGTCATCCCATGCTGGGTGACTTCAACTACCTTCTTGCTTATTAATAGATAAGGGACTGTTAATCTGAAATGTCATGAATTGAACAAAGAGTGACTTTTGACCCAATATGTTGTTTTTTCTTTTTCTGCTCTTAAAGGGAGGCCCAATCCAGAACAGAAAATCCAAACGCTGCCTGGAGCTTCAGGAAAACAACGATAATGAATTTGGATTTCAACTTGTTCTACAGAAATGTTCTGGCCAGCGTTGGTCTATCACAAACATCCTGAAAAGCTTGCCATTGTAATACGGACTCAGAAAAGCGTTCTACTCAGTCCTCTTGCTACTGTGTAGCAAATGTTCGCAATGTTGCCTGCTGTACTGTATTTCCCTTCCCCCCTAATCTTTTTTGTGCGAGTGAGTGGGTGTTGGATTCGTGGGCTGAAAATAGAGATTTTTATTTCATAATGACATTTTCATGGCATTTATAGAGAGATGCTGAATGACAGGTGACGGTAAAATATCTTAAAATATTTTGCAACTGTAAATAGGGAACAAATGGAGAATATTTATAACAGACATTAAAATTTTATTGATATAAAACACGCATGATGCCGTCTTTGGCAGATGAGTTTGTTGTGAGCCAAACCTGAGACAACCTATGTGACTTGTGAAAACCAGTGTCTTCTTTTTTCCTGCTTCTTGGGTTTCATATTCAGGCTTAATGCTCTAGTCTTTACAAAACATGGGACATACCCTCCCCCCACCAGCCACACACTGAATATGTTTTACATATATGCAGCTTTGTCTTTAAAGGATCAGGAATACTTCTGCCCTTTCAAAGTTGCAAGTGACTCCTGTATATTACACACTCATCTGCAGACTATTACGCTGTACCCAAAAACGTCAGTATCCTTTTGCCAACCTCCAGGTGGGGCCTGGAATTCTTCCAGAATTACAACTGATCTCCAAACTACAGAGATCAGTTCTCCTGCAGAACATGACAACTTCAGAAGACAGCCTATATAGCATCACAACCCCACAGAGCTCACTCCTGTCCCTAAATTCTTCTGACCCCAGCCTCTACCTCCAAATCTCCAGGAAGTTCCCAAGCCAGCGTGGCAGTGATAGTATCCTTCCAACCACCAACACTATTGCAGAATTCATGTGTGTGGGCAGATTAACCTTTGAGACAAACTGTACCTAGTTTAAACATACACATGAACATTCGCATGAAGCTGCCTTATACGGAATCAGACCCTTGGTCCATCAAAGTCTATATTGTCAACTCAGGCCGGCAGCAGCTCTCCAGGGTCTCAGGAGGGTTCTTTCACTTCACATATTTGCCTAGTCTCTTTAACTAGAGATGCTGGGGATTGAACCTGGGACCTTCTGAATGCCAAGCAGATGCTTTACCACTGAGCCACTGCTTCTCTTTGTTCTGGGTTTCACTATTTGCACTGCAGTAGGACCTAAGGGATGCACTTTACCCAAGGGATGTACTCATGTGGGTGTGAAGACCCACGAAGAAGCCATTATTGCCGTGGCCTAAGTCTCAATTTGAAAAGTAAAAACAAAAAAATGTAAATAATTCTTACAATACTTCTGTGACTTGGGAAGATGATTATATCCTTCTTTGAAAAAGGTCCACATGACCTAGGCCCAATTTTCTAAAACAAAAAGATTGATCAGCATCAAACTGAGAAATTGTAATAGTAGATGGCCTTGAGGTGCCAGTCTAATTGACGCAATGTTTCTTCTCCTCAGTTACAGAGAATGCCACCTCTTGTTAAACAAGTCATAAAATATGCCTGCAGCCTTCAGCGATAAGTTTTTTATTATGATTGAAAAGCTAATGTACAAGGCCTCAGCACTTCAGGGAGGAATTGAGAAAATAGGCTGTTCTCCATGCAAAATGCTACTTCGCCACTTAGGTGGCAAGAGTTTCATTAGCGTTAATGATACAGACTTGGAAAAGCCCCCATGATCACAACTTAGATGTACTCTGGGCAAAAGAAGCATTTGCTGGAGATTCATTATTCCGTCATTCACTTCCAAACTCTATGAATCAAATGCTAAACTTAAAGCAAAGTTTCCACCTGTGACATATAAACAGGCCTTGCTCTGGCATTTCTTGCCTACTTAGGGAGGACTGGTCCCCACTGTGGAATCACTAAGAAGCATCTAAAGGACTAAAAGTGAAAACAAAGTCAGCCAACAGCCTGTTTTTAAGTATTTTGAAACTAATAATTACAAAAATGGGGGAAACGCTGCATGATTCTGCTCTCTTATCAGAGGGCACATATTCAAATCGTTGGGAAAGACACCAGATTTTGTTTCTTTATATCCTGACACTTGGGAACAACCAGGCATTGTAATTGGGGGTTGGAGGGAAAGAAAGCTCCCTTTACTACTGAACCGAGGGGGAAAATAGTACACATCTTGGTAGCATTCGACACATTTTGCTCAAAATAATGGGACTAAATAAAAAGGTGTTTTGAACTCATTGAGATGAAAAGTGCAAGAGGCTTGTTAATTAGTATTACCTATCAAATAATGCTGGTAGATTTTCTCTCCTTTGCTGAAAGTTGCCCTTTAGTACTTAAAAAGAGAGAAGAATCACTTCACTTTTAATTGGGACTTACAGCAAGGTCTCCAACAAAAGCATAAACTCAGTTTCCCTTTTCCTTTTCTCCAAAGCAGTGTGAATTCTGCATACCTGCCTAGCTCATTTATGACTAACCAGTTGCTGAGCAATAGAATCTACAGAAAGAGAAGACTGTTTTAATAGCTGGTGCAAGGACATTCTGCCACATTTGTCTCTCTTTTGCCTTTGTTGGTATGCAAATGACCTTACCTTTTATTATTGCACTGATTCATTTTTATTATGCGTTTGTTACCTCAAGTGGCAGTCATAGGAGTTTTCGGCGCTTGTAAAAATGCCAGGCTTCTTCCTGTTCGCAGCATTAGACGGTGCTTAATGGCTGTTTAACAAAAGCCGGTTCACCATTGAGCATGGAGGGCCGCCAAACATTCGCTTGAAATTGCAATACGCAAGGGCGTTCTGCTTATAGTGAAACTCTGACTTGCCAGGGGCAGCATGCACATGATTTAGCCTTTTTCATGCCATTGCAAACCGATGAGAAAAGCCTACCAGAAAGATACCCCAGCATGAGAATAAGAGCTGACTTCTGTAAGCCTTAAATTAACTAGGTATGATATAAAGGAGCAGGTCAGATTGGTCTATGTAGTTCTGGCAGTGACAATTCCATTGGCAGGATCAGACCATTGATCTATATAATTGTATATAGTCTAGCTATTCTGAATGGAAGCAGCTGTTCAATATTTCCCGTTCTATTGCTGCCTAAAAATTTTTTAAGTAGAGATGCCAGCCATTCAAACAACAATCAAGCTTAATTCTCTTTCATGATTATTGAGGCTTTAGATTATTAAAGGATCACAATTTGCAATCACTGAATTTCTAACTTGGTGTCCTAATTTAAGAGACCATATTATGAAGTGCAAAATCTTTGGGGCCTTTCCAAGGAAGTAATCAGTATCATTACTGACCGTTACATAACATCAATACCAGTTTTCGTAACCCCGAGGCCCCATCAAACGGGTTCTTGTTTGCCTGGACTGGGATATTTATCTCTATTATGTACAAAATCACATGTTGAAAATAGGGTATTTAAGGTTTCAGAAAGGTTGTTAATGTGAATGTCCATGGTGTCATGGAAGCAAGCATTCCAATTTGCAGTCAGTCTAAAGTAGGGATGTGCACCAGAAAAAAAAACAACTATTTTTCAGACCTGGATTTCAAGGAGGACACAATTATTGGTATTCTGGGTTATTTGGGTCCTAAATACCAGTTTGGTATCCAGATTCAGGTTTCTTTCGAGATTCCGACATTATTTGGGTCCATTATTCCCTATGGGGAATGTTTCCAGGAGGCTGTAGGGGGGCGTTTTTCAAGCAAATGGCAACAAAATTGCAGCAGAGTTAATGCTGCCTGTCCACTAAAGACCCAACAAGTTTCAGGTACTTGGACCAAGGGGTTCAATTCTATGGGCCCCCTGAACAAAGTGCCCCCTATCCTCCATTGTTTCCTGTGTGGAAAAAATCTATGCTTTCTCCAGGGCAAAGAATAGCCAAACACATAAGACTGAGTAACCACTGGGCAAAAACCTCCCAATCCAAAGAGAACCAACAAGCCAAAGAATCCCAGCAGAACAACAGGGCAATGTGGCAAGCCCAATAGAATCAATTTCAAATCAAAGAATCTAGACAAACAAACTGAAACGAGGGGGGCACTGTTGCAAGCCCAACAGAACCAATGTCAAAAAAACACAGAAGCCAAGCAGAACCCAGGGCTGACATGGCAGCAAGCCTAACAGAAACATAGCCAAACCAGAGAATCCCACCGGAATTATCCTGGCAAGCCAAGGCAGACAGACAGACCTAATGAGGCACTGACACAGAAAGTCTCTCTCACACACAGTAACATCACTTCCCCAAGGGAGGCCTCAGAAAGCAAGAGGGAGGGGGTTTGGGATAGTCAAGTTCTCTCTGTGCAGTCTGCAGCTTATTTCATCGCTGGCTCGGAGGGGCCCAAAGACAGAGCTGCAGCTGCCCTTCATGAGGTGCTCTTATTCTCCCCCTCTCCCGTAAAGAAAAAACACAACAGCAACATTACAGCATTCATGTCAGCTTCATTTTAGGTGTTCCTATAGGTCTGCTTGTTTAAATTGTTATACTTGCATGTGATGTGTCTACTGTTTTCCTATTTTCCTGCAGAGTATTGTGCTGAGAGGTGCTGACTCCATGCCCCACCAAGCAGCATAGCACCTAGAGTTCAATTAAAAGGTTTTGTTTTATGGGGGGGTTTTGGAACACCACTTGAAATGCAAATTTTATATACTGCTAGTTGAATTGGATAACTTCCTGCTGTTTCTTTCTAATTCTGAGTGTAAATTTTTAAGTTTGGGAAAGAGCATTTCCCCTTGACTTCCCAACACATACTAAGAGAGGATGCAGGCACAAGCATGTGCTCACTTCACTCACCCTTGAGTCTTGAGATGGGCCGCAAGTTGATCTTGAGGAAGACCGACTGCTCAACTCTCCAGGGGAGAAGATACGAACAATGAGGATTTACATTGTTGCTCATCTGGGAGAAAAACACACTCCTCAGAGGGCACAAGAAGAGCCTCTGAGCCGCAAGAGGGATGTTTGGCCAGACTATCTCTTTCTGGGCTCAATAGCTCCAGCAGCAGCCTCAATGAAGATGGCCTCTTTATTACTCCAGCCAGAGGACAAGGTAGTGGAAGACGATTACAAAATAGGCATCCACACAGGTGTGGGAGAAAGCTGCAGCTTTCTCCTTGCCCTCTACTTTACTACTCTTCTGCTTAATCTTTCCCCAAGGGCTGCGGTGTGCTCCCCTTCTATCACTCCTCCTGTTCCCCTGGAGCCTGACTGCTTCACCAAACTAAGCTAGCTGCACTTCGCTATAACCTGATTCACTAACCTGCTTTGCCCTGGACTTTTCCCTCCTCAGCACTAACCTGCAGTTGCCTTTTTAGCAATCATAAGAACATAAGAAAAGCCATGCTGGATCAGACCAAGGCCCATCAATTCCAGCAGTCTGTTCACACAGTGGCCAACCAGGTGCCTCTAGGAAGCCCACAAACAAGACAACTGCAGCAGCATTGTCCTGCCTGTGTCCAAAAGCACCTAATATAATAGGCATGCTCCTCTGATCCTGGAGAGAATAAGTATGCATCATGACTAGTATCCATTTGTACTAGTAGCCATGAATAGCCCTATCCTCCACAATCCAACTTTTTTTTTGTAAAACTACATCCAGCCTTGCTTCAATTGAATTTTTAAAAAATCTGTTTCTGACTTTTAAGCCTAAAGGGTGGCTAATTTTTTATAACAAACCTGGAGATGGAAGTATGAACTCCTTATAAAAGCCTTAACTTGGTTTATTTGATGGTTCCTACCAGGCCTACAAGCAAAGCTTAATTTCCCCCAAAAAAAGCAAGCAGCTCCCTTCTGAAAAACTGGAAGACAAAAGGTCAGCCTAAAGCACCATTTTTAAACCACCTGGCTTCAATTGTTTTGAAGCCCAGAGCAAGACCAGCCTAATAGTTTTTTTAAAAACTAAACCTATGCTCCAATTATTAAAATAACCTGATCCCTTTTTAATTACCTAACACAAGTCTATCAAGGGAAGAACTCTGAGCCCTAAGCTGAAAATTGTTTTATGTTTCTTAAAATGCCTAAGCTCCTCACCTACAGTTAACTGTTATTAAATCCTTACAAGAAATTTCCCTTAGAATAATAAAATATTTCAAAACCAATGGGAGCACCCCGTAGGTTTTGAAATATTCCTGACCATTCCCCTCCGAGCTGCTGAATTAGGTGCCAGTTGGATTTTAGAGTTTATGGGATTATGGTTTTAACTGTAAATTATATTTTGTATGCTAATATGTAATATGTAAATGATGTTTTAATGATGTAAGCTGCTGAGCCCAGCTTTGGATGGGATACAGCTGGATACAAATTTAAAAATAAATAAAGAAATAAAAATAAAACTCCACTAAACCACTCCCTGCAAAAGCACAACATAGTAAAGCCAGAACAAAGCAATCAGGAAGGATAAACTTTTCAAACCAGACACACATTGGAAGGACACCCCCTCCCCGGCACTAGCCCTTTAAAAATTAAAGTGCCCAAAAGTTCACAGAGCAGCACACGAAAAACTCAAAGCAGCACAAAAACCAAAGAAAACCAGCTTTAAAAAGTATCCAGAAAAAAAGCAAAGGTCCCCCATCAGGGAAGAAAAAAGCAACATAACAAGGAAATTCAAAACAGTGCCAAACTCAAAGAAGACTAGGTTTTAAAAAAGCAACAGAAAGAAACCAGAGGCTAGCCCATTCCCTCTCCCCTCCCCTCCACACCACACCACAACCACCAGGCCCAAAAAACAAAGAAGAACCAAGAAAACATGGAATATTTAAAAACTGATATTCAAATCAGATCTTCTTCAGGAAGGCAGGAAGGCAGGCAGAAGTCATCCTTCAGATTCCAGAATCCTCCAATTCAGCAGCAGAGCAGCGCAGCCAGAAGTACACTCCAAGAGATCTCACACTATAATGGAGTCAAGCTGCATCCCAGGCCCACTTTTATCCTTTGACCATGGTCAGGAAGAATTTGAAACAAAGCTATCCAGTGAGAGACTCATTGTGATTGGGCAGATAGAGCTCCCCCTAATGTGGGATCCCATTTGCCTATAACGGCTCCCTCCTGATGCCTGGGAAACCTGCAAACCTGAAGGGGGGGAAAACCAAGTTTGAAACTTTTAAACTGGTTATCCCCATATATACTTGAATATTTCCAGATATATTTGGGGTCCGGAAACCAGTATTGACAGGGTTTCTCCAAAGTGTGTTTGGATCCTGAATATATCAGGGAAATGCCGATGCGATATTTTTGACAAGAGGCCACAGTTAGAACAGAATACGGAGAAACGGAATGGTTTCCAATTGGCAAAGGTCAGACAAGAATGTATTTTATCTCCCTATCTCTTCAATCTATATGCAGAACATATAATTAGGAAAGCTGGATTAGATTTAGATGAAGGTGGAGGGAGGAACATTAATAATTTGAGATGTGCTGATGACACTACATTATTGGCAGAAAATAGTGAAGATTTGAAATGACTATTGCTGAAAGTTAAAATAGAAAGTGCCAAAGAAGGACTACAGCTGAACATCAAGAAAACAAAAGTAATGACTAAAAGAGAATTACACAACTTTAAGGTTGACAATGAGGAAATTGAAAGTGTTCAAGACTTTCTATTCCTTGGCTCCACCATCAACCAAAAGGGAGACTGCAGCCAAGAAATCAGAAGGAGATTGAGACTGGGAAGGGCAGCCATGAAGGAGCTAGAAAAGATTTTGAAGTGTAAGGATGTATCACTGGCCACCAAGACTAGATTAATTCATGCCATCATATTTCCTATGACTATGTATGGGTGTGAAAACTGGACAGTGAAAAAAGCTGATAGGAAGAAAATAGATTCCTTTGAAATGTGGTGTTGGAGGAGAGTGTTACAGATTCCGTGGACTGCCAAAAAAACAAATCAGTGGGTTATAGATCAAATCAAGCCTGAACTGACCCTAGAAGCTAAAATGACAAAACTGCGGCTATCATATTTTGGTCACACCATGAGACGACAAGAGTCACTGGAAAAGACAGTCATGCTAGGAAAAGTTGAGGGCAGCAGGAAAAGAGGAAGAGCTGGATTGACTCAATAAAGGAAGCCACAGCCTTCAATTTGCAAGATCTGGGCAAGGCTGTCAAAGATAGGACATTTTGGAGGACTTTGATTCATAGGGTCGCCATGAGTCGGAAGCAACTTGATGGCACTTAACACACACACACACACACACACACACGAAAAAAATTCCAGTGTTTCACTTTTCCCATCTCCACACCAAGGTAGATTGTTCCCTGAAGTACTTTGAGTGCTTTCTCTAGTATGGCAATGAATAACTCAACGGACGCTCTTTGCCATTTCACCAGGGACCTCAATGCAACACATGCTGAGCTATCAGGACATTTATCCTAAGTAGTCCTTTGTACTTCATTGCTCCTAGGCACAGTTCCTTGTATAGGTAGCTTGAGAAATAGTCCTGTATGTTTGCATCTTTTCAAGGCCTGTAGAAAGATCATTCCACTGAAGCTGCAAAAAGATGCCTCCAGAGATTTCAGGCAGTTTCTCATGCGATAAACAATCTCTTTCCCAAGTAATCCCTAAATCGTTTCCACTCCAGGACACATGAATACATGAAGGTGCCATATACTGGGTCAGACCATTGGTCTACTGAGGTTAGTATTGTCTACTCTGACTGGCAGCGACTACAGGCAATTTTAAATATGAGGTGGGGTTCAAAGGACTATACATATGTTGTGTAAGATTCACACACACACATACACACACACATGCAAACAGCTACACATTAAAGTAGTATAAACTCAGAAAAGGTAGTGATCAGAGAGTTTCCCTATGAATTCCAGATCTTCTAATGGAACCCAATTATACACTTCCATAATCTGGAAGGGTTACCGCACTTGTATTCCCAGCGATATATTAAGAGTTTGAAAATGTTATAAAAAATACTGTTTGCACTTTCTATGTATTCCCAGCAATGTATTAAGAGTTTGAAAACGTTATAAAAAATACTGTTCGCACTTTGGCCCCTTTAGCTGTGAAGATGTCTTCCAACCATTTATAAGCCGTGGTATGCAAAACCCCTTTTTAAAGCGATGTTTTTTATAACATTTTCAAACTCTTAATACATTGCTGGGAATACAAAGTGCGGTAACCCTCTGGATGTAGTTGGGAATTATGCATTTAATATCCATTTTCATAATTCAGTTCCCAATATAGGATATATATAAAGAAATTGGCTTCTGTGAATGCCTTAGCTGGACTGGGTGATATGTATTGCACCTTGCACTGAGATGTATGTGACACTGCATAGCTTCTCCCTGTCCTTCAGCATCAGGGCCTGCCATCCATTAGGCAGCCCTTAAAGATAGTCCTAGGGCACCAGTGGTAGAGGGGCACGCCATCTTGCCCTGTTGCCACTCCCCCACCCAGCCTATAACCACTATTACAGTTCCAAGATAGCAGTTATATGATACTTGCTAAATATTTTATGCAAAAGGCAAGTGCCCTATTTTGCACCAGTTGTAGATTCTGGATAGTCTTAACTTAAAGTTAGCCCTAGGGCACCTGTGGTAGAGGGGCACCATCTTGCCCTGCTGCCACTCCCCCACCCAGCCTATGGCATCAGGGGTCTGCCTCAGGAGGTGCTCCAGGCTCTGTGGGTGGCTGGTGGGGAGCCTGCTCCCTCTTCCCTCCCTCTAGCAGGGGATTGGGTAGGGTTGCCAGGTCCCTCTTTGCCACCAGCAGGAGGTTTTTTGGGGTGGAGCCTGAGGAGGGTGGGGTTTGGGGAGGAAAGGGACTTCAATGCCATAGAGTCCAATTGCCAAAGCGGTCTTTTTTCTCCAGGGGAACTGATTTCTACCTGCTGGAGATCAGTTGTAACAGCAGGAGATCTCCAGCTAGTACCTGGAGGTTGGCAACCCTCGGATAGGGCCTAGTGGGCCTGGCCCTCTTCCTACTTACCTCAGCTGTGCTGCATCTTACTGAGGTGGGGAGATTGAGGAGATGGACAGCTTCTCACCATAGTGCAGGGTGGGGGACAGGAAAATGAGTGCCATTTTCCTGCCTCCCACCAATATGGGAGGCAAGAACAATAAGCATCCTCTTCCTACCTTCCCCTGCCTTCCTGCAGTGGGAAAGGAGGGCAGGTTCCATGTTTCTACCTCCCCACATGGGAGGGGGCAGCAGCGGCTGGGGCTCCCTAGCCTCAGCCACCCAAAATTAATGGACTGGTCCATTTTGGCTTTGTTAATTTTATGTTAATTTTAGCTTGCCCTGAACTAGGGTATGATATACAACAACAAGCTACTGCTTGGATTAAGCTACTGTTTCATTCCACAATTTTGGTTGCACAGTGCAAAACTGCCAAAGCATTTCTGTTAGGGTTGCCAGTCTCCAGGTAATATCAAAATAGATACTTCTGTGTACCTTACAGTTCAACCCAAATCATACAGAAACTCAATTATATAAATAAATGTTCCTGTAATAAAACAAGATTATAATATTAGAAAATTGGATTGAACATATATGGACTTAACTCTTTGTAAACATGTTTTTGCGTGATACTGTAGAACATGAATGTATTTTCCAGGGAATGTATGTTGACTATATGGAAGAATTGTATTTTGGATTATAGAATTGGCTTATTTATTGAGTTTCTGTGTAATCTCCAGGTAATGGCAGAAGATCTCCTGCTATTACAACTGATCTCCAGCCGATAGAGATCAGTTCACCTGGAGAAAAGGGCCGCTTTGGACATTGGACTCTATGGCATTTAAGTCCCTCCCCTCTCCAAACCTTGCCCTTTTCAGGCTCTGCCCCAAAAACCTCCCTGCCGATGACGAAGAGGGACCTGGCAACCCTAATTTCTGTGCATATTTTGCCAAAGGAAATCTATTGTTCTCTTGAATTGCTGTACAATATCTCTATGCTTGTTTTCTATGCAAAAAGATACATGGATGTTTCCAAACTCAGTATGTGTCAAAATGGTCAACAGAAGCAATTTTGTTTATTGCCAGAATTGGATTTACATTGGAAGAGATCAGTAACGGCAATTTTATCTGAATTTAAATTATACATAATAACCCCCAGAAGGAAGCAAACTGTGATAAAGCATCTTAAATACTTTCATGCAACTGTAAGTTAAAAAATGTACCGTATTTTCCATTGTCATTTGTGAGTTGACTCTGAATAGCATGTCCAATGGACGATGGCGTGTTTTAAGGCATCGCTTTCCAGATCCGAGCAAGTTGGCTGATTTGACTTTATGAACAGCCTTCTCCAGAAATCTGTGTTTCACTGGCACAACATCTGCAAAGTTTCATGCAAGCTCTCTGGACTCAAGTAGCCACATCTTTCCCATGTACCCCTTTCTCCCACAAGCCGAATTAATCCCAGTGCTGTTTCATAACAACATTTCACACTCAAAATTAACCAAGATTCTACTAAGTAGCAGCAACGGAAAAAAACAACACCTGGAAAATTTGGGAATATTAGGGGAACAGTGATTTTTTTTCCAGCTCCCAATTTTAAAAAAAATGTTGTTGTTTTTTGTGCACACCCCTAGTATTATCGTATTAAAAGGGTCTAACTTCTGCTGGAAGATAAATTTGAGTTTATTTAAAAATGAATAATTTGACAAACTGCAAGAAAGGGTGCCGTTATATTCTGCAGGGAAGAGGATGAACTACATATTCATTTCAGAATTAGTGAAACCAATTGCATTTTACTCATACAAGTTGGCGTAGTCTCTCCAGGGTATATGCTTACACAAACAATGTATGAAACGGGATATCACAAATAAAGGCTGTAGTGAGTATCATAATTTCAGAGAGACAGCTCCCAATCTCCAGCACCATCTAAGTTGCTGCCAGTACATGGCTGTGCCTGCAGTGGCAAACAGAATGTTAGGAGTTTGAGAAACCATATCTGGATATGTCTGACTTGTTGCAGGATCACTTCAATTTCATCCTGCTGTATTTAGCGCCTCAAATACCTGCAGTATTGCCAATGTTTCCCACTGCCTGAAAGCAATTTCATTTGCAGTGTTCTTTTCCAAACAAAACTATAATGGCATTTGGCTTGCTGTGCTCATAAACACAGTGGCAAGCCTAATAACCAAAATCCAAGAATGTGAGAATGTCACAAAATGGATAGTCTCACATTAAGAGTACTGGAACACTACCACTTTGGGAAGATAGGTAAATGTGTCCACTGAGGTCACATATGTTTCCCATGGGAAAGGCACCAAAAACCGAAACAAAAAACCACCACTTTTGCCTGATGCTGCTTCATACATGGTACCATAACGCTCTCTATCATTAACTGGCGCTGCTATGAGATTGTGCTCTTCATGGTATGCCAAGTAAAAATGCTACTTTTTACTACAGGACACTTGATTTATCAGAGTTTATTCATGTATTTTAAGTTTCTATACACTGTCCTTTCCCCCAATAAAACTTGGGTCCTAAGGCAGTTAACCATAGCATTAAAACAAGAATTAAAATAATAACAATAATAATCAGAAAAACAAACCAAAAAACAACTGATCCAGCAAATGCAAAAGCAGACAGCAATAACAGATCACAAAAGGCTACATGAAAACAGAACAGCAGAAAACAGGCACCCTGCCATATACATTGGTCTGTCTCTGCCGCTCCATTCAAATCACACACCCCAACTAAAAGAATCACATAATTATCTTAACCATAGCTTTTAAAAGGCATTCTCACAGGAATTAAAAAAAGGACCATTTGTTTTTATTGTTCCATTGCCACATCAATATGCTATAAAATATTTTAATTTGATTTCTAAGCTAACAGATGTGAGTGCTGTAACGAAAGTGTCCACCATGGAGTTCTCATAGTATGGCATCATGCAACTGCTGGCTGGTACTGGCTGGTACTAATGCAGAACATAATTGCTGGCTGCTTAGAAACTAAAGCAAAACAACAACAAAGAGTGGTAATTGTTTGACAGCTTATCTGGGCATGGGGGGCACAAGTTAATGTGAAAACAGTAGAGAGGTTGCACTAGATGAACTCACATTTCATACCATACCTGACATCCTTTTTTGTTATTTATTTCCGTACCATATTCATAGAGCAAAGTGATCACTTCTCCTTTATACTCACAAGACACCAGAGAAGTGAAAAAGAAAGCAGGCAACATTTGCCTAATAAGGCCAAAGAGAGAGAGAGCAGAGTGTTCCTTAGGGGGAGAAGGGAGAAAGGCTCGGGGCTTTCTTTCTTTCTTTTCTTTTTAAAAAATATTTTATTAACATTTTAAAAATTACAAACATTTAACATACACATACACATTCGCATACAGATTGGGCTTCTTCCAGGGAACTCAATTAACATTTTTAAATAATACCATGATTAGTCAATGCCTAACATATATGCTTAGTAATGCTAATTAATACATTGCTTTTAGCTTATCTATACTCGATGTAAGCATTCAACTCAGGGCTTTCTTGATTGACTGTAGGCAGTAGCCACTAGGATTACATACATATGTGAAGCATTATTATGTACAAAAAATTATATCCCACCTTTCTGTCCTTTCAAAAGACCACTAAGGTGGCTAAAACATACATGATAAAATAAATTATAAAACCATTAAAATAAACTCTCCTCTCAAACAACTTTTAAGAGAGTTTTTAAAAATTTCAGTTCCAATCCTGAAGGATATATGGTGGGACTTTGCCTTCTTCTCTCTTCCCAATGCCTGCCCTGCATTAAAAAGAAGGCTTGTAAAAAACTAAGAAGATAACACCTCTGAGTAAAAGCCTGGGTTAAAAAAATAAATTCTAGCCTGGCGCTTAAAAGAAAGTAAAATAGGTACCAGGTGAGCCTCAAAAGAAAGTGCCTTCCAAGGTCGCCGCACAAAATACCTTGTCTCTGACTGCTACCCGCCTCACCTCTGAAGGCAGGGGCCCAGAGAGCAGGGCTTGAGAGGCAGATATTAACTGGTGGGCTGGTTAATATGGGAGGAGACAGTATTTCAAGCATCCTCACCCCAAATCATTTAAAGGCATAAAGCTGAGAACCGAGACTTTGAATTGTGTCCAGAAAAAGCTAGGTAACCAGTGCAGATCTTTCAGCACAGTACACTAAGTTGGATGGGATCAGAGTGTGGATCACTGTAGCCAGATCATCCTTTTTGAGGAACAGCTATATCTGGTGAACCAGCTGGAGGTGATGAAAGACTCTATGTGCAATAGAGGAGACCTGAGCCTCCAACCGTAGTCCAGGATCCAGTAGCACCCCCAAGCTATGAACCTGCTTCTACAGGAGAGGCTGGCTCTGCAGTCCCCAAACAGCTTCTCCATTGATCAAAAGCACCTCAGTCTTGTCTGGACTGCTCTTCAATGTACTGGACCTCATCCATCCAATTACCGTCTCCAGACACTTATTGAGGTGGAAGTCCCACCTGTTTCAGCTGTTAAGGAGAAATAATTATGTCTGTCATCCACATAGTGGTAGCACCTCTCTCCCAATCCCCAGATGACCTCTCCTAGCCATTTCATGTTGAGCTTAAACAGCATGTGGAACCCTGTGGAACTCCATAGCATAAATGCCATGAGGCCAAGCAGCAACAGAAGTATACCATGATCAATGTTATCAACAGCTACTGACATGTCCTGGAGGATCAATAGGGATGCACACTCTCTGTCACTCTGTGGGTGAAGGTCATAAGTCAAGGGATTCAAGGCTGTTTCTATCCCAAAGCCAGGCCTGAATCCAGACTGAAATGGGTCTAGAGATAATCCATTTTATCCAAGACTGCCTGAAGCTATGTAGCCACCACCAACTTAAGCACCTTGCCCAACAGTGGAATTTTAGGCATGGGGTGGTACTTGTTTGGGTCTTTTAGGTGTAGAGATGACTCCACACCATAGTCATGACCTGAGAGAACCCCAAGAATTTATGAGGATAGACATAATTTTCCACTATGGGGTAAATAGCAGCTCCACAAAGTTATTTCATGTTAGCAAAATAAGGTCTTGGGAAGGTCCTAAATCCTTCTTATTCCAATCATCTAAAATTCAGGCCTCTAGTTAACAGTCAAAGGATATTAACTATTCAGTTCAAGTTACGTACAATTTGATGAAGAGTGGTCTTTCATGTAGGGATATTAGCCAGCAATACAATCTCCCATTCTGAAGATCTATTTTCCAAGAGCCAGATGTGGTTCACAAAATGGACTGACACTTATTAGATAATAGAAATCTAACAGAAATATTATAGCTTCGTATATTCATATAACAGGGTGAGGATCTTGAGTACCTGCAGAAGCTAATTTCTTAAATGCCTGAACAAGGAGAATTCATCTCGGATGGCAGGGCCTGACAAAAACGCTCTTCAACATTTCTCAGATGAAACCATGGGAACTTAATGTGTATTTACTCAGAAGTGACAGCCGCAGACTTCGATGGGGCTGTAGACTGTATTTGTTTCCCCCCGTTCAGTACAGCGTCTTAAACAGGCAGTTTTGTATGTGCAAGTGACCATAAATCCTCCCTTCCTTACATGTCATCTGAATTGGACTCGTAATAATTACATTGAAAAACTTGAGGGGTTATGGAATGCAACCTGCACATGAACAAGTTGTGGTAAATTCTCTACAAGCTCTCTTTATTGGTTTAAGAATAACGGTGTGGATGGCCTTGAGTTTTGTTTGGGGGCTGTGACAGAGATTAAAGCACCTTGGTCCTTGCAGAGCACTTGCTTTCCCTTTGCTAAGAAATGAAAATTCCTGCCAATTCTCAGCCTTAGATTGTTCAAAATTGTAACTCCATTGGTTACGCAAAACATGGTGCCAGCTTTTGAGTTCTAAAGAGCCTTTTAAAAACAAATGTTATAAAAAAATTAATGAAGGAGATAAAAATCAGATTTTCTGAGTTGAAATCTGAAAACCCTGCCTTGCCATCCTTTGGTGTTAGATGCTGGAAACAGTGCCTGGCACTTCTGTGCAATATTTTCACAGTTGGAACAATGTATAAAACCGACTTATTAAATGCTTATAATAGCTAGGTGATGTACAAAATGGAAAACACCCAGGCCCCATCCCACAGGCTCTACCATATTCAAATTCCTTGCCTCATTATGAGGGAAGGTAGGCTAGCCTCTACTTTTTCAACATCCCTGCCCTATCCAATTCCAGTAGCTCAGCCCATATCAGCCACTTCCTGCCCTGCTGCTTAAATCTGAGCCGCTGATAGGGTTGCTGGGTCCCTCTTTGCTACCGGCAGGAGGTTTTTGGGGGCGGAGCCTGAGGAGGGCAGGGTGTGGGGAGGGGAGGTACTTCAATGCCATAGAGTCCAATAGCCAAAGCGGCCATTTTCTCCAGGTGAACTGCTCTCTATCGGCTGGAGATCAGTTGTACTAGCAGGAGATCTCCAGCTAGTACCTGGAGGTTGGCAACCCTAGCTGCTGATGTCACAACCCCAGAGTTCTGGCATCCATGGCGATTCAGATTTCCTAAGTATGCTTCAGTTGACACCTGCCCTCCTGATAGTTGGGCTCCCTCCTGCTCTCATTTTCTGCTGCTCCTTTCTCCACCCCCCTCTTTTTGCCTTCAACTAGGCTACATATGCTTCTTTTTATCTCCCCATACTCTTCAGAATATTTATTTAATTGCTGTTTTAGTGTTGAGGAGTTATGCTTGATTTTTTGTTTTGTTTTTTGCTCTCCTGTCACAGCTGATTTATGGCAACCCCATCGGGTTTTCAAGGCAAAAGATGTTCAGAGGTGGTTTGCCATTGCCTGCCTCTGCGTAGTGACCCTGGTATTCCTTGGAGGTCTCTCATCCAAACGTTAGCCAGGGTCAGGGCTGAGAATGTGTGACTGGCCCAAGGCCATTCAGCAAGCCTCCATGGCACGAATAAGGATTCGAACC
Organism: Euleptes europaea; assembly: GCF_029931775.1. Lineage (NCBI taxonomy): Eukaryota > Metazoa > Chordata > Lepidosauria > Squamata > Sphaerodactylidae > Euleptes > Euleptes europaea. The sequence goes on from NC_079317.1 coordinate 83,041,804, forward strand.
TAGGTTTCCCAGATCCTAGTCTGAAACCTTAACCACTACACCATGCCGGCTCTCATGGTTGATTTAGGTGCTATCATTTTAGACCTACGGGATGTTTTTAGGTAAGTATGTTTTTACTTACCTAAGCCTTCGACAATATTATGTTTTTACTATTATGCGTACTGTAAATTATCTGTTTTAATTCTCATGTTGTACACCACTCTGAGCCCTCCCTCAGTGGGGGAAGAGTAGAATAGAAATATAATAAATAAATAAAAATAAGTAAGAGTGGGATCTGCAGTTGTGTTCATAGCAGTTCCTGAGGCTGTGAGCCAGTTCAGTGGATTCCTGTATTTTTAGAAAAGGCCTGTATTCAAATTAAAAGCAGGGCCCTAAAAGGCAGAGACTAATCAATGGCAGGTGAGAAAAGCCACAGTTTTTGATATAGAAACTTGCAGAGGTGAGGGGGTGATTGGCGGGAGGCATGGGTGGGTTTAGACTGAGTGGGGGGATACTCAGGGTAGGAATAGGTGAAAAGGAAAAGATAAATAATCTTGGGGAAGGAGGTAATGTGTGTGGTTGTTTCATTTTTGCATGTATATATGAAAGAAGATATTTTTTAAAAAGCAGGGTCTAGATTTTGTTGAGCACACTGACTTTGCGTTTTCATAATAATGTGTGTGTGTGTGTGTGTGTGTGTAAAGTGTCGTCAAGTTGCAGTTGACTTATGGCGACCCCTTATGGGGTTTTCAAGGCAAGAGACTAACAGAGGTGGTTTGCCAGTGCCTTCCTCTGCACAGCAACCCTGGACTTCCTTGGTGGTCTCCCACCCAAATACTAACCAGGGCTGACCCTGCTTAGCTTCTGAGATCTGACAAGATCAGGCTAGCCTAGGCCATCCAGGTCAGGGCTGTAACATTGTGCTGCCCTGATAAATTAGAATTTGTCCCAACTCACAGGCTCAACCATATTCAGAATCTTTGCCTCGTTATGAGGGAAGGTAGACTAGCCACTACTTTTTTCAATATCCCTGCCCTATCCAATTCCAGTAGCTCAGTCTTCAGCCTCTGATCCCACATATCAACCACTTCTGCCCCTGCTGCATAAATCTGAGACACTGATGTCACAATTAGGATTGCCAAGTCCCTCTTCTTTGGGGCGGAGCCTGAGGAGGGCGGGGTTTGGGGAGGGGAGGGACTTCAATGCCATGGAGTCCAATGGCTAAAGCAGCCATTTTTTCCAGGTGAACTGATCTCTGTCACCTGGAGATCAGTTGAAATCAATTGAAACAAGACAATACACTTTTCAACAATATATATTTACAAGGCTAACAAATAATTTACTAATTAACACTGACCACTATAGACAAAAAATAGCACATATTGTTTCTGAAGAAACCGAACTTTAAAGAAGAAAACATCTCAATTATCACTAATCAGTCTATCATCTACCCCATATTTCATAGAAACATTATTTTAGATGCCCCCTTGATTTTCTGATAGGTGGAAAGATGTAATGAGTTGGTAGGACTGAGAAATCAGGAACAGGTGTTACGGTTGTAAAAGAAGAAGAAATATATGTTACGCTCTTATATATGCCACATCTCATGAGTCCCTCTTCGCTACCGGTGGGAAGTTTTTGGGGCAGAGCCTGAGGAGGGCAGGGTTTAGGGTGGGAAGGGGCCTCAATGCCATGGAGTCCAATGGCCAAAGCAGCCATTTTCTCCAGGTGAACTGATCTCTGTCACCTGGTCCTGGAGATCAGTCGAAATAGCAGGAGACCTCCAGCTACTACCTGGAGGCTGGCAACCCTAGTCACAATGCCAGAGTTGTGGCATCCATGGTGATGCAGATTTCTGATGGATACTTCCTCAGGGGTACTTGACAGACAGCAAATTTTCTCCACCTCAAGAATACATCTTTACTCTTCCCTCTTCTAAGAGAGACAAGATACCTAGCCTCTACCTTAAGGACTTTGCTGGGAACTTCTGGTCCTCCTGTACCTCTCTGTTTTAGACTGAGTGGCCCCCTGTAAAAATGAGGATATTTTTGTAGATTTAGGGGGTGGGGCCGGAAATGATAGAACAATCTAATGTCCCCCCCACACACACACACACACACTCCTGCGCAGGAGGGGCCCTTGGAGAAGCCAACTGCCACTGATTGACTAATCAAAACTAATGAGACCACTGCTTTAAACATTGTCTCTTGGAATATCGCTGGTTGGAAAAGGAAAGCAAGTGACATTGATTTTCTCAACTTTTCGACCAGGTTTGATATTATTTTACTACAAGAGACACGGTCTGATTTGTATTTAGAAGGTTCTATTTCGTTCACTATGCCTGCTGTTGTTGCTAGTTCCCGGGGTCGTCGCAGTGGGGGCTTATGCTATATGCTCTCAACCCCTCTTTGCTCATCATATGTGGCCCTTCCACCTTGCCCTCCCCTGTCACAAGGTTTTCTTATCACATGATCTAGTATTACTTTATTGTTTATAAATGTGCATTTTCCCCTTATAGTATTTGTGTAATTTCTCAAACTCAGTGGGATACTTTATAGAATTATATTGTAGACCCAGAAGCTTCAATCCCACTAGTGGAAACTTTTCTCACTGGAGATTTAAATGCTAGGATACGGAAAGATGATTTCTCCTTAAGATCAGCCATTCATCTTGATATGCATGATGTCCCTTCCATTCCTCATCTCTCCATAAGACAATCCAAAGATTTTTTCAGTCACTCATGCTGGGGGGAAAAAATCAGGTTTTCCGAGTTGAAATCTTAAAACCCTTCCTTGCCGTTAACGTTGCTTTTCAAGTGTTTACAGCTACTTGTGGTTAGACGTTCCTCATGGAATGCACAACAATCCCCCAGTGCTGTAGGACAGAGCAGAGCTGGAAAGAACACTGTACGCCACCTTGAGCTCCCTGAAGGAAAGGGGGCAAAAATGTGCAAAAGACATTCTTTAGGGGATCACATTCTTTAGGTCATTTTTTTAAAAAAATAGAAGAACTTATTAAGCACCAACAAATAACTAAGGGTAGCACAAAACTGAAAGGAAACAGTGCCTGTCACATCTGTGTAATATTTTCACAGTTGGAACAGTGTATAAAACCAACTTATTAAGTGCTTATAATAGCTAGGTGATGTACAAAATGGAAAAAACACAGGTCCCATCCCACAGGCTCTACCATATTAAAATTCTTTGCCTTGTTATGACAGAAGGTAGGCTTGCCTCTACTTTTTCAATATCCCTGCCCTATCCAATTCCAGTAGCTCAGTCTGATCCCACATATGAGACATTTCTGCCCTGCTGCTGTAATCTGAGCCACTGCTATATAACAATGCCAGAATTATGGCATCCATGGTGATGCAGATTTCCGAAGGATGCTTCAGCAGACACCTGCCCTCCTGACTGACAGTTGGCCTCCCTCCTGCTCTCGTTTTCTGCAGCCCCTTTCTCCATCCCCCTCTTTTTGTCTTCAACTAGGCTATGTATGCTTTTTCTCCCCCCCCCCATATTCTTTACAATATTTATTTAGTTGCTCTTTTATGGCAACTTCGTAGGGTTTTCAAGGCAAGACATGTTCAGAGTTGTTTTGCCATTTCCTGCCTCTGTGTAGTGACCCTGGTATTCCTTGGAGGTCTCTCATCCAAATGCTAGCCAGGGTCAGGGCTGAGAGTGTGTGACTGGCCCAAGGTCACCCAGCAAGACTCCATGGCATGAGTAGGCATTCCAACCTGGGCTCCCCAGATCCTAGTCTGAAACCTTAACCACTACACCATGCTGGCTCCCATGGCTGATTTAGGTGCCATCATTTTAGACCTATGGTGTGTTTTTACGTAAGTATGTTTTTATTATTATGCGTACTGTAAATTGTCACATAACTTTTTATTCTCATGTTGTACATCACCCTGAGCCCTGTCTCGGTGTGGGGAAGGGTAGGGTGGAATATAAATATAATAAACAAATAAAATAAGTAAGAGTGGGACCTGCAGTTGTTGTGTTCATAGCAGTTCCTGAGGTTGTGAGCCAGTTCAGTGGATTCCTGTATTTTTAGAAAAGGCCTGTATTCAAATTAAAAGCAGGGCCCTAAAAAGCAGAGACTAATCAACCGCAGGTGAGAAAAGACACAGTTTTTGATATGGAAGCTTGCAGGGGTGAGAGGTGATTGGCAGGAGGCATGGGTGGGTTTAGACTAAGTGGGGGGATACTCAGGGTAGCAATAGTTGGAAAGGAAAAGATAAATAATCTTGGGGAAGGAGGTAATGTGTGTGGTTGTTTCATTTTTGAATGTATAGATAAAAGAAGATATTTTTGAAAAGCACACGGACTTTGGGTTTTTGTAACATCGTACTTCCCTGATAAATTAGAATTGGCACAGGATAGTGAATATACCCCAAATACAATTTGTGTAATTTTGGGAATAGGTATAACTATTGGGTGATGTACAAAATGGAAAATGCACAGGGTCTAGCCCACAGGCTACAACATTCACCTTCTTAGCCTTGAAGGAAGGGAAGGTAGATTAGACACTGCAATCTTCATCTTCAATCAGAGATGATTCATCCATCCTAAAAGGACACAAGTGTGTCCGATTCCAGTTCTAACAGCCCATCTCACAGCTTTTGATCTGTGAGATCAGAGAGAGAGATTAGCCTCTGCTGCTTGGCTGCTTAGGTCGTCCTCTCCAGCCACCAAGGCCGCAAAGCCAGAATGCCGGTATCCTTGGCAAGGAGCATTCGAAAAGATGCTTTAGATGACAGCCTGGTGGAACGCTCTACCGAGAAACATCGGCCCTGCAGGACTTTAAAGAGTTCCACAGGGCCTGTAAGTAGGGTTGCCAGGTCCCTCTTCGCCACTGGCAGGAGGTTTTGGGGGAGGAGCCTGAGGAGTTTGCGGTGGGGAGGGACTTCAATGCCATAGAGTCCAGTTGCCAAAGTGGTCATTTTCTCCAGGGGAACTGATCTCTATTGGCTGGAGATCAGTTGTAATAGCCGGAGATCTCCAGCTAGTACCTGGAGGTTTGAACCCTAGTAGTAAGGGAGAAATTGATTTGGGATGCAAGAGAGCATACGGTGAGGTAATTAACTCTATGAAGAAGGGACTGATCTCACACATAATATCATTTGGTTCCAACTCTAGGATTCTGACCGAAGACCTCTACAAACAGCAGTTACAGGTACACCTGTTTTTTCTTAGCCTCCCTAAGACACTTAAGAAGCCACAACTTGTGAGGCATGCCAGTTAAATGGAGAAAGCTTGTAGAGTTAATTATGCTACTAATATCAATTGCTTCTGGTGGGGGAAGGATGCCGCTGGTGGCCAAGACCACAGGGTAGCCTATTCACAGGAATATGATTCCAAATTCACAAGAGCCGCTAGCCACTGGCGCTCTGCCTGGCCCCCTCTCTCGTTACAAGGTAGCCCCATATGTCATTTCCATGACCTTTTGGAGCAGTGACCTCTGGGCTCTTGTGGCATCACAGTCCCAGCTTAGCAAGAGAGGCCTTGTTACCTTGAGGGCACTGCTAACTTCAGAGGATAGCCAGCTCAGGGGCACAGAGGCAAGCAACAGGAAGAGGGGGAGGAGGAGGAATCCAGAAATGGTCCTTGGGGACCAACACTCCAGTCTGAAAGAGTCAGTGTGGAGTGGTGGTCTGGTAGTCTGAACGGGATGTAGGGTGCACGGGCTTAAATCCCCACTGAGCTATAAAACCTAATGTATGCTGTGAGGATAAAATTCAGGACAAGAGTCCGAAATTATCCACCCTGAAATTTTGGGAAAAGGGTGGATTAGAGTGGTAACTGGTCAATGAGTAATGTCTATAGATGTCTATCGATGCACTGCCTACAGGGCTCATTGTGTGCTCTTTCTTCTAGACAGCAGCCAAGGGGCCTTGGGAGGATAACCCTGCAGGCTGAAGTCAAAATGCCCCTGAGTTCCCAGAATGGTTCTTCATTCCGGAATCTCCCTCTGTTTCTCCGCCGGACAGAGGCAGCAAGCAGATGGGTCAAAGCAGACGGCAAAGGAGGAGGGCGGAAGCACAGAAGAGGAGGCTGATCCTGTGGATGGGAGAGGACGAGAAAGGCAAGTTCTTCTGCGAAAGCAGGGAACTTGTAGTGTAAGAGCTGGTAACGCATGACCTGAAGCCAGGCAGAGTATCGGGTATCTGACGCTCCTGAGGAAGTTAGCTGAAGTTAGTGAACGAGGGCACGGATGGGGGGATGAATGGGGGTGTTCCATCGCTTAGAGGCTTGTGCTTTCAGCAGACTCAACCATATTCAAAATCTTTGCCTCATTATGAGGGAAGGTAGACTAGCCACTACTTTTTTCAATATCCCTGCCCTATCCAATTCCAGTAGCTCAGTCTTTAGCCTCTGATCCCACATATCAACCACTTCTGCCCCTGCTGCTTAAATCTGAGGCACTGATGTCACAATTAGGGTTGTCAAGTCCCACTCCTTGGGGCGGAGCCTGAGGAGGGCGGGGTTTGGGGAGGGGAGGGACTTCAATGCCATGGAGTCCAATGGCTAAAGCAGCCATTTTCTCCAGGTGAACTGATCTCTGTCACCTGGAGATCAGTTGAAATCAGTTGAAACAAGGCAATACACTTTTCAATAATATATATTTTTACAAGGCTAACAAGTAATTTACTAATTAACACTGACCACTATAGACAAAAAATAGAACATATTGTTTCTGAAGAAACCGAACTTTAAAGAAGGAAAACATCTCAATTATCACTCATCAGTCAATCATCTACCCCATAGTTCATAGAAGCGTTATTTTAGATGCCCCCCTGATTTTCTGATAGGTGGAAAGATGTAATGAGTTGGTAGGACTGAGAAACCAGGAACAGGTGTTATGGTTGTAAAAGAAGAAGAAATATATGTTACACTCTTTATATATGCCACATATCATGAGTCCCTCTTCGCTACCGGTGGGAGGTTTTTGGGGCAAAGCCTGAGGAGGGCGGGGTTTAGGGTGGGAAGGGGCCTCAATGCCATGGAGTCCAATGGCCAAAGCGGCCATTTTCTCCAGGTGAACTGATCTCTGTCACCTGGAGATCAGTCGAAATAGCAGGAGACCTCCAGCTACTACCTGGAGGCTGGCAACCCTAGTCACAATGCCAGAGTTGTGGCATCCATGGCGATGCAGATTTCTGAAGGATACTTCCTCAGGGGTACTTGACAGACAGCAAATTTTCTCCACCTCAAGAATACATCTTTACTTCTACTCCTAAGAGAGACAAGATACCTAGCCTCTACCTTAAGGACTTTGCTGGGAACTTCTGGTCCTCCTGTACCTCTCTGTTTTAGACTGAGTGGCCCCCTGTAAAAATGAGGATATTTTTGTGGATTCAGGGGGTGGGGCTGGAAATGATAGTACAATCTAATGTCCTCCCCCACTCCTGCGCAGGAGGGGCCCTTGGAGAAGCCAACTGCCACCGATTGACTAATCACAACTAATGAGGCCACTGCTTTAAACATTGTCTCTTGGAATATCGCTGGTTGGAAAAGGAAAGCAAGTGACATTGATTTTCTCAACTTTTCGACCAGGTTTGATATTATTTTACCACAAGAGACATGGTCTGAAACAGATTTGTATTTAAAAGGTTCTATTCCGTTCACTATGCCTGCTGTTGTCACTAGTTCCCGGGGTCGTCGCAGTGGGAGCTAGCCACTGGCACTCTGCCTGGCCTCCTCTCTCGTTACAAGGTAGCCCCATATGTCATTTCCATGACCTTTTGGAGCAGTGACCTCTGGGCTCTTGTGACATCATAGTCCCAGCTTAGCAAGAGAGGCCTTGTTACCTTGAGGGCACTGCTAACTTCAGAGGATAGCCAGCTCAGGGGCACAGAGGCAAGCAACAGGAAGGGGGGGAGGAGGAGGAATCCAGAAATGGTCCTTGGGGACCAACACTCCAGTCTGAAAGAGTCAGTGTGGAGTGGTGGTCCGGTGGTCCGAACAGGATGTAGGGTGCACGGGCTTAAATCCCCACTGAGCTATAAACCTTAATGTATGCTGTGAGTATAAAGTTCAGGACAAGAGTCCGAAATTATCCCTGCCCTATCCAATTCCATTAGCTCAGTCTTCAGCCTCTGATCTCATACATCAACCACTTCTGCCCCTGCTACTTAAATCTGAGGCTTGCCAAGTCCCTCTAGTTGTCGCTAGTTCCTGGGGTTATCGCATTGGGGGCTTATGCTATATGCTCTCAACCCCTCTTTGCTCATCACATGTGTCCCTTCCAGCTTGCCCTCCCCTGTCACAAGGTTTTCTTATCACATGATCTGGTATTACTTTATTGTTTATAAATGTGCATTTCCCCCTTATAGTAGTCGTGTAATTTCTCAAACTCAGTGGGATACTTTATAGAATTATATTGTAGAACCAGAAGCTTCCATCCCGCTAGTGGAAACTTTTCTCACTGGAGATTTAAATGCTAGGATAGGGAAAGATGATTTCTCCTTAAGATCAGCCATGCATCTTGATATGCATGATGTCCCTTCCATTCCTCATCTCTCCATAAGACAATCCAATGATTTTTTCAGTCACTCATGCTGGGGGGGAAAAATCAGGTTTTCCAAGTTGAAATCTTAAAACCCTGCCTTGCCGTTAACGTTGCTTTTCAAGTGTTTACAGCTACTTGTGGTGAGACGTTCCTCATGGAACACACAACAACCCCCCCAGTGCTGTATCACTACAAAAAGCCAAAATTTGTGATGGCAAGCTACCCCAAGTCAGGGTCTGAAATCAATTTTATTCAAAGATGGAAGACTTTAACTGGGCCGGTCAGCGGCCATATACAGTACAAGACTAAAAGAGCCGGTCTCTCTTTCTCTCCTCCCCCCACCTACCTCACAAAGTTATTGTGAGGACAGAGCAGAGCTGGAAAGAACACTGTGCGCCACCTTGAGCTCCCTGAAGGAAAGGGGGCAAAAATGTGCAAAAGACATTCTTTAGGTGATTTTTTTAAAAAATAGAAGAACAACTTATTAAGCACCAACAAATAACTAAGCGTTGCACAAACCTAAGAACATAAGAAAGGCCCTGCTGGATCAGCCCAAGGCCCATCAAGTCCAGCAGTCTGTTCACACAGTGGTCAACCGGGTGCCTCTAGGAAGCCACTATCAAGACGAGTGCAGCAGCACCATCCTGCCTGTGTTCCACCGCACCCAAAATAATAGGCATGCTCCTCTGATACTAGAGAGAATAGGTATGCAGCATGACTAGTATCCATTCTAACTAACAGCCATTAATACCCCTCTCCTCCATGAATATGTCCACTCCCCTCTTAAAGCCCTCCAAGCTGGCAGCCATCACCACTTCCTGGAGCAGGGAGTTCCACAATTTAACTATGCGTTGTGTGAAAAAATACTTTTATCTGTTTTGAATCTCTCACCCTCCAGCTTTAGCAGATGACCCCGTGTTCTAGTATTATGGGAGAGGGAGAAAAACTTCTCCCTGTCCACCTTCTCCAAACCATGCATAATTGTATAGACTTCTATCATGTCTCCCCTCAGCCTTCTTTCCAAGCTAAACAGCCCTAAGTGTCTTAACCGCTCCCCATAGGACAGTTGCTCTAGTCCCCTAATCATTTTGGTTGTTCTTTTCTGCAACTGAAAGGAAACAGTGCCTGTCACATCTGTGTAATATTTTCACAGTTGGAACAGTGTATAAAACCAACTTATTAAGTGCTTATAATAGCTAGGTGATGTACAAAATGGAAAAAACACAGGTCCCATCCCACAGGCTCTACCATATTAAAATTCTTTGCCTTGTTATGAGAGAAGGTAGACTAGACTCTACTTTTTCAATATCCCTGCCCTATCCAATTCCAGTAGCTCAGTCCACAGCCTCTGATCCCACATATGAGACATTTCTGCCCTGCTGCTTTAATCTGAGCCACTGCTGTAACAATGCCAGAATTATGGCATCCATGGTGATGCAGATTTCCGAAGGATGCTTCAGCTGACACCTGCCCTCCTAACTGACAGTTGGCCTCCCTCCTGCTCTCGTTTTCTGCAGCTCCTTTCTCCATCCCCCTCTTTTTGTCTTCAATTAGGCTACGTATGTTTTCATCTCCCCATATTCTTTACAATATTTATTTAGTTGCTCTTTTATGGCAACTTCGTAGGGTTTTCAAGGCAAGAGACGTTCAGAGTTGTTTTGCCATTTCCTGCCTCTGTGTAGTGACCCTGGTATTCCTTGGAGGTCTCTCATCCAAATGCTAGCCAGGGTCAGGGCTGAGAGTGTGTGACTGGCCCAAGTTCACCCAAAAAGACTCCATGGCATGAGTAGGCATTCAAACCTGGGCTCCCCAGATCCTAGTCTGAAACCTTAACCACTACACCATGCTGGCTCTCATGGCTGATTTAGGTGCCATCATTTTAGACCTATGGTGTGTTTTTACATGCATATGTTTTTATTATTATGCGTACTGTAAATTGTCACATAACTTTTTATTCTCATAGCACCTTAAAGACTAACAAAAATATTTTCTGGTAGGGTATGAGCTTTCGTGAGCCACAGCTCACTTCTTCAGATACAGCTAGAATGTGAATCCATCGGTCTTTAAGTAGAGGAACAGTATGTAAATGTGAATAGCAGGCTTGATGGGATTAGGTGTGATATGCAGAAGAGTCTGTGATGTCCAGGGGAGAGATGGGTGTGGAGAAATAAGCATTGGTAATGGGCCATGAATGCAAGGTCTTTATTCAGCCCAGGTAAATGCATTGACTTTAGTTTGAATATCAACTGTAATTCAGCAGTTTCTCTTTCCAATCTCCCTTTAAAATTCCTTTGTAAGAGAACTGCTACTCTTAAATCTGCAACAGAATGTCCTGGAAGGTTGAAATGTTCACCAACTGGTTTTTGAATATTGTGGTTTCTGATGTCAGACTTATGTCCATTTAACCTTTGTCTAAGAGACTGACCTGTTTGTCCAATGTAGATTGTGGAAGGGCACAACCTAAAACAACTTCTCACCCATGATGATAAACTACTTAACAAGAACATGGACTCTGGCACCAAGGCCTGCAACAAACCAAGGTGCCAACTTTGCCCTCATATAGATTCTAGGAACACCATCTCTGGACCCACCAATGTCAGCCATACTATCGCAGGTTCATATTCCTGCTCATCTTCTAATGCAGGCTGAAGTCAAAATGCCCCTGAGTTCCCAGAATGGTTCTTCGTTCCAGAATCTCCCTCTGTTTCTCCGCCGGACAGAGGCAGCAAGCAGATGAGTCAAAGCAGACGGAAGAGGAGGAGGGTGGAACTAGCACAGAAGAGGAGGCTGATCCTGTGGATGGGAGAGGATGAGAAAGGCACGTTCTTCTGCGAAAGCAGGGAACTTGTAGTGTAAGAGCTGGTAACACATGACCTGGAGTATCGGGTATCTCACGCTCCTAAGGAAGTAAGCTGATGAAAGCTGGCAGAAGTCAGCTGGCAGAAGCGGGTGGATATTTGTGGATGGAAACTGGGGAGTGTCTGTGTGTGGCAGGTAGTGAACGAGGGCACAAATGGGGGGATGAATGGGGGTGTTCCATCGCTTGAAGCCTTATGCTCTCAGCATGGGGCAGACAGACGCTGGTGGAACTGGCTAATGAAGGGGGACGGAAGTACGTGGAAGATGCCAATGGAGGCGAGTGCACGGCCAGTCTGCTTACCGACTGTTTGCCTTGCAGGGATGTGCGAAGTGGGCCTTTTGGAGAAGCGGGGCCGTGAACAAGATCAAGAGGACTACGGTGCTGCTGCAAGGATCCGGCAGAGGAGGAGGGCGGAAGCACAGAAGCGGAGGCTGATCCTGTGGATGGGAGAGGATGAGAAAGGCAAGTTCCTCTGCGAAAGCGGGGAACTTGTAGTGTAAGAGCTGGTAACGCATGACCTGAAGCCAGGCGGAGTATCAGGTATCTGACGCTCCCGAGGAAGTTGGCTGATGGAAGCTGGCAGAGTCGGCTGGCGGAAGCGGGTGGATATTTGTGGATGGAAGCTGGGGAGTGTCTGTGTGTGGCAGGGAGTGAATGAGGGCACGAATGGGGGGATGAATGGGGGTGTTCCATCGCTTGGAGCCTTGTGCTCTCAGCATGGGGCGCTGGCGATGGATGATTGATGATGGATGGATGGGAGCGAGTGCAGATTCGTATGTCGAAGCCTGTGGATGCTGGCACACGTCGGCTAGCAGGAACAGGTGGATATCCGTGGATGGAAGCTGGGGAGTGTCTGTGTGTGGAAGGGAGTGAATGGGAGTGTAAATGGGAGTGTGGATGGGAGAGTGAATGGGAGTGTGAATGGGGGTCGGAATGGGGGTGTTCCATTGCTGCGAAGCTATGCTTTCAGCATGGGGCACTGGCATGAATGGCGATGGATGAATGGGAGCCAGCGGATATTCGTGGGTTGAAGCCAGTGATGCTGGCAGATGTCGGCTAGCAGAACGGGTGGATATGTGCGAATGGAAGTGCGAATGAGAGCATGAACCGGGGTGTTCTATTGCTGCGAAGCTATGCTTTCAGCATGGGGCACTGGCGAGGATGGACGATGGACAAATGCCGATGGATGAATGGGAGCCAGCGGATATTCACGGGTTGAAGCCAGTGGATGCCGGCAGACAGACGCTGGTGGAACTGGCTAACGGAGGGGGATGGAAGTACCTGGAGGATACCGGTGGAAGCGAGTGCACGGCCAGTCTGCTTACCACCTGTTTGCCTTGCAGGGATGTGTAAAGTGGGCCTTTTGGAGAAACGGGGCCGTGAACATGATCAAGAGGACTACGGTGCTGCTGCAAGGATCCGGCAGAGGAGGAGGGCGGAAGCACAGAAGCGGAGGCTGATCCTGTGCATGGGAGAGGATGAGAAAGGCAAGTTCCTCTGCGAAAGCGGGGAACTTGTAGTGTAAGAGCTGGTAACGCATGACCTGAAGCCAGGCGGAGTATCAGGTATCTGACGCTCCCGAGGAAGTTGGCTGATGGAAGCTGGCAGAGTCGGCTGGCGGAAGCGGGTGGATATTTGTGGATGGAAGCTGGGGAGTGTCTGTGTGTGGCAGGGAGTGAATGAGGGCACGAATGGGGGGATGAATGGGGGTGTTCCATCGCTTGGAGCCTTGTGCTCTCAGCATGGGGCGCTGGCGATGGATGATTGATGATGGATGGATGGGAGCGAGTGCAGATTCGTATGTCGAAGCCTGTGGATGCTGGCACACGTCGGCTAGCAGGAACAGGTGGATATCCGTGGATGGAAGCTGGGGAGTGTCTGTGTGTGGAAGGGAGTGAATGGGAGTGTAAATGGGAGTGTGGATGGGAGAGTGAATGGGAGTGTGAATGGGGGTCGGAATGGGGGTGTTCCATTGCTGCGAAGCTATGCTTTCAGCATGGGGCACTGGCATGAATGGCGATGGATGAATGGGAGCCAGCGGATATTCGTGGGTTGAAGCCAGTGATGCTGGCAGATGTCGGCTAGCAGAACGGGTGGATATGTGCGAATGGAAGTGCGAATGAGAGCATGAACCAGGGTGTTCCATTGCTGCGAAGCAATGCTTTCAGCATGGGGCACTGGCGAGGATGGACGATGGACGAATGCCGATGGATGAATGGGAGCCAGCGGATATTCACGGGTTGAAGCCAGTGGATGCCGGCAGACAGACGCTGGTGGAACTGGCTAACGGAGGGGGATGGAAGTACCTGGAGGATGCCGGTGGAAGCGAGTGCACGGCCAGTCTGCTTACCGCCTGTTTGCCTTGCAGGGATGTGCGAAGTGGGCCTTTTGGAGAAGCGGGGCCGTGAACATGATCAAGAGGACTACGGTGCTGCTGCAAGGATCCAGCAGAGGAGGAGGTCGGAAGCACAGAAGCGGAGGCTGATCCTGTGGATGGGAGTGGATGAGAAAGGCAAGTTCCTCTGCGAAAGCGGGGAACTTGTAGTGTAAGAGCTGGTAACGCATGACCTGAAGCCAGGCGGAGTATCAGGTATCTGACGCTCCCGAGGAAGTTGGCTGATGGAAGCTGGCAGAGTCGGCTGGCGGAAGCGGGTGGATATTTGTGGATGGAAGCTGGGGAGTGTCTGTGTGTGGCAGGGAGTGAATGAGGGCATGAATGGGGGGATGAATGGGGGTGTTCCGTCGCTTGGAGCCTTGTGCTCTCAGCATGGGGCACTGGCGATGGATGATTGATGATGGATGGATGGGAGCGAGTGCAGATTCGTATGTCGAAGCCTGTGGATGCTGGCACACGTCGGCTAGCAGGAACAGGTGGATATCCGTGGATGGAAGCTGGGGAGTGTCTGTGTGTGGAAGGGAGTGAATGGGAGTGTAAATGGGAGTGTGGATAGGAGAGTGAATGGGAGTGTGAATGGGGGTCGGAATGGGGGTGTTCCATTGCTGCGAAGCTATGCTTTCAGCATGGGGCACTGGCATGAATGGCGATGGATGAATGGGAGCCAGCGGATATTCGTGGGTTGAAGCCAGTGATGCTGGCAGATGTCAGCTAGCAGAACGGGTGGATATGTGTGGATGGAAGTGCGAATGAGAGCATGAACCGGGGTGTTCCATTGCTGCGAAGCTATGCTTTCAGCATGGGGCACTGGCGAGGATGGACGATGGACGAATGCCGATGGATGAATGGGAGCCAGCGGATATTCACGGGTTGAAGCCAGTGGATGCCGGCAGACAGACGCTGGTGGAACTGGCTAACGGAGGGGGATGGAAGTACCTGGAGGATGCCGGTGGAAGCGAGTGCACGGCCAGTCTGCTTACCGCCTGTTTGCCTTGCAGGGATGTGCGAAGTGGGCCTTTTGGAGAAGCGGGGCCGTGAACATGATCAAGAGGACTACGGTGCTGCTGCAAGGATCCGGCAGAGGAGGAGGGCGGAAGCACAGAAGCGGAGGCTGATCCTGTGGATGGGAGAGGATGAGAAAGGCAAGTTCCTCTGCGAAAGCGGGGAACTTGTAGTGTAAGAGCTGGTAACGCATGACCTGAAGCCAGGCGGAGTATCAGGTATCTGACGCTCCCGAGGAAGTTGGCTGATGGAAGCTGGCAGAGTCGGCTGGCGGAAGCGGGTGGATATTTGTGGATGGAAGCTGGGGAGTGTCTGTGTGTGGCAGGGAGTGAATGAGGGCACGAATGGGGGGATGAATGGGGGTGTTCCATCGCTTGGAGCCTTGTGCTCTCAGCATGGGGCGCTGGCGATGGATGATTGATGATGGATGGATGGGAGCGAGTGCAGATTCGTATGTCGAAGCCTGTGGATGCTGGCACACGTCGGCTAGCAGGAACAGGTGGATATCCGTGGATGGAAGCTGGGGAGTGTCTGTGTGTGGAAGGGAGTGAATGGGAGTGTAAATGGGAGTGTGGATGGGAGAGTGAATGGGAGTGTGAATGGGGGTCGGAATGGGGGTGTTCCATTGCTGCGAAGCTATGCTTTCAGCATGGGGCACTGGCATGAATGGCGATGGATGAATGGGAGCCAGCGGATATTCGTGGGTTGAAGCCAGTGATGCTGGCAGATGTCGGCTAGCAGAACGGGTGGATATGTGCGAATGGAAGTGCGAATGAGAGCATGAACCGGGGTGTTCCATTGCTGCGAAGCTATGCTTTCAGCATGGGGCACTGGCGAGGATGGACGATGGACAAATGCCGATGGATGAATGGGAGCCAGCGGATATTCACGGGTTGAAGCCAGTGGATGCCGGCAGACAGACGCTGGTGGAACTGGCTAACGGAGGGGGATGGAAGTACCTGGAGGATGCCGGTGGAAGCGAGTGCACGGCCAGTCTGCTTACCACCTGTTTGCCTTGCAGGGATGTGTAAAGTGGGCCTTTTGGAGAAACGGGGCCGTGAACATGATCAAGAGGACTACGGTGCTGCTGCAAGGATCCGGCAGAGGAGGAGGGCGGAAGCACAGAAGCGGAGGCTGATCCTGTGCATGGGAGAGGATGAGAAAGGCAAGTTCCTCTGCGAAAGCGGGGAACTTGTAGTGTAAGAGCTGGTAACGCATGACCTGAAGCCAGGCGGAGTATCAGGTATCTGACGCTCCCGAGGAAGTTGGCTGATGGAAGCTGGCAGAGTCGGCTGGCGGAAGCGGGTGGATATTTGTGGATGGAAGCTGGGGAGTGTCTGTGTGTGGCAGGGAGTGAATGAGGGCACGAATGGGGGGATGAATGGGGGTGTTCCATCGCTTGGAGCCTTGTGCTCTCAGCATGGGGCGCTGGCGATGGATGATTGATGATGGATGGATGGGAGCGAGTGCAGATTCGTATGTCGAAGCCTGTGGATGCTGGCACACGTCGGCTAGCAGGAACAGGTGGATATCCGTGGATGGAAGCTGGGGAGTGTCTGTGTGTGGAAGGGAGTGAATGGGAGTGTAAATGGGAGTGTGGATGGGAGAGTGAATGGGAGTGTGAATGGGGGTCGGAATGGGGGTGTTCCATTGCTGCGAAGCTATGCTTTCAGCATGGGGCACTGGCATGAATGGCGATGGATGAATGGGAGCCAGCGGATATTCGTGGGTTGAAGCCAGTGATGCTGGCAGATGTCGGCTAGCAGAACGGGTGGATATGTGCGAATGGAAGTGCGAATGAGAGCATGAACCAGGGTGTTCCATTGCTGCGAAGCAATGCTTTCAGCATGGGGCACTGGCGAGGATGGACGATGGACGAATGCCGATGGATGAATGGGAGCCAGCGGATATTCACGGGTTGAAGCCAGTGGATGCCGGCAGACAGACGCTGGTGGAACTGGCTAACGGAGGGGGATGGAAGTACCTGGAGGATGCCGGTGGAAGCGAGTGCACGGCCAGTCTGCTTACCGCCTGTTTGCCTTGCAGGGATGTGCGAAGTGGGCCTTTTGGAGAAGCGGGGCCGTGAACATGATCAAGAGGACTACGGTGCTGCTGCAAGGATCCGGCAGAGGAGGAGGTCGGAAGCACAGAAGCGGAGGCTGATCCTGTGGATGGGAGTGGATGAGAAAGGCAAGTTCCTCTGCGAAAGCGGGGAACTTGTAGTGTAAGAGCTGGTAACGCATGACCTGAAGCCAGGCGGAGTATCAGGTATCTGACGCTCCCGAGGAAGTTGGCTGATGGAAGCTGGCAGAGTCGGCTGGCGGAAGCGGGTGGATATTTGTGGATGGAAGCTGGGGAGTGTCTGTGTGTGGCAGGGAGTGAATGAGGGCACGAATGGGGGGATGAATGGGGGTGTTCCGTCGCTTGGAGCCTTGTGCTCTCAGCATGGGGCACTGGCGATGGATGATTGATGATGGATGGATGGGAGCGAGTGCAGATTCGTATGTCGAAGCCTGTGGATGCTGGCACACGTCGGCTAGCAGGAACAGGTGGATATCCGTGGATGGAAGCTGGGGAGTGTCTGTGTGTGGAAGGGAGTGAATGGGAGTGTAAATGGGAGTGTGGATAGGAGAGTGAATGGGAGTGTGAATGGGGGTCGGAATGGGGGTGTTCCATTGCTGCGAAGCTATGCTTTCAGCATGGGGCACTGGCATGAATGGCGATGGATGAATGGGAGCCAGCGGATATTCGTGGGTTGAAGCCAGTGATGCTGGCAGATGTCAGCTAGCAGAACGGGTGGATATGTGTGGATGGAAGTGCGAATGAGAGCATGAACCGGGGTGTTCCATTGCTGCGAAGCTATGCTTTCAGCATGGGGCACTGGCGAGGATGGACGATGGACGAATGCCGATGGATGAATGGGAGCCAGCGGATATTCACGGGTTGAAGCCAGTGGATGCCGGCAGACAGACGCTGGTGGAACTGGCTAACGGAGGGGGATGGAAGTACCTGGAGGATGCCGGTGGAAGCGAGTGCACGGCCAGTCTGCTTACCGCCTGTTTGCCTTGCAGGGATGTGCGAAGTGGGCCTTTTGGAGAAGCGGGGCCGTGAACATGATCAAGAGGACTACGGTGCTGCTGCAAGGATCCGGCAGAGGAGGAGGGCGGAAGCACAGAAGCGGAGGCTGATCCTGTGGATGGGAGAGGATGAGAAAGGCAAGTTCCTCTGCGAAAGCGGGGAACTTGTAGTGTAAGAGCTGGTAACGCATGACCTGAAGCCAGGCGGAGTATCAGGTATCTGACGCTCCCGAGGAAGTTGGCTGATGGAAGCTGGCAGAGTCGGCTGGCGGAAGCGGGTGGATATTTGTGGATGGAAGCTGGGGAGTGTGTGTGTGTGGCAGGGAGTGAATGAGGGCACGAATGGGGGGATGAATGGGGGTGTTCCATCGCTTGGAGCCTTGTGCTCTAAGCATGGGGCGCTGGCGATGGATGATTGATGATGGATGGATGGGAGCGAGTGCAGATTCGTATGTCGAAGCCTGTGGATGCTGGCACACGTCGGCTAGCAGGAACAGGTGGATATCCGTGGATGGAAGCTGGGGAGTGTCTGTGTGTGGAAGGGAGTGAATGGGAGTGTAAATGGGAGTGTGGACGGGAGAGTGAATGGGAGTGTGAATGGGGGTCGGAATGGGGGTGTTCCATTGCTGCGAAGCTATGCTTTCAGCATGGGGCACTGGCATGAATGGCGATGGATGATTGGGAGCCAGCGGATATTCGTGGGTTGAAGCCAGTGATGCTGGCAGATGTCGGCTAGCAGAACGGGTGGATATGTGCGAATGGAAGTGCGAATGAGAGCATGAACCGGGGTGTTCCATTGCTGCGAAGCTATGCTTTCAGCATGGGGCACTGGCGACGATGGACGATGGACGAATGCCGATGGATGAATGGGAGCCAGCGGATATTCACGGGTTGAAGCCAGTGGATGCCGGCAGACAGACGCTGGTGGAACTGGCTAACGGAGGGGGATGGAAGTACCTGGAGGATGCCGGTGGAAGCGAGTGCACGGCCAGTCTGCTTACCGCCTGTTTGCCTTGCAGGGATGTGCGAAGTGGGCCTTTTGGAGAAGCGGGGCCGTGAACATGATCAAGAGGACTACGGTGCTGCTGCAAGGATCCGGCAGAGGAGGAGGGCGGAAGCACAGAAGCGGAGGCTGATCCTGTGGATGGGAGAGGATGAGAAAGGCAAGTTCCTCTGCGAAAGCGGGGAACTTGTAGTGTAAGAGCTGGTAACGCATGACCTGAAGCCAGGCGGAGTATCAGGTATCTGACGCTCCCGAGGAAGTTGGCTGATGGAAGCTGGCAGAGTCGGCTGGCGGAAGCGGGTGGATATTTGTGGATGGAAGCTGGGGAGTGTCTGTGTGTGGCAGGGAGTGAATGAGGGCACGAATGGGGGGATGAATGGGGGTGTTCCATCGCTTGGAGCCTTGTGCTCTCAGCATGGGGCGCTGGCGATGGATGATTGATGATGGATGGATGGGAGCGAGTGCAGATTCGTATGTCGAAGCCTGTGGATGCTGGCACACGTCGGCTAGCAGGAACAGGTGGATATCCGTGGATGGAAGCTGGGGAGTGTCTGTGTGTGGAAGGGAGTGAATGGGAGTGTAAATGGGAGTGTGGATGGGAGAGTGAATGGGAGTTTGAATGGGGGTCGGAATGGGGGTGTTCCATTGCTGCGAAGCTATGCTTTCAGCATGGGGCACTGGCATGAATGGCGATGGATGAATGGGAGCCAGCGGATATTCGTGGGTTGAAGCCAGTGATGCTGGCAGATGTCGGCTAGCAGAACGGGTGGATATGTGCGAATGGAAGTGCGAATGAGAGCATGAACCGGGGTGTTCTATTGCTGCGAAGCTATGCTTTCAGCACGGGGCACTGGCGAGGATGGACGATGGACAAATGCCGATGGATGAATGGGAGCCAGCGGATATTCACGGGTTGAAGCCAGTGGATGCCGGCAGACAGACGCTGGTGGAACTGGCTAACGGAGGGGGATGGAAGTACCTGGAGGATGCCGGTGGAAGCGAGTGCACGGCCAGTCTGCTTACCACCTGTTTGCCTTGCAGGGATGTGTAAAGTGGGCCTTTTGGAGAAACGGGGCCGTGAACATGATCAAGAGGACTATGGTGCTGCTGCAAGGATCCGGCAGAGGAGGAGGGCGGAAGCACAGAAGCGGAGGCTGATCCTGTGCATGGGAGAGGATGAGAAAGCCAAGTTCCTCTGCGAAAGCGGGGAACTTGTAGTGTAAGAGCTGGTAACGCATGACCTGAAGCCAGGCGGAGTATCAGGTATCTGACGCTCCCGAGGAAGTTGGCTGATGGAAGCTGGCAGAGTCGGCTGGCGGAAGCGGGTGGATATTTGTGGATGGAAGCTGGGGAGTGTCTGTGTGTGGCAGGGAGTGAATGAGGGCACGAATGGGGGGATGAATGGGGGTGTTCCATCGCTTGGAGCCTTGTGCTCTCAGCATGGGGCGCTGGCGATGGATGATTGATGATGGATGGATGGGAGCGAGTGCAGATTCGTATGTCGAAGCCTGTGGATGCTGGCACACGTCGGCTAGCAGGAACAGGTGGATATCCGTGGATGGAAGCTGGGGAGTGTCTGTGTGTGGAAGGGAGTGAATGGGAGTGTAAATGGGAGTGTGGATGGGAGAGTGAATGGGAGTGTGAATGGGGGTCGGAATGGGGGTGTTCCATTGCTGCGAAGCTATGCTTTCAGCATGGGGCACTGGCATGAATGGCGATGGATGAATGGGAGCCAGCGGATATTCGTGGGTTGAAGCCAGTGATACTGGCAGATGTCGGCTAGCAGAACGGGTGGATATGTGCGAATGGAAGTGCGAATGAGAGCATGAACCAGGGTGTTCCATTGCTGCGAAGCAATGCTTTCAGCATGGGGCACTGGCGAGGATGGACGATGGACGAATGCCGATGGATGAATGGGAGCCAGCGGATATTCACGGGTTGAAGCCAGTGGATGCCGGCAGACAGACGCTGGTGGAACTGGCTAACGGAGGGGGATGGAAGTACCTGGAGGATGCCGGTGGAAGCGAGTGCACGGCCAGTCTGCTTACCGCCTGTTTGCCTTGCAGGGATGTGCAAAGTGGGCCTTTTGGAGAAGCGGGGCCGTGAACATGATCAAGAGGACTACGGTGCTGCTGCAAGGATCCGGCAGAGGAGGAGGTCGGAAGCACAGAAGCGGAGGCTGATCCTGTGGATGGGAGTGGATGAGAAAGGCAAGTTCCTCTGCGAAAGCGGGGAACTTGTAGTGTAAGAGCTGGTAACGCATGACCTGAAGCCAGGCGGAGTATCAGGTATCTGACGCTCCCGAGGAAGTTGGCTGATGGAAGCTGGCAGAGTCGGCTGGCGGAAGCGGGTGGATATTTGTGGATGGAAGCTGGGGAGTGTCTGTGTGTGGCAGGGAGTGAATGAGGGCACGAATGGGGGGATGAATGGGGGTGTTCCGTCGCTTGGAGCCTTGTGCTCTCAGCATGGGGCACTGGCGATGGATGATTGATGATGGATGGATGGGAGCGAGTGCAGATTCGTATGTCGAAGCCTGTGGATGCTGGCACACGTCGGCTAGCAGGAACAGGTGGATATCCGTGGATGGAAGCTGGGGAGTGTCTGTGTGTGGAAGGGAGTGAATGGGAGTGTAAATGGGAGTGTGGATAGGAGAGTGAATGGGAGTGTGAATGGGGGTCGGAATGGGGGTGTTCCATTGCTGCGAAGCTATGCTTTCAGCATGGGGCACTGGCATGAATGGCGATGGATGAATGGGAGCCAGCGGATATTCGTGGGTTGAAGCCAGTGATGCTGGCAGATGTCAGCTAGCAGAACGGGTGGATATGTGCGGATGGAAGTGCGAATGAGAGCATGAACCGGGGTGTTCCATTGCTGCGAAGCTATGCTTTCAGCATGGGGCACTGGCGAGGATGGACGATGGACGAATGCCGATGGATGAATGGGAGCCAGCGGATATTCACGGGTTGAAGCCAGTGGATGCCGGCAGACAGACGCTGGTGGAACTGGCTAACGGAGGGGGATGGAAGTACCTGGAGGATGCCGGTGGAAGCGAGTGCACGGCCAGTCTGCTTACCGCCTGTTTGCCTTGCAGGGATGTGCGAAGTGGGCCTTTTGGAGAAGCGGGGCCGTGAACATGATCAAGAGGACTACGGTGCTGCTGCAAGGATCCGGCAGAGGAGGAGGGCGGAAGCACAGAAGCGGAGGCTGATCCTGTGGATGGGAGAGGATGAGAAAGGCAAGTTCCTCTGCGAAAGCGGGGAACTTGTAGTGTAAGAGCTGGTAACGCATGACCTGAAGCCAGGCGGAGTATCAGGTATCTGACGCTCCCGAGGAAGTTGGCTGATGGAAGCTGGCAGAGTCGGCTGGCGGAAGCGGGTGGATATTTGTGGATGGAAGCTGGGGAGTGTGTGTGTGTGGCAGGGAGTGAATGAGGGCACGAATGGGGGGATGAATGGGGGTGTTCCATCGCTTGGAGCCTTGTGCTCTCAGCATGGGGCGCTGGCGATGGATGATTGATGATGGATGGATGGGAGCGAGTGCAGATTCGTATGTCGAAGCCTGTGGATGCTGGCACACGTCGGCTAGCAGGAACAGGTGGATATCCGTGGATGGAAGCTGGGGAGTGTCTGTGTGTGGAAGGGAGTGAATGGGAGTGTAAATGGGAGTGTGGATGGGAGAGTGAATGGGAGTGTGAATGGGGGTCGGAATGGGGGTGTTCCATTGCTGCGAAGCTATGCTTTCAGCATGGGGCACTGGCATGAATGGCGATGGATGAATGGGAGCCAGCGGATATTCGTGGGTTGAAGCCAGTGATGCTGGCAGATGTCAGCTAGCAGAACGGGTGGATATGTGCGGGTGGAAGTGCGAATGAGAGCATGAACCGGGGTGTTCCATTGCTGCAAAGCTATGCTTTCAGCATGGGGCACTGGCGAGGATGGACGATGGACGAATGCCGATGGATGAATGGGAGCCAGCGGATATTCACGGGTTGAAGCCAGTGGATGCCGGCAGACAGACGCTGGTGGAACTGGCTAACGGAGGGGGATGGAAGTACCTGGAGGATGCCGGTGGAAGCGAGTGCACGGCCAGTCTGCTTACCGCCTGTTTGCCTTGCAGGGATGTGCGAAGTGGGCCTTTTGGAGAAGCGGGGCCGTGAACATGATCAAGAGGACTACGGTGCTGCTGCAAGGATCCGGCAGAGGAGGAGGGCGGAAGCACAGAAGCGGAGGCTGATCCTGTGCATGGGAGAGGATGAGAAAGGCAAGTTCCTCTGCGAAAGCGGGGAACTTGTAGTGTAAGAGCTGGTAATGCATGACCTGAAGCCAGGCGGAGTATCAGGTATCTGACGCTCCCGAGGAAGTTGGCTGATGGAAGCTGGCAGAGTCGGCTGGCGGAAGCGGGTGGATATTTGTGGATGCAAGCTGGGGAGTGTCTGCGTGCGGCAGGGAGTGAATGAGGGCACGAATGGGGGGATGAATGGGGGTGTTCCATCGCTTGGAGCCTTGTGCTCTCAGCATGGGGCGCTGGCGATGGATGATTGATGATGGATGGATGGGAGCGAGTGCAGATTCGTATGTCGAAGCCTGTGGATGCTGGCACACGTCGGCTAGCAGGAACAGGTGGATATCCGTGGATGGAAGCTGGGGAGTGTCTGTGTGTGGAAGGGAGTGAATGGGAGTGTAAATGGGAGTGTGGATGGGAGAGTGAATGGGAGTGTGAATGGGGGTCGGAATGGGGGTGTTCCATTGCTGCGAAGCTATGCTTTCAGCATGGGGCACTGGCATGAATGGCGATGGATGAATGGGAGCCAGCGGATATTCGTGGGTTGAAGCCAGTGATGCTGGCAGATGTCGGCTAGCAGAACGGGTGGATATGTGCGAATGGAAGTGCGAATGAGAGCATGAACCGGGGTGTTCCATTGCTGCGAAGCTATGCTTTCAGCATGGGGCACCGGCGAGGATGGACGATGGACGAATGCCGATGGATGAATGGGAGCCAGCGGATATTCACGGGTTGAAGCCAGTGGATGCCGGCAGACAGACGCTGGTGGAACTGGCTAACGGAGGGGGATGGAAGTACCTGGAGGATGCCGGTGGAAGCGAGTGCACGGCCAGTCTTCTTACCGCCTGTTTGCCTTGCAGGGATGTGCGAAGTGGGCCTTTTGGAGAAGCGGGGCCGTGAACATGATCAAGAGGACTACGGTGCTGCTGCAAGGATCCGGCAGAGGAGGAGGGCGGAAGCACAGAAGCGGAGGCTGATCCTGTGGATGGGAGAGGATGAGAAAGGCAAGTTCCTCTGCGAAAGCGGGGAACTTGTAGTGTAAGAGCTGGTAACGCATGACCTGAAGCCAGGCGGAGTATCAGGTATCTGACGCTCCCGAGGAAGTTGGCTGATGGAAGCTGGCAGAGTCGGCTGGCGGAAGCGGGTGGATATTTGTGGATGGAAACTGGGGTGTGTCTGTGTGTGGCAGGGAGTGAATGAGGGCACGATTGAGGGGATGAATGGGGTGTTCCATCGCTTGGAGCCTTGTGCTCTCAGCATGGGGCGCTGGCGATGGATGATTGATGATGGATGGATGGGAGCGAGTGCAGATTCGTATGTCGAAGCCTGTGGATGCTGGCACACGTCGGCTAGCAGGAACAGGTGGATATCCATGGATGGAAGCTGGGGAGTGTCTGTGTGTGGAAGGGAGTGAATGGGAGTGTAAATGGGAGTGTGGATAGGAGAGTGAATGGGAGTGTGAATGGGGGTCGGAATGGGGGTGTTCCATTGCTGCGAAGCTATGCTTTCAGCATGGGGCACTGGCATGAATGGCGATGGATGAATGGGAGCCAGCGGATATTCGTGGGTTGAAGCCAGTGATGCTGGCAGATGTCAGCTAGCAGAACGGGTGGATATGTGTGGATGGAAGTGCGAATGAGAGCATGAACCGGGGTGTTCCATTGCTGCGAAGCTATGCTTTCAGCATGGGGCACTGGTGAGGATGGACGATGGACGAATGCCGATGGATGAATGGGAGCCAGCGGATATTCACGGGTTGAAGCCAGTGGATGCCGGCAGACAGACGCTGGTGGAACTGGCTAACGGAGGGGGATGGAAGTACCTGGAGGATGCCGGTGGAAGCGAGTGCACGGCCAGTCTGCTTACCCCCTGTTTGCCTTGCAGGGATGTGCGAAGTGGGCCTTTTGGAGAAGCGGGGCCGTGAACATGATCAAGAGGACTACGGTGCTGCTGCAAGCATCCGGCAGAGGAGGAGGGCGGAAGCACAGAAGCGGAGGCTGATCCTGTGGATGGGAGAGGATGAGAAAGGCAAGTTCCTCTGCGAAAGCGGGGAACTTGTAGTGTAAGAGCTGGTAACGCATGACCTGAAGCCAGGCGGAGTATCAGGTATCTGACGCTCCCGAGGAAGTTGGCTGATGGAAGCTGGCAGAGTCGGCTGGCGGAAGCGGGTGGATATTTGTGGATGGAAGCTGGGGAGTGTCTGCGTGTGGCAGGGAGTGAATGAGGGCACGAATGGGGGGATGAATGGGGTGTTCCATCGCTTGGAGCCTTGTGCTCTCAGCATGGGGCGCTGGCGATGGATGATTGATGATGGATGGATGGGAGCGAGTGCAGATTCGTATGTCGAAGCCTGTAGATGCTGGCACACGTCGGCTAGCAGGAACAGGTGGATATCCGTGGATGGAAGCTGGGGAGTGTCTGTGTGTGGAAGGGAGTGAATGGGAGTGTAAATGGATGGGAGAGTGAATGGGAGTGTGAATGGGGGTCGGAATGGGGGTGTTCCATTGCTGCGAAGCTATGCTTTCAGCATGGGGCACTGGCATGAATGGCGATGGATGAATGGGAGCCAGCGGATATTCGTGGGTTGAAGCCAGTGATGCTGGCAGATGTCGGCTAGCAGAACGGGTGGATATGTGCGAATGGAAGTGCGAATGAGAGCATGAACCGGGGTGTTCCATTGCTGCGAAGCTATGCTTTCAGCATGGGGCACTGGCGAGGATGGACGATGGACGAATGCCGATGGATGAATGGGAGCCAGCGGATATTCACGGGTTGAAGCCAGTGGATGCCGGCAGACAGACGCTGGTGGAACTGGCTAACGGAGGGGGATGGAAGTACCTGGAGGATGCCGGTGGAAGCGAGTGCACGGCCAGTCTGCTTACCGCCTGTTTGCCTTGCAGGGATGTGCGAAGTGGGCCTTTTGGAGAAGCGGGGCCGTGAACATGATCAAGAGGACTACGGTGCTGCTGCAAGGATCCGGCAGAGGAGGAGGGCGGAAGCACAGAAGCGGAGGCTGATCCTGTGCATGGGAGAGGATGAGAAAGGCAAGTTCCTCTGCGAAAGCGGGGAACTTGTAGTGTAAGAGCTGGTAACGCATGACCTGAAGCCAGGCGGAGTATCAGGTATCTGACGCTCCCGAGGAAGTTGGCTGATGGAAGCTGGCAGAGTCGGCTGGCGGAAGCGGGTGGATATTTGTGGATGGAAGCTGGGGAGTGTCTGTGTGTGGCAGGGAGTGAATGAGGGCACGAATGGGGGGATGAATGGGGGTGTTCCATCGCTTGGAGCCTTGTGCTCTCAGCATGGGGCGCTGGCGATGGATGATTGATGATGGATGGATGGGAGCGAGTGCAGATTCGTATGTCGAAGCCTGTGGATGCTGGCACACGTCGGCTAGCAGGAACAGGTGGATATCCGTGGATGGAAGCTGGGGAGTGTCTGTGTGTGGAAGGGAGTGAATGGGAGTGTAAATGGGAGTGTGGATGGGAGAGTGAATGGGAGTGTGAATGGGGGTCGGAATGGGGGTGTTCCATTGCTGCGAAGCTATGCTTTCAGCATGGGGCACTGGCATGAATGGCGATGGATGAATGGGAGCCAGCGGATATTCGTGGGTTGAAGCCAGTGATGCTGGCAGATGTCGGCTAGCAGAACGGGTGGATATGTGCGAATGGAAGTGCGAATGAGAGCATGAACCGGGGTGTTCCATTGCTGCGAAGCTATGCTTTCAGCATGGGGCACTGGCGAGGATGGACGATGGACGAATGCCGATGGATGAATGGGAGCCAGCGGATATTCACGGGTTGAAGCCAGTGGATGCCGGCAGACAGACGCTGGTGGAACTGGCTAACGGAGGGGGATGGAAGTACCTGGAGGATGCCGGTGGAAGCGAGTGCACGGCCAGTCTGCTTACCGCCTGTTTGCCTTGCAGGGATGTGCGAAGTGGGCCTTTTGGAGAAGCGGGGCCGTGAACATGATCAAGAGGACTACGGTGCTGCTGCAAGGATCCGGCAGAGGAGGAGGGCGGAAGCACAGAAGCGGAGGCTGATCCTGTGGATGGGAGAGGATGAGAAAGGCAAGTTCCTCTGCGAAAGCGGGGAACTTGTAGTGTAAGAGCTGGTAACGCATGACCTGAAGCCAGGCGGAGTATCAGGTATCTGACGCTCCCGAGGAAGTTGGCTGATGGAAGCTGGCAGAGTCGGCTGGCGGAAGCGGGTGGATATTTGTGGATGGAAGCTGGGGAGTGTCTGTGTGTGGCAGGGAGTGAATGAGGGCACGAATGGGGGGATGAATGGGGGTGTTCCATCGCTTGGAGCCTTGTGCTCTCAGCATGGGGCGCTGGCGATGGATGATTGATGATGGATGGATGGGAGCGAGTGCAGATTCGTATGTCGAAGCCTGTGGATGCTGGCACACGTCGGCTAGCAGGAACAGGTGGATATCCGTGGATGGAAGCTGGGGAGTGTCTGTGTGTGGAAGGGAGTGAATGGGAGTGTAAATGGGAGTGTGGATGGGAGAGTGAATGGGAGTGTGAATGGGGGTCGGAATGGGGGTGTTCCATTGCTGCGAAGCTATGCTTTCAGCATGGGGCACTGGCATGAATGGCGATGGATGAATGGGAGCCAGCGGATATTCGTGGGTTGAAGCCAGTGATGCTGGCAGATGTCAGCTAGCAGAACGGGTGGATATGTGCGGGTGGAAGTGCGAATGAGAGCATGAACCGGGGTGTTCCATTGCTGCAAAGCTATGCTTTCAGCATGGGGCACTGGCGAGGATGGACGATGGACGAATGCCGATGGATGAATGGGAGCCAGCGGATATTCACGGGTTGAAGCCAGTGGATGCCGGCAGACAGACGCTGGTGGAACTGGCTAACGGAGGGGGATGGAAGTACCTGGAGGATGCCGGTGGAAGCGAGTGCACGGCCAGTCTGCTTACCGCTGTTTGCCTTGCAGGGATGTGCGAAGTGGGCCTTTTGGAGAAGCGGGGCCGTGAACATGATCAAGAGGACTACGGTGCTGCTGCAAGGATCCGGCAGAGGAGGAGGGCGGAAGCACAGAAGCGGAGGCTGATCCTGTGCATGGGAGAGGATGAGAAAGGCAAGTTCCTCTGCGAAAGCGGGGAACTTGTAGTGTAAGAGCTGGTAACGCATGACCTGAAGCCAGGCGGAGTATCAGGTATCTGACGCTCCCGAGGAAGTTGGCTGATGGAAGCTGGCAGAGTCGGCTGGCGGAAGCGGGTGGATATTTGTGGATGCAAGCTGGGGAGTGTCTGCGTGCGGCAGGGAGTGAATGAGGGCACGAATGGGGGGATGAATGGGGGTGTTCCATCGCTTGGAGCCTTGTGCTCTCAGCATGGGGCGCTGGCGATGGATGATTGATGATGGATGGATGGGAGCGAGTGCAGATTCGTATGTCGAAGCCTGTGGATGCTGGCACACGTCGGCTAGCAGGAACAGGTGGATATCCGTGGATGGAAGCTGGGGAGTGTCTGTGTGTGGAAGGGAGTGAATGGGAGTGTAAATGGGAGTGTGGATGGGAGAGTGAATGGGAGTGTGAATGGGGGTCGGAATGGGGGTGTTCCATTGCTGCGAAGCTATGCTTTCAGCATGGGGCACTGGCATGAATGGCGATGGATGAATGGGAGCCAGCGGATATTCGTGGGTTGAAGCCAGTGATGCTGGCAGATGTCGGCTAGCAGAACGGGTGGATATGTGCGAATGGAAGTGCGAATGAGAGCATGAACCGGGGTGTTCCATTGCTGCGAAGCTATGCTTTCAGCATGGGGCACCGGCGAGGATGGACGATGGACGAATGCCGATGGATGAATGGGAGCCAGCGGATATTCACGGGTTGAAGCCAGTGGATGCCGGCAGACAGACGCTGGTGGAACTGGCTAACGGAGGGGGATGGAAGTACCTGGAGGATGCCGGTGGAAGCGAGTGCACGGCCAGTCTGCTTACCGCCTGTTTGCCTTGCAGGGATGTGCGAAGTGGGCCTTTTGGAGAAGCGGGGCCGTGAACATGATCAAGAGGACTACGGTGCTGCTGCAAGGATCCGGCAGAGGAGGAGGGCGGAAGCACAGAAGCGGAGGCTGATCCTGTGGATGGGAGAGGATGAGAAAGGCAAGTTCCTCTGCGAAAGCGGGGAACTTGTAGTGTAAGAGCTGGTAACGCATGACCTGAAGCCAGGCGGAGTATCAGGTATCTGACGCTCCCGAGGAAGTTGGCTGATGGAAGCTGGCAGAGTCGGCTGGCGGAAGCGGGTGGATATTTGTGGATGGAAACTGGGGTGTGTCTGTGTGTGGCAGGGAGTGAATGAGGGCACGATTGAGGGGATGAATGGGGTGTTCCATCGCTTGGAGCCTTGTGCTCTCAGCATGGGGCGCTGGCGATGGATGATTGATGATGGATGGATGGGAGCGAGTGCAGATTCGTATGTCGAAGCCTGTGGATGCTGGCACACGTCGGCTAGCAGGAACAGGTGGATATCCATGGATGGAAGCTGGGGAGTGTCTGTGTGTGGAAGGGAGTGAATGGGAGTGTAAATGGGAGTGTGGATAGGAGAGTGAATGGGAGTGTGAATGGGGGTCGGAATGGGGGTGTTCCATTGCTGCGAAGCTATGCTTTCAGCATGGGGCACTGGCATGAATGGCGATGGATGAATGGGAGCCAGCGGATATTCGTGGGTTGAAGCCAGTGATGCTGGCAGATGTCAGCTAGCAGAACGGGTGGATATGTGTGGATGGAAGTGCGAATGAGAGCATGAACCGGGGTGTTCCATTGCTGCGAAGCTATGCTTTCAGCATGGGGCACTGGCGAGGATGGACGATGGACGAATGCCGATGGATGAATGGGAGCCAGCGGATATTCACGGGTTGAAGCCAGTGGATGCCGGCAGACAGACGCTGGTGGAACTGGCTAACGGAGGGGGATGGAAGTACCTGGAGGATGCCGGTGGAAGCGAGTGCACGGCCAGTCTGCTTACCCCCTGTTTGCCTTGCAGGGATGTGCGAAGTGGGCCTTTTGGAGAAGCGGGGCCGTGAACATGATCAAGAGGACTACGGTGCTGCTGCAAGCATCCGGCAGAGGAGGAGGGCGGAAGCACAGAAGCGGAGGCTGATCCTGTGGATGGGAGAGGATGAGAAAGGCAAGTTCCTCTGCGAAAGCGGGGAACTTGTAGTGTAAGAGCTGGTAACGCATGACCTGAAGCCAGGCGGAGTATCAGGTATCTGACGCTCCCGAGGAAGTTGGCTGATGGAAGCTGGCAGAGTCGGCTGGCGGAAGCGGGTGGATATTTGTGGATGGAAGCTGGGGAGTGTCTGCGTGTGGCAGGGAGTGAATGAGGGCACGAATGGGGGGATGAATGGGGTGTTCCATCGCTTGGAGCCTTGTGCTCTCAGCATGGGGCGCTGGCGATGGATGATTGATGATGGATGGATGGGAGCGAGTGCAGATTCGTATGTCGAAGCCTGTAGATGCTGGCACACGTCGGCTAGCAGGAACAGGTGGATATCCGTGGATGGAAGCTGGGGAGTGTCTGTGTGTGGAAGGGAGTGAATGGGAGTGTAAATGGATGGGAGAGTGAATGGGAGTGTGAATGGGGGTCGGAATGGGGGTGTTCCATTGCTGCGAAGCTATGCTTTCAGCATGGGGCACTGGCATGAATGGCGATGGATGAATGGGAGCCAGCGGATATTCGTGGGTTGAAGCCAGTGATGCTGGCAGATGTCGGCTAGCAGAACGGGTGGATATGTGCGAATGGAAGTGCGAATGAGAGCATGAACCGGGGTGTTCCATTGCTGCGAAGCTATGCTTTCAGCATGGGGCACTGGCGAGGATGGACGATGGACGAATGCCGATGGATGAATGGGAGCCAGCGGATATTCACGGGTTGAAGCCAGTGGATGCCGGCAGACAGACGCTGGTGGAACTGGCTAACGGAGGGGGATGGAAGTACCTGGAGGATGCCGGTGGAAGCGAGTGCACGGCCAGTCTGCTTACCGCCTGTTTGCCTTGCAGGGATGTGCGAAGTGGGCCTTTTGGAGAAGCGGGGCCGTGAACATGATCAAGAGGACTACGGTGCTGCTGCAAGGATCCGGCAGAGGAGGAGGGCGGAAGCACAGAAGCGGAGGCTGATCCTGTGCATGGGAGAGGATGAGAAAGGCAAGTTCCTCTGCGAAAGCGGGGAACTTGTAGTGTAAGAGCTGGTAACGCATGACCTGAAGCCAGGCGGAGTATCAGGTATCTGACGCTCCCGAGGAAGTTGGCTGATGGAAGCTGGCAGAGTCGGCTGGCGGAAGCGGGTGGATATTTGTGGATGGAAGCTGGGGAGTGTCTGTGTGTGGCAGGGAGTGAATGAGGGCACGAATGGGGGGATGAATGGGGGTGTTCCATCGCTTGGAGCCTTGTGCTCTCAGCATGGGGCGCTGGCGATGGATGATTGATGATGGATGGATGGGAGCGAGTGCAGATTCGTATGTCGAAGCCTGTGGATGCTGGCACACGTCGGCTAGCAGGAACAGGTGGATATCCGTGGATGGAAGCTGGGGAGTGTCTGTGTGTGGAAGGGAGTGAATGGGAGTGTAAATGGGAGTGTGGATGGGAGAGTGAATGGGAGTGTGAATGGGGGTCGGAATGGGGGTGTTCCATTGCTGCGAAGCTATGCTTTCAGCATGGGGCACTGGCATGAATGGCGATGGATGAATGGGAGCCAGCGGATATTCGTGGGTTGAAGCCAGTGATGCTGGCAGATGTCGGCTAGCAGAACGGGTGGATATGTGCGAATGGAAGTGCGAATGAGAGCATGAACCGGGGTGTTCCATTGCTGCGAAGCTATGCTTTCAGCATGGGGCACTGGCGAGGATGGACGATGGACGAATGCCGATGGATGAATGGGAGCCAGCGGATATTCACGGGTTGAAGCCAGTGGATGCCGGCAGACAGACGCTGGTGGAACTGGCTAACGGAGGGGGATGGAAGTACCTGGAGGATGCCGGTGGAAGCGAGTGCACGGCCAGTCTGCTTACCACCTGTTTGCCTTGCAGGGATGTGCGAAGTGGGCCTTTTGGAGAAGCAGGGCCGTGAACATAATCAAGAGGCCTACGGTGCTGCTGCAAGGATCCGGCAGAGGAGGAGGGCGGAAGCACAGAAGCGGAGGCTGATCCTGTGGATGGGAGAGGATGAGAAAGGCAAGTTCCTCTGCGAAAGCGGGGAACTTGTAGTGTAAGAGCTGGTAACGCATGACCTGAAGCCAGGCGGAGTATCAGGTATCTGACGCTCCCGAGGAAGTTGGCTGATGGAAGCTGGCAGAGTCGGCTGGCGGAAGCGGGTGGATATTTGTGGATGGAAGCTGGGGAGTGTCTGTGTGTGGCAGGGAGTGAATGAGGGCACGAATGGGGGGATGAATGGGGGTGTTCCATCGCTTGGAGCCTTGTGCTCTCAGCATGGGGCGCTGGCGATGGATGATTGATGATGGATGGATGGGAGCGAGTGCAGATTCGTATGTCGAAGCCTGTGGATGCTGGCACACGTCGGCTAGCAGGAACAGGTGGATATCCGTGGATGGAAGCTGGGGAGTGTCTGTGTGTGGAAGGGAGTGAATGGGAGTGTAAATGGGAGTGTGGATGGGAGAGTGAATGGGAGTGTGAATGGGGGTCGGAATGGGGGTGTTCCATTGCTGCGAAGCTATGCTTTCAGCATGGGGCACTGGCATGAATGGCGATGGATGAATGGGAGCCAGCGGATATTCGTGGGTTGAAGCCAGTGATGCTGGCAGATTTCGGCTAGCAGAACGGGTGGATATGTGCGAATGGAAGTGCGAATGAGAGCATGAACCGGGGTGTTCCATTGCTGCGAAGCTATGCTTTCAGCATGGGGCACTGGCGAGGATGGACGATGGACGAATGCCGATGGATGAATGGGAGCCAGCGGATATTCACGGGTTGAAGCCAGTGGATGCCGGCAGACAGACGCTGGTGGAACTGGCTAACGGAGGGGGATGGAAGTACCTGGAGGATGCCGGTGGAAGCGAGTGCACGGCCAGTCTGCTTACCGCCTGTTTGCCTTGCAGGGATGTGCGAAGTGGGCCTTTTGGAGAAGCGGGGCCGTGAACATGATCAAGAGGACTACGGTGCTGCTGCAAGGATCCGGCAGAGGAGGAGGGCGGAAGCACAGAAGCGGAGGCTGATCCTGTGGATGGGAGAGGATGAGAAAGGCAAGTTCCTCTGCGAAAGCGGGGAACTTGTAGTGTAAGAGCTGGTAACGCATGACCTGAAGCCAGGCGGAGTATCAGGTATCTGACGCTCCCGAGGAAGTTGGCTGATGGAAGCTGGCAGAGTCGGCTGGCGGAAGCGGGTGGATATTTGTGGATGGAAGCTGGGGAGTGTCTGTGTGTGGCAGGGAGTGAATGAGGGCACGAATGGGGGGATGAATGGGGTGTTCCATCGCTTGGAGCCTTGTGCTCTCAGCATGGGGCGCTGGCGATGGATGATTGATGATGGATGGATGGGAGCGAGTGCAGATTCGTATGTCGAAGCCTGTGGATGCTGGCACACGTCGGCTAGCAGGAACAGGTGGATATCCGTGGATGGAAGCTGGGGAGTGTCTGTGTGTGGAAGGGAGTGAATGGGAGTGTAAATGGGAGTGTGGACGGGAGAGTGAATGGGAGTGTGAATGGGGGTCGGAATGGGGGTGTTCCATTGCTGCGAAGCTATGCTTTCAGCATGGGGCACTGGCATGAATGGCGATGGATGAATGGGAGCCAGCGGATATTCGTGGGTTGAAGCCAGTGATGCTGGCAGATGTCTGCTAGCATAACGGGTGGATATGTGCGAATGGAAGTGCGAATGAGAGCATGAACCGGGGTGTTCCATTGCTGCGAAGCTATGCTTTCAGCATGGGGCACTGGCGAGGATGGACGATGGACGAATGCCGATGGATGAATGGGAGCCAGCGGATATTCACGGGTTGAAGCCAGTGGATGCCGGCAGACAGACGCTGGTGGAACTGGCTAACGGAGGGGGATGGAAGTACCTGGAGGATGCCGGTGGAAGCGAGTGCACGGCCAGTCTGCTTACCGCCTGTTTGCCTTGCAGGGATGTGCGAAGTGGGCCTTTTGGAGAAGCGGGGCCGTGAACATGATGAAGACGACTACGGTGCTGCTGCAAGGATCCGGCAGAGGAGGAGGGCGGAAGCACAGAAGCGGAGGCTGATCCTGTGGATGGGAGAGGATGAGAAAGGCAAGTTCCTCTGCGAAAGCGGGGAACTTGTAGTGTGAGAGCTGGTAACGCATGACCTGAAGCCAGGCGGAGTATCAGGTATCTGACGCTCCCGAGGAAGTTGGCTGATGGAAGCTGGCAGAGTCGGCTGGCGGAAGCGGGTGGATATTTGTGGATGGAAGCTGGGGAGTGTCTGTGTGTGGCAGGGAGTGAATGAGGGCACGAATGGGGGGATGAATGGGGGTGTTCCATCGCTTGGAGCCTTGTGCTCTCAGCATGGGGCGCTGGCGATGGATGATTGATGATGGATGGATGGGAGCGAGTGCAGATTCGTATGTCGAAGCCTGTGGATGCTGGCACACGTCGGCTAGCAGGAACAGGTGGATATCCGTGGATGGAAGCTGGGGAGTGTCTGTGTGTGGAAGGGAGTGAATGGGAGTGTAAATGGGAGTGTGGATGGGAGAGTGAATGGGAGTGTGAATGGGGGTCGGAATGGGGGTGTTCCATTGCTGCGAAGCTATGCTTTCAGCATGGGGCACTGGCATGAATGGCGATGGATGAATGGGAGCCAGCGGATATTCGTGGGTTGAAGCCAGTGATGCTGGCAGATGTCGGCTAGCAGAACGGGTGGATATGTGTGGATGGAAGTGCGAATGAGAGCATGAACCGGGGTGTTCCATTGCTGCGAAGCTATGCTTTCAGCATGGGGCACTGGCGAGGATGGACAATGGACGAATGCCGATGGATGAATGGGAGCCAGCGGATATTCACGGGTTGAAGCCAGTGGATGCCGGCAGACAGACGCTGGTGGAACTGGCTAACGGAGGGGGATGGAAGTACCTGGAGGATGCCGGTGGAAGTAAGTGCACGGCCAGTCTGCTTACCGCCTGTTTGCCTTGCAGGGATGTGTAAAGTGGGCCTTTTGGAGAAACGGGGCCGTGAACATGATCAAGAGGACTACGGTGCTGCTGCAAGGATCCGGCAGAGGAGGAGGGCGGAAGCACAGAAGCGGAGGCTGATCCTGTGCATGGGAGAGGATGAGAAAGGCAAGTTCCTCTGCGAAAGCGGGGAACTTGTAGTGTAAGAGCTGGTAACGCATGACCTGAAGCCAGGCGGAGTATCAGGTATCTGACGCTCCCGAGGAAGTTGGCTGATGGAAGCTGGCAGAGTCGGCTGGCGGAAGCGGGTGGATATTTGTGGATGGAAGCTGGGGAGTGTCTGTGTGTGGCAGGGAGTGAATGAGGGCACGAATGGGGGGATGAATGGGGGTGTTCCATCGCTTGGAGCCTTGTGCTCTCAGCATGGGGCGCTGGCGATGGATGATTGATGATGGATGGATGGGAGCGAGTGCAGATTCGTATGTCGAAGCCTGTGGATGCTGGCACACGTCGGCTAGCAGGAACAGGTGGATATCCGTGGATGGAAGCTGGGGAGTGTCTGTGTGTGGAAGGGAGTGAATGGGAGTGTAAATGGGAGTGTGGATGGGAGAGTGAATGGGAGTGTGAATGGGGGTCGGAATGGGGGTGTTCCATTGCTGCGAAGCTATGCTTTCAGCATGGGGCACTGGCATGAATGGCGATGGATGAATGGGAGCCAGCGGATATTCGTGGGTTGAAGCCAGTGATGCTGGCAGATGTCGGCTAGCAGAACGGGTGGATATGTGTGGATGGAAGTGCGAATGAGAGCATGAACCGGGGTGTTCCATTGCTGCGAAGCTATGCTTTCAGCATGGGGCACTGGCGAGGATGGACGATGGACGAATGCCGATGGATGAATGGGAGCCAGTGGATATTCACGGGTTGAAGCCAGTGGATGCCGGCAGACAGACGCTGGTGGAACTGGCTAACGGAGGGGGATGGAAGTACCTGGAGGATGCCGGTGGAAGCGAGTGCACGGCCAGTCTGCTTACCGCCTGTTTGCCTTGCAGGGATGTGCGAAGTGGGCCTTTTGGAGAAGCGGGGCCGTGAACATGATCAAGAGGACTACGGTGCTGCTGCAAGGATCCGGCAGAGGAGGAGGGCGGAAGCACAGAAGCGGAGGCTGATCCTGTGGATGGGAGAGGATGAGAAAGGCAAGTTCCTCTGCGAAAGCGGGGAACTTGTAGTGTAAGAGCTGGTAACGCATGACCTGAAGCCAGGCGGAGTATCAGGTATCTGACGCTCCCGAGGAAGTTGGCTGATGGAAGCTGGCAGAGTCGGCTGGCGGAAGCGGGTGGATATTTGTGGATGGAAGCTGGGGAGTGTCTGTGTGTGGCAGGGAGTGAATGAGGGCACGAATGGGGGGATGAATGGGGTGTTCCATCGCTTGGAGCCTTGTGCTCTCAGCATGGGGCGCTGGCGATGGATGATTGATGATGGATGGATGGGAGCGAGTGCAGATTCGTATGTCGAAGCCTGTGGATGCTGGCACACGTCGGCTAGCAGGAACAGGTGGATATCCGTGGATGGAAGCTGGTGAGTGTCTGTGTGTGGAAGGGAGTGAATGGGAGTGTAAATGGGAGTGTGGATGGGAGAGTGAATGGGAGTGTGAATGGGGGTCGGAATGGGGGTGTTCCATTGCTGCGAAGCTATGCTTTCAGCATGGGGCACTGGCATGAATGGCGAGGGATGAATGGGAGCCAGCGGATATTCGTGGGTTGAAGCCAGTGATGCTGGCAGATGTCGGCTAGCAGAACGGGTGGATATGTGTGGATGGAAGTGCGAATGAGAGCATGAACCGGGGTGTTCCATTGCTGCGAAGCTATGCTTTCAGCATGGGGCACTGGCGAGGATGGACGATGGACGAATGCCGATGGATGAATGGGAGCCAGCGGATATTCACGGGTTGAAGCCAGTGGATGCCGGCAGACAGACGCTGGTGGAACTGGCTAACGGAGGGGGATGGAAGTACCTGGAGGATGCCGGTGGAAGCGAGTGCACGGCCAGTCTGCTTACCGCCTGTTTGCCTTGCAGGGATGTGCGAAGTGGGCCTTTTGGAGAAGCGGGGCCGTGAACATGATCAAAGGACTACGGTGCTGCTGCAAGGATCCGGCAGAGGAGGAGGGCGGAAGCACAGAAGCGGAGGCTGATCCTGTGGATGGGAGAGGATGAGAAAGGCAAGTTCCTCTGCGAAAGCGGGGAACTTGTAGTGTAAGAGCTGGTAACGCATGACCTGAAGCCAGGCGGAGTATCAGGTATCTGACGCTCCCGAGGAAGTTGGCTGATGGAAGCTGGCAGAGTCGGCTGGCGGAAGCGGGTGGATATTTGTGGATGGAAGCTGGGGAGTGTCTGTGTGTGGCAGGGAGTGAATGAGGGCACGAATGGGGGGATGAATGGGGGTGTTCCATCGCTTGGAGCCTTGTGCTCTCAGCATGGGGCGCTGGCGATGGATGATTGATGATGGATGGATGGGAGCGAGTGCAGATTCGTATGTCGAAGCCTGTGGATGCTGGCACACGTCGGCTAGCAGGAACAGGTGGATATCCGTGGATGGAAGCTGGGGAGTGTCTGTGTGTGGAAGGGAGTGAATGGGAGTGTAAATGGGAGTGTGGATGGGAGAGTGAATGGGAGTGTGAATGGGGGTCGGAATGGGGGTGTTCCATTGCTGCGAAGCTATGCTTTCAGCATGGGGCACTGGCATGAATGGCGATGGATGAATGGGAGCCAGCGGATATTCGTGGGTTGAAGCCAGTGATGCTGGCAGATGTCGGCTAGCAGAACGGGTGGATATGTGTGGATGGAAGTGCGAATGAGAGCATGAACCGGGGTGTTCCATTGCTGCGAAGCTATGCTTTCAGCATGGGGCACTGGCGAGGATGGACGATGGACGAATGCCGATGGATGAATGGGAGCCAGCGGATATTCACGGGTTGAAGCCAGTGGATGCCGGCAGACAGACGCTGGTGGAACTGGCTAACGGAGGGGGATGGAAGTACCTGGAGGATGCCGGTGGAAGCGAGTGCACGGCCAGTCTGCTTACCGCCTGTTTGCCTTGCAGGGATGTGCGAAGTGGGCCTTTTGGAGAAGCGGGGCCGTGAACATGATCAAGAGGACTACGGTGCTGCTGCAAGGATCCGGCAGAGGAGGAGGGCGGAAGCACAGAAGCGGAGGCTGATCCTGTGGATGGGAGAGGATGAGAAAGGCACGTTCCTCCGCGAAAGCGGGGAACTTGTAGTGTAAGAGCTGGTAACGCATGACCTGAAGCCAGGCGGAGTATCAGGTATCTGACGCTCCCGAGGAAGTTGGCTGATGGAAGCTGGCAGAGTCGGCTGGCGGAAGCGGGTGGATATTTGTGGATGGAAGCTGGGGAGTGTCTGTGTGTGGCAGGGAGTGAATGAGGGCACGAATGGGGGGATGAATGGGGTGTTCCATCGCTTGGAGCCTTGTGCTCTCAGCATGGGGCGTTGGCGATGGATGATTGATGATGGATGGATGGGAGCGAGTGCAGATTCGTATGTCGAAGCCTGTGGATGCTGGCACACGTCGGCTAGCAGGAACAGGTGGATATCCGTGGATGGAAGCTGGGGAGTGTCTGTGTGTGGAAGGGAGTGAATGGGAGTGTAAATGGGAGTGTGGATGGGAGTGTGAATGGGGGTCGGAATGGGGGTGTTCCATTGCTGCGAAGCTATGCTTTCAGCATGGGGCACTGGCATGAATGGCGATGGATGAATGGGAGCCAGCGGATATTCGTGGGTTGAAGCCAGTGATGCTGGCAGATGTCGGCTAGCAGAACGGGTGGATATGTGCGGATGGAAGTGCGAATGAGAGCATGAACCGGGGTGTTCCATTGCTGCGAAGCTATGCTTTCAGCATGGGGCACTGGCGAGGATGGACGATGGACGAATGCCGATGGATGAATGGGAGCCAGCGGATATTCACGGGTTGAAGCCAGTGGATGCCGGCAGACAGACGCTGGTGGAACTGGCTAACGGAGGGGGATGGAAGTACCTGGAGGATGCCGGTGGAAGCGAGTGCACGGCCAGTCTCCTTACCGCCTGTTTGCCTTGCAGGGATGTGCGAAGTGGGCCTTTTGGAGAAGCGGGGCCGTGAACATGATCAAGAGGACTACGGTGCTGCTGCAAGGATCCGGCAGAGGAGGAGGGCGGAAGCACAGAAGCAGAGGCTGATCCTGTGGATGGGAGAGGATGAGAAAGGCAAGTTCCTCTGCGAAAGCGGGGAACTTGTAGTGTAAGAGCTGGTAACGCATGACCTGAAGCCAGGCGGAGTATCAGGTATCTGACGCTCCCGAGGAAGTTGGCTGATGGAAGCTGGCAGAGTCGGCTGGC
Source organism: Euleptes europaea (assembly GCF_029931775.1). Taxonomy (NCBI): domain Eukaryota; kingdom Metazoa; phylum Chordata; class Lepidosauria; order Squamata; family Sphaerodactylidae; genus Euleptes; species Euleptes europaea. Next base: position 83,081,392 of record NC_079317.1, read on the forward strand.
GGAAGCGGGTGGATATTTGTTGATGGAAGCTGGGGAGTGTCTGTGTGTGGCAGGGAGTGAATGAGGGCACGAATGGGGGGATGAATGGGGGTGTTCCATCGCTTGGAGCCTTGTGCTCTCAGCATGGGGCGTTGGCGATGGATGATTGATGATGGATGGATGGGAGCGAGTGCAGATTCGTATGTCGAAGCCTGTGGATGCTGGCACACGTCGGCTAGCAGGAACAGGTGGATATCCGTGGATGGAAGCTGGGGAGTGTCTGTGTGTGGAAGGGAGTGAATGGGAGTGTAAATGGGAGTGTGGATGGGAGAGTGAATGGGAGTGTGAATGGGGGTCGGAATGGGGGTGTTCCATTGCTGCGAAGCTATGCTTTCAGCATGGGGCACTGGCATGAATGGCGATGGATGAATGGGAGCCAGCGGATATTCGTGGGTTGAAGCCAGTGATGCTGGCAGATGTCGGCTAGCAGAACGGGTGGATATGTGCGAATGGAAGTGCGAATGAGAGCATGAACCGGGGTGTTCCATTGCTGCGAAGCTATGCTTTCAGCATGGGGCACTGGCGAGGATGGACGATGGACGAATGCCAATGGATGAATGGGAGCCAGCGGATATTCACGGGTTGAAGCCAGTGGATGATGGCACACAGACGCTGGTGGAACTGGCTAACGGAGGGGGATGGAAGTACCTGGAGGATGCCGGTGGAAGCGAGTGCACGGCCAGTCTGCTTACCGCCTGTTTGCCTTGCAGGGATGTGCGAAGTGGGCCTTTTGGAGAAGCGGGGCCGTGAACATGATCAAAGGACTACGGTGCTGCTGCAAGGATCCGGCAGAGGAGGAGGGCGGAAGCACAGAAGCGGAGGCTGATCCTGTGGATGGGAGAGGATGAGAAAGGCAAGTTCCTCTGCGAAAGCGGGGAACTTGTAGTGTAAGAGCTGGTAACGCATGACCTGAAGCCAGGCGGAGTATCAGGTATCTGACGCTCCCGAGGAAGTTGGCTGATGGAAGCTGGCAGAGTCGGCTGGCGGAAGCGGGTGGATATTTGTGGATGGAAGCTGGGGAGTGTCTGTGTGTGGCAGGGAGTGAATGAGGGCACGAATGGGGGGATGAATGGGGGTGTTCCATCGCTTGGAGCCTTGTGCTCTCAGCATGGGGCGCTGGCGATGGGTGATTGATGATGGATGGGTGGGAGCGAGTGCAGAGTCGTATGTCGAAGCCTGTGGATGCTGGCACACGTCGGCTAGCAGGAGCAGGTGGATATCCGTGGATGGAAGCTGGGGAGTGTCTGTGTGTGTAAGGGAGTGAATGGGAGTGTAAATGGGAGTGTGGATGGGAGAGTGAATGGGAGTGTGAATGGGGGTCGGAATGGGGGTGTTCCATTGCTGCGAAGCTATGCTTTCAGCATGGGGCACTGGCATGAATGGCGATGGATGAATGGGAGCCAGCGGATATTCGTGGGTTGAAGCCAGTGATGCTGGCAGATGTCGGCTAGCAGAACGGGTGGATATGTGTGGATGGAAGTGCGAATGAGAGCATGAACCGGGGTGTTCCATTGCTGCGAAGCTATGCTTTCAGCATGGGGCACTGGCGAGGATGGACGATGGACGAATGCCGATGGATGAATGGGAGCCAGCGGATATTCACGGGTTGAAGCCAGTGGATGCCGGCAGACACTCTGGCTACGTTATCAATGCATTAGGGATCACAAAAGTCAAAAATGTTTACAGTTCCAGTTTGACATGGAGTGGTTCACTCCCAAATCAGATGCATTGCAGGGGTAAGTCTCCAAAATTTTGTGATGAGTAGACAGAAGGTCTTTTAGAATTATCGGCAGTTCAGCCAGAGAAAAGGCCAAAGACTCTGTGAAACACTATACCTCTATGGCAATCTAAGAATGTAACGTGTTCAATCAATTTTTCCTTCCTCCTTTATTGCCCTGCTTCATTTCCCATCACCATTTCATCTGAAGCATGGGCTCTTCCAGCTATAGTGCCCAGGATTTGGGATTTCCTGGCTCAGATGGCCCAGCTGGGTGACCTTGGGCTAGTCACACTCTCTCAGCTCCTTCTAACGGCCGGATTTAGACCTTTAAGACCTTTAAAGCACTTAAAAGCTTTTGGTGCCCCCATATATATGTAATTCAAAATATAACCCATAATAAGCCATCAAAATAATATATTCAGCCTTGTGTGATTATTCTCAGTTCTCACTTTTTCTTCATGCTTATATTTTTTTTTGAAAGGATAAGAATAAAAACTGTGATGTTCAGTTTTTGTTTTTATTCACAGTATGTAATTTTTTTCACTTATTGTGGAGGGCGGGCTTTTTGTGGACCCTGGTTCAGCTGCACCATTGGCAGTTTTGCACCATATGGTCCATGGTAAATCCAGCAATGGAAAATTTCTGTGGTTCCCCCCTTTCCTTGATGCCCTAAGCACATGCCTATTTTGCTTAATGGTTAATCCAGCCCTGCCCTCCTACCTCACAGGGTGTCTGTTATGTGGAGGGGAAGGGCAGGTGATTGTAAGCCGGTTTGATTCTTCCTTAAGTGGTAGAGAAAGTCGGCATATAAAAACCAACTCTTCTTCTTTTACCTGGAGGAATCAGGTTGCTATTTCACCGTTGTTTTACTGTGCATCGATATATTTTGTTTTTAGCCAATGCTGTGTTATCATTTTATTATTACAACTATTGGTGTCTCTATTTATTATATTGTGAGCTGCCTCAGGGATCTCCATATTGGGTTACAAAGGCATGTTAGAAATGTTCTGAATAACAAATGCATCCTTCTCTAATGCATAGGTTAAAATGTAAGAGAGGATCAGAATGGAAGAATGGGGGTAAAATTCCGACTGGAGCAGTAAAAGGGTGCAGGCTTCTGCTTTTATTCCTCTCTAGCATGACTTTGGCCTGACTTAAGGGCAACATAAATTCATAGGCATATAGATGTTGGACAGTCAGTATCATAGCCAGTTCATTTGACCTCCTTTTCTCCAGCCACCAGATGATGAACATCTGAAACTAGAACACGGAATTTGGGGCCATGTGGCTGTTATCCTGACCTGCCCTTACACATTGTATCTTAACAGCTGTCAAGTCTTTAACTCTTACACAGCACTTGTGTAGAGTTGGTTTTTAAACCCGAGCAGAAATCCCTCAGGCGTACTATGTGCTAGGAATCCTGGGTGAAACAATAATATTATTCTTTACTGATTTACAGAGTGTCTTTTCCTCCCATCAAAGTACTGTAAAGATATGGCTAAATGCCATAAAAAGCACTGCCACAATACAAAAGTATTCTTAATAACAAAATAAACCTTGACAATAACTAGAGGAATGCAAGGATTTTAATGAAACCCCGAAGCAATGCAAAACAGAAGTAGGTCATAAACTTCAAGCAGAAGTGTAAATACAATTCTAAGAACATTTAACTCCTGGGTATTAAAATCATTCTTCAAGGGGCTTTTTAAAATCATCTGCCAATTTAGATGCTATGCATGCCAAATGGAGCCCATGGGAAATGTATCTGCAACGGACTGGCTTCACATGGAAGTTTGAAGGCTACCCAAAATGTGAATTGTTCTGGTCAAATGCAGAAAGTCTTCACCTAACCACATACCTGGTGTTGGCATAGGGACTCTCCAAATGATGAAGCTGATATTCACAGAATCGTGTTTGCATCTATCTGGTAGCTGTAAAATTTGGCTTGCATCTATATAGTAGATTTTTAAATAAAGTCTCTAATTGGGTAATAGTATGTAACCCTTTTAGTCATAAAAGGGCCAGGTTAGGTGACAGGATGGTGGATGCCCCATTCAAAACCTGAAAACTCTTAAATAACATTTATTGAAAGGGGAGAGAAACAATAAAGTCAGACTAGGAGTTTGACTCAAAACTGTGAATAAACGTTATATTTATCAGTCCCAGAGTCATTGTGAAAAGAGAAGGGAGACTCTTTAGCCTCTGGGTCCTGACTCACAAAACTGTAGACAGGTTGCGTTCTCACAGTCACAGAGAAAAGCCACTTTTCCTCATAGTCACAGCAGAAGTCCCAGTAACACTCATGATCGGAGGCTCATACTAGAAGATTTCCACTCTTCCTCTGCCTTTCTCTGTTTCCCCATCTGTTTTTCTCAGGAGCTTCTTCTTAAATTCACCACAACATCAGGAGGAAAAAACACCTCAGCTTCTTCTTTAGCTGCGTCTCCCTCTTGGAGTCTTCCTCTCTTCTTCTACTGCCCCATTACCAGGCAACCACTCACCCTGCCTCCCCTGTAAGAAGGACCTCTTTCTACATAGCAGTGTTTCCAGTGGAGTGTTTCACAACTATGCAGGCGAAACAAGGCAATACACTTTCCAACAATAAATATATATTGTTTACAAGGTTTACAAGTAATTTACTAATTAACACTGACCACTATAGACAAAAAATAGGGCACACTGTTTCAAACAGAAACCGAACTTTAAAGAAGAAAAACATCTCAGTTATCACCAGTCAATCACATACCCCATAGATCACAGAAGCTTTATTTTAGAGGCCCCCCTGATTTTCTAATAGATAGGTGGAAAGATATAAGGAGTTGGTAGGACTGAGAAACCAGGAACAGGTCTTAACAGTTGTAAAAGAAGAAATATATGTTCTTATATTCTTATATATGCCACACATCATGAGGGATTTTTTGAAAGGTAAATCCAAGTTGTTTAGGGCTATGCCAAACCTTGCCTGGTAAACTACACTCCAAATTTCCTCAACCCCATATATTAAGAATATAGCAAGTGATCAAATTATCATTTGTGGCATGTAACAGAACAGAGGACTGAATATATATTTACAGCACAATCCTGAAGACTGCTGCAGTAATGGCAATCAGCCACCAATGCAAAAACAGCACTGCTAGTCTGTTCAAGTATGGAGATCCTTCTGGGGGAAATAATGACACCCTCCTCTGCAAGGCACAGATGGCAAAGTAAGCACCCCAGAATCCATAGCAACCCCAGCAACATCCACCAGTCAGATAATGGCAGCGGGTGATCTCCGTGTGAGTGGCACACCCATGTCAGCCTGTCACCACCTGCTGATCTGGCCACTGCTCCTCAAGGCCAACTCCCCCCACGGAGAGCCATTGGACAGGGAAGAAAGACCCAGCAACAGCACAGCCCCAACAGAGGCATGTGGCCTGAGTGGGGAATAGGGGCCACGGGGGAAGGGAACTCATGCAGCATGACATGGGGAATAGTGCCGGGCGAGTCTGGTTTGAGTTGCCCCCATACACAAACACTGGTACTCTCCGGTATGGGAGCCAGCATAGTCAAGGGAGCACCTGGGCTTGTGAGAGGTAGATGAGGAGACAGGTGTGGACTCCTGGGCTGGGGATGCTGGACTACTGCCTCTGATCATCTGGTCGCACCTTCAGGTAAGCCTCTGGCAATGGGGTACTTGTAAGGGTTCTGAAATGAGCCACATGGCATAGAGTTTGCTCTTCCCCTTCTGTATTAGTGCGGCTTTCTGCAGGCTAAGTGCCTCTCCCACCTGAAGTGCAATGCTATGTGCTCTAAGTGTGCATGGCCTCTAAGTGTGCACAGGCCCTCTGAGTCAGAGTCCTTTGCTGTGTATCTTACTTACTGAACTGTGGGGTATCTTGGCTGGGGTTCATGAACATGTGAAGCTGTCTTCTACTGAACCAAACACTTGGTCCATCAATGTCAGTATTGTCTACTCAGACTGGCAGCGGCTCTCCAGGGTCTCAGGCAGGGGTCTTTCACGTCACCCACTTGCCTGGTTCCTTTAACAGGAGATGCCGGGCATTGGACCTGGGACCTTCTGCATGCCAAGCAGATATTCTACCACTGAGCCACAACCCCTCATGCAGGGCAGGGAGGGTTGTAATTGGGTTCAGGGGAGGGGTTTGGCTGCTGTTTGGGATGGGGTGATTGGTTGTGCCTCTAGTTGGCATCCTGTGCTCTTCCAGGGCATTTGGACGGGACTTCACCTATAGGAGAGGCGATTGGCCAGTCTCATTGTACGGGGCACCTATAGGCTCTGCCATGGTTTTTGATGGCATAATTTTCTGCCGGTTTGGGGGAGGTGTGCCCAGGCTGGGATGGTTTCATGAGCTGACTAAATCCTGCCACACCCCTGGGTCCTCCCCTTTCCCCACTGGCACAGTGGCTTGTTGTCCGCATTGCTGTTCAACATTGGCACGCTGGGGCACAGCTGAGCCATCTCAGACACAGCTGGGCCAGGGCACTGTGCTGGTGCATCTCAGAGATACATCAGGGGAGTACCTCATCAGCTCCCTGTGAGTTTTTCCAGCCTCCGCCATCGATTCTACCATTGAGCTGCTTATACTTCAGCAGAATTGCATGTGTTTCCACAACACAATATGAATGACTAGCCAATATGCTTGACTATAATGTTTAAAACAGGGATATAATGGCACCTTAAAGACTCACAAAATTTATTCCACCATAAGCTTTCATGAGTCGACAATCACTTCATTTTATTAGTCATTGAGTAAAACACTTCAAACTGTTTTTTACCTATGCATTCAACACGGAGTCTACTTGAGGAATTTGTTTCCCCATAAAATTTTACAAAGCTTCAGTATCACCTCGATGGCTTTCAGCCATTAAGATATCCACAGGCAAAACCCTTAGAAAAGCTGCAGAATATCTAAGCTTTGCTATTCTTCATGTTCCTTTTCTTTTTTTATATATATAAATTTTATTGGGTTTTATGATAGAAATTTTCCATTGCATTAAACAACATCTATAACAATATCGAATTTCAATTCTAACCTAAAGTTGTTATAATTCCATATCATATAATAAAAAAGAGAAAAGAAAAAAGAAAAAGAAGAAATGGAAAAATTTTTTGACTTCCCCATCACCTCTATCTGCCTCTTAATAAAAAGTTCCTCCCGTCATAGGTAATCTAATCTTGATAAAATATCAATACCATATATAAAAAACCATAATCTGTTAGTAAATATAATTATGCTTATTCAATATAAAAAAAAAATCAAAAATAATCCTCTGGATCAGATTAGAAAATATTCTTCCATCCTTCCCAATTTTAACTCATATTCACAATAATGCATCCACGCCCCCCATTCCCCCAAAAACCGAACGTCATTTTCTTCATTTAGAATAGCTGTGAGTTTTGCCATTTCTGCCACTTCAAACATTTTAACAATCCAGTCTTTTTTCTCTGGAGTTTCTAGCCCTTTCCATTTCGCTGCATAAAGCAGTCTCGCAGCTGTTGTGGCATATATCAAAAAGGTTCTTTGTGTTGCTAAGTCGTCTGGAATCATACTCAATAACATCATTTCTGGTGTTTTGGATATATTCTTTTGTAGTATTAATCTCAGTTCGTTATAAATCATGTCCCAGAAGTCTTTGGCTTTGTCACAGGTCCACCACATGTGATAAAAGGAACCAATTTCTTTGTTACATTTCCAACAAGTAGGGGACATCGTTTTATAAATCTTTGCAATTTTCTTGGGTGTTAGATACCATCTATACATCATTTTATAGATGTTTTCTCGCACTGACTGTGCTTTTATTCCTTTTAAATCTTTAGACCATAATCTTTCCCATTTATTTAAAACAATATCATGTCCCACATTTTGAGCCCAATCGATCATAGTTGGTTTAATCGTGTCCTGCTCACAGTATATTGTTAAAAGGAGATTATACATTTTAGAAATCAGCTTTGTATTATTGTCTAGTAGAATCCTTTGAAAAGGAGATTTTTCTTTAGAGAAACCTTTTTTTGCATCTTGTACAAAAACTGATTTGATTTGGTAATATTGAAGCCATTGTAAATCATCCTTAAGCAGTTGAAAGTCTTTTAGTGAACATTTCTTTCCTTCCCAATTAATTAGATCTTGATAAGTAATAAATTTGTCTGGTCTAAGTGGGCGCAAAGTTAGCATTTCTTGGGGCGATATCCACATCGGTGTTTCTGGTTCCAAAATGTGTTTATATCTCATCCAAATACGAAGTAGAGAGGACCTGATTATATGATTACGGAATGTTGCTTGTAATTTAATTTTATCATACCACAAATAGCCATGCCATCCACTTAAGTTATTATAACCTTCCAAGTCTAGCAAACGTACATTTGACAAATTCATCCAGTCTTTTAGCCATACTAAAGCTACCGCTTCAGCATAGAGTTGAAAGTTAGGCAGTGCTAAACCTCCTCTAGTTTTTAGATCCACCAAGTATTTATAAGCAGTCCTTGGTTTTTTTCCTTGCCAGATGAAGTTTGAAATGTCTTTCCTCCAAGTTTCAAAATATTTTGTTTGTGATATTATTGGTAAATTTTGGAATAAGAAGAGCATCCTCGGTAAGACATTCATTTGGATCGTTGAGATACGTCCCATTAATGACAATTTTTTGTTTGACCATATAATCATATCAGTTTTAATCTTACCCCATAACTTGAGGTAATTGTTGGTTAACAGATCTTTATTCTTTGCAGTGATCCAAATTCCCAGGTATTTAACTTTGTTAGCTTTCTCCCAGCCAGTATATGATATAAATTCCTGTTGTTGTATTTCCGATAAATTTTTAAATATTATCTTTGTTTTTTCTTGATTCACTTTAAAGCCTGATACTTTTCCAAAATCATCCAAAGTCTCCTGAAGTATATTCATTGACTGTGTTGGATTTTCCAAAATTAGCAGTAGGTCATCCGCGAATGCTCTCAACTTAAATTCATGTTTTTTAATTCTTAGCCCGCGGATGTCCTCCATACTTCTTAGCTTCACACATAGCGGTTCCAACACCAACAAAAATAAAAGTGGAGACAAGGGACATCCCTGTCTAGTCCCTTTCGTGATTTGGCAGTTATCTGACATTGATTCATTAACCAAAATTTTAGCTTGTTGGGAGGTATAAATAGCCGATATACCTTTCTGAAAACGATCTCCAAAATTCAATTTATCCAAAATCCGTTTCAAAAAGTTCCAAGAGACCATATCAAAGGCTTTTTCTGCATCCAAAAATACAAAAGCCGCAGTTTGTTGAATATTATGGTCATAATATTCCAGTGAATCTAGTAAAATTCTTACATTGTCTTTTATTTGCCTTCCTGGTATAAAACCTGCTTGGTCCTCATGTATAAGATCCTTAATAAATTGCTTTATCCTACATGCCAAAACCGAAGCAAAAATTTTGTAATCCACATTTAAGAGCGATATAGGTCTGTAATTAGATGTTTTTTCTGGATCTCTTCCTTCTTTGGGTATCAGTGATATAAATGCGTGTGACCAAGTCTCCGGGGATGTTCCCTCGTCCAAAATTGCATTGTAAAGTGAACCAAAAAATCCAACTAAATTGTCACTAAATATTCTATAAAATAGTGCAGTAATTCCATCTGGTCCAGGTGTTTTATCCGTTTTTTGTCTCAGTATTGCTTCTTGTATTTCTTCCCTTGTTACTGGAGCTTCAATACATTCTCTCTGGGTCATTGACAAAGCTTTCATCTGTATTGAGTTTAGAAATTTATCTATTTTCTGTTTTGGAGTATTTTCTTTCTGATATAACTTAGAGTAAAATGAAACAAATTCTTTCTGAATTTCTGAAGTTGAATAAACTGGTCCTTTAGCAGTTTGGATTTTTGTTATAATCTTCTTTTGAAATGAGTCCTTCAGTTGTGTTGCTAAAAATTTTCCTGGTTTATTTGCATATTCAAAATACTTTTGTTTAGCAAGTTTCAGATTTTTATTCATTTCCTCCATTATTACCAAATTTAATTGGTGTTTAGATGCAGAAATCTGTATTTGAATTTCTCTTCTCTCCTCTTCCTGTGTTACCATTACCAATTTCTGCTCCAAATTTTGTAAATTCCAAAGTATGTTGTTTGTAAATTGCAATTGAGTCTTCTTCCAGGCCGAGTGTTTCTGTATCATAAAACCTCTCAGAACAGCTTTGAATGCGTCCCAAACTGTATTTAAAGAAGTTTCCCCATTAAGGTTAATTTCAAAAAAGTCTTTCATTAAAACCTGTAATTCCTTTTGTATCTTGTTGTCTTTTAAAAGTTTATCATTCATTCGCCATCTAAATGCTTGTTTATTGTTCCAATCAAAGGTAACAGGATTGTGATCAGAAAAAGTTCTAGGTAAAATATGAATTTTACGTAGTTGCGTGAAAATTGATTTACTGGCCCATATCATATCGATTCTGGAGTGTGAATCGTGTCTTGCTGAATAAAAGGTGTATTCTTTAGCTGTTGTATTCATTGTTCTCCAAATGTCTTGTAATTCTAATTCTGAAGCCATGGCAAAGAAAGTTTTAGGCAAGCATCCATCATTGATACCTTTTGCTTTTGATTTTTTTGTCCAGAGATGGGAGAATAATTCCATTAAAGTCGCCCATCAATAAAATTTGGTCTTGTGCGTACTGGGTTATCAGGTCATGTAATTTTTCATAGAAGGATTTTTTCCCTTCATTGGGTGCATAGATTCCAACCACTATTGTCCTTTGTCCCAATATTTTAGTTCTGATAATTACAATTCTTCCTTCATTGTCTTTATATACTAGTTCTGGACAGAGACTGGGGTGGGCATAGATTACCACTCCCTTTGTTTTAGTTTTAGCAGAAGCAATAAATGCCTGTCCAAGCACCTGTTTCTCCAAGTATTTTTTATGCTTTGAAGCTATATGGGTTTCTTGTAGGCAAATTAGGGAGTATTTATATTTCTGTAGATATTTGAAGATTCTGGCCCTTTTAGTTTTCTCATTCAGTCCATTTACATTCCAAGAAATTGCTTTTGCCATAATGTAGTATTTTTTAGCAAAATAAAAAGTCTATAATTTAGTACCACCTTCTGCACCCTGTACCTCTTCTTCTTCCTCTTCTTCTTCCTCCTTCTCTCCAGGTAATTCTTTAAGGTCCATTTTATATTTTCTCAAAAATTTCCCCACATCTGCTTGGGATAGAATTGTCATTTTCACTTCCTTATAGGTGAAAGCCAAACCTTGTGGCATAATCCAACGATATTTGATGCCATTAGCTTTCAGTATAGACACAAAGTCTTTGTAGTTATTCCTCTGTGAAAGTAGATGCCTTGGAATATCCTTCAGTAGTATAAGAGAGGAGTCTCCTGCTGACACTGGATTTTCATAATGAATCTTCATAATCTTGTCTTTAACTCTGGTGTCATAGAACACTATCATCAAATCTCTTGGCTTAGATCTTCTCATTCTAGCAGGTAGTGGTATCCTGTATATTCTATTAATGGCTTGTTTTAATTCTTGTTCATCTATCTGAAATAAGTAGGCCAAATTTGGTATTGCAGATTCTTTATTATCTCCCATCATATCTGGAAAATTGCGTATACGAAGGTTGGTCTCTTTCACTCTCATCTCCATCATTGCCATTTGATTTTTTGCCGCCATCTGATCCGCTTGTATTGTTTCAATCTGTTTTTCTTGGCTTGTTAATTTTTTCTTTGTGTCCTTGTGCTCATCCATCACTTTCTTAATTGATACATCCATCGCTTGCATATCTGTCTTCATAACAATCATTTGAGTTTTTACTTCTTTCAAGTCTCCAGTGACCACATCCAACTTCTGATTAATAGCTTGGGATGCTTGACCAAGATTTGTCATCATAGAAGTCAACTGTGCCATCTGTGTAGACATCTGTTCAAACTGTTTATTTGTTGCCTCAGTTTGTTTAGTTAGCATATCCTGTAACTTTTTTTCCATGGTCGAGGTTTGTAAAGAGTCCCTTAGTTTAGTATAGGCAGGGCTATGTAGTGAGCCAGAGCGGGGTCGAGACATTTACATTCAAAAAAAGCTGGTAAAATACATGTCCACCAACAGGGCCTTTAAGGTGCTGGTTAAAAGATGATAGTTCAAAGATCAGCCTAATAATTTTTTCGGGTTGAAAAGAGTCGAAAATTGGCTTTAAAATTGCATTTTAAAGTTTTAAAATACCAGTGAGTTTTTTCGGTCGCTCTAGATCGGATTAATCAGGAAGTAAACAGGACGTTACTAGTGCTGCAGACCTTCTATCGCCTCTTCTCGATGGTTATTCCTTCAGGAATGATTTGAAAGTAACTCGAGTGCGACGGATATTCAGTCCCGCGGCTACTTCCTGTTGTTTTAGTTCCAATGATAGAGAGGGTGTTATAGAGAGTCTTCCGTTCCAGGCACTCCCTTACTGCAAACGTGGCAGGAATTCGCCGGAAAATCAGGAAGAGAAATCACCCTCCCCTTCCTTCGGACCTTCTCATTGGTGATAATTCTTGTCAGTCTAAAAGGTATCCTTCCGACTCTTTGTTATGGTTTAGGCTGATCGATCCGATAAGGCTCCTGTCGCTAATCCCGATGACTAACTCAGATCAAACATTTTCAGTTCGGATTATGGAGGGGTGGGGGTCCCAGGAATATTCTTATCAGCCTCCCGTCTGTTCAAATTTCTAGTAAGTAGACGAAGACTTGGGTGTCAAGAGGTGAGGTTCTTTTCTTTATGTAGTCCTTATGTTGGTATTAAGGCGGTGGAGGGTAGAGCTTGCTGCCAAAGTTGCGTTTTGGCGATGTCCTTCCCTAGTGCCCTCGCAGGACCAGCGTCTAGGACTCCGAGGGGCTTAAAAAAGCCCCCTCAGAGTACCTAGGAGGTCAAACCGCGTTTGCGGGCTGCAGGGAGTTCCTGCTTTCCAACCCACTTGCAAGGGTCGGATTGGGGTATCTATGTACCCCAAAAATAACGCAAACTTGGATTTCTCCCAGGACAACCTGGGGAAATGGAGTGCTCTCTCCAACGGCACCACCGGAAGTCTCCTTCATGTTCCTTTTCTACTGCTTCTCACAAAAGGGAATTTAGCTTTTTGGGAAATTAAATGTGTTCCTCCACACTGTGATTTCTTCCCCTGGTAATATTTTCAGCATCCAGTGTCTGCTTGTTCTGTTTCATGGTTGCCATCTGAAGGCTTAACAGGTAAAAAAAAAAAAAAAAAAAAAAAAAAAACATATTTGCGTAAAGAATTTTCTCAACAGCATTCAGATCTTGGTCTATTTCAATGCACTAAAAATTACAGCATTAGACATTGTGAGAATACACAGGTATATGTACTTCATACCTTTAATGCTGAAAGATTAACTTGGAAATACATTAATTGAACAGGACAAAATAAAGGAAAGATGGGAACAATACTCTCAAGAACTATACAGAAGAGATGAAAGGATGACACAATCCTTCCGAGAAGAATCTTTTGAAGAAAAACCAGCAATTTTTAGAAAGTGAAGTGAGGGCAACTGGGAGAAACAAATCACCAGGAGCAGATGGGATATCAATAGAGCTATTCCAAGCTACAGAAATGGAGTCCATCAAAATCTTAACACAAATAAGCCAAAAAATATGGTCCACAGACTGGAAACAGTCAATTTACATTCCATTTCCGAAAAAGGAGACCTCAAAGACTACAGTAACTATCACATCATTGTATTAATTTCTCATGCGAGTAGAGTGATGCTCAAAATCTTACAACAAAGACTGTTGTCATACACAAAACAAGAAATGCCAGATGTTCAACCTGGATTCAAATTTATATTGGTTACTGGAGCATACGAGAGAATTTCAGAAGAAAATCAGCTTAGGTTTCATAGATTACAGCAACACTTTTGACTGTGGATCAAGAAATACAATAGTTGGTTTTAAAGGAAATGGGAGTTTTTCTGGGGGAAGGGAGAGGGGTTTCACCCCTCCTAAGTTCCCAGGTGACAAAAAGGTGACAAAGGACTAAGCTGTGGCTACCAGGGTGGGGTAGTGAGAATTTGGAAATCTATTCTGATTCCGATGGCTTTTGCAACCCGGAGGAACTGGAAATTCTCTGCTGACGAGATTAATATACTGGAACAATGAGTGCGATCTATGCAAACATCCTGAGATCGCTGCTGCTGAGCTGGAGGAACGACTCATCTTGATATCTGGATTGCTGTTGACGGCCCATTAAGCAGTGGATGTTGCAAGGGGGTGTGTGTTTGGCACTGACTACGTGACATTCTGCTTCTCATGACATGGCTGCGGCTGGAACAGAGTCTGTACAGGAACATGGCTTCTCTCAGGTTCACCAGAGGCTAAAGGAAATGGGAGTGCCACAACATATTGTTTTGATGTACAACCTATGTCCTGAACAAGAGGTTACTGCTAGGTCAGCATATGGAGAAACAGAATGGTTTCCAATTGGCAAAGGTGTCAGACAAGGATGTATTTTATCTACCTATCTCTTCAATCTATATGCAGAACATATCATAAGGAAAGCTGGCTTAGATTTAGATGAAGATGGACAGCTATGAAGGAGGTAGAAAAGAGTCTTAAGTATAAGGATGAGTTGTTGGCAACCAAGATCAAGATAATTCATACTAGAGTATGCCTCATTACTACGAATGAGTGTGAAATAGGGGTGTGCCAAAAATTGGGAAAATTCAGATTTGGGTATATTGGACTTCCAATTTCCCACACCGATATGGGTTTTTTTTTTTTGGGGGGGGGGTCAGGAATCTGCAAACATTTGGCTCTATTATACCCTGTGGAGAAATTTTCCAGGCTCTGGGGGCTGTTTTTTATGGTAAAGGCACCAAATTAGCAGCATAGTTGCTGGTGACTCTCCTTAGAAGAACCCACAAGATTGGTAAAGATTGGAATAGAGAGTCCAATTTTATGGGCCCCCGAAGAGGGGCCCCCTGTTCATCCACCATTGGAAACAATGGAGAAAAAATGGAGGCCCATAAAATAGGACCCTCTGACCCAATCTATACCAAACATGGGGGTTCTTTTATGGAGAGTCACCAGCACCTATGCTGAAAATGTGGTGTCTCTATCTTAAAATACAGGCCCACCAGAGCCCTGGAAAGCTTCCCATAAATTGTAATTGAAGGCTTTAAAGCAGGGGTGTCAAACTCAATTGTTGTGAGGGCCAGATAAGACATAAATGTCACTTGGTCAGGATGGGCCATGCCTTACCGGCCCAGATTGAGAGTGTGGGGAATGGCTGCCTTGGCTGGCTCATGGGCCAGATAAGAGCTCTTAAGGGGCTGGATCCGGCCTACGGGCCTTATGTTTGACACCCCTGCTGATAGCATACGGGCCTGCTTAAACCTCCCGGACGGGACCTGGCAACCCGCTATGCAGGCACTTGAATACTGTGCTGGCCGCGCGCCCACCCCAAACGCTACGAGACGGTCACTGCGTGCTCTGTTGTAACGGACTCGGCCGCTCCTGTGAGCGCCGTGCAGTTAGCAGCCAGGAAGCAGATGCAGGGGCAGCCTCTGGTGAACCTGAGAGAAGCCATGTTCCTGTACAGACTCTGTTCCAGCCGCAGCCATGTCATGAGAAGCAGAATGTCACGTAGTCAGTGCCAAACACACACCCCCTTGCAACATCCACTGCTTAATGGGCCGTCAACAGCAATCCAGATATCAAGATGAGTCGTTCCTCCAGCTCAGCAGCAGCGATCTCAGGATGTTTGCATAGATCGCACTCATTGTTCCAGTATATTAATCTCGTCAGCAGAGAATTTCCAGTTCCTCCGGGTTGCAAAAGCCATCGGAATCAGAATAGATTTCCAAATTCTCACTACCCCACCCTGGTAGCCACAGCTTAGTCCTTTGTCACCTTTTTGTCACCTGGGAACTTAGGAGGGGTGAAACCCCTCTCCCTTCCCCCAGAAAAACAGTATATCTGGGGTGCCCCCAGCCCACTACCTCACCTTAGGTCTTTCCTGGCACCTTTGCCATTACTCTGTTGGTTTGGTTTTGCGCAGCCTAACCACGCTCCCTCCCGCCTTGCTGGTCAAGTCTACGGGAACCCCTGCCCCCATCTCGGCTTTTACTTTTCAATCTGTGAATTTGGACAACACCTCATCTAGATACGGTAAATATACCCCACCAACGACCTCCTGCCACGTTGGCATCTGTGCTCGTACTCCTCTCTTGATATTCCTAGATTCTCTGTATGTTTGTGTGCATCACTGAATTGAATGAAAAAGACATAAACATTATTTAATTTGGAATCCATTGTCTGTCTTTATTCAAGGTCTCATTTAACGGATTCTGGTATAACTGAGTGCGACCCCGCTATATAAATATATAGTTACCGATTACTCAGCTAATTTCCCCATATTAAGGAGCAATTCGGCTAACACTGCTTTAAAGTTTACACTCCCCACTCCATTATATGCTATGGGGAATCTTTCTGGGCTCCGGGGGGCTATTTTTAAAGTCAAGGCACCAAATTTTCAGCACAGTTGCTGGCAACTCTCCTAAGAAGACCCCCCCCCCCAAGTTTGGTAAAGATTGTGAGTTACAATTTTATGGGTTCCTATCCATGCTCCATTGTTTCCATGGAGGGAAAACAGCCTTTTTCCTTCAAGGAAAAAGCAAAGAGTTATGCCTGTCAGCAATCACAGGTCATTGCCTCCTACCCCAAGAATCAACACAAGCCCAACAGAACCAAACCAGAGCCCAGGAATTCAGCAGAACCACAAGCCAATGTGGCAAAGTTTAACAGAAGCAATGTCAAACTAGATAATCACAGCACAAAAAAATCAAGAAGAGGGAAACTTTTGCTAGCCCAGATGAACCAAATGCAATGTGGCTGCAGATACCTGCCAGAACCTCCCACTCTGGCAGTGCAAGCCCAAAAGAGCCATTGTCAAAACACAGAATGCCAGCATTTTAAAGGGTTTTTTTCTGTTTCTTCTTTTCATACCCAAAGGCAAGAAGCCTGGCACAACATGCAGGGGGCTACTTTTGCTAGCCCAGCAGAACCAACCCACTTGAACTTTCCCCCTCAAATTCCCCTCACTTGAACTTTCTCCACAAATTACAGTACTGGCACAAGCCATTTCAGTGCCTGTCATATTAAAAAAAAAAGTCTCTGTTCGCATTCCCCTACCTGAGAAGGTAGAGATGGTGCTGCCAACCCTAAGATTATTCAGGTCCATTTCCATTTTGTGACCTGGAAATGAACCTTGATTTTACCCAACAACCTGTCTTGAAAGCCTGGCAAGCCCAGATTCTCAGGAAACATTAAAGTTGTTCCAGAAAATCATGAAAATGTTTATACTATTAGTAGTAGTAGTAGAATTAATATTATTAGTAATACTATTAGCAGTAAAATAAAAAAAAATAAACACAAAGTGCTTATGCATGTGAGTATATTTTTGTGGACGCATGTGCAAGAGGCATATGCTTGAGCCAATTTTGCTTTGTTCTCTCAGGGCTATGGGGAAAACGCAAATTCCAGTCTACAAACTATTTATTCCAGCTTTCATTTCTGATGCAATTTTCAACTGATTTGTGTTTCAGTAAATGTTTTTGCTAAGCGAAGCCTGTACTCCCACCCAACCCCCCAGTAACAATTCTCTAGGAGGCTGGTGTTTGGGAAATAATAGAAACATCACATGAAAATTTCAATTTTTCAAAGTACCAATATAACAGCTATTTAACCAATTGCCCTGACAGCAGGTTGAGGCTGTAATTAAGAAAAATCCCTTTGTATTACTTGAGAGACATGTTATCTTTATTAATGAGGAATACTTACATTTCATTTAATGTTTTATTTCACAAACATGTTAAATCATAATACTGCTCCATCTTGATTCCTGTTGTTCCGGATTTTTGCTTTTATTTAGTTGGGCATTTATATGCTGCTTTTTCTCCCCAAAGGGAAGCAAAATGGCATACAGAAAGCTGGGTTCCCCTTCCCCAAATATACACATTTCAATTATGGTTCATTGCCTCTGACAAGCATTCAGATTCAAATGTTTCTAATATGAATATATACACATTGTATGATTTGAGTTTAGTTTGAGTTCATTTAAGTTGATATTCATAAAACCCTTGGAAGTATTTTCCCCAATACACAGTCAGAAGGTGATGCCATTTAAAATAATTTTACTACTAGGCTGTTTTTATACATTGAGAAGTATTATGCAGTGCCATCCTTCAAAGTCCACTGACTTCAACTCTGCTTAAGTTGACCCTGTTAAATTATAAAAAATTGTTTCAATGAAAAAAGTCATAGGATGGGATACAAATTATGGAGCTGCTGAAGGTAACCTTCCATTTATGGAAGCATCCCTTTTGTCCACAGAAGGATACTTTTGGATACAACCTTATAGTCTGGATCCAACCCAAAGCCTTTACCCTAATTCAGAAAGGGTGCCTATAGGCAGAAGTACATGTTATGTTAACACAGTTCTATGATTATTTCCACACCAACCTCTCCCCCAGCTGATGGAAAGGACTTCAGCTTGATTTTCACTCCAAGTCCAGACTCCCATTTGTCTGGCTAGGGGTAGCAGGGGAGACTCTCCTAAGCTTATGAAAGAAGGGGTGCCTAGACACCAGCAAGAAAGGAGAAAATGGGATGTCCCCTCCCCTTTGAGTTCCCGCACTTGTAAAATCCCAATATTTAAATAACGTCCTTGGTTGCCCATTTGTTTCTAGGTTCAATTCAAGGTGCTGCTTCTGTCCTATAAAGCTCCTCATGACCTGTAACCCACATACTTACTTAGTATTATGTATTATGAAGGCGATGACTCCAAGAAGGTACATAATCAACTGGTACCTTCATTGCAGCTATAAACAAACAAAATAATTTACATAGTTGAAAGCAAAAGCCAGATGAACTGAACAGCTGAGTTAAAAAAGCAGCAGAACTTTAGCACTGTCTAGTAAAGTAAACTGTAAAGTGCAACACACGAGTCTCAGGTCTTCACAACAGCTTCTTCCGCCTGTGCTCACTGCCCAGCACATCCATACCTTTTCAGCTAGCTCAGGAGCTTTTTGGCTGCAGCTCCAGTTCTTTGAATTATTCTCCCTGAGAAAGTGTGAAGCACATCTCCCCCAAGGTGTTTTCAGAGACCGTCCATTCTCTTTTCAGATGGCAATTGAATGCTGGGTCTTTACTGTGATATGTTTTAATTCAGTGATTGTTTTTTTAATACAATTTTCCCCAAGACTAGATTTTTAATTATTGAATTGTGATCATCATTTGAAGAATTTTAAGTGTAGTTAGTCATCTCAAGGCCCTGACCTGGATTGCCCAGGCTAGCCTGATCCCGTCAGATCTCAGAAGCTAAGCAGGGTCAGCCCTGGTTAGTATTTGGATGGGAGACCACCATGGAATACCAGGGTTGCTGTGCAGAGGAAGGCGCTGGCAAACCACCTCTGTTAGTCTCTTGCCATGAAAACCCCAAAAGGGGTCGCCATAAGTGGGCTGCGACTTGATGGCACTTAACACACACACACACAGTCACCTCAAGCAATGGAGATATAAGGGGCAGTCTTTTAAATGAATGAATGAATGAATGCAAAAAAGAAGCCTGAAGATCCAGTATATGAGGTTACTAAGAACTGTATAGGCCCAGCAAGTGAAATTCTGGCCAGTTGTACACCTGAAGAATGTGTGGCTGTCTTCAACAAGGGCCAGGGCTTTTTCGGCCCTGGCCCCAGCCTGGTGGAATAGCCTTCCTCGTAACATCAGGGCCCTGCGAAACCTTAAGGAGTTTCGCAGGGCCTGTAAAACGGAGCTATTCCGCAAGATCTATCTTTACTGGCCTCCCCATCCTGCCCCCCACTTTGAAATCTGGAGGATTGATCTGCTGACATTTATTCCTGTGGCGCCTAGGTATAGTTATGGCCATCTGTTTAGGGTTTTAAATAGTTTTAATGATTATGGTTTTAAGGATGTACTTGATCTATATTAGATATATTTATGTTTTAATTATTGTTAGCCGCCCTGAGCCTGGTTCGCTGGGGATGAGGGCGGGTTATAAATTCGGGAAAAAATAAAAAAATAAATCAAAACCTCAGTCCCCCTCTTTATATTTCTATACAGCCTTACTGTGACTGATGCTGAAATTGAAGCTAAAACTGAAATTAAGCCTGTTGCATTTTGCTGTGGATAGGCTTGATGAGAGGAAAGGCCATCACTGGGGAAATGTCTGGTCTCTCTCCTCAAGCAAGCAAGTCCTAGAACCTTCCCCTATTCTCTCACCTCAGCAAGTACACCTACGTTCTAATGTGTAAGCAGCAGTCCTCACGCTTCAGCTAAAAGTAAGTCCATAAGGACTTAGGTAGAAACTGGTGGTATGTCGGTGTGTGCATGGGGGAGATTCGCTCTTGTGCATTTAGCAGCTGCATGGCACATACAAATCCACCAGGACATCCCCTTATTGCATCTTCATTCTGTGACAACTGCACCTGCTAGTCATGTTTTGTTAAAGATGCAGAAGCCCTTCTAGAAAATGCAATGGCACCCTAGATGAAAGCAAAGGGTTCCTTATTTGCAGAATGGGAAAGAAAGAATATAAATGTCTCAGATCCAGCCAAGGATTTCCATGGACAGAAGGACGTCTGCTAGTGGAGCATGACTTTCTTGCCTTCTCTCTCTCCCCTTGCAGTCCAAAATGCTCCCCAAATGCTGTTCCAGGGGGTCCCTGTCCTTAACGAGCAATATTGTAGGGGACATTTTGGGCTGCAGTGAGAGGGGGTAAGCAGGGAAGTTGTGTTCCATGGACAAAAATCTCTCTATCTGCAGAAATACCCATTGGAATTCAAATCAATGTTTTAAATAAATAAATAAATAAGGCTAACCATCATCCTTACTTCTGGAAGAACCCAGAGTAATTTACTCCTAGTGTTGTGCGTTCCTTACCAATCAGTAACATAATGATTCCTTTTCTTAGATATCCTTTTCTTTTCTTAAGTATCCCAAAGGTATTTTGAAGGTGCAAATACATATATGCAAAATATGAGGCCCAGCAAAGAGGTACAGTAAAAAGTGAGTCTAATAACTTGGCTCAACTGGTTGTCATAACAACTTTGTAACAATTTCAGTTCCAGCATTGTCCAAAGATTGGTAAGTATGAGATTGCTTTACAGAAGATTGCTTTTTTAACCCCACAGTGTATTTTTTAAACACGTACAAAATCTCTAAGAAAGATGCTTGTCACTGCTCTGAACAATAAAAATCCTAATTAATACCTAAGGCTCTGTCACCATGGCTCTCAAATTCCCAGCCCACACACACACATGCTGAGAATGTTCAAATAGAGTTCAACATCTAAGATGAAAAAAGCATACTTCTAAACAGGAGAAAAGTATATTTAGCAACTTGTTGGTATCTTATTTCTGCTTCTTGGAAAAAGAAGGAAACAAGAAGGAATTAATAAATAAAACATATAGAGTCCTGATAACTGATAAAAAAAACACCTTTGTCCATGGATTGCAAAATGGAGTCATATGAGCAGTTTTCATTGTAATTCTAAAATGGAGAAATCAAATCAATATTTCAAGAACTGATGTGTGCTCACTCATATGCTTAAACTGTGATCTGAATCCAAATTTGGTGGGGGGGGGTAGTCTTCAATACTCAAAAATCTGTTTGCTTTTTATCGTTCTGAATGGTCCCAAACTGGGTCAAAATATTTTGTGCATGTTCTCACACTGCCATTTGTTATGGTTCATGTATGGATGCATGATTTCCCCAGTTATCCACCCAAAACAATTTAGGACAATATGGTATCCAAAGAGGTGCTTAGCTTCTTATTTGTTATTTATTTCAACAATTTCTATGCCACCTCTGCAGGTAACCTGCTGTTTTGCCAAAAGTTCTTTACCAAATGGCAGAGATTCTTTAGGATTTGGAAACAATCGATGGAAACGGGGCTCTCAGGAAAAAGGAGTTTATTAACAAAACACTAGCAAAAAAGTACTAACAAAAGGAAAACAATGCTTACAGCGGCAGATAAGGATTCCAAGAAAACCAAATCCTAACCAACAAAACTGGCCTGGCCTGGCTTCCTTCAGGCTGATGCTCTCTTGCTTATATGTAGTGTTGCCAGCTCTGGGTTGTTAAATTCCTGGAGATTTTGGTGGTTGAACATCGGGAGGGTGGGGTATGGGGAGGGGAGAGACTTAGTGGGGTATAATGCCATAGATTCCACCTTCCAAAGTAGCCATTCTCTTCAGGAGAACTTATCTCTTTTACCTGGAGACCAGTTGTAATTCTGGAAGAACCTGGAGACTATGGTTGTGGAAAAATGTTTTGGTAAATTTCAGGTTTGGTTTATTGGGCCTGATTTTTTTCGGTAAACCCAAAATAAGCCAAATACCCATACCGGTAAATATGAGTATTTGGCTGATTTCCAGGTTTACCAAAAAAATTCGGGCCCATTATAGTCTATGGAATTTTTTTTTGAAGATCCTGTGGGGCACTTTTGGAGGTAGAGTAGCTTCATGGGACTCTCTTTGCATGAACCCCAAAGGGGTCACCCCCCCTCCATAGAAATGTATGGTAAAGCATGCAATGTTTTTCTATGGAGGAGGGGGTCGAACCCTTCAGGACCCCATAAAATTGGACCCCCTGACCCAATCTTCACCAAACTTTGGGGTTCATGCAAGGAGAGTCCCTTGCAGCTATGCTGCAAATTTCCATGACACCTTCCCAAGTCAGTTTACAAAGCAAAACATGATATAACATCAAACAGCATAAAATGAGTACAACTGCAAAAACGGTTAAAACCAGCATCAAAAGCAGCTCCCACTATGCCTGTGCTGGTTGCTCAGCGTGCCCATTTTGCTCACCTGAGGCCCAGGCCTGCTGCAGTGGGGAAGCCAAGTGTTTATTGGGTAACTTAAACAGGACTGCAAGCAGTAAGCACATGAACATTCTTGCACTGCTGTCTGGGAACTGTGGTTTGTGTGCGGGAGGAGACATCAAATTGTTTCGGAAACTCTCTGCATGGCATTCTTCGCAGTATCTTGTTCCATGACTTTGCATGAATCAATATCAACTATTGGCTGGCAATCTAGTATGATACTAAATGTTCCTGACTGTGGAGAGGCAGCACATCAACTTGAAATACTGATAATTTCACATTTCAAACATATCACCAGGTCAAGAATATGGGGGCGACTGAGGGGGAAAGAATGACATTGTAGCAGGGTAATTTTGACTTGGCCTTCCATCCTTCTGAGGTCAGTAAAATTAGTACCCAGCTTGCTGGGGGTAAAGGGAAGATGACTGGGGAAGGCACTAGCAAACCACCCCGTAAACAAAGTCTGCCAAGAAAACTTGGGGATGTGACGTCACCCCATGGGTCAGGAATGACCTGGTGCTTGCACAGGGGACCTTTACCTTTACTTAATTTTGATTTCCAGGATATTTCCCCCCCGAGGGTTGCAGTGTCACTGATTTCAAGGTTATCTCAGTTCAAGAAAGGCATGGGGAACACTGTATTGGCTATGAAGTTGATTTTAGTGTGTGGATCTTACACATGCATAGGCTGATACGAACAATGATGCCAATACTAAAACCATTAACTTCAGTAGATTTAGAAGGGTTTCACTCAGTTTAGGGTTGCATAGGATTGCACTGTAAATCTAGGATGCTATTAAATATGCCTGCCATGTAGGAGGGGTGATGCATAGTAACCTCCGTGCAGGCTCCCTCACATCAATTCCCAAAGAGATTTTTAGAACAGCCTTTAAATGCAGATCAATCATTCTTGGAGAACCCAAGTCCACATGATTACCTAGCTGGATAAGAACTTGAGTTTGCAAAGCCTGCTGGGGCCACTGAGGGGATAACACTCAGCCCTCAGAAAAGCAGCAGATAAAGCAGCAGCGATCTTCTAAGTGAATATGATAGGTAAGCAAAGCTGGATTTATTCCCCACCGCCTTGATCAAGTCATAATCAATTAAGCAGTTTGAAAGGAGAATGTCAGGGTCCATCAAAAGCAGAGAGCTGGACCCATGTTTTAGGTTCAAGTCCTCGTGGCATCTGACGTCTCTGAACATGGAGTTTTCCCTTACCTAGGCATCAGTCATAGATTATTCTCCAGTAGCCATCTCGTGGCAACAAATTCCATAACACTTTATATGGCTTGGGGCCAGTGTACCTTAAGAAGAAGAAGAGTTTTTTTATATGGCGACTTCTCTACCACTTAAGGAAGAATCAAACCGGCTTACGATCACTTTTGCTTCCCTTCCCCTCAACACCCTGTGAGGTAGGTGGAGCTGAGAGAGCAGTGACTAGCCCAAGGTCACTCATCTGGCTTCATGTGTAGGAGTGGGGAAACAAATCCAGTTCACCAGATTAGCCTCCGCCACTCATGTGGAAGAGTGGGGAATCAAACTTGGTTCTCCAGATCAGACTGCACTGCTCCAAACCACTGCTCTTAACCACTAGGGCTGTCAAAAAAAAAAAATTCGGTACAGTTCGGATTCGGCCGAATTTGGCCCTTGTGGGTTCGGTACGTGCCGAAGTCCGAACTCCCCCACTTCGGATCCGTTCAATTCGGCCAGAATTCAAAGTTCGGAAAAAAATTCGGCCGAATAAAGCCATTAAAAACACAATCGCGCCTTTCCGTGGCTCTGGGGGGGCATTTTTTAAGGTGGAGGTCCCAAAATTTCAGCGGAGCTTGGAGGGACCCTCCTTGCCAGAACCCCCAAGTTTGGTTAAGATTGGACCAGGGGGTCCGGAGTTATGGGGCCCGGAAGGGGTCCCCCCATCCACCCAAAGGAAAGAAAGAACAGAAGCCGGCTGCTATTCATGCAATGGGCGGGGGGGACTCCTTCCGGGCCCCATAACTCCGGACCCCCTGACCCAATTCTCACCAAACTTGGGGGTTCTGGCAAGAAGAGTCCCCCCAAGCTACCCTAAAAGTTTTGGACCACCACCTCAAAAAATGCCCCCTCCAGAGCCGTGGGAAAAACCTCCCTATGCCTGCTGGTGCTGAGAGATTTCTCATTAAGCTTGTTTCCTCTGCGGTTAACCACAGACGCCCAAAGTGTTAACCCCTCATGGGAAGTAGGTTAATGAGAAATCTCCCAGCATAGGCAGGCATAGGGAGGTTTTTCCCATGGCTCGGGGGGGGGCATTTTTTGAGGTGGGGGTCCCAAACTTTTATGTTAGCTTGCAATAACCCCCGTGTTTGGTGAGGATTGGGTTGGGGGGGGCTGGAAGGGGGCTTGCCCCCTTCTCCATAAAAACCAATGCAAAACTTTTGGCTTAGGGCTTAGGGCTATCCATGGCTACTAGTCAAAGTGAATACTAGTCATGATGCATATCTATAATCTCCAGGGTCAGAGAGGTTTTGCCTTGGATTTGCCACTCTCTAGATGCACATTCCCCCCAGCCAAATTCTCAAAACTCAACAATAAGCCCCCATGCAGAGTTTGGAGAATCTGGCTGGGAAAATGTGCATCTGGAGAGTGGCAAATCCAAGGCAAAACCTCCCCTGCTTAAATGACCAAGAGGTTTACCTCCCTCACCCAAGCCTGGGTGCTACTCTACCTAATAACTAGTGCACCCTTAAACAAAGTTAACCACCAACATCACAATTCACAAACAAGGCAGCTACCTTGAAGCAGATGGATCTCCCCTGCAAGCAGGAATCACACAGGTGAGGCGGCGCAACACTCTAGGAACCCAAGCTAACTTCAACCAAAGTACACTGGATCCCCCCCCCCGCGGGCAGAGACTCACACTGACCCACTTAACTCCAGCCAAAGTTGGCAACCACAAAAAACAGCAGGAATAACACTCTCACAAAGGCAAGCCCACCCCAACCAGAACAGGTAATCCCCCCCAACCAGAAATCACAGCGTAAACACACAGAGCAACAACCCAAACATCAAATTTAACATAAAGAGCCCCAAACCAGGCCAAGCTTAACAGAGACTCAGTCAGTAAAAGCCTATGCCAACTCCAGGCCACAGCAGGAATTAGAAAGCCAAACTTGGGAACAGTAGCACAGGCCAGAAATCACAGCCCGCACACACAGAGCAACAAACCAAACACCTTTAAAATGACTATTCACTGTCCTGATGCAAAAGGAGAAATTCCCACCCCACCGCACTCGCCTGCTCATTGTTTGCATGTGTGTGTTAAGTGCCGTCAAGTTGCTTCCAACTCATGGCGACCCTATGGCCATTTATTCATGGAAAGGTTTGCATTGGAGTTGTCACTCTCTAGATGCACATTTTCCCCATCTGAATTCTCAAAACTCTGCACGGCGGCTTATTGTTGAGTTTGGAGAATATGGATGGGGGGGAAAGTGCATCTAAAGAGTGGCAACTCTGATGCAAAACCTTCCATGAATGAAAGTCCTCCAAAATGTCCCATCTTTGACAGCCCTGCTCAGATCTTGCAAACGGAGGGCCGTGGCTTCTGTGGCCCCCGCAGGCGGCAGGATCGCTCGGGAGATTGGAGGGGGGATTGGAGGGGGGGAAGGGCAGGCGATCCACTGCAGATCCCTCGCCTGTCTTCCCGGGACTCCCAGGAAGGCGAGCGGGAGGTTGGCAAGCTCCTCTGCTCTGCCTGGACAGGCAAAGCAGAGGGGTTTAAAGACCCCTCACCTGTCTTCCCGGGACTCCCAGGAAGGCGAGGAACACACACCCCAGGCAGAACCGACGACAGCCCCCTTTGGCTTCCCCCCCACCCACAGAAACTGCTCCCTCCCCACACACACACAGACTCTGCTTTCCCCCCCACACACACACATACACAGGAGAAAAATTATAGATTAAAGCCCCCAAAGGGGTCTTACTGTGGCTGTCTTCTGTTCCAGCAGGACGGGCTGTAATCCAAGATGATTCCAATTAGGCACGGAACGTTTTGCTCTGGAGAGATGCACACAGGATCGGATCGGCTGCCCCATTCATCCCAATAGGGGAAAGGGGAAAGCCCATATCTCGGGACCCCCTGACCCAATGTTCACAAAACTTGGGGGGTTCCTTAAGAAGCTTAATCTAAAGTTCCAGTGAAAGTTTTGTGTCTGCACCCCCAAAAATGCGCCCCCTGCAGCCATAGAAAGAGAAAAGGGGGGAGGCGATATTTCTGCCCCCACTGAACCCATCTTTACAAAACTTGGGTAGTATCTTAAGAATAATTCACTGAAGCTATGATAAAAGTTTGGGGGCTATATCCCCAAAAAAGCGCCCCCTGCAGCCACATAAATGGAAAAGGGGGGAGGGAAAAGGGGGAGAACCCATATCTCGAGACCCCCTGACCCAATGTTTACAAAACTTGGGGGGTATCTTAAGAACACTGGTCTGAAACTTCGCTCAAAGTTTGGGATTTGTACCCCCAAAAATGCGCCCCCTGCAGCCATGGAAAGAAAAAGGGGGAAGCCCATATCTCGGGACCCCTTGACCCAATGTTTACAAAACTTGGGGGGTACCTTAAGAAGCTTCATCTGAAGTTCCAGTGAAAGTTTTGTGTGTGCACCCCAACAAATGCGCCCCCTGCAGCCATAGAAAGGAGCGAATGTGCACAAGCACCCCCCCCACACACGAGGATTTCGCTCTCTCTCCCTGGCCGGGCTGCACATCAGCTGATTCCTCCAGTACTCAATCCTGACTGATTGGCCAGAAGAAGACCCAGCTTGCCCACCGATTGGCCGGGGGAGGAGAATGCTGCTTACTGACGGTTATGCTGCTTACTGACGGCCGAATTGGCCGAATTTATTCACGAACTCCCGAACTCGCTGAATTCGCCCCCCCCCCCGGTTGCCCGCCAGTTTTGAGTTCGGATCCATCCGAACAGAAAAGCAACGAATCAGGGGAAATTCGGTTGATTTTCAGTTCGGACCGAACCGAATTGACAGCCCTATTAACCACTACACAATGCTTGCTCTTTTCCCATATGAACCTATCTGACCACTTCAGTGACTCAGTTTTATAACTCAGTTCTTTAATGTTCATTTTCACGTTGAGCCTTTGAATCACAGTTTCCGGCAACATCGCTAATAGGAGCTAGAAAGCAAAATTATAGCAGTCACAATTGTCTTAGGTTTACCAGCTTACATGTCCTTTTTTCCCTATATGGAAAGCGTAACTTTCTGAACATAAGTTCTCTGCATCAATTACCTTTTATGTTACTTGTCCAGTACACACTTGACTAATTGCAGAAAAATGTTTATGAATAACAATGCACTCTAGTTTCATTATTTTTTGTAAATAGAAGTATCTTCTGTGTAGAAGAGCTATAACATAGTAAGCAGCACTGAATCTTCTATATGTGACCTAAAGGCAGCCATCTGTGAAGATAACATGCTATATTATTGACTTGCCAAGATCCATCACTGTTTTCCAGCAGAAAGTAGTAAAAAAAATAAAATCTGAGACCTGTTTCCTACTGAAAAGCAGCAGGTAGATATGATGAGGGATTCAGGAGAGTAGCACTTTTGCTGTCAGACTATTTTTTCTTGATCATATATCAGAAAATGCTTCTGAACCTGTGTCATCAATTACTGAAACAGAAGTGTCTGGGAGAAAGATATATGAGTTAGCTGTAATGATTCAAGACATTCTAAAGCAAGCACCGTTGGTATTTTTTGTACAAATTTCCCTACAAATTCTCATTACTGAACAATAATAAAAACCCAGAACAAATGCTCAAAAAACAAGGAGCTCTATTATATGCCTACTAATTTCTAGTTCTTTGAAACAATTGTGTGGAGAGGTGAGGAATCTGCAGTCCATCCTAAGCAGAGTTATGGCCTTCTAAGTCCGCTGAAGTAAGGAAACCACCATAAATGTAATTTATGGCAAGAAAGGGCAAGAAAAACTAAGAAGGAAAAACTAAAAAAAACTTATCTCACTGGTTACTAAACCCAAATCTTAGAGTCATCCAAAACTGTATTTTTAGAGCAGTGTTTCAGCCTATTGGGATGTGATCCAAATGGATTAGATGCTCTGCTCTACTGTATGGGGGATCAAGCAGAGGAAACACAAGTATCACTGTTTCTGCCTTAGGAGTAAAAAACCTTCACAGATCATTTCATGGATGACTGAAATGACGCACGAGAAACTTAGATTTAATTTCCATGTTCAGAACCTGAGGACTACTTTATGACATCTGTGCATCCACTGGCAAAATCCTATGACTATGGCACCCTCAAGATAACCTCATCTGGGAACAACCTGTGGTGAGTCTTTCTGAAGTTTTATTTATTTATTTATTTAGAACAGTTTTATGCCACCCAGCTTGGGGGCCCCAAGCCGGCAGACAATCAAAACCATTAAAACAGGTTTTTAAAATACACATTATAAACCAATTAAAACAACAATTGAACAAATAACCTAAACAATTAAGACAAAAAAAATTGTTCTGTCAAAGAACTTACAACTCATTTCTAATCAGTGTAAAAAAGCAGTATATTATCTCAACAATCTGATTTGGTCCAGCGGCAGCAAGGAGAAATTAGCAGCCCTTCTAAGCTATTGTCTTCAGTGGATTTAGAAGGGTATAACCCTGACCTGGATGGCCTAGGCTAGCCTGATCTCGTCAGATCTCAGAAGCTAAGCAGGGTTAGCCCTGGTTAGTATTTGGATGGGAGACCACCAAGGAATAACAGGGTTGCTGTGCAGAGGAAGGCACTGGCAAACCACCTCTGTTAGTCTCTTGCCATGAAAACCCCATAAAAGGGGTCGCCATAAGTCGGCTGCGACTTGATGGCATTTTACACACACACAACTCTGCTTAAGATTGCACTGCAAAGTGCTTTTAAGCTGATTTTGATTCTCTATATATTGCAGAAAGAATGCAGCAAAAGGAAAGAGAGAGACCTACAAGCTGAACACGAGTTGATTCCCCATGATTTATCTGAACAAATTACATATAGTGCAGAAAAGATGGTTAAAAAGTCCATACTTGCAAAAACAGGACTTGCCAGAGAAACAGTATATCAAAACACAAACAAAGGGGTCACTATTATCAGCCATAAGAGTTCAAGCAGAAAAAAAAATGATGACAAAATTGTGCTGCTGGAGGAGCCTACTGAGTCTTCAGCTGATATGGAAATCTTGATGATAGCAGTCCTGTAGAAATGTCACAAACAAAAAGCTGCTATGTATGTAGGTTTCATTGCAAAGAGAATATCAATTTCTATATAAAAGGATGGTAAACTGGTATTTTATTAGATATTTTTTTTAAAAAAAGTTTACAGGAATAGTGACAAGAAAATCTTACATACTCTGAATTGGCTAATATTGCCGTGAGAGGCTCACCCTTAATGTGGGAAGAAATTTACTTACGTTTCAAAGCAGAACAATTATTCCACCTGCATTATAGCAAGGTATTTCAGAAGAGGTCCACTGTGTATACTAGTGAATCACCAATTTGGTGTTTTCTACATTACATACAGACTTGGGTCACTAGCTGCCACCGTTTGCTCAACTCTGACTTTACCAATTAAGAGAGCTGTGTCACAACACAATTATCACAAAATTTAGTTTTTACTCATTTATTTATTTACTTCGTTTATAGTCTGCTTTTCTCAGGGAGACTCAAGGATGATTACACAATTTAAAGCAATGGAATAAGAACATTAGAAAACACCTGGTTGGCCACTGTGTGTTGGACTTGATGGACATTGGTCTGATCCAGCATGGCCTTTCTTATATTCTTATCACTAATGTAACAAGGACAACAGAAGCATATGGCCAATAGTGAATGAAACTGGGCTACAATTTTAGAGAACAATGAACAAAATGTAGTATACTATGCACAAATAGCCCTGACCTGGATAGCCCAGGCAAGCTAGATCACATCAGATCTCAGAAGCTAAAGCAGGACCCTGGCTAGCATTTGGATGGGAAACCTCCAAGGAATACCAGGGTCGTGACAAGGGGTCACCATAAGTTTCCCCTTTCAGATGAGGTAGGGAGCCATCTGCATATAAGGTATACACCTATTTGTTTAGATTTATGGTTTTAATTGTATATTTTAACTTTATACTGTATATGTGTGTATTATATGTTGTTAGCTGCCCTGAGCCTGGCTTTGCCGAGAAAGGGCGGGGTATAAATGAAATCAGTAAATAAATAAGTCAGCTGTGACTTGACGGCGCTTTCCACCACCACATACGAATAATGCAATAGAAGTGAATTGCAACACTGGCAAACAATGCAAAGAATCATGTAAGATGTACAAGGAATAAAGCAATGAAGATTGACTAAATTTTACAAATGTTGAACAACCTTCTTTTTTATTATAAAGAGTGTCCACAGCACATTCCCTGCAGCAAATGTTAGTAGCTGGTTTCTTTACCCAGAATTAGTTTGTTCACAGTGTCGCTGGCCATCATTCCTGCTGCTTGGAGATGACAGAAATTATTGAGCTGTTCGGTGAAAAGTTATGGTGGCCCTAAAGGCAAGGCAAGATGCACATAGAGACTCCAGGTAGAGTCAAACAGCCCTCAGCTTTATTGATTACAGTAGGAACATAGGCAAGGCGAAGGTCATTTTCACCTAGCTGAAACATGATGGAATCTGGAGGGCCCTGGTGGGTGATGTCATGCAATACAGCCTACCAAAGGGAGTTCCAGGACATTCCAGGAGAATGAAGCTAGACTGACAAAAAGGCACCCCAGCTGGTTGTTGATGCTTAGTTTCCTGCCCAGTGAATGATGCTGTGGCCAACTATCCAGGCAGACTTGGTGTTTCCTGTGGAAATGAAAAAGAGGGACCATTAGTGACAGGGCCTGGGTGGATGTAGGCAGTGGAATTTCAGCAACTGATGGCCTGAATATGGGCAGGGGCAGCTGGATCTCTGCAGCCAAGGTGGTGGCACTTATGTGGAAAGAGCGTGGCCCCAAATTCTCTGGGGGCAGGAAGGCTGAGAGCTGCCAAGTCAGCCTGCAAGACCCTGACAAATTAGAATCTGGTGAGGTAGGCTCCATCCGCATGGATGAGCAGGAAAGTCTGTATGGCCAGATATTCTGTGATGGCCAGAACAGGGCAGGGCAGACTGCCAGTGTCTGATTACAGGCTCCCAAGGGAACCCTGCCCTCTCTGATCCATCTTGGATCTCCTCAGGGTTCAACGCAGTATGGGCCACAGGATGGAGACATCCTGCAGGCTGAGGGCCTGGACAGAGAGGTCATGCCGGGAAGCCGGGACCAGCTCACTGCACCTAAAAGTCCTGAAAAAGGCCAAAGTAAAGGTGGCCTGGAAATGAATGGTCTTGAATTTGGACCACGAGACCCAGGGGAGCTGCTGAAGAAGCTCAAGCAGAATATCAAAAGTGACAAAAGTTTGGGCATCAAGAGTGGAGGGCCTTAGGGTTGGTGGCTGGAGATCCAGGTGGTGGCTGGAGATCTCCAACTATTACAACTGATCTCCAGCTGATAGAGATCAGTTCTCCTGGAGAACATGGCTGCTTTGGTGATTGGACTCTATGGCATTGAAGTCCCTCCCCTCCCCAAACCCCACCCTCCTCAGGATCCACCCCCAAAATCTCCAGGTATTTCCCAACCTGTGGGCTCTTGGGTGCATCAGCGTTTGGCCAAGTACATGCTGAACCCAACTCTCCCTGATGAGTCTGACTGCAGAAAGAATGTAAACAAATAGATATGATGATACTATTAGGAGGAGTTAGCTTTGTTTCTTAAGTTAATTGAAACAAAGTATTTAGAAAATTTAGACCTGTCTCTTTTCAGTTAATAATACAACATCCAGGTAAGACGGATGATGATATTGTTGACCTATAAACCTGTGGTTGATGAATACAAGCAATGGGATTTTTGGGAGCAGTCAGCTACTGAATTGGGGACAGTAGAATTAAGAACTGAATCATATACTGCTTCAATTATGGGTATTGGATATGAGAAAAGAAACTGAATTGTTCTGGGGTGATAATATTTAGAAACGATAGCTATATGATGTGTGGCTTACCTGCTTCTTCATTATGCAGGTTTGAGATGCAGCCATGTAGTTGGATTTGCCACTGCGAACTGAAGAAAACAAAATATGTGGAGGCTGAAGAGTTCAAATGTAACTTTCTAATTATTACTATGGTAGCACCAAGATCTCCTGCAGGGCAATCACTTGCCTCCAGGAGAACATGCATTTTGCATCACTTATCCCAAAGCAAATGTATGACATTAAAAAAAAAGTCATATGGGCATGAGCAATCTGTGTCAATCAGGCATATCGCTGTAATTAGCAAATCAGTAGTAACAAACTAATTAATTACCAACCAAGAAAAACTATATGTACTGTATTAAATCCCTGAAGAGAAAAAGTTGTGAAATGCAGTGTAGCTTTCATACAGTGACTTATAGCTTCTGAAGATAATTGCAAGTTACAAATATTTTGCAGATTTGCACTGAATGCAAGTCTCTCCTGGCCATCGTGATTCCAGGTTCGTGCCTGCACATAAATTTACATCTTCATAATAATTCGAGGACTGTCTAGATTTTGTTTTAATTTTTAACATGTATCTTATTGGGGCATATAGTCTTGGCCTATAAACAAATGAATATCAATTACCTGCCATTTTGTATGGGAGGGGTTTTCTCTTACAAGACCATGAAAAATTGGGAAACTTACTCAGTTTTCCACCCGTCTCCCCAGGCTGGTGTTTCACAGAATGTTCTCTAATTGACTCACTATCTTGGGGATAACTATTAGCGCGTGCCCTTCTCTGTAGGGCTGTCGATTCGGCTCATTCCGAACCAAAAAACAGCCGAATTTCCCCTGATTCGGCATTTTTTAGTTCGGGACGAACCGAACTCAAAAAAGGCGGGAAAACAGGGAGCCGAATTCAGTGAGTTCGGGGTGTTCGGGAATAAATTCGGCAAATTCAGGGTTTGGGGCAGCAGCAGAGGGGAGGGGGCCTTTAAACCCCTCTGTGCTGCCTGCGCAGACAGCGCAGAGGGGCTTGACAACCCATCCCCCCTCTTCCCGTGACTCCTCTGCCCCCGCGCCTTCACGGAGCTTCCCTGAAGGCACACGGGGGGCCCTTCCAGCTGGAAGGCGCAGATCTGTTTAAAGAGCCCCCCGCGCACCTTCATGGAAGCCCCGTGAAGGCCCGCGGGGGGGCTCTTTAAAGTCCCCCACCCCCTTCCCGACTCTTTGAAGTGGTGGGTGCCACCTGGGCAGGTGGCACCCAGCACTTCAAAGACCCGGCCGAATTTTTCCCCGAACTCTGGATCTCCCGCCGAATTTAGGGATCCAAAGCGAGGGAGTTCGTACTTCGGCACGGCCCGAATATAAAAGGGCTGAATTTTGCCGAAGCCAAACTTGACCGAATTTTTTTTTCAACAGCCCTACTTCTCTGGCCTCCCCTATCTCCTCCATCTTCTACTGTGGCAACCTTTAACAAGACAGAGGATTTTCATAGGTTCATGCGCATGATCTACTTTATGAACAGCTGTCTATCTAAAGTTATCAATTCATATCCAGTCTTTCCCTGAAGTTAAAAATAAATTAGCCTGTGCTCCGAGCTTTGAATCTGCATTCTTGTCTTTTGCATACTTGCTTTGCTTTGTGTATTCATCATCCAGCTAGTTAATGTGTGGGGTTATACTGAACCTTTACTTTGCCATTGTATTCCCTATTACTATGTATGGGTGTGAAAGCTGGACATTGAAGAAAGCTGATAGGAAGAAAGTAGATTCCTTTGAAATGTGGTGTTGGAGGAGAGTGTTGCGGATACTGTGGACTACCAAAAAAAAAACAAATCAGTAAGTTATAGATCAAATTAAGCCTGAACTGACCCTAGTAGCTAAAATGACTAAACTGAGGCTATCGTCACATTATGAGAAGACAAGAGTCACTGGAAAAGAAAGCAATGCTAGGAAAAGTTGAGGGCAGCAGGAAAAGAGGGAGACCCAACAAGAGATGGATTTACTCAATAAAAGAAACAGCCCACAATTTCCAAGATCTGAGTGAGGCTGTCAAAGATAGGACATTTTGGAGGTCTTTGATTCATAGGGTCACCATGAGTCAGAAGCGACTTGATGGCACTTAACACGCACACACTTGGGAAATAAAAACAGCAACAACTGGATAGCCAGTTATATGCATCTCACATCTTCTCTTAGGACATAAAGCTAGGCTAGAGTTAATAAATATGTAATAATAAAATCATGCGTAGGAGATTTTCATTTAGCTGAATGCTTTACAGAATCTGATTGGCAATTTATACAATTTATGCAACCAGGCAAGCCTGATGAGTATCTTAGAATGCATCAGAGTAAGCCTATTAGTCACACAAAATTGAAACCAGAGTTTCACGATGCAATGTACTGATGGTTTGACAAGTGTCCTCAAAACTGAACTCTAAGGCAAAAAGCATAATTGAGGCTATTAATATCTACAGATATTATTCTTTATGGCTTATATGACAAGAGTATAGTTATTAGATACAAATTCGGCACTATTGGCCATATTCATGAGAATGATGCTCACAAGATTTTCAGCAACAGCATCCTGAGAACTACAGGGACACCAGTAAGCTCTGTACACTATGTTACATCTATAGAAACAAAGGTGCCTAGAGGTTCTATAAGGAGCCATGTTTGTACTTACTACAAACATTATCTTTTTGTTGAATATGGTTTAATATTCATCGCACATTAATCTTTTGCACATCTGAAATAGCAATTTCACATTTAGAAAACTACAAGCGGGGAACCCTCAAGGACTTGAGAAAGGCCTCTCATTTCTCCTGCCTTACTATTTCCCTTTCCTGAAAGCCCCCACAGCCTCTCCCCTTTCCCTTCTTTCCTTCCCACTCACCAGCCAATCTACATTTATCTACCTCCTATCATCAGCTTTCCCTCTTTTCCTCCCTCTGGCAGCCTCTACCTGGGGAAAACTAAAGCCTAGTTGCTTGGTGACTGCCACTGGGCTGGGCCCAGTTGTATGGTATGGAACCCACAAGGACTTGTTAGGGCCACCTGATTTCCACCATATCTTATTCCCCACACTTTCCTCTTTCCCTCCTCCTGGCAACCTCCACATCTCACCATTCTCTGCTTCCTTCTCTCCTTCCCACCCACCAATCAACTTACATTTTATCTGCCCCCCATCTTCAGCTATATTTATTATTTACTGACTTAATTTATACCCTGACTTTCTCCACGGTGGGGATCAAAGCAGCTTACATCATTCTCCTCTCCTCCATTTCATCCTCACAACAATGCTGTGAAGTAAGTTAGGCTGCGAATGTGCAACTGGCCCCAAATCGCCAAGTGACCTGCTATCACAGAATAGAGATTTGAACCTGGTTCACCCAGATCCTAAACTGAAACTCTAACCCTCTATACCACACTAGCTTTTGTGGGGTAGCTGCTGTTGAACAGCCCTAGAGAAGGCCCTGCCCCTCCCCCTGCATTTTAATCTCTGTAACAAGGCTGGCAGACTGGCAATACTGTTGTGGTTGCCTAGCAAAGGCTACCGAATACCTTCTTTCTTAAAGCTACGGGTGCTCCTTCTATAATTTTGGCATATTTTAACCCCCAGTGTATAGTGGTTGTTTTGTTGCTGTTGTTGTTTTCAGATTTTTGTGCAGATCTGGGGCTTTTCTCAGATTTTAGAAAGATCCATCTTATCTATTCATGGTAGCAGTCTCTGGAGTTAAATATCTACAGATTTTGCCATGTTGAGAATTAGGTATATTTATAACATAGAATAGTAACTGGTGGGCTCAGGGCCAAATCTACTCCTGAAAAAAAGAAGCTATTCTCCAGTTGCCAAATTAAAGGCAAGATAGATTGGAGATCAGTAACTGCACCAAAAGGAATTGCTTGCAGTTCATTTTGAGTAATATGGTGTCCTGACGCACAACTGTTTAGTCCTGTTCAAAGGGGCTCTAATGTAGAACTAGCTGCTGACCAACCAAGTAGAATATAATAGGTCAGAGGTAGACTGATTAAATTTAACAGTTAGCTGGTGGGCAGATTTGGTCCACAAATGTTCAGTTACACAATGCTTCTTTATTTCTTTATATATATTTGTCTTTGACCGCAATAGTTTTCACTTTCTGCTTTCACTGCTCTGTTTTAGAAACTGATTCTTATGTTCAGTAGGTTTCCTGCAAAGTGCTATGAAACATATTTATTAACATGTGCCCTCTGGGAATATTACAGGGTGGAACATGCTGTAATAGCTGGATATGATTAAGCCTGCCAGGATCCCAAATGGAATGGCTTAGAAGCCTAAGTATCATGTCCACACGATGTACCTTTGGTAAGAAGGACTTCAATTCTAATGGGTTAGCCTGTTCTATTGTTATATTCTGTTATGCATTCTAATGCTTTCAGAAATCTCTTACTGTTTCCCTGTTCAGCCACTGCACACATTTCATCCATTAGTTACTTGCAGGAGGGATTTCACTTTCACAACAGTTCTTAATAGTTAATACATTCATATGCAATACAAATGCAAACCATTATGCCAGCAGGTTCACAGAGAGTCAGGCTAAAGAAATCTTCCTAAAACTAGTGGGGCCGCTCTGCAAAACAGTAAATCTCTTACTTTTTTCACACAAGGAACCATAACAAAGACACTTACAGGGCAATTCTAAGCAGAGTTATATCCTTCTAAACCCATTGACTTCATTAATTTAGGAGGGTGTAACTCTGCTTAGGATTCTATGACTCCGCACCAAAATGCCTATCCATTTTTAAAACGTAAAACATGTTCTAAATTGAAGGACTACAGAGAAAACAAACAAAGCATCAAATCAAAGGCCTTGTAAAGCTGTGTTCTGTGAATATGGGAACAACAATTAAAGTTTGGTGTGTGAGAGTCTAAACTCAGAAGGATGGTAAGGTAATAGGTTGTATCTGGGAAATTTGTGCTCCGACACGCACAACAAATAGGGTTGCCAGGTCTCCCCTTGTGGCGGGAATCCGTCCACAGCCAACATTCTTTGCCCAGTACTGCTGGAAAGAGGGGGCGGGGAACACACCATTGCTTCATGGGGCATGGCATCGCTTCTGGAGAACACCCAGAAGAGAAATCATATTGCTCTTGGAATCACTGGGAACTCCAGAGTTTCCAGACATTCCTAGACCTATGTGATGCTGGTGCCCCCATGTCCCTGCCCTTCAAGTCCCTGGCAGCTGTAGGGTTGTCAGGTCCCTCTTTACCACCAGTGGGAGATGTTTGGGGTGGAGCCTGAGGAGGGCAGGGTTTGGAGAGGGACTTCAATGCCATAGAGTCCAATTACCAAAGCAGCCATTTTCTCCATGTGAACTGAACTCTATTGGCGAGAGATCAGTTGTAATAGCAGGAGATCTTCAGCTAGTACCTGGCAGTTGGCAACCCTAGGAAGTTGCCAGGCACCACCAGACAACCTTAACACCCAAACACTTGTGTAAGTGCCAGATCCATTTCCTCTTCTGGCTGGGCTGGGCCTACTTGCACGGTGGCCACTGGATCAGGCTGGGTCCAGCTATGCGGTGGCTGCTGCCAGGCCAGGCCCAATTGCACGATGGCTGCTGGATCAGGCTGGGTTTTGTGTGGTGGCTGCTGCCAGGTTAGGTCAAGCAATGCAGTGGCTACCAGTGGATCATGCTCAGAGATACAGGGGCTACTGCCAGGGCAGACTAGCTCAAGTGGTGTGTGCAGTGAGTAGTTGATCATCCCTGGGTCTTTCCCAGAAGAGTCCTTCTTTATCAGGAGACATGACAGGGGAGGGGGACAGGACCATTTCCGTGGCTTTTTTGGCCTTCAGGTCCACCTAGGGTTGCCTGGTCCTCCTTCTAAAGTGGGTGATGGGGGGGGGGTAGTAGGGTTGCCAACTGCCAGGTATCTGATTTCAGAATAATTAAGGATCCACAACCAGTAATAGCAGGACATTTTTCATGTGGGCGATGTGTCAACTGTTCCTTATCCCTTCCAGTAAAAGAATTTGTATGTAGTCAAACGGGTTTTCAGTTTGTTTTGAGATGCTTCACTAATAGTGCATCTAAGAGAGTGGTTTATGTTATAAAGTGTGTGTGCAATCTGATTTATGTGGGGAAGACATCAAGATCTTTAAAGTATAGAATTGGTGAGCATCGCTCTAGAATCCGTAATCAGAATTTGGATGCTCCCATGGTCTTACATTTCATCGAGAAGGGTCATAGGGACACAGATATCATTTTTTTGCTATCTGGCAACTGCATAGAGATACCCATACTGATGTGGAGAGGATATTATGGCAGCAGGAGGCGCGTTTCATCCACCTATTCAAATCAGTCCACCCTTATGGATTGAATTCATCATTAGATCTCTCTTGTTATTTATAAATTGATGTATATTATAAGTAGAATTCTCACCATAAAACAAAGGTTCATCATATGTTTCCTAATCTGTAAGAATAAAGAAAAAATAGGAATTATTGATTTAAGGTAGTAGCATACTATAAGTCTGTCAGGATACTTACCACGTTTGACAGCAAAAGAAGATTGGTTACACCTGCTTATACTTTAAAACTTACATAAGCAAGAATGCAGGTTTCATGAACTAAATGACTAAAAAGTCTCATTCCTTGAACTGCAAGATTGTGGCCAGGTAAGAAGAAAAAAATTATATACTAAAATATGGAATGCTTATTAGATTAATGGGGAAATGTTTTGAATCCAAGAGGATTATAGAATTTTATTATTATTATTGTAGATGGAAAGATTAAATTAAAAGTCTGAAGAAGCAATCAAATACCAGCGAAACAAGATAGAACCGGGATCTTGTTACATTATATTGTTGACTACATAGTAGTCTTGGATGATACAGCTTCTTGCAAACAGCATTTTATGTGCAATTTTTGCAATACATAAGCAATGTGAACTGTGCATGTAAGAGTTAACAGCAGCAGCTCCGAGAAGAAATGTATCATTGATCGGCTGGGACCAGCTGACCACGGAAGCAAGTGCATCCTTCAACGTGGCGCGGAGGATTCCTGTAGCCGGATAGTAAAATAGGATAGCAATTTTCTTGTTCCAATTCCCTGGTGAATAACTTCAACACAGTGAAATACCATATTATTGTTGAAATTGATGTGAGACCTTGTAACAACTTTATAACAACGAGTGATTTGGACTCTTGAGGAAGTCTATGTGTTGTAAATATATGGTCCGATATATGCACTGATATTGTATGTAACATAACTCACTGTATTATTATTTTGTAAGTTCGGTATAATTGAAATTGAATGTGTTACCAACATAAGAGAAATTTAAAAATATATAGAAAAGCATAGTAATTAGTGGCTGCGTGCTAATATATTGATTTTCCTATTGGGAATTTGCTAAATACTGCCAGGTAGTAGCAGGAGATCTCCTGCTAATACAACTGATCTCCAGCCGATAAAGATCAGATCACCTGGAGAAAAATGGCTGCTTTGGCAATTGAACTCTATGGCATTGAAGGTCCCCTCCCCAAACCCCGCCCTCCTCAGGCTCCGCCCCAGAAATCTCCCACCGGTGGCAAAGAGGGACCTGGCAAACCTAGGGGGTAGGGTTGCCAGCACCAGGTTGGGAAACTCCTGGGGATTCAGAGGCGGTGCCTGGAGAGAGCAGAGACCTCACTGGGTTGCAATGCCATAGAGTCCACCCCCCAAAGCATCCATTTTCTCCAGGGGAACTGATCTCTGTAGTCTGGAGAGGAGCTGTAATTCTGGGGGATCTCCAGGTCCCACCTGTAGGATAACCTTAAACCAGCATGGGCCACTCCAAGCTACTATACTAAACAGTCACTTTCCTCTTTCTCTTAATCCTGTAAGGTAGGCTTGGCTAAGATCGAGAATGTTTTTCATGAACACAGAGTTAATGCTCTTTGTTAACTCTACAGATTATTGCATGAAGCTCCATAACAAGTCAAAGGTGCAGGATAATTGTTTAATGTGACTGTAACTATTTATTTCATTGTCGGAGAAGGTTCAATGCAGTAATGCAATGGACCATTTCACAAAAAGGGACAATGGTATTTTTAATTAAAATAGATTTGAATAGTCATTATACCTAATGCTAGAGTCCTGATCCTTGTGTGGGTAATGAAAGCAACATAATGGAAGCAGACAAAATTCACACAGAATTCTGAATATCTAGAGGAAACGTCAAGTATGCAAAAAACTATGAATATCCCCCATGGCCAGTTTCATCAGGACTTGTCAGATACAAGCCCTATGGTGAAATGTGAAGCAGAGGTATTGCTGGCCAATGAGACTGCAAAGGCAAACAAATTAGCACAAAAATTCTTTAACAGGAGGGGATTTTGTGAGAGTTTTGATACCATTCTTTTATTGCATTAGCAGTAAATTGCAAGGCGAGGGGCTTCTGCAAGTAGGTATTGGGAGTAAAGGGCAGGAGGGAATTATATACAGTTGGCATGAGGGTAGGTCTGCCAGGTCCCTCTTCACCACTGGTGAGAGGTTTTTGGGGCAGAGCCTGAGGAGGGTGGGGTTTGGGGAGGGGAGGGACATCAATGCCATGGAGTCAAATTGCCAAAGCATCCATTTTCTCCAGGGAAACTGATCTCTATCGGCTGGAGATCAATTGTAATAGCAGTAGATCTCCAGCTAGTACCTAGAGGTTGGCAAACCTACATGAGGGGGATGGCCTGAATAGGAGGAGGAACAAGAGTGGGATAGTGAAGGATGAGTTAAGGGGGTGGAGGGCATTAACATGAGCCTGGAAAAAACAGGGGATAAGAAGGATGATGGACAAGGGAGTACAGCAATGAGTGGGTTGGTGGCAAAGCTTGGAGAATGAGGGGAGAAAATTAAGGAGTACTGAAGAAGCAGTTGAGGGGTGATGACAAGGAGGAAAGGGATGGAGATGACTGGAAGGCATACAAAGTGTGTAAGAGAAGTACGAGGAGGACAAGAAGAGTAGAAGACGGTGGAAGGCTTCAGGGGAAGGGAGAAAAGCTGGAAGGATAATAGGGTGATGGGGAAACAAGAAGGGTGGAAAAGAAAAGACTAGGGAAAGGTGTACTAGAGGGGCTGTCACAGAGAGCGTTTGCCGGCCCCCATTAAAATGCATCTAATTTTTGCTTATTGCAGTGTGAGAATGTTAATTAATTTTAAGACTCAAACCCAGAGGCTTCCTAACTCAGTCCAGAGAGAAACTGTAGCACAATCCACATCCAAGCAGCTGTCTCATGGAAGATAAATCTCTGGGACACTGAACTCCTCTCCTCCTCCTGGTTACCAGGAGGTAACGTAAATTTATACGTAAAGCTTATCGCAGGACTGGAATACTCCCCTTCTGATAACAGTATTTCAAAGTTAGCTTCTTCAAAGCAACTTCAAAATAATTTGTTAAGGTTTTAAGTAACCTAATTGTACCAAATTATATTAGAAAAACAATTCTCACGGAGGAGATTCAGCTTGATGGTGTTAGTCGCTCACTGGAACCCACAAGGTGCTGATATTGACCTTTAAAGCACTATACGGTTTGGGCAAAGATACCTTAAGGACCACGTAGACCCTACTCCAAGGATCTGTCCATTCCAGTCATCTGTCTCCCTCTATTGTTGTCTACTTTGTTATGTTTGTTCTGTCTGTACCCCCAGTAACTGATAATTGGCCTCCACCCTAGTTTTTGGTGTTAAGTCTTTTTTTAAATTGAACTGTTATATAGATAGTTTGTTTTAAATGTTACAATGTTTTAACATTTCATGTTTGCTGCCTTTGGGAAACCTGTTTGAGTGGAAAGGGTGCATAGAATTTTTTTAAAAAAATTAATTAATTAAAAATATTGTTATCCTCATACTGGAAATTGGTGGTGGGTGGGGGCACAGTGGGTGACATGCCCAAGGATATAATGTTATGTAACTATGTAATAGTTAAGGTGTTGTTGCACTAGGCTTTAAGATATCTGGGTTCAAATTCCCACACTACTA
Source organism: Euleptes europaea (assembly GCF_029931775.1). Taxonomy (NCBI): domain Eukaryota; kingdom Metazoa; phylum Chordata; class Lepidosauria; order Squamata; family Sphaerodactylidae; genus Euleptes; species Euleptes europaea. The sequence continues at coordinate 83,124,045 of NC_079317.1, forward strand.
TAAAACATGCTACGTGACCTTGCCCATTCAGCTATTAAGTAATCAAACTGAATATCCTAATTCTTTATTGTAGTTATTGAAACTGGTTAAAACTGGGAAATTAACAACAATAATTTTCCAATATATTTGTACCTTACTTCTGTTCTTGTGTGTGGCAGTACTGCTTAAATTCAAAAAGGCAGAAAAAAACATAAAGGGTAAAGACCATGACTGGACAGAAATGTAACAGGAGTGCTTAATAATTACCAGAATTTCACACAAAGCCAGCAGCCAGCCACCAAAGAGAATTGAGCTGATAGGTCTATCTTTCCAAGGTATTGCTGATCTTAGTCATAATACTGGCTCATTGGCTTGGGGGGTGGACAATGATTTGCTTCTGTATAAATCAGCAGGGACTTTTAGACTCAAACTAGAAGTTACACATTTTAAGAAATTGGGCTCATATCCAATTCATGTTCCCCACAGTTATGTAGGAGCTGCAGGGAACTGCCTTTTAAAGAGCTGCAAGGACCAGATTCTGTTCTGGACTATGGCATGGGGGGGGGAATGAAGGGAGCCTGCCTTACCCCCCCCCCCGCCAGCGCCGGTTTCCAGAACTGAAATGGTCCCATTTTGGAGCACACATCTAGTTTGCACCTTATTCCTTGCTGTTGTGTTATCTCACAGGGACAAATATTTTGCTTGTACACAATGGCATACAGGCAGGCAGCACTGCAGACTTAGGGAGGTGTCATGAATTGAGCCTCTTTTAGCTACAGGATGACTGGAAGTTAGCTTAAAGTACATAAAACAGACGCACTATCAATGCAATTCTGATATACTGGCGTTAACACCCATCTTGTATTTTCTTGACACGTGGTTTACCCGTGTCTCTTTTTCTTCATTAATTGGTGCATCACAAAATGATTGGTTGGTACTCTGTACTGTACACGCAGTCTTAAAAACCGTCATTCTTCATAGTATATGGTTAGATGTTGTCAGCCACCCAATTCTGGCGAACTTTGAAAACACTACCTAGGCTTCTATAAACATTCACTTATGACAGAGGTTGTATATTCTCGTTGTCCTCCTTTGTGGACCCCATTAATAATTAGAGATATTGAGCTTTGAACTATCTCCCTTCCCTGTGTACTGCAGTATATTCACAGGAACTTAACAAGTTCCCCAGAGTCAGAAGCTAAGCCAAGGTTTTGATTTCCAGATAAAGTTCTGTAGATAGAAGCTAAACTAGAAAGGTCTCAGAATGGATTACTAAGTATTGATATTACAGTACAGGCAGCAAAACCTATAACATTTAAAACTCTCTAAAGGCAAATGTATTTGTTAGTTGCATTTATAGGTGCCCTGATTCCAGTGGTACAAATGGAGTTACTTGTGTGGAGCTTATCAAAAATAGTCATATACAGCCAATCAGATTTTACCATTAAAATGGTCAAACACCTCTGAGCAAGTGGGAAGCAGAACTCTTTGACTATTGTAAGGATTCCATACATGTAGCATGTAAACATTAGTTAGGAAAAGGGTAGTATGAGTATAGGACATGCTTTCTTATCTAGCATGACACATATGTGCTGAAGACTGCTTCCACATGTGTAGGGCCTCTGACTGAATCAAGATGTTCTCTGCTAATAACAGTTTGAGATTTTTTGTGGCATTTAACATTGTGAATAAATTCTTCTTGCATGCATATACAGCATTCTAAAAATACAGTTTTATGGTATGCTATATAACGAACATAACAACTATGTTCTGATGTACTTATATCGGATAAGGAGGATTTTGAGCTCCTAATCCAATTTAAATTGTCATAAGAGCCAGGTAACCACTTCTTTTGTGGTAAGAGGAAGGGAAGCCTCCATATTATTTTATTTATTTATTTATTTTACAAAATTCATACCCCCCTTTCTGCCCTCATAAAGGCCACCAAGGTGGACAACAAATTAAAACATAGATAATAAAATAACATCTTAAAAACCATTAAAACCAAAAGCCCTCATATCATTAAAGTAATTTAAATCATAGCCAATCTTTGTGATTGGTAGTAGTGTGTAAACCAGGGCCAGATTTAGGTTTGCTGAGGCCCTAAGCTATTGAAGGTAATGGGGCCCTTTATATGTCCAGCTATCCTTTGTCAACAACAAATTGTCGCTGTTTTTTGTGTTGAATATATGCTATATGGTAATTTATGGACCTATTAGGTATCTAAAGCCATTTGCACATAACAAAATATAACCAGTGATATTTTAGGGAGCAGGCTAGCAGGTGGGGCCCATTACTTACATCATAGGAGCCTACACAACACAAAACACTGTTGCTGTATGTAGGTTTTATTTTATTTGTATTTTATCTTATATTTTGGAAATGAACATCCAGTTTTTTTTTCCTTTAAATTTTTTGGGGGCCCCCAAGAGAGTGGGGCCCTAAGCTATAGCTTTTCGCTTATACGTTTAAAACTATGTGCTCCCTTGTTTTTGTTTGTAAAGTGCCGTCAAGTCGCAGCCGACTTATGGCGACCCCTTTTGGGGTTTTCATGTGCTCCCTAAAGGACTCTTATTTGGAAACCTGCTAGATGAAGGCTGTACGTATTTGTGAGGTAAATAGAGATAACTTTTTCTTAGACATTGGACCCAACAGACAAGACACAGACAAAAGGGGTTCTCTGTGCATGCACAGAAAATGAACCTATCATCAGTGGCTGCCAGTGTTCCCCCCACCCCCCAGGCCTGGAGGCAGCTACTCTGCACTGGCAGGATGCCGACAGCCACATAGTGATCAGGGCTGGTGTGTGTGTGTGTGGGGGGGGGGGGTTTGCTGTTTTGACTGACCTGAACCTACCCGGGCCAGAGTTTGGTTATATTATCTCACCAAGGCATTGTCAGCCTTGATAGCTGAAGCAAGGCCTTCAAAAGTAGTTTAAAGCCCTCCTTATCAGGTTTGCAAGGCTCTCATCAAACACATCCAGGAATAGAGAATAGAGAAATTATCATAATTAGCTGATTTTTGTCCCATCATAAGCACATAAGAAAGGCCCTGCTGGATCAGACCAAGGCCCATCAAGTCCAGCAGTCTGTTCACACAGTGGCCAACCAGGTGCCTCTAGGAAGCCACTAACAAGACGAGTGCAGCAGCACCATCCTGCCTGTGTTCCACAGCACCTAACATCAAAGGCATGCTCCTCTGATCATGATCAGAATATTGACATTCATCATAAATACATAATATTCCAATGAAGTCATGCTTTTCCAGTTCATTTTAATGGACTATTTTTTGTTGTTGCTCCAGCCTGTTTTTAATAGTGTTTTTTTCAAAGGTTGTATGGTTCTACTGTACTGTTTCAGTGGTAAGTTGCCTCAAGCAGGTCTCTGAAGAGATTGCATAAACATTTTCTAAATAATAAATGAAAGATTTATGTTTGAACAAGCACACCATTTCTACCAAAAGCCCATGAATTCTGTTCCAGGAGAACAGCTGTATCAGCCCTATCCTCCATGAACATGTCCCCCCTCCAGGTTGGCAGGCATCACCACATCCTGGGGCAGGGAGTTCCACAGTTTAACTATGCATTGTTTGAAGAAATACTTCCTTTCATCTGTTTTGAATCTCTCACCCTCCAGCTTCAGCAGATGTCATCTGAAGATTACTTGTAATTCTCGGAGATCTCCAGGCCCCACCTGGAGGTTGGCAACCCTAGAAGGAAGCAGGAAAAGAGGAGAGGCTTTCAAAACTTTCAGGAAAGGGAAAGAAGAAATAGTGGGGGAAGGGGAAATGAGATGCTTCCCACAAGCCTTGGTGGTCCCACTTGTAGAATATCTGTCATCAGGATCTATTATCAGGCCTCCTGCTGAGGACATTGATTCCCCCCACCCTTGTGTAACAGATGCATTAAAATGGATTAAGATGTCAAAAATAAATCAATTTGGAACAACATCCAAAATGTCTTTTTTAATTATATCAATTTCAAGGAATTACGAGATTTCAGTTACAAGGTATTTCCTGCTACTGCATCCCAATAATGTAACTGGGAACATAATAATGCTTCCTGACAGTCTGCATACTTTCTAGCCTGGCTGGGATTAACCTCTCCCACACACACACACACACACACACACACACACACACACACACACACACACTCACACTCACACTCACGTTTCAAATCATTTGCTAGAGGCAGGGAAGCCACCAAGTGGATCATAAGAACATAAGAAAGTCCATGCTGGATCAGACCAAGGCCCATCAAGTCCAGCAGTCTGCTCACACAGTGGCCAACCAGGTGCCTCTAGGAATCCCCCAAACAAGACGACTGCAGCAGCACCATTCTGCCTGTGTTCCACAGCACCTAACATAATAGGCATACTCCCCTGATCCTGGAGAAGAATAGGTGTGCATCATGACTAGTAGCCATTTTGACTAGTAGCCATGGATAGCCCTGTCCTCCATGAACATGTCCACTGCCCACTTAAAGCCTTAACATAAGAAACATAAGAAAGGCCCTGCTAGATCAGACCAAGGCCCATCAAGTCCAGCCGTCTGTTCACACAGTGGCCAACCAGGTGCCTCTAGGAAGCCCCCAAACAAGACGAAAGCAGCAGCACCATCCTGCCTGTGTTCCACAGCACCTTAATATAATAGGTTGTGGCAAGACCCCTGTATACCCAGCATTCCTGGCACCCATGAATCAGTGCTCAGGACTGGAGCAGTACCATCCAAAAGGCACACTGCACTGGGAAAGGACCCAGAGTTTCTGGCATACATGGACCGATGTGCAGGACTGAAGTGGAACCTTTCCATAGGCATGCAGTGCTGGATGTCGAGGACAGGAAGTGCCCTGGACAATATCTTAGAAGAAGATTCACTCCACTGGGGAAAAGAACCACTTCTCTTCCCCTTGCCACCCCTGGAGCTGTGGAAGGACCACACCTACTCTATCAAGATCTGCCTGACAACTGGAAACACAACCGCCCCACCCACCTTCGTAGAAGTAAAGTGAGGGGCAGATTTTGGCGCGGGTTGCGGGAACAGAGAGCCAATCACCGTTCCTCCTCAGGCCTGACATAAGACGGGGGTGGGGCCAAGAGAAGGGTCTTATTGGGCCTGGGCAGGCAGCTCCTCCATCTTTGGGTAGCAAACGGAGGAGACACCCACCCTCCCTCCCACGGTTTCAGAGTAAGCACAAGCTGGTCGCCCATCTGGGGGCCGGGTACGAATTTTTTACCCCCTGGCGCAATTGGCAACAAGATAGGGTTTTTTTCCCCGCCTACCCTACTCTGAAAGTGGTAGTATGTGGGAGCAGTGCGAGAAAAGGTGGTTTCATGATGCATAGTACAACTCTGGTGAGCACCCTGAGGCATCAGTTTGGAGGATGAAGGAGTAACCCTCAGACCAGGCCTGGGGCCTCGGTGCCTGGCAGTGACCTGGAACAGGAACTCCTTGAGGGGTGCTGCTGTCATTTACCTATAGACCTCGCAGCTTGGGGAGATTGGTCGTGGCACACCTCCCTTGAGCACTAAAGAAGGCTTGGCAAGGAAGAGCATGAGCCGTACCACATGTGATGGCTCAGAGCTCCGAGCCAGGGTGGGTCTCGCCCTAAGAACAGGGATGCACAAAAAGAGGAGGCCTGACTCTTCAGCATCCCGACAATTGCCTGCACTGCAGTTAGTTATGGGGATGTTTTCGGGCTTGTGTGCACTGCAGATCCTTCTTGAACAATAAAAATAAAGTTGGCCCTTTGATTATCCCAGCTCTGGTGTCAGCTTTCGTTATTACGCATCCGCGGACAATGCCCCCATGTCACACCTTGCATTCCTTTCCTGGGATAGCCTGACAGCTGGCTAATCCCATCTTGTAGAGAAGTGATGGCGAACCTTTTAGATACCGAGTGCCCAAACTACAACCCAAAATCCATGTATTTATCGCAAAGTGCCAACACAATTAGAAGTCCACATGGGGCTAGGGGTTGCCAGGTCCCTCTTTGCCACCTGCGGGAGGTTTTTGGGGCGGAGCCTGAGGAGGGTGGGATTTGAGGAGGGACTTCAATGCCATAGAAAAAGCTATTTAAATCAGTTTATTATTTGCTCCGATTCGAAACCGAAGCAAAATCCACCGTGAAGAATACCCCTCAGTGAGAGCTACATGGAGAACCATTGCTGGGTTGAAGCAGCTTTACAGTGCATTCTTGAGCGGAATGCCTGCACTGGGCCTAGGAGGCAAGGCAGCAGCGCTGCCTCCTAAGGAGGATTAGGCCTCACCGAAACCTCTTCCTGGCTCAAAAAAATCTGTGCAACTCTCATAGGTTTGCACGAGAGATATGCCACCTAAAAGGTGGCATATCTCGACTGGGAAAAAAGGGGGCTGCAAAAAAACGGGCCCCCACTGAAACCTCTTCCCAGTGCAAAAAATATGTGCAACCCTCATAGGGTTGCACTGGAGATACGCCACCTAAAAGGTGGTGTATCTCAGCCGGGGGGAAAGGGGGCATTCCCGAGCCATAACGGCTCAGGAGGCCGCCTAACCGTGCCCCCACCCCCTGGCTGGCACCGTAGCCCCCCGGCTGGCACCATGAAACCCCGGGAACACCTCCCGGAATGCCCCGGGAATGCCTCCTGGGATGCCACCGCGGCCTTTGCCAGCGGCCGGAAGCCAGCGGCAGGCTCCGGCGGTGTCTGGGCCTGGTGCTGCAGCAGCAGCAGCCAGTGACTGGCGGCCGGCCCTGCATGCCAGCGCTGGGGCCACAAAGGCCTTTGGTTCTGGCCTCCAAAGGCCTTTGGTTCTGGCTGCCAGCTCATCTCAGGAATGTGCTGTTAGAGCTAATTGGAAGAAAAAACTATTTAGCCTTGATGTATAGCAGAACACTGTAGGGCTGGGTAAAATGAAAACAAAGTCCCGCTCTGAAGCAATTTGTCAAGTGTGATGTCCTGACAGGTGCCCTGCAAAGGGAATTGTTAATATTTCTTGTATTTCAGCAGCCTGCTCTGAATGCCACAGCATGCCAGGCTGAAAGAATTGTTCTAATCCATTAGAGGGAGAAAGAACAATATTTTATTATGAACAATTCTACTTTTCCTCTTATCTTCCATCAGCTCCCTTTTTGATAATATGCCATGCCACACCGAGATCAAAGACAACAGATGAAGATTGTTATATGGGAAAATGTCTGATGAAATCCTGTGTAATGCATGCAAAAACATTTTTAAAAATCTAACCTGAATAAAATAATTTAACATGTAATGTTATAGAACTGACCAACTCAAAGCAAGAATAAAAATATGTGAGAAGACTGAATACTGCGAGCACTTTTATACTGTGTTGAAATTTGTAAATGAGGATACGAGGATGTTTGAGAATGCCTTGATAAGAAAAACAAATGATAAAGGGTCAACTCATCTTAAAAGCTGGGCAAAGGCTCATATGATTGAAAAATATAACAAAACTGGAAGATAAATCACATTAAAATTAGTATGTAAATGTTTAAAAAGTAGAAGAAGTATACATGCATAACAAGGAGGCTTTGCTAAGAAAATTTCAAAACTATTCAGTCACAAACAGTAGTATTCTTTCTTTTCTTTTTTATTTATTCAAACATTTATATCCTGCCTTTCCTCTTGGTTCAACCAAGAATAAAATGACACGAAGCAGATGAAAATGCAAACAATACCAGCATACAATAGAAATACCATGGGTATTTGTAGCATTAGTTTATATAAGGTGTGCTAAACCATTCCCCCAACATTTGGGATGCCGTTCTTTCTCTAGGTAAAAGAGAAAAACTGAATATCTCTTTGTGCTTGTCAGACCAGATTGGAACACCAACACAAATAGAGCAAAGTAGTAATGTATTATATGGGCATATATTCTGATTGGTACTGTTAAATTATTTGTCGCTGGTCTCTGTCACTGAAAGACAAATTTTCCCTGGTCTTATTTGTGCTATCTCTTCCGAACAGAAGGTAAAGCCACAATAGCATCCACACAGGCAGTTCCCTTAAAATATTTATTATTTATTTAAAATATGTATATCCCACCTTTCCATTTCAAAAGCGCTCAAGCTGACTAACAAATTCCAAATAATAACATAAATCAGGTCACAGAATGACAAGCAATAAAATACTAGTTGAAAATATACAAATGAAAATCAGTAAACGTCAAAGTCCTTTATCCCAAACCATTAAAAATTATCTAGAAAAAATATACTAGTCAGGCTTATTTAGAAAGAATATTTCAAATTCTAGGTGCTATTTCAGAAAAGACCCTGTGTACTACCTTAATGGGCAGGGGTAGCAGGAGCACCTCTGAGGATAGTCCATGGACAAGTTCATTTGGGGCAGACAGTCCTTTAGACATCAAAAACCTAGATTGTTTAGAGTTTTAAAAGTTATCATCAGCACTTTTGAACTTTGCCTTGAATGCAGGCTGCGTGCTGATTGTCTCTTTGAATGACTCCCATATCTCTGGGTGTGGACTGTGGGATGAAGAATTATGGGAGGATAGCTTGTAATGTTGAACTTGTGAGGAATCTGTCGGCCCCAGTAACGAAAGTATTGTTTATACTACAAGCCTAAATACATAAATTAATGAGAAAGCCATGTTGAACTCAATGGATCTTAAAAAAGGTAAAGGTCCCCTGTGCAAGCACTGGGTCATTCCTGACCCATGGGGTGACGTCACATCCCGACGTTTTCTAGGCAGACTTTGTTTACAGGGTGGTTTGCCACTGCCTTCCCCAGTCATCTTCCCTTTACCCCCAGCAAGCTGGGTATTCATTTTACCGACCTCGGAAAGATGGAAGGTTGAGCTGGCTACCTGAAACCAACTTCCGTCGGGATCGAACTCAGGTCGTGAGCAGAGCTTTGGACTGCAATACTGCAGCTTACCACTCTGCGCCATTGGGCTCCTTAATGGATCTTACTACTGAGTAAAAAAGGATAGGACTGGGCTGCTACTTTGCAACCCTCTACAAAATTAGTCTAGTCTTAGCCCATTGAAATCAATGGTATTGTAAATTGCTGTCAAGTCGCAGCTGACTTATGGCAACCCAGTAGGGTTTTCAAGGCAAGAGACTAACAGAGGTGGTTTGCCATTGCCTTCCTCTGTATAGTGGCCCTGGTATTCCTTGGTGGTCTTCAATCTAAATACTAGCCAGGGCCAACCTTACTTAGCTTTGGAGATCTGATGTGATCAGGCTAGTATGGGCCATCCAGGTCAGGACATTGAAATCAATGGTATTAGACTAGAGTAACTCCATAGGATTGCACTAAGTCTACTATTTTTCATTGCTGGCTAAATTGCTCACAGAAACCCCTGTTAAGCTTCTGATGTTTAGCCTACCTGGCCCTGTTTCCCAACTTTAAATGACATCTGTTCCATTTCTTCTCCCTTTTCTCCATGCAGTCCAAGGAAGAAAGCAAAATGAGGGATGAAACAATCTTTTGTCTGCTTTGTGCTTCCTATCACGCACATGCTTCTGTGTTTATTTATTTAACAGAATGGATGAATTGAAATTTTCGTTTACCAGGAATGTTCAGAATGGCGTTCATCATTTTGAAAGATGCTGTCATCTAAAACAGCATCTATCAGCCGTATAAAAGCGGTAAAATACACACATCCATCAGGCCAAACAGAAAGTCACCAGCCGGTAGCAAAATAACAGCAATTGCCTTTGAGAACTGCCAAGTTTTTCACTGGTGACAAAAGCTAAATAAAGAGGGGACATGTTCACCCATGGATTTATGGAACAACATAGATATGATGAGTCTGGCCATGGCTTGATTCCACTTCAAAGATTTCTATGCTAGCGCCATAAAAACAGTACAACCAAAAACATTTAAAAATTGCCCATCACCTCCATTTTGATAAATATATAGACCAGTCTCTAATTTGCCTTTTCTGGGGATGGAGATAGAGCATGTGGTGGCAGACCAGTTCCAGGTATTTCTGGATGACACATGTGCCCTTAACCCATTTCAATCCAGTTTCAGAACTGCTTTGGAACGGATAGAGATTTAGCTGCACTGATGGACATTTGGTTGCGCTGATCATTATTAGAAGTTGGACAAGGGATAGTTGTCCTGGTTCATACTGTTAGAGCTGTCATTGGACTTTGATAAGTTGACTACTCCATTCTTATACAGTGATAGAAATATGGAGTTGGTGATAAGATCGTAGCACTTCCATGGTTTGGTCTTTTCTGTCAGATTGGACACAGCTAGGTGGGATTACTTCTTTCAAGTGCCACAGAGTTTTATTCTCTCACCCATGCTCTTTAATATATACATGAGGCCACTGAATAAGATCATCTGGAGCTTTGGGATATCAATATGCAGATGACGCCTAGCTCTGTATTTCATTATCCAAGCTTTTGGGCCTTCCTCTGGAAACATTAAATCAAACAGATCTTTGATCTGCATGCAGGCAAATTAAATCTAAGGTATACAGCTCAATAATTGGAGCATGTGCTGTAGAGCACGAAGAGTGTGTTCCCTATATTACCTGGGTCTCCCAGTCTCGAAGTCATTACCTTCATATTGTAAGTTCTTAATGGTTCCCAAATACAGAATATTATTCTCCTGGGCAAGATTATATGCTTTGCCATTAGGGGAACTAACAGGTGGACTTCAAGGGATCACCTTTTCAAGTCGATTCTGCCATTGTAACCCAGAAGACCTAGACACCATTTGGCACTTTTTCATCAATTGTAAGAAATACAATGTGGCCTGTGAGAAATGGATCTATAGATACATTCAAAAATGGAGCCTTGATACTAAGCAAGAGATTGTAGTTACGCTACTAGCAGGTATTGATCCAAATGTGTCCTTGGCGGTTGCAAATTTTTTTGTCTATGGCATTTAATGGTATTATCTTTTAAAATTATAACCTGTATTTTTAGCTATTTAAAATATGAAAACTGAAATGAATGTTATATATGATCTTAGATATTTTGTTGTTTTATATGTATTCTATTCTTCTTTCTGCTTGTGACCTGTTGGTCTTTGAACAGTAAATAAATGGAGTGGAATGGATATCCAAGCTTTCAGGTGTGCCCATCTTGGTTCTGAAGCAGTGATCTGAGGATGTGAGGATGTGGTCAGGTGGCTGATTTTAATCTAGACAAGCCTTGCTGTTTGAAAAGCAGGTCAGTGCAGTGGCCAAGTGAGCCTTCTATCAACTGCATCTGGTTCGCCAACTCTTATGGCAAGCCAGTAGGGTTTTCAAGACTAGAGACCACAGAAGTGGTTTGCCATTGCCTTCCTCTGAACGTTTTTGGTAGTCTCCCATCCAAGTACTAACCATGGCCCACCTTCCTTAGCTTCTGAGATCTGATGAGATCAAGCTAGCCTGGGCCATCCAGGTCAGGGCAAAGGAGCTTTAGAAAGTCCTAATAAAGTAAGGCAAGTCAACATAACATGTGATCTGTCAAGCCATCTCACAGTCTATAAACCAAGCATATTTTATTGTTTACTCTTGGCAGGAACTGTGGCTACGGTATAGGACAGTCCAGGCTACATGGTGTCAATGGTGATGAAAATGAGATGTAAGATGTTTCAGTGGGAAGAGCAATGGGGTGGTACTTTAAATTCCCAGCTTTATTAGGTAATGTCTTTTGTAAAGGATTTGGGCTGCATTGTTGTGAAAGAAGGTGAAGAAAAGAGAAAAATAGAGTTTGAAAAAAGCGATGTTGAGTTCTTAAAGTATTTAACATAGCTTCTAAGTTCTTGAAATGAAATAAAAGAGAAACCCAGATTTATTTTTTTTGAAAAAGTGAACCTAGAAAATATTTACTTTCCCAAGCCTGAGGCCAAAAACATTTCATTTATATGTTGAGATCATTTTTATAAGGCTCACTGGCATAGAAAAAAATACATTGGGAAAAGATGAACAATATAAATTTCCTCCTAACCTTTACTCTGCACAGTCAAAGGGAAAATTTAAAATATTTTTTTCAAAACTTTCAGATCACAATTATGTCTACATAGATACATTTCTGAAAGATGTCCGCAGCTTGATGGAGTCTTGCGTTTGACCTTCCAAAAATGACCACGCTGATATTGTGATGAATGAGCCAATTATTTTCTTCTGAGATGCAGTACAAAACAAATAGCCTATCCCCTTTCCATTTAGTGTTTTAATAAATAAATACCATTCTGGTTTTATTGGTGCTCATACCCTTAAGTTAATGATGAATTTCCTTGAGTTATTCATTCCAAAAAATTAATAGGGTACAAACAGGGCAATTTTCAAATGTAGGATTTTATTTGTTCTCAGTGTTAACAACAATGTAAACAAAGCTAGTGCATGAAAAAGAATGCTGGGAGACAGTGGTAATTAAGGCCATAAATACACAAAGAAATAGATGCGAAGCTGAGGACTTGTGGAGATGAATATCATTCATCCTGCCCTGTAACTGACTGAGCTTGACTTGCTTGATACGCAATTGCACAGTGCTTTTTCTTTTAATTTGGCTTTATTTCATGCTGGAGTTGAATATGCATATTTTGTTGCTGGATAACTCAAGAACAGGGTTGCCAGCTTTTCAATTGATCCATGCAGCAGCACCCTTGGTTTGCAGGCAGTAATAGGTGATGGTTACTGCTTATGAGTGTCTCTAGAGCACAGTGGCTTTTAGACAAATGACATTCAAGTTTCTGAAAGGTTAAGCGTGCTAAAAGCCCAAAACACTGTAGCCTCCATGCTGTGAAAAGCTTCACCTGTTGATTTCTGCTAACCAAGCTTCTGATGGAGGCACAAAAGCCAGCCAGATCAGATTTCCCCCCTTCTGGTTTGTCTGCAATCCTATTTATTAAGCTCTTCTAAGAAATTAGCTGGATACAGTGGAGGTCTGACGTGACGTATGCCTTATGCTTTACTCACGCATCAGGTGGTGATTATGTGGCTAGGGTTGCCAACCTCCAGGTAGTAGATGGAAACCTCCTGGCCTGCTATTACGACTGATCTCCAGCCGATAGAGATCAGTTCACCTGGATAACAAGTCCGCTTTGGTGATTGGACTCTATGGCATTGAAGTCCCTCCCCTCCCCGAACGCCCCCCTCAGGCTCCACCCCAAAAAGCTCCCGCCAGTGGTGAAGAGGGACCTGGAAACCCTATATGTGGCAGAGCCCTAAACTGATAGAATGGATAGTTCCACTTCAGACTGCAAGTGGTAGTTACCATATTTAAGTGTTCCTTAGGAGCCCAGTGGTGCAGAGTGGTAAGCTGCAGTACTGCAGTCCAAACTCTGCTCACGACCTGAGTACGATCCCGACGGAAGTTGGTTTCAGGTGGCCGGCTCAAGGTTGACTCAGCCTTCCATCCTTCCGAGGTCGGTAAAATGGGTAAAGGGAAGATGACTGGGGAAGGCACTGGCAAACCAGCCCATAAACAAAGTCTGCCTAGTAAACGTTGGGATGTGACGTCACCCCATGGGTCAGGAATGACCCAGTGCTTGCACAGGGGACCTTTACCTTTTTTACCTTTCTGTACAAATCTCCATGAAGACTGAAAATTAGCACAGTAGAGAGAATGGTTCTGTCCCTTCTCTTTGCTAGCTGTGCTGGTTTTCTAGTTTCATGGAGCTTTTGATATACAGGAGCATTACAAGATGTGCTCCTCCAAGATCTTCCACCTGCAGTGTGATGTAGTGCAATCTATCTTGCCATCTTGGTTTTCTACCATTGCATTCCCATGCGTGCATGACTCAGACCTTACAAACTCATGGGGTATCTGCAAATATGTAGCAGTGGGTGGAAATGAGTTCTTAACCTTTCCCCTGCCCATCACATTTGCCCCTTAAACTGTCTCCCTTTGATGGCATCTCTGACATCAGAGCTTACTTCTGTACGCATCAAATGGAAATAAAAAGCAAAAAGCAGATGTGGGGTAAAATTTCAACAGCCCTATGCCCCCTCTCCTCTAGTTTGTATCACCCACACTTTACAGCTGTGCAGCAAACCTGCAGTTTTACATAGAGGTCCGTCAGGTTCATGACTAAGCCTGTGCCAGGCCCTGGATGCATTGTGGAAAATAAACAAGGAATATTTTCTCATTATACTTTCTAAACTACAAAATATTTTTTTTAAAAAAAACCTATCCTCCTTTCCCAGGACAGGAAAAGTCACATCAACAAATGCACTGGAATAAGAGCTGGGAAAATTCATCTCAGGGGAAAAGTAAATCAGCTGTAATGCTGAACATAAGGCATACATTTCTGGTTTGTGAGTGCATGAGTACTTACAATCTGCTATGCTAGGTCAAATGGAAGGTCTACCTAACCCAAACTCTGTCCCCAGAAGAGGCTAGCAAAAAGCTTCATGGAAGTTCAAAAGAAGGAAATGGTGGAAATGTTGCTTAGGGCTGCCAACCTTGAGGCACTAGCTGGAGATCTCCAGCTATTACAACTGATCTCTAGCTGATAGAGAACAGTTCACCTGGAGAAAATGGCTGCTTTGGAAATTGGACTCTATAGCATTGAAGTCCCTCCCCTCCCCAAACCCCGCCCTCCTCTGTCTCTGCCCCAAAAACCTCCCGCCAGTGGCAAAGAGGGACCTGGCAACCCTGGTAAAGCATTCCCTAGGCCTATTTCTGCCCTGTGAAAACTGAGATCTGTTGAGTTTCTGAGTGTAATACAGTAGTTTCTGCAGCACCAAATGTGCATTGGTGGCTCTGGGAGAGTAGAGAATATTACAAGTTTGTAATATTCTGAAAAATACTTATCCTTGGGTTCTTACCGAATATAACTGTGTCTAAGATGTTACAAAAATATAATCAGTGATGCTATTTTATTCCCTCTATACTGCCAGAGACATCCAGTGCCATCTTGGAAAACCATGTGGGACACCAGTTTATTCACCCATGACAGCTAGTTCTTGCCAGTAGTCCGAAAATACAGGCATCAGACATCTGTATGTTTTGATTAACCCTGACAGCTATCCTCTCCTCCCTCCCATTTGTACATCTTTCATCTGTCTCTTCTCCAAATCTCAAGGGGAAAAAATTCCACTGTAACTAATAGGAAGGTATGGCTAAGATTATTTCTCTGTTATATATAGCATATAATGGATTCTATCCTGACCTTTTCTCTGACATGGTATTGCTGCGTTTGCTGCAAGGGAAGTTTTGATATGGGATGTGTTTTAAAGAGCAATCAAATGTTGCACATTTGAGATGACTACACCAGTTAGCCTGTTGGGTGTTTGAACTGGTGTATGGTACCTTAAGTACCCTTTCTTTTCTTTTACTTCATTTATACCCTGCCTTTCTCCTCAGTGGGGACCCAAAGAGGCTCACATTTGTCCTCCTGTCCTGCATTTTAGCCTCACAACAACCCTGTGAGGCAGTTTAGGCTGAGAGTGTGTGACCGGCCCAAGCAAGGTTCCATGGTAGAGTGTGCGTGGGTTTCCCCCCCCCCCCGAACTTTGGTCTCCCAGATTGTAGTGTAACACTGTAACCACTATACCATGCTGGCTCTCTCATGGGAGATGTCTACACATGCCTTACATTGACAAGATTATATCTGTATCTAAGGGATAGGTATGAAAGTAGAAATGTCTTTAAGAATCAACTGGACTGGACAGTATTTTCTTCCCTGTGTATGCTAGGTAGTGGAAGCGAAAGTGCGTCCTTGCCCAGCTGGCCTTTGCAACCTGGCAGCAGAGACATCATGTTTAAAAAGCACCTCTGCACATAACAGTGTGTGTGTGCATAGGTTCAAGTCATGTGATGGATTATCAGGTTATATTGAGTCTATGCACACCTGCATTGTCAAACCAATCGGACGAGCATATTTAATCGTTTAGAAGGTGTTCTGCCTGCACCTTCACAGTAGACACACCACATGAATTGGGCTCTTACTATTCCTCCAAATTGAGGAATATGAGTGACTTTCTGTGTTTTTTTTTGGGGGGGGGCGTTCCGTGGACATATTAGAACCACACAGGGAAGACTGCTTGTTTAGGACTGTAATTAGGACTGTAATGTGTGAATCAGTTCATAGATTTGTAAAGGGGTGAGTAATCAATGTGAAATAAGTGATATACAGAACCAGTTTCAAC
Source organism: Euleptes europaea (assembly GCF_029931775.1). NCBI lineage: Eukaryota > Metazoa > Chordata > Lepidosauria > Squamata > Sphaerodactylidae > Euleptes > Euleptes europaea. Next base: position 83,140,086 of record NC_079317.1, read on the forward strand.
AGATTTCCAAGCTTAACATTTGCAATGAACTAAAAGGGTACCTAAGGCAACTAGAGCCTATAAAGCACTAGCCTCCTTCAGATCTACCTACAAAATCTAATTGATAGGCTGCTCAAGCAGAATACAGATACACCTAAGAAAGATACCTACAGAGATTTTTGCTCCAAATGAGCTATCTTGCATACTACAGTGGAGGGGGGGAGAGATTTTTTAGAGTCTGCAGCCAATCTGACATCCAACGGTAAATATAGAAATCATTATTCTCACTCTGAATAAGTCTGGAAAATACTATACCTTTCCTCTCATTATTATGATCTCACATACCCCTGATTTAAAATAGTTCGCCGATTAGCCTTCACATCATTAGATGTATTTATATATAAATTACATTATCATTTTCTAGCAATTTTTTTAAAGATCATACTTTCTTGTGGTCAACAGCTTCTATTTATTTTTTAAAAGCATAGTTATAGCCCATCTTCTTTAAAATAACTCCAGGAGCCTGAAAGGTAAGCTTCATCCTCCTTAGCTGTAGTTGATGGAAGAGCCATAAATGATCAGAGCTGTGGCCGTGAATGTTAATTCTGTTGGCAATTATTTGTTATTTAAACAAAAATTAAATTATTAATATGCAGCTTTTCTTCTGGACCCAAAGTGCCTTTTCACATTGTTCTCCCCGCCTCCTAATCTTCACATCAACCTTGTGAGGATAGGTTAGTCAGAGAGATATGCTGGCCCCAAAGCCACCCAAAGGGTTTCCATGGCAGAATGGGGATTTAAAGCTGGTTGTTGTTCTTCCTAATCTGACATTCTGGCTACAACGCCTTTCTCAGTGGCTACACATCTAGCCTCTGATGGCAGAGACACTCAAAGAAGGGCCTTCGGAGATAACCAAAGTGGTTGGATACGTTCATATGGGAACAGTAGGTCCTTCAGGTATGCTGGCCTCAGGCTGTACAGGGCTTTAAAGGTCTACCATCACCTTGAACTGGGCCCGAAAGCAAATTGGGAGCCAGTATAGATGGAACAAGACTGGCTTGATACGGTCCCTGTGTTCCAGTCCAGTCAGTATTCTGGCCCTAGCATTCTGCACCAACTGTAGCTTCCAGACAGCCTTCAAGGGCAGCCTCACATAGAATGCATTGCAGTAATCTAATCTAGATGTCACCAGGATCTGCATTGCTATAGCAAGTGGTTTACTGTCCAGGCATGGCCTCAGCTGGCTTACTAGCTGCCACCTGTTTATTCAACAGCAGGCCTGGGACCAGCAGCACCCCAAGCTATGAACCATCTTCTTTAGGAAGAGTAACACCCCATTCAGAGCAGGAGGTATTTCATTTCCTGGGTCAGACATTTCCCCCACCAGTAGCACCTCAGTTTCTTCAGGATTAAGTTTCAGTTTGTAAACCCTCCTCCATCCAAAACTGCCCGCACTGCCTCTATGGGACCTACTGGAGGTATGTGATAGATCAGGGTATCATCTGCATAAAGAGTGGAACAACAGTCGCCCAGCACCACACTCTGAAACGTACCCTCAGAGTAGGACTGGAAAACAGTGCATCCCCAACACCAAAAGGTGGGCCAGAAGGACACCATGCTTGATCGTGTCCAGGAGAATTAACAGGATCACACTGCCCCTGTCCATCACCCAACACACGTCACCCACCAGGGTGACCAAGGATATGCCTCTTGTTATATTCCATAGTTTATCTAAGGAAGAAAACAAAGTTAATAACATTAAAAGGGGAAAAAAAGTAAAGGCTGGGTGGTAACTGTATTATTCCAGTGCTACGTTTCATCACTGCTTGACAGTAACCTCCAAAACAGTGTTGCTCCAAGGTTCCAGTGCAGGGGTGTCAAACATAAGACCCATGGGCTGTATCCAGCCCCTTGAGAGCTCTTATCCAGCCTGTGAGCCAGGTGAGGCTGCCACCCCCACCCCACCCTCTTGAGCTGGGCTAGTTAGGCATGGCCTGGCCCAACCAAGTGGCATTTGTGTCATATCCGGACCTCATAACAATTGATTCGACCCCCCTGTTCCAACGCATGGGGCAAGTGCTGCACATCTGAACACTTTCTCATTTATCATTGCTTGAAGCACCATCTCTAGGGTCCTTCAGCTCATCTTCTCTCATCTCAAAGGTTTCTTCCATCAAGCTGTTGTTAGCCCCAAACTCTACAAGACTTAACGGAAACATTCCAAAAGCTTAAAAGAAGCGCCCAATGTTTATTTAAGAAAAAGTCTTGAATGCAGCCTATAGGCAATTTAGTGTGCAAAGCAACTACATGGGATTCATGGGCAGGTCTACTCCCACAGTAAATCAGACCACTTACCTTAACGATAAACTATGTTTGGCTGCTGTTCTTCTGACTCCAACAAAATGACATAAAGAATCATTTCTACTTCACAGCGAGAAGATCTACTCAGTTTGTACAAAATAAATATTTGCTTAGAATGGATATTAGCTTATTTGCTGGCTACGAAGTCCTAAATCTGTTAGAATGGCTGGCACTCCTAATTCACTCACCTTATAAATATTACAACTGTAAAATGGTATTAGGCAGAATGCTACAATCTGTTGAACAAATCTCAGTACGTCTACATTACTGAACAGTTTGGGATGTGAGCCTTTCTTCACCAGGATAGCTTGCCTGCGCTTTGCCTTCAAAAGTGCCAGTTTGCTGCAAAACATAAGAAAGGCCATGCTGGAACAGACCAAGGTCCATCAAGTCCAGCAGTCTGTTCACACAGTGGCCAACTAGGTGTTTCATACCTCAGAAGTGAAGCAGCAAGTAGGAAGTGGACAACTTAGCAGTGGAATGGGATCCATTCCACAAAGAATGAGCCCCAGGATCTTTTTCTTATTTATATATAAACTGCATGGAATTGCTTATTTATTTAAATGGTATGCCCTACCCCTCAACCAAAAGTTTTGAAGCAACCTCCACAAAAAAAGAACAACTTAATAATCAACAATAAAAAGAACACCAGCAATTCACACATGTCCATTACTAAAATAAACACATAAAAGAGAGGTGGAAGCCACCTACACATGTACAACCAAGGGCAGTGTCAGATTCTAGGACTCCGTTGCCTCTCAGGGATCATCAACTTTACTCCAGACGTTAGCAGAGAGTTAAAGTAGAATTTATTTGAAAGGAAGGGTACAGTAATCTATGAAACACAACGTTACAATGGCGCAAAATCATTTGGAAGGCATTCTTATAGAGTACACAGGTTAGAATGATTACAAGTAAAAGCTTTGAAATGCAAAACATCAGAGGTTCCCCAACACCAAGAGAGAGAGAATTCACACCTTAAGATCAGAGCAGGATTACAATCAGGAAGTCACTTTGAAATGGAGATCTCTCGAGCCTTTTGGCTGTTGCCTCTTTCCTCCTTTTTCTTTCCCACGGGAAGGAGGGGTGAAACGAAAGTCATCTAGCTATCCAGGGTCCGTTTGCATGCCCTCGCTGACACTCCGCCTCCCCAAAGGCCCCCCCCCCAGATTTCCTGGTTTGTCAGGGTAATGGCGATGGAAATCCGCTACAAGGGTTGGAGCCTGTACGTGAACAGCGGACACCCACTCATCGTGACTGGAATTTAAATGTTTCCAACGCACAAGATATTCCAGTCGTCCCCTGCGCCTCCGAGAATCGATCACCCTGGAAATTTCAAAATGCTGTTCGCCCTGCACCATGATGGGAGTTGCCGCTTCGGGTTCGGGGTGCCATTCTGGTGCTTGTAGAAAGGGTTTTAGCAGACTCACGTGAAACACTGGGTGTACCCCTTGTAAGGAGTTGGGTAGCTCCAATTCCACCGTAACCTCATTGATAACTCGGGAGATAGGAAATGGGCCCACAAACCGTTGGCCCAATTTTTTACATGGGCGTAAAGACCTGAGATTCTTAGTGGAAAGATACACCTTCTCTCCGACCCTCAAGTCCCACTGAGGTGCTCTGTGTTTGTCTGCTTGTATTTTGTACCTGTCTTTAGCCTGCTCCAGGTTTTTTACAAGCCAGGGCCAAGTGTTCCTCACTGTGTGAGCCCATTTAGACACCTCGGGGGGATCGCCTTCTGGTGGGGTAGATACAGCCCCTAATGGTCCAAAATCCATCCTATAAACCGCTTTGAATGGGCTCATCCCGGTTGCAGAGTGTACCGAGTTATTGTAGGCATATTCTGCCAGTGGCAGCAGGTCAACCCAATTGTCTTGGTGATAATTAACAAAGCAACGCAAATAACATTCTATCACCGCATTGACCCTTTCGGTCTGCCCATCCGTTTGGGGGTGATAGGCAGATGACACACCCAACTGCACACCTACAAGTCCTACGAACGCTTTCCAGAACTTAGACACAAACATCGAGGCTCTGTCCGAAATTATCTTCTTCGGAAATCCGTGTAGTTTAAATATGGTATGTATGAATAAACGGGCCAGTTTGTGTGCAGATGGCATCCCCTCGCACGGCACGAGATGAACTTGCTTAGAGAAAAGATCCGTGATTACCCACAGGACAGTCTTCCCCTGACTGGACGGGAGGTCTGTTATGAAGTCCATCCCAATCACTTGCCAGGGTGCCTCGGGAGTTTCTAGAGGCTTTAGTAATCCCGGGGGCTTTCCCATCAAACGTTTACTAGTTGCGCACACCGGGCAGGATTTGATAAATACCTCGATGTCTTGGCGCATCCCAGGCCACCAAAACTGTCTTCTTATTAGGTGCAAGGATTTAGCAAACCCAAAATGTCCCCCTATAGGTGAACTGTGGCTCCGTTCCAATATTTCCCGCCTCAGCTCCCTGGGCACGTAATGTTTGTTCTTACAGATATCGTTTTTGTCCGTCCCCTGGAATGGGATAGATCCTTCCTCCCGCTCTCGCTGAAGAGCCTCCCCCCACCTCGTTTTGACTACCTCTGGGAGGCTTTCTGGAACTGCCCAGAGGCGGGGAATGGCAGCATCCGACCCCGGCAAGGGGGTGGGTACCGGCCCTTCAGCCTGGTCCCTTCGCTCTATTTGGGAGATTTCCCCCCCCTCCCCAGCGGTTGTGTTTGAGAGTTCTCCGGGGACTGCTGGGGATGAGGAGGTGGGAGCGACCACTTCACGAGGGGAACTCGAACTCGAGTCCTGTGCCGCCGCGCGGCTTTGCGCTCTGGTCAGAACTCCTGCACTATTCCCCTCTGGAGTCAAACCCAGGTGTTCCCGTGTGAAAAGAGAACCCACCGGCCGCTCAACCTGACACTCATATTGCGGCATGCGAGACAGTCCGTCTGCTAAACAGTTTTCTTTCCCAGGCATGTGTTTGATGGTAAAATTAAACTTAGAGAAAAATGTAGACCAACGCACTTGTTTGGCTGACAGCTTCCGCTGACCCAAAATCGATTCGAGGTTACGGTGATCTGTACAGACCACAAAGGGTTCGGGAGCCCCCTCCAGGAACTGTCGCCAAACCGTGAGTGCATGTTTAATCGCCATGGCCTCCTTTTCCCCAATTGGCCAGTTGAGTTCCGGGCCAGAGAACTTCTTAGAAAAATATGCGCAGGGTCTAAGTCTCCCTTGATCATCCCTCTGAAGGAGTGCGCCTCCCATCGCCTTGTCAGAGGCATCTACCTGTAAGGTGAATGGCCTGGAGCAATCTGGGTGCGCCAGAATAGGTTCCGAGGTAAAGCGCTCCTTAAGAGTTTCAAAAGCCGCCTGACACCTGGCGGTCCAAGGTACCTGGTATTGTGCAAAGGTGGCCTCTTGCCCCTTCCCTTTGGTTTTAAGCAAATCAGTAATAGGCAAAGCTATTTGAGCGAAATCCTGAATAAAACTTCTATAAAAGTTCGCAAACCCCAAAAACTGCTGAACCTGTTTGCGAGTTCTGGGAGGTTCCCATTCTAACACTGCCTGTACCTTCTCCGGATCCATGCTTAACCCTTGGGGGGATATCACATAACCCAAAAACGACAATTGGTCCTGGTTGAATGCACATTTTGATAACTTAGCATACAAATGATTGTCTCTTAGACGACTCAACACCTCCCGCACCAACTCCCTGTGCTCTGCGGGATCTTTGGAGTAAATCAATAAATCGTCGAGAAATACTATTACACCCTTAAATAGGAGATCGTGTAGAATCTCATTAATTAATTGCATGAAGCACGAGGGCCCCCCAGACAGACCGAATGGCATGACTAAAAATTCAAACAACCCATAACAACAAGAAAAGGCTGTCTTAGCTTCATCCCCCTCCTTGATCCGGACCCTGTAGTAGGCTTCCGCCAGGTCAATTTTCGAGAAAACACAACCCTCCTGTAACGCACTCAGGAGATCCGGGATTAAGGGAAGGGGGTAGGCATTAGTTTCAGTAATCGCGTTAAGCCCCCTATAGTCTACACACAGTCTGAGATCAGATGTACCTTTCTTCTTCACAAAGAAGCAGGGAGAAGAAAATGCAGCCTTGGACGGCCGTATGAAACCCCGCTTCAAGTTCTTGTCCAGAAATTCTCGCAGCACTGCTTTCTCTTGAGGACTCATGGAATAAACTCTGGCCTTGGACGGTTTAACATCCTTAATCAGTTCGATGGCACAATCCGTAGTGCGATGAGGAGGCAATAAGTCACAGTCTGTCCCCTCAAATACATCTGCGAAATCACTATACTCTGGGGGCAACGCGGGTTCCTCCAAAGCAGCGGCGCTTCCCCCTTCGCCTCCGGATAAGTCATCCCGGCTGTGTTTTTCGCACTGGGGAGCTCCAAACACCACCCGCCTTTGTTCCCAATCAATGCTCGGGTTATGCCCCGCCAACCAATTGATGCCGAGAACCACCGGGTAGGAAATCTTAGGAACTACCGTGAAGTGGATCTGTTCCCAGTGGTTTCCCACCCCCAGCCACATCTTGCGAGTGTGCAAATGAACCAGCCCTCCCCGCAGGTCACTCCCATCCATTTGATGGAAATGTAAGGGCTGATCCAGTTCTCGAGTCCCAATTTTCAGACGTTCTACCACCGCCTGATCAATTAGGGTCCGGGAGCACCCGGAGTCCAAGATAGCCACAACGGCCACCGGTTCCCCCCCTTGGGGGTTTCGTAACACAACAGGTATCAGCAATGTCTCTCCCTGATCACTCACCCTACATGGAGCCGGTTTGGTTTCTTCCGAGGGTGCCCTCCGTGCCGGTTCCCTCACAGAAGGCCGTCCTCGTTTTTTGCCGGTGAGGGGCTTCGGAGACTATCTCGGATACAACGGTTGTGAAGATCCGATGAGGTTTCAGCTTGCAAGGCCGCCGCCCCACGGCGACCGTTCATCCCCTCCGCTCTCCTGTGCTCCAGATTCCGAGGTGGTGTCGCCTCCCGCTCTTGTGTCGCCCTGTTGCTCGTCCCTTCTGACGGCGTGTTGGTACATTTTGCTGCAAAATGGCCCATCTTCCCACACTGAAGGCAAGCTCCCTCCCTGAACCAACGCGCCCTGTCGAGACTGTAGACTCCTCGATGTTTTCCCTCTCGCCGGGGGCCCGCTACATTGTCCCCTCTCGCGGGCGGGATAGGGATCGTCTTCGAAGGACGATCCTTGGAGAACTGGAGAGTAAGCTTGCGATTCTCCACCAGGGCTGCCAAACTTATCCACTCCTCTACCGAGTCTGGATCTCCCAAAGTCAAACAGCCATCCAGCACTTCCCACCGCAACCCTTCGCGGAAGTGCTGGACCTTTGTGGCCTCGCTCCACTCCCGTATTTTGCACGACAAAGATAAAAAGTCCTGTGCATACTCACTTACTGAGCGGGTTCCCTGCTTCAAACGACGCATGGCAACCTTTGCCTTTTCCCCCCGGTGGGGGTCTTCGAACCGCCGTCGCAGAGCGGACAAGAACTCATCCAGGGATGCCAAAACCCTAGGCATAGTTTCTGCCGCTGTCACTGCCCATTCCACTGCCTCCTTCTCCAATAGGCTGATCACATACCTGACCCGAGCTTCTTCCGAGGCAAAGGTCTCTCCCTGGTCCTTCATGAAGCCGGAGATTTGGAGTAAGAAATGAGACAACTGTGAGCTGGATCCGTCGAAAGATACCTTCAGGTCTCTGGCCGTAGGGCGTCTGGGCGTGGGAGCCTCCCCAACAACAAGCGACCCTGTAGTCGGCCGCGAATCCGTTTGGGGTGGTCGCACGGGCTGTCCAAGCCCCCTCACTGCCCCTAGAACAGCTGCCAGATCCCGCTGCAAGGTGTCTAGCTGAGTCTGCAGGTCCCGATTCTGCAGAACGAGCATCTGATTCTGTCCGCGTATCAGAGTGGCCGCTTCTGCAGTGAGGGTAGGGGTGTGAGCGAGCGTGGGGTCCTTCCACCCTTCCCCTTCTCCATACCAAGCGGCCAGCGGTCCCCGGTAGAAGTCGCCTCCTGGTTCTGACGCTGCTCTCTGCCGCTGCCCGGCTCCCGAGAGTCGGGGGGTCCACGTCAGCCTCCCAGGGACATCGGTAGGCCCGGGTGGGCGCTGCTCCGGGGTCGCTTCTCCTTGGCCAACCTCAAGATCAGCGGGAGTCTGCCGACTTTCCTCTCCCGCGTTGAGCGGCACCGAGGGTGGTACAGACATCCTAATACTACTTCTGACCCGAAAACAAAAAAGGTTGGGATTGTAACGTACTGTCAGATTCTAGGACTCCGTTGCCTCTCAGGGATCATCAACTTTACTCCAGACGTTAGCAGAGAGTTAAAGTAGAATTTATTTGAAAGGAAGGGTACAGTAATCTATGAAACACAACGTTACAATGGCGCAAAATCATTTGGAAGGCATTCTTATAGAGTACACAGGTTAGAATGATTACAAGTAAAAGCTTTGAAATGCAAAACATCAGAGGTTCCCCAACACCAAGAGAGAGAGAATTCACACCTTAAGATCAGAGCAGGATTACAATCAGGAAGTCACTTTGAAATGGAGATCTCTCGAGCCTTTTGGCTGTTGCCTCTTTCCTCCTTTTTCTTTCCCACGGGAAGGAGGGGTGAAACGAAAGTCATCTAGCTATCCAGGGTCCGTTTGCATGCCCTCGCTGACAGGCAGCCCCACAGAGAGCACGTCACAGTAATCTATGAGATGTAATCAGGGCATGCACCACAGTTGCCAAATGTACATTTTCTAAATAAATAAATAATGGTTCTTTTTATTTGTATCTATTGATTTTGATGAATGTGCTTCTATGATGTTTTAGCACTTTTCTCTACTGGGAAAATATTTTTGAAATAGAATTCTAATATTAGTTTCCAATTTAGATATTTGCACAGAGATACCCCAGAAGCCAAGGAGCCCCATGGCGCAGAGTGGTAAGCTGCAGTACTGCAGTCCAAGCTCTGCTCACGACCTGAGTTCGATCCCGACGGAAGTTGGTTTCAGGTAGCCGGCTCAAGGTTGACTCAGCCTTCCATCCTTCCGAGGTCGGTAAAATGGGTAAAGGGAAGATGACTGGGGAAGGCACTGGCAAACTACCCCATAAACAAAGTCTGCCTAGTAAAAATCGGGATGTGACATCACCCCATGGGTCAGGAATGACCCGGTGTTTGCACAGGGGACCTTTACCTTTTTTACCCCTGAAGCCATGTGTTGTCCACTCCTTATCTAGATTTTTTTATTGTAAATAAATGAAATGATAAATGAAGGAACATGTTGATAACATCATCAGTTGTTTGTAGAAACAGATTCTGTAATGAATACATTTTCATTCTAGAGCTTGCAACAGCAGCTGCTATTAAAACATCTGATTATTCCCTGTATGCGTTGTCACATTTGCATTAATAGTGGATGAATAGACAAGCCAAATTATACACATTACACATATTGAGGATGACCTGGTGTGTTCTTTTTGACCATAAAAAGCAACCACAGAGGAGGCTGATTCATTTTGGACTGTTGCATTGGGCAAGAGAGAGTTAAACTCTTTCACCCCTACCCTTATTTTCCCAATCAAAACTTCCCTGTTGGGGAAAGAATAGAGGCACCTTTATCCTTTTTCGCTACTGGAGCTAGTTATAACCCAGACGAGATGCTTTTGATCAGAAAGGTGGCACAAGAGAGTTCAGGAATCCTCTTGCCCACTGCTCCAACCCCAAATTGAATCCCCTATTCCACATTTACTGCTTAAAAAAAGATCAGGAGCCTCATTAAGGGATCTCCAATGTAACAGGTAATATAGCCCTTAACCATGTCTAGATTCCATTTTGAAATTAGATAGCCAGTACCAAAGAGCAGCTTGCTTCTAGCAAAACGTACTCTTGAAATCCTTTCCTGCACTTATCATACATACAGCTATGAAGTAAGAGTGAACTGTCATCCATCCATTAACAATATACTGACTGCTCATAGCTCTTTGACAGAATAGTCAGCTACTAGAAAAGAGAAATAGCAATCCACTGAGTTGTAGCAAGCAAATCTCTTGGAAACTTGAGATAATAGAGACTCACAAACACTAGTCCTTTAAACATTTCTCCTGTTTTAGAAAATACAGCAATTGAAAAGAATTTTCTATGGTACAATCTACTAGGTACTGCAACAACTCCATTCCGCTTGAGACAAATTAACTCTAATGCTATTTCAACTTGAGGCAGTGATTATATTCTACCCTCAAAAATGTGAGAGCTGAACAGGTGTTTAACATTCCTGTTGAATCACGGCTGCGAGAGTAGTTCTTGCAAGGAGATGGAAACAAATGGCTCTACCAGAAATAGACGAATGGAAAGAAAAGATGCTGGAATATGCAAATATGGCTAAGATGACTTACTTGATGAACTTAGATGACACGCAAAATGTCGAGCAATTTAACGAGAAATGGTTACCATGGTGTATCTACATGTCTTCAAATATTTAACTCTAGCTTAATCTTTCTCCTTTTTATGTGAGCAAAAGTTCTCTTTATGTATAAACACCTTAATGATGATTATCTTTATAGAAATTGACCATGGTTTATCTTTATTACTATCTTATTTAGACCTGCTGTCTAATATGCATAAAAATATATCCGATTACTTTTTTATTGAGTAAAAATAGAATAGAAACTAATATTCTGAATCAGCAGTAATAAGTATAATCTTGGTACTATGTGTGTATGTTAATGATTGAGCCAATATCGTTTACTGCAAATGGATGCAAATCTTTCCCCCTTCCCCTTCTTTCCCTTCTGTATTCCTTAAAACACAATAAAAACTTAAAAAACAAACAAACACTCCTGTTGAATCAATGGGACCTAAGATTTTTTAACATGGCCTGGATTGTATCCTTGCAGATCAATAATAAAATCAAACTTTATTAAAATCGAATGAAGCTTTGCAATGTATTCCAATACACATCCTTTTTGGGAAAGAGCATCAGGCTAACTAATTCTTTAGCTTTAGTGATACTGACCATGAAAAAAGTTTAACTTAGGTTCACTGTAGGAGTCAATGAGGGTAGCCCAATGAAGCCCTGACATGGATACCCCAGGCTAGCCAGATCTCATCAGATCTCAGAAACTAAGCAAGGTTGACTCTGGCAAGTATTTGGATGGGAGACCTCCAAAAAATACCAGGGGCATAGCTTGGAGGCAGACAATGGCAAACCACCTCCGAAGGTCTCTTGCCTTGAAAGCCCTACAGGGTCACCATAGGTCAGCTGTGACTTGATGGCACCACCCCTACTGCCTAGTGAACAGTCTTTCAGATCAGCAGTAGATGATGTACCTTTTATCTGATAGAAACCCTACCATTACCCAACAAGTAGCTAGTTTTCTCCTGTCTGCACAAAGGATTCGCGAGCAGTTTGTACATACTTCTAAGTAATGTCCTTTTAATGTAATCTGTGTTAACCGATTTTGTAATTCTGTTTATGGTATACTGATGTAAATGCCTAATAAAGGTAATGATGATGATGATGATGATGATGACTTGATGGCACCAAAAAAAATCCAGAATCTAGAAAACAACTAACTATATAACTATATAAGTTGTTACATTTGTAGAATATTTAAAAAGATAATAGCTGTGAAATATTATTTATATTAGGAATGAAACAGAATAATTAAAAAAAAATTCCCATTTAGGTGGCCAAGCTGGACAGTAAAAGTAAGCTATGAACGTATTTTTAGAACAGTGGAGAATTTACATACAAGCAAACTCTGGTGCTGATGCAGGGACATCAGAAATCCTTGGAATTACATTTATCGTGGTTTCTGACAGGTGGGGAAACAGTCTCTTATAGTCACAGCAGTGTTCAGGATCTAACAGGGAAATCAGAGGAGCTACTTCTACCTCTGGGAAAGGCAAAGGAAAGAGGTCAGAGGAAGAGGCAGTAGAGGTGGATATGTCAGATATGGAATATAGGTTCTGGATTGAATCCTGGCAGTGAATAGATTGTGCTCTATAAAATGCTTCATTAAATGTTTAAATGTCTACTTCTAACTCAGCAGGATCAAGAACTTGCATTTGCAAATGTATCTGAAACTCCTACGTGTTCAGCAATTTTAGCCTGAAATTTCCTAAGCCTCTTTTGAGATAGAGAAATGCTTGACCATTTGTGTGGGAAATGTGTGTGTATGTGTAGCAGAAATAGCATCTAGGCTGAAGATCAAGACCACTACCCCCCCCCCGGGGTTCCTGAAGAAGATTGTCCTGTGCTCCATTCAGAAACATGTGATACACACTTGAACGTCTTTGTGCAGTTGGTGGCTTTCTTCATCCTTCCATTCTGCATTCTGAGGTAAGGGAAAGCAACCCTAAAGCAGACATGGACAGAGCTTAGCAAAGGTTGACAAGGATGTCAGCAAGGGAACATCTAGATGAAGCAAGAACTGGAAATACCTGCATTATGGAATCTAAGGGGGAAGGAATAAAGAGATGCAGAAGCAACATAGAAGGGCCAGAGGCACCATGACATCTCTGGCCCTACAAAGTAGGGTTTTCCAGCTCTGGGTTGAAAAATACCCAGAGATTTTGGGGGTGGAGACTGGGGAGGGTGGGATTTGAGGAGGGGAGGGGCCTCAGTGGAGTATAATGCCATACAGTCCACCCTCCAAAACTGCTATTTGCTCCAGGGGATCTGATCTCTGTAGCCTGGAGATGTGATGTAATTCAAGGAGATCTCCAGCCATCACCTGTAGGCTGGCAATCCTACAAGAGAGGGCCAAAAATGGGATAGGCAGAGTTCTATTTTCTATCATCAATGGTGCTCCCCTGCTTGAGTAGGCTGTGCTTCTTTCAACCTCATCAGAGCTTTCTTGCTCAAGCAGACAAATTGTGCACGAACCAGATATGGCCTACCCAAACATTGGGTGAATGTGTGTGAATGAAGCTATTCATTTATTTATCTTTTAAATAAATGACACCTGTCCACCCAATCAGGATCCACAAGGTGGTGAACATAAAAACATTTAAAATTAGCCTAAAATCCTAAGTAGTTTCAATAAAGCATTATTTCATTTTAAAAGGACCCTTGCTGGGATTCTCTGTTCCCTGTTGGATTCAAACCCACAACCTTGCTTTACAGTCTGATCAGCCCTGGAGTAGAACACAAAGGCCATTTTTGCAAGGTCAATTTTGATGCTCGCTCAAAGCTCTTTTTTAAAATGTGACTTTAAAAGTGCCTGTTCGCGATCCCAAAGCAAATTCTTAGCAAATACCAAAGGTCGCGTTAAATGGGTTCTTTAGTAATGCGAAGCAGGTATGCGCCGGCTTCACAGTCACTTCTGGAATGACAGTTCAGCGTGCAATTTTTTTAAAAAAATATGCAGGGCAATTCAGCCTGGAATGCTCTGCTGATTACCATGCATAAATGGCCAAAGGGTCACTGGTGCTATTTTGCATCTAACAGATAGGACTGATAACAGGTACGACTATTGCAACTGAGGCCTGACATTTGAAGGAATCTTCACAAATTGTAGTGAGGTCATGAGGGTGACCATTTGAGATTGGAGGTTTTTAAGAAGAGGTTAGATGGCCATCTGTCAGCAATGCTGATTCTGTGACCTTAGGCAGATCATGAGAGGGAGAGCATCTTGGCCATCTTCTGGTCACTAGGAGTGGGGTGGGGGAGGTAGTTGTGAATTTCCTGCATTGTGTAGGGGGTTGGACTTGATGGCCCTGGTGGTCCCTTCCATCTCTATGATTCTATTCTATGATCTCTTAAGGAGAGCTGTGACTTCGAAACACAGGAAGCTTGCATATTGTGCAGACTATTTTGAACACAAAAATTTACTACTGTTATGGGATTTTGTAGGAGTATTTTTGGGCTCCCTGCTTACAGATTCTGGGTAATACGATGCCTGCAGGAAAAAAAAGGGCTATTTCAGCAAAAATTCCCATATGCCACCCTTAAGGGAACACAATTATCTAAACTCACAGCCTTTCTCTGAGGAAAGTTGGGTTTCTATTCAGTAACAAGATGTTATCTGGAATGCTGTTTAAGTGGAGTACAAACTGGAACAATGCAACAAGGAGACCTGTTGTGATTAGTCATGTCGTTTGTTTCAGAACATAAATACCAGGTTTAACAGAAGGGTTTCACATTCACAAGGAGAATGATAATGATTCACAAGGCAAGAATTAATCTCATGTTTTCCCAAAACTTCTAGTGTGATCCCCAAGGAATCCAGCGTATTTTAAAAAGAACCTTGAATGCATACAATACAGCATTATAAAATGTTTCAAAGTCACTGCTAACATTTGAGGAATATTAAAGCCAAAGTATTCCCTAACAGCTTTTGAATTTGAAAAAGAAAAAAAACAGCTCTGAGAACTCAGTTGGCTGTGCAGAATGGCAATGTTGCCCTCTCAAGAGTGCTTCATGCGTTCTGTCCATGAACTCGTCCCCTTCCCTTATAAAATGGAGTGTGGAAAAGCTTGCCTCAAGTCTCTGTATCTTCTCCTCCTGTAGGGCTAACAACTTACACTTCCTTCAAGTGTAATTGCTGTTATCCTCAGGTAAGAATACAAACATGCCGCAGACTTTGCATGTCACTGCTTCAGCTCCCTCACCAGCCATGCTGATGCGATCCATTGCAGAAGTGGTTCCATTCCCCCCCCCCTGCGCTTCCCTGATAACTCCCCTGACAAACTGCCTCACAGAAGCAAAAAGCATATGGGATGTACAAACTTCTCAGCTTCTTACAGGGCCCCCAGGCCTGACCCCCAGGCTAAGAGCCACAGGGCAAGAGCCACAGGATAGTCTGCCTCTGGCGAGGAGGAGCCCTACACAGGCCAAGACTCACCCATCACAAGGCAGGGCCAGCAGTCAGCCCCAGGCAAAGCAGACCCTCCCCAATCAACAACGACCAGCTTCCGCAATCAGCTGCAATCACCTTCCGCAATGAGGTGCAATCAGCACTCCAGCAGCTCTCTTTCTCTCTCCTTCTCAGAGCCCAGCTGACTGTGATCTGCCTCTGGTCAGGGGGACCCCTACCATGAACTTGCCCAGCCTCACTGGTCATCCTGGAGGGGTTTGGGATAGAGCCTGAAGAGGGGAGGGGAGGGACTTCAATGCCATAGAGTCCAATTGCCAAAGCGGCCATTTTCTCCAGGTGAACTGATCTCCGTTGGCTGGGGATCAGTTGTAATAGCAGGAGATCTCCAGCTAGTACCTGGAGGTTGGCAACCCTACAAATAGAAGACAGTGGTATATTATGTTTCTACCAAAAAAAAAAAAAAAAGACCTCAGTGTTGTGTTCTTTCTCACACACACTAATAAAGCAGAAATAACACTACTCATGCAAAGCCACTTGAACAGTCACACTGACCCAGCAGAGCTGTTCTTATAATCAAGTACAGTCCATAGTTGGTTGAGCAGCATTCTGATTGGTGAGTCATGAATTGTACAGACAGACCTGAAGAAGATCATAAGGACAATTCAGTGGTACACCTTTTTCGGGCTGTGCCACCATTTTGCGTTCACTGGCATATCTTTCTGCCATTATCTTTTGCTTTCATTTGTTTTATGTACATTAGAGATGTGGAACAACAGCAAGAGGAGACAAGGACATGGCCTATCTGCAGTGAATGAATGAAACTAGAAAATGAGGTTGAGGTGTGTGATTTTATTTAATAAATATCATTGCCCCCCTCCCCCTCGTTCCATCAGCATTGTACTGTATCCTATTGGCAGTTTTGTGAGCTCTAAGGCAGTAGGTGGCAGGGTGCTGTTGCTTGAATTAAGTCACACCAACTATTCGTACCTAGAAAAAACATGCTGTGGCATCGTATTAAAACAGAGAACAGGGTGTATTACTACCCCAGCTCTATTACCTAGGGTGGTGCTTGTAAAAATAAATAGAGGCAGGTCTGAGAGATGGCTGTTGTAGGAAGAGCAGTTGTAGGAAAAACAGAGGCCGGTGCTGAAAATTATTGCCAGTCCTGCAAACAGAGATCACACTTCTCACCACAGACTGAGATCACTGGGGAATTACTTTTGGATGGTGGAAACCGCAAGGTGCTCACGCGGTGATGGTTCTAAAGTGGCTTTAAACCATGGTTGCCAACTCCAAATTGTGTTCCAAAGTGAGTTCCAAATTGTGGAACTCCTTGACCCAAGATCTGGTGATGGCTGCCACCTTGGAAGGCTTTAAAAGGCAGAACTGCACGGCAGAATTTTGAATATACCATATCCAGACAGGACCTGTCCTTGCTCTTCTGGCTCTATTGATTCATTAGCTCATGCCCTCTTGGGATGCTGCTTTGATGAGGAACTTAGATCACATTATATCTCTCCCCTTTTAATATATAAATTTAATGCCTCTGTGTCTGACATAATGCATTTTTTATTAAGTGACAGGGACCCCAAGGCTACATTGTCAGTGGCAAGATTTATTTCAGTCCTTATATCCCTCAAACATTAGATTTAAAATTATGCTGCTCAAGATCAATGGAGCAAGGAGCTTCTAAGGAATAAAGGAAAGGTAAAAGGGGAGTGGACATACGCAGGGACAAGAGGGCTATCCATGGCTATAAGTTTAATATATATATGTTTAATACGGTCCAAGACCAGCAAATAAAAGATATACATAAATATACATATACAAACATAAAAAGGATAGCAAGTATATACCCCAATAAATACTTGTCACTCATAAAAAGCCATTGAGAGCATGATTTTAAAATATAATACATAATTGGAATCAACATAAATATAAGTCTAAAATCGCTCAACCATTGAGTTCAACCCATACACGCCTAGTCCTCATAGCTTGCCATCCAAATTTGGCCACTTTAAAAGTTAGCTCCATGTCCTTATCTGAGAGCATGTTAGAGAGACGGATTGCTCTGATACAGCCCTGTTTGACCCCCTTCCATGTATTAATGGGGTCAGTATGTTGCCCTTGAGGATTACGTACATCTTACCCGTATTGTGGTCTTTTCATATAAGATTCGAATCAGGAACAGCCTATTATATTGGGTGCTGTAGAACAGAGGCAGGATAATGCTGCTGCAGTCATCTTGTTTGTGGGCTTCCTAGAGGCATCTGGTTGGCCACTGTGTAAACAGACTGCTGGACTTGATGAGCCTTGGTCTGATCCAGCATGGCTTTTCTTATGTTCTTGTGTTCATGAGAGTTAAGGGCAAGAAGCTACATTTTTAGTGAAAAACACAGGAAACGTTGATGGAAGTCCTTATCAGAGAAGGACTTGCTGGTAGTCTGAAAGGGGCATATGGCAAGCTGCATAGCAAGGTTCGGTAGAATGGTAATTATTGTGTTGTGTGTTCAACAGACATGATCTAAAATGGCTCCTTGCTGAACAAAAATTACACATTTACCAAAACAATCTGAATAATCCAAAGCAAAATGTTTTCTGAGCTTCTTGAAGGAAAGGCGAGATTAAAATGTGCTAGATGTGACTGAGCCCTGACCTGGATGGCCCAGGCTAGCCTGATCTTGTCAGATCTCAGAAGCTAAGCAAGGTCAGCCCTGGTTAGTATTTGGATGGGAGACCACCAAGGAACACCAGGGTTGCTATGCAGAGGAAGACACTGGCAAACCACCTCTGTTAGTCTCTTGCCATGAAAACCCCAAAAGGGGTCGCCATAAGTCGGCTGCGACTTGACAGCACTTTACACACACACACACACACACACACACAGAGAGAGAGATGTGACCGATTTTCCAGGGTTTTTTTTTGGGGGGGGGGCAATTTCTCTTTATGAAAGCAGCAAAAAACAACAACAACCAAATATTGCATGAAATATATCACTCCCTGGATAAAACAGCTAACGACACTTTCTGAGAAGGGGATATTGTGTTATCTACCATCAACTAGATTGGTGGATTCTGTGAGAGATGTGGCAACTTTTCTCTTTATAGTATCAAGAAGAAATTAATCTATGTCTGTCTGTCTGTCTGTCTGTCTGTCTGTCTATCTATCTATCTATCTATCTATCTATCTATCTATCTATCTATCATGTGAAACGGTGGGTGAATAGCTAAGGTAGGTAAAGGTCCCCTGTACAAGCACCGGGTCATTCCTGACCCATGGGGTGACGTCACATCCCAACGTTTACTAGGCAGACTTTGTTTACGGGGTGGTTTGCCAGTGCCTTCCCCAGTCATCTACATTTTACCCCCAGCAAGCTGGGTACTCATTTTACCGACCTCAGAAGGATGGAAGGCTGAGTCAACCCTGAGCCGGCTACCTGAAACCAACTTCCATCGGGATCAAACTCAGGTCGTGAGCAGAGCTTGGACTGCAGTACTGCAGCTTACCATTCTGCGCCACAAGGCTCATAGGGTGAATAGCTAATGGCTGTTAAATCTAGGGGGGCGGGGAAGAAGGGAGGAAAATAAAGAAAAAAAGAAAGCAGCAACTGGATGCTCTTGAAAGCAATATGTATTTTCCTGATTCATCTGAAACTGCTGTGAAGCTGCCATTAAACATACTACTGAAAAATGCAGTAAGGCATTTTATTCCAGCCTAGATTATTAGAATGCCTTAAAAAAGTCTTGTGAGAGCCAATCTCTCTTCAGCCTCTCTGCTCTGTCACACTGACTGTGGATTTTTGTGGGTTTCTTATTCTATTTGTTAATCTTTAATATGGGATCATAACCAAAATTTAAATGGCAGTCTGTGATATTTGTGCAAAGAAGATTTCAGCTTTGTGGTTTGAACATCATGTAATTAATAGCTTTTTTTTTTTACTGACCCTACAGAACCCTTGGAAACACTGATGTTGGTAGAGTTAAACGAAACAAGTATTTCATTACCAAATTAATTTTATTACTCACAGTCTGTATCCCTCGGTACTGCCATGCTCCAAGGTGATTTGAAGGGTCCTTATTGTTACACTGCTCCCATATTTCATCTAAAAAATTTTATGGCACTAAGTCTGAGGGAAAAAAACCCATCTGATACTATAATTAATTAAGAGATTAGACAGAGAAAGACAGAGAAAGTGTATTAGCAAGCCAAAATCCCTCTAAGATGGAAGGCTGTTCGGATGTAAGCCAGGTTAGTTTCTGGTGTGTGGACTGGACAGCCCGACTGTCAAAAAAAGATCAAAAGATCCATCCGTGTGAATGTGGGGTATATTTATAGATGAGCTGATAGGTGAGGCAAGATAAATGTGTAACTTTGTTTAGATAGACAAATGCAGTTTGTCACTGTAAAACAGATCAACTGTTTCAAAATTACAACATTCGATATCTGTCATACATTTTTTCAATACATTTGTGCAATTTTATGGATGTCAGGTGAAAGGCAAGAACTAAAATAATCAAATAAAGCTCTTGGAATGGAAATATTTGACATTTCTGAGAATTTCTATAATTGCTGATTGAGTATTAACTTTGGGGAAAGGGTTAATAATGCCTGTCAGTGAATACTTTGATACTCTGTGGATGAAGGGAGAGAACGAAGAAAGAAGAAGAAGAAGTAGAAGTAGATGTAGTAGTAGATGTAGTAGTAGTAGTTGGTTTTTATATGCCGACTTTCTGTACCACTTAAGGGAGACTCAAACCGGCTTACAATTACCTTCCCTTCCCCTCCCCACAACAGACACCCTGTGAGGTAGGTGAGGCTGAGAGAATGTGACTTGCCCAAAGTCACCCAGCTGGCTTCGTGTGTAGGAGTGGGGAAACAAATCCAGTTCACCAGACTAGCCTCCGCCGCTCATGTGGAGGAGTGGGGAATCAAACCTGGTTCTCCAGATTAGAGTCCACCCCTCCAAACCACTGCTCTTAACCATAAACCACACTGGCTCAGACAAAGGAGAAGAAAAAAGAAGGAGAAGGGAGGAGGAGATGGAGGAGAAGGAGGAGAAGAGTTCATTTTTATACCCAGACTTTCTCTACCTTTAAGAGAATCAAACCAGCTTACAATCTCCTTCCCTTCCTTTTCCCATAACAGATACCTTTTGAGGAAGGTAGCAGGAACTAGCTTCTACCCCCCCCCCATGTAATCACCAAAATGCTAGCATAGTGATTTGAAGGTTGGTGAAGTGAATATATTTGCAGCATGGTGTACCATCAGGAAGCCAGGAAAAAACCTGATTTGTTGATTATCATACTGGAGCCATGCAGTGATTTACCTTGTGTGGCTATATTTTTCTCTCGAGGTGTTCTAGGGCATAAGACTTGGGGATAACATTCAAAAACATGTTGTGAAAAATGGGGTGGGTGGGGAGAGATGGCTCTCAGAGCTTTCATCAATAAAATATAAGATTCCAGAATTGCACCAGCCTACAAAACACTCCCTCCTATTTAGAAATCCATCCCATAGAATCTGGTATCTGGAACTGAATATTGAACTTGGGACACATTCTACATGGGGTCACAAGTAACCTGTTAATTTTTTCCAGGTGGCTTTCAGACCAGGGCTTATTACAGAAGCTGAATAATTTAGATCCCCCAAAAATATCATTGCAGGAAAAAGATCCAGAAGTCAAAACTGCCTGGATATTATGTCCCCTTAGACCTTTAGTTTGCTGAAGTGATGCGCTTCTTTTTTCTGTAGTGGGAAATTTTGGTGTTTTAAGCCTGATTATTATGTCCTTTTTAGTCCCTTTTCACTCCATTTTCAGGGGGAGGGAAGTGAATTGTTCTGGTGAGCTCCTCTTGTAGCCATGCATCTGGTCCTGCCTCTCAAGTCTCAATGGGCTGATATTCTCCTGGAATACCCATACTAACTTACTATTACATAGCCTAACACAGAGGTTCCCAAACTGTGCTCCATACTCCATGCCCATACTAACTTACTATTACATAGCCTAACACAGAGGTTCCCAAACTGTGCTCCATGGAGCACTTGGTGCTCTGCGAAATGTCTCTTAGTGCTCCATGAAGAGTTTGGAAAGAAAAATACTACTGTCATTCGGTTTAGTATACAGGTGCTAGGTGAAAATTAGTGTTCTGTGAAGAGTTTCTCTCCTGAAAAGTGCTCCATGACTCAAAAATAGGGTTATAGGTCCCTCTTTGCCACTGGTGGGAGGTTTTAGGAGTGGAGCCTGAGGAGGGCAGGGTTTGGGGAGGGACTTCAATGCCATAGAGTCCAATTGCCAAAGCGGCCTTTTTCTCCAGGTGAACTGATCTCTATTGGCTGGGGATCAGTTGTAATAGCAGGAGATCTCCAGCTAGTACCTGGAGGTTGGCAACCCTACTTAAAAAGTTTGGGAAGGGACTTCCGGGTCGGACAGCCCCCCCGCCACAAGCGCGGAGCCGCGCTCTTGCTGCCTCGCTGCCGCGGGGCGATTACTTCGCCCCTTGAAGATCCGGCAAGCGGCTCCCCTCGGAGTAAGAGGGGATGCAGAATCGGGCGCCGGTGGCGGACCTGTCATCGGAGCGAGAGCCGCCACGAAATCAGCGGCGGTCGCTCAGACGGGACTCCGCTGCATAGCCGGCGCCATCTTAAAGGCACAGCAAGAAGAAAGCGAGGTGGGATCCGATTCACTTTAAACTTGGAATAAAAAAAAATTTTTTTTTACTTAAAATATCAACTTGGGGTGTGTGGCAGGATTGTTTATAAAAGACTCAACTTAGAATCATCTATAGCTCTGTTACGCTCTGTTTTGTGACTTTTGGCTTTTTGCCAGCTGTGTGACGCACTGCAAAAAGTTTCTTACTAAGCAAGAATTTGGAAATAAAAGAAAGGAGTTGGAGAACAATCAAGTGACATGGAATAAGATCATTTAAGATGTCATAGTGATTGTTTTCTCTGAACTGGATTCTTTCATCTGAAATAATTTTTGTGTAATGATTTAAAAGAAAAGTTTTGCCCCCCCCCCACTTCCCTTTTCTTCTCTGGATTACAATTACCAGCTGTTTTGTCTTCAGCTTGTACAGCTTGCAAATGGGAGAAAAAGAGAAACATACCAAGGATATTCTTAAGGATACAAAGTTGGTGGTACCACTTCCTCAGAGAAGGCCTTCTGTGACTCAGATTGCAACTAAACAGATAACTTCTCCAGGTGCACTAACATCTGTTACTGCCAAGATGACTCCAAAAGCAAAGCCTGAAGTAACATTGACCTCTGTATTTGAACTTTTAACCAAGACTCATCAAGATGTTGCTGAAATGAAGCAGGAGTTATCCCAGAACACAGCTACCACATCTCAAAATTCTGCTGCAATAGCTACTCTGCAAGATACAATCTCATCTTTGACTATCAGGCAAGATAGGGTTGAAACCAAGTTAAAGAAAAATACACAGGAAATCAAAGAAACTAAGAAGAAGGTGGACACCCTCGAGATGGCAATAGCATCTTCATCTGATAGAGACGAGAAACAACAAGACCAGATGGCGATGATAGAGCTTAAGATAAAGGAATCTTCGATACGTATACATGGTTTGAAAGAAAAAGTTGAAAATCGGGATTTACGTGGATATTTGGTAGTTCTCTTGGCAGACTTTTTACAAGAATCTGAAGAAGTTACCACAGGGATGATTGTGACAGCTTACAGAATGAATTCTGCATATGCAACCAGAAACAAAGTACCTAGGGATTGTCTGCTTCAATTATTCTCGAGGAGTCACCGGGACTTGATACTTAACACTCACTACAAGACACCACTAAAAGTTGAAGATGAGCCTTTGAGATTGATGAAGGAAATACCGGCAAGATTGCTGAGGAAAAGGAAAGACTTTATGGAGATTGTTCAATGTTTAAGGCTCAATGGAATCCAATATAGATGGGAATATCCTCAAGGCATCTCCTTCACTTTTAAAACAAAAAGATTCAAGTATACAGAAGTGGACAAGGCCGAGCAGTTCTTAAGAAGATATGATGCAGAATTGGTGAAACCTACTAAACCAACTAAGCAAGTTCCAATCAGAGAATCTACGGAAGAAGAAAAGGCATCTGAGGCATCTGGAGGGGGAGATTTGCCAACAGATTCTCCAGAGGACTCTCCAATTGATGAAGCTGAAGACTAATGAATGGGGGAAGGGGGGCAATAAGAAATATGGTTGTTTACGTTGTGCTTAGAAGAGTATGGGATCTAACTGATTTTTGATATGTTACAGGTCTTATCTTGGAACATCAACGGATTGAACTCTCCTAATAAAAGGAGGAAAATATTTCAGCAGCTACATAAAAGTAATGCTAATATTATTTGTTTACAGGAAACTCATATACTCCCAAAGGACATATTTAGATTGGAGCATTCAAGGTTGGGTACACTTTTCACGGCATGTAATAGTGGTAGAAAAATTAATGGAATAGCTATGTATATACCTATTTCATTGGAACCAAAAGTTGTTTTCCAAGATATGGAGGGAAGAGTTTTGTTAGTTGAAATAACATGTGGCTTTCAGAAGTTAATGCTTGTGGGAATATATGCGCCTAATATTAACCAAAAAGTTTTTTATGATAAATTAGCAATATTATTAGCTGAATATGCCACAGAAAAAATGATATGGATGGGGGATTTTAATGGTGTTAACGTACCTAAGATAGACAGATCTGGAAAAAAGAAGAAAGCAACCAATGAAGGAAAATTACCAGGGGTCTTTGATGTTCTTACTGATCAATGGAATATGTTTGATGTCTGGAGATTGGCACATGGTAATAAGAAAGGATATATTTTTTCCCCCAAAGACACCTTACATATTCCAGGATAGATATGTTGTGGCTATCGAAGGGCCTAATAGAGAAATCAGAAGACTCAGAGATTTTACCTAGGGTTCTGTCTGATCATAATGCGGTTTCAGTTAAAATCCAAATGGGAGACAGAGGATATAAACCTTGGAGAATTAATGATTTTCTTCTAAAAAATATTAAAATAGTCACTAAATTGAAGACGGATATACAGAACTATTTTAAAGAAAATACAGATAAGGGTACCCGTGAAGATATAGTTTGGGATGCTGGTAAGGCAGTAATTAGAGGATTGTTAATCCAACAAAATACAAGGTGGTATAGGGAAAGGGAGAAAAAGAGAAAACATATATTAGATGAAATAAGACAAGGTGAAAGATATTTAAGTAAGTTGCAAGATAAAGCAGCTAAGCAGGAACAGCAGGTTAAGATTAGAAATTGGCAACAACAATATGATTTTTTAATTGCAGAAGAAATTGAAAGTAAACTTATGTATAATAAACAAAGATTTTTTGAACATGCAAATAAGCCGGGTAAAATGTTAGCTTGGAAACTTAAGCAGAAAGAAAAAAAAATACCAATAACCCAAATTAAGAAGAACGGCAAGATTACAAGAAAAAAAGAGGAGATATTAGAAACATTTGTAGAATTTTATACAAATTTGTACAGGAAAAATGTAGTTTCAGAGGTAGAAATGGATAAGTATCTTATTAAAGGGGACTGGGGAAAAATAAAGGAAAATAAACAGGAAAATAAAGACTTTTTGGACTCTTTAATAACTAAAGAGGAGATGGAAAAAGCAATAAAAAAAGTAAATTAAATAAATCTCCAGGCCCAGATGGATTTAACGTATCTTATTATAAAACATTTAAAGATCAGTTAATTCCTTATTTATTGGAAGTAATGAATTTAGCATTGAAAGATGGAATTATTCCTCAAACTTGGAAACAAGCAAATATAGCATTAATACCAAAGGTAAATTCTGACATACTGGAAGTTAAAAATTTTAGGCCAATTTCATTGTTAAATGCTGATTACAAATTATTTGTAGCAATATTAGCTACTAGATTAAAAAGAGTATTAAATCAAGTAATACATGAAGATCAAGCTGGTTTTTTACCTGGAAGGTTGATGAGTCAGAATGTGAGGGTGGTACTTGATCTTTTAGAATATGCAGAACAAGATACAACACCAATAGCTTTGATATTTTTGGATGCTGAAAAAGCTTTTGATAATGTCAACTGGCAGTTTATGTTTAAGATATTAGATTTTATGGATTTTGGTGTGAATTTTAAAACAGTTATAAAAGGAATATATACACAACAAACTGCCAACTTGATTATAAATGGGTCATTATCACCAAATATTGAAATACAAAGGGGAACGAGACAGGGATGTCCTCTTTCCCCTTTACTGTTTATTTTAGTATTAGAATTCTTACTGTATAATTTTAGAATAAATGATGAGGTAGTTGGTGTACATATAGGTAAAAATCATTATAAACTCAAAGCATATGCGGATGATTTAGTTTGTTTTTTGATTGATCCGATTGAACAAATTGACAGATGGAATAAAATTTTGGAGGTTTATGGAAAGCTTTCAGGTTTTAAAATTAATAAAACTAAAACCAAGATTTTAACTAAGAATATGACTCTTTCACAACAACAAATATTAATAAAAAAGACGGGGTTTAATATTGAAAATAAAGTTAAATATTTAGGTATATGGATATCAAATAATAACCTTAATTTATTTCAAGATAATTATGTGAACCAATGGCAACAGATAAAAAAGGATTTGATAAGTTGGGAAAAATTGCCATTATCATTGTGGGGAAGAATTTCGGTAGTTCAAATGATGATATTACCTAAAATGCTTTTTTTGTTTCAAAACCTCCCAATAGTTAAGGGTGTACAGATATTTGATGTTTGGAAAAAAGATATTATGAGATTTCTCTGGGATAAAGAAAGACACAGGATTGCATATAATAATTTAATTGAACTGAAGGATACGGGAGGATTTGGTCTACCAGATTTGAAATTGTATTATCAAGCAGCATGTTTCACCTGGATCAAACACTGGATTCTCTTAGAGAACCAGAAATTATTAGAATTAGAAGGATTCAAGTTGAGATTTGGGTGGCATGCTTACTTGTGGTATGAAAAGGAGAAAGTAAATAAAGAATTTAACTCTCATATTATTAGGAAAAATCTATTAAAAATATGGAATAAATATAAGGATGTTTTTGAAAGCAAAACTCCCAGCTGGATTAACCCTGTAGAAGCATTTTTGAGAAGGGGTATACATTTAAATTTGGATGGTAATAATTATAGAGTAATGATAGAATATAAAGATGGTATATGGGTACTGAAATTAAAAGAAGAACTTCAGATTAAAGATTGGTTTATGTATTATAAATTAAGAGATGTTTTTAATAAAGATAATAAGTTGGGTTTTAATCAAACCAAATCGGAATTTGAGATTATACTCTCTAAGGGCAATAAAGGATTGATAGGGAGGGTATATAAATTACTTATAGAAATAAATTTAGAACAAGAAAGGATTAAGCCAGTGATGTTGAAATGGATGAGAGATTTAGGTTATAATATGGATTTGGAAATATGGGAAAACTTATGGAAAAAGGAATTTAAGTTTACCATTTCAAATGAAATAAGAGAGAACTTGTATAAAATGTTTTATAGATGGCATATAACCCCAGTATTGTTAAGTAAAATAAAGAAAAAAAATGAAGCTTTATGTTGGAAATGTGGTATGGAAATAGGTACATTTATGCATGTTTGGTGGTTTTGTAAATAAATAAGGAGGTTTTGGAGATTAGTTTTGAATGAAACTAATAATTTGACTAAATCAATAATTAAGAGAGATCCCACCTTTTGTTTATTGGGTATTTCAAAAAAAGATTTAGATAAAGGTGACAGAGTCATACCGTATATACTCGCGTATAAGCCGAGTTTTTCAGCCCAAAAAAAGGGCTGAAAAAAGCCAACTCGGCTTATACGCGGGTCAATACGGTACGCGAGGGGAGGGGGGAGGAGGGAGGAGGGATAGAGGGAGGGGGAAACTTACCGCCGCTGCCGCCGCCATCCCGCACGCCTTCTTTGCGGCCTGGGAGAGGCCTGCAGGGCCTGCCTGAGTGCAGGCAGGCCCCGCCCCCCCCGCCGCCCCCCCGCGCCTTCTCTGCAGCCTGGGAGAGGCCTGCAGGGCCTGCCTGAGTGCAGGCAGGCCCCGCCCCCCCGCCCCCCCCGCGCCTTCTCTGCGGCCTGGGAGAGGCCTGCAGGGCCTGCCTGAGTGCTGGCGACCCCGCCGCCCCCCGCCCCCCCCGCCGCCCCCCCGCGCCTTCTCTGCGGCCTGGGAGAGGCAGGGCCCCGCTGCCGCCTCCGGCCTGCGTGCCTTCCCTGCCGCCACCTCCAGCTGATCAGCGGGCCTCGTCCTCCCGGTGAGTAAGGGGTTCAGGGGCTCTTCTCCCTCCCCCCTAGGGTGGCGCTGGGGTCAGGGTGGGTGTGGAGGGCCCGGGAGGGGGTGGCACTGGGGTCGGGGTGGGTCTGGAGGGCCCGGGAGGCCGGGCGGGAGGGCGACCTGGGGCAGGGGCATTGTGTAAGCTGACCCTCGGCTTATACACGGGTGCCTAATTTTTCCCCATTTTGGGGGTAAAATTAGGCACCTCGGCTTATACGCGGGTCGGCTTATACATGAGTATATATGGTATGTCAATATAGTTTTGCAGCAGCAAGAATTACAATTGCAAAAAAATGGAAGCAAACAAATAAACCTTCAATTAAAGAGTGGAGAGAAAAATTATGGATATATATGCGGATGGCCAAAATTACAGCTTCTTTACATGGTAAAGATATGAATTTAAATCTACATGGTCAAAGGCTACCGCATATTGGGATAAAGTGGCAAAAACGGATTTTAAAAGTATAGTTAACGAACTATAGTATAATATGATTTTAAATATGATATAATTATAGATATTTTATTTGGTAATGTCATAACACTCCATCGGAAGTCCAATGGTGAAGGGCACTGCGGTGGGGGGGTGGGATTTGGATTCAGGGCACGATGGAATTTAGTGAACTGAATATTGTATTAGTGGATAAGTTGTGCGCTGAACATGTATTTTTCTGGGGTTTTTTAAATGTATTATTTTTTTATTTTTTTATTCTCTTTTGTGTTTATGTTTTATTATAAAAATAATAAAAAATTTATATTAAAAAAAAGTTTGGGAAGCTCTGGCCTAACACAACCCAGCATGCTCCAGCAAAGTAACTTGCAGTAAGCTACTCCATTTGGACTAGTGTTTTTGTGAGGGCTGATGGAAGAACACAGTCCTGTTGGGCCTCCATTGCTTGACAGCTTTCTCTTATCAAGGGAAACAGCTGCATCTGGCTTCTGACTGAGTCAGGAGCTGACTGGGAAGGAAAAGAAGCCCTGGAGTAAGTCAAGCTGAGTGGCCCCTGCTGTGCTACAAGCAAGCACCGCAGGATTCCTTAGCTCAGTAGGGCTGATGATAGGCATTAGCTCACACAATGCACCATCCTCCAAGCTGGAAGCAGTACCATAACAGACAGTTGCCCGAGAGAAACGGATTACAGTTTGCATTCAAAAATGGACTCCATTGTCAGAGCTGGAAGTTGTAGCTAAGTTGTTAGCTGATGTTGACCCTCAAGTGACTCTTGCAATGGTAGAATTTTTGTCTATGGCATTTAATAATGATATCCTATAATGTAAATACTGTATTTCTAATGATGTATTTTGCATCTTCTCTCTCTTTGCTTATCACCAATCAGTCTGTGAGCATGAATAAGTTGAATGGAATGGAGACAGTGAGCTGACACAAACTGCCATTGCTGATGAGGGGTCTGGGCCAAGTGTGGACAGAATCTGTAAGCAAATGGGTTGCCAATCTCCCGGACTGGTCATGGCAACCCCAACAGATGTGTGACGCCACCTTTCCAGACATGACGGCCAGCCCGAATCACCACTGAAAGGGCTCCTATCCCGTCCCGCGAAACAGGCAGCCAGGGAACCACGGCCAGGTCAACCCCTCCTGTGAACCAGAGGGAATCCATTTTCCTGTGCGCCTGTACCAGCAGAAGCCATCTTGCAGGGAATTACCAAGCACGTAATCGTCACCAATACCCCCCTCTCCCAGCATCATCTGCATGATTGATGGCCCATCGAAAAGCATTGAGATAGCAGTAATGAAGGATCGTTGCCCTGGCTATGCAAAGCGACCCGTCCCGGACCCAGCTGTACGCGTCTTTGTTCCAGCTCGTTAGTCCCATCTACGAATGACTCCCGGTCCTCCTGGAATTGTGCTAATCAGTAGGAGTAGAATAATTTGTCTCAATTGCCCTTTTGCCCCACCCCGGCAGCCGACCATTAGTATTATTGTCACCTTTTGTTTCACAACGGGAACCACGAAGGGGTAATCTCATCACCCCGCCCCCAGGAAAAGGTATAATTGGGATCTCCTTAGTCCATACCTAACCTTAGGTTTTCCCCTTGCATACTTGCTGTCACTCTCCCCGCTTTCCCAGTATCTTAGCCCACGGAACCCCGGACGTCTCCTCTTCTGGACCAGGTGCAGTATTATCCGTGTTCAGAGGGCCTGCCACATTGGCAAATATCTCTATACTACCCTCTTTAATTCCTAGGCTCTGTGTGTTGTTGTGTACATGTTATTTGAGTGTCGGTGTACATACGAGTAATAGTAAAATCCTTGAAACTAAAACTATTGACTCTGCTTATTCTTTGAATCATGGTTTGGACTCCCATAGACACAGGTTAGATCCTGCAGGTTATGTCCAGTGCCGGTTATTGAATGCTAATTCACCCATATAAAAATTCATAACTGAGCATTTTGGCTAACAAATCTATGGCCATTTTTGCATGGTAATTAGCAGCGCGTTCCAGGCTGAATTGCCCCACAGATTTTTTTGAATTTTGCACACTGAACTGTCATTCTGGAAGTTACTGCGAAGCAGAAACAGACATGCATCGCATTACAAAAGAGCCCACTTAACGTGACCTTTTGTGTTTGCTCCGACGCTGCTGCGAAGAATAACCAGAGGGAACCATGCAAAACAACAGCGGCGCATTAGCTATGCTCCTGCTCATGGCTATGCAAATGAACAAAGAAGCAGGCGAGTGGGGGTGGGTAGAATTTCTCCTTTTGCGTTGGGACCATGAATGGGCATTTTTAAAGTCACATTTTAAAAAAGATCTTTGAGTGAGCATCAAAATTGACCATGCATAAATGGCCTATGTGTTGCTGGATGAATGTGTCTTTCTTTGCATATTTCTTCACACAATGCATAGTTAAACTGTGGAACTCCCTGCCCCAGGATGTGGTGATGGCTGCCAACTTGGAAGGCTTTAAGAGGGGAATGGACATGTTCATGGAGGAGAGGGCTATTCATGGCTTCTAGTCAAAATGGATACTAGTCATGATGCATACCTATTCTCTCTTTATCAGAACATGCTTCTGCAGCTGTCTCGTTTGTGGGCTTCCTAGAGGCACCTGGTTGCCCACTGTGTGAACAGACTGCTGGACTTGATGGGCCTTGGTCTGATCCAGCATGGCTTTTCTTATATTCTCAAGTGGCCCCCATGGCTCAGACAGAGCTTCTGGGGCCTGGCTCTACTTTCTCCTGGCCACCAGTGGCCCCTTAGGGCAGTGGCCCACCAGGAAATTTCCCTGTTAAGTTAAACAGCCGGTCCACCCCTGGATTGAGTGGGGGGTGGAGAAAGAAGATGTGGAAGATGGCTGTTTACCCTTTCCTTTCCAACCATGTGTCTGATCAAAATCCTCCCTCCTTATGCTGCCATAGAGGAAAAAAAACAGGGTGATCTTTAAGTGGACTCTTTAAAATATCTCTAAGGACTGCCCTGCATATTGTGTCTGGTTCACCAAGGCCAGCGGCAAGACTTGTAGTGATTCCACCATTTCACAGATTAAGAATTTTCACATCACTACTTGATATTCCTGCCAGCAACTGGTATTAGGAAGAGAGATGTCTTACTGGATGCAGAGGACCCACCCAACAAGCCAATCTGCCTGTGGTCTGATGTGTAGTCCAGTGCTAAGGCTTCAGAATTAGAGAGGACCACTGAAAACACTGAACTGATTTTAAGAACGCGTAGAGGTGGGAAACACAAATGGAATGACTTCTTTGGTTCCTGAGACTAATATTTGACAGGCACCAAGTAAGCAAACATAGACCTTCCTAGCAGAATCTGTTCTCAGTTCCCCCCATACCCTAAGGCATGTTCTATAATGATATGGCCTCAGGCTTTTTTAACCATCTGTCCCATGCTTGCAGAATAGCATCCCAGAAGAGGTTGAGGGGTTTCTACTTTCCTGGGTTTCCACCAAGGCTGAAAGGCAAGGTTTACCCAGAGAGCTGACTTGAGTCTGGGCAAAGGGGAAATATCCTGCTAGTGGGAAATAAGGTGGTTTTTAGACTGGTTTTTAATGGATTTTATATCTGTTGTTCTAATGCTTATTTTCTGTAATCCAATTGTTGTCATATTGTTGTTACACCCCTTGGGTCCTGAGTAGGGTTGGCAGGTCCCTCTTCACCACTTGCGGGAGGTTTTTGGGGTGGAGACTGAGGAGGGTGGGGTTTAAGGAGGGGAGGGACTTCAGTGCTGTAGAGTCCAATTGCCAAAGCGGACATTTTCTCCAGGGGAACTGATCTCTGTCGGCTGGAGATCAGTTGTAATAGCAGGAGATCTCCAGCTAATACCTGGAGGTTGGCAACCCTAGTCCTGAGATGGCAGGGAGAAAGATGGGCATATAAATATTTTAAATAAATAAATATGTACAAGCTGTGGCTGATGTGGTACAGTTACTCTCGGTAGTGATTGCACATAACCATTGTGCAGGTTCCTTGAAATCAAAGCATAAGAACATAAGAAAGGCCCTGCTGGATCAGATCAATGGCCCATCAAGTCCAGCAGTCTGTTCACACAGTGGCCAACCAGGTGCCTCTAGGAAGCCACAAACAAGACGACTGCAGCAGCACCATCCTGCCTGTGTTCCACCGCACCCAGTTTATACTTATAATCTTTATATATGTTTTAAAGGTGTAGTCACCTCTGCTCTACAACAGTACTATTTGTCTTAATGAGTTAAGGGGCTATGAAAAAAATCATGCTGGGATATCCAAGAATTTGACATGCATCTTTGCTGACATAAATCTAAATGAAAACTCATGCCATGGAGTGAATTGTGGCAATGTGAAGATTTTGGAACTCCAAGATTTGAATAAATTATGCTTGTGACCAAGAAGCTTGTACGCTTTCCATTGGCTTTCTACCCACCGCCTGCACTATTTCCTGTAATTAAAGTCATTTGCAGAGAGAAGTACATGGCTTCATGACAACCTATTTTTCATGCTATGAAACTGACCATAAAAACAACATGCTGTATGATTTCCCCCCTAGTAACTTGCAATAAAAAGTGATTTAAAAATGTTAAGCTTTAATAGCTGGGAAAGAGCCTAATATATAATTTTTTAAATTCCCATTTGTGAAAAGCACAGTCCTGTGGAACCAAATGTGATGAATGGCTTGTTTTCCAATATATTCTGTATATATGCCTATGAAAGACTGGAGCTGTTTCACAATTTTAACACCGTTTTTAGAAGTGGGTTGATTGCCATAATTGTAAAGGTGCAAAAAACGCAGAAGATGGTGAGTGTGGCTAAGAATGCAGAAAATGTGCCAACCATACTTGATCTGATGTAGTCTCATCTTTTTCCAAGGCACTCTGGCCATTACTTGATCATGGTTTGGGTGAATCCCAAAAAAATCTTGGGGAATGGGAACTTCAGCATGAGCATGATAAGAACTTCCACTGAACTTGACCTAACTCCCCATTTATACACCAATTGAGCCCCTATGGCAGATCACTTTGGTCAGGTGGTTCAATGGTCAATGCAAACACCCTGCCAAGCAATTTTGTTTCTGCACAGAAGCCTCTTGTGCCATGGTAAATAAACCAGCATGGTGTAGTGGTGAGGAGCAGCGGATAATCTGGAGAACCAGGTTGGTTTCCCCACTCCTCCACATGAAGCCAGCTGGGTGACCTTGAGCTAGTCACAGTTCTCTTAGAGCTCTCAGCCTCACCTACCTCACAAGTTAACTGTTATGGAGACAGGAAGGGAAGGAGATTGTAAACTGGTTTGATTCTCTTAAAGAGAAAGTCTGCTTATAAAAACCAATTCTTCTTCTTCCTCTTCTTCTTCTTCTTCTTCTAAATGACATTTGTATCTTCCGGCTTACAACTTGCAGCAAACTAAATCTTTTCAATCATATATCCCCCCGGTCATGGTTGGGTCTATAAAGTGACCTACCAGTCAGGCAAAAAAATATCACTCACAGATTGCTCTCTCTTGACAATTTTTTTTTTCTTTTAAAAATTTGACTTTTAACAATTGGAGGTGGCAGCAGCTGATTCAGTGGGAGGGATAGAGCAGCACTGAATCGTTCACGCACAGGCTTCCTTTTCTGCAGACATGTTCGAGCTGTTTAGATGTAGCCAACAGTGTGTCTAACATTCTACTCCCAGGGTTTGTTAACTGAGAGCAGGAAGCAGTTGACTGAGTGCCGTCAATCCTCCTCTACCCACAAGCTGCAAATCTGGTCACATCGACAGGCCTACCTTGTAGAGTTGTTGTAGGCATCGCTGTAGGCAAAGTTCTTTAGATGCTCAAAAAGGACTATAAAATGCTACATATTATATGTTAATGTGTTTGTGCACCCAAGAACTTTTCCCAAGAACTTAAAAACACTGGAGATAACAATGGAAATGCTTAGTTGAAATGCAAAATTAGATCAATTGTGATATAAAAGAACCTGACACACAAGATTGTTGTGAATGGTTGTGAAAAATGTCCATGTGGAAAACAGTGAGTGATATAATGTCTACCAAATAACTAGAATTGAAAGTCCACGGAATAAATCAAAGACCAACCAACAGATCACTAAACTCTTTTATACGAGTCTTCCTCAGGAGGTCAATAATTACGACTATTTATTTCTAAATGAACAGGAAACCCCCTGAATTTTTAAAAAAATGTTTAAAAAATTTCATTTAGGTCATTATACGCCTTGGCCTGGATCCTCCCTCCTTCTCTTCCTCTTCCATCACCTTGTCAACCTCTCTTCTTTCAGTTCCCTCCTCCAGCTGCCAGTGCTGACTGCTGCAAGTTAGAGCAACTTCTGTTGCTGCTTGCTACAGGCAGACAGGTGGCCAACTGATGGGCAGGTGAAGGATCTTTCTGCTCTTGCCCACCTCCCCAGTGCTTCAGGCATTTTTTCTAATGAGTCCAGGGCATCATCAGGCTGGAGAGCCAGCGTGGTGTAGTGGTTAAGAGCAGTGGTTTGATGCTGTGGACTCTAATCTGGAGAACCAGGTTTGATTCCCCACTCCACCACATGAGCAGTGGATGCCAATCTGGTGAACTGGGTTGGTTTCCCCACTCCTCCACATGAAGCCAGCTGGGTGACCTTGGGCTAGTCACAGCCCTCTTAGAGCTCTCTCAGCCCCACCTACCTCACAGGGTGTCTGTCTGTTGTGGGGAGGGGAAGGGAAGGTGATTGTAAGCTGGTTTGATTCTTCCTTTCGTGGTAGAGAAAGTCAGCATATAAAACCCAACTCCTACTCCTCCTCTTCTTCATGCCTCATTAACTCTGGGGGATGTAGTCCAGAATTTCTGCGTGCCTGAGGACTACATTTCACAAGATGCATTAAGGTGAAGCACCTTGGACATGTTAGAAACACTGCCTAAGGGGAGTAGAGATATATTCCCCTCCATTTGTCTGCTGCTTGGTGAGTCACAGCTCTGTAAAAAATAGTAGCTGCAGCCCTAACTCACTGCACAGTGATAGTGGGAGAGAAAGAAAGAGGAGGCATTGTTCCTATCAGGAACCAATGCAAGTGAAAAGAAATGAATGTACCAATTAAATGAACACATTGCATTTTTAAAAACGGAAAAGAAAAACATCAAATATCTATTGTTGCCCGACTATTTCCTTCTTGGTCATAATATTTGCCTTTTTACTCTCATCTTTTTTTACTCCAACTTTTTAAAAGACAGTAGTAGAGAATTCCTTACATAAAACTCCAGGTTCTTAACATGCCATCTTCTCCCTCCTTGAATTCAGAGACTGCAAATTTGCCAAAGGCTAAATAGGCAGATAAAAGCTCTCTTCATATTACAAAGCAGTCTTTGATAGTTCTAATAAGATAAATTGAAAAACATTCCTACTAATTGGGGGAGATTATCAAACAATTTTTATCAAACAATTAAAAAAATTACCTTTCAAGTTAACAGTTTGAAATGTATTCGAAACGTTTTTATCAAATGATTTGCTCTGTAGGTTTGGGTGCACTGCTTTTTGATGGGGTGGAGAAGGTCTTACTATACCGCCTGCAATTTCCTGTCTTCCATTTCCTTTCTGTTTGCCTTTAGGTTGGCTTCAAGCCAGTCCCATCACTACACCAAAAATAGCGGCCCAAGTCTGGAGAGTGTTAACGCTGCACCCCTGGCAGGAGGTGCATGCCATAGCTCCTGTCCATAAATGAGCACAGGCAAGGATATGGCTCTTCTGTTTCTTTATTACAGACTTGGAGAATATTATT
This sequence comes from Euleptes europaea, assembly GCF_029931775.1. Lineage (NCBI taxonomy): Eukaryota > Metazoa > Chordata > Lepidosauria > Squamata > Sphaerodactylidae > Euleptes > Euleptes europaea. The sequence goes on from NC_079317.1 coordinate 83,175,760, forward strand.
CTAGGAGTCGAGGTCCCATAGTTAGCTTCACCTGAGCTCCCCATTTGCTCACAGAGCTACCCCTTCTAAGCAATCAAGCCCCACCCAGATGAGCCTGTGTCTTTCTCCTAGTGGGATCAGGGCTGGCAGCCTAGGTCCCATACTCAATGATCGACTGATAGTTGAGGGTGCTGCTGACAGCAGGACTCCATCCACTGCTGCAAGACATCTCTTCCCTGTTCAGACCCACAGGAGTTGAGGCGAGAAGGGGCTAGGAGAGGTTTCTCAGTCACCAGGGCATCACAGTTGGCCATCAATGGGATTTAATTTAGTCTCATTTACCAATGATTTCAATAGACTTTAGTGTCACTGACTTTTATATCTGAGAAAATGGAACTTGAGGTCGATCCTTTATTGTCTGCCAACACTAAGGCAGGAAAGTTTGAATCAGCTATTCTAAAGATGGAAGGAATAAGACCCAGGAGAGCTTGCTGGCCCCAGGATTGCCTGACTTCACAGCAGGATCCAGCCTCAGCCCTTCTCACTCAGCTGGGACTAACCCAGCAGCTGATTCAGGTTGTGGGCAGGGTTCAATGTCAGGCCCGGCCTCTGGGCCTTAGCTTGACATCACTCCTCACAGGGTTTGGCTCAGAGTCAAGGCCCTGGTCACGTGCTTCTGGTTCTCATGCCTTTGTACAGTATCAGCGTTTTATGCTCAGTATGGTATGCTTATCCTGTTTACCCCAATCAACCCAGCTGCATAGCCATGTTATGTCTGCCTACCCCTGAGAAAGCTCATCATGGATTGTAGCGGCCTGTGTACCTTTGCCTCTCCATCTTTGAAGTCTGCCTTGCATTTTTAGCCATGTACCCTTGCTTTGAATCCTCATTAGTAGCCTTGTATGCCCAGGAGGCAGCCAGCTTCTTACTTTGTCTAATTTTGCTCCTAATAAATTCTAAACTGCTTCAGAGCCTTTGCCTGATGGGTTTTGTTTGAGGGATGCTAAAGACAAACCCCTGAGTCTGACATTCATGAGGACTAGGGTGGGGCAGAGAGCCAGACATACCATGGCCAGGGATACAAAGGACCGGGGGGGCAGGGGTTAATTGGCAGCAGGTCCTTGCTCAGTAGGGAGAGCTTGGCTTCCCTTTTGATTGACGGGAGAGGGGAAGACCAGGAGGGATAGGTGGGCATCTGCAGAGGAGGTGGAACCACCACAGTTCAAAGGGAGGTTCCAGGAACAGGCCAGAAAGGAAGTTGTTGGCTAACCCAGAGGAAGCACCCAAGGGTTGAGTCCGACAGGGAGGCGGAAGAACAGGGTGAAGCAACCCCCTCCCCTCCCATTCTGAGGCGTGGGGATGCCTCCCTCAGGGCATTATCAAGATGGTTGACCACCAACTGGTGTCAGTGGAGCAGGCGGAGCTTCACAGTGAACGGCAGCATTTTTGCTCCCAGTGTATTTTTTCTTTGATATGTAAAAATAAGCAATTGCTTGACACCTAACAGAGAGGCAAAACCACTGCTGGGTAGTAACATTCAAGAATGGTTATTATAAATAAGCAAAGAGAAAGGCTAAAGGCTGCCTTGAAAATCCTTCAGCTAGAAAAATGACAAGAACAAGGTATTTGTTTTTTCAAAAGTAAAATTGCACTGTCAGTAACAGCTTCTTCAGAACAACCCAGCTTCATTACATTGAAGCAATAAAAGGGCATACAGCTGCTAACGTTATGATAAAAAAATAAGAGGACCCATTTAAAGAGCATTTTCCAATATATTAAATCTTTCAAGTTTATATATAACCACTTTTATCATTCTCTCTCTTTTTTCTCTGACAGTGCCCTCCTTTTCCTAATACTTCCCCTACTCAAAGAGTGGAATCATTTTGCATGAAATAATTCTCCACTCCACTTAAAAAGTGGAAAATAATGCCCAAACGTGCCTAGCCGAGATAAATCCAAATTGTTTCTTTTTAATTTAACTGAAGTGGGAATTTCAGAGAAATTACTCTTCTTCTTTTTTTTTGGTAGAGTTCTCATGCTTGTGCTACTAAGTCCTCTCTGACTGAGTGAACAAATGGGTTGTTTTAACTTTTTTTGATCATAAATTAATCATCAGTAATTAGATACTTAAAATAGACTTACAAAAGTTGAAGCCTAAAATTAATAATTGCCACATTTGCATAACACTATCAAACATGAATAGTGATGATTGTGGTGTTAATATCAGCAATTCTTCTTGGAAGCAATTAAACTTGGCACTGCCGCCGTTACTTAATGTGGTTATATCAGTGACTGTAATTGTTTTTCAAAATCCATAAATTTCTTGAGTTAATTATAAACAAATTGACAAGCTTAATTAATGGGACCACTAATAATACACCCCCTCATATGTGTATGGATGATATCTAGTTAGTAGCAATGGTGCAGTTATACTAATGAGGCTAAGTATAGTAACCTTGTTAGTATCTCAAGCATGGCAAGTGTGCTAGAAAGAAGTCCAGCAGCTCTCGATTCCCCAATGGACTGTGTGTTCTATGGAAAAGGATGAAGTGATTACTGCCACTATCTGATTTTCCAACATAACCTAAGACTTGGGACTTGGGTGCTAAACATCCATGGTGTGTGAAGAAGGGCAGGTTTGAGACTACTTCCACAAAGGGATGGAGAAGGAGGGGGAAGGAGGTTCTGGGTTGTGGGCCCCCCAACACAGTTACATAAGAAAGGCCATCCTGGATCAGACCAAGGACCATCAAGTCCAGCAGTATGTTCACACAGTGGCCAACCAGGTGCCTCTAGGAAGCTCACAAACAAGACGACTGCAGCAGCATTCTCCCACCTGTGTTCTAAAGGAAGAAGAAGAAGAAGAAGAAGAAGGAAAAGAAGAAGAAGAAGGAAAAGGAAGAGGAGGACGAGGAGTTGTTATTTTTTATATGCCGACTTTCTCTACCACTTAAGAGAGAATCAAACTGGCTTACAAATCACCTTCCCTTCCCCTCCCCACAACAGACACCCTGTGAGGTAGGTGAGGCTGTGAGAATGTGACTGGCCCAAGATCACCCAGCTGACTTCATGTGGAGGAGTGGGGAATCAAACACAGTTCTCCAGATAAGAGTCCACCGCTCCAAACCACCACTCTTAACCACTACACCACACTGATGGTGTAGTGGCATGCTCCTCTGATCCTGGAGAGAATAGGTATGCATCATGACTAGTGTCCATTTGTACTAGTAGCCATGAATACCCTCTCCTCCATGAACATGTCCACTCCCCTGTTATAGCCTTCCAGTTGTTGCCTTGTCGGTGCTTCTGCATTGATGCAATGGAGGAAGGGGGGCGAAGAGTGGTGGCAGCAGTGACTGCAGAGGAACAGATGGTGTGTAGACACTGTTTTTACCTGCTCTGGCTATGCTTGCAGCTGCTGCCATGGTGGTGGATGGTGGCATCCCTATTTTGGTCCAGCCCAAGAGGTCAAGCCAATTTACAGCTTCTGTAAAATAAGCCATAAATCAAATATTCTTTGGATTAACTGAGGCCTGAAGTGAAGGATAACTGACTCATTGACAGCTAACTTGCAGCTTCCCTTTTGTCATCACTTCCCAGGCAGTGCAAATATGTGTGTGTGTGTGTGTGTGTGTGTGTGTGTGTGTGTGTGTGTGTGTGTGTGACGGGCATATTTCCTCTTATATCTATAACAAAAAGGTTAAGAGATTTTCTTTTAAAAAGAAAGCAGGGGATTCAGAGAGGGGGATATGGCATATTTTTGAGGGGGCATTGCTCACATATTGCTCCTGTAGCTAGAATCTTGTATATATTTTTTCACTTTTGTGTATTATTTTAACTGCTTTTTTATCTGTTCCTAAATGTATGGTAAAGAGCCCTGTGGCTCAGAGTGTTAAGCTGCAGTACTGCAGTCCAAGCTCCGCTCACGACCTGAGTTCGAGCCCAATGGAAGTTGGTTTCAGGTAGCCGGCTCAATGTTGACTCAGCCTTCCATCCTTCTGAGGTCGGTAAAATGAGTACCCGGCTTGCTGGGGGTAAAGGGAAGATGACTGGGGAAGACACTGGAGAAGGTCTACCTAGTAAACGTCAGGATGTGATATCACCCCATGGGTCAGGAATGACCCTGTGTTTGCACAGGGGACCTTTACCGTTTTAAATGTATGGTAAATTCTGCCAGAAAATTTTACATACATGCTGTCAGTAGTAGTCCATCTCATAAAGCACAGATCCACAAAGCACTGTTTGGTACACAGACAAATTACTTCTTTTTAATTTGCTTTTAAATCAGGCTCATTAAAATCAAAATATAAATAACACCCCTGAATAAAATAGTTTTTGTGTTTTGGAAGAAAATGATACAGAAAGACTTGATGATGATGCATAAAAATAAATATTTTGGATGCATGAAAGGTTATTATTGATGGTCAATTCAGATTATATCTATTGTATGCTAACACAAGAGCCTTGCTGAACTTCACTGAACTGACTATGTGCAAAACAGGTATTTGACTGCTACTTTCTTCTTCAGTTATATCAAAAGTAATGGCTAAAATCCTCTTTTTTCTTTAGTTTTATCTTGAATATATCTTTAGTTTTATCTTGAATATATCCCATGCTGGGCCTTCAAAGCTTGCTGATGGAGCTTTGAACCTGGGTTTTTCGTATCCTAATCTGAAACTCTAACCACTATACAAAACTAGCTTTCATGCAGTGGCTGCTGTTGAACAGTAGCAAGCAGCCCGGCCTGACTGAATCATGTGAGTCATATGGTAGAAAGTTGCCTGGTGATTGCTACCAGGCCTGATGAAACCTCCCTCGAAAGCCAAAGCATGCCTGATAAGGGCCCTTCTCCTCTCTTTTACTGAAAGGAACCAAAGCTTGAAGCTTGAATGTTGTTGTAGTTGCCTAGCAACCTCCACAATGCACAGTGCAGAGGGCATTCATTTCTTAAAGTTACAGGTGCTGCTTCTATTATTTTGACCACACCATTTTTTTGTTTAAGATTTTAGATTTGTCTGCAAACCTGGGGCTTTCCTCAAGTTTGTAGAATTATCTGTCCTATCGGTTCATGGCTCGTATCCAGATTAAGTATCCACAGATAAGCCCAAATTGAGAATTAGATATTTTGATGATAACAGCAAAGACACTGTCCTGCAAGATTGTCCAAGACCCGATGTTACAAAATCTCAGTATTAACATATTTGTTTCTTCATACTGAACTGATTTCTGACCCTTGGTGATTAAAAGCTGTGACATCTACTTAGAGAGCCAGCATGGTGTAGTGGTTAAGAGCAGCAGACTCTTACCTGGTTAAGAGCAGCAGACTCTTACCTGGAGAACTAGGTTTGATTCCATGTTCCTCCACATGAGTGGCGGACTCTAATCTGGAGAAACAGATTAGATTCCCCACTCCTCCACATGAAGCTTGTTGGGTGACCCCGGGCTAGTCACAGTTCTCTCAGAACTCTCAGCCGCACTCACCTCCCAAGGTGCTTATTGTGGGGGGGGAGAGGTGATTGTAAGCTGCTTTGAGATTCCTTACAGTAGAGAAAACAGGGCATAAAAACCAGCTCTTCCTCTTCCTTGCTTAAAAATCCCCCACTTTACTGAAGACATTCTACAGCAAGAGATCTCAGCCTAGCTCTCCCTGCTTCTTTCCAACTGTGGACATTCCCCGTATTAGTGTAACTTTCCCCCATCTTCCCTGACAAGGACATGTCTTTTGCTTGTGTGAGCCCAAAACATGGCTGTAAAGAGGAAATGTCAGACAGACAGCTAGAAATATAGGACTGCTCAGGAAATGAAAATTCTGAAGTAGAAATATGGGCTTGCTAAATCATCTAACTTGGTAAATGAAAGCATGCATATGAAGGACAGCAGTCAGAGAATAAATATAGGAACATAGGCCAAGGTTGTAGGAGAGATGAAGGGCCACTAAAATTAAAAGGAGCTGACTGAGAGAAGAAAGGAGCAGCTGGAAAGTTCTGTGGTGGTAATGTGGTGGTACAATGTTGTTGTTGTTTTTTAAAAAACCTAGACTAACATTGTTCCATTTCTGGTGAGGGATGGTATTGGGATAAAAAGGAGCCTTTGTGTGGATGTTTTCCACATCGTGGAACATTGTGTGGAGGTTTTCCAATTTCCCATGGTTTCTCTCTTGCAACTGAAGCTGCTGATTCAGGACAGCAGCAATGCAGCTTTTCAGAATTCAGAATGGGCCAAACATGAGCAGTCCACTCTGGCCTGCCCAATTGGCCCTGCCCCTCCCACACAAAACAGCTGTCCAGGAAGGGACAAGGGCTATGACCTGATGCTTGGCATGATCCCTGGACTCCTTCAACTTCCTGACCCTCTCCCCCCGGGCACAACAGGGACCGCTGTTTTAAGGCAGAGAACTGAATTTCCACGTTGGGGGGGGGGAAGGATTCCCTATATTTTCTCTGTCGCAGCTCTGCATTGTTTCACTGAACTTAGAAAGATGTAACTCTGCTAAGGACTGCACAGTAAGTTCCAGCTAAAGCGCCAAGTGTTACATTGCAAAGCTTCATTTTAGTTTTACATGTTTAAACTGTGTGTGTGCGGGGGGGGGGGAGGTAATTTCTGACCTTGTGAACAGATATAAAATTGCCTGGCATAATTGAAGTACTGAAATTATAATGGTCTCCTGCCCCCCACCCCCCAGTGACTTTCTTCTATCTGATGCTTTCTTCCGGGCCGATTGTTTCCTCTTTCTTTTGATAGGCCCCAGCACAGAATTTGAATTTGGACAATAATAATTTAAATTGACATATGCACCGTCAAAGTGTGTGTGTTAAGTGTTGTCAAGTCATTTCCAATTCATGGGAACCCTATGAATCAATGTCCTCCAAAGCATCCTAACTTTAACAGCCTTGCTCATGTCTTGCAAATTGAGAGCCATGGCTTCCTTTATAGAGTCAATCCATCTCTTGTTGGGTCTTCCTCTTTTCCTTCTGCCTCCAACTTTTCCTATCATGATTGTCTTTTCCAGCGACTCTCGTCTTCTCATAATGCAACCAAAATACGATAGCCTCAGTTTAGTCATTTTAGCTTCTAAAACCTCCCCTCCCAATCAGTTTTAATTCTCCATCTGAGTTCTGCAGTTCTTTCTGTAGGTGGATCCTTGGCTCTTCCCCCATTCCTTGAAACCTTTGCACCCATGCAAGGGGCTTGAATGGAGACTCTTCTGCAAAGCTGCTGATGTAGTTATTATACTCTTAACAGTCCTATGGGGCTTCATCAACATAAACTGCTGGCTGGTGTGAACTGCACTTACCCCACTGAGCAGAATAGCAACTGTTTTAAATGATACATTGCATATAAGAACATTTATTTAATTGATAATGCATACTAATGAATCAATTAAGGCACTTTGGGGTGTTAAAAAGTAGATTAAGGTTGTTCCCATCTGGGTTTTAATAATGTAATAGTAACTCCTTCAATTTAAAGAAACAGTAATTAAATTTCTTTAAGAAATGCTCTGTCATTCACAGGTATCACTATGTATCATCATATATCTAATAGAGATGAGTGCCTTTGCTGAGGTGATAAACAAAATCCTCAAAGTGAGCTATCCAAGGCTAGGGTATATGTTTCTGTGATCCCCAGGTTGACAAAAACAAAAGTTCTATGTGAGATTCTGCGATCATCCAGACAATTCCAACATGTTCAGTGTTGGTCCCAGGACAGGTGTGGCAGTGGCATGGAAAATAACCATGTGATCAACATGACCAGCAGAGTTCCTACTTGCATATATTATATGTGGAGCCACAACCATATGGAAGCAGGGGTTTTGGGCAGCTGGCAGGCAGATGGGGGACTTAAGTCCAAGTAAACATATGTTTCTAAAGTTGCTCACAGTGTCAACTATGCTTGGAGTGAATCCCTAAATGCTGGTTTTCCTTGGTAGAAATTTCAAACTTTGATTTGTTGTGTACACAGGGCCCTTGGTACTAATACTTGGTAAAGACAGTACTCTGACATCTGTAAGTAAGTAACCAGCTTTAGATTTCCAAGAAAAAATAATCCATGCCAATGTTGACCTTTCTATTCTATGAAGTCAGTGTTTACATATGTATTAATAGAGTAATCCTTCCCAACTGTGGAAAGCTTAATCAAGCTAACAAGATGCAGTGGCTACATGGGGTAGATTTCAATCATAATTGCTTTGAAGTTCAACATCATCATATAGTTACAATATCATTGTTCTGTGTGTTCTGGGAGAACACCCAGAATGTTCAGATACTAAAGTTATTCCATGACCAGAAAATTGCACTTCATAGGATTATGTTGTCATATAGTGAACAATTTGGAAATCAGAGTTTTGCAAAGCCGAGATAACAGGGCTTCTGTTTTACTATGGATGCAATCCTATGCAGATTTATTCCAATTTAAACCCATTGATTCCATGGATTTAGATCAGAGTAACTTTGCATAGGATCACACTGTTAGCACCTCTGTTGTATGATCAAACCTTCCTATGCAGGCAAAACAGATCATACTACTAAACATTTCTTTTCAAGCAACATAGTGCCTGACATCTTTTCATATGTGTTTTGGGAGGGGAAAAACCCCTTTTGCTAAATATTACTTAACATCACCAGTACAAAAATAGGCCCTAGCATTTCAAAATATTTTAATCCATGTAGTTTTTAGCCATTTTAAGCATCTTATATTCTAATAGTGAATTTGGCCAAATCTGAAGATACTGAAGAGATTTGGCCTTCTTCCTCCTTTTACCACAGGCCACTGTATACCCCCCCCCTTCCAACTTGTTTCAGTTCTTTCAGTGCTTTCTTGAAATAGCAGTGATGCCTCATCACCTAAGCGAAAGAAGTACAAGCCAGGAAGGAGGCAGAAACAGAGAAAAGGGAATACGCAAGTATGTAGTACATCACATAAAAGGCAGGTTGCTTCTGGTAGCAAACATGATCTGTTTTCTGTTGCAGGGATCTCCATTCATTGATACTTGGGCTCTTCAACTTTATATCTCTTTTTCTCCTCCTTATGGACTAATTTCAGCTTCAAAGGAGTGACTTAAATAACTGGACAGACATTGGAGGAATTTTTTTTTTAAACTTCCCAGCAACTCTGCCCAATCTTCAAAGTAGCCAGGTGGGCTTGCTATTTTTTTTTTAAACATGTTTTTAAAAGCTCAGTCTGTCTGGTTTAAATTCTGGTATTCTGCTAATTCTAATAAATTCTGCTGTTTATAATAAATGGGGATTGTACCATGTAAGAATATATTTGATTTGTAAAGGTGGGAGATAAAATGGAATGCTTACATTTTAAAAAAATTCCAGTACAACTAGAAGATAATATTAAGGAGCTATAGACTTTTGATCCTATGGCATAGTTCCCATGTGCCTCTCTCCAGCTGCTGCGGAGACTTTCTTCCACTGCTTCTTTCACAATTCTGCATTAGCAATTCTACTTATGTAAAGGCTCCTTGAAAAACATTGGTCTTGTACACACAGAAGTGCTAGCAGTGGAGGAAGTGAGTGCCACAGCACAGTGAGGGGGATGATGTCATAGGATTCAGGCCATGATGTCTTTCTTTGGTTTGAAAGGAATCTCAGACTCATCTAAACTGCACCAAAACCAAATGCTGGCTCAGTGGTAGAGCATCTGCTTGGCATGCAGAGGGTCTCAGGTTCAATCCGCCACAACTCCAGTTAAAGAGACTAGGCAAGAAGGTGATGTGAAAGACCTCTGCCTGAGACCCTGGAGAGCTGCTGCCAGTCTGAGTAGACAATACTGACTTTGATGCACCAAGGGTCTGATTCAGTATAAGGCAGCTTCATGTGTTCAAATACACATTACTTTCTTTTATTATTTTATTAGAAAAGTAGAAGAAGGAAAAAGGTAAAGGTAAAGGTCCCCTGTGCAAGCACCGGGTCATTCTTGACCCATGGGGTGATGTCACATCCAGACATTTTCTAGGCAGACTTTGTTTACGGGGTGGTTTACCAGTGCCTTCCCCAGTCATCTTCCCTTTGCCCCCAGCAAGTTGGGTACTCATTTTACCGACCTCGGAAGGATGGAAGGCTGAGTCAACCTTGAGTCAGCTACCTGAAACCAACTTCCGTTGGGATCGAACTCAGGTCGTGAGCAGAGCTTTGAATGGAAGACTATACAAAAAAGTTGGTCTATACTTGCTTAAAAGTATAGATATATCTATGTGTCTATCTGTCTATCTAGTCAATATTTGATCAATATAAGCACTTCTTTTTTGTGCAACTTCCTCATCTACTTATTGTTGCAATGCACAATAAAAGGTAACCAGCACTGTGTAAAGAAGGCCTGTGCGTTTATCTTTTTAGACTTTTGCTTTAACTCGGACGTCTTATTCATTGGCATGACATACTAGTTCTTGTGTAGCTACAGCTCTACCTTTGACAAAGATTTCTGTTTTCAATTGGTGAATAGTGTTCTAGCTGCTATAGATGTGCATTACTTTAACCGAGGGCACTGACATCCCTGTGGTCAATTGCCACTCCATCCCATTCCTACTGTCAATCAGAACTCACCATGAATCTTCACATAGTGAGTTGCACTGCCTGAGTCCACATCAAGGTGACTGGCATAGATATGAAATTTGTTGTTAAAATTTCTTATTGTATCCTTCCAAATCCGGGCAGTGAACTACACCACTACCTGATGGTCCCAGCTCACATAATAAGCTCTATTTCATAATTCAGCCATGTGGTGGTAGGAAATTTACCATGGAAACTGGTATCCCTGTTGGGAAAGAAACATATAGGTACCTCCTTGTTTGACTGCTTGGATTGCAATAAAGTATGGGAGGAAATGACTGGTTTAAGAACATAAAATTTGCCCTGTTCCAGTGAACCCTTCAAGCTAACACACTTCAGGTACACACAGGAAACTCTTTCACCTGGAACAGTTTTCCATTTCTCTAGAGAAAGCCAATCCTTGTGCTCAGTTTCCCCCCATGCTCAAGAAATCCATATATATCTGAACACATACAAATTTGTAGGTGAAGACAAGGAAGACAATTTGTTACCAAGCTCTACATTACATGTACAGATACGATGGACGATCTGTGATATTTGTGATAAACATCTACTTATAATAATGAATTAAATGTGGACAGTGCTTGAAGATAGGAGATTTTATGTTAAAATCTTTGCTAAAAAAACCATTGCTATTCATTATTTTCAGTATCTGCCCCTAGCATGATTCATAATGCGCCTTGCATACTTCTACAACTTTATAGTGGCAGATGACTAATCCTCTGGTAATGCATACACTCTCCATAAATTTGCTCATAGGTTCAATTATGCAGAAAATAGCTGCCCAAATTCTCAACTGCATTAAAAGGCTATGGTATCTTTATCAAATTATGACAGATCACAAAATATTACAGAATGTTGTTTAAATGTTAACTGTAAGAAAATGCCATTACTCCAATCAACTAGTGTTATCCAGTACTAATGTATCCAGTTATAAACCATAAATATCTTTTAACTACTGAGAAGTGTTATGGAGCTTGAATTATGAAGAAATAATGTGTCTGCTCTCTTGAGATTTAGAGAGATCAAAAGTTTCATTATCTAGTACTTTTCAAATTAGCTGCCTAATACTAACCATGTTTACCCACAAAAAATTCTACTGTGTTCAGTGGAATTTAATACTTACTGCTTACGGTTACTGCATGCATAATTTGACCGCAAGACCTATTGTTTTTTTGTTTTTTTGTTTTTAGGACAGCGCTTATAATCAATAATTGTCATCGGGTTGGAGAATGATTCTCTTCTGTTAAGTAAGTAACTTCCCATTGAATGGCGTCTCTAAACAGCTTCTGTCTCTGCCGTGGCAAACCCACATCTGAAAAGGTTTCAACTTTGCCTGAATCTTCACCAAGAACATTTCACGGTGGGACTGCCTCAGTGGCTGACCAGAAAATGGCCTCAGTGCTACAAGTTGTGCACATTGATAAACCTGAACCAAAAATAAACCCAAAATTAGCCAAATCAAGAAGTGTTCAAATTAGAAGGAAGGTTCTACCTTTATGCCAAACGGCCAGCAGATGGCCTGATCCTAGTTGACCATTAAGGCGCATTGCTAGGCATATGACCTGACCAATCAGGTGTGTTGCTAGGCATGTGACCACATACTCTGCAGCTGCAGAAACCCATAATCAAGCAAGCTACCTTCCCCCATCCAGAGTTCCATGTGCTAATGAGATGGAATGTGGAGACAAAACTCTCTCCTAGTTTTCTGGCCCTGAAGGTCTTATGCCCCATGATCTCATTTGCACCTTCGCCCATCTCATCCCCTTCTCCCTTTGGACTTACAAGTCAGCGTGACATTTATTTCTGATAGAGAGGCCTTCTGAAACTTGTGCTAGGCCCAAAGCCTGAACCAAGGTTTTTGAAAGCAACATTTGAAAGGCCGAGAAATGGCTAAAAAGGCCAGTTTCTTGACATATGGCTCTTTAATCTGGTCATTTTTTAATGTTTTGTTTTTGAATTGCTCTTCTCCTTGTTTGCATTTTGGGCACCCAGAACTATGATAATTAATAAATATTAAAACAAACATGCTAAATAATAAAACTCCCGGTTTTCTACAAAGAAGAGGATAATGTATGCAAAGAACAGTATGTGAGCATAACTGTTTCCCCTTCTAGTTTCTACCTCTGCAGCACCAATCACCACCCTGCTTTCCATTTAACTGATAATTATAAACATAGCTTGGTAGTTTGAGCTATTTACATGCAAACTGGAGGAGAAAAAACAGGTATGAGAGCACAATTTTAGAGATAGCATCTTTATAAATTCTGCTAAGTTGGCAATGAGAAAGCTGTTATCACATAGCAACAACCCTTGCTTCAAAGTAAACAATTGGCATAATTGGGGGTTTTTTTAAAAAAAAAATTGGGCATTTTTAGTATTTGTAGAACCATTGCAACTACCAGAATGCTTCTTCTAGAATCACAATTTAACGCTCCAGTAACTCTTAAAGATGAAAGTTTTAATAAAGCAGGGTAATATCCTGTAAATACACATTATGAGAATTATAGTGCTGGGTTTTGTTCTGTTTTTGTCTTCAAAAGGTCAAAAACTTATCTGAGCCCCAAACCCTGCAGCTCATTTTTGCATGCAGTAAAGATTAACTGAATAAATTGACTGGACAGTAAATATCCAAAAGATATGTTGCTTGTGCCTGCAATAAGTGGCTGTATATCACAGTTTGACCTGGAGCTATAACTTATAGAAACAGATACTTCTACCATGCAGCTATCTAAGCTTCAAAATAAAATAAAATAGCATGGCTTGGATGTTTAATAGAGAAAATGGTTGTCCAAATTTTGTCTGAATTCAGCTCTCATGCAACCATTTCTGGCCCTAAAAGTTCTTTTCAGTTTTTGAACACAGAGCAGCTTTTTAATTTATTTTTGTTTTTTTGCCACGAAGCGCAGCCGACTTACAGCAAACCCTCAGGGTTTTCAAAGCAAGAGACATTCAGAGATGGTTTGCCGTTGCCTGACTCTGTGTAGCCACCCTGGTATTCCTTGGTGGTCTCCCATCCAAAGTCTAATCAGGGCTGACCCTGCTAAGTTTCTGAGATCTGATGAGATCAGGCTAGCCCGGGCTTTCCAGATCAGGATGAGCAACTAATGGACAAGCGCAATCTAAAATTGGAACAGGACCTTGGACAGTTCCAAATTAATTTCAGTAGTAAACTGGGCTTTTGGTTTGTTCTAGTTATTGAGGGATGAAGGGGAATATAAATGTAACCGTGTATTCCTGAACTGTGCTGGTAGCCAGGACAAAAGGCTTCTGGGGGCCGGTGAAGGGCTGCGCCGGTACAAGGGCCCACAGCTCTGGTGTCTGGGCAGCGCACGCCAGCATTTGTGGCCCCAACGCTGGTGTGAAGGCCTGGACGCCGGTCCCTGGCCGCTGCTGCAGCGGCACCGGGCCGGGCTGCCGATGGACCCTTCCACCGGCGTCCGGACGCCGGCAAAAACTGTGGTGGCATCCCAGGAGGCGTTCCCGGGACATCCTGGCATTCCTGGGACGTTGTGGCTCCGCCGTTAGGCAGCCTCCTAAGCTGTTACAGCTCGGGAACACCCCCTTTTTTTGTTGAGATATGCCACCTTTTAGGATTTTTGGTGCCGGGCGAAGGAGCACCACTGTGTTGTCTCCTAAGCCCAGCGCAGGCATTCCCCTCAGGAATGCACAGTAGCACATGATAACCATTAAATATAGACATGTTGTGAGTGGACACACAAAAGAAAGGGTGAGAATTGGATTGTAAAATGGGGCCCATTGCCCAAGAGATAAGTAACCTGTTAGGAAGAATTGAGGATGATCTTACTTTCCCATCTCATGTCTCAACCCCACCCTGGTGCTGAGTGCCAAAGCATATAGCAATACTTTCCCTGGCTCTTCAAAACTTCAAATACCAACGAAGATCTGCACATCTTTTAAGTCCTAGATAAGCGATATAAGAAGACCCCAAAGGGGGGGAAAACAGATCTGTGCCTCCCGGCCGGGAGGCACAGATCTGTTTAAAGGCCCCCCCGCCCGGCTTCAGGGAAGCCGCCTGAAGGTGCGTGGGGGGGGAGAGAGCCGAACCCCGAATTTGCTGAATTTATTTCCCGAACACCCCGAAGTTGGGGAATTCGGCTCCCCCCGTTTCCCACCTATTTTGAATTTGGTTCTTCCCGAACCGGAAACCGCCGAATCGGGGGAAATTCGGCGGGTTTTTTGTTTGGGACGAACTGAATCAACAGCCCTATTTTCAAGCTCTATAACATCCTTTTTCAGGTGCAGTGATCAAAACTGAACACAGTATTCCAAGTGTGGTCTCACCATAGATTTGTACAAGGGTGACATGATAGTGGCAGTTTTATTCTCTCTTCTTTTATTCTCTGTTCTATGGCCTGCATGGAATTTGTCTTTTTCACAGCAGCCACAATCTGGGTCAACATTTTCATCAAGCTATTCACTTCCACCCCAAGATCCCTTTCTTGTTCTGTTGCTGCCAGCTCAGATCCCATCACTGTATATGTGAAGTTTGGGATTATTTGCCCCAATATACATCACTTTACATTTGCTCATTGTCATTTTAATGCCCATTCCTCCAGATTGAAAAGATCCTTTTGGAGCTCTCTGCAGTCCGTTTTTGTCTGAACCATGCAAAATAAGTTGGTGTCATCTGCAAACTTGACTACTTCACTACTCACCCCTAACCCCAGATCATTTATAAACAAGTTGAAAAGCACCAGTCCTGATACAAACCCCTGAGGGACACCACTACTCGCTTCACTCTGTTGAAAGAACTGTCCATTTATTCTTAATCTCTGCTTCCTGTTTTTTAGCCAGTTTCAAAGCCATAAGAGGATTTGTCCTCTTATTCCATGACTTTGAATATTGCTCAGGAGTCTTGTGTGAGAGACTTTGTCAAAAGCTTTCTGGAAATCCAAATAAACAATGCCTATTGACTCATTCCTGTCCATATATTTATTGACACTTTCAAAGAACTCTAAAAGATTAGTGAGACAGGACTTACCTTTGAAGAAGCCATGTTGGTCTTTATTCAGCAGAGCTTGTCCTTCTATATGTTTGACAATTTTATCTTAAATAACATATTTCATTAATTTACCTGGAACATGTGTTTAACTAACCAGCCTATAATTTCCTGGATCCCCCTGGACCCTTTAAAAAATAATGGGTGTTACTTTGGCCACTCTCCAGGCCTCCAGAACAGAAGCTGATCTTAGGGATATGTTGCATATCTTAGTTAGAAGACCAATAATTTCACATCTGAGTTCTTTAAAAACTTTAGGATTGATACCATCTGGTCCTGTTGATTTATTACTTTGCAATTTGTCTTTAAGTTCTAGAACTCCCTCCCTTGTCATCACTATTTGCCTAAACTCCACATCCTCCCCTCCTGAACACATCCACTCAGGAACAGGCATCTGACTTATATCTTATGTGGTGAAGACAGATGAGAAGAATTCATTTAGCTTCTCAGCAATAGCCTTATCCTTCTTTAGTACTCCTTTAATTCCATTATCATCCAATGGTCCAACTGCTTCTCTAGCCGATCTCTTGCTCCTAATATATTGAAATAATTCTTTATTGTTCATCTTTATGCTTTTAGCAATACATTCCTCAAAATCCTTTTTTTTGCATCTCTAATTAAATATGCAAATCTATCAGATGTCTTTTAGCAGCCAAAGACACTAGTAATTTCAGCTGAATCACAGGTCCTGTCTCTTCTCTGAAGACCAGGAGAAATGAAAACATTAAAATCATTTGAATTCTGCTATCAGTAAATACATGAAACACACACAGCAACATTTTGTGAAATGCTGATTTGAAAAATAAATTGCTTCCCATAACTTTATGTTTTCAAGCTCTAAAAACATTCAAGGTAAAGGCTTCTGTACAAACTTCCTTCTAAGCTAGTTTGGCACTTGAGACAGCTTCCTTTCACGCTTGATTACAAAGACTACCAAGTATCCTTCTGAACTGGTGTTCACTCGTTAAAAAGTTACTTCTACTGTAATTTAAACCACCAGCCATGGTACAATAAAAAAAATATTTTGCTCATACCTTTTTGAAGGCATGGATGAATATTTATGTTTTCTGAATTTTATCTCAAAGACAACTCCCATTCCTCTGAGATGATGTGAAGTTGTTTTAACTTGATCATTAGTGTATCATTTTCGGATACTGAAAAAAGAGAAAGAATTTTACCAGGAAATGCTACATGAGAGATTTGAGATGTTTCTCAAATTTCCTGGAGTATGAAAATGGTTGGCCCCACATTTGGAGACCTGGGATTCTGTGTAAATGAAATTCATAATTATCCTATTCAGTAATGGTATTAAGCTTTTTTATTAATGTCATTTTAAAATCTCATGCCTTAGGAGTCAGCTAAACTCTACTAAAGTTGAGCATGGGACCTCTGTGGAAAGAAATCTCTGTACAGGGGTTTTTGCACATGTTTCTAATACATCTGGTGTAGCCCACTAATGAGGAGAGGAGACTGTACTATATTTTATGGTATTTCTATATTGACTGACAGGTAAGGGCATTGTTACTTCAGACACTGGTTATAGAGATTAGAAAACCAAGGTCTTCCATGCTACATTGTTGAAGCTTTTCATCATAGTGTGAACACCAGCGGGGCTAGAAAATGGTTCATTTGTTACCTTGCTTAACATTTCTCTTTACTGCTGAGATATATATCAAGAATATCAGCTGGACTATAGCTTTCCAAATGGAAGGTTGTGATTTAGAGATACGGTTTCTATTTCAAGAACCATTAACAGATTCATCTCCGGTGCCTCAAGACCCACAGGAGGGTAACAAGCGCTGTGCCCAGCACACAATGGCCCCCAGCCAAACCTCTGCCACAGTCAAGGTGGCATCCAGTGAACAATATAAATCCTGGTCAGATGCCAAGTCATTCAGCACAGGGCACAGGACTCAGATCTTGCACCACAATGGTGGCTCACATACAATTCAGGCAACAGGTGCACTATTCAGACAGGAGCCCAAGAACCCAACAGGGCAGATAGGTGTGGGAAGCAGCCTCAGAGGGCCAGCCAGGGATGCCAAGAAAGGGCAAATGGGGGGACTTGGGGGCATCAGCTGGAGACCCCCTGAAGTCAGCATCATGCTACATTCAGCCGAATGGATGTTTTCATTATTACTCTGTTGATGGAACATCTAATAGCTCTTTTTAAAGGCTACTTTGCTATATGAGAAATGACTTAATCTTTTTAATGTCAGGAAAATCAATCCCAGTGGTCCTAGTACTTCTCATCCAGAATGGCTACATAACCAGTTTGCCCTTGCTTTTGTACTAGGTAAAGTTACAAGGGTAAACTGAAATAGATTTCTTACTGATTTACCTACTAAAGAATGATGTTGACATGAGGTTTTTGTGAACTACTTCCAAGGGTGGTAAAATGAGTACCCAGCTCGCTGGGGGTAAAGGATAGCCCACTGAGGAAGGCACTGGCAAACCACCCCGTAAACATAGTCTGCCCCATAAATGTCATGATGTGATATCACCCCACCATGGGTCAGTAATGACCCGGTGCTTTCACAGGGGACTACCTTTACTTTTTTATCTACACAAACAATTAATTTCACTGGGACCCCACCACCACCTGGGCTGCCAACCTGCAGGAGGGCTAGACCACTCCTGGAAGTGGAACGATCCTCCAGATGGCAGAGACCTCCTACCACAAGAAAGACAACTGGTCTAGCAGGTGACCTCCATGTCTCCACACACCCCTGGTTCCACTCCAAACCCCCAGGACTATCCTGAGCTGCAGATGTGGAACCCAGAGATCCTGTACTCAGAGACCCTGCAGGTGGGCAGGGGTTGCTTGCTTGCTGCTGCACAGTAGCTGCATTACTGTTGGTCCTTTTCTTTCCCCGGGTGAAAAGCTTGGCGATGCCCAGGGGCTACATGGCCCTGCGGCTCCAAGTGTGATGCAGGCAATGGAAGCCCCTGTCCAGTTGTTTCATCAACTATTCATTGACAGTGAGGGTGCAACAGTGGGCTTAGTTATATGCAGCACACTCTGCTGGTTCATCCTCGGCATACAATGTGAACAAGGACAGGAGGAGGAGGCATCCCCAGTCACCTGTGGTGGGGAGAAGGACAGCCATCAGGGCTTTCCAGCAGGCAAACTGACTCAGCAGCCAGCCCTTGCCCTCCAGGCAGCCAGCAGGCTGATGAGACTGGACACTGTGAAGACCTGTGCATCATGTACACTGCCAGGGAACTTGGCCACGAGAGCTGTGAAGATACCCTGGAGGTCACAGCTGGTCTGCATATCTTTGCTGAAGAATCAGTGCTAGTTATGGTAGACCTGTGACTCATTTGTGGGGGTTAATGAGATTAATGTGGGTATAGTGCAATCCCCCTTTGAAGTTCATGAAGCCCACAAACACAGAAAACCCAGCATGGATGGGTGGCAGGTGCTCATTGAGGGCTGCTCCCATACCTCTTGGCAATGATCTATGGCCTCATGCTGCCCCAAACCCAAATGGCCTCTCCTCCCAGTCTACCAGTAGAGGGGTCACCAGGGCATCCTCAAGGGCCAGGCTTGGCACTATGGACACGGTGCTGGGAGGCACCCCCTCTGGTGACCTGAGGGCACCCATGGCCAGCGCCATGTTCTTTTTGGCCTCTCCATGCCACTTTCATGGGAGTCAGCCCCGTTGCTTGATGTTGGGCATATTTCTGAGTGGATCTCTGTAGGATTGCTTCTGGGGTGTGGAGTGGTGAGAACCCCTACCCCCCCCTTTTGGTGCTGCTGCCTCCATCTGTTTGGCCAATGCCTGTGCTTTTAAGGGCATGGGGTGTGCTTTGGGCAGGGCCTAGCACTGCATGGCCCTGTGCCCCCAGGTCTGAGACCCTATGGCTGCTACCCTGTGTTTGGTTGGTTCCCCCCTGTTCATCATAGCAATACTGACAAGCCTGTGTGATGTTGGCACAATGGCAGATTTGCTGGGAACACTGGTGTAGCCATGGCCCATGAAGCCCTGAAGCAGGGGTGTTTGTCTGGTTCACAGCCTGTGTGGGTTCCCTTTAGGGAATGGACCAGCAGTGGCACTGTTGCTCCAGTGGCCAGCAACCTCTGCCTTGGCAGCCCTCAGGATTGTGCTGTTATTCTACCCCTGCTTCAGTAGTTTAAAGAATAAATACATTATACCATGTATCAGTCCAATGAAAAAGTTCATTTGCTATGGCAAAATATTTGCTATCTCTCCTAATATACTGTATACACTTTTGAACAGTATCACATAAGTAGAAGTACTAGATTTGCGACCAACAGTGTCCATCGTTTCTCAAGTCTTTGCATCCCTTTCAACAGGGGTGTAAAAAAAGACAAATTCTTATTACAAATCAATGTAAATAAGTTATAGCAAACTATGTCCACTTCACGCATTACTTTCCCCCCAAAATTTAACCAGTTAAGCCCTTTTAAGTTGCATCTGTTTCAATGGATTAAGCATTTGCACAACGCTCTTTCTGAAATCAATGGAATTTAAAGTACCTAATGTTGGATGGATTGCACCTATGGTGATAAGTTGTGCTAGAAAAAACATATCTCTTGTAATGTACAAATGGAAGAGCAAGTGTTTTTATCTACCAACGGACCATGCATAGGGAAGCTGCTGCACAGACTGACTTCCCAATATATGGTTTATCACTTGTACATGGTAACAATTTTTCTGAGAAAGATCCATGTATGAACTCTTGCTGAACTCCAGATATTAATGACTTAACTTTCACCTTAAATATTATTGGAGTGTATTCTCCTATGGATTAGTATCCAGGAGATTTACAAACACCCCCTTTTGTTGTTCTCGTATTGTTGTTCTGGTACATCCTCCTCCTGCTGCTGCTTCATCACCCTAGTGCCTTCTACAGGTGATGATGTAATAACCTATTTCCAATCCATAAAACATCCTGGCTACTTCAGGACTCTGTTGATGACAAAAAAGCACACATGTTATTAACTGTTCAGTCAACAAGATGGCTTCCCCTGTTTCCCATTCCATGACTGTTTACTTTGTTTCTTCTCTTTCCCTATGATTATGATGAAGGTGCATTTATCTATGGGAAACTGAAAGCCAACTTCTACACAGCGGTAGGAAGACATTTTTAGAAGTAGCCAAAATGAATGAGTGATAACTGTAGATTTCCTCTCAAACCAGTGATAACTGCTATGGAGTCAACCAATGCTGAAAGAGCATTATGGCTGAAGAAGCAATTAATAGTTCAGTTATGTGTTACAGGTGGTTACTTCAGTATCTCTGCCTTTGATGATGCCTTTGATCTCTGCCTAGATACATTGTTCTATCTTGCTCAGTATTCTTCCTGGATCAATCTGCAACATCAAGGTGAAGATCTGTTTTCTTTTCATTATACCTAGGATTTCATTGGAACTCATTTCAAATTCAAATAAGAAAAGAATAATATTTTGTGCATTGATGTAGTACGTTTCAGTGAGATCATCTATAATTTAGGTTGGACGCTGTGATGGATAAGGGGTTAACCAGCAGCAAGAGCTGACAGGCCAAGAGTGGGCAGAGCCAGAGAGCTGACACTCTTGAGTTCTGAGAGACAGAGAGAATTCAGAGCTGGGTGA
This sequence comes from Euleptes europaea, assembly GCF_029931775.1. Lineage (NCBI taxonomy): Eukaryota > Metazoa > Chordata > Lepidosauria > Squamata > Sphaerodactylidae > Euleptes > Euleptes europaea. The sequence goes on from NC_079317.1 coordinate 83,196,917, forward strand.
GGAGATGAAGAAGAAGCGAGACTATACTCTGTGAACCTGAGGGTTCAGTGAAAGCCAAAGCTATTGACACACACAACCTGTGGGAGTGACAGGAGTGAGAACTGGGTTAGAGAGGGCCCATTCTCAAGTCACAAAGGGGAATTAGTCTCTGAGGTAGAGCTATTCCAGTAGCAGGAAGGTGTGGAGGCTTACAGCCACTTAGGTGGGGTAGTCAGAGAGAGAGCTAGGCTGGGGACAGTTTTGAGAGTCTGAAGCTGTAGGGCAGTTTTGAAAGCTGAATCTGAATAGTAGTTCTAAGGGTTAGAACTAAAGCTGAAGCTGAATGTGAATAATAGTTCTGTGAGGTAGAACTAAGCTTGAGAACTGAGTACTGAAAGTAACTTGAGTAAAGGGAACATCTAAGCTATTTCTCTGAAGTAATCTTTCTTGTATCAATCTAACTCTGAGTTTTCCCTCCAAAATATTCTGCCTTTTCCTGAAAACCAACCTCTGTGTGTTCTCTTTAATAAACTTCCCTCTTTTCTCTGTTTAAGTTGAAAAGCCTCTTGTCTCCTATTTCTCACTGAGGTAAATACGGGTGTGGGACTGGAGGAGGAGAAGAAACAATTCTCCTCACAAATATACTCAGGCCAACAACTTTTCCCCTCAGCATATACAGCTGAGCTGAGTGAGTGGGATATTGAAGTGGTTGGAAGCGGGGTGCATCATAGAAGCAGAAGAGACCACTCAAACAGTCCAAAATAAAGCTGCCATGATGTCTTTAGAGACATATATAACTTGATAGTTGATCCTCGATGATGCTTTCAAAACATAAAAGAAAGCTAGGCCTCAGTGAGTTTATAAATAATGAAACCTTAGCTGTGTAGTGGATGATTCTGGAAAAGAAGGAAATGCACTTGTTTAAAAGTGCCCTGAAGAATAAAATTGCAAACCAATTTTTATACATAAAATTTGGCTTCCCTGCTTTGTATTATGAGAATCTGACATCTCTGCTTTGTACTATGATAATCTAATGAATATTAAGGGGATTGGATATTTCTGTTGTTAGCAGCACTTGTAAGAAGCTCATGCCTGTTCTTCTTCATATCAAACTTGCTTCCTGTTTCCAAGGGGGAAAGGATGCTATCCTATTTATTGAGAACCAAAGCATAATTTTCACTTAATCTCAAAATATATTAAAAGCCAGCATGGCGTAGTGGTTAAGAGTGGCAGACTCTATATTGAGAGCCAGCATGGCGTAGTGGTTAAGAGTGGCAGACTCTAATCTGGAAAACCGGGTTTGATTGTTGGCATTTTAGACTAGAAAGTAAGCAGATTGTGGTGATCTAGGAGACAGCTAGTTGACAGCCATCATTGAACACCATCATTGATTCCCCATGCCTCCACATGAGCGGTGGACTCTAATCTGGTGAACTTCTGTGTTGGCTTCTGACCAACACGCAGTTGCAACTTGTTCCACAGCTGCCAAAGTTGCTTGATGCAATCCAAACACATCCCTGATTAGCTTAAAGCCTGTTGAATTAAGTAAATTCAACTGAATTAAGTAAATTCAACTACCGGTAAGTAAGTTCAACTGCCAAAACAGGATTGCTGAGAAATTCATGGCACCTCTAGTGACTATTTAATAACTGGTATTCACTGGTAGAAATACCTTCCTGTGTGATCTTTTAAAACCAGAGGCCAGGGGCAATTTTCATTGCTAATTTCTTTCTTAAGTGACTGTGGAAGGAAGGACTGAGGATGCATAATATAGCAGCTTGGGCAGTGGGTTTGGTCAGTGCCTGGATGGGAGACTATCCAGGAGCTCTGAGGCTTGGATTCCATGATAAAAGAAATATGGTGCCTGAATAAAATAAGGCAGTATTACTACAGAGACTTTCAGGTCTCCCAGACTGTGAGTTAGGAAACCTGCTCATAGTGGATTATAATCCTCAGGTCTCGCTTGCATGTGCCAGATTTTTGGCTGCAGCTGTTAGAAACCGTAAAGAACTTAAGGGGGAAGAAGATTAATGGGTCTTAGGTCTTCTAGTGTCTGTGTTTATGTATTCTGTTTACAGGGGTTATTTTTTAGGTATATAGTCCAAAGTATTGTTTTGTATCAATGGCCGGGTATATTGTGTGTGGGGCTATAATGGTCTCACTTGACTTATGCTGGTTATGTACCGCAATAATAAAGTTCTCTTCAATAAGGCAGTATGTGAAGGAAGCCCTAAGCCTTCTCTATAACCACAGCTGTAGTTTTTGCAACAGGTGCAATCATGGAAATAGCTCAGTGTTGTAAAAGCAACTATGTTCACACTACATGTTCTTAGGAGGCCTACATTTTAAACTAAGAAATTATTAATAGTCTGATCTTTTAACTTATCTATTGGACAAAATGAGTAGGATGTGTCATTTCGTATACATGTGGTGGTGTATTGGTATTTGCAGTATAACCATGGGCATCTAGTCACAATTTTAGGGGGATTTTAATTATTAAATGGAAAGTGATAAGCAGGGCCCTAATGATCATCCTCTTAGTTTCACACACATAAGAATTTCCAGTTTTGGAGTGGATTTGATAAGCAAAATGACATTATTTATTATATTTCTGCAAAACAGCTAACTCTAACTATGTTGGTGCTTTTGGAAAGCATACTTGTTTCCCATGCCTTCAGATGCCATGCTTTTTCTCTAAAACACAGATCAAAAAATGAATTAGGTGCTTTGGAACACAGGAAGGTTAATGCTGCTGCAGCTGTCTTGTTTGTGGGCTTCCTAGATGCATCTGGTTGGCCACTGTGTGAACAGTGTGAACAGACTGCTGGACTTGATGGGCCTTGGTCTGATCCAGCATGGCTTTTCTTATGTTCTTAAGGCAGATCTACTTTAGACATATAATAATAGCCTCGTCAAAATATGGACACATGCTCTCTTCTGCTTTGGAGTTTAGTTTATTTGCTTAAAACTAATGGTTGTCAAAAAAGGCAACACATTATGAACACTTTTGCAAAAAAATAAGTTAAAATATTGTTTGCAGCACACTATGCAGCATTAGACTGTACAAAATAAGCTCTAATTTCCTTCGGACTATTCTATAGACATTTTAAGTGGGGAGGGGAGGGGCCATGGCTCAGTGGTAGAGCCTCTGCTTGGCATGCAGAAGGTCCCGGGTTCAATCACTGGCATCTCCAGTTAAAGGGACTAGGCAAGTAGGTGATATGAAAGACCTCTGCCTGAGACCCTGGAGAGCTGCTGCCGGTCTGAGTAGTCAATACTGACCTTGATGGACCAAGGGTCTGATTCAGTCTAATGCAGCTTCATGTGTTCATGTGTTCAAGTGTGACATTGAGTTCCCTGTCTGACAATAAAAGCCAGATTTTGTCAGAGTGGCTTCTGTTTGTAAACCTCCTCCCCCCCCCCCCCCGCCATGTGTCTAACCAGAAATCAGCTCCTTCAGGCACATAAAGGGGACAAAACAGGCATTACATTCAAACTTTAACAGATGGAAAGAGTTCATGGCAGCTGATGTTCTCCACATTTCTGTAGCAGCTGCTTCTGCATCACTGTGAAGCCACAGCTTTGGGCCGGGGACTCACCTGTGTCATGGGAGGGCTGCAGCTGTGAGATGCTAGGAGTTTTGAAAATATGGCTTACTGAATGTATGCCTTTTGGAAATTATCCGTGCTTGAGTTAATGATACTTTATTTAACCAACATACAATATTAGGCTGCACCAAGGGTAATTGAATTTATGTGTTTCTTATTATTAACTAATCTTTGGAATACTCGCCTGAAGGCATAAACGTGATGGTGAGTGTCTGGATGTGATGGTGCCCACTTGAAGGCAAAGACAAACTGCAACAAGCAGAAGAGACTTTTTCCAGTTTGCAGGGAACACAAAGGGACATTATGTGTGTGTGACTGCCTCCCCAGCTCAGCCCTTCTCCAGTGGTTATTTTGGTTATTGGGCTTGCAATCTCTGGCCAGGATACTGAAGAAGCTCCTGGATCAGGCATAGGGTTGCCAACCTCCAGGTACTTGCTGGAGATCTCCCACTATTACAACTGATCTCCAGCCAATAGAGATCAGTTCCCCTGGAGAAAATGGCCGCTTTGGCAATTGGACTCTATGGCATTGAAGTCCCTCCCCTTTCCAAACCCCGCCCTCTTCAGGCTCCGCTGTCAGGTATTTCCCAACCCAGAGCTGGCAACCCTGATCAGGACCCACCAAGTCTCCAGAATCAGCTGATTGCAACCTTCTGATAGAAGGGAAAGGAGACGTTTTCACTAGGCCATCCCATACAGAAGGCTGTTCTTCTAAGAAGTCTGTGGTACAACCCACCTGGATGTTGTGAATTCCTGCCCCATTCCTAGAAAGGATGTGGGTGCAAATCATGAGAGGCCTGAGACACAAGGGGTATTTAAAAAACCAGCAAAAAAAGTCTATCAATTATAGTTAATCACAATTGGTTTGTTATCTTTTATGGTATGATAGTTTAAATGGTTTGTATATTGTGATGTGTTATTTTGTTTTATGCAGTTAATACAGTATTTATGTTTTCTCACCCTATCCTCTATTTTATCTTCATATTGTATGTTGTTGTATATTCTTATACAATATAAATACAATTTATTTTTTAAAAAAACAGCAAAAGGCAAGGGGGACAGAGGATATCTGTTGAGAGTCTCCAGTTCAAATTGTATCAGCTGCACCTAAAGCTAGCCTAGGTATGTATGGAGGTGTTCCTATGTATGACTGTGTATGGCAAAGGGGTGCTTTTGAATTCCCTTGGTGTGAGCTTAGTGAAACATTGCTTCTGTATTCAAGAACTCAGTGTCTGTTTCACTCCCTCACCTATGGGGAAAAGTCCTGCTGGGTCAGAAAGGATTTCATCAGAGGCCCAGTCACCCTTTCAGCTCATTTGCACTGACACCATGCCTTGACACAGAGGGGAGGGGCAATCAAGTGACATTGCCCCCTGCCCATGCAAACATTTTGTCTATTCACAGAACTTGTCCCACATGCAAAATGGTGGGAAGGGGAGTCTCATTCCATCGCCCGTCTTTGCTATTGAATGTTGCGCAATGTTGCTCTGGAAGGTCTCCAACTCTCAACAGGGCTGCTGGGGAAAGGCGAAGGTAGGAAAGTTCAACTTCTGCAAATTATTTCATTTCCCATAATTTGCTGTCCACAGATGAACAGGTGCTGATCCATTGGTGTCCAAAAATAAAAACTCATCAGCCTATCACTCTCTTCAATGCATATTCTATAAAACATACCCTGCCTATCTTTCAAAGAAGTTAGATGATTCGCCACATGATTATAAAATAATAGAAGACTGCGTAGGTGTTCATAAGTGCAGAAGTACCAGTGCTTTTGTTTGAGTTATTTGGTGTCCAAGTAAGTGCAAAAATTCAACCAAAACCTGTGGGTTGGATAAAATGAACCCCAAGCAGATTTCTGCGCATGGAACATATATTCCCCACAATCCTCTTCCTGGGGCAGCTCCCTGCACCCCCTGAAAAACAGCTGCTAAGTGTCAGAGAACTCAGGAGTGATGTGAGACATTAGGGGGAGGTTGCAGCTACAAGGGATCATCCTCATGTGATCAGGAGAAGCTTCTACTTGCACAAGGGCACTTTTGAATACAAACCTGTATATGGACTCTGTAGGTTTAACAGCAGCCTTTGATATTGTTGATACTGTTAGCTAAATCTCCAAACACTGTTAAGACCAAGTAAGCAAATACTGAATTGTGTGGCAGAACAGATTTGAGTGCCTAGCTATCTGTCATAATACCTGCAACAAGAGGATTCCAACAGGGATATGTCTTGGCTCATTTCCTTGCCCTATTGGGCCTTCATCAGTGGTTAATTAAAACACATGTTAAGCCTGCACACATTTACAGAAATAAATTTACAGAAATAAATAAATAAATAAATATGTATACAAACAGTTCAAACCCAACCAGGCATGTGTATAGGTTGTAAAATCTATTACCAATTACTCAAACATCTGGTCAGATTGGTTCTAGTTTTAATACTGGTTAGTATATGTTTCTCATATACTATGTGTGCAAGTATCAACCTAGTAGAGCAGCTAGGTTGATCAGTGAGTTGCACTGAGGATGGGGAAAGAGGCAAAAACACCCTTCTTCACTATTTCATCCAGAAAATCACCTCTTCCTTTATTGGTTCTATTGATGGAAGCGAGAGGAAGGAGGTAATGGCCACTGTGACATTTTTCCATGCAGCCACATTCCAGTTATACCAGAGACAGGCAACTAGAGTGCCAAAAAACTCATGATGTCTAGCTGTGAAGATGTTGGTGTGATGGAAGAACAAGGGAAGGGAGAGGAAGAGGGAAAGGAGAACTGTGCTTGGACAGACACACCAAAAGCAAGTTGATTTGCAAGGGAAGAGACATTTGGATTCAGCCAATGTGTGGATCATCAGGCAGTTCCTTATGGCTGGCTTATATGAAAACATTTCATATTTTGATTTCTGCTTTGGGAGGAGGAGGAGGAGGAGGAAGAAGAAGAAGAAGAAACAACAACAACATCAACAGACTTACTATCACCTTCCCTTCCTCTCCCCACAACAGACACCTTATGAGGTAGCTGGGGCTGAGAGAGCTCTAAGAGAGCTGTGACTAGCCCAAAGTCACCCAGCTGGCTTCCTGTGTAGGAGTGGAGATACCAACCCAGTTCACCATATTAGAGTCCACCATTCATGTGGAGGAATGGGAAATCAAACCTGGTTCTCCAGATTAGAGTCCTCTGCTCTTAACCACTACAACTACCCTGGTCCTTCAGTTAAAAAACAAATTGAAAAGATCAACTCTGCATATAAGATAGTCCAAGGTTATGTTTTTGGTGAATTAAACTCCTGTTGGTCTATAGTTGATTTCAAAAGCTTCCTCCCTTATACTGTTAAAAACCCTTATTAGTTAACGGAGTGAGTTAATTAAGCATAGAAATCCATTTCCAAGGAGCATGCAATAAACAGTGAGCTTAAAAAGCAAAGTAACATCAATTAAAAACAATTCCCATAGCCTCGCGTCACAAGGCACTATTACATTTCCAGTCTCAAACAGCAAACCCTCCCCATTGCTCCAACCAAGAAAACAAATGAACATTTGCAGAGCTTTGTGGGGAAAGGCACTGTGTCCATCATTTGTATTCATTAACCTATGCCAGTTCCAAAGCCTCAGCAGCTGTGGTACACAAACAGCCCTATGCAAATACAATGCTGGAAAGTTCAGCAGGTTCACTGTGCAAATGGGAGTCTAAAATTAAATGTTGTTCAAAACAGTCCTCAGGGTCCCTATTTTTCATTACTTTTAAGAATCCCCCATTTGTAGTTAGAAAATGTCAGTACCCCAGTGCTAGACATTTCTCTGGTGTACAACTTTCTGCTCTCGCCTCTCTCCCGCTACTTGGGGTGGGGCTATTGCTCAGAGGTACAGCATCTGCTTTGTATGCAAAAGGTCCCAGGTTTAATACCCAGCATCTCCAGTTAAAAGGTTCAGGGAGTAGGTGATGTAAAAGACCTTTCCCCTGAGACTCTGGAGAGACACTGTCAGTCGGCATAGACAACATTAACCTTGACAGACCAATGGTCTGGCTCAATAGAAGGTAGCTTCATGAGTGTACCCTGCCTCCTGATGCCTATATGCTGTTTTGTTTCCTGCTTGTATTGACACACAGTAGGCAGGACCTCGGCTTAGGCTCAGTGAGAAATGGCTGACCAACTGTGTAATTGGAGCCAACCTGGTCTGACCAACCATCCAATTACACAACCCATCACCATTCAGTGGGTTAATTTGGATAAAGCATAAGGGTTGTTTAAAAGATGGGGCTCACCAGTCCCATCCAGGGGGATACACCCTCCAACTAAAAAGAGCCGGCTTCAATAGCTGCTCACACCACCAGGCTTCCAAGGGAGACTTCCTCACCCGCGAGGATGAGCAATCTCCTTCAGACAGCCCCCATGGTCGAGATTTTGGCTGGCTCTGATATCACCCCCACCCCGAAAACCTGCTGTGAAACTGAAGGTCGCCCCGAGTAGAGGCTTTGTTTCTCCGTGCTGAGTCCATCTCGCAAAATCAGATTTTTGATGACTACAATAAAGGACTGTTCACAGGATGTCATTTGCCACCAAAAGAAATGTTTCCATGCCTTATTTTTCTTGCATTTAAGCAGTTTTTTTCAGTTTGGAATAGGGCTGTCAATTCGGTTCGGCCCGAACTGAAAATCAGCCGAATTTCCCTTGATTCGGCGGTTTTTAGTTCGGGAGGAACCGAACTCAAAACTGGTGGGCAACCGGGGGGGCCGAATTCAGCGAGTTCGGGAGTTTGCGAATAAATTCGGCCAATTCGGGGCCGTCAGTAAGCAGCATAACCTTCAGTAAGCAGCATTCTCCTCCCCCGGCCAATCGGTGGCCAAGCTGGGTCTTCTTCTGGCCAATCAGTCAGGATTGAGTACTGGAGGAATCAGCTGATGTGCGGCCGGCCGGGGAAAGAGATAGAGAGAGGGAAATCTTCATGTGTGTGTGAGGGGGTGCTTGTGCACATTCGCTCCTTTCCGTGGCTGCAGGGGGCGCATTTTTTGGGGTACAGACCCCAAACTTTCAGGGGATATTCAGGCAAGTTTTCTTAAGAGACCACCCAAGTTTTGTAAACATTGGGTCAGGGGGTCCCGAGATATGGGCTCCCCCCTTTTTCTTTCCATGGCTGCAGAGGGCGCATTTTTGGGTGTGCCGACTTCAAACTTTCAGCGGAGCATCAGACAAGGCTTCTTAAGATACGCCCCAAGTTTTGTAAACATTGGGTCAGGGGGTCCCGAGATATGGGCTCCACCCCTTTTTCCTCTCCCCCTTTTCCATTTTCGTGGCTGCAGGGGGTGCTTTTTTGGGGGTGCAGCCCCCAAACTTTTATCATAGCTTCAGAGAATCCCTCTTAAGAGACCACCCAAGTTTTGTAAAGATGGGTTCAGTGGGGGCTGAAATATCGGCTCCCCCCTTTTCTCTTTCCGTGGCTGCAGGGGGCGCATTTTTGGGTGTGCCGACCCCAAACTTTCAGCGGAGCTTCAGACTAGGCTTTTTAAGAGACCACCCAAGTTTTGTAAACATTGGGTCAGGGCCCCACGAGATATGGGCTTTCCCTTTTTCCCTATTGGGATGAATGGATCACCCTCGAGAGATGCATACATATGGATCTTATATTGGATACAAATGGAATCATATTGGATTACCCAGCCTCCCAGCCCCTCCTGCTGGAACAGAAGACAGCCACAGTAAGACCCCTTTGGGGGCTTTAATCTATAGTTTTTCTTTTCTGTGTGTGTGGGGGGGGGAAAGCATAGTCTGTGTGTGGGGGGGGGAGGGAGCAGTTTCTGTGGGTGGTGGGGGAAGCCAAAGGGGGCTTTTGCCGGTTCTGCCTGGGGTGTGTGTTCCCCCTCCAGTCTCTCTCTCCCTGGTTTGAGGGGGGGGGCTTCATTTTTATTCTTCAGGTTTTTCCTCATTCATAAGATCAGTTAGGTTATTTTGATGCTTGCTCAAAACTGGTTTTCAAATGGTGACTTAAAGAATGCATCTGCCTGGTCCCAAGTCCAATGCAAAAGGAGAAATTCCACCCCCTCCTGCTCATTATGCATAGCTAGCTGCCTCTGTCCCTTTCCATGGTATGCAAACTCCCAGGTGTCAGGTGTTGCTTTGCACTGTTGCAAAGGTGTTGCATTGCGTGCTTGTGTTGTTTTGCAGTTGTATTGTTTTGCAAAATTCTTCACAACTGCCCCGCCCTTTGCATGTTTGCAAAGGTGTTGCTTTTCAGTTGTGTTGCTTTGCAAAGTTCTTAGCACCTGCCCTGCCCTTGCTCTCATCAGCTGTTTGTCGGGGCTGGGAGCTTTGTGCGTGGACGGCAAGCTCTGCTGAGAGATACACATTAAGGGTGGGGGGGACCCCTTTCAGGGCCCATATCTCAGCCCCCCCTGACCCAATATTTACAAAACTTGGGGAGTCTTTCAATATACGTTCTTTGAAGCTCTGCTGAAAGTTTGGGACCTCAAAGCCCAAAAATGCCCCCCCAGAGCCACGGAAAGGCGTGATTGTGTTTTTAATGGCTTTATTCGGCCAAATTTTTTTTCCGAACTTTGAATTCCCGCCGAATTGAACGGATCCGAAGTGGGGGAGTTCGGACTTCGGCATGTACCGAACCCACAAGGGCCAAATTCGGCCGAATCCGAACTGTACCGAATTTTTTTTTTGACAGCCCTAGTTTGGAAGCTAATTTGCATGGACGCCATGCTGTGCGCCCCAGATACGAACAGAGCCCCCAGACTTTGAGGCACCAATCAGCTTTTTCAATCAGCTTTGTCAATCATTTTTTCTGCCAGTCCTCGGCAACGCTGAACTTCTGAACATGAAAACCAATGGACAGCTCAACTTGCAAATGCTCGGAAGATGGAGGCGACCCCTTTGCAGGCTCATAAAATTGGAAACCCAGCCTCAAAGTTCACCAAACTTCGGTGACCATCTAAGGAGAGTCCCTTGAAGCCACGCTGCAAATTTGGGGATCCCACAGGAACGTCAGAAAAAATCCCCATTGACTATAATGGACGTAATTTTTTTTGGTAAACCTGGTAAGCTGAATACAGATATTTACTGGTATGGATATTTGGCTTTTTCTGGGTTTACAAAAAAAAATTGGCCTAATAAACCCAAACCCAAAATTTATCTTTTTTTTTTTTTTTTTTGCATAACCCTAGTGACTACCATGGTAGCCACTCTATGAACCAGTTGTACATTCCTGAGACTTTGCAAAGGGCATTCAACATATAGTACATTGCAATAATCCAATCTGGAGATCATTATATTTTGATTAACACTGGTCATATCCTTCCTGTTTGCAAGGGGCCAAAAGCACTTGTGGATCCAGGCCGATAGGGGTCCCAAGGCCCGTCTGCCCCACTGATAAATGGGATCCTCCCCCACTCTCCCCGGAGGATCCGAACTGCTTCTGGGGTAAGAAATATGACATTTCAGGGGTAAGAAATATGACACAACACATGTATGGAATAAAACAGGCCACAACTTTATTAATTACAGCATTAATTATAGCATTAGGTATTGGCAAGCATGGAGGCAGAATCCTGACATCAGGTAACCCGCTGCCAGCTGATGTATCCCGTGCCCAGCCCATGCTGGGCGCAGCCTGAGATGGTAAATCCCAGACCCACATGGACGGTAGCCACTGTGTGGTCCACTGCCACATGGGAGGAGGCAGGCCGCCCTGACTGCCCCACCGGGCATATCAACCCACTGGCCTCCCCCTCAAAACCCCTTATTGGGGTCCCCAGCCTGGGAAAAGGGGGCTCGCAGGCCAGCTTTTCCCCAAACAGGATTCCGGCCCCATGCCCAAAACCGCCACAAGAGGAGGCCGGGAGGGGAGCCCCCCTTCCGGCTGACTCCCGCCAACGCCTAACGCTGTAACCAAATCTGAAGCCTATGCCAGATGTCCTGCAACCAAACATCCAGACCCCATGAGGACAGATGTACCCCATCCGCGCGATACAGTGCTTCTATGCGACTTGACAGCTTGGGATGAGGGATCACATCGCCACCCCGGGACTTCACCCCTTACTGATAGCTAGTGTTGCCTTACGCCTCGCCCGGTCAACCTTCTCGGGGCACCCTGCCCCCCTCCAGGACCTCTGCTCCAGCATGTCAGACCACAACACGCTCACACCTGGCCACCACGTGGTCAAAGTTCGCAGATCCCTCATCGCCTCTTCCCGCAGGGCATTTGCCCTTGACCTTGCCTAGATCGTTGCCACACAGTTGTACGATGAGGACATCCAGCACTCCGTGTTGCTGCACTTTCTGCTGCACATAGAGCAAGAGAGCATTCCAACGCATTCCCCGCACGCTGAACCAGTACGCTTCCATCAGGTCTTCCAAGCCCAGGTGCCTTCCCCAACCGGAACCAGCTGCGTAAAGTCCTGCCCAATGCACAATGCTGTGTCCACACAGCCACACCTGCCACCACCTTCCAGCTGCAACTCAAGCACAAACGTTACCAAGGGCCCAATGGCGGCCTGACATAAGTCTTATATGCCACCCACCGCCACCTCCCAATAGCCTTGATGTCCTGCTCAGAAAACCCCCATGCTGCCGCCATGATAGCCGCCCCAATCCTGAAGGAATGTGAACCAAAGTCGCCCGCAGGTAACCCCAGTTCCCCAAGGCCCATACACAACACACTTATAAACTGATAGCAAGTTAAGGGGGAACCATCATCGTGCTTCAAGAACGGGCCATCCCCCAAGGGCCGCACAGCCAAAAAGGCAGAGGCCGCCCTAACCGGGCAGGGGTCGTGCGAGGAGGCAGCCCTTAATGTGATAACATAACCCTTACCCCCTTGGTCCATCTTCGATCTGGCAATGTAAATGCGAAGCCCATGCTTACTCAGAGCCACATCCTGAAACCTTAAGGCCCGGCAGGACGTGTCTGAGGCCGAGCTTGCAACCAGCTCCCCCACCCGTAGAGCCCCACAGAATGCGAAAGTGAAGGCCACCCGGAAGAGAGTTACCTCAAAAGCGGAGAAGCATATCCTCCGCAATACCTTCAGCAATTTGGACAAGAGCCCCATGGTGATGGATCTCCTGTGGTCCAGAGGCCGCGGAGCCAGACGCCTCCAACCCTCAATGGCCCTGCGAGCTTGGAAGGAATCGCACAGGTCCGCGAACCTCTGAGCCTTGCTAAAGAAAGTAATGGCAGCCATGTGGCTTAGCATGGTCTTGGGGGCCAACCCACACTGCCTCATGTTAGCCAAGTAACACAGAACCATATCCTCAGAAGTAGGCCAGAACCTCGTGCCCCCATTACCCCTTGAAAATGCCAGGAAGGCAGAAGCAAATGCCGAATAGGACTTGAACGTGGACGGTGCAACCGAGCCGCAGATCCCCAACATTATGTCTCCATGCCCAGAGACCATAGCTCCTCTGGGAATGGATCCGGCAGCAGGTTCGCTCCAGGAGCCAGAGTGCGAAACCTCTCCTCCTGGAGGTGAGACAACACATCTGCGAGGTTGTTTTCCACCCCAGCCACATGCTTAGCTGAGAAGGTAATGTTAGCTGAAAGGCATGTTAACACGAAGCCACGCACAAGCCGCATAACCCTCTTGGATTTTGATAACTGTTAATTACCCACACCACTGCCTCATTATCACACCAACACCTGACCTTTTTATCCCGGAACTGCTCCTTCCAGATAGTAACTGCCACCAAAATGGGAAAGAATTCCAAAAAGGTAAGATCCCTTGTGATCCCTGCACCCAACCACTCCTGTGGCCAGCGCTGAGCACACCAGTGACCATTGAAGTAGACACCAAAGCCCACACCCCCTGCTGCATCGATTGTACCTGCAATGCACCCCCCAAATCCAACACCGACTGCCACAATGACACCCCATTAAAATGCTGCAGGAAAGCATCCCATATGCAAAGGTCCACCTTCATGCCCCAGGTAATCCTAATACAATGGTGGGGGTGGGCAGCCGCCGTCGTGGCCCTAGCCAATCTAGCCACGAAAGCCCTCCAAGGGGAAACCACCCGGCAAGCAAAATTAAGGTGTCCCACTAAAGACTGAAGCTGCTGAAGCGAACACTTTCGCTGCTCCAGGAACAGAGAAATGAGAGCCCGCATGGCTAACAACTTGTCCTCGGGAAGGCGAGATGTACCTACAACTGTGTCAAGTTCTATTCCTAAATAAACTAGCCTAGTGGAAGGGTCCTCGGGTTTTGTCTTGGGCCAGGGGAACCCCGAGCTCCTGAGACAGCCCCATGAATGCCTGCAGCAAGCTAGAGCATTCGCTTGTGCCAGCCTTGCCCAGGAACAAAAAATCATCGAGGTAATGTGTTACCATCCTGGACCCAGCCCATACAGTCACAGCCGATTCCAGAAACGTGCTAAAGGTTTCAAATGCAGCGCAAGCCACAGAGCACACCATGGGCATTGCCTTATCAAAATACCATGACCCCTGGAAGCGAAACCCCAGCAGACAGAAATCATCTGGGTGTGCCGGCAGCAGCCTGAAGGCTGACTGAATATCGCATTTGGCAAGCAGTGCACCCAGACCGCATGCCTGAGCCAGACTGACAGCATGATCAAAGGATGCATACCGTATGGAGCAGAGTTCCGGTGGGATGGCCTCATTGACAGACGCCCCTCTTGGATAAGACATATGATGTATTAGGCAGAACTCACCTGGTGCCTTTTTGGGAACGATGCCCAAGGGGGAAACCCTGAGGTTGTGTAAAGGTGGGGACCCAAAGGGGCCAGCCACCCTGCCCGCTAACTGCTCTTTCTCAATTTTTGTGGCCACATCAGGAAGTTCCCTGGCTGATTTCAAATTAGGAGCATCCATCGCCACCCTGGGACCCTCAAAAGGGATGCGAAAGCCAAAGGAGAAACCCTCCCCCAGGAACTCTGCAGCCTTCCGGTTGGGGTACCTCGCTAGCCAGGGTAAAAGGGCCTGTACGATTACTGGTGTGCTGGTGAGTCCCATCCAATACTCAGGATCACTTACCTCCACCTGCTGTGGCCCCGGCACCCCCATCCCTCCGGGCGAGGGGCCGGCCCCCACGAAAGGGCTGCTGAGCCCTGGGGCAACTGGATTTTGGGTGACTGCCATAGCAGGATTCACATATGTGCTCAAACCTGCACTTAATGCAACTGCAACGACCTTGGCCAAATTCCCAACATACCTTCCTGTGTGAATCACAGCGCAGAGCCCATTTACTCCCCTTAGCAGAATCAGACCTAACTTTAACATGGGGATTCACCAACGTAGACCACAGATGGCTATCTATGTGGTCACAGCGCCACTGATCATTATTTGAGGCCCTCTTACAGAATTCCTCGTCATATTCCAATGCCGCAGCCTCTCCCGCCAAAGCACGTGCCTTGATTGCACAATTATGATGAGTAAGGAGGTGCCAAGCCCACTTTGGGTAGGTGGCCGCGACTACTGCCATATAAACTCCAAAACCGGCAAGCCAATTATCGAATGTCCTGTCCTTGGGATCCACCCGTATCTTCCTAGGTTCCCGACCCCCCACCTTTACGCTCCTCCCCATTGACATCTCAGGTTTTATTAACAATATTACATCAACAAAGTAGTCGTCAAGGATTTGTTCCCTCAAATCCCTGGGCAAGTGTATCCCAGGTGGATTGTCCCCAGAAACACGTGGACTTATAAAGAGGGCCCTTTGCGTCCTTACCATCCTCCCAAACGCCTATCGAACGGTCCTCTTGATCCAGCCTCTCATCCTCCGCCCGCCTGCATAGGACCCACCCAGGCAGCCCAGGCACATCAGCCCCTGTCCTCCAGAACCTTGCTGACGCCCCATCCGATTCCTCCCCAGAGGAGGACTCACCTGAGGTTCCCCGCTGTCTAACCCCCCAGTTGGAATATCTTTCCAGGATATTGTGAACAACCCAATTTTGCTGTACGTTGTAATTTGTATGAGGCTTCAATTCATCCTTCACTTTGAGTTCTTCCATGTGTGATTCTCGAACAGACATTCAAAATGGCAGCACTGGGGTGTAGAATACAAAATTTACTATTGATTCCCTGTTAACACTAGGAGTGAGCAGTGTTGCTAGTTAAGGCTATCCTGGACACTCACTGGGAAATGGTAATGTATTTGGAAATGTTATTTCAACTTCTACATGACTGCATTGTATGAATCAGCAGCTGAGAACCTTGCATCAGATTTCATTAAAAATATATTCAGATGAGCAATTGCTTTAAAAATCTATATTTTCCACCAATCTAAAGTTATTAACTCCAATGCAGTTCTGGTAAAGGGCAATTAGCTGTGGGGAATAACCAGTCACACACAACTTGATCCATGCATTCCAGATAAGCGTCATCAGGAAATATAGATGTACATTCAAGATGCACATTGGTCTCTGTGTCAGCTACTCATGTGGAATTTCCTTTGCTAGATCAGGGCAATTATGTTATCCTTCCTTCCTAACACTGATATCCTAACTTCCCAAGAATTTTTAGGTGGGAAGCATTCAGTTTAATGTTAAAGTAGCATTCTGCACATCAATTATTATAGATATGACATTGATTTTAACTGATTTTTTCCTCTAAGAAGTTTTGGTATCTGTCAGTTCGTGTGTTAGTCTGTCTGTCTATCAACATAAGAACATAAGAAAGGTCTTTATGCCTAGACATTTACACCTAGACTTTAGCTGATAACCATATTTGTGAAAGAACTCCTCTACCCCTAGGATTCACCAGCAGTTTGAGACAGGGAGAGGGATGCGTTCCCTTACACCTTCCCTCTTTGCCTTGAGTCACTTGTTATAGCAATCTGGATAGTAGTAAATTATTCTTAGAATTGTACATTCTCTTGATTTCTATCTCAACATATCCTTAATGCTCAACAACAGCAGCTTTGAACGAATTGGTTAACTCTGCATGCCTAAAAAGACATCACAATAGAATCAAGAGATGCAAGAATCAAAAGAGAGGGTACAAAGAAATATATTTTATTTTTAAAACCACATGTTTATACAGTAGGGCTTCTTTAGGAGGAACAGCTTGGAGGATAATGCCCAGGAACAATGCCCAGGAACAATATAGACGTGTGCTTTGAAACATGGCTTGCACCAGGGAGCCAGGAATATGCTGGGATTTTTTGCTGCATAAATGCAGTTTTCAAAGGCATCTTTTCCAATAAATATTTAACATGATACAACTCAAAACAGCTATTTCTAAACTAACTCCAATAGAAAAAATCTGTGGATCCCCAGAAGATAAGTGAGTGTCTATGGCTGTAATTCCCCACCTGCCTAATTCAACAACAAAAACAAACCAAAAAACAAAGAAGACAGGCCATATTTGTCCATAGATGAGGTTGTTGTTCTGTAAACAGACTGTATTTGTGCCTGTACTGAAAATCTAACTGCAGTACATGGGTATCATTACTAAAATATATGAATTGCCCAGAAGCCTCCTGGAAAAAATAATTATATATGTTGTTGTTGTTTTGAAAATTTTATTGGTTTTTATAATATAAATTTTCCATGTTGACAAACAACAATAAAAGTAATATAAAAAACTAAAGCATAAGTAATGTTGTTATAGTTATTTAAGTACTTAATAAAATAAAAAATAAAGGAAAATTTGTTGACTTCCCCATCACCTCCGTCCGCCTCTTAATAAAGTATTCTATCCCATCGTGATATGATCTGATCTTAATTATTCTTATATCTCAGTTAAATTTCAATCACAATATTCTATTAATATAATTAATTACACTTCTTTATGTTAGCAATGTCATCTAGATCAGATTAAAAGGTACTCTTCCATTTTCCCCAGTCCTAGTTCATATTCACAATATTTCATCAAAGCCTCCCATTCCCCCATAAATTGAACATTGTCCTTTTGGTTTAAAGTAGCTGTACGTTTTGCCATTTCCACCAGTTCAAACATTTTCATAATCCAGTCTTTTTTCCCAGGAGTGTCTGCCCCTTTCCATTTTGCTGCATAGAGCAATCTTGCAGCTGTTGTCGCATAGATCAAAAAAGTCCTTTGTATTAACAAGTCATCAGGTATCATACTTAATAGCATCATTTCTGGTGTTTTGGGTATATTTTTTGTACTATTAGTCTTAATTCATTATAAATCATATCCCAAAAATCCTTAGCTTTTTCACAAGTCCACCACATATGATAAAAAGAACCAACTTCTTTATTACATTTCCAACATTTAGGGGATGTCACTGTGTAAATCCTTGCAATCTTCTTAGGTGTTAAATGCCATCTATACATCATTTTGTAGATATTTTCTCGAATTGACTGTGCATTTATTCCTTTCCGGTTCTTCGACCATAGTCTTTCCCATTTATTTAAAGCGATGTCGTGTCCCACAGTTTGAGCCCAATTGATCATTGTTGGTTTAATTGTTTCCTGCTCACAATATATTGTTAAAAGAAGATTATACATTTTGGAAATCAGTTGGGTATTATTATCTAATAGCATCCTGTGAAAAGGCGATTTTTCTTTAGAAAATCCATTTTTCATATCTTGTGCAAAGACTGATTTGATTTGGTAATATTGAAGCCATTGTAAATCGTCTTTAAGTGACTGATAATCTTTTAGTGAGCATTTTTTCCCTTCCCAATTAGTTAACTCCTGATAAATAACAAATTTATCCGGTCTAAGTGGGCGTAATGTTAACATTTACTGAGGTGATATCCACATCGGTGTTGCTGGTTCAAGAATATGTTTATATCTCATCCAAATACAAATTAAGGAGGACCTGATTATATGATTACAGAATGATGCTTGTGTCTTGGTTTTGTTATACCACAAATAGCCGTGCCATCCACTTATATTGTTAAATCCTTCAAAATCTAACAAACGTGTATTTGATAGGTTAATCCAGTCCTTTAGCCATACTAAAGCGGCCGCTTAAGCATAAAGTTGAAAGTTTGGTAGTGCTAAACCTCCTCTAACTTTAGAGTCTACCAAGTGTTTGTAAGCAATCCTCGGTTTTTTCCCTTGCCAGATGAAATTTAGTATGTCTTTCCTCCAAGTGTCAAAATATTTAACATGTGATATTATAGGCAAATTTTGAAATAAGAAGAGTATCCTTGGCAAAATATTCATTTGGACTGTTGATATTCGACCCAAGAGTGACAACTTTTTATTTGACCAAATGATCATATCAGTTTTTATCTTATCCCATAATTTAAAATAATTATTAGTTATCAGTTCTTTGTTCTTCGCAGAGATCCAAATTCCCAAATATTTGACCTTGTTTACTTTCTCCCAACCTGTATATGATATAAAGTCCTGTTGTTCCCTTTCAGTCAGATTCTTGAATATTGTCTTTGTTTTTTCTTGATTAACTTTAAAACCCGATATTCTTCCAAAATCGTCCAAAGTTTCCATCAATATCTTCATTGATTGTGTTGGGTTTTCCAAAATTAACAGGAGGTAATCCGCGAAAGCTCTCAGTTTAAATTCATGTTTTTTAATCCGTGAATGTCCTCCATAGCTCTTATTTTGCAACATAGTGATTCCAACACCAAAATAAATAGTAATGGAGACAAGGGACATCCTTGTCTAGTTCCTTTCTTAATTGAACAATTATCAGACATCGATTTGTTCACCAAAATTTTTGCCTGTTGGGATGTATATATGGCCGATATACCTCTCAAAAAGCGGTCTCCAAAATTTAAAATAATTATATATGTTCATTGTGTCTGTCTCAGTTTGGAAATATCATCAATCCATTAATACCAGAAGGCACAGACAGTTCCTGGAAACATTTTCAGTTATTTAAAATTATTTTTCGCTCCATAGGACGCACCTTTCCATAAGACGCACCTAGTTTTTAGAGGAGGAAAACAAGAAAAAAATATTGTTTTCCTCCTCTAAAAACTTGTCTTATGGAGTGAATGCCGGCTGGATCTGTGCGCGTCGGGACGGCGCGAGCCGGCGTTCCCCACCCCGACGGCCAGCTGGGAGGCGGGCAGGGCGCACAGAGCCAGCTGGGTGAGTGCTCATCTGGATGGCGCAAGCCGGCGTTCCCTGCCCCAACTGCCAGCTGGGAGGCGGGTGGGGCCGCACAGAGCCGGCTGGGCGCATGCGCCGGTTCGCTCTGTGCGGCCCCACCCACCTCCCAGCTGGCCGTTGGGGCAGGGAACGCCGGCTTGCGCCATCCGGACAAGCACTCACCCAGCTGGCTCTGTGCGCCCTGCCCGCCTCCCAACTGGCCGTCGGGGCGGGGAACGCCGGCTCGCGCCGTCCGGACGCGCATGCGCCCAGCCGGCTCTGTGCGCCCCACCTGCCTCCCAGCTGGCCGTCGGGGTGGGGAACGCCGGCTCGCACCGTCCCGACGCGCACACACCCAGCCGGCATTTGCTCTATAAGACTCATGGACATTTCCCCTCACTTTTGAGGAGGAAAAAAGTGTGTCTTATGGAGCGAAAAATACGGTACTTTACCAGATGGGGGTGATTTTGGACACAATCTCTGAACATATTTGCATGCATACACAATTGAGATTGCCCGCCAAATACGAAAGTTGTGCTTGGGCTTGCTACCTTCCTGGACCTTTGTTTGCTTTATGGAATCTATTGGTATGTTTCTGACACATTTTCCTGCCTGCTTTTGTGCGTCTTCTGGTTTTTGCACTATAATTTTTACTGCAGTCCTATTTAAGGGGGCTACTGCCCATTATGTAGCACGAGGTGGATCATTATTCTTATCTACAGTGCATGGAAAGCTAAACGTAGCAAATGCCTCATGCACCTACCATTAGTGCAAAAGGTATTTTTCTCCTGCTGTGCTGGGAAGTAATTTTGCCCCTGTGCTGAAGCAGGAGCAACTATTAGCATTACTGGCTCGGTGCAGAGGAGGGAAGCCTTGAGAGAGAGAGGTGGTGGGACTAGGGTTGGTTTCTGGGTAGACTCATTCCACCAGCCCAATTCAGAATGTGGTCTAGAAAAATACTTCAAAAAACATGCATACATGGCACTGCCTTATACTGAGTTAGATCATTGGTTTTCTAGCTAAGTATTGCTTACTCTGACTAGCAGCAGCTTTCCAGGGTCCCAGACAGGGAAAGGTCTTTCCAAACACTGTTAATTGGAGATACCAGAGATTTAACCTAGGTCCTTCTGCATGTAGCATATGTTTAATAACTGGACCAAATCATGACTAGGTAGGAACAACCACAAAATGGCTGCCACAGGAGATGGAGCCAACTACAAATTGGCTTCCCCTGGGGACGGAGCCAACTACAAGATGTCAGGGAGTGAGATTACATATAACTCTAATAGTAACTCTTAAACACATCAGGCAGAAGCTCTGCTTAACATGATACCTTTTTAAATGAACATACTGTTTTAAAATATTTTATTGCATACACACAACTTACCTTCAGTTACACAGTTGTCTATTACCCAAACTTACCTAGTGGCTGCAGCGAGCTCTCAAAGTGGGAAGTGCTTTATGTGGGTACTGTATTAGAAAATTCAGTGGTTTGGTAGCATTCCAGGCACAAGTAACTGTGGGAGATAACGTTTTCATGGATTTTGGTGTCCTAGCAGGAACATCAGGGTCTAGGATTAGATTAAGTACCATAGGGTTAGATTAAGCTTGTTAACAGGACACCAATCAAAACATGCACAGCAATGTCACAGGTGCAAGGATCCATGGATAATGTAGTTCCCATGGAACCTGGCAAGCATGCTATCTTCAGTATCAATGGAAGCCAGCTTTCCCATAGATCTTTATTTCCAGGGTGCAGCAATTCCAAAGGTCTAATGCAAGCCCCACAATGTAGTCTCCCTTTCATGACTGCTTGATAAAATTAGACGGAAAAGAGAAGGGGGTGGGTACATCAGGGATGATTACATTCAGCAATGCACATTATGAACTGAACTGAACTGAAGGATGCTTGTCTCAGTACCTCCAAGCTCAACATATCATTGTTCCCATTACATAATTCTTCATATTGACAGATATGCAAAAACAACAGTAAAACAGCTTAAGTTTTCTTCAACAGCCAATGGTACAAAATAATGCAAACAAGCTGTACATTGTCATAATCTATCCCTTCTTGAATTTCAGTGTTGCAGCAGTATCAGAATTTGGGTCACCCTTGTCATGAAGATAACATTCCTTGGGCATATTGCCTTATGCACAATGTTATCCCTATACTTCATATTTCTGCAACAACCCAGGAAACATACTCTTATTTATTTAGGCATCAGACCGTGCACTCCACTATTTATAGGCTAAGTAGATACAAACATTTTTCCCAGGAGATTTTTGTGACAGGAAAGGAAACAAGCCTATGACTGAGAAATCAGAGATGCTGGGAAGTATTTTTAGTGCCAAAGTAAAACATGCTTTCTAAATTTGTGAATCAAGCCTGAATACCCATCATTTTTCTGGAGAGAATGCATAAATTCATATCCTTCCCCAAAGTTGAATATTAACTTTGGCTTTTACCAGCAAGTTTCCTTCAATCTACAAGAAAGGTTTGCCCACAAAGAAAGGCTGGTTACAGAAACCTATGCATAAAAGTCTTATTTAACCAAATTCTATAGGCTTGGCCCCAGAGTACCTTAGATTAAATGCAACATCAAAACTGCTAGTTGTGATTTCAATTACATGCAGAGTCAACTCTGCACTAAATGAAGTTAGCACTGGAACAGCGAGCCAGCAAGGGGTGGGGAATCTAGTCACCCCTACTGTATGGCATCCTGGTGACATTTTAATAAGACTGCAATTTATTTATTATACTAGTAAATAGCCCAGCAGCGCCAGAGATGAGGTACATGTATCATGATTATTCATTCAGCACCACATTAAGCATTATAATTGTAAGATTCCTAATGGACCCAGGGACTAGCAAGTTGTAACAGTTGCCAAGGTCCAACAGATGCCATCTTACATTATCCATGAAGCTGGTGGGTATAGTACTTTATGACCTTCAGTCACCTGCAGTTTGTTCAGTTTTTAAGTAATGGATAGTTATTAGTCTACTAACCAAATAGCACTGATATTTACTTTTTATTTCTTTGAGAAATTTTGTCAAGTAACTACCACTCTTTGCTTATAGAATGTTTTGAACACTTACAGTTCAATCATGTGCATTGGGGTTTGCTTCCAAATAAGTGGGCTTGCTTCCAAATACCGTAAGTGTGTATATGATTACAGCAGTATCCCAATAAGAAATCTTGTTTACTGTCCATTTATGTATACAGAGCCTGTGTGGTATAATGATTAGAGTGTCATACTAGGACCAGGGATACCCAGATTGAAATTTTCATTCAGCTATGAATTTTATTGCTTGACTATGGGCCAGTTGCTTTTTTTCCTCAACCCAATCTATTTCACAGGGTTGCTATGCACATAAATTAGAAGGGGAGAACCATGTTCTATCGTTTTTGAAGGAAAATGCCATGAAGGATACTTAGGATATGTCATGGTGACTAAAGGAAACTTCTATATATAGAGGGGGGAAACCTCTGACTACCAGTGCTGGAGGTAGCATCGGGAAAGACCTTGGCCTTTATGTCCTCTTTGTTGGCCCTCTAGAGCAACTGGCTGACCAACATATGAAACAGTATGCTGGGCTAGATGGACTGCTGGTATGATCCAGCAGGGCTCTTCTTGTGTAATAGAATAGATATATCAGAAGGAGCAAAAGAGATCTCAAATTAGATATGTCTGCTGTACAGGTGGACTACGTGACCAAGGTTTTGGAGATTGGGCTGTATCAAGGCTCTTGTTTAGTTGCAAACCAACATATTTTAGGTGCTGTAGCAATCAGACCACATGCATGCTTGTGAAAGAAATATGCATTTCAAAATGGGAAATTATGTAAACAAATTATTTTCTCTTGGATTTAATTTAAATCAACGCATCAATATGGCCTTATCTGTGGATATGTAAATCTGGAGATTGGTGCCATGGACAGACAACACTTATATTTCTATAAACCTAAGAAAAGCCTCAGCTTTGCAGAAAAATCTGAAATCTTAAAAAAGAGGGGGTGAACCTCCTACAAAAAATAATAGAAGCAGCCCCCGTAGCTTTAAGAAATAAATGCCTTCTCAGTGGTAATTACTAGGCAACCACAACAGTATTGCCATTCTTCAAGCCTTGGTTTCTGTAAGTAAAAAGCAAGGGGAGGGGGAAGGGCCCTTTCCAGGACTTTCTAGAGCTGTTTTGGCCTTTGAGGGAGGACTCAGGGCCAGCAATGACCAGGAGAGTTGCTACTACATGATTTGCATGACTCTCTCAGGCCTGGATGCTTGCTACAATTTAACAGCATCCACCCCTTGAAAGCCAGTGTGGTGTAGTGGTTAGAGTTTCAGACTATAATTGGGAGAGCTTGGTTAAACCCCCCCCCCCATTATAGAAGCTCACTGTGTGACCTTGGACCAGTCATACACTCTCAGTCTAAGCTACCTCACAGGGTTGTTGTGAGGATAAAATGGAATATAGGAGAATGACATAAGCTAATTTGGCAACTGGGCTGGTGCTTCACAAGTGGGTGTTGCAACTATCTCTGGTGTCAGGGTTCAGCGTCTCTTCAGGATAAACATGGTCAGGAGTGCCGGAGTCGAAAGGGAGCCAGAAAGATTTGCAAGGTCAGTCACAGTCCAAGGTCAGGATTCCAAAAGTAGTCAGGTCAGATATCAGACAGGTCAGAGGGAAGCGAATTCGTTGTGTCCACACCCACTGCTCTTTGCCCAAAGCCTTTTATACCATGCCCTGAGAATGTGGTAGCTGGGTCTCCAGCTGGGTCCTGCAATCAATCACTTTCCAGCTGTAGTTCCTGGCGTGCAGCCATGCGCGCAGCCGCTTCCTGCATGCTTCCAGGGGTGTTGGGGACTTGGGGTTCAGAGGGTGATCCACGGCCCTGAGGTCTGGGGGGTACTTCTGAGCTAGAAGGCTGCTGTGTATCTGAGATTGCCTGCGTTTGTACTTCTTCAGAATATCTGGAGTCAGCTGTGGTCTGCTTCCACAGGCCTCCTCCTCCTCCTCAGAGTCCTCGCTGGCACTAAGCCCAGGCAGGGCCATGACAGTGGGCCAGACTTTTCCTAGGGAGAGGCTGCTCGAGGGAAGGAAAGGTGGAAAGCTGAAGACAGGGGTGCAGATAAAGATAGGTTGGCTGGTGGGTCTAAAGAAGACAAGGAAGCAGGGAAAGGAGAGAGGATATGGGGCTTTCAAGAACGAAAAAGAAGAAATAGAGGGGAAAGGAAAATAAGATAACCTCTGCAAATCTTTTGGGGTCTCCTGCTTTTAATGATCTAAATCACCTTTAAATCAATACTCCCTGTGAACAGTTTTGTTTTTAAGAATATATTCAAAATGATATATTTAGTTAGTATTGATTTTAAGGAAGAATTCATATAGGAACAGCACAAAAAGAGAGGGGTTGCTTGAGAACCTCTCCACCTTCCTTGATAAGGAATAACAAAGAATGACAAAATGATTTCTTAGTCACACACAAACAAAAAAGCATTTAAGACCCTAATTTCTTTTGAAAGGCAAGGAGCATGAAGCCACAAAGGCAATTAGTGCAGTGGTTCATACAAACCAACATCTTTGCAAGGGAATGCCAAAGGAGCCCATTTGTTTACAAACATCTGATATAATTAGTCCATTCTTCTTTCTGAAAATGTCCATCAATGTTACCATATTTTCAATAGCTGTTTCCCTTTACTATTCTGGAACATGGGCCACATTTGATATCTCCTATGATGTAGCTGAAATGATCTTTGCTGTGACCTGTATAAATTACTCTGTGTAGATGATTTGCTACTCAAATGAAGTGAATAATCAAATTAATTGTAGAGACTAATGAATCACAGTCGACCCTGTACCTTACACTCTAATTTTGACAGCCCCCCCCCCCAAACCAAAGCATTTTCGCATTGAACCATCCTCTGCTTAACGCTTCCAATATTTAAATCTATCAATTTTATAGAGGCTACCATTCTGAATGGTAAATGGCATAGATTTTTAAAAAGTAATTTTAATAAATTAAAGTTTAACCTTTGGTCCTTTTCACTTGGCTGAATTCCATCTATGACAGACAGCTTCTGATGCCATCAACTGACTCAGGCTGCAGAGGGGCAGGTTCTGGTATCCATTGCTGCTGTTGTACTGTAGTTGTTGTACAGCGCATGATGTAGAGGCATGCTGTCTATGTCCAAGACATGGAAAGGGGATACAGAAAATGACAACAATCTATGCACTCTAGTGTAAAAATATGAGAGGCACAAAATATGTGCTTTTGGAGAGCAGTTTGTTCTCTGTAAGAGAGCTAAATGCACACTATATCATTCCTGAGGTGGAAAAGTGTGGACTGGGCTGTAATTAATGACATAGAGTATCTTGCTGGTTGATATCCCAGCACTGAGGGAAATCACCATTACACTAGGAATTCAAACCTCTTTTGTAGGAATTTTCTCATAACAGCTGAGCTTGATTGCTTAATCATTCAATGACATTGTTGCCTTTAAAAAAATCAAAACATCAGTGAATTATAGCAGTGTGAGAAAAAGATTTGTCCGATTTTATTAACATTTAGAAAAGGTGGTCATTTCTTTGGTGTGATCTTTGCCATGGCAGGACAGGGAGCCGGGAGACAGTGGGAGCACAAGGGGAGGGGTTGCAAGGGGGCAGGTGGAAGTTCCCTTGGTGAAGAGGTGAGCCACCTCCCTATTGGCAGGCTGTTTCTGGGAATGCTGATCATGGGAAGAGGATGACCAATCCATGTGGCAGCTGAAAAGGGAGAAGGGTTAAGAGGGTAATAGGAACCAGAGCAGTAGCTCAAACCTCTGTGGCAGAGGGGCAGGGCCAGTTATTGGGGAAAGAACTTAGGCTGGAGGTTGAGAGGTGTTGGGAGGTGGCCTGGTATCGAGGGGCTTGGGAGAATGCCAACTTGGCAGGAGGGAATATTGTGGTTCAAGACTGTCGTGCAGAAGGGCAGGAGTGAAGTAACTCTAGTTGGGGGACCTGCAATGACTGAAGAATAAAGGCATTGTTGTTGTGCTTGAATCTGAATTCAGCATATTGATTTGGTGGAAGGGGGATGGAACCCTGCCTGATGCCCCCTTATTGTGAACCTCTGTCCTTGCTAGCCCACACCTCCTGCCCCAGCACAGTCACTCGCCACAGAATGTATGTGGAGATATATAAATGGGGAAAAATTAAGCACCCACATATAAGCCGAGGGGGAAATGCACCCCCCCCGCAGGCTTCCCTGACCGGGCTCCAGGCGTGCAGACAGGCGGCGGCAGCCCCCTCCTTGCGCGCAGGAGGCCCCGCAGGGTCAACTGGCAAGCAGAAGGACCAGCCCGGGTGAGGTAGCGGGTGGGGGAGGTGGGGGGGAAGAAACCGCTGCCACCCAGCAGAAGGCGGGGTGGGGTGAAGTGGGGTGCAGGGTGAAGAAACCGCCACCGCCGCACAGAAAGCATGATCAGGTGGGGTGGGGTGAGGGGGGAAGAAGCCGCCACCGCCGCAGCGCAGAAGGCGCGATCGGGTGGGGTGGGGGGGGAGAAGGCAGGACAGCCCACCCATCAGCTGGCTGGCGGGAGCACGCTGGGAGAGGGGCCAGCAGGCGAATTACCATATTGACCCGAGTATAAGCCGAGGTGAGTTTTTTAAGCCAAAAATCATGGCTAAAAAACTCGGCTTATACTCGAGTATATACGGTAGGTCATATTAATAATTAAATGCTGAATACTTATGAGACTGACTTTTTACTGTGGAATAGAAAATTATATATCTAGTCATAAATATTTAGGATATTTATTTTCTAAACATACAAAAAATTTAGTAAAGCCAAAGTATTAAGTGTTAATGTGTAATCTGCTTGACTAACGAGATTTGTCTTGATGTTTATGTTTTCTTTTTTCTTTTTGCTTACCCATTCCCCCTTTTCCCCCCTTCTGTACCCTTTATATAAATCAATAAAATAAAAAATAAAAAGCTTGCTGACTGGTGTGTAAGGATGTGCAAAATCGTCATTTCCACAAATATTCTATCTTCCTATATGGTGGCATCCCAAGTTTGATACACTTGTTAACAAAAAAGGATGCAGTTTCAGCTAAATTCTGCTGGCTAAATTTGCACAGCAGATCTGAGTGGCCGTTGTACAGGTTATATTTATTTTAATATACAATGGATGCAATTGTTCTTCATGCTCCCATTCCTATGAAAATATCTCTCTCCAATCAGTATAATCCAGTTCTGAATCAGGGCCAAACTAGACATTCATTTCCACACAAGGTTGCTATGGGGGACTTTCAGCCATACTGCCGCTGCAAACCCCACGGGCAACTCCTGTGTAAAAAGCACTGATGGGCCTGATTCTTATTGGGACCAAGGCACAGGAGGAGGATGGCATTTTTGGCAGTCAAAATGAACAAAGGGTTGCTGTGAACAATACAGGGGGAAAGGCAGAAGCTCCTCCGTCCCCCCCACACCCTGGTCTCAGTCACATTGTGGCTTGTCTGAACTGTTCACACAGCTGTTGTCCCCATGGAGAACTCATGTAAAAAATATATATATATCTAGTTCACCCTCATTGTATATGACTGGGAGAATTAATCTTAGCGTACAGCCCATTATTTTGTGACTCCAAGCAGCACTTGTGTGCTTGCGTGTGTGAGTATCCTCCAACAATATTCCCAAACCCACTGTTTGTAAAGGCTAGGCATAATTTATATAGATGTTTGTAGCATACCTTCTTACTACACTCGTTCAGAAATAAAAGCAAAATGTTGTTGCTGGAAGACGTGTTTGTCTGGCAAGTTGGAAGCTGGAGGGCTGAGATACCTAGAACACAGTGAACAATGAATCTGGGGCAGGGAGAAAGAGTTTAAAATCTTAGAGGTGGACACAGAGCTATGTCAAGTTGACAGAACCCTTGCTACTAGATGGTTCTTTGAGCGCATTCCTGAGGGGTGGGTGAACCTCCATAGGAGCCGGCATGCCCCTGCACCGGCATAAGTGCCCATTTAACCCAGGATAATGGGCACTTACACCATCCTGGGTGGCACACATTTTGGCACTTGGGCGCCCAGGAGTGGTGCAGACCTCCATCACAGCAGCTGCCATGCTGGGATCACCACGCTGGGGGGCACCTGCATTAAGGGGCATTCCCAGGGCATTCCAAAGGGCAGAACTGATGTTAGTCAGCTTTCTAACCCCTTTCGCCCCAGGAATGCCCTCTTGAACTGCTGCGGGGCTGCACCACCTTTTTTGGTGGCGCAGCCTTGCTGTTTGCAATGGGCATTTCCCCCTTTTTCTTTTTGTTATTGTTTTTAAAAAGTTTTTCCCCCCTCTGTGGCCACCGGGAAGCTTCTAAGGAGGAGATGTGGCTGTGCTGCTCCTGGCTGCCATGGATCTACCCCGTCAGGAATGGGCTGCCCTTACCACAAAACTTGCTAGTTTTTGTAAATTACTTAAATGGAATGAAACATTTTGTTTCCCTGTTGGTCCAGTGAAAAATATGAAGGCAACCTCAATAACCTCATGTGCCATAAAGGTGCCCCCGTACTCAAAACAATGCTCTGATAAAGCAGATCTTATGTTAGAAAGAACTGGGTTTTTTCTCCCTGTGGGAACTTGAAACACAAGATACAAGGGAAGCATCATTAACTGCCAAGCTCCATGACCCCCTTTGGAGTACTTCTTGGCATCTTGTGAGCACTGGAAATGAAATCACTATTCATTTTATTAAATTTCTTCAGTTTCTTGTGTGTGGAGATAAATGTGGTAATAACCCAGAGTGCTGGAATATATTGCCAATTGCAACGAGCCATTGCCTTTTTTTCCCTAGCAGTAATATAGCTGGTAAGAGGATACTTGGTTTGAAGAAAAGGTTAGCAAAGGCATAGATATGTGTGTCAGGGTTGGTTTTCTGTATTATTCAGAAGTTTTTAAGTACCTGAACAGTAAAACTGCATCAGAGATAGATAAAACACTTCATACCTGTGAAAGTACTTACCCAATTGCAGTGAAACATTCTGAGAAGTTAATTCCTATCTTGTAAGTGTTTGAAACAGTTTTCATTTTGGGGCAAATTGTGAAAGTGAGGGTGTATAAATTAATGCTGACAGTGGCCTTGTTTTCCCAGAATGGCAAAAAGGATCTCCCGCCTTCCCACTAATGTCTATTATGCTGTGATCTAACTTCAAGGATAACTTTGAGATGGTGAACATGCCTGCTTTTCAATAAATTCGGATAATTCATTGTTACCGAACATAAGGAATCATCCTAATGTAATTCCTACTGTTATAACCCAATCTCCAGAATCATATTTTTATAACAATCCAGCATTGCCAGGTCCTCTCCAGCCAGTACGGGGAATCAGTTCAAGAAACAAGGAAATAAGAATCATTCTTGTGTGTTACAATACGACAAATAGGGTTGCCAATTGCCAGGTAGTAGCAGGAGATCGCCTGCTAATTCAACTGATCTCCAGTCAATAGAGATCAGATCACCTGGAGAAAAATGGCCACTTTGGCATTTGAACTCTATGGCACTGAATCCCCTCCCCTCCCAAACCCCGCCCTCCTCAGGCTCCGCCCCAAAAATCTCCTGCCGGTGGCGAAGAGGGACCTGGCAACCCTAACGACAAAGCATGACTGCCAACAAAGATATGGTGCTCTCTACACCAGGTAGCTGGTGAACTATGAGACAGGTTGGGTGGGATAAATAAAATATAAAAATAATGAAAATATAATTTATTTGAAGCGCTATGTCTAGATAAAAATTATTTTAAAACGTTAAAACTGCACAATGGCCTTCCTCAGTGGTCAACTGAAACCCATGTAAAACATCCACACACATTTACAGATATGTCATTGTTTTACTAGGTTGATAACTGAACACATCTTATATGGGAGACATATAGTGCCCAGTATAACAACTTGAGTCAATCCTACCAGATGTGTGTGTAATTGGTTGTATATTATACAACCTATATACATGCCTAGTTGGATTTAAACTGTCTGTATATGTATATATATCTGTAAATGTGTGTATGTTTTACATGGGTTTCAACTGACCACTGAGGAAGGCCAAATAGGCCGAAAAGCATCTGGCATGTGGTTATAGATATCAACCTTAAGGAATGCCATTGTGCTGTTTTAACATTTTTAAATCATTTTATCTAGACATAGCGCTCCAAATAAATTATATTTTCATTATTTTTATATTTTATTTATCCCACCCAACCTTGGGTACCCAGCTTCTGTTTTCTCGGTTGAGTTTCATTCCCCTCTTTTTTCTTCTATTCTTGAACTTTGAGACAGCCTCATGAACATATGCTGCCTCTCTCACTTCCTTCTTTGGTGCAATCCTTTTTACCCTTCCCTTTCCCAACTTTAAATACGGTTTCACTGTACATATGCACCATTGCAAACAGTAGTTAACGCAAACCAGGCCCGTTTACGCACTAGCAACTTACTTCGTAATTGCAACGTGTCCAGTACACAAGAATCCAACTTGCTTTTAAATTTCTGCTCGCACTGCTCTGCCTTTCTTCGCTGCATGTGATAAGCTGGGAGCAACGGGCTCCCACACATGCCCAGTCGGCTCTGGAAGCAAGAGGACGGCGATTGGTCCAGCTTCCCTTAGGGAGGCGGGAGGAGTGGGGTGGTTGGCTGGCAGCAGGAAGTGGGCTGGCAGCAGGAAGTGGATTCAGCACTGATTGCATGATCCCACTGTAAGGCTCCCCGTGAGGAAGTCGCTTTATTTTTTTACTTCGCCTAATAAGCGGATCCTCTTACTGCGGAGAAAGTGCGCTCTGATGACGCTTCAGAGATCTTTCGAACAGAGTAAGTGCGGACATGCAAGGAAAGCCCGCGGAAGCCAGCGCCGCAAATGGTAAGTGCGGACACGGCCCTGGTTACCTCATAAGCAGCTTTCAAATCCGCTTCTGTCTCTAACCTCGGTTAACTCCATGGGGATGGGGTTACAGTTTGGAAAAAAGCTACCTTTCTTCTAGTGCTTGTGTTCCACACTGCATGTCTGCCAGTGGGAATGAGGACATGGTACATGATGGAACTGAATCGTGTTACAGTGTAGAAAGTGGAGGAGTCGTCACTGAGACACCAGTAGAATGGTGAAAGTAACATGTGGTCCAGCTCTGATTTCCAAGTGAGTGAATTTAGGATCACTGTTGAAGACACGTTCTTGAAAGCAATGGCGTGTATCCAAGAGTCTGCAGGCTTCACAGAATGTGACTTTCCCAATACACCTAACAGCCGAGCCCCCCCCCCCCATTTTCTTTCTGGAGTCCAGTGGACCCTCAAGAATAAGCACAGAGGGTAAAGTGGCAGACTGAAGTGGGAGGGAGAAATCAGAAGAAATCACTGCTCCCTTTTCTGCAAATGGAAATGCTCTTCCAACAGAGGAACTGTGTAGTTGATGCATGCCAGTGCTTCTGAAGTTTTAAACTCTGAATCTACTTTCTCACAGGAAATATTCATTCAGAGAAGAACCTAGTAGACCATTTTTTCTGACTTATGCTTTAGGTTAGAACTTGGGCCCTTCAATTGTTTCTGGTGTTTTGATATGGATCATTGTATCTAGTGAAAAGTTTTGTAAAATTTCAAAACAAAACAAAAACATTTTGCCCTCCAGAAATATATATCTGTAAATCCAATGCAGCATCATACATTTTGCCTGGTATTCCTTTGGTAGAAGTCCTATTTCCACACAGTATAAGATGAAAACCCTCATAAAAGATTTAGCTCTGTTTATGACCCTGTGTCCAACCTCCTCCATCTTTCTCTAACCAGCTTTTAATTGGCTGTGTGTAGGGTGAGCATTCCTGACACATCAGATGTATGTAGTCCTTGGGAGTATAAATGACACTCGAGGGAATGTGTCAAAATGATTCAGAAATCTAAGAAGCAAAAGGAATGAGCCAAATTACCGTTTTTAGGAACGTAGAACAGCTACAGGCTGTTAGTTACAGACTTTAAGTACCTAGAAAAATTGTGAAAGGTGGGAAATTAGGCAATAGGTTGACATATGTGCTACTGCTGGGGTGAAAAATGTTGTTGCTGGACACATCATGCTGAGTGGATGTCAAAAGTACTGAAGGGAGGTAAATGAATAGTGCTTGATCTTGTCAAGAAAGGTTGTACCCACACACAATGGCAAATGATGTTGCCATATTTCCTCCAATTTTAAGGTGGAGAATCTATTGCTATTGGATACCAGTGTGATTCCTTTTTTGGGGGGAAGGGCCTATTGAACCGACAGCATCAAAAGAAAAGGGAAATCATGGGGAAATTGTCATAGCAAAATATGAAAGATGAGGCTAGAGTAATATTAGGACTGATTGTGTAGGTTTTAAGTGACTATCTTCACAGTTCTGCACATATATCAGATTCTTCTAGAATCCATGTGAAATAGATAGAAGGGAAATGGTGTGCTTATTATGAACACTATTGGCTTTTGCTGCTTTCAGGCTTTATAATTATTATAATAATTATAATAAGGGCATATTATTTAGAATATATAATGAATAGAATAGAATATCTAAGTTATCTAATGAAGAGTATTCATGATAAAATGCTGCAGGCTGATAAGGAAGACCTCACCATGCGATGTGAAGCTGAGGCTATGTTGAACTCCTAGAGAGCATCAGCATATCAACAATGTTGAACCCATGGATATTTAAAGTAGCCAACCTCCAAATCACAAGCTAGAAATAATCCAAAAGAAATAAGAGGGCAGAAACCCTTCATACAAACAGACAAAACTAAAATACAGAAGAGTGTGACCTACAAAGGGAAAGATATGTGCAATAAACCACCTTGAGCCCACTAATTGAAAATAATTTAAAAAATAGTCAAACTAGTGGGACCCATGAGCTGACCTCTTATTTCCTTACCATCACCACCATCACCACCCCCAGGCCCAGAGTGGCTCCTGGCTCCTCCCCCCATTCCCACTGTGGCTCCTGACTTTAATCTCCACCACTGGCACAGCTCCCTGACATACATCCCATCACCACTGTGGCTCCCAGACTCCTCCACTGACAGAGGAGGAAGTAGGTTGCTTGGGGGGGGGGGGATTTAAACCTTCCCAATGCATTTTTCAGTGTTTTCAGATGTTTTGGGGGGTTGGGGGGTTCCCCCAAGTTTGCAGAACTATCTATTTTCTGTCAATGTGTCCCCAATCTACAGGTTTATGTATCCACAGATACATGAATCCACAGATCCACAGGGCCACATTTTGCTATTAGAATATATAAGTAGGGACCTGCATGGCAATTGTAGAGAGGGATCATCCCATTCCGTGCCTTTCTTTCCTCATCTCATGCACACTCATTTTCTGTCTCCACCCTTCTTCTCTGTCATTCTGGGGGGCATCCTGCCTCCTGCCTCAGATCCCCCACTCTAACACCAGCAGTAGCTATTTGCTCACCCAGCTTGGCAGGCTGGCTACAATAATCTCTGCCTGCTTTCCTCCTGCCATAGTTTCCCTGCCTGCCCAAATGTCTCAATTTGGGAGCTCAACTGGTCATTCTTTCTTACCCAGCTCATGCAGCTGGGGCTGCAAGGGGTCTGGGCCACCAGTGGCTGAGGGGGGCAGTGGGGTTTCATGCTTCTCTTCCCTCTGCCTGTCCACTACCCTATCCACTCACCCATCCTCTCTGCCTTAGTTGACAGGCTTGCCACTTGCTATTCAGTTTGCCCAGCTGAAGTGCTGCTGCCACCCATTTGCTACAATTGCTTGCCTACCTCAATCAAGTGGGGTGTGTGATAACAGTAGCTCCTCGCCCATCTAACTGAACAGAGATGCGTTATCTGCACATGCACAGTCAACACTACTGTGTTGGGAGGGTTTAATACCCCTCTTTTTTCAGGTTTTCAGATTTTTCTGCAAACTTGGAAGTTCCTCCATGTATGGAAAAAAGTCTCCCTTTGTCTCTACATGGCCCCAATCTGTGGATTTAAGTATCCCCATAGGGAGCAGAGTAACTACTAGAATATATGATCACAATATATAAAATAGAATATAACAAAGTCAATTTTCACTATTTTCACAGTACATAAATACTAAAAAGTGCATAAAAACAAGCAAAAATGGATAACGATTAGCAAGCAAAAGAACATTAAAAACTCACATTTAACCATACAGTTCAGAGCGGTGAATCAAGCTTTCTTCTCAACTAGTTGGATTGAAGTATCCCATAATTTGAAATGTTTTTGCCCCTTTAAGATGTTAAGAAATTCCTGATAAAATGGCATGAGTTAGTGTTTGAGTCACGGTTCATGCTGTTGATGTGACTAGGCTCTTAGAAAAGACCATTTCCTGAGAAATGATGTATTATCTTATTCAGCCAGTCACCAAAGCAAGAATCAATGATTTACTTACTTTTAAGAAGCAAGTCTTCTTCTTGAAGTGTGCCAAATAAATTTATAAAGAGTGGGTTTCATTTTACCATTTATTTCACATAAAATATCTGCATGTGAATATTTACACACTCTTAAAAACATGTCATAAAGTATAAACATTATGATTCTTTACATGTTCATTTATGCAAGCAATCTTAAACAACCTTAAGCTTTTTCTGTTTCTTTATGTTACTCTATATGAGAGTTCAGACCTTTTACTTGTAATTCCACTTCATTCAGGAATATAACAGTAACAGAAATCCTGTCAAAATATTATTAGTACAATGGAAAAAGACCTGTTATAGTTAAAAGCATCTTAATTCAGAGTACCTAGAATATAAAACATAAGTTGTATTAAACCAAGTACAACCTTATATTATTTCTAAATCTCTCCAGCTCATATGCTTAACTTAGGGAGATTTGTAAAGGTCCTAACTCATGTTTAGGATATTCAAACCTTTTCTGTAAGATTCTATGTCCTTACAATATCTCTTATTAGTATATGCAAAGGTCAGAGGATCTCTGGTTCCTAGTTCATATGAGAGTTGTAGTCAAAAGCTCTTTCAGTAGTCCATGCCAGTTTTAGGAAATCATGGAGAATTCTCAGCCTATGTAAAATCCTCTGATCCATGTTAGGAACAGGTTTATGTGTATGCAAAGCTGAAGTCAGTCAGTGCTTTGTAGCTATGTGTAGCTTTTATATTCAAGAGTTGTTCTTAAAACTCTGAAGTCTCTCTATATGTCAATTGTAGAGAGATCTGTATGTGAACCTCTAGTTCAGTGCAAGAGTTTCTGTATAAGTACTCTGTGTATGCACTATCATGTCATTGAGTACAGATGCGTCCCCTGCCCGTTGGGGAAGCCTCTGGCTCATACCCTGAGAGATATCTCTGGTTGGTAAGAGTGTCTCAAAAAATCATGTTCCTAGTCTCTTCAACTCTGTGAAGGACTTGTATTTTGGAAAGCCAAGTCAGACTATATAGATCTTTGTGAGAACTCATTAATCCTTGCTGGAAGTAATGAGATGTCAGTATTCCAAATATGGAAAGATCCCATTACTCTTAGACCCACATTAAGGTTAGTAGGAATTCTAAGAGTCTCCATCCTATTCATAGGAAGGAATAGTCTGCAAGCATCCATTTCAGACATCCAGCCTTAGCAAGTTATCTTGAAACGAATCTCCTCCAAAAAGGAGTCTTTTCCAATCTCACAAGAAATTTTGTGAAATGTCAGAGTCACATATCACGCAAGATATGGAGTAAGTCACTGGCCAGACATGCAGCGCTGACCTCCAAGAACTCACTCAGTTCTTACATCTCATGCAAGAGATGAGGAAAGCTAATGGCCAGACAACCAGTGTTGTCCACTAACACTCCTAGGTTTTACATCTTGGAGATGTGTGGAGAGAGTGAGGTCAGACAGCCGAAGCCGTCCTCCGTCAACCCTCTCTCTTTTCTGCCTGTTCGGCTCTGCGTTATATCCTTTCCAGATCAATGGTTATCTTGATCTGTTGCTGCTCCTGCAGTGTGTGGCAGGGCTTCTACAACCCTGGTTATGGTGCTCTTGCACCTGTGAAGCCTTGGAATGCTTGTCTCCTGCATCTGTGGAGCATAGGGTTTGCCCTTGACAATGCGTTAGCACTGCATCTTTGGCAAGGATATAATAGGCAGAATAGTTTAATCCTTTAGGTTAGCAGCTGCAAGGAAGCTAACCTAACACACCATTACATCATACAGTTCAAAGTCAGCATATTCACAGGATATTTAAACATTCCCTCTTTACTTATTTGACCTTGAGAGGAGCTCTCACTCCTAGAGGAGAAAGACCCTTAGTCAAAGGAGAAAGACCCTCAGTTAATGACCTTGCTCCAAGACAGCAAGGTAGCTTAACTCATATA
The DNA here is from genome assembly GCF_029931775.1 of Euleptes europaea. Taxonomy (NCBI): domain Eukaryota; kingdom Metazoa; phylum Chordata; class Lepidosauria; order Squamata; family Sphaerodactylidae; genus Euleptes; species Euleptes europaea. Next base: position 83,233,777 of record NC_079317.1, read on the forward strand.
AGGAAGAGAATCCCTTTGCTTCTGATAAACAGTGCTGATGTCTCTTCATATCCATATGGCAGGCAACTATACACAGCTCATAACCTTGCAGCTGTACGCCTATCTTAGAGGAGTACTGAAAACCCTTCCTTCTGAGAACAAGTATTGTATAACCATTACAGCATTATGTTACAGCATTATTCTGCTTCATTTATACATCTAAGAGTCTGATATGGGATTCTATGAGCATTTTATCCTTCATGTTCATCCAGGGCTGTGACATTTGCAGTCTGCAAAAACAGAATTTTTTCTTGGTATGAGAAGAAAACTTTGAATTCACTGTTCTGCACTTTATAGATCAATGTGAGTTTTTAATACAATTTTGCTTGATAATTGTTAATATTTACTTGTATTTATTTTTTCAGGTTTGCTGGGAATTTATGAAGTTTTTAAGATACAGTCTACTCATATCGATTTGTATTCTCATTAATGGATACTTTAGAGCACTTGATTTATTTCAGATGGTGTTTTAAAAGGAATCAGTATGTATATCTGAAGAATAATGTTCCGATGGAATTGCTAGCTTGAAGTCATGGAATTATGCCATCTGAACTTTTGGGTGAATTGTATTGGAATCACCTTTCAATTGTTATTTATTCACTTTTGTATGTTTCTTTTATGCATCTTATGCTATTTCCGTACAGTGAATGTAGTGAAAAATGATATGATTATCTTCTGTTGTATATATTATTTGAATATATTTATATTTTAAATTACTGGACTCAAGGTGGACACATTTGTTTCCATCTATATCTTACACCCTTCTATACTTTTGCTGTGTCTGCTAGCATTAATCCACCTTCTGTTGAAAGGGTCAGTTAAGCAGCACATGAGTGGATGATGCACTCATTCTGGTGGCAGATATTGGAAACAAAATGTTTGTGTTTCATTTTGAAACAATTGATCCTGCAAGGCACTTTCCCGAATGCCTAACCATAGGATGTAATTTATGAACTGTATACTGCTATAAGGACAGGAACCTGGATTTGCATTGATGTTCTGTGTGAAATAGTGGGTGCACTTTTAGCCCATTATGGAAGAAAGGGGAAGACTCAAGCAACATGCAAGTGCACATTTACATAATGCATTGGTGCAGCTTTTTTTGTAGACTGGATGCCCATATCTCTAGTACATATAAGAAGGAAAACAATTGCCTTCCTGACCAGGTTATTTATTACTTACTGTCAGATATTGTGATTTAAACATCCACCAAACGTCTGTCATCTAAGTACAGATTTCTGAATGGCGGGAGTAAGAGGATGAGAAAATAGCAATATTAGGTAAGAAAGGGCATCACCATGTGTCTAAAAAGACGACACATGTACATTTAGCACTGAGACTGAGAATTTGGATTAAGGTTACAGATAGGAATGAGAGAGAGAGAAATAGAATATGGTTCTACACCTCCAGGGCATGAAAGGGGGGGAGCAAATTTGCCTGAGTTTATGCAGATAAGAAAGCTTTTAAAACAAATTGTAATATTGATCATATAGGATTTAAATTATGCTGAATCTGACTAGGCTGGGGATTGGAGACAGGATTGTCAAATGAATCCTGTAGAGTCGGTATCCTTCAGGGTTTATTGGCAATCCAAAGATCAAGTGTTTGAGAGAGATACTGGCAGTAGATTAATGTCAATTAATGCAGAATATTCTTTCATGTAGAGTACGAAACATTTAACAACAGCAGCAACAAATTCCCCTAACATCTTCAATACTAGTTGATTTGTACTATCCAAAAGGATATAAATACAAGGAATGTTGCCATGCAAACAATCTCCTGAATAATTTAGTAGAATCCTAATGTTAATTGTCCTAATGTGTCAGAGTACCATTTTACGCCATCCCCAAGAGCGATACAAGATGTAGAACAGTCAACAGAATGCGCAGAGCAGCCAACTTTGTCTTGCAAGATGGATGAGGCCACGCTTACAAGCCACTGAGAAGACTGGGAGGAAAATGAAGTAGGAACATAGATGAACGATTTTATGGATAAAAGAAACATTTGTATCTATCAAACAAGAAAAAAACTTAAATTGTAACAAGCCAACAACAAATTGCTTGTTTACAATAATGTTTGGCTGTAATACTATGGAAACTTCCTGGCAGCATGTCTCATTTACCCCAGTGGGATCTACTTCCAAAGAGGCATGGTGTTTGAGGGTAAAGATATTACCGAGGCTTTGTGGCGGCAGCTTGCAGCCTTCACTTTAGACCCGTGCAATTAAGGATGCCATTTTTTTTCTGTCAGGGGCTCAATACTTGGAGCTATGAGTAGAATGAGTTCTTAGACTGGCTTTCTCCCTGTTCTCACTTTTCCCAGTAGGGAAACTTTGAGGACAGAGTGGGATGCAGCTCAGGGGAAATCAGGAAAAAAACCGCCTCCTTTTCTTTTGTGTGTATTGTTCAGTGATCAGAATAAGATGTTGCTCAAGAAGGGGCGATTTCTGTCGATCACCCTTTAGGACTGCTATTGTCCCCCCCCCTCCTATTCCCAAGAGCTACTTCACCTACAGAATTTGCTTGCTGGAGTAGTACAGGGAAGGGAAAGAGATTCATTTTGTATTCCCGATTCCCATTCCATTCATGGTTCCAAGGCTGTAACCCACAGTATGTAATTCATAGACAATAGGCAAAAATTCAATAAGTGAAGCTCCTCATATCCCTGTATTTCCTAGCCCGCAAAATCATCACCTGATGTCATAGATCTGTTGAAAGTATAGCAGAGAACGAGGTGGCAAGTAGTAAGGAGTGAGCACTCGGTTTGGAACTGAAGTTGGCAAACTGAGCTATTTTCCAAAGAAGGAAAGAAAAAAATCGTATGGCTTTATTTTTTCCCCATAGAATCCATCTCCAAAATTCAGACCCCACTTCAGTGCTCCTGGTGATATTCATATGATTTACCCATGCCAGAGAAGTACACTTGAGGACATGGTGCTCAACCAAGTATTTGCAGCCACACATTACAAGCTGAGGCAGTATGAGGTATTCTGGCAGGAAAGCCAGAGAACAATTGATTGCTTTTCTGGGGTTTTGGACAAAAGGGTAGAAGAGCTTAATGATTCATTAATGTTCAATTGATGTGATGCAGTACCAAGAGAATGCCTGGACCATTTCCTTAAGTGTCAATGGAGAGGAATGGGTGCCGATATTGTGAGGCTATCGTATTTTGGTCACATCATGAGATGACGACAAGAAAATACAGTCATGCTAGGAAAAGTTGAGGGCAGCAGGAAAAGTGGAAGACCCAACAAGAGATGGACTGACTCAATAAAGGAAGCCACAGCCCTCAATTCGCAAGATCTGAGCAAGGCTGTCAAAGATAGGACATTTTAGAGGACTTTCATTCATAGGGTCGCCATGAGTTGGAAGCGACTTGACGGCACTTAACACACACACACATTGTGAGTAATGGTCTCCTTAAAACACCTTAAAGTGACACAATGGGCTATAGCTAGCCCCATTGTTAAGCTAGGTACACCTTTAGGCCAGGGGAAAAGGTCAGCTGCCAACCCCTTCCTGCCCAGACTTGAAAACAACAAGATGGACCTCAAAACTGTGAGGGGCATCTAATTTTTTTTTTGGGGGGGGATAGTGCCCTGCTTCCCCTTCTGGATGCACACCTTAACGTGGTGAGGGGGTTTGTGAGTGTCAGGGAAGCTGAGAGCAATACCGTAAGGGGTCTAGACTCTATCAAGAGACTAAACTCCTAGCAGAGTCACTCAAGACGGAATGGTCACAGCTGAGATATAGTGCTGGAAGATGGGACCCCCAGGTCGGATGGCACTCAATCTGCTACTGGGGTAGAGCAGAGGACAAGTACGAGTAGCGCTGTTCTTAATGATGCGATTGGACTAAAGCCGAAAGGACGTTCAGTGGTTGACATGAATAGATGCAAAAGGAAAGTCCGAAGCTGTTCGACGCATATAATAGGAACATGGAATGTGAGAAGCATGAATCAGGGTAAGCTTGAAATTGTTAAACAAGAAATGGATCGCATGGACATTTCAGTCCTGGGAGTAAGTGAATTAAAGTGGACTGGATTAGGACATTTTCAATCAGAAAGTTACAAAGTGTTTTATTCAGGGAATGACAAAAAGAGAAGAAACGGAGTTGCTTTAATAGTGAGGCAAGATGTAGCAAAGGCAGTCAGGAGCTATAATGCAAAGTCTGACCGAATAATATCAATCAGACTTCAGGGAAAGCCTATCAACATAAGCATCCTTCAAGTTTATGCCCCAACTACAGATGCTGATGAGGAAGAAATTGAAAGTTCTTATGCCAGTGTTCAGGAAGAAATTGATCACACACCTAAACAAGATATGCTGATAATCATAGGTGATTGGAACGCAAAAGTAGGAAACAAAGCAGAATCAAATGTTGTTGGCAGATTTGGGCTAGGAGCACGGAATGAAGCAGGAGAACGCCTCGTAGAATTCTGTGAAGACAACAATCTGTTCATTGCAAACACATGTTTCAGGCAACCAAATAGACGATTGTATACATGGACATCACCAGACGGCCAGTATAGAAATCAAATAGATTATATAATTGGAAGCAGAAGATGGAGAAGCTCTATTCTCTCGGCCAAAACAAGACCAGGAGCCTACTGCGGTACAGATCATGAATTGGTAATATCAAAAATCAAGATAAAGCTTAAGAAAAACACCAAAACATTCATAGCACCAAAATACAATCTAAGCAATATTCCGGAAGAGTTTAAAGACCATGTAAGGAACAGATTTGCATTACTAAGTTCAAGTGAATGTAAACCTGAAGAACTATGGGTGGAAACTAGAGATATTATCAAGGAAGAATGTGCAAAGACTATTCCTGTAGCCAAAAGAAAAGAAAAACCTCGATAGATGTTGAGGAAACTCTTAAAATTGCCAGAGATAGACGAGAAGCAAAAGTAGAAGGTGACAGAAATAGAATCAAAAGTCTAAGTGCAACGTTCCAGCGACTAGCACGTAGAGACAAAGAGACCTATTATAATAACCAGTGTAAAGAAATAGAAGAGAACAACAAAAAAGGAAGAACAAGAGATCTGTTCCACAAGATCCAAGAAATCAAAGGGAAATTTAAAGCACGGTTAGGCATGCTGAAAGATCAGCATGGAAATACATTAACTGAACAGGACAAAATAAAGAAAAGGTGGGAACAATACACTGAAGAACTATACAGAAGAGATGAAAGGATAAAAGATTCTTTCCAAGAAGAATCTTTTGAAGAAGAACCTACAGTTTTAGAAAGTGAAGTGAAAGCTGCATTGAGAGCAATCGGGAGAAACAAATCACCAGGAGCAGATGGGATACCAATAGAGCTATTCCAAGCCACAGAAAAGGAGGCCATCACAATCTTGACAAGAATATGCCAACAGATATGGAAAACAAAACAATGGCCCACAGACTGGAAACGATCCATTTACATTCCAATTCCCAAGAAAGGAGACATCAAAGATTGCAACAACTATCGGACCATTGCATTAATTTCTCATGCAAGTAAAGTGATGCTCAAAATCTTACAGCAAAGGCTGTTACCATATATGGAACAAGAAATGCCTGATGTTCAAGCTGGTTTCAGAAAAGGAAGAGGCACTAGAGATCATATTGCAAATATACGCTGGTTACTGGAGCGTACGAGAGAATTTCAGAAGAAAATCAGCTTGTGTTTCATAGATTACAGCAAAGCTTTTGACTGGGTGGATCATGAAAAGTTATGGCTGGTTTTAAAGGAAATGGGTGTGCCACTACATCTGATTGTTTTGATGCGCAACCTGTACTCTGGACAAGAGGCCACAGTTAGAACAGAATATGGAGAAACGGAATGGTTTCCAATTGGCAAAGGTGTCAGACAAGGATGTATTTTATCTCCCTATCTCTTCAATCTATATGCAGAACATATAATTAGGAAAGCAGGATTAGATTTAGATGAAGGTGGAGTGAAAATTGGAGGGAGGAACATTAATAATTTGAGATATGCTGATGACACTACATTATTGGCAGAAAATAGTGAAGATTTGAAACAACTACTGCTGAAAGTTAAAAGAGAAAGTGCCAAAGCAGGACTGCAGCTGAACATCAAGAAAACAAAAGTAATGACTACAGGAGAATTACAGAACTTTAAGGTTGACAATGAGGAAATTGAAATTGTTCAAGACTTTCTATTCCTTGGCTCCACCATCAACCAAAAGGGAGACTGCAGCCAAGAAATTAGAAGGAGATTGAGACTGGGAAGGGCAGCCATGAAGGAGCTAGAAAAGATTTTGAAGTGTAAGGATGTGACTCTGGCCACCAAGACTAGATTAATTCATGCCATCATATTCCCTATTACTATGTATGGGTGTGAAAGCTGGACAATGAAGAAAGCTGATAGGAAGAAAATAGATTCCTTTGAAATGTGGTGTTGGAGGAGAGTGTTGCGGATTCCGTGGACTGCCAAAAAAACAAATCAGTGGGTTATAGATCAAATCAAGCCTGAACTGACCCTAGAAGCTAAAATGACTAAACTGAGGCTGTCGTATTTTGGACACGTCATGAGACGACAAGAGTCACTGGAAAAGACCGTCATGATAGGAAAAGGTGAGGGCAGCAGGAAAAGAGGAAGACCCAACAAGAGATGGATTGACTCAATAAAGGAAGCCACAGCCTTCAATTTGCAAGATCTGAGCAAGGCTGTCAGAGATAGGACATTTTGGAGGACTTTCATTCATAGTGTCGCCATGAGTCGGAAACGACTTGACGGCACTTAATACACACACACACAGTGCCCTGCTCTGAACTTAGAGGCCCCTTTGCCTCCATGAAGACCTTTAACAGGAGGAGGGGCCCGACTGCTAATACCATATGACTTACATAACTCCCTCAGGCCTGGCTGCTTACTACTGTTCATCAGCAGCCATCCTACAAACTCCAGTGTGGTGTAGTGGTTAGACTAGGATATGGGAGACCCAGATTCAAATCACTATTATGCTGTTGGAGCTCAATGGGTGGTCTTGGGCCAGTTACACATTTTCAGTCTAAACTACCTCATATGATTATCTTGAGGATAAAATGGAGGAATGGAGAATGATGTGGAGAAAGTTGGGATATAAATTAAATGTCATCAATATAGCTGAAGATGAAGGGCAGATAAAAGGTGGGCTGGTGGGTGGGTGGTAAGTAGGGTTGCCAGATCCCTCTTTGCCACCGGCGAGAGGTTTTGGGGGCAGACTTGAAGGGAGGTTTGAAGGGACTTGAAGGGAGTTTTTGGGAAGGGAGGGACATGAATGCCAAAGAGTCCAATTGCCAATGTGGCCATTTTCTCCAGGTGATCTCTATCGGCTGGAGATCAGTTGTAACAGCAGGAGATCTCCAGCTATTACCTGGAGGTTAGCAACTCTAGTGGTAAGGAGGGAAGGAAGCAGGGAAAGATTGCCATGAGGAGAGAAAGAGGAAATACTGTGGGAAGGGAGATATAGGGGAAAGTGAGATGCTGACTGCAAGTCCTTACAGGTTCACCACCATGCAACTGGGCCTGGCCCAGCAGCTGACTCCTCACAACTGGGCCAGGAAGACTTCCGGTACAGGCTGGCTTGAGGCAAGATGTCTCTCAGGAATTCTCTTCCTGAGAGGCTCCAAGAAACGTTCAAACAGGGGTTAAAATCAACACCCCAGCCCAGCTCTAATTAGAGAACTGGGGAGCAGGATTTCCTCTGCAGCCACGAAGGGTGGTCTGACTCCCATACCCTCTGAGAGTGCTTATAAGCCTCCCGGAGATATGGATGTTGTCCCACGGGCATTTGAGAGGATTACCATTGCCATGAACGGCTTCTCGGCTTGAGGCTTCAACCTCCTTTATCTATCAACACCATGGAACAACTTTATTGCAATGAAACCCTCAACATCCAAACCCTGAGTAAGTCACAAGAACTCTTTTGGTTTTACCTTGATTCCGATGACTTGAAAGATTGATATAATCATTACTGAAATCCGCACTTCTCTGCCCAGAATATAAGCGACTTTGAAGCTTTAAAAAGACTATAGTTAAACGGCAGGAGCCTTATCTATCTGATTTTTACTTAGACAAAACAAACGGGACGTTTGAAAGACACTCTAGCTACCAATCAGACTCCGAGGTGTTAAAAGGGGTGGGAGCGAACGGGATAAATTCCTTTGGAGCTGATGTCCTTCCGATTTAAGACGTCCTTCCTGCCACGTTCCTACTTGAAAGACTTGTCTTGAGAAACAGAAGACAGCAAGGAAATACTCTCACTGCTCTACTAAGCGTCACAGGAATTCATAGGATCAGACTTGCGCCTCCCTTGTGCATCAGTTAAAGCATTCCTATTACTTGGAATCTATCGAGAGGAGACGAAGGAAGATCCGCGAAAACAACATAATTACTCCCCCTTTTACAGCTAAGCTAGAGTGCCATAAATCTTTCACACTAATTGTTTTACAACGAAGAAAAGAATCTGCAGCCATTTAACCTCGGGGAAACTATAAAACTGACAAAGTGAAAACTGTTACAGGTCTTGGCTCCTGCCAGCACACTTACAGCACACCTTTCACACTGGTGATTGTTTGGAATTAATCCCAGAAATAAATATGGAGAAGTTCAACAAGGACATACAGGAAATGCTATTAAAACACACTGAAATTGGACATATTGACTAGTGATCTTAAAACATGAAATCACAACTTTCTACAATAAGAACCGATATGGGGAAAATGGACATATCAATTAAAAAAGCAGTTGAAGAACAGAAATATATCAAAAATAAACAGATAAATCAAGATAAACAAATCCAAGATATTCACTCCCAACAGGAAATTGTTACAGACCAGCTGGCTATGATGGAGATGAAGCTAAGACAATCAAATGTTCGCCTTCGCAACTTTCCAGAAGAATTGGGAGGTTCCAGAACTACCATTATAAAATCATTGGCTAACCTGATTCAGATAAATGAACAAGATCTGGACTATGCAATAAATAAAATATATAGAATTCCTTTTCCTACCAGAATCCCTTTACCTACTACAAAGGCCAGGGACATTATGATTTCCTTCTATGACATCAGGATGAAGGATTATATCATGCAAACTCTCTATGACAACCCTTTGTCCGTGAAAGGAAACCCACTTATAATCCTCAAGGACATTCCGCAACATTTGATGATGAAGAGAAACATCTACAAAGATTTTACTGGGATATTGAAGAAGAATGGAATAAGATTTTGTTGGATCTTTCCACAGGGACTTATTTTTACCTATAAAAAGGTCAAATTTACTATCATTTCACAGGAGGATGTAAAAATTTTTTTGGAAAACCATGAAAAAGACCTAGTTGTCCTTCACCCTGACCAACAACAAGAACAAGAGGAGGGAAAGAAGTTGGCCTTGACACACGAACAAAAAAGACTGGATCCTAAAAATAACAGAAGTGTTGGAAAAACCAAAGCTCATAACAAGAATAAAGTTAAAAGGAAGCATGCAGTTTATGGGTGATAGAGAGATACGGAGGGTTAAATAAGAAATTAAATGATAACTAGTGAATTTTGTTATTATTGATCTAATCCTTTTGCTTAAGGAAGCTTTTTGTAAAAACATTTTTTTTACTATATATTAAATTAACAACTAATATGTAACAACTGTAATAACTTAGATAATTCAGAATTAATTTAGTTTTCAGTTGGATGTATATTTTTGGATTAGAATTTCAATACAACAGAGTATATAAATTTATAGCAAGGTGAAGGAAGTTGAGGGGGAAGTCTTTTATTTTATTATCATTTCATTAATGGATGAAATGCTTTTCAACGATGATGTTAAATTTTTCTTTATCTTACATTTGAAATGAATGTGTTGCTGAAAAGTTACCTATCAGTATAAAATTGTGAAAATAATAAAAAAATTATTAAAAAAAAAAAAAACTGGGCCAGGAAGAGGCTGCCAGAGAAGGGAAGGAAGGAAAGCTGAAGACAAAAGGTAAATATTGTTTGTCTAATTGGGGGGAAGAAGAGGAGGAAGCAATAAAAGGAGATATACTATGTGGGCTTTCAGAGAAGGAAAACAGGAAATAGTGGGGGAAGGGGAAATGAGATGCCCCACACATGTCCTTGCAGGTCCTTTGCTTGTGGGTCTCTAGTTCTGTAATCCTAGTTCTATTGTGTTGTTCCTTGATTGTCTTACGTTGTCTGTCTGCGCTGTTTTATATCCTGTAACCTGCCTTGAGCCTCAGTGAGAAAGGTGGACTATAAACAAATTAAATAAACAAAATAAAATACTCTAATGTTTCAATAATAGTAACAAAAACTTCTGCTTTAAGCATGACTTCTGTCTGTACCAAGAACCAATCCCACTTTGCTAGTGAACTAGATGCCTACTGCCTTTCCTTCCTCTAAAACTAAACCTATTATTAATGACATATCCCTCAAATCCAGAGATGTTCTTGATACCACGGGCTGAATAAGAACTCTAACCTCTTTAGTTACGTCAAAGAAATAGGTCAGAGTTAAATGAATTTTTTAAAGGAACATTAATATCAGGACAAGTGCATAAGTAAAAACTCTGAAGTGTTTTGAGACCCTGTAGATTTGACAGAAGTCTGTGCAGTGTTGACACAGATCTGTCTAATATAATTTTTCATGTAGCATAGGCTGAGTTTTTCTGAGCGTATGAATGCATTTAAGGGTTTAGCTACATTAGGATATGAAAGCCTATTTCATGTGTGATTCCACAGAGATATCTTTAAATGATGAAAAGTAGCTCGATTTTCACAGCGATAGAAACCTGAGAGTCACTACCAGGCTACTTTTCAAATATTAAGCATTCCCTTCATAGTGAATATATAGGAATATATAGTGAATAGTGAATACATAGGAAAATATATAGGAAAAATGACACAGAGAGAATGAATACTGAGAACTAACCTTATTTCATTTTTGAGCAGAGGAAAAATGCTGCTTGAAGGTAAATGTGACCTTTGAAATATGACATTTTAATGAGAGAAAGGAAAAAAATCTTTATGAAGATTGCCATTTAAAGTATCCTATTAGAATTGGGTTGCCAGGTCTGGGTTGGAAAATATCTGGAGATTTTTGGGGCGGAGCCTGAGGAGGGTGGGGTTTGGGGAGGGGAGGGACTTCAATGCCATAGAGTCCAATTGCCAAAGTGGCCATCTTCTCCAGGTCAACTGATCTCTATCAGCTGGATATCAGTTGTAATAGCAAGAGATCTCCACTAGTACCTGGAGGTTGGCAACCCTACAACAGGTGCAATCCTAAGCACCCATACATGTCAGCATACACCCTACCATTTAGTGGGACATTCTTCTGTAGACATGCATAGAATGTATGAAGTATATAAAGGACAAAATTATTAAAGATGCAGCACAGGCCTGAGTTATCAAAGGGCAGCACAATGCAGTGGATGGGTCAGGTGAGAAAGGGAGGCATGTACGTGCGAATATACTTAGCTTTATTACAAGCCCATATTTATTTTATTTTTTATTTTAAAAAAATAATTATAAACCTCAAACAGAAAAGAAGATATAACAATAATGTTGGTAGGTCTACACATAAATATCTATAAAAGGTTTACAAATATCTAAACATATGTTCATATAGCAGTATGCCATGAGTTCAAATGTTGATAAGGTTGTAAGGTCCTCAATCACTGGATTATGGGAGGTGGGCATTCATCTCTCCAATGTTGAAATATAAGTTTTTTAGCAACAATATGGGCACAGAGGGTCCATTTTTGTTGCCTTCAGGAGACAGGCAAATAGTTTAAAAGTACATAAGCATCGTCAAATTGATATGATATGATTAATCCTCCCCAAGAGAACTAATAACTGGACATACTTAAAGCATATATTTAAGAGAAATGGCCTGTAAGTTACAGTGCCATCAACTGGACACTTTACTTAGTCCTTTACTAAAAAGGTGCTGTGGTTCCAATGTATCCTAAACATGGGTTTTTGGATGATGGGGGCTAGCTGTAACATAGTTGAAATTATATTTCTTTGTAAATTGAGCAAATTCTCTCCCTGCAAATTGTGGGGTATTATCTGTCATGAATTCATCTGGCCATCCCCCCACCCCCCACAAATGTATTCTTGAGGCAGTTGATGATCGTAAAGCTGTTAAGATCAGTAATGAGTGCTATGTTCAGGAACCTAAAGAAGTAGTGAATGGCAATTAGGAACTTTACATCCTTTTTGTTTCACAAACATCTGCTCCAGCTCTTTTCCAAGGTCGATCTGGCAATGGAGTGACTATTATTGGTTTCTTTTTGTGAGAAGTTTTGTTTTTCTAGCAGAATTCACTGTTCTCTATCAGCACTTTAAGGTCTTGACTTAGTACAGCCACCAAACACATAGCCTTGGATATCCCCTGAATTTGGTAATCCCTTTAAGAGCATCATGCAGTTTTCCCAGTATTTCTTGTCTCATCTCTACTGGAACGGCAATTCTGTCACCTTAAAGAATTAAGCCATGTGATTCTGTAAGTCTCCCTTATCTTACAAAGAATGATTTGAGGGGGGGGCTGCGCTTGCCACTCATCCCACGAGGCCCTGCCAGCCCCGCGGTTTCCTGGCGATCGGGGGGCAGCATGGGGGAGTGACGCCAGGCCAGCAGCCTGACCTCCATGTGTCTCCCCGCACCTTTAAAGCAGCGCGCAGCCCGGCCGCCATCATCCATAGTGGGGGAAATATATTTCTCTCTTTTCACTGCTCCATTTAGCTGTTTCAAGTCTACTCATATATGTACAGTGCCCACTTCTAATCCCCCGCTTTATTTGTCAGTCATGGTCTCCTCATCCATGATGGGCTACTTAAAATGTACTTAATAGCAGTAAAGCAACAAACCTTTGTTAATTTTATGAACAGAAGTAGGAGGGGGAGTTAATGTTTCCCCATGATCTTTCAAAGTAGTAAAAGGATGCTCCCCCCCCCCCTTACAGTCATGGTAATGGAATGTTAATCTGTTTTAGTGATTACATATGTATAACAGAAATTACAACTCCCTCCACCATTAGATTTAATTACATTTTAAACACTGTTCAGGTCATGGGTGGTGGTTGTTATATTGGTGGGACATCTAATATCCCTTTGTAAATGCTACTTTTCTACTGTAGACATTAAGCTTAAGAACATAAGAAAAGCCATGCTGGATCAGACCAAGGCCCATCAAGTCCAGCAGTCTGTTCACACAGGTGCCTCCAGGAAGCCCACAAACAAGACAACTGCAGCAGCACCATCCTGCCTGTGTTCCACAGCCCCTAACATATTCGGCATGCTCCTCTCATCCCGGAGAGAATAGGTATGCATCATGACTAGTATCCATTTTGACTAGTAGCCATGAATACCCCTCACCTCCATGAACATGTCCACTCCCCTCTTCATGTTATATGACATATAACACAATCTTTTTAGGAACTTTGTCAGCAAAATCGATCCCAATGATCCTAGTACTTCTTACCCAGCACCACTACATAATCAATTTGTCCCTGCTTTTGTGCTACATAAAGGTGCAAGGGTAAAACAGATTTCTTATTGATTTACTTAATAAAGATTTATTGTGATATGCAGTTTTCATGAACTACAGCCACTTCTTCATGTGTATGAATTGTGTCCAATATTAGCACACTTATATATGTGTGTACAAATATAAAATTACAAAATTAGACACATGGTCAGGGTCATATGTCAATATGTCAGGGTCGTGTGTCAATTAGACACATGGTCGGGAGGGCTGGTGGAATCTTTGTCTGGAGGCTCATGGCGGCTCACAGCATTCCTGGCCTCAGCAGATTCCCCTGGTTTCTAGTTTCATTGGTGAAATCAAACCCTTTCCTGTATGAGTTTCCTCTTAAGCACAAAACATTCATCAAATGATGATGACATTCATCATCAGATATTTATTCTTGTCCTCCTTCATCAGCAAATACAAAAGAGATAAATAGCTGATCTGCTTTGTGGGCCCATGGCATAAATTAGGGAGCATACCTGAATGTCTTTCATTTAGGGTTGCCACGAGCCTTGTAATGAAGATTTGGACCCAATCTTACATGGATGTGGCACATGTGATAGAAATGAATAATTACTGCAGTGCTGAAAGAAATAAGAAATATTCATTTGCCATGGTGTAGATGTCAGTATTAAAATAAAAGAGGGGGGGATGCTGATGGAACTCAACCAAAATACTGATTGCAAACCAAAGAGGTTGAGCTGGAAAAAGTTAAAATTACAAATATATAAATTTTAATAAGGTGCACATGTAGATTAAAAGCATAAAACTCCTAGTAAAGGCAAAAACTTCCTCTTTTTTTTTTTTTTTACCTAATACACTGTTTGATGTATCCACATCCTTAAGAACCTGGCATACACCAGAAGGTGAGACAGTGAAGCCAGGTTTTAACGTATAAGAAATAAAGAAATTCACAGGGATCTTCACTGTACTAGAAGGGCTTTTAGATATTTCTTACTGCCCGTTATGTTATGATTACAATATTAGGATGTGTGATAAGTTATAATTTTATACTGACCACTGAGGAAGGCCTATCCAGGCCAAAAAGCGTCTGCTCCTTTTTGGATCTCATATGGTTCAAAGAAAGATTGTACATCGCAGTTGTTTATGTTTGTATATACTGAGCAGATGTCAGTATACCTTCTAAACATTATGTGCTAGAGATGCAGGGCTTAAGATCAAGTGGTGTGTTAAAGAAATATCAGCAGCATATTGTTAGATATTGAGGGCCCATGGATCGTGATTGTGGTTAGAAAGAGTCAGTTCAGAGCACACAATAAAACAGAGTCCAAGACTTTTTCTTAATCAAACAAAAACCCTTTACTTTCCTAAATAGGGTAGGTTACATGGGATGAAAACAAATAACAATCTTTCTATCTAGTTCCCTATAAAACTTGCTAGAGATTCTAGCAGGTACTATGGCTTAAATCCCTTTGTCTGTGTCCCAGCTCAAGAGAGCTGAAACAAACATCTTCCATCTGTGAGATTCAAAAAGCAACTGGCCATCCTGCCCTAAAGTTTTACAACCTTAACAAAGAACAGGGCAATAAAGACAATTCTAACTCTGTGACATTCTGCACGTTTGCAATGGTGATTTGCTAGCCAATAGAATACTGACATCTGTGATTTCATCATCATCTTGAGACTATCTAAACTGTTGATATAAACAAATTAACCCTTTAACTGTCTTGACAGAAATGGAACTCGCATTGAATCCCCAACACATATTCAAAATGAGATACAAACATCTACTCATACAAGCAGTTCTTTTTCAGTCTAAACAACTAGTGCATTAGTAACAGCTCTTATACGGTGGCTTCAGTACAATAGGTATAATGACCCTTTGGGAAAATACATTATCCACAATCCAATGTGCACTACGCTTACTTAGTTCCTTTGGCTTCAGTGGGATTTAAAGGCATGTAACTTTGCACAGGATTGCTGCCACTGTAAATTATTTCGCTCGGGGAACTGTGTGTTTCTTCACAAAGGCTCCAGTATTTCAATCAGACAATTCTGAAGAGATACCTTTTGCCTTGACTATTGAAAATGCATACAAATGCTTCTGTCATTCACTGATGGTTAGCAGAAGCTTTGGACCTTTAATAAAACACAGTATCATGAATATCTAGGGCTTTCTGGCCTGCATATAGTTATTGTTACCTGGGAAATCAGATATAATTTGTTTGCTAGGTCTGTGTTTGAAAGATTCCCCCTCCCCCAGTCATTCTTATGAAATCTAATCATCCATGCACAATAAGGGCGGGGGAATGGCTCATTGTTCTCTCTCCTGCTATGAAATGTAGAAAGGATAAGGAACAGGAAATAGAGACGATATGATAGTTATTAGAGGGTACCTTTGAAATTAAATAGAAGACCAAGATCCAGAGAACCAATAGCTGACTAACAAAAATCTCAGCTAGGGGAATTTACTCTGACTCAGTTTAATCTACTTTACAGGATTGTGGTAAGGATAAAAATTGGGGGTTGAACCATGCCTATCCCTTCCCCTCATTTCATCTGGGTTGTTTGATAAGGGACCCTGACTGTTCTTCCTGGGCTAGCCACAGACCTGTGTGCTAAAGAATGGGTGCCAACTGGATTTTAGCATGGAGAAATGATGTTTTAAACTGTAAATTATTTTATATTATATTGTATTGATTATTATATGATTTTAATGGATTTTAGCCACTCTCAGCCTGGCCATGGCCCGGATAGAGAGGGGGATGTAAGTCTAATAAATAAATAAATAAAATCAGATCAGACAATTGTGTGGGGGGGATATGCAAGCCTGTGTGCAAGCTGAGTGCATAATTAGCTTAATTATGCAGATATTCTTGTACACTTACATGCAAAGCAGCATCCTTTAAAGTGGTTGAGTTTTTCTCATACAAACTGCTTGAGCAACCTGCTTTAAGATGAAGAAACTTGATAATACATAAACACTTCAGTCTCACATATGAATGCAACAATCTTCCTAGTACGGTAATATGCCCTAAAGTAGTTTTCCAGGATTCAAAAACCACTTGAAGGTACATCATCATCACTGTGTTATCAGTACAGAAAGAAAACAACTGTAGTGAAATCAAAAGAGGATAATATTGCAATGGTCTCTTTCTAATGCCATCAGTTTCTACTTCTTTTTTTTAGCCAACTATACCTAAGGCTACACAAAGCCCTGAACAGCAGAATCTGTTTTCTAATGGAATATACAAATCGTAGCCCATTTTTGGCTTTTGATTAGGGGTGTGCATATCGATATACCCAAACCGAAAATAAACCCAATGTTAGCCGTTTTGGCAAAATTCGGTTTTTGGTTTTATCGAATACGAAAACCTGGGAATAAAGCCGAAGCCAGATAGCCAATTACCGAATCAGCCAAACAGATATTTGGCTTTATTCGGCTTTGGCTTTCCCCAGGCTTTTCCCTATGGGGATTAATGAGCTTTGGGGGAGGCATTTTTGGAGGTAGAGTTCCCAAATTGGGCTGCATACAAGAAGAGTCCCTTGAAGCTACCCTGAAAATTTGGGACCTCTACCTCCTAAAATGCCCCCACAAGAGCTTTGGGGGAAAATCCCCATATACTATAATGGACCTGAATTTTTCATTAAACCTGGAAATAAAGCCGATATACCCCTTTACTGGTGTTGGTATTTGGCTTATTCTGGTTTACCCAAAAAAATCGGGGCCAATAAACCCGAACCTGAAATTTGCCAAATTTTATTTTTTTGCACAACCATACTTTTGATAGTGCAGGAGCTGCCTTTGCCTTCCCTCCTCTTCCAAATATGGAAGATTCCTGAGGGCAAAGCATAGTGTCAAGTTGCATGACTAGAAATATATGCTCTGTTTCCTTGGTTGCACTTGACGTATTGAGCTGATGTCCAGCAACGAGGAATAGTGGTGGATGAACAGCTCCTCTTGGCATGCCTTTAGATGTGAGGCTAGGAAAAGCTAGGGGCAGATGAAAGACTGCTCTGGGCTTTGAGACAATGTGGGATTATCTGCAAAATCTGGCATACTATTTGTAGCCCATAGATAAGTAACCTGCACTTATGAGCTGGGAGTCACAGATCAGCTGTTATTTAATAAACTCAGTTAAATCCAGTTCTTGAGTGTGGCATATATGGGGATGGTTGAACAGTGCTGTTGACCTGGAAATAGTAGAAACTCTCCAGATTTTCTCCGAGAAAGTATCTTCCCCAGCCATAATGCCAAAAATCTATAACTGACAATCTGACAAAAGACTCACATTCTGCCACTGAATTATTGGTCTTCCTACCTGTAAAGTAGGAAGCCTTGGTTGCATTTAGTAAGTTATTTGATAGTGCATGGTATTTGTGGTGGTGAAACCTCTTCATAAACAACATATGTATCAGGCTGGAAGGAGAGAGGGGCAAGAGAGCCAGATATAGGCAGAAAGAGCAAAAGATGGAAGGGCTCAGTGGCAAGAGAGAGACACAGAGAGAAAAACAATCAGTGAAAAAGACAAAGAGAGGTATGATGGTGTGAGACAGGGACAGATGGGTGGTTGTACAAGACAGGTACTGAGAGACAAAGCAGAGATAGTTGGGACAGAAAGTGGGGGAGATAGATGAGTAAGACTGATGTCATGACTCTGCACCAGGGACTGAGACACAAACACACACAGAGGAAGAGTGATCTAGTAATTAAGGTCCAATTTAAATGCAGTGCTGGCAGAAAGATTAATTTAGTCTTGCATGCAGCCTTTGTTTTGTTTAACGTGAGCTTCTGTTTATGCCGCATTACTATTCCATCACAATGTCTGCCTGGGCTATCTGATATGCTAACATCACATCTGCAGCGGTTGAGTGTCCAGTTTAAATGAGATGCTGAACAGCATGTGGTGTCACTCCAACATCACATTTAAGTAAGGCCAGTGTAGCTTGCAAGAAGGGCAGTGTACAGTGGGGCTTACCAATCAAAATTCTGGTTGCTGACCTCCACGATCTTCCTTTACACTGAGAAGCTGGTCATAAGAAAAAGCCAGTCATAAGAAAAAGCCCAGAAGCAGTAGGAGATTCCCCCTGCTAACTGCAAAAATCTGATTGTAACTGATTTGGAGGGGCCCAATCAGAGCTGTTTTGAAGCTTGCCGTCATTACTAAGGTATGCAGTCACTGGTGATGCCTGCTGTTCGAAAGAAGGGATAAAGAGCAAAGTAAAGAATCAAACAGAAAATATTGTGCACACATTTCTCACGCATCCCCTCCCCTTAAACTCATCGTGCTGGACATTATGCCACCTTAAAGATAGGCTTCTAATCACAAGTAAAACTGGGAAATGAAAACCTAAAGCCATGTAAAATGTTCCATTAGCTCTAGATTTTCTTTCTATGCATTACATTAGTGTCCTTTGGACATAACTCAAGTATGGCCCATCTATCTCCTATATAATACTGTTGCTGATTCTCCCGAAAATACTCATCTTGCTGGCTTTTGGGGTGCAGCTTAAATGCTTGCCATTGTAACTTCACATGAACATATTTTTTCTCTCTGGTATTAAATTGAATCTTAAAGTGTGTTTTTTCCCCAGCTGGATAATAGCTTCTCCATGAAATCTTCCAGTTAATAAAAAGTTTAATGAAATTTTGGGCTATGCAGAGTATGAATGATAGGGATATTCATGCCCCTTCCCACAGAGCTGTAGATCAACATTAGAGATTAGAGATGGAGGATTCATTTTCATGATTAGCATACCTCAACCATCCTCTCCCCTTCCAGGGTACTGTAACCTAGTGATATTCAATGCGGTACCATACTGCCTGCCAATGTGTTTTCCAACACCCACTTCTTCTCCATAGCATTTCTTCTCCAAAGCACAGAGACAATCTTGGCTTTCCTCCATTTCGAAGGAGGAAGAGGAGCTTTAGGAGATCCCAGAAGGCTTCATCTTTGTATCTGCAGGGAGCACCCATTGGTAAACAGCTGCATCCACCACAGGAGTAGACTTGGATTGGAATCTGTTAACATTTTTTTGAGTCCCCCAATATTTTATAATTGGACCCAGTCCCCATAACCGCCATTTTGGGATTGGTCCAACACACAAATATACAACCTGCCACTATGTCAACCATTGTGTTGTGGAGCCCACTGCCTCTCCTCAAAATTCCAAAAGTGCCCACAGGTTCAACAAGGTAGTGATCCTTGCAATAAACTGTTAGGAGTGCAAGCAGGCCAATTATCTTCCCTCTGTTTCTCAGCCCCTTAATTGATGCTCAACTGTCTTCAATATTTGGGAGTTCCTGGAGTCAGCGAGCATGCCATGTTCAGTACTTGCCATTAAACTTACATGTTAATATTTTTCTGCAAATCATGGGAGTCTCCCCAGTTTTCAGAAACCTCCACCTTGTCTGTGGCTGACCCCATTTGTGCTGCCTTAGTGATAGGCACTGTACCACCATTAGAAGGAATGGTATGATAGGAAATGCATGCAACTGTATTTAATAGAAAGGTTTCTCCCATTTCTCTCCTTTTTTTGCAGCAGCACAAAAATGTCATATTTTTCATTATTTGATCCTTTTCCTCCTCTGGGCACATATCTTGGTGCTACAAGACAGGTCATTTCAAAAGAGCACTTACACAAATAGAGTAACCATGTAGATGTAAACATAAACCAGGACATAAGATCTGATGTAAATATTTGTCCATGAAAACGTGTCTCATAGGTATAGCAAGATATCAACTGTCATGTTCCTTTATAAATCAAAAGGAGTATTTATGGTTTGAGAAATGCATAAGTGTGAGCTATAACCAAGTTACACAACAGGAGACGTATGATTGAAAGTGAATGCTTGCTTGTCGTCAGGTGATTGAAGACTATAGAGAAGCTTCCATGGGCTGATGCTTATAGAACATGGATGTCTTGTACAAAAAAAGAGAGCTCCATGTGGAAAACTGCCCAGGGCAGATTATCTTCTCTTTCCAGGTATCTTGTGATGCAGAGTCCCATCTGGCTGGGATAACAACACACTTGTGCCCAGACATGGCAAGTGAATGCAGAAATAAAACTTTGCTATAAAAGTTTCCCCCGTGCAAATGCCCCCCTGAGAAGCTAATTGGCTTTCTATTCCTTTGCATGCACAGGGATGCTTCTTCAATGAGAGAGAGTGGGGCAGTGTGCATGCTCCAGTGCTGTGTGTGCATAAATTGCAATGTATATGGGCCTTTGGATAAGAGTTAGGGCATCTCTTTTCCCATCAACCCCTCCCCCTTATACATTGTACACTGCCTATGGCCTTGAAGCAATCCCTGTGTCGAGAGGGTTCTCTCTTGTCCCATAGTTCTAGCCTTCTATTATTACATCTTATATTGAAATGAAATAGAAACCAATGTGGCTGTGGTATCTGTGGCACATTTCCATTATCCTGATAATTAAATTCCCATTGTCTGATTTTGTAATCTGCTTTGCAGCCTAAGCCATCTCCCATTGATTTCTCTGAATGCCAAACTGCATGTTATTGCAAGGGAATCCTCTTGAGTGATAAGCAAATCGTCTTAACATCAGGATAGCTATAGAAAGGCTTGGTAGGGAGGCTGATTCCTTTAATGATACACCCCCACCAAGTGTCTGGTTTGAATGATTGAAAAAGTAACTCAACCTAACTCTTTACCTTGTGATTATATAAGGGAAAATGTGCACACTTTTTCCCAGTTAATTGTATCAGAAAGGATGGAGGACAGGAAGATAGCATGGAACTGTGGAATATATTCATGGTCATAACTATGTAACACAAAATCTATTGCACTGCACATCCATTAGCATATACAGATGGCTGAGATTATTAACTTTGTATTTAAAAGGAAGAACAAGATTCTAATCATCATGGCTTTGGGAAAAGGACTCATAAGTGACACAAAATATGGAATCTGAGTATGAGAGAAGGGACAGACCACTGAGGTCTCTATGAAGAAAGGCTTTAAGCCTGAGAGATAGGGTTGCCTGCTCCAGGTTGGGAAATACCTGGAGATTTTTAGGGCGGAGCCTGAGGAGAGTGGGGTTTGGGGAGGGGAGGGACTTTAATGCCATAGAGTCCAATTGCCTAAGTGGCCATTTTCTCCAGGTGAACTGACCTCTATCAGCTGGAGATTAGTTGTAATAGCAGGAAATCTCCAGCTAGTACCTAGAGGTTGGCAACCCTACTGAGAGACCTTGGAGGGCATCTGATGCTACACATATACCATGGACAATCTTAGTAAAGAGAGGACAGTGGTGTAATTCATAAAACATACATTTTATATCAGGGCTTTGTTCATACCGGTTAATAGAACTGTAATCCACAGGAAAGTGGCAGTATTTGATCAGGGAATCATGTTATCATACTTATTCCCCCCCCCCCTTCTGATTTCACTGCATGTCTACATCTATCATTGAAAAATTGTTCTGTGTAGGTACGGGGTTTCCTTTTTAGAGATATTGTTGGCAACTAGCCACATTTTTGGTGTTCTTTAACTGTTAGAGCCACTTCTAAATTGAGACAAATGCACAGGAAGTGAGATTAGAAACAATGACGAATTAGCAAACCAATGTTATTGAGAAATCCCACTGGATTTTAGTGGTCATACTTTTCAAGTAATAGAAGCAGAGCTCAGTGACAGCAATAGCGTTTTCTTGCATTGCCCTTCCCATTTGAACCTACCGCAACCCCCCCCCCCCCAAATGCCCCTTGACTTGGTGAACAGCACTGGGTGCAATGAGGGTGTCCACAGTGACAGGAGGGAACTGGCAAAAATCCACTCCTTTCTTCTGCAAGTGGAAGTGCCCTTCTGCCAGGTTAAAACAAGGTTTGGATCCCTTTCCTTTTCCCCTTCTTTAGAGGAGGAGGAGGAGAAGGAGGAGGAGAGTTGATTTTTACATGCTGACTTTCTCTACCACTTAAGAAAGAATCAAACCGGCTTACAGTCTCCTTCCCTTCCCCTCCCCACAACAGACACCTTGTGAGGTAGGTGAGGCTGAGAGAGCTCTAAGAGAACTGTGACTAGCCCAAGGTCACCCAGCTGGCTTCATGTAGAGGAGTGGGGAAACCAACCCAGTTCACCAGATTAGAGTCCACTGCTCCTAACCACCACTCTTAACCCCTACACCATCTGGCTGGTTTCGTTCTTTCCTGCCCCCATTAAATGCATTTGATTTGTCTCAGTAATTGGTTCCATGGAATTTATTATGAAAACAGCTACATTTTCTTGACAGGAATAGAAAGCTTTGTTTTATTCCTCTGTTGAGATATAAGCCAAGTCTGATCTCTTTACCCTTTTCCTCCTGCTGATATTGTGGACTTCTTCATATCTGAGATATTAGTTTATTAAAAACATCCCATCACTTTGTATTTTTTAAATTAAATTTTACTTTAATAATGTCATTAGACTTGAATTTAATGATGAGTGATTTTGAAACCACTTCTGGTTTTCCTAATATAACCCTGAAATCAGTTTATACAGACTCAGCTCTGTCAAGAACTGCCACATCCCTGCTCAGCTCATGAGTCAGAGATGAACCCATTAGAGCTGAAACTAGTTGTCCTTAGAAATCCTCCTCAAAACTTTCCTATGCAAATTCTAACTCTGAATCTGCCAGATATTCCATATATGTTACCATCATCAGTATATAATTCAAGGTTTTATACAGTTGAGTGGATAGCCCATAATGTGTGCCCCTTGAGAGCGCCCCAGGCTGCCTTCCAAGTTGCCAGGTTGCCTGCCTGTGAACCAGGCCCTTCCAGCTGCTTTTCTTCTGCAGGATTTCAAATGCTTCTGGGATTCTTGGGGATGGGGTAATTTGGGGGATGACTTGGAGAGGGGAAATGGTGTACAGGAAATGCCGCTTCTCCATTCTCAACTATCTTCTTCTGAAGTGGCTTTTCATTCCGCCTGAGCAACAAACTGCCATTATGCATTTGTGTATAATGTATAGTTTGGTCCTTCAACACATTTGTCAAGGAGATCATGACATTCATGTGGAGATATTCCCATACATGCCCCTTGTATGGGGATTGTATAAACTTAATTAAAAACATTTAGAGCTAATTCAGATGTTGCCCGAAGTGGAGGCTGCTGACAATTGTTCCTATATATAGTGGTGGGCCATGTGGAAGACCATAGTTCTATTGGGCTTTTTACAATGGAATCCTAAAAAGAGTTACACCCTTGTAAGTCCATTGAGGTCCATGGGCTTAGAAGGATGGATTGCACTGGCAATTAGCCAAACTGCATGGACCAGGCCAGGCCAGGCCAAAGACCACCAGGTAGCTGCATTGCTGGCCTCGAAGAAAAGTTGGTTTTTATATACCGACTTTCTCTCCCACTTAAGGAAGAATCAAACTGGCTTACAATCGCCTTCCCTTCCCCTCCCCACAACAGACACCCTGTGAGGTGGGTGGGGCTGAGAGAGCATGACTGGCCTAAGGTCACCCAGCTGGTTTCATGTGGAGGAGGGGGGAAACAAATCCAGTTCACCAGATTAGCCTCTGCCGCTCATGTGTAGGAGTGGGGAATCAAACCTGGTTCTCCAGATCAGAGTCCACCACTCCAAACCACCGCTCTTAACCACTACATCACACTGGAATAGACGTGGTAAGTCACCTCAGGCAGCGTCCTGGAGAGGCATCATAAAATGTCTAAATAAATAATACAAATATATGCAGTTTTGCTGACTTATGAAGAGGACCCAAAATATACCTGCTAGGTCCTGCCACATAGGGTAACCACCCCACGTGAATACTTTTCAGTGGTGGCATTAATTTGCAGACAGTTAACATTTGAATCCAGCCAGCAAGAAATGCATCAATACTGAACTTCAACAGCTACACGAAAGCATTTCATGGCATGCAAGACTCTTCTTATGCTGGTCACTTTCTGTTTTGTTTCTTTTCTTTTAGCCTATCACACAACACCTGAAACGTAATACCTGTCATATCTGGAACAGTAAGTTATATAAAAATTTTGTGGATTAATTCCTCTGGAGCCAATTAAAAGAGGTTTGGATAGTTCTCCCAACCAAAAATAGGTCAGTTCAGGGCTGTCAGTATTGCAGAAATCTTATATGCCAGTGCTGTAGTTTTCTTACAAACATCCATCCATTTGAGTTCAGTGAAAAGTTCAGGGGGAAAATGTTTTGAAAAGCCTTTTCCAACTAAAAGTGATCCAAATCTTAAAACAAAATGCAAAATAAAAATAAACAGATTTATTCCAGAATTATGTATTGATCAAAAACTTTTAACATGGTCCAAATAAAATATCTATTTTTAAATCACATGTCAGTGCAAGATATAAGTTCCAGGCATGTCCTGACCCAGGATGGGGTGATGGCTACCAACTTGAAGGCTTTCAGAGGGGAGTGGACATGTTCATGGAGGATAGGGCTATCTATGGCTACTAGTCAAAATGAATACAAGTCATGATGCATATTTATTCTCTCCAGGATCAGAGGTGCATGCCTATTATATTAGGTGCTGTGGAACACAGGCAGGATAATGCTGCTGCAGTTGTCTTGTTTGTGGGCTTCCTAGAGGCACCTGGTTGGCCACTGTGTGAACAGACTGCTGGACTTGATGGACCCTGGTCTGATCCAGCATGGCTTTTCTTATGTTCTTAGGTTCTAATAAGATTGGTAGCCTTCAAGGTGCTAAAAATTCTTCATCTCTTTTATTTCAACAGACAAACAGCATTACTATGATACTGGAAATCAATGGGAATGAAAAATGATTAACTTTACAAAATGGTAACTGTTCTTGATACAATAGGTATGAATTTAAATATTAAATCATCAAACACTGTCAAATATGATACACAAATGGTTTTCAGTCTTCTGGAGCACACTGACAGTGCAATCCTAAACACAATTACACCCTTAGGACTAAGAGAGCCAGCGTGGTGTAGTTGTTAAGGGCGGTGGTTTGGAGCGGTGGAGTCTGATCTGGAGAACCGGGTTTGATTCCCCACTCCTACACACGAAGCCAGCTGGGTGACCTTGGGCAAGTCATGCTCTCTCAGCCTCACCCACCTCACAGGGTGTCTGTTGTGGGGAGGGGAAGGGAAGGCGATTGTAAGCCGGTTTGATTCTGCCTTAAGTGGGAGAGAAAGTTGGCATATAAAAACCAATTCTTCTTCTTCTTCTAGGAGGATGTAGCTCTATTTAGGATTGCCATGTGAATCTGAGAAGAACAAACACATTTTTGTGGTTTGCCTTTTACTTCTGTTCTTCCTCTCCAGTGCATAGTCACAAGGGCATGTTGTAAGAGTTTTGTAACATACTTCACATTCAACACAAAATGTGAAGATGACTACTGTGCTTTGTTGCCTCTGCAAGGCAAACATGGAGTTTCCTTGGCAGATTTCAGTGTGGAAAGAAGTATTGAAAACCTCTCAGATAAACATTAACTGTGAACTCTCAGTACAATCAAATACTCAATATCACTGAAGGCCAAATGCTGCAACATATCAACTGGTAGACAGCAAATACAGGAATTAAAGTTTTGATTTGCTGTCAACAACAGAGCAAATATTTGCAAAATATTCTGAGAATATCCCAGGAACCCATTCAACAAAAAAAACTGCAAAGAAGAATGTTGAGGAAATTTTTCAGGTACAAACTTTAAAGCTGTACACATTATAGTTTGGAATAGAAGCACGAGATCCTAGACTGTGCCAATACTTCTCTTCTGTCCACGGAGGTCAGACAGGACATCCATAATTAATTAATTAAATAATTACATACATACATACATACATACATAAAACTGAAATAGAAATTGTACCTGAAGAATCTGTCTTTGCATTGAAGAGCATAAATGGGCTAATAAACTTAAGCTTAATGGGGTTGCACTCCCCTTGAAAAAACAGGTCCGTAGCTTGGGGATGCTCTTGGAGCCAGGCCTACTGCAGGATAACTAGGTGGCAGCTATGACCATGACTGCCTTTTACCAGCTTCGACTGGTTAGCCAGCTGCGGCCTTTCCTGGGCAGAAAAGATCAGGTCACTGTGGTACATGCTCTGGTTACATCTCGGGTAGATTACTCCGGTGCACTCTACATGGGGCTTCCCTTGAGAAGTATTGGGAAACTTCATTTGGTACAGAATGCTGCAGCCAGGATGGTGACTGGTGTGGGTCATAGGGACCATATCACTGCAGTCTTGGCCCATCTGCACTGGCTCCCAATTTGTTTTCAGGCACAGTTCAATGTGGTGGTCTTGACCTTCAAAGCCCTGCATGGCTTGGTACCAACATACCTGAAGGACCAACATACTGCCTGTTCCTTTATGAACTTACCCGAACACTATGGTCATCTTCAGAAGCTCAGCCTTGGTTTGCCCCTGCCTAATCTGAGATTAGGCAACTCAGGAGAAGGCCTTCTCAGTCCATGTCTTGAAAGCTCTGGTACTCTCTCCCCAGAGAGATTCTTCTGTCCCCCTCTGTTGCCATCTTCCGCCAATGGGTGAAATTTTGTGGCACTTGATATTCCCTCAGTAATCCCTCCTTCCTGACCAATTTTTAATTGCTGTTTTTATGTCTTTGCAAGTATCAACGGGGTTGATTTTAATGGTTTTAAAATGTGGTTTTATCATGTATATTTTAAATTGTTAACCACCTTGGTGGCCTTTGCAAAGGGTAAAAGGTGGGATATAAATGTTGTAAATAAGCTAATAAGGCAGTTGAATGGATGGCACATAGGATACCTTGAGAGGACAGAGAAAGAAGAATGGAACACAGGTACTTTTCCTCTAGTGATCCCCCAGGCATGAACCTAAAAATTCTCCTTTGATTCCATCCCCTGAAGAAATGGGTTGTTGTATCTTACCATCCTAGTCAAGTTAATGGTAGTGTGTAACTCTGGCACATGGAGCCTTCTTTAAAAATGGTCTTCTACTAGAAGGAGGTTCTGTATGCTGGAGAAATGCACTGACATTAACTGGGTGAAGTAGTAGAATAAAACCAGTATCTCTGAAGGGTTATGAAAGTACATTTTTCATTCACTTTTAATGCTCACCACTGCTGAGTACCTTGGCCATTATTTATTTGAAGATATTTCCAACTATGTTAAAAACACTTCAGTGAATCTACACAGTTGCTGATTTAAGGTCCCTGAAACATCTTCTCCTTTGAGAAGCTTTCAAATATATTACTTTGGCAGGCTCTTGAAAAGAAAAAGAATGGGTTACTGTTAGAAGTAGGGCTGTCAATTCGGTTTGGCCCGAACCGAAAAACAGCCGAATTTCCCCTGATTCGGCGGTTTTTAGTTCAGGATGAACCGAACTAAAAAAAGGTGGGAAAACAGGGAGCTGAATTCAGCGAGTTCGGGGTGTTCGTGAATAAATTTGGCAAATTCAGGGTTGGGGCAGCAGCAGAGGGGCGGGGGGGGGTCTTTAAACCCCTCTGCACTGCCTGCACAGACAGCTCAGAGGGGCTTGACAACCCACCGCCCGCCTTCCCGGGACTCCCGGGTCTTTAAATCCCTCTCCCCCCCCCGCGCCTTGACGGGGCTTCCCTGAAGGTGCGCAGGGGGAGCTTTAAACAGATCTGCACCTTCCAGCTGGGAGGTGCAGATCTGTCCCCCCCCCCGAGCGCCTTCACGGGGCTTCCATGAAGGCGTGCGGGGGCTATTTAAACAGATCTGCGCCTTCCAACTGGAAGGCGCAGATCTGCTTAAAGAGCCCTTAGCACGCCTTCATGGAAGTCCCGTGAAGGTCCGCAGGGGGCTCTTTAAAGACCCCTGCCCCCTTCCCGACTCTTTGAAGTGGTGGGTGCCGCCTAGGCAGGCAGCTCCCAGCACTTCAAAGACCCGGCCGAATTTTCCCCCGAACTCCGGATCTCGTGCCGAATTTCGCGGATCCGAAATGGGGGAGTTCAGACTTCGGCACGTCCCAAATTAAAAAGGGGCGAATTTTGCCGAAGCCGAAATTTACCGAATTTTTTTTCAACAGCCCTAGTTAGAAGCCTTGAGATTAATTGTGATGGTTACTTGGATTGCTTTATTGCCTCTAATTAGGATTGACTTGCTTGCTGGTGCAAGTCAAATATAGGAGGAAAGTGTCCTATTCATTAACATTTTCAAAAGTTGAGATTTTCAAGTGGTAGGAATGTGCCACAGAGATGAAGGTGGTGTTTCAGATATTCATTTGGTGACTCAGTATATAACATCAAACTATAATAAAATGAACCAACTTCTTTCTCACTTCAATTGCATTAATAAAGCCATGGTAATAGAAGGGCTGATATTAAAGAAGAATGAACACATGTAATTAGAATTTTCAGATCTAGTTATTGTTGCATGGAAACCAGGACCGGTTTATATTGGGTTGAATGCAAAGGTCATTTTCCTACTTCCCTCCTTTTGCTGAAGCCCTCTAAAAGGCTGCTGATGGGGGGTAGTGGGACCTCAGGAATAAAGTGAAGTGGGGGTGTAGTAGGAGGGGGATAGTAGCAAAAACCAAACTGGTTTCACAGATGTAAAATGATTTCAGGTTTAAGTTTCCTGGAATGTAATAATACTTAGCTTTAATTGTTAAACATCTGTATCACGTCAGCCAACTCTTCCTAGATCTAATGTGTTGTTTCAACACTATAAGCTGACGAGTACTACTTCAGAACTAACTGTTTCTAGTCTTTCCGGTCTGAACCAGCTTCCATTTTACTTCTCATCCCACTCCACTTTGCCCCCCAGAAGAGTTCACCTTTTAACCCTTCTGCCTGCTGAGGTAGGGGAACCAGGTGCCTCTTGGCCACCGGTGGGAGGTTTTTGGGGCAGAGCCTGAGAAGGATGGGGTTTAGAGAGGGGAGGGACTTCAATGCAATAGAGTCCAATTGCCCAAACAGCTATTTTCTCCAGGTGAACTGATCTCTTATTGGCTGGAGATCAGTTGAAATAGCAGGGGATCTCCAGCCACCACCTGGAGGCTGGCAATCCTAACTGCATTGCCATCGTCCATCATGAGGCCATGTACCTATTTTAGGTTCATGTGAAGAGGTCCCCATTCATAGTTTTTGATCAAATATTAAAGCTCTCTGATCTCTGAAAGTCGGTAGTATTGAAACAACTTACTTTAGGTGGGTTCAGAACTGCAGACAAAGTGAATCTAGACTTTGGAAGCCCTCTGGATACCTAGCTAGCAGCTGCAAACATTATTCCTAAAGGAAATAATTTCTGTGTCACCTCACTTAGTATTAAAGGTTGAATAAACAAGTGTAATCATAGACAAGGTTAATTTGACCCATTATTTATGCTTTGTGTACGATTCAGACTGAGGAGAGCTAATAGCAATCCATATCCAAAGCACAGATCGCCAAGGCATAGAAATTCTAATTATTGTTTCAGTAATTGCAGTTGTTTATTCTGTTCTAAGTGGATTGACCTTTTAGGGTGAAAAAGAAAATTAGACCGCATCAAGGCTTTCTGTATATAACCACTTGAGTTTTCGCATTGTATGAATTGAGTTTGCTACCAGTTTGTACAACAAAAAACTCAAAACATAAAAGGTTCTGTGGGCATCTGAAGTCTAGTCTTTTGTGGCTTGCTGTGGATAATTGTTATATGAAAAAATTGGAAAGCAATTGAGCAATACAATAATAACACCCTTATCGATTAGTGTCAACAGATTTCCCCTTGACAAGTAGATGACTGGCAGGGGAAGAGGGGTGTTATCGGACTGTGCCCTCATTCCTTAAGAAGGTTAGTGGCATGTCCAAATCCCTGGCTCAAGGGGTGGTGTTCATACAGAAACCTGACTCTGATCCACACTCATTGGGCTCAAAAGTGAATTAGTGGAGGTTAGAGTTAAGGTAGTGTTTGCATTTTTTGACTTGCAATACTTTTGCTCTTTGCAAACTCAGATTGTGTTTAAATTGGCCTGACAGACTAGGTTGTCAAGAGCTGAACTGATGAGAAGGCTTGTAATCAATTTCACAATAGAAATTTGTGGAGTATAGACCATGAGATTTCCCAGTTTCCTACACACACACATACCCCACTTTGGTAATTGGAATCTACAAATTACCAATCCACAATTGGATTTGTGGCACATTCCTAGGCTGCCAGAGCAAGGCTCGTCAAAGCTAAACAACAGTGTAAGTTTTTCTGTTCTAGGTAGAACAGCATTTAACAGGTGGCTGGCAACCAATCAAATGATTTTTCATGGGCCAGGGAGATGGAAGAAATGCTGTTCACAACACCATAGGATCATCTAAAAAGCAGGACCTGCTTTCAGTTCCAGGCCCATCTTCAAAACATGTACAAATATCATATTTATTTATTTTATTTGCATTATTTATAGTCCACCTTTCTCACTGAGGCTCAAGGCAGATTACACAGAGTAGGTCAAATATAATCTACAGGATGGCACATCCAATTGGCAAAGTGTCAAGGTTTTGGACTGCAGAAATCTAAGCCAAAATCTGAAAACAAAGCTAAAACAAACCATAATGCATTAACATGATATGTTAATGATACACAAATTACATAGTAGGATCATGCCTACATCAACAGACTGTATGTACTCTACATAGTAGTGTAGTCCATGGTCACTAACCTTTTACCAAACCATCTTTCTGAAACATTTTGTTTTAGTACAGCCCTAATTACCTATGTAAAAAACTCTCCTGAATCATTGTTTTGCATTGTTTGTGGAAAGCCAGGAAAGTGGGAGCCTTCCTAATTTCATCCTTATGCATTATTTCGAACTAGAACGCCCACCTCTCAGTCATCAAGTCTTCATCCTTAAAGATCATAGGAGCTATCCTGAGATTTTATTAAACCAGGGGTGGATTTCTTATAGACCCGGCTCTCAAACTTCATACTAGTAAGGTCATTCCTCACTTATTGTACGGCATTGAAATATGGGGGTGGAAAGAAACAAATTTTATCCAATTTAGCAATTACTCAGAATATGTTCATGTGGTGCATCTTGGCTTTGCCAACAGGAACACCAGCGGCCCTGATGAGGGCTGAACTTGGCCTCCCCTCAATGAAAGCTCAAACTCAGTTTATAATCCTGAAAACACTGAAAAAATGTAACTTAACACTGATTCACTTAAGCAGTTTTCACCTACTGCAGAATAGGGACACTGAGTGATCTAACTTCCTTGGTAATATCATCTCCCATTTCTCCATCCCAGACGATATGCTTCAACCCTCAGGGAGCAATTTAGAATTACGAGGATGGGTCT
The DNA here is from genome assembly GCF_029931775.1 of Euleptes europaea. Taxonomy (NCBI): domain Eukaryota; kingdom Metazoa; phylum Chordata; class Lepidosauria; order Squamata; family Sphaerodactylidae; genus Euleptes; species Euleptes europaea. Next base: position 83,265,501 of record NC_079317.1, read on the forward strand.
ATAAAGAAGATGCATTAATTGATAGCCATCTAGCTGCCCATACAAAATTCACCCCATGGTTCAAACTGATAAAAAGACCATTTTAGGGGCCCCTACCTGGCAGACATCACAACATACAGCCTCAGAGCAGCCCTTACATTGCTGCGTTTCCAAACTATGCCCACGGAGCTACTTGCAGGCCATTTTTTTAAAGAAACCTCTGGCTCCACGCATATATGTGGTGGTTCAGTAAAAAATCTCCCCCATTACGTTCTGGCTTGTCCTTTATATACTGAGACCCAGAACAAGTTTTTGGCCAACATTCTTTCAGAGTCACAATTATCATCTGATGTTGACAGATTAATTTATTTGTTATCAGATATGGACCCTTATATTTCCTGGAAAATGGCACTGTTTGGCTGGGCAGCCAAGAAAATCAGGGCGAAGAGATCACGAAAGGTGGTAAAGCTGGATAGAGCAGAATGGGAGTATTTTAATTTCTTAATTTTCGTATTCTTTTAATGATTCTGGTTTTGTATATTTTAATTTGTTGTTATATTGTTTTAGATTGTAATGGCCTATGGCCTTATACAATAAACCTGATCTGATCCTAATTCCATCAGCCAGAACTTGTCTTGAGCCTGGTAAGTGATGGGCTGCCAATGGGGTGATTGCAGAATGGGAGCAATATGCATGCTCCTCCTAGCTCTTGATAACCAAGCTGTGGCATTCTGTACTCACTGGAGTCTCCAAGTTGACTTTGAGGAGAGACCTACCTAATAGTCTAGACTTGATCAGATGCGCTGCGTCAAGGTAGGTTCCATGCTAAACTGAATTGGAAGAAAGTAATTTTTTGGTAGCTGCATTAACTCCCTTCTCCAACAGCAATGCTGAGTTCTGTATAACCCCCCCCCCAGGCTCTTAACTGAGTCAACAAGGGTCAGTTGAACACCATCAAAAGTGGGAAGCACAACGTCCTTCAAGATTTCTGCTTTCCTAACCAGCATCACATCTGCATTGTCTGGGTTCGTTTCAATTTGCTCACTTTCATCCATGTAAGGTTCAGTATCTCTATCTCATCATCAAGAAATTTGGATAGAGAGATAACAGAGCTGGGTGTCATCAGCACTTTGATGACATCCAATTCCAAATGTAGGAATGATTTCTCCTAAGGGCTTTACATGGAGGTTGAATAACATGGAGCCTCACAAGACAGTTCCCACATGGAAGACAGCTGGTCTCCAACAGCAATCCTTTGAGTCCAATCCACCAGGAATGAAGTGAATACCACTGGATGTGTACAGGAATTAGGATTGCCAGCTCCAGGTTGGGAAATACCTGGAAATTTGGGGGATGGAGCCTGAAGAGGTGGGATTTGGGGAGGAACTTCAATGTGGTCATACCATAGAATCCACCTTCCAAAGCAGCCATTTTTTTCCAGGTGAACTAATCTCTGTCATCTGGAGATAAATTGTAATCCAAGGAGATCTCCAACCATCACCTAGAGGTTACATCCAAATAATTACAGCACCAGGCTCATATGTACAAAGCTTTTATTATATACAAATCCAAAATAGGACAGACAATGCGGCATTGTCAAAAACACCAAGACACTACACGATAACAAGTTGTCACTCTCTCTTAACACAGCAATCACATACTTCAATATCATGAAGCGGAATAATACAACAAAATTATGAACCAAAATTATATATTATAAGGATAACTTGTGATCGGGTGTGTGAAAAATCAGTTCGCGAAACTAGAAAGAGCAATTCAACCCAGCTCGCCTCCATGATTTGGTCATGCGCAGTCAGTCAACTCTAGAGTATGCATTTCTCTCTTTATTGTAGAAGAAATGCTTCCTCCAAGTCACTACGTTCTAATTACACAAGCCAGCACCTCTGTTTTTATTAGCACACCACTACACAATCCTAGCAATTATTCATAGAAGTATGTACAGAATGAAGTTAGCATGCTTACACTATGGGGATTAACGCATGGGCAGAATGTTCTTGGTTCGCTCCTCCCTTATCTCACAATATTTTATTCCAAGACAGGATAGTCAAACGCATGATGCTAGTCCATCCCACTATAAGTCCGAAGCAAGTAGCTGCTGGAGGCTCCCCGTGCGTTTGAGCCACCCATATAATGTGGGATAGTAGTGGAGTGACTGGCGTGTCATTGCCCAAGGATTGGCTGAGGGGTTATCCAATCAAAGGCCGATTCTCCCCCTTTTTTTTCTTGGGACACCAGCGTTCTGGTATACTATCGTGACGGTGTGAAGCACCCCCCCTACAGGGCTGGTCGGGGGGCATCTGTCTGGCCTGGAGAGGGTCGGGGCTTGAGGCGCCTCTTCAGCCTCAGACCAGTCCGAGGGAGAGTCTGAGCTTTCCTACTAATCAGTAGCAACACTACTAATCAGACTAGCCTTCTGCCTGCATTGATAGCCTTTATCAGTTGCTATAAAAGAAAACAGAACAGTAAAAAAGTACAGAACAGTAAAAAAATAACTGGTTCATAGTTATTTGTTTTAAGAACATTCCAACAACCTAAGGCTTGTGAAATAAGAATTTATTTGTTGCATCTTTGCCACAGTTACTGGCATTACTGTTTTCTAGACATTTGCAAAGTACTCAGTTTTTAAAACTATTTACAGCACTATTTATGAGGAAGCCAAAGGAGAAGTCTTTAAGAATTAGGACAAAATCCATCAAGCAACTCTTGGCCATATGAAATTTCTAAATTATTATGCTCAGATGCAACAGGATATTTTATGTGTTGGCACTAGGGCTGCCAGGTCCCCTCTCTCCTCCGGTGGGAGGCTATGGGGCTACATTTGGAATTGTGTGTGTCACTTCCGGTGCCGCCTCGCGAGGGGCCTTTTCCTCCACTTAAACTAAGAGGAAAAGGCCGGAAGTGACGCACACGCGGTGTGTGCGCGTGTGCACATTTGCCCGCCGAACCTCAGGTGGTCAGCGGGCAGAGGGGTGAATTGCCGGGGGTTTGCCCACTACCACCAGGCACCTGGCAACCCTAGTTGGTACATGATTGGTCAGTTGACTGTATTAATCATAATAAATTTGAAATTTGATGCAACAGGATAAGGTGATAGAATCCTAAATCCTGAGGTGTAATGGACTTCGCTGCTTCAGGTTGGAAATAGCCCAACATAAAGTATCCTGAAAGAAGAAAAACAACACAGGGGCAGTTTTGCATTGATATGTGGAGTCCCACAGTGCATCTTTCCAACACAGGGACTCCTCATGCCAATGCAAAGTATCTCTGATGCAACCCATGGAGGAAGGATTGCTGGATCACTGAATCTGGAAGCTTCACATTGAGATACAAAGTGTAGACTACATCAGGGACATGCTTGGGGTGTGCTTGGCTTCTGTATCTTAATGCAAAGCTCTCAGATGCTGCATTGAGTCAGCAAAAATACTGCCCACCTGCTGCACTGGGAGCACATCAGGATGTGAGGTAGGGCCACACCAAAACCCCTTCTCCCAGCATCCAAAACCTTTGTTGATTCCTGGAGGAGGCCTGAGACCTTCTTTGGAAATTATTTGCAGTGCATTTCTGACCATTGAGGGAGAAAGCCCTTAGGAGGCCAGGAAGGGGCTGCACCAGCTTTGGGGTCCCCCACGCCAATGCTGGCAGAGAGGCCCGGACACCAGTCTCCGGGTGCTGCCATGGCAGCGCCACCCTGGGACACCGGCAGGGCATCCCATCACTGTAAATGCCCGTGCCAGTGTTCTGGGGGGCGTTCCAGTATCCCAGAAGGCGTTCCTGGGGTGGGGTGGGGGGAGGAGCTGCCGTTAGGCAGCCTCTTGTCCCCTTTTGCCCTGGGTATGCCAGCGGTGAGAAGAGCACAGACTTCGTATTCGAGAAGAGCACAGCCTCGCAATGGGATGAAAAGCCCCATTTTAAGAGAAAAAAGCCTTTTAAAGGCTTTTTTGAGCTGCTGGCAGCCGTGGAATGGCTTAGGAGGCGCTGCAACAGTACCTCCTCCCCATGGTCCCCAACCGCCGGCAGCTCAGGAATGCGCTGTTGGTCTCCCACTGAAAGCCATGGTTCTGGCCCACATTCCAGTGAGAGCAGAGTTCTGTCTTATCAATAATTCTTTCCAGTATAAATTTGACTCCTTTGGGCTGGAAATTAACTTATGAACAACACTATGCAAAAGAGAAATAAAGAAAATAATAGAAAAACAATGTTTTAAAATCTATTCTTCCCCTTCTCTCTATTGCTATTAAAAATGCGATTACTGTGAGGGTAATTTTCTTTCCAATGAAGGCAATAACATTTTAATAGTGCTCACTGAACCCCTTGAACCTTCTGTGCACTTTTAATCAAAATGCACCAAGGTCATTAAGGTGTTGTCCCACTAAATCTTTGTATGATGTACATGTTAAATGGGAAACTCCACTTAGTGGAGAAGAGGAGAATGATAAGGACTTAAGCCCTTAAAAGAGATCTTCCAATTTCACCCATGAATTATTTTTATTGACTCCCTTTGGTGCAGTGCTTTTCAGAGACTGGGTGCATCTTTGCCCTAATTCCACTGTACTGCTTTGCATCAGTGCCTCAGTTTCCATGTTCTGCATGGTAACACCGAAATAGAGTGCTGCGTACAAACCTTCCACCCACCCCCATTGATAGTATTGAGTGTAGCCCACAGTGCAAGCTTTCAATCACACAGGGACAGAGTCTGCATCATTTTCACCTTCAAAAAAAAGGTTTGAGTTTGGGAAGAGTGTATGTGGGGGGTGGGAGGGTAGAAATGAAAAGAAAAAACACCAAAACTGACTTTGTGATCATGTGTCTTTTCTTGAAACCCCAAGCAACATGGAGAAGAAGGGGGGGACACAAGACAAGTGGGTTAACATAACATCTGGCTTCTGCTGCATTCCACCAACAGTACAGGTGCTAGGAGTAGTTCCTTTGCTCTCCTTCTATCTCCACCAGCCTCAAGCTGTGCTGCACCACTGTTTTAAAGTCCAGATAGCCTTGTAAATGCTACACATGTCTTGCCATGCTCGAGTCTGCACTGTATATGAAGTTTTTGTGGATGGAAAGAAAGCAGTGTTGAGAGTGAATCTACATGGCCTTGTCTGAATAATATCCATGCAGGTCTTCTGAGGAGGATGGTCTTTCAAAACAGGACAGAAATTTACCGGAATCCTGTAAAGAAATATTAAGAATATTGAGAAGAATATGTTTTATGGACATGGATATTAAAGACATATTATACGGACTTACACATTGATGGTTACTTACATGTTTATTTACAATTGCTCAAGTGCAAAGATTCAATTAATATTCAGAGTTGTACGTTCTAATAGTGTACCCCTTCATTGTTTATGCATTACACACAGGGGATATTTGTGATCAATGTTGTTTTTTGTAACATCTGTTACATGTATTGTATACCTTGATGAGTAATTTAGGAATGAAGGCAGCAGCTTTTGCTTTTGTGTAGCACTTGAAATACTGGTGCGTGAATTGAATTGTTTAGCCTGGGTTGCTCTGTTTTGGTTTGTAACCTCCAGGTGGTGGCTGGAGATCAGTTCACCTGGATAAAACGGTCGCTTTGGAAGGTAGATTCTATGGCATTATACCATGCTGAGGTATAATACCCTCCCCTCCTCAAACCCTGCCTTCCTCAGGCTCCACCCCCAAAATCTCCAGTTATTTCCCAACCCAGACCTGGCAACCCTATCAATGAAGCTGCTGGCCTACTTGTATGGCCTCTTCTACATGGTAGACTGTCACCTCCCCCTGAAAATGACCTTGTTCTTACCCCTGTAGTTGTATTTGCCTGTCAAAGACTAGCTAAATGCATTGTTTGTTTGTTTGTTTGTTTGTTTAGATTAAATATTGTATTTTTCCTTGCCCATATACAAAGCCCAAAGCAGCTCCCAACAGATTGATAACTCAATACAACACATTTTTTAAAATCAGGAAAAACAATGAACATCTGTATTTCCAGTTATCTCATACTTCTTTTGGTATCTCAACAAAGATGCTTCCTGGGTAAATTACAGTGCCATCCTAGACAGAAATCAATGGACTAAGAATGGTGTAACACTGCTTAGGATGGCATCACTAATAACATGCAGATGTAACCAACTTAAAGGCCAATTAATTTAATTAATGAAAAGCCTTCAATCATTTGGCAACCCTAATTGAAATCATATTCCCCTATACAATCTCAAAAAGGTTTTTTATAAAATGTACTTGTTAGGGAAGAATATATAATGTTCGTTGGGAGAGAAAGCGGCATGATATAGCCCGATCTTGTCAGATCTTGGAAGCTAAGTAAGGTCTGTCCTTGGAAGGGAGACCACCAAGGAAGACTCTGCAGAGGAAGGCAATGGCAAACCACCTCTGCTGAACCTTTGAACCTGATGGACAGCTCAGTTCACAAATGCCTGCGGGATGGGGGCGACCCCTTTGTGGGGCCATAAAATAGGGTCCCCTGTCCCAAGACTGTTGAAGGAGCGTCCCTTGCAGCCACTCTACAATTTTGGGGACTCTACCTCCAAAAACGCCCCCCAGGAGCTTTGAAAATAAAACCATTGACTATAATGGCCCCAAATTTTTCAAGCAACCCAAAAATAAGCCAAACACCCATATTTACTGGTATGGGTATTCGACTAATTTCAGGTTTACCGAAAAAATGGGGTCAAAAAAACCTGAACCCATAATTTACTGGGAAAACATTTTTTTTGCACAACCCTACTTTGCACTCATGGAATAATTGTTGACTTTAGAGACATGGATGCTATGTTCTAGAGTAATGAATTTTCATGAGAACAATTTCAAATCCTATGGAAGCAAAATGCTTTTACAGATGAAGCTATCCCAGAGAGTCAAAATAAGGAGGAAGGGAGAAAAACAATTTTAGGGGGGAAAAAAACATTAAAACAAATGCCTTTAAATGTCAAATCAGTGTTCATTATGCTTTCAATGATATTTTTCCTTCCAGACTTAAAATTTTACATTTTGCCCCCCAACTCTATCCCCAGTGCAACTATCTGAGGATCGTTTCTGCTAGCAAATATGGCATTGACTGTGTGACTCATCGGCTTTCAGCACATCCATTGCACAACTCTCAGAGGATGAAAACTGACCACCTAATTATGAGAAATGTACCAAATTAGCAGAAAGCAATCCAGCAGCTTGGCTAGAGAACAGATAGTACCATCAGCTGACCATTCGTTTTATTTTCATTTGGCAGCTTTGTTTCAAAGAAGATGCCAACAAAATACTTGTGTGGATTGTACCAAAAAGTAGTTCCCCCCCCCCACCCTTTCAAAAAAGATTCTCTTAGCACACTGTAGTACAATGCTTGCATTTAATTATTTAAGAATAGTTATTATTTTAACATTATAAAAAAGTATAATATCTCTATGCAAATGCCCTCTATTCTGTATTTCTTTCAGCCGGGTTTATTTCCATCTTTAGAGTGTGGTTGGATGGGAAAACGACCACATCTTTTTCACAGTGCTGCACTGTGGAGGTTTCCTACTCAAATCCAGAGCAGCTTGCCATCTCTGAGAAGATGAGGCAGAAAGAATAAGTAGAGCTGAATTTTTCTGATACCGCTTCATCCTATTGGGAAAGGAGATGCTTAAAAGCTCACAAAGACAACTCTTTTTTAGCCTGAGCATTATCACACCAAAGAGAATGGGTTAACCCATTGTGTACATTTGGGGAAGTTTCCCCCTCCCCCACAGAGAACATTGACAGTATGTCCTCCCTTGGTTTGCAGCTTGAAGGGTGCTCCTTAGGACAAGCTTAGCTGTATGATTTTCAGCCTTCAAGGTAAGAAAAATAAGGGCAGAATTAGACGTTATCTTGGCATACATGTATTCCAAAATCTACATCTGCTAAGGTAATTGGAATTGCAGTGTCGAGAGTCATTTACAGGAAGGAGTTAGCAGGAAGCAGTTACAAGAAGTAGTCATTTACAGGAAGCAGTTAGTTTTGTACCTACTGATTCTTCCCTGCAAATGCCCCCATTCTGTTTTTCTCTCATCCATTTTTATTACCATCTTCGGAGTCCGGTTGGATAGAAAAGCTCAAATGGGCTGGGGGCATTGATAGGGAATAACCCATTAACAGGCATAGAATAAACAGCCCCTGCCATTCACTAATTCTTCCTTGCATGTGCCCCCCTCTCCTGGGAGACATTAATGGTGACAGACATTCCTACTACAAGGCCAGATCATATTCTAAATCCTCTGTGTAAGTCCCCACTCATCTCCTGCTTCTTTTGCTCTGCTGGTGATTTTCTTCTTCTTTTGCATTTGATTGTGTTTGGGCACATTTGCATTTCGTATCATGTGGAATTCAGTTTCCCTTTGTTGCAACTTACAAGCAAATAAGTCTGAAAAAACATGCCCAACTGCTTTAAAACTTGCTGGAACCCAGGTTTCCAAGAGTAAAATGAAATGTTAATAATACGAATAATTTAACTCTTTCCATATTATAGCACAATAAAACAATCTATATTCAAATATTAACAAGAATTATTATTTTTCTGATATGGTTTCTGCAAAATGTACTGTTTGTTCTGAAACAAGGCCTTCTAAAAAGATACTTCACAATAAAATCTTAAGACTTTACATTCAGCGAAGACGAATAATATTGCAAACGGATAGACTGGTCATGCTGGCTTCACAAAGTGGAGGATTTGTCAATTAAATAAGTTCATCTGTAAACTCCTTATCAATGAAGGCCAAGCAATTACTGGAAAATATACTAAAAGGACACACACAAATCACAGTTATTAACTGATTAATTAGGGAATGTGCACATACCATGCAATCCTGAAGGGACGGCGAAGCGCCACAGAAGCCACTGTCTGTGCCACTGTCTGTGCCACTTTGCACCATGACTAGTGGCAGGGACGCTGGCACAGGGGGCACTTACACCAGCGGCAGGGAGCAACTCAGCATTGTGGGCCTTGGCCACCGGCACTGCTGTGCGGGCAGCAAAATCCTGGAAACGAGTGCTTGCACAGGAGTTGGGAGGCATCGGGGGGGGAGTTGCTCCCAGGGGTGGAGCTAACGTTAGTCAGCTCCCAAACCCCTTTTGGCCCGGGAACATCCCTCTATGCTGCAGTGTTTCTATGCCAACAAAATGGCTGGCATAGCCCCTTGAAACTCAATGGGGGTTTAGCGCAAGGGCATTTTAAATTCCTTTTTTCCTGGCCGGGAAGCCTCTCAGGAGGTGGTGCAGCTGCACCATTTCCAGCCATCGACTATCTATCCCCCCTTCAGGAATGGGCTGCCAACCTCTAGGTACTAACTGGAGATCTCCTGCTATTACAACTAATCTCAACTGAGTACTTAATATTGACCTTAGGATATGCTCTAATACCCATTCCATAGGGCCTCAAAATGTTCCTGTAATTGGTAGGGTTGCTAACCTTCAGGCAGTGGCTGGAGATCTTCCACTATTACAACTGATCTCCAGCCGATACAGATCAGTTCACCTGGAGAAAATGGCCACTTTGGCTATTGGACTCTATGGCATTGATGTCCCTCCCGTCCCCAAACCCCGCCCTCCACAGGTTTCACCCCCAAAATCTCCCACCGGTGGCGAAGAGGGACCTGGAAACCCTACTTCAGGAATGGGCTGCCAGTAGGACATGGGAACATAAGACCCTGCTAACATTCCCTTTGGCTGTAGATTTAAAATAATGTCACAAATTTTAGGAAGAAAAGAGAGCTGGATGACCAAGAAGTGCCTGGTTGTCTTATAGAGTCCAATGATAGACAACAAGGAGGAGGTTAAGTTAAAAGCAACAGTTCTTTATTTAGCTAAACACAGACCTGGGGTGAAATAACCACAGATAAGATGCAGGGTTACTCACCAGAGAACAAAGGAAACTCAGTATCATTTATGCATTCGAATGGGGCAGGCCCATAGCTGCTGACAAGCAGATTGATACACAAAAGCACCAATATACGTTAGGTGTCTACTCCACGCTAATTAGCATAGCCTATAGATATTGCCCAAAGGCGTTCACTGAGCGAATGCTTGATCTCGTGAGTTAGGAAGTAGAAAACACATTCCTAAGGATAGAGGTAATTCAGAGACAGATTTCTCTACTGGTGAGAGGCAGTATCAAGCACAGTGTATGATTTCTTGGCTCAAAGGCTTCTGGATGCCAACTTCCCCAAAGCTTCCATGTGTGTGCATATGAGTACATAGTATTTTATACCAGCCCTTATATCTGGGCATTACAACCTTTCTCAATTATGTAACTATGAATTTCAATTAACAGGGAGTTCATATGTGGGCATCTGGCTGCCAACAAATTGCATTTGTATCTAGTGCTGGAAGGAAACGCAAACACTATTTTACGATAAATTTTAGCTCATTGCTCACAAAATACAACAGAAGCTGGACAAGTTGCCCACATCTCCATTTTACTGGGATATTGTGGCTCTTTTATCAAGATTCTGTGTTTAATATTCTCCTCACAGACACAGCTGATACTGAAGGGAATATGCAGCCTTAATGAAACAGAACCTAAGGTTGATAAGTTAGTAAAACACGTACACACACACAATAAAGAACACAAGAGGGTAATGGATTTCTGGAATGGCAAACACTTCCTCTAAAGCCATGCCCAAATAACTCTTCTGGTTTTAATTTTATCTTGATTCCGCTTTCATAACAACAATTCCATTGAAACATTATAGTTTATAAAATTAAACATACAAAAATAATGCAAGAGTTTGAAAAAAGAGATAAGAAAAAAAAGATATGTAGCGACAGCCAAACAGCTTAAATTAATGCATATAAATAATTACAGACATAAAAACAGTAATGCAGAATTAATAGAACAAAACCCCTGTGTGGTTCATACGCACTGAGTTATGCCATCCAAAGACACTGTGTGTTAGAAATGAAAACCACATTCCTAAAAACAGTTGCTTCAATTACGGTTTGTAATTATTTGCTTATTAAAATATTTATATCCCTTCTTTCCCCATGGCTCAAGGCTGTGTACAAATCACAATTCAGAATATACAAAAAAGCCAATCCAATCCCCTGCCCTCACCACCACCACAAAGATGCCAGCAGTCTATGTGTGTGTGTAAAGTGCCTTCAAATCACAGCCGACTTATGGCGACCCCTTTTGGGGTTTTCATGGCAAGAGACTAACAGAGGTGGTTTGCCAGTGCCTTCCTCTGCACCTCAGCCCTGGTATTCCTTGGTGGTCTCCCATCCAAATACTAACCAGGGCTGACCCTGCTTCTGAGATCTGACGAGATCAGGCTAGCCTGGGCCATCCAGGTCAGGGCCAGTAGTCTATAACTATTAAAGCCCTGGCACATAAAATGGCTTTGCATCATCTCTTGAAAATGGAAGTCAAAGACAGACTTTCATTTCAGTGGGTGAACTAAATTTCAGAGTTGGCTTATACCCATTTTTGAGCACAGAATGCAAGCCTAGTGGGTCACAGAGCAAATCCTGTGATCTTCCAAAGCCTACATCTTCAATGTGAACTATGACACGCTCAGGATATTTAAAATTTTGTTTACAGGGCAGAGGAAAACATATTTAACCATGTGCACAATCTATGTGTGATGCCAGTCCTGTGTGTGAACCAACCAGAGTTGCCACATTACATTTATGGTTCCAAATTAGGGTTGCCAGTGTGGGAGGAGAAGGACTGACAGCATGGTGAAATGGGAAAAAAAAGAGATAGACACACAGAGAGAAGTAACAACAGTAGCAGAGGGGAAGGGGTGACAGTAGCAATGGCCGAAATGGAAAGAAAAAGAGACAGAAGCAGAGAGAAGGAACAACAGTAGTGGGGGGGGGGCAATGGTGGGGTGAATAGGATGGCTGCCCCAACAAGTTCCTTGCAGAAAGAGAAAACAGTGGGGGGAGGAAATAATAAGCCCCCACAAGTACTTGCAGGTTCCTTCTTGTAATCATATAAATTTAATAAATAAATACGTTGGGGTAATTGGCTTAATTTCCTTTCTCCAAAGCATCTATTGGTGACTTATAAGTAGTGTCAGCTTACAATTACAATTAGAAGTTGTATATTACGTTCGGTCATTTGTTACCCTGTTTCCAGAAATATTTATAGCAAACAAGAAAAAGAAAAGCAACTGAATGCCTTTCATTAATTGCATGTTTCTCAGTATGTAGTACAATCCTATTCTAGTCCCACGTTGTTACACAGGGCTTATTCCTAAATAGTTGTGGATAGGATTACAACCTTAGTCTTTCCCTAGAAAGTTGGGGAAATCTTTCTTAACTCTTTACTCATCTGAAAAGACAAACAGTTCATTTGTGCTCATAGAAATACATATTTTGATTGCTTGCATCTTTGCAGAAGAAGGTTGAAATTCCAGCACTATAATGTACAATAGAAAGACATCCGCCTGCATATATTTACTAAAGGTATAGAGCTTCCAATTTGCCATTATTATTTCACAATTTTATCCACCACGGTTTCTAAACTAGAGTGCTGTCTAGGGCTGTCAGTTCGGATTCGGCAGAATTTGACCCTTGTGGGTTTGGTACGTGCCGAAGTCCGAACTCCCCCGCTTCGGATCCCCGGTAATTCGGGGGGATCCGGAGTTCGGGGGAAAATTCGTCCGAAGCGCGCCTTCAGGGATTCCCTGAAGGCGCGCGGGGGCCCTTTAAACTGATCTGAGCCTCCCAGCTGGGAGGCGCAGATCAGTTTAAAGGGCAGCCCGCCCCCCTTCAGCGGGCTCCGCTGGAGAGGCGCGGGCTGTCATTTAAACTCATCTGCGCCTCCCGGCCGGAGCCCACTGGAGAGGCGCGGCTGTCATTTAAACTCATCTGCGCCTCCCAGCTGGGAGGCTCAGATCAGTTTAAAGGGCAGCCCGCGCCTTTCAGCGGGCTCCCCTGAAGGGGGGCCGAATTGGCCAAATTTATTCGCGAACTCCCGAACTCGCTGAATTCGGCCCCCCCGGTTGCCCCCCAGTTTTGTGTTCGGATCCGTCCGAACAGAAAATCACCGAATCAGGGGAAATTCGGTTGATTTTCAGTTCGGACCGAACCGAATTGACAGCCCTAGTGCTGTCTTTGAAGCATCCATATGGCACTGTCCCCTAATTGCTCACGTTCTGTGTTTTCCCCATCCTTAGTGCACTGTTTCTCAAACCTGCTTTACTGTGATCTTTTTGGATAGAACACAGGCCAAGAGCATTAGCACACTCTTTGAATAGGTTATTTTCCTTCTGTCGGTACTTCCTGGCCATCATTTCCCCTGGAGATAGCATTATAACACTATAATACTATACCAATCACCATTTTGCATGGGTAGTTTGCATTGTGATCACCACCGGACTAACTCAGGGCTTGGTGGGAATTATGCATGATTTTTCTGACCTTCAGAAGTCACTTCGTGCTCCTCCTGCATTTTTCCTGGGTTTTCAGGATGCTGTTTTGCCACAAGGTTAAAGTCTGCCTCGGTCCCAATTCGATCACTAATCCTGTGCATAGGCTTGCTTCAGGTTTATCTCCCCATGCCCATTCTCGCTTCTCCCTTCCCCTTGTCTTTCCTCCTCATCAACCCCTCCCCTCGGAAGCCCCTTAGGTTAGATTTAGTTAGATTTAAGACATCCTTATACACTCTTGCAGTTATTTGGATTTTTGAAAACTGTAGGGAAAAATACTCTCATGAGCTATATTAAAGGCACAATTGCTATGTAGAATAGAAGGCTGGCCTTAACCTTTGCAATCCCTGACCATAGGTACCCCTTCACTCAATGCCCAAATGGCTTGTGCACAACCTGAGAGAGATGGAACATGAATTTTGGCAACAAGAGCATTTAGTGTGAACTAAGTCCAACTACTTGTAATAGAGATGTGTAACAAGACCCATGTCTATATGATGTCAGGTGACAGTTGTGAGGAATCCTGTCTATATCTATTTAACACGACGCACAAATATATTATCGTCCTAGTAAATTAATGTATGGAGTACCTTGGTACTGTTGGAAATGTCCTAATACTGCTGCCAGTGTCACCGTTTCCTTAAGACCCCCCCCCAAAAAAAAAAACACTACAGTTTTATTTTCCTTGGAGAGCTATAAGCATCTTCTATAACCTTACACTTCTAATCAGCAGTACTTTCAGTGATATCACAGTTATTTCTCCAAATTGCCTTTGTTCCGCTGATAGTTTTCCACAGTATCTGTTATTCTGAGTCACTGTCATGCCACGAAGAAGCATAATTACATACTGCAAGACGCTCTTGATAAGAAAATAAGAGGGGGGGAAGCAAGATCAAAAAACACCTGAAGTTAATTTAAATTAAGACTAAAGTATAGGCGGCAAAATGCTGTAATTATTTCCAGAAGTTACATTTTAAAAAAAGGACTGAATGTTCTATTGCACTGGTTAATTTTAAACCAAAGTACATTATAATTAATTTACACTTATGACAATTGACAGATGAGTGATTATTGTCTCAACAAAAAAAATGGCTTCGAAAGGTTATTTATCAAAAATTTACTTTTATGCTTGATAGCTCTATATTCTAGCTACTCTTCACAGCACCAAGACCTCTGTCTTCATTCCAATAACAATTGATATAGAAATTGCATTAATGAACATAATGTAGGTTGGGCAAACAAAGCGGAAGCATACCATTATAGTTCTTTATTTCTAATGTGACAAAGTCTTGTGGTTGAGTTAAGGAAGTGTGTAAAATACTGTAGAGGTGTATCACATCTATGTTTCAAAGCAAGAAACAGTTCCAAAACGTTGGTGAGGTGATTAAAAAGAAGTTGTTGTATATTTGGAATAGGGTTGCCAGGTCCCTCTTCGCCACTGGTGGGAGGTTTTTGGAGTGAAACCTGAGGAGGGTGGGGTTTGGGAGTGGAGGGACTTCAATGCCATAGAGTCCAATTGCCAAAGCAGCCATTTTTCTCCAGGTGAACTGATCTCTATCGGTTGGATATTAGTTGTAATAGCAGGAGATCTCCAGCTAGTACCTGGAGGTTGGATAAAGATAATGGTATCAAGCTCAAAATGGTATGCAAAAGTGTTATATTATTTACAAGTGCAGATGTTATACAGAAATACAAAGAATATGTAGCATAAAGCTACTCAAAGAAAGCAAATAATTTTCAAAGGTAAGTACAATGACTTGTAAAATACTTTCAAAGATAAGTACAATGACTTAGTTATTTCTCTTTACAGAATGAAATAGTGGCGCTTGAGAAAGACGTAGGCATGCCTCTGCTGGAGCGTTTCCAAGCCCCCCACCCTGTTCACAGCAGCTGTCCCTCTGCTACCACTTCATGGCCTCCTAGGGCCTCTCCCAGCCCCCACCTCTCTGTCCCTGGAGGCTGCCTCACCTTGGCTGCCTCACCTTCACCGGGGCTGCCTCCTTTCATCCTGAACTTCCTCCCCACCACCTCCTTCCCTCCCCAACCGCCTCTCAGCTGCTCTGTGACTGCCTTTTGACAGCTCTGGCAGCTGGAGCAGGCCCTTCTCCCCCACCGGCACTGAAGGTCCTTTCTAGCCCAGCCATCTTTTTCTCCAGCCCGACCATCGAGGGTGCAATAATCATCCCTCACCCCACCCTGTAGCAGCACTTATTGAGTTCCATGAGAGGCATTTCTGTGCAAGCACAAACAAAAGTGCTCCATAGGTTCATTTTGTAATACCCCCAGCCTTTTTTTCTTACTTTCAGATATTTCTGCAAGCCTGGCCGGGGGGGGGGGGGTTGTCGCGCACAGCTTGTCTGGACTTCAGGAGTTTACCTGGTAGCAACTTCACACCACGCAGTTCTGCTATGTACAGTTTATTTACAATATTTACACAGAGTCCTTTGGCTGTTAACATTCACAGCTCTGAGCATCAGCATGCTCCGCCAGCACGTATATTTCAGGCAAGAAGTAACTTACATTCACTACACAGACTTATATACACATTTATGACCAATCACAGTTCACTTGAGATGAGTCATTCTGGAAATCCCCATTCCTGGCTGTACAAACTGGATCAGACCAGCATACTCACATGACTTAGCTGTCACTCTGATCAGTATGATCTGTTTAGCAAACTGCAGACTAGCCATAACTTTGACATATGTTGACAGGGGTTTCCCCCAGGTTTGCAGGAAAACCTTACTTCTGTGTAAGTGAACCTTATCCATGGATTTAGAGATCTGCAGATTTAGCTGTTAGAATATATGAGGAGGAGGAGGAGTTGGTTTTTATAAGCCAACTTTCTCTACCACTTAAGGGAGATTCAAACCGGCTTACAATCACTTTCCCTTCCCCTCCCCACAACAGACACCCTGTGATGTAGGTGGGGCTGAGAGAACTCTAACAGAGCTGTAACTTGCCCAAGGTCACCCAGCTGGCTTTGTGTGTAGGAGTGGGGAAACAAATCCAGTTCCCCAGATTAGCCTCCGCCGCTCATGTGGAGGAGTGGGGAACCAAACCCGGTTCTCCAGATCAGAGTCCACCGCTCCAAACCACTGCTCTTAACCAGTACACCACACGAATAAAACTCAGGAAACTCCAGGAGACATACACAGGGTTTGATCAATTTTTATGGCATACTTTTTCAAGAGTTGGCCTTAAAGTGTAAATTCACAATAGGATATTGTCGAAGGCTTTCACGGTCAGAGTTCATTGGTTCTTGTAGGTTATCCGGGCTGTACACACTTGACACTGAGAGACACTGTCCTTCAGTGTTACTACTCTGAAGATGCCTGCCACAGCTGCTGGCGAAACGTCAGGAAAGAAAATTCCAAGACCACGGTTACACAGCCCGGATAATTCACAATAGGATATTTTACTTCTGAGAACTGCCATTTCAATATTCGAGGTTTTCTTGGATATTGGAAGACATTCCAATCTAGCTTTTTTTTCCCCAGATGCAGGAGGCTCCATTGCCTACATGTGTCTGCCCACCACACAGAACAGTTTCCTCAGCTTTTTTAATGGGTGAAACTGATTGATATGTATATGTGCATGTCTGCAGTTTGGCTTTTCCCATCACAATGCAAGGGAATTTCTGCATCTACTACAGCAAGAGCAGAGCAGGCTGATTTACAGAGGGAAAGGAATCCCACCTGCAAATTCTCACAGCTGTTGGGGTGGAGGCACCACCTCCGCTTAGTTATCTGTAGATTTTGCTTGAGTGGCAGCTATACTTCTTGTGGGACTCCACTGCTCAAAGCTGGAGGTATAAGCCCCGCAGAATTCTTTGCATTATTTTCATGTATTCAATCCTGGGTGCCACCTGGTACAAGAGTGTGCACTCTGACAGATGCACTCCAAGCTTCCTTAGAACAACTTCCAGCTGTCACTTTGGCTGGCAGCCTGCTCTTGCTCAGCCTAACAGCCAATCAAATCTGTGAGTTAGATTGTTAACAACTGTAAGATCAGCGGGAATACAGCCTTCTAACCTCAAGCAAATTATTCAAGAGCATCCCAATGGAAACCCAAACATGTGGTTTCTAGATTATAGCTAAAGCATTCTGAGTGGTTTTGGTTATAAAATGTGTATTAAATTAGAATCATCACATTTTCCCCTCAGAATTTTTTCTTTAAAAAAACACACACTTAAAATATATTCACCGAAAGCAACAGAATAGACAAAGCACGATTTAAGCAGTAGCTTCAGAAAGCACTACAAAATAAGGCAAGAGAAATTCAGGGAGGGGGAAAAAACAGATTACCCAGAACAAGAATGGTTCATTGCCTTAGCAATATAGAAAAAGTCTTTGGGGACGGACAATATCAGCTCAATTTCTCAATCTACAAAATAAGAAAGACATATCCTCCAAATCAGCCAAACTTCCGTGCCAACTTGAAAGAAGGAAATCCGAATAAAAATGGAACATCCAATTCAATAAATAAGTAGTTGGAAATAAAGCTAGTCGAAACGCAAGCCTGTCACTTCTACTATGCTGAGACAGGAGTAGCACAGTACTGTGTTTTCCTCGTGAATGTATGTAGCTGACATTGATAAATAGACATCATGGTGGCTTTTCTACCTTCCCAGGCCTTTGGGTTCTGGAAGGGATTTAGCTGAGGGACGCAGAACAAAACTCTCCATATATTTGTATAATTGGAGGGGATCACATACACCAACTTTGCTGAAGCTAAGTAGATAAGGGGTCCTCGTCAATGCAGGAATTTTGGGAGGCTGATGTATGCTTCCTTGAGTTCCATGATTTAAGAAAGGAGAGATGTAAAAGAAACAAATACATATACTCCAGGA
Organism: Euleptes europaea; assembly: GCF_029931775.1. NCBI lineage: Eukaryota > Metazoa > Chordata > Lepidosauria > Squamata > Sphaerodactylidae > Euleptes > Euleptes europaea. The sequence continues at coordinate 83,283,741 of NC_079317.1, forward strand.
AAGACTATGCTGTGTGGAACATTAACAGCGCATTCCTGACCCTGTGGCAGCCAGGGGCGGTGTGGCAGAGGAGCCGCCGCGGCACCTCCAAAGCAGTTAAATTTTTCAATTTCAATACCTTTATTGGCATACCATCAAGCAGTCGATCAAATAAAACCAACCCTCTAAACATCATTTAACCTCCACCTCTTAACAATTTCATCAAAAAATGTAGCCACAGATTCAATAGTCTCAGAATCTCGGGAGGATAACAACAATTTGATCTTACTATCATCAGCTTGATCTACATGATTTGAGAGAAAGGGATCTAAAAGGACCGTACAAATTTCACAATAAAATGGACAATACAAGAGCATATGATCAATGCTTTCAATCTCCCCCCGGGCACATTTACACACCCTGGCAGAGTATGGAATTTTCTTATATCTCCCATATAAGGGATAGTAAGACAGGACAAGTACTCTGGCATGGAATTTGATATTCCCCATCGCAGCGGTGAGCATCTTCCAGAAGCTAGACTTCTACGTTCTTGCATTTCAACATCAATAATTCTTTGCTTGATCAAAGCATATGCTGCTCTCTCAGAAAGGAGCACCATATCCTCAACACTGAGCCCCAAAATATAAATTCTTTTCTCAATATAAGAAGACCATACAGATATTTCCGATTCAGAGAGCATATTAGCAACAAGGGGATTAGTACTACTCCTAAAATGTAGATGCAACCAAAATTTAATTGTTGTAATCCATGTTTTTGTCTCCAGTCGTCTTTGGTTTGTCTCCAAACATATAGCCGCAAAAGACACACATGCTGGAAGTCCTAACATTTTTCTTAAGAAATTAGACTGTAACCTCTCTACTGATTTGTTAAAAGCTGAAATCCAAATTGGGCATCCATACAGCAATTTAGCACTTATTTTATAGTTAAACACCCTAATGGCTGCAGGGATAAATTTGTTTCCCTTAGAATAAAAAAACCTTGTAATCGCAAGAACATTACTATTTATTGTTTTTAATACTTCCCTGTAGTGAGGAACCCAACTGCCACTAAAATGGAAATATACTCCCAGATATTTAAAAAAAATTACCTGCTCTATTTCCTCCCCCTTGAAATGCCATTTAGCCGGTTTCCACTTCTTCCCAAATACAATAATTTTAGATTTACCAAAATTTAAGGGCAGTTTATTCATTTCACAATATTCCAAAAAACATAAAATCTGCCTTTTCATCCCTATTTCTGTAAGGGAAAGAAGCACCGCATCATCCACATATAAAAGTATTGGTACATGGGCCATTCCTAATTTGGGGCTATGTCCATCAATACCTTCCAAAAAAGGGGCCAAATCGTTTAAAAAAGATTAAAAAGCAGTGGAGCTAAGATGCACCCTTGTTTAACTCCAATATTAATTGAAATTTTAGAGGTTAAATCTCCCTCCTTGGAGCACCTAACCTGACATGTATTATTGGTATGAAGTTTCTTAATCAAGAGAAGCAGTCTCGTCTCAATCCCCAGATCCTTGAGTTTCTTCCATAAAATATTTCTAGGAACCGAATCAAAGGGGCCCTTCAAATCTAAAAAAGCGGCAACTAAAGAAGGACCCTTCATTTCCCTATATTTATTCACCAGATGACTTAAGACAATACAATGATCTAAGGTTTACTTCCCATGAAAAAATCTGACTTGTTCATCCCCTAAAATTCGCTGACTAACTATCCATAGTTTAAGTTTATTAGCCAAATATCTTGCATACAACTTCCCAGTAATGGATAAAACACTGATTGGCCTATAATTGCTAAGTAGCTGGCGATCACCTTTTTTGAATATGGGAACCACTATAGCATTTGTCCAGGCTTCAGGTATCATACCCGTCCTATTGATAACAGTGAAAAGTGTAGCTAAAAACGGGGGGGGGGCACTCCGGAAAAGCTTTGATTACTTCAGGAGGGATAGTGTCTGGCCCGGGGGCTTTCCCTGATTTAATTTCTGTTATCAACAGCACAACCTCTGCCACCTGTACAGGGGGCCACTCGGGGCATTCATCCAATCTAACATCCAGTTCTTCTACCATATTTCTACTATTTCCCTGAAAGATCTTTACAAAATATTCATACCATGAGTTTGCTGTTATTGGGCTGGTTACATAACTATTTCTACCCTCAAAATCCGTAATCAGGGCCCAAAACCTCCTCGTATAATTATTTAATGTAGCTTGGACAAGGGGCTCCCAACATTTCTGTAAAAAGGCCTTGTATTTTTCTTTAAATAGCTGATGCATGATCATTTTCAGCTCAAAATACTCCTTTGGTGGATACCTTAATTCCGATTCCCTATACTGATGATAAACAGAGAGCAGCTGGCTCTTCATATTGTAACACTCACTATCAAACCACCCTCTTGAGGAAACTTTACCCACATGATGATGGTGCTTACCCTGGGGCTTCATAACATCAACATGCTGCATTGTAACTTTATCATAAGCCTGCAACAGCTCCAGGGTCTGATCTGTTTCCCTTGCTAACAAAACAAACTCATCTAAGGTGCTGCAGTCCAAGACACCGGCAACCAACTGAGCATTCTTACTAGACCAATATATCCTGGGCATCCTGTTTAACTTCTCCTCAGAGATCTTCCTCACATAATCACAATTATGAGGGGCAGCAGAGAAATCTAAGTCTAGGGCCAAGGGTAAGTGATCACTTTCCACATGTTCCATCACAGAAAAGGCTCTAACATTGTCCCTAAGGGCTGGAGAAATCAGCATATAATCCACCACCACGCTACAACCCCGAGTCGAGACTAAGTAAATTCTCCGGGGAATCGTAGGGAGGTAAACCATTCAGAATGTCCAAGGGAAACCTCAAACACAGTTGAGCTAAGCGTGTGCCAGCTTCATTAATTTGCAAATCCTTAGAGTTTCTCTGATTAAATAAACAATTAGTCGATAGCTCTTCTAGTGTAAGACCGAGGCTCCTGGCAAACTCCAATCCATTTTGACCCAGTCTGGCATTAAAATCACCGGCCATTATAATATTCACAGCAGGATATTTCTGTTCAATCTCCTCTAAATATTCCAAGAACCCATCCCATCTCTGAGACACATTTTCTTTATCTTGGCAGGGTGGTAAATACACGTTATTATTAAGGACCTCCCATAATTTTTTAACAGACAGGCCTGTGCCAGCTGTTTATAATCCTTTAAAGGGGTCACCACCAGATTACGGTTACCTTTCCTTTCCTTTTATCCCTTAGAAGCTCCTTGATCAATTGATCTTGAGCAGCATATATCTAGTGTTGGAGGGATATAAGGACTGAAACAAATCTTGCCACTGACAATGTAGCCTTGGGGTCCCTATCACTTAGTAAAAAAGGCATTATGTCAGTCACAGAGGCATTGGATTTGTATGTTAAAAGGGGGAAAATATAGTGCGATCGAAGTTCCTCGTAAAAGCGGCATTCCAAAAGGGCATGGGCTAATGAGTCAATAGAGCCAGAAGAGCAAGGGCAGATCCTGTCTGAGTATGGTATATTCAGAATTCTGCCCTGCATTACCATAGAAGAGTTAGCATTCAATCTAGCCAAGCAAAAAGCTCTACAGAGACGAGGAGTTGTTAGATAATATGTATAGGCAGGCAGACCACGTGGAGGGGGTATTCCGAAGAACTGGGATGAACAGACACGACGAGCATGAAAAGTAGTGCTGTTATAATCGAGCTCTTTAATGCACTTTTTAATTTTGGCAAAAGCTTCAGTTTTCCCAAGATCTGATAACATATCCTGCGAGAAACCCAACAAAGCCAGTTTCTCATCTAAGAGTTTTTTCCATGAGGATTTAAAAGGGTCATGCTTCAGAGAAGCTAGGAACCCCTCAGTGCTAAAGCACAGTTTAAGTTATAGTTTAAAGGCAGCCAACCACGCCCTAGCTTCAAGTGACATTTGGCCAAACTCGGAATGAAGAGTAACGCCAGCAACACATCGAGGGGCATTTAGTTTTCGTAAGAACTGAAGCAGTGGACGATCTATAGATTCATTGATGATTGTAATCCAGATGGCAACACCGAAGAGGATAATTGGGGTAATTTTCAGGTTAAAAACCTGAATAGCCCCTGGAATATATTTGCCACCTTTGGTGTGAAAAAAATTGACAATAGCACCAACCCCAGGTTTAATTTTGTTGGACACTGCTTTTTGATGGGCATTCCAATTTAGGTTATGGGAAAACAGAATGCCAAGGTAAACAAACTCCTTGACCTGGTCAACCTCAAAGCCATCTAATACCCAGCGAAAAGGAGGCATTTTTCTCCTCTTAGTGAAGATCATAATCTTAGATTTATGATGGTTTATTTTAAGACCTTCCCTAGAGCAGTACTCAGAAAAAGTTTGCAAAGATCTTTTCAAACCAATTATTGTGCGGGACAGGAGAACTGCATCGTCAGCATAGAGTAGAATCGGGGTGGGATGACTTGCAAGCTTTGGGGGGTGGCAAAACTCTGAGAAATTGGTTGCCATATCATTCAGGTATAGATTAAACAAGAGAGGAGCAAGGAGGCAACCTTGTCTAACTCCCTTGACCAGCTCAAAGGGCTCGGTTAGTTCTCCTTGGTTGCCAGATTACAGTTACAGGACCATAGCAATGAGAGTCCAGCTTGAAATTGGCCAAAGTGTTTAGTTTTAAAAGCTAGGAGGGAGATCACCATAAAGCCCCTTAAACAGATCTCAGAACGTGCCCAGGTTTCTTGCAATAAAATCACCTCAAACTTCCTAAGAAAACCTGTAAAATTTGGGTCGCAAGACTTAGCTTTCCAGCCAGCAATGTTCCAGGAAAGAATCTTAATGTTAGAGATTACTGGCACCTCCCCTAGTCAGTTAGACTCCAATATCTGATCTAATACTTTGTCCTTATCAAAGAAAGCGCTTCCGTTCTTCAACCTATATGGGGGATCAGCGTCTACTCCCGTTTCTTTATTAAGGTACCCAGGTCCTTTTATCTCAGCTCCATTGCTAGGTATAAGGATAGGATACAATTCTGGATTCTCCAGTCTGTCCTAACTCACTTTGCGTTGCTGTAACCATGCTAGGGAGGTCGCAGTTCATAACCCTCACTTCTTTTATCATGGGGGATGAAGTAGTCAAGGACCTTCGCTTTCCATCTCTTAACTTAACCAGTTTACAAACCAAGTCCTCCAACTTGTCAATAATCCACTGCTGCTCTCCCTCAGATAAATCCAGAAATACAGCTTGAATGTATTCATTAGTATCAATAATATCATCTCCTTCCAAGAGATGAATGACAGGCACTGTCTTGGTTATGTTGGAGGCATCCCCATTTAGAGGCTCCCATATATGGCCACTCCTGCCGTCCTCCCTCGGACTATTGTGCTTGTCTTTGTGAGTCTTATACTGGAGAGGGCAATCTGGGCCACTTCCCTTCAAAAATAAGGGTGACAATTTTGTATTCAAGTAAACCCGCATTGGAAAAATGCCTCTTGTCCTAAGAAACTTTTTAACTCATAGTAATAATGATTGAATTTCTGAGGTGTTAAATGTCAGAAAGACCCTTTGGATCTGATTTGCACTAGTCAGGAGTTCCAGTTCCTTAAAATCGGCTCCATTGAACTGATTTCCCAGTAATGTTTTCAAATGCCTCTTAACTGCAGATCTAGTGTTCCAGTAGGGGATATTGCCTCTGTAAGAAGAGATATTCAAACAGACTTTATGAGGTTGAAGTATTAGCTTAAAGGAACCTCCAAGGTTATTCATGTTTGAATGTGCCCATTTAGTTGTATCTCCTGACAATTGCTTCTTCACAGTGGAGGCCTCAGAACAAGGTCTCTTCGATTGATTAATTTCATTGAGGACACCATTATTCACAGCAGGACTTTCTCTCTTAAAAGGGCTCCCTTCCTGGTTGCATAACGAGTCCACTTTATGCTGTAACATCTGAAGTCTTTTGAAAATAAGCTTCACCTTAGTAGCAATCAGCTGCAAAAGATTTAAGGAGCCCACACCCACACTTCACTGTTTCACACTCCTCAAGGTGCTCCAAAGCAGTTTCCTGGCTGCCAAAAGGCCTCGCCCACGCCATCCTTGGCCGCCAAAATCTCAGGAATAAGCTGAAAAGGTCCCATGGATCTCAAACTGGCCTCATTCTCAGTAGCTTGTATCCAGTGAACCACAAGCAGAACAAAGCTCATAGAACAGGACTTCCCCTCCTCTTCTCTACTCCCACTTCAGCCACTGAGCCTCCTGAAATTCCAGTCTTGAGAATCAATTCCAGTCTTGAGAATTAGGGGTCCCTCACAAACAGGATGAAGGAACTAAGATTCGGTCTCCAGTGGGAGGAACAATTAGGAAAATTCTCACCTCCTCCTCTGGTGGATGGACCATTCGATCAGTGGAAAACAACAGTAGAATACAATCTAATGTCCCCATGATAGTTTGCCACAAAGGGCTTTTGGCCTGCTCTTCACTATGCTTCAGGGTCACTATTGGCCAGAGAGTGGTGCTGCAGCAGCTTAACAGAGCTCAAGTGTCTCAAGAGGCCGTTAGTTCCACCTGATCTATAACACTGACTCTGGCTTCTCTCCTCTACCTCAGCTGCCCTAACCCTTAGACTACCTGTCCTGATTTACCTGCTTCCCAGCCCATCTGCTTCCTGGTTCAAATAGCTGCTTGGCTGGTAATCAAATTGCATGCATTGACAGTGGCATCAGGTGACTGTTATAAACTGCTGTGCCTAGCAGAAAAAATTTGGCTGGGTGGAAGCTGGTTCTGTAGACAGTTATTAGAAATGCTATGAGGTAGCTAATCTGCCATAAAATATTTATCACCCTACGGGGTCAGAAATAAACACACGGGTTTTGAGGAAGAGAAAAAGGAAATGTGAAAACATCCTTGATTAGAAAAGTCTGCTTTTGTGAATTCAGCAACATTAAAAGATGGCAAAGCAGAGTCTCCACACATAACTTTAATCAGAGCGCATCAATTTGGCAGGTTAAGAAAATCCATTATCTACTTTCTCACATACTTCACTGTTAGGAGGGCAAGAAGCATGAAGATGCCAATGAAGGTATTGTATTGTATTGTATTGTATTGTATTGTAAGAAGCATGAAGTCCTGGCTTCAGCACAGGAGATTTACCAGAGATAAAAACCCTAAGAAAATTATAAGACAAATGCTGAAATGAAAACTTCTAAGGAACAGAGTCAACATGGAGCCTAATTTCTAGGAGGTATCTGAGGGACAATTCTGTTTTGGTACACTATCATAAGGCTTCAGTGCTAGGAGAATGTGGGGAGACACACCCATGAGCTGCATAGTAAACTGAAGTTAACTGAAGTAAGCATCACATCCTAAAGAGCTGGGAACGATTAGACAAACCTTAACAGTGCTACATGGCCTCTGCACCTTAGTAGACAATCCCATCACACAGGTGTTGACAATCCCCAGGTGTCAGGTGGCCACAGTGCCTAGAAATTTCATTGTGACACCTAGTATTCTACAATAATTTTATTGTAGTGTCTCTCAGCAATTCTCAGTAGAAGTACAAAACTTGTTTATAATTTAGCTGCAGAATGTTTTGTTGTATGACATAAAAATTAATGCTCGCAAAGTTCTTGTCATTGTTTCCTTGTATGTAAACTTACCTTTACAGCATTCAGTGATGGTGGATGAATTCATTTCTTAACCAGCAGCATTCTGTACTGGCTCTAGTATTAATTTAAATAGAGTTTTTCAAAGCAAGAATGCAAATGGTATAAATAGGGGGGAAATTAGGCTAGGGTTAGAGGTTAGTTTTTTGTTGTAGTGATGTCCACTAGGGTTATACCTGTATTTACATGTACTATAACATTTTTTGTCATAGCTTAAATAAAATTACAAGAAATTGTGAAGTGGTTAGGATTAGGTTTTGTGGTAGCAATAATTAGAAAAGATTGTCATTAAAATATGAAACTCTGAAGTTTGGCTCCTAATATTTTGGGCTAGCTGCTAGAGCCAAAGAAACTTTTTCAAGGCCTGCCATTGCAGCTGATCTGAATAGAAAAGAGACCTCTGAAGACTCAGTTTATCCATAGATATCTACTTTAGTTGCCTTCTGGTTTGTCACCAACAGCTCAGCGCTATTAGGTTGAAGCTGTTTGGAAATACAACTTTCCTGCCAAAGCCAACCTGCAACACCTCTTTGAAGTGAATAATGCTTATTTAAGTGCAAAGTCATGGCCCCTCAGGGTTGACTTCTTACTTGGGCACTTGCTTATTAAAGAAATTAATTGGGGTGTGCACCAATTTTTTCCCGGTACATTTCAGATTCAGGTTTAATAGACTCGTTTTTAAAAAAAAAACTTTAAAAAGCCAAATCCCCATACTGATATGGGGTTTTTGCCAGCTGTTTTCAAATATCCAAAAATTTGGGGGTCTATTAAATCCTATGGGAAATCTTTGTGGAACTCTTGGGGGTGATTTTTTAAGGTTGAGCCACCAAATTTGCAGCATAGCTTCAGGCGACTCTCCTTAGAAGCACCCCAAGTTTGGTAAAGATTGGGTCAGGGGGTCCAATTTTATGGATACCATTCTCCATTGTTTCCAGTGGAGAGAAAATGGGGCCCCATAAAATTGGACCCCCTGAATAAATCTTCACCACACTTGGAGGTTCACATAAGGAGAGTCACTAGCCGTTATGCTGCAAATTTGGCACCTCTACCTCTAACACACACACCCCAGGCCCGCAAAGATTTCCCAATAGTTTCCTTATTCTGGGGAAATTTTCTCTTTGTGACTCTCAGCTCTGACATAGCTCAATGTTATGTCAATGGGGGATCTTTGTTGGGCTCTGGGGGCATTTTTCAAGATAGAGGCACTAATTTTGTAGCATAGATGCTGGTGACCTTTCTTACATGAACCCCCAAGTTTGGTGAAGATTGATTCAGGGGGTCAATTTTATGGGCCTGCATTTTTTCTCCATTTAGGGGACCATAAAATTTGACCTCTTGGCCCAATCTTCTCTATACTTGGGGGTTCACATAAGGAGTGTTACCAGCAGATACACGGAACATTTTGGGCTTCTACCTCAACTCACAGCCTCCCCAGAGCCCTAGGTTAAAATGGGACCTAAAACAGCTGGGGGGAAATCCGGGAAAAAAATGGATTTGCCTTTTTAGCTCCACTGAAATGGTGCCTCTTTTTTCGGTTTGGCATTTCCAAATGCACACCCCTAGAAATTAATGTTTTTTCTTCAGGGAGTTACTCTAGAACAACGTAGTTCAGAGCACTGGGAGAAGTGTATTGCCTTTCTTTGTTTCTGTTTGAGATTGTGGGCTTTTCTGCACGTCTTGTTTTCAACGCTTATGTGCCTATACTGCATCGGGGTTAGAAGGAAGGAAGGAAGGAAGGAAGGAAGGAAGGAAGGAAGAAAGGAAGAAAGGAAGACAGACCCTGATGGATCAGACCAAGGCCCATCAAGTCCAGCAATCTGTTCACTCAGTGGCCAACCAGGTGACTCTAGGAAGCCACTAACAAGACGAGTGCAGCAGCACCATCCTGCCTGTGTTCCACCACACCCAAAATAATAGGCATGCTCCTCTGATACTAGAGAGAATAGGTATGCAGCATGACAAGTATCCATTCTAACTAACAGCCATGAATACCCCTCTCCTCCATGAATATGTCCACTCCCCTCTTAAAGCCCTCCAAGCTGACAGCCATCACCACATCCTGGGGCAGGGAGTTCCACAATTTAACTATGCGTTGTGTGAAAAAATACTTCCTTTTATCTGTTTTGAATCTCTCATCCTCCAGCATTAGCAGATGACCCCATGTTCTAGTATTATGGGAGAGGGAGAAAAACTTCTCCCTGTCCACTCTCTCCAAACCATGCATAATTTTATAGACCTCTATCATGTCTCCCCTCAGCCGCCTTCTTTCCAAGCTAAACAGCCCTAAGCGTCTTATCCGCTCCCCATAGGACAGTTGCTCTAGTCCCCTAATCATTTTGGTTGCTCTTTTCTGCACCTTCTCAAGCTCTGTAATATCCTTTTTTAGGTGTGGTGACCAGAACTGTACACAGTATTCCAAGTGTGGTCTCACCATAGATTTGTACAAGGGCAGTATGATATCAGCAGTTTTATTCTCTATTCCTCGTCTAATTATGGCCAGCATGGAATTTGCCTTTTTTACAGCAGCTGCACACTGGGTTGACATCTTCATTGAGCTATCCACTACCACCCGAAGATCCCTTTCTTGGTCTGTTGCTGCCAGCACAGATCCCATCAGTGTATATGTGAAGTTGGGATTTTTTGCCCCAATATGCATCACTTTACACTTACTCACATTGAATCTCATTTGCCATTTTAATGCCCATTCTTCCAGTATGTAGAGATCCTTCTGGAGCTCTTCACAGTCCGATTTTGTTTTAACCACCCTAAATAACTTGGTGTCATCTGCAAACTTGGCTACTTTACTGTTTAACTCCAACTCCAGGTCATTGTTGAAAAGCACCGGTCCCAACACAAATCCCTGAGGCACCCCACTGCTCACATCCCGCCATTGGGAGAACTGACCATTGATTCCTACTCTCTGCTTCCTATTTTTCAGCCAGCTCTCAATCCATAAGAGGACTTGTCCTCTTATCCCGTGACTATGAAGTTTGCTTAGCAGTCTTTGGTGGGGGACTTTGCCAAAAGCTTTTTGGAAATCCAAATACACAATATCCACAGGCTCATTCCTGTCCACATGCGTATTCATCATTTGTTTATTATGGTCAAAGGCCAGTTTTTACAGAAAGAGATATCATAATAACACATGCTTATTGACGCTTTCAAAAAACTCTAATAGGTTAGTGAGACAGGACCTACCCTTACAGAAGCCATGTTGGGTTTTGCCCCACAGACCTTGCCCTTCTATATGCGTGACAATTCTATCTTTAATAATGCTTTCCACTAATTTACCCGGAACAGATGTTAAGCTAACTGGCCTGTAATTTCCTGGTTCCCCCTGGAACCTTTTTTATAAATGGGTGTTACATTGGCCATTCTCCAGTCCTCTGGTACAGAGGCTGATCAAAGGGACATATTACATATCTTTGTTAGAAGTTCAGCAATTTCCCATTTGAGTTCTTGAAGAACTCTAGGATGAATACCGTCTGGTCCCTGTGACTTGTTAGTTTGCAGTTTGTCTAGACGTTCTAGGACTTCCTGCCTTGTTACCACTATTTGCCTCAGTTCCTTATTTTCCTCTCTCCAAAATCTCTGTTCAGGATAAGGAATCTGCCCTGTATCTTCAACAGTGAAGACAGATGAGAAGAATTCATTTAGTTTTTCAGCAATTGCTGAAATCCCCCCCTTTTCTGCACATGTTTTGCTCCCTCTAGTAGTTACTTAGATATTTCATCACTGTGTCTCCAGATTATTTACCAGCATAGCTGGGGGAGGTGGGGTATAAATTAAATAAAGTACAATAGAATAATACATTTTAAAGCAATTCAGGAAGCATGGAAATGTTTTCATTCTTCTTCTAGGAGAGCAGAGGATACAAACTGAAATACAGTACACATCTAACTTTTTAGCAAAAAATAGCTGGCAGGAAAAGTGAGGCATTGTTTAGTGATATTAGATATATGCCCTCCTAGCTTTTTCACATTTAAACTGTTAAAATTTGCAAGCAGCATATTCCCAGAGGAACAAACAAAAGGTACCCTATAATACTGAAGGCATTCAGCATTCTGGTCTTTTCATATCTTGTTATAAGGCCAATAAAAGATAATACACATCAGCCACTATAGCTATTATGAGGCTTCCAATGTTATAAATATTTGAAAGTACTTTTGTAGTTTGAAAAATGTGCTTGAATTATTAAGATTTTCTGTCAGGTGAAGCAAGGGGATCCTTTTATTGAGCAGCTAAAGTTTTTTTTCCCCTTTTCCCTTCACTCCACCTTTAAACCTGGGAGACTGGAATACACACAACGGGCACACACAACGGGCACTAGGAGTAGTATTTTGGGGATTACTGGGGACTACTACAGGTGAGAGGAATTGGTAAAAATTTCCCTCCCTTACATTCTGGAAAATTCTAGGTCAGGGGTGGGGAACATCAGGCCCGGGGGCCATTTAAGGCCCATGAAATTATTTGGTCTGGCCCTTCGTGCGTCCTGGCAGATCTCTAGCTCAGAAGGATCTAAGACTGGTGATCTGCCCCCTCCCGCGGACAGGGATACCCTCTATTCAAGGCGGATGTGAGTTTGTTTTGCTGAGAAAAGGAATCTTTTCCCCCCCTTGCAGAAGAATCATTAGTTATGGAGCTGCTAGGACTTCCCAAAAACCTATGTTAACCCTTTCCCACCCAGGCCAAGGAGAAATGTATTCCCTCTGTGCTACAAGAGGGCTGGAGGCGGAAGTGGCGACAATGGAGGGGTTAAAGGGGACAGGGCCAGAATGAGTGGGGGGGGTGAGTTCTTAGCCAGTGTGTCCTCATTTCATCCCTGCAGGCGGAGGTAGCAGGAGCTGGCTGTAGAATCTGGCCCTGACCGTGCAGAGCAGGAGCAACTCTGGCATGCGGCTGGACGGCTATGCCTGGCTGGTGCAACAGACCATTCTGTGCCACCAGGTGGATGAGTGTGCCACTGCCTTCAAGCAGGGGGGGTCATCTGGGGCAGCTGCCTGCTTGGGGCTTGGTCGGCTAATTTTTAAGTTGATAATTTTGTGTGGCCCGCGAATGATGTTATAAATATCCAATCAATGAATGACCTGACCTGACCTTTATTATGACTGCCTGTAGGAGATATTTCTGCCCAGAGACTGGGTCATTTATATAAAGCTGTCAAAATCACGAAGTACAGACTGGCTGCTTTCTTTCTTCTTAAGGTCAGGGCTGTAAACAAAACATGTATTAGGTTAGTTCCCTTAAGAGACTCAACACCAGGCTATCTCAAAGTCAATTGTTTGTATATAATAGATCTTGAATCTCTCTTCATCTTTTACCTCCCCCCTCCCCCAGCAATCATAGTGAAGCTGTTGTTTTCTGGATGGTAAAAGGCACACAACTAGCAACAAGTATGTCTCACACATGGTTGTTTAAAGGCAGAAATATATTGTATCCAGTTTATTCATCTCAGACTGCTGAAATGACATACTATTAAATTCAAAGAAGTAGAAATAAAAAAGAATAATAGAAGAGAGTCTAGAAATAGGGAACATGCTTTGTTTGTAGGAGGTACTAGGTTCAATCCCTAGCCTGGCATCTGAAGTCAAAAGATTTCACATAGCAGGCTGGAAAGGACCTCTGCCTTTATACTTTGAAAAAAAAGCATTGCCAGTTAGAACAGAAAAAAACAGTGTTCTGTGTATTGGTCCATACAGTTTTATCCACTTTTCCTCCATGAAGGCTGTAAGGTAGCAAAAGCCCAGGCTACCAAAATACAAAACTCACCTCTTGACAGCTGAATAGAATGGAAATACCAATTTTCATGACCTTTAATTATATGGCAGCTGCAGGGGAAGTCTAGTATGTGTAGACTTCCAGCTAGTTTAACCTTGTTTGATTTAACTGCCTGCATGGGTCACCCTGCATGGTACTCTACAGATGGGTGAGTAGTATGTGAAAAGCCAAAGCCGCAACAGTAGGATAGTGTCATGGACAAGAATGTGGTCAGCAAAGAGGCTGAAAACTCAGAGGAAGAGGCCACTAATCAGCTAATACCACCACAGATGGAGGCTGTTGAAACTAGAGGTGTACACCCAAATAAATCTGCGGGGCAGATCTGTAAGCAATCCAGACTGTACCACTTCTCCAGACACCGGAGAAGCAGCGCAAGCTGGATTGATGTCAGATCCACACACCCTCCCTAGGCTTCTCTGGGGTCCAAAGAAGCCTGGCGGGTGAGTCTGAAAGCAATCCAGCCTGCACAGCTTCTCTGGATTCTGGAGAAGCAGTGCAGGCTGGATTGGTGTCACAGGTAGGTAAGTAAGGGGGGAGGGAAGATGAGGGAAGGGGAGGGGAAATGGCAGTGGGTCCAAAGTGGCCCAAACAATGCTGGAAAAAATAACATTATTTGGGATCCGCTTTTTTGGCTCCCTTTATTGCCGCCAAATTTCTTATCAGTAAAAAAAACAACCCTGAAAATACCGAAAACATATTTTTCTGTTTTTTAAAAATTTCAGTAAATTGATATGCACACCCCTATTCGGCATGTCTGAACACACACCCCTAGTTGAAACACCTTTGGGAACTGCCTCTGATGTGCAAGACTCTGAGCCAGCCCACTCACCCTGGAAACAGCTCTGATCCGGACTTGGAGCCTGAACTCTCCACCCCAAGTCTTCAGCTGGGGTCTCTCATCCACCAACTCCACAAGTCTCTCAAAGCCCTGAATCACCAGCTTCATCACATTGCTCTCTGCCATAATTGGGCATGGCACCTTTAACTAGTGGCGGTCTGCTCCTGGAGAGTCTCCGCCTCATTGAATGAGTATTTAATGCCTTGTTTCACTTTCAGCCATGATAAACTGTTGGCTCCAGTGATAGTGCCTTAATTCCTGTTATGATTCCTGGACCTTAGCCTTGAGCAGGACATGTGTACTCCTTCCAAATCAAGCTTGACTTTACGCATCTTAACATCAGCACGACCTAGGTTTTTGCTGTGGTTGCTAAATATGCTCTGAATGGTTGTAAGCATTCACACTAACAGGGAAAGAATCTTACCCAAATAGTGACTTTCTGACTACTGCTAGAATTTATTTCTAAGCAAGTGTCCCAACTCTATGTTTCTAAAATCTAAGGTTTCTTTTTTGTGGGGGGGTGTCTTTATTTTCAGTTATGTTATAAGATAAATCATCAAGGGATGAACAAGCATGTGTGAATTAATTCCAATATAATCAAATATCTTTTGTTGGTTAGTTATTTATTCATCACTCTGAGGTAAGAGTAGACATAACTGACAAATCATCAGCCGATATAAACTTCTCCCCAGTCAGTCTGATTCTGATATGGAATCAATTCTTCCAGCACTTTTTAATTTCCATTTTAAATGTAATTTTATGCAAACCTACTGCAAAAGATAACATGTCAAAAGCTTTAAATTGGCTTAAAATGATGAAATGTCTGTCTAGGCAAAGAACGATGTAAGAAGAATTACACATCAGAAACTGGCAGGTAGAATTCACAGGTGAGCTATGAGAATGATAAAGGGTCTTAAAGACAACTCAGACAAGAAAAAGCTGAGGGAACTAAATATATTTGGCCTGAATGTGCTAAGAGTCTTCAAATACTTAGAAGCATTTTAGAAATAAGAGGAGAACAATTATAAACCACAACATCTAAAACAAGGGATGCTTGCAAAAGTGAAGGGAGAGTACAGTTAGGCTAACCTTTAGGAAAGTGATTCCTGAATATAAAGCATAATGTGACAGTGATGTGGACTGCACAGAGGTGAAGCAGTTTGAAGTACAGAGAGCTGGATCCATATACAGTTGCTAGGTCCCCAAAACCGCTAACTCTGAGTTCACGGGGTAGGGCTGATGATGTTATGGGTTAGAGCCTGGTGATGTCACATGGAATAGAGGAATTAATGGTATTCCTTCCACATACCAGTGGAAATGATACCGCATGATATCGATGAATGTGTATACTCTCAATCACGTAGCTTTGAAGGGTGGGTTATTTACCACATACAAAATAACATGGAAATTAACTATATGCTAAACATATAGATGTGTGTGTGTGTGTGTGTGTGTGTGTGTGTGTAAAGTGCCGTCAAGTCACAGCTGACTTATGGCGACCCCTTTTGGGGGTTTTCATGGCAAGAGACTAACAGAGGTGGTTTGCCAGTGCCTTCCTCTTCACAGCAACCCTGGACTTCCTTGGGGGTTTCCCATCCAAATACTAACCAGGGCTGACCCTGCTTAGCTTCTGAGATCTGACGAGATCAGGCAAGCCTGGGCCATCCAGGTCAGGGCAAAACATATAGATAGTGCCAGATTATTGCCTGCATTCTACACTTTGCACTTGCATTAGTTACCAGAGGCAAGTAGGTACTGAAGTCTTGGAGGAGCCATCAAGCCTGTAGGCTAGAGGATTGGCTCTAAAATTTCAACTTGTCACCCTAAAGCCCTGAAAATGAGCCCAAACCCTCAGCAATTCTAATCCTTTGGATGCTGCTTAGTAACCTACTAACATTATGATTTGAAGGATGTATTCTAGGCATAGTTACAAGAAGGTAAGGCCCAGTTAATTCAATGGACTTATTTTGAAGTCAATATACTTGAAATTGTTGTTCACCTCTGTGTCATGAGTCAGTCGGTTTTGGAAGAATAGTAGTTTTCTAGAAGTAACTGTAAAGAAAGTACTTTCAGAGCTAAGGTGTGTGATTAGCTTTTGTTTCCAGTGTATAAACAACTCCAAAAAACAGGTGGGAGGATTACTAAGGAACAGAAGATAGAAATTTCCATGTCATTATCCTTGCTTGACAAGAGAAGTTGAACAACACCTACTCAGTTATACAGCTGTTGCAAAGTGTTTCTGTTTTTTCTAATCTAAAATGGTTGCTAAATTATTTTAAAGATTATTTAAACAATTTCATTTACTTTTATAAAAAAGAAAAGGGAAATTTAATTGGAAAGCTCTGTAGAGTGGCAGAATTTACACTGCAGAATTTTCATTAAATATTGCCCAGGACAAAAAGGGAGAATATCCTCTGCACCAACACGTCCAAGTGGGCTCCACTCAATGGAATGCATGGCTCTTTCAAGAGAACTGGAGATGTGAATCCTGTTGGGGTCCATTAGTTGTTGTGCATTACTAGATATGAACAATGGGACCTTTATGCACAGAAAGAAATATGGAGG
The DNA here is from genome assembly GCF_029931775.1 of Euleptes europaea. Lineage (NCBI taxonomy): Eukaryota > Metazoa > Chordata > Lepidosauria > Squamata > Sphaerodactylidae > Euleptes > Euleptes europaea. The sequence continues at coordinate 83,300,571 of NC_079317.1, forward strand.
ACTCTAACAGTGCATTCCTTCGATATTGAATTTTAATATTTTTAATGACTATCTCTCTTAGCTGGGAAAGCATTTTGGATATGTGTAAACCGTGTACCCCGAAACACAAACATATGCGTGTAACAATTTTTTTCGGTATCTGCTCTCCTTTTTCCTGTACTCCCCCTTTCCCCTTCTCCTTTATATTAAAAATAATAAAAAGTAAGGAAAAAATGTTTTCTTTACTCCTGCTTTATTGCCCACTTTCAGCAATTTGCTAGTAGGTCTAACAAGTACCCTTGTTGGTTTTATTCCTGTGTGTGGGTGTGCGTGCATGTGTGTGCTCTATTTTTAGAGTGCCTGCCACATCTCTACTTCCTAGATTTTTCCAATGAAGTTTTGAATTGTTCTATTTTCTGCCTCTTTATTTCTGGGAGGTTTTTGTGGCTGATAATGAAGCACTGCTCAGAATGTGATCCTAGTATACACCAAACAGTGATCCCTTTATAAATATTTGTCCAGAAGTGCATATGTTTGGACCTGACATGCAAGGGGGACACTCCAAACATTAAAGGCCAGTTGCCAGTTACAGTAGACAATGCACTGATAATCTCACTTGGTATAAGGCAAGTCCATGTGTTTCTTTCATTTAATGAATTTAGGAAAGTGAAAGCCAGGAGCATTTGTGGGAGTTTCATTCCAGCTTTTAGATTATGTAGATAAACCAGATTTGCACATCGCTAAGGATCCAAATATCTGTTGGTATTTATTGATCACTAACAATTTTATAATATCCTTGTTATTAGGATCATTATATCTCTTTTAATATCCTTCTGTTCAAATCCTTTTATGAGTGTTTTTAGATTCATCTGTCTGGTAAATACTCAGGAGAGAATTGTTAATGCTTTTCTTTCTTTTATTATTTTGTTGTTTCTTTTACTGGAGAAACTTCACATTGTTTTTGGAATGATGTGCCCTTTTAAAAACTCTAATAAATACATGGCATGGGGGAAGATGTCTTAGCTTCTGCCCTTGTCTGTAACACAGTTGGATTTTAATCCAGGAACTGAGAATCAGCTACCTGTTCTAAGCAAGCTGGTGCAAAGTAGCATCTGTTGTATATTCCAGAAACACTAATAAAAAAACACAGGTAGAGAAAACATTTAAGTATTGTCCTCTAAATTACATAAGTAAATTACAGAAGAAATGACCAATATTTCTGGAAGGAAAGGGAAAGGCCCACAGTATTCCCTTGAATAGTGCTTGGAGGGATGGGTGCAGATAGGGTGAATAATGGTCTGCAAGAAGCCCTGATTAAATTACCTTAGGGTGACACAATAGAGTTTAACTAGCCCCCATTGTTAAGCCAGGTACACTTTAAGGCCAGGGGGAAAGGTCAGCTGCCAACCCCCTTCCTGCCAAGGCTTGAACACAACAAAATGGATCCCAAAAACTCTGAGGGGCATCCATTTTGTGGGAGCAGTGATCTGCCTTGGTGCCAGTCTTGGAGACCCCCTGGCCTCCATGAACCCCTTTTAATGGGAGGAGGGGTCCGGCAGCTTACACAGTCAAGAGGGCTTTTCCATGTGATCTTAATTCCCAGGCAGGAACATGTGGGAGAAGATACCCCAGTCCCAAGACATTTAGGGCATTAAAGGACAAAAATAACACCTTGAATTAGGCTCAGCCATGGATCGGTAGCCAGTGTAATTGCTGTAATACCAGGGTCACATGCTCCCAGTGACTGGTCCCAATCAACAGTCTACCTGCAGAATTCTGCACTAACTGCAGCTTCCAAACACTCTTCAAGGATAGCTCCAAGTAGAGCACATTGCAATAGTCCAGTCTAGATGTAACAGGCATGGGTCACAGTGGCTAGATATGAATGAACCAAGAATGGACACAGCTGATGTACCAGTTGAAACTGTGCAAAAGCATTCCAAATCACCAAAGCCACCTGGTTTTCCAAGGAAACTGCTGCATTGAGCAGCATTCTGAAGCTGCAAACCTGGATTTCAGGGGGACTATAACTCCATAAAAATATCATAATATATGTTGCATTGATGGACTTGCAAGTGATCTTTTGTTTAATGTTTAATGTGACTATAAGTCATTCTGTTTTTGATGGTGACAGTTTCTCTAAGACAAATAGGATGGTATAGTGATTTGATTCACAGTGATGCAATCCAGGACAGATGGTACGTGATTTTAGTTCAACAAATGCAAGTAGCTTGGAAGTTTAGGAAAATGAATGACAGGAGGCTTGCTTATGAATTTTTCAAGACACTGTGAATTGGATATCAAATTATTGTTTCTTCAGTTGCATGATAAAGGAAGCTGGATGCACAAAAGGGCTATAATATTCCTTCTTACTATCTTTCTCAACTGTATTATCTGGATAAGATAAGTGTATAATCTCTGGATAGGATAGGTCAATGGAATTAGGAAAATATATTGCGTGGAGAATGTGCTTTTAGAATGCACTGGGCTCCTTTGTGGTACTTTGCATTGTTCGCTCAGATACATTTACAGTGCATTCCTGAGAGGAATGCCTGCACCGGTCATAGGAGGCAGCGCAGCGGAGTTAAAAATCCATGCAACCCTTCATAGAGTTGCATGGCAGATACACCACCTAAAAAGGTGGTGTATGTTGAGAAAATTAAAAAGGCGACTCCTCCCCCAGCCCGACACCAGAACACCCTGGGAACACCTCCTGGGAAGCCAGCATGGGATTTGATGGCGTTGGGATGCCGGCGGAAGTCCCCGTCGGCATCCCAGGGTGGCGCTGCTGTAGCAGCGACTGGCGCAGGGCCTTCCCGCTGGCATTCGGGCCACTAATGCCAGCATAAGTTGTCTGGATGCCGTCGCAGGGGGCCCAGATGCTGTCGCAGCGCCTTCCTGGCCTCCTAAGGGCTTTTGCCCTTAGAGCTCAAGAATGCGCGGTTAATTCTGAAGGGGAAACTGTAGATGTTTCAGTAGTTCCAGTTTAAGTGAATGTATCAGCTCAATGACGATGAGAACAGCAGTGAAATAAATGTAAGCAATATTTACCTGGACCACTTCTATACTGCCTTCCCACCTTACAAAGGTAACCAAGTTGGCTTAATTAATTAATTAATTAAAATGATAAATTATCATACAATAATTAGCAACCTCATAACCCTCAGAAGGAGATGGGAGGGCGAGTTGTTAGTAAAAAAAAAAAACACCAGCATTTAACTGACAAACCAGTCAGATAGGCGCTAGACATCCTGACAGGCAGGTTAGAAGTAGTTCTATCTCATCACCTGACTTCAAGAAGAAGCAGACTGGGTCTAAGGTGGTGGCATGGAGTGGTACACCCTGGTTTCTACGCTCTCAAATTTAGTATTCTTGGGTAGAGAGAAGCTAAGAGGAAGACTGAGGTCTGTGTGGCAAAAGATCCAGAAATCTTGGTTGGAAAACCTGAGGGAATCTTGTCTGTTTTACCCTCATACAATGGTCTGTCACTTTCTGGCTGGCTTTCTCAATCTCTGTTCAATCCTATTCTATAGCGAAACTGCTTCTCCAAGTCAAGTCTCACACCTGGAAACAATTGTATATAGTTTATTCTTCGGCACTAAAATCTTTCATCCCCCTAGGGATGCTTTTGTTTAGCCCTGAATTTATGCTTGGTAAATTTATGCTTGGTAAAACAGGGCTATAACAGGTTAAATACCAAGGCAGGAGAGAGGGTAAGAGTGACTCTACAGTATGGAGGAAGGTGTAAACAGCATCAATTATTTACCTCACAGGGGAATGGCATCCAGTGGATTACCATACACTAACAGGTCAAAATATTGTCAAAGGCTTTCACGGCTTTCACGGTCACTGTCCTTCAGTGTTACTACTCTGAGGATGCCTGCCACAGCTGCTGGTGAAACGTCAGGAAAGAAAATTCCAAGACCACGGTTACACAGCCCGGATAACCTACAAGAACCAACTAACAGGTCAGTTTTTAAGCAATTCTCTGGCCTCTGTGTTGTTTAAATTTGCCTGGTGATTGGGCACAATGGGTGTTGGTCCTCTGAAATACACAACTAACATGCTTCCAAATAGAGGATAGTGGCATTATATTAAGTGTGGGCTTTCCCCACCAAAGTAGAAGACGCCTCAAGTTTGCACTCACACATCCGCCAATAAATAAAGAAGAAACAACAGCACTCACGCATGCAAACCACCAGTCATGCAAGTCCCTAACAATGTGTGGACACACATTTGACATATTATTTGTCTTTATCGTAAGTTACATATACACACAGTGAGACATATGATTTTTAATTAAATCAGCAGTTTCAAATATTAGAGACCTGGAAATTGTCTATGCTGTGCAAAACTAAGCACTGTGCAAAATATGAGGTGTTATCTATCTTTTTTTTAAAATTGAAAAATAAATTCACATATTTCAGTATTGTCCAAAGTACTGGCTATAATCCAAATGGCTAGGTAGTAAGTTTTGTGTACTCTGCAGGGCTGCTGAAGAGGTTTCTGCAGCAGCTGCCTTCCCCCATGCATGTGCGCACACAAACACACACACGTCACCCTTCCCGACACATAAGCACAGCTTGAAAACTTTCTTTTGAAACTTGGAGAGGCTTGAAAAACAGCTTGTATAATACAATGCAAATTATCTGCTGCTAGAAATAAAAGCCAGAAGCCTTTATGTGTCCTGGATCACAGCCACAAGCTTCCTAATTCTATGCAAAGGAACAGTCTTAATTGATCACGGATAAAATGGGCAGCAGTCCAGTACAACAGGTTGCTCTAAATATTTTGTACCGACTAAACATCTGTTAGCGGATTCTCTAATCTCTCTCGGAAGATTTTGTGACTTCAGAAGCAAAAATGTCAATACTTTCAATAGTGATTGGCAATCTACTCTAACTGATTGTAAGTCAACAGTATGATTGATTTCTTTTTTAACCCTCTATAGTGAATTCCAAAAACATTTTTGCTCTGTTAACATTTTCACCACTCTTAGAACCTGATGAGTGAACAGAAAATAAAATGAGAGCAGTGTAACTCTACTACTGATAATCTTACTGGGCAAAGAGACACAAATTCTTCAGCTTTGCTTCCACGGAGAGAATTCCAAATTAGTGGCTAACATTACAAAAAAAAATAGATTAGAAAACATTGTGGCATTCACCATGAAAGATTCAGCCAAGATCAGAAAGACAAAGTTAACCATACAATATGATTACCTCTCTTTTCTGAGCCTAAGGAAAGCCCCCGGGCCATTGACACAATTGCTTTAGAAATTCTCTCTCCGGTGTTAAGCCCAGATTTACTGAGGGGAAGTAAGTGACGAAAAGAGAGGGGAGACAACTAAAGAATCAGAGGTCATCCCTATCCTGAGAGATTTTAGCTCAACCTGGTTCTCTTCTTAGGTAAGCTCCTTGCCCTTCTTGCGGCAGCCAAATTATCTGGCAAAGACATCTCCTCGGTTGTCTCCTTTTATTTCAGCTCTTTCTCCTTAGCTTCTAGTTCTTCTTTATATAGCTCAGCTCTGGCACTCCCTCACAGATCATGACTGATGTGAGCACATCCCCTAGGTTTCAGTTCTCAAAAACTGTCATTTACATTTCATTTCCCTGGACTCTTATAGGAGCCTCTCTTTTGGTTTCCCTGTTGGTTTTTCCTTCTGAGACTGACCTTATGAACTGTCTACTTGACTGATCAAACACCATTTTTTTCCTAAAGGCCACCGTTTTAAACCATTTCAAACATATCAAGAACCAAATACAAAATGGTGGAAACAGTTACATTTCTTCACATAACTGCTCTTGGTTTACCAAGTTCTGCTGCATGGAATGTGAACTTCTCACCTAACACAACAGCTTCAAGCCAGAAGCCCAGCTGATCCCCTGATCAGCTGGGAGTCAGCTTCTGAATAGTCTTGTTTGGCAGCTGTTCACATTGAACTGCCTGAGTGGAATAAATCTGTGTTCAACTCATGATTTGATTGTGAGTGTCAAACGCAGTATGCTCAACTGTAAAACAGGTTCGCTGCAAAATTGCCACATCCTGACTTGGAATTGGGCTGTTACAGAAAGTACAATGAACGGTAACAATCATTATCTGGGTTACAGAACGCCTTCCATATGCAAAAAGTAAGAAAGTCAAGACAGTTTAGAATTGAGAAAGTTGGGATGTTGTTGGGGATAGTATTTTTCCCCTAATCCGTGCAAAAAATGAACATTCTGTTTTTACACAAAAGTCTATACCCTGCTGCTCCAAATTAGTTAAAAGTAATTTCCAACAAATTCAATTTACAACACAATAACCAAATTAAAATCCATGTTAAGGCAGTACAAATAGCCATGATGAACCCAACAAATTACCTTCAAGAAAAATCAATTATGTTCAGCTTTTTCCAGTCAGAAGCCTCCCCCCTCCCAATTCAAACCCATTGTTTAGGTTAACTAAAATAAATGGGAATATGAATGAACGGATGAATGAACGAATGCCATTAATTGTATACATTTCATTCATTTCTCAAACAATCTGATTTAAACTGAATGAGGTCAAATGAAGGAGTCACATTTAATTTTTCTACTTTCCAAAGTCAAACAGATTTTGAAACAGAACTGAGCTGATAAGTCTTTATCACTGGAGACTTTCCACCAATCATTGCTACCCAGCAACTTAATTTATTATATGCAGCTTAATTTATTATATGCAGTCTTAATTCATTATATGCCGCTTTGCCCACCACCACCACCCACCCAGAACTCTATATTCCTAAGCAAAGGTGTTGTTGTTGTTGTTGTTGTTTGAATGGGCATTTTCAAGCTATCTAATGTGTATTTCTATTATTCTCTTGCTTTTAAGCACTCTCTCTCTCTATCCATTTAATCCATATGCTACCTGTGCTGGCTCTCCGCAGCATTGCCTAGAGAGATCACAGGGGTACCAAGGTCCAAAGATGCACAATGCAATTCTTCTGGCGAAGATAAGTAGGTTTTCCTTATTACACTTCCTGGATGGAAACCACATTGTAAGCTACTCAGTGGAAGAGTGGGGTGTAAGTGGAAAACAAGATGAAAGAATGTTCATATGCTTTGAGGATAGTTCTTCTGTAAATGCACTCTACAGAAGCTCCAGACAGAAGAGTGAATGTGCCTCATCTATTCATTATAATATAATCCTCAACAGCAGCAACAGCACTCATTGAAAACTTGCTGCTGCTGCTGCTGCAGATCAGGCCTCTAAATTAAGACGTATACTGTAACTTAGCACCAAAAGTGAGCTGATGACATAAATATGAAATGGAGAGACAGCAATTTATTTGATCTTTTCTTTGTGTACATGAAATTTTAATACAGGCAGAACTTTTATGTTAAATGAAGTGTCACTTCGGAAAACAAAACTAATGCAGACAGAATAACAAGCTACACAGGCTGTTAACAAAACACCAAACAACATGCTGTAAAGTGTAAACATTATTCATCTTCCATCTTCTGTGCAGACCCACATTGGGATTACGCATGTGCAGGCCAGCCACAAATAGAAGTTTCTAGCTCTTAAACCAAGGGAGGTGCCTGTCCTCTCCAGACCAAATGCGATGGCTTATTTGTCACGCACTCTGGAGGAACGGCGCCCTCTTCCCTTAGTTCCTTTCTTGCAGTCATTGAGTTAGGAGCTTCTAGCGCCTCTCTGATATTACCAAGCCTTTTTTCATCATCATTGGCTGTTGTCATTGGATAGAAGGGTTGAATCCTCTTCTTTTTCTTTGAAATTCAACCAGATCCTTTAACAAAAAGTAATGGTTTGAGGAAACTGTGAGTCACCTGGGTTGGGTGGTGACTGGGTGAGAGGTCACCTTTGTCTGAGACCTTCCCGTGTCCCCCCTTCCCCCCAGTCCCCAGTTGGATTCTTTAACTTGGGGGGTAAGAGACTATGACAATAAAGGCACTTTTTGAAAAGTGCACAAAATGTGACACTCAAATGACTAATACTGAGAGCCGTGAATTGTTCCTTATGTGCCTGGGAAAAGGTCACAATGTCTATGTCTGCAAGATGTGCCAGCAGTTCACTCCCAAGGCACGTAGTGACAGGGCCTTGAGACTCAAGGCTGCTCTGTGGACAACGGCTCTTCCATCAGCCAAAGTACCCAAGTCAGTGCCTGGTTCCAAGCACCATTCAAGATCAGCTTCAGTTCACCTGGTTCCATTGCTTCTGGCATCACAACCTAGGAGACACCAGTCTCCCACATCATTGGCATCACTGCAAAGTTTGTCAGAACCTCCTGCAAAAAAGGCAAGAAGACCAAACATGAGGAGAGGTCGAAACATAAGGAGAGTTTCGAAGGAGCACGGGCCTTCTCCTCCTCCCACACCGAGTCTAGCCAAAGAGCAACCTTAAAGTAATTTTGGTGCTACCTTGCTCCATTCCTGCATTCGAATTCTCCAGAAAGGTCACTGCCTGAGCTGGAGATTGAACCTGCTCCAATGGCTTCAAGGGAATGTTGGTCGGTTCCACAAACAGACCTGATGGTTCCAGCTTCTTGGCTGCAACTGTATCTGCCTATGCCATGGCATCCCCACTATGTGTTCCTGCCATTTGCTCCTGACTGTAGTGAATATTACGGCCATAGAATTTTGTGTATCACAGTAAGAAGGAGAAGGTAGAAGTAACAATTCAGTCTTGCTTATACATTGTGTCACAGCTTGAAACTGTCGGTGGAGAGGCCCGCAATCACAAAGACAGCAGGAGGCCTTGGATGGAGGAGTGGAATAAAAGACACATGATGAATAAAGCAAGTCAACATAGTTTGGAGAAAGAATAACCTCAAAAACTTGAAAATGCAACTGGGGACTCTTTTTTTTTCTGGAAGCCTCCCACACACACACACACACACAAAAGCAGTTATCTTCTTTCCAGGGAGCCACAAGAAGAACCTGAAGAAGGCAACAGATAAGGGGAGTTTGACATGGGTATATGGTAGTCATAACTGAAGATTTGCGCCTTGGTAAATTCTGTGGGAGAATTAAAAGCCTTGTGATTAATAGCAGACATCTGTGACCAATGTAGACTGGCAATATGAAGAAACAGAAGGAATACCACTATTAGAGAGTCAGGTTGTTGCTTGTAAGGAGGGAAGTTAGCCTGTAAGCAGCATAGCTCAGTGATGAAGCCATGCTTTGTATTCAGTAGTTCAAATCCTTCATATAAGGGATGAGTGATTGTTCCCTATTTCATTCTTTTTACCTTTGTTTATATTTTTGTTTGTGTTAGTTCTCCATTTTTCACTTTTCATTTTTTTTATAATTTTTATTGAATTTTACAATACAAAAAAGAAAAAAAAGAAAAGAAAAAAAATACAATAATATTAAAAAGAAAAAAGAAAAATATAAAAGGGTATTCGCATAACATATTCAATACATTTCGGTTTTTAATACATTCATCAAAAAAATACCCTTTCCCCCCACCCACCAGAAAAAACAAGTGACCCATCACCAAGACTTCCGAAGAAGTGTCCGGTAGTTTTATTTATTAGTTATCTAAGATTTGATTTTACTTAAAACAGAATTTTCTATAACTCACCAAATAACAAAGTTAAATCCATTTTTGCCATCTTGTCCCAATATGAGGTGGCCTTGGACCATGTTTGTTTAAACTCTTCCAAATCATTTCCGTGCGAAAATTCCGTTAATCTGGCCATCCTCATATATAACCACAATTTCTCTCTCCAGTCTATAATTGAGGGTTTACTTGTTTGTTTCCAAACTTTAGCTATCACAGTCCTTGCAGCAGCAAAACTATATTGGCAAATAATCCTATCCCGGTCATATATATTATTTGTGGGTATTCCCAGTAAACAAAATAATGGTTTCCTTTTCACTTTACCATTAATCAAATTATTTGTTTCTTTCACTATTTTTTCCCAAAAGTTTTTAATTTTTTTGCAGGTCCGCCAGACATGCATATAGGATCCTCTTTCTTTTCCACATTTCCAACAAATTCCTTTATCCTGACTGTTCATCTTAGATACCATAATTGGAGTTATATGTCATCTGTAAAACATTTTATAGAGATTTTCTCTAATTTCATTGATTATTGTAAATTTAAACTCCCTCTTCCATAAATTTTCCCATTTATCCAAGTCTATATTAAATCCTAAGTCCTGCATCCATTTGATCATGACTGGTTTAATTCTTTCTTGTTCTAGATTAATTGTAATCAATAATTTGTACATCCTACCAATCATTCCTTTATTCCCTTTATCTAATATCTTTTCTAACTCGGATTTATTTTTATTAAATCCAAGTTGACTGTCTTTGTTAAATATATCTTGTAGTTTATAATATAAAAACCAGTCTTTTATATTTAATTCTTCCCTACTTTTTAAGACCCATTTACTCTCCTTCCATTCAATAATACCCCTATACATCTCTATATCTAAATTTAACTCTGTTCCCCTCTTCATATAAGCTTCTATTGGATTAATCCATCCCGGAGTCCTATTTTCTAAAATCTTCTTGTATTTTGTCCAAATTTGGAATAACCCAGCTCTAATGATATGTATTTTAAAATCCCTATTTATCTTTTCCTTTTCATACCATAAGTATGCATGCCAACCATAACGAAGATTATACCCTTCTAACTCTAATAAACAATAGTTTTCTTAACCAGAGAAAACAGGAAGCCTCATAATATTGTTGCAAATCTGGTAAACCTAATCCTTTTTTCACTTTGAAGATTTATCTTGTGTCTATATATATGAGTGTGTGTGAGAGAGTGCTTTTATTTATACAGTATATTATATATGCTGTGTACATCTCTTACATGTCTACAATATTTATGCATTTATTTATTTTACTTCATTTATAGCACAACTTTCTCACTGAGATTCAAGGCAGATTACAAAATATAGAAAACAATTCATCAGAGAGCATAAGACCTTCAATAGTAACACAATAGGTCTAGAGTACAGAGTTAGAAAAAAACAATTATAAAAAAACACCCTGTCTGCAGCATGACATACCATAATGCAGAAAGTGGATTATAAAAGCAGGAAAGCGAAGTGATAAAATACAATAAGCATTGTAATAGACTACAATGCTATTCCCTGTCAAATGCATCCTCCTGCGCTGTTCAGTTCTGATCCGTTTATTATAGGGTTGCCAGGTATGGCCTGGCCTGGCAACAACTGGGACACTGGGGAAAATGTGGGGCAACCATTGGGGATGGCATGATGTCACTTTTGGGGGAGACCTGGAGGTGACATCATTCCTCTCTAGGAATTGCTGGCAAATCCATAGAGTTTTCAGTGATTCCTAGATAGGACTGATGTCACTTCTGAGAGATGACTCCCCACTCCAACTGGGGGCTGGCAACCCTGGTTTATAAAAATGTCCTCCTGAACATTTCTGTTTTGTGCATTCTATGAAATAGTAGGTATGTGAGGACCTTCCTGATCTCAGGCAGACCATTCCACAATGTGGGTGCCACAACAGAAGAATGCACATGAACAGGCCATTTCCAATCTTATCCATTTACAAGGTTTTGTTCAGATGATCAAAATTCACACAGCATAGCATTGTAGGAGAGGGGGTCTTGCAGATATGTATAATGATATCTGACATACAGAGAACATTGAAAAATGTGTACAAAAATTGGTGCAGAGAAACAGAAAATGATATGAAAATAAACATAGGCTTGACACACATCATTTATTTATTGATTTGTACTCCACTTTTCTTCCAAGAGGGACCCAAAGTGGCTTACAACCAACAAAAAGAGACTATACATAAACCAGTAAACAACAAAACAGCATCACAACTGCAGACTACATCTAGGGGTGGTCCTGGACTGATATACTGGCTCCTTATGCCCAAACTTTGTCCATGCCCAAACTTTAGGTATCCGAATTGGGGGGGGGGGGATAAATTCTCAGCAAGATGGTGCAGCTGGTAAAGGTGTTCCTCCACTTCTTACTGAAAGGTGTTCCCTTCCTTCTTACTGAAGTGAAATAGAAACCAGGAGTTTCAGACTGAAACAGTACATTTTAAATCATCCTTATTGAACATACAAAGTTAAAAGGAACTTGGGTAGACGAGCTAGAGTACAATTCTATGCACGTGTACCCAGAACGAAGCCTGTCTATGTTCAATGGGACCTAGGATTGCAGTCTTATGCCTGTGGTCTTTGACACCACTGCAGATCAGAATACCAGACTTTTGCCAATGGTGTCTTCTTGTATAGGCAATTTCATACATACATTTATAATCATTTCACTGCATTTTCAAACATGCTTACACAACATTCAAGAAAGATTGTTTACTGGAGACAAGTGCTTAGCAGTCAGTAGTTTCTCACTTCGAGTGTCTCAATAGTTAATTCTTGTTAATTCTATGGTTAGTCTTCCAACATCCTCAAAGCTTTTGTCTTCCCATTTTCGATTAATCTGCATCAAATCTAATGGATTGCAACAAAAAAATGATAATGTAATAGAACAGGCATACAGATTCTTTGGCTCCAAACCTATTCCAGTCCCTGAGACCTGAAGCCTTTAGGTATTCATGTGATGGAGATTTTCAGGAAGATTCGTTGATTGATTACATTTTTTCTTGATGAACTGGTACAGCAGAAAAACATATTCAGTCTGTCGGTACTGCGTAAAAGGTGCAATATTGTAGATGTCTCCATGAATACATCAAAACAAGTCTTTGGAGAATAGTCAAATGTTCAGAATAAGAAAAATATGAGCTTTCACCTTAAATACTGTGTTCTAGAAAGTAGAAGCAAAGATTATCATTTGCTTCTTGGTACATTTCTGATGTCAGAATTTTTTGCCGCCTTTTCTGATTACTTTTCCTTCTCTGCCTTTTGCCATCATTTTAGCAATTCTGTCTGCTTATGTCTCTTTTCATGTTCAGAAAACTAAAAAGGCTGTGGATACTTCTTCCCTGTGGAAACAGAGTTCCTCCCTCCTAGATCTTTCATAAATATGTATCTCCAAAATGTGTTTTCCTGGCCAATGTGCAGCAAATATAAAGAAAGTGTTTATCATTTGGAAACAAGTAAAACCGACACTTTCCACTCCTCGTGGACTATGTGACTTACAGCACAATCCTGAGGAAGGGAGGCAAAAGTGCGCGGGGGGAAGAAGGTGCTAAACCAGTTTATCTTTGAGATGCACCAGTGTAGAGCCCCAGGGGCAGGGTTGCCAGGTCCCCCTTCTCAACCGGCAGGAGATTTTGGGGGTGGGGCCTGAAGAGGGCGGGGTTTGGGGAGGGGAGGGACTTCAATGCCATAGAGTCCAATTGCCAAAGCGGCCATTTTTCTCCAGGTGATCTGATCTCTATCGGCTGGAGGTCAGTTGAATTAGCAGGACATCTCCTGCTACAACCTGGCAGTTGGCAACCCTACCCAGGGGTGTTGCACCACAGCTTGGAGTCAGCATGGCAACATTACAGAGCAGCACCAGTACAAGCTTCTGCACTTTCAGGGAAAGGGGTGGATCCAGTGGAATGGCAGGAGTTAGTCAGCTGCACAAGCTGCCCCAGCCCGGGAATACCTCCCCCCAAAAAAAACCCAGAGGGAAAAGGCCAAGCACACACACCCCAAGTGCTGGTGTAGCAAAGAATGCTGTTTACAGCTGCAGCCAATCACCCCTTTCCCAAGTGGTGCACAAAGGTTCCATGCCACCCACACCCAATCACAGCCTGCTCAGCACTACATAAACCATAGCCAGGATTCTTCATAGTTTAATTGGTAGGGTGCATGACATGGGACTCTGTCTCGGAAGTACTGGCCATGCACACTTAGAGTGTGCAGCATTGCCTTTGGTGGCGAAAGAGGCACAGAGAAGACACTAAGCACCACTGAGGGAACACCTAGCACTAACACCCAAAGGGGAGAGCAAAGGACATGCTGGTGAGTAATATGCCTCATTACTTAAGGGGTAACCCCACAATGGCAGGTGAGCAGCATTGGGAACCCAGTTGTCCCTGTTACCCAAATGGTATACATATGTAAGGCCTCTAACATTTAGAGCATCCCCCTTATATTTGAATTCCAAATACATGTAATTATGGGCTAAACTTATAAAGGAATCACTTCCTAATGAATACCTGGTTCCCAATTTGAGTGACACTTTGTTATGGGCACAGAAGGATTCCCAAAAATAATCAGGTGGAAAAATAGACAATTGTGCTTACCCTGGGTGAGATGCAAGTCACCAAGGTGACAGTTTTATGATTATTTCAGAAGGCAAATTACGACCACCCAGAATGCCTGATGACTGTGTCGGGGGAAGCTGATGGCTTTATGATAAGGCTGCTTTCCTGGCAGATCCTCCTGTGGGTTAGGTTATTATTGCTCTAATTGGTGAGACTTTGCTGGGGAGAAGGCTGATATGATTTTGAGTGAGGAGAAGGCTGATATGATTGCCTTCCAAGAGAACCCTTTTCACACAATGGAGTGGCTTCTCTACTGACTTGAGATAAGTGCCTTTGGGCAGACAGAATCTTACTGGAACTCCATCTCCCTGCCATACATGCTTTCCCAGTCCTGGATGGGATTGAAATGAGTAGCGCATTTGCACTGTGTTTGAGGGTTCCTGTGTTTAGAAGTCTATCTCTTAGGCATCACCCTGGCCTTGGGAGTCTGTATCCCCCCTACCCCTTCCCGCTTCCATGCCACTCCTTACCCCTTCTTCTCCTCCCCCCATCTGTGACTTACCCTTTGGGCTTCCTGGGGTTAACTCCCCTTCAGACATCTGAGGGGTAGTGGGCTGTGGCCCATGGATGCTCATGAAGGGATCACTGTGGTTGGGCTTTAAGGAGCTACTGTACCTCTGTTTTGTTAATCTGCATAACATAACTGAGGCCCATCAGTACCTTGAAAACTAACCCCCCATATTGTTCTCCACTCCCTTCCCACAAACACACTCCCACAAACACATCCCATTTCCCCTTTGGCGGGTTGCAGGGGCAAAATGTCAGCTCCAAGACTTTTGCCTGACTCTCATTTTTCCCCATGTGGGGATTGAACCAAGACCCCTGGCCACTCTATCCCATTGAACCATGCCTGTCTTTGCAGAGTTTTCTGCCTGCCTCCTCTGACACAGCAGCCTTCAGGGTTGTTCTGCCCATGCAAGTTTTAGTCTGAGATGTTGCCAAGACAAATTTCAGTCCAACATTTCTTGTATATTGCTGAGGCAGACAGCTGAATAGTGATGAGTTGTCCTGGTCTTGGAACCTTGAGTGACAGCAGGTTCAAAAAGGGGGGAAATGCTGAGAATTCTACAAGTGGCAGTTGAAGAAACTGACAGTTGATAACTGATTTTCAAGTTGACAGTTAAGACTGGCAGCTGCAATGAGAGGAACCCATTGGTTTAGGATCAAGAAGGATCCTGAATGTGAGGGGAGTGATTTGAGTTTCCTTCCCTAAGGGAAATAGCTCCTAAATAAAGGGGGTAATCCCTAACCAGTTTTAAGAAATAAAACTGGCTAGAGATCACCACCTTTACTAGGGATCACCACCTTTACTTAGGAGCTATTTCCCTTAGGGAAGGGAAATAAAACTGGGGGAAATTGTGTGTGCCTTAACTCCTCCAACTTCTTATTCAACTAAGAAGAGAAGAGTTGTTTTTTATACCTTGCTTTTCTCTACAGTAAGGAGTCTCAAAGAGGCTTACAATCGCCTTTCTCTCCCCCCCCCCCACAACAGGCACCTTGTGAGATAGGTGGGGCTGAGAGAGGTCTGAGAGAACTGTGACTGGCCCATGATCACCCAGCCGGCTTCGTGGGAGGAGTGGGGAATAAAAACCCGGTTTTCCAGATTAGAATCTGGCACTCTTAACCACCACACTACACTGGCTCTCAAGCAATGACTGCCAAGTGAACTCTATTTCAGTATATTTCAAAAGTATCATCACTTGTCGGGAACTACATCAGATACATCCTGATTACAAAATGTCCATTGATTACAAACATACCAAGTTTCCTCATTCCAGTTGTTTTATTTACTCTGGCACGTCTATTTTTCATCAAATCTGACTTTATCATTTCCCCCAAAGAGAAAAAGAAAAGTTTTGAGTTTTTTATTTCATTAAGCCTCCATTGTGCCATATTCTAACTTAGATATAAACAGCTCATTCCTGAGGGGGAGGGAGCTGCGCCGAGGCCGAGAGAAGCAGCAAAGGTGCAGAGGGGCCAGCTCCTAGGCAGTGAGGAGTACCGAGGCCCGCCAAGAAATACCATCAAAATGCCGAAAATACACAAAGGGCACTCAATGGTGTGGCCACGCCAGGATGGAGGGGCCAGGCCAAGTAGGTGGCGTGAGAGCAGGGAGGCAGACATTCAGGGGCGGGTTCAGGCTACGGTGGGGAGGAGCGAGGAGTGGAGGGGCGGCAGTGGGCACGGCCAACTGACCGAGAGATGTGCCGTCATGCCAGAGGGCATATGCGGGAGAGGTTGAGGCTGGAGAGAGGGGCGGCATCTGCCCCACAGCACGGGCCACCCCCTAAGGGGACGGCATGGGACCTCATCTGCCGCCGAGAGAGGGTGAACGAGGCCCCAGTGACAGCGGCCTCCCGTTAAGTCCCCAAGTGCTCTCCTGAATGGTGTTCAGGGGACCAACAGTGGCCAGGACACAAAGTGCACATGTGAGGTTGCTGTTGCCCTCAGGTTTCTGGGCCTGGAGTTGGTGGCTGGATATCCAGTTGAGGGCCAGGCAGCATGTCGGGGTATGGGCAGGCAGCTGTTTTGCCAGTTGTCAGAGGATCAGAGGGGTACATAGGGCACTGCTTCCATTTCTCCACTGCTTGCTGTTTCACATTTCCACTGTGAGTCCCTGGTGAGGACAACATTGTTTTTCCTATAGGCAATGGGGGCAACCCCTTTGGGACCCCATAAAATTTGACCACCTGACCCAATCTTCACCAAACTTTGGGGTTCATGCAAGGAGAGTCCCTTCAAGCTACCTGGAAAATTTGGGAACTCTATCTCCAAAAACGCCCCCACAGGAGCTTTGAAAATAATTTTCCATAGACTATAATGGGCCCGAATTTTTGCAGTAAATTCCAAAATAAGCCAAATACCCTTATTTACCAATATGGGTATTTGGCTTATTTGGGGTTTACCAAAAAAAATCAGGTCAAATAAACCCAGACCCTAAACTATTTAGGAGTAATAGTGGTGGTTAGTGAGGGGCGGGGGGGGGGAGTTAAAACGAAAGGAGATCCGTCTGTGGCCAGTAGAGGAGAGACATTTTGCAGTGCATATTATTCAAGCATGGAGCGTTCGATCCCACATATGCCCTGAAGCTGTGACAATACATCCAAGGATTTACAAGTTCTGGGCTTTGTTCATTCCGGCTGCATACTGGGACCACACATGGTATAAGCACTGCAGTCAGTGTCCGGTTCCTATTTGTGGGAAGTGAAGTGGAGATGGAGCATTTTGTTCCCTCCTTAAGTGCTGAGGCTATATCAGTCAGAGCAGTGCAGTAGGTTTCCTGAGAAACCATTAGGTCTTGGTTGTGATTCCAGTTATCAAATTCACGAATGACAAAAACTAGACAGTAAGTCGCTATGCTTCCTTTTATTTTCCTGTATTCTGTATTCTTTTCACCTGTCTATTGATTGGTCCTAAATATCTGTTTTTTGTGGTGAAGAGGAACTGAGATGAACTGGCGCGTGTTCGAGCATCCCTAATGACTGACTTATGAATAGAAGAATAGTTACCATTTGCCAAGCCAAAATTTCTGTTCTCTTATTTTAAATATTTACACTTTGGGTTAGACTGATATTAGGTTTTTCATCATTTTCAGGTTATCTGGCATATCTGGAGAAATAACTGAAGACTTTTGATAAAACACCACCATTTGTTACTTCCATTGTTCCAACAAAAGGCCTATATCAAAGGAATGTTGAGATGCATCATTGTATTCTGGCAGAAGACACTGAAATCTATTTTGAGATTAATTTACTCAAATGCTTCTTACAATTGACTGGTTAAAATAATCACTATCTCTACCCAGTGCAACAAATTCAAATTACACAGAAGCTGGGGTTTTGCTTGCTTAGCATAATCGTTTTCTTTTAACCTCTCCAGAAAATCTGAAGCCTATTCTACATCTAAATGTGATTTTATTCAAACTGGTGTCATGCTGGAAAAATCCATATGGAGAAGGAAGATTGGTGCTCTTTTTAAGTCCTCTTTAAAAAACAGAATAATAAAAGGAGGAAAGGATTCATGGCTTGCTGAGTATGCAACACACAGCCTGATCCTATATATGTATACTCATAAGTAAAACCCACTGAGTTAAATTGTTTTTTTTTTCTTATTCTCAAATTAGTATGCCAAGTAAGACCCATTGAGTTCAATTCATTTTTATTATTCTCAAACTAGAATGCCAAGTCAGGTTTTTTTTTTGCTATATCACCATATGGAAGTAAGAAATCTAGTCCGTTCATTCAGATCACATTCTACAGACAGTGACATTCTGTTGCAGTATGTCTTCAAACAGACTAACTGAATAGCAAGCAATGCTTGCTCACTAACATTTCACAAATGAAAATGCAGTCCCCTCTATGACACACCACTGAAAACTGTTCACTACCTGTTGTATTTGTTTATTTTGCAATATCAATTTCCACCCTCGCTTCCAAAGGAGGTGTCACAAAGCAACCACAGCAATTCCAACAGAGCTGGGTAATTGAAATCTTCCATGACCACTGTGTCCTGTCTCTTTGAGAATGTTGCAGTCTGGTCTAGGAGCGTCTCATCCAAGTCCTCTGCCTGGTTTGTGGGTCTATAGCAGACCCTTACCATAATATCACTATTATTCTTACTCCTTTTATTTTTAACCAGAGACTTTCAACTGAACTTCCATGCTCAGATTCATGTATTTCCTCACATGTATACACATCCTTGACATATAATGCTACTCCTCCCCGCTTCTGTATTTGTCTATCCCTTTTAATCACATTGTACCCCTCAATCCTAATATTCCAACTGTGAGTGTCATCAGTAATGTTTCAGTAATGCCCACTAGGTCATAGTCCCCTTGCTGTATTAGGACTTCAAGTTCCTCCTGTTTGTTTCCCACACTCTGTGCATTAGTGTAGAGACATCAGAATCCATGGTTTATGTGCCCTGAGGATTTTGTTTTGGGGCTTACACGTGAGATAATGTTTCCTTGCATATGTGCTACTCCCAGTAAATCTTAATTGTTCTCATCTCAAGTTATTGGCATCAAGGCTTTAAGTTTTTGTTTTGTTCCCCTATAGGATTTAGTTTAAAGCCCTCCTTATCAGGTTTGCAAGGCTCTTAGCAAACACATTTTTCCTACCCTTATGAGGTGCAAAGCATCTCCTGATAAAAGAGCTTCATCTGGAAAGCGTGAGCAGTGGGCCAAAAAACCAAACCTTCCTTAATGACACCATCTATGTAGCCAGTCATTTATTTGCAGCATTCTCCCTTTCCTTCACCATGAAGCCATGACCTTCACCAGGAAGAACTGATGAAAACACACCCTGTCCTCCCAGATCCTTCACCTTTTTACCCAGAGCTGCATAGTCTCTTTTAATATGTTCTGGGCAGTGCCGGGCAATATCATTAATTCCCACATGGATTAGCAAGAATGAATAATAACCTGTGGCCTTGATGAGTCTTTCTACTCTTTCCGTCACATCCTGGATGTGTCCACCTGGTAGATAGGGTTGCCAGGTCCCACTTTGCTACTGGCAGGAGATTTTGGGGGCAGAGGCTGAAGAGGGCGGGGTTTGGGGAGGTGAGGGACTTCAATACCATAGAGTCCAATTGCCAAAGTGGCCATTTTCTCCAGGTGAACTGATCTCTATCGGCTGGAGATCAGTTGTAATAGCAGGAGATCTCCAGCTAGTACCTGGAGGTTGGCAACCCTACTGGTAGACAGTGTACCTCTCAAGATGACAAGTCTGATCAGCACACTTTAGCCTCTACCCCTCTCAGTAGGGTATCCCCAATTACCAGCACATGCCTCCTCCTATTTTGGGGAGTAGAAGCTCAAGTCCTCTCATCCACAGGGGACTGGGAAATTTCCTTTAAGCTTTGGGGAGGCTGGGGAAAATGTTGTCTCAATATCAGCAAGGTGAACAATACAGAAGCAATGGGAGAAAATATCCTGGCCCAAGAAGCAACTAGAAGATCCAATACCACCGAGCTCCTTCCTCTCAACAAGCCATTTTTTTGTAGCGAAAAACTATTCTGTCTTAGTTTAAAGTATGATTCTGCCTATCCACTTAGATCTTCTTCAATGGCTCTGGTCTGTATGCTCCACTTTGATAACTGAGATGGGTGATTATTAGTATCAGGGCCTTCTCTGTGTTGGTGCCTTGAATCTACAACTCTGTCCCTGCAGCTGTTCTCCAAGTCTGCTTTGTTTTAGATCCCACATTAAAAATTCAATTTTATTAGGCTATTGGTTAGGTGTGAGTGTTCATATTTATTATTAGGTTGCTGCAGCTGGGTTTAAGACAATTATTTTATTACTGCTCTGATTGTATGGTTATTACCCCTGCTTTCTACATTTGCCAAAACTTTGTCTATTTTCCCACGCAATGCTTACTGAACCTTATAAACAAATGTTTTACTACTTCAAATATGGGTCTCCAGGATTTGATCATAGATATTGACAAATGCAACAATTAGGCCTTTAAAGCTGAAAACTATCTATGGGCCCTCAGCATGGTGGTGGTATAATGTGCTGTCAAGTCACAGCTGACTTATGGTGACCCCATAGGGTTTTCAAGGCTGGAGATGTTCAGAGGTGGTTTACCATTGCCTGTCTCTGCATGGGCTGAGAGAGCTCTGAGAGAACTGTGACTGCCTCAAGGTCACTCAGCAGGCTTCATGTGGAGGAATGGGGAATCGAGCCTGGTTTTCCAGAATAGAGTCTGCTGCATTTAACTAATCCACCATGCTGGCTCTCACACCATGCTGGCTCTCAGTATACCTTTCCAGTATGAATGTAATTTAGTTGTTCCCTCTCAAAAGCCCATCTTAGTTTATCCATTCAGGAAGGCAAGTAACTTCTTGTCATTCTCATACAGGTATAACTTTGCCTTCTCCAAGAGACACAAGAGAATCTTTAAAAAAAGTGTCTTTTTTCCCCCTTCAAGGTGCTATAACATCTGCCTTTTAAAAAATCCTTGACAGACATTTTATGAGATGTAGCTGTACTGAACTACAATTGCCATCTATTAGCCTAGCTGCTTAATTGCTGTAAGATCCTTTGCCTTTTTCTCTTTCCTTTCTGACTGCATTTATCACCCATCTCAGTTTAAAATGGTAAGCTCCCACCCCATCCCACTCCATCACAGGTTCTGAAAAGGAAGTAACTCTGAGTATCAATTAATGGACCTTGTATTTAGAACTGAGTCATCTGCTCTCTAAAAGAACTAGGGCTCTTCAAAGTATCAAAAGCTGATTGCCAAAAAATATGGAAGAGTGCCAAAGCAGAATAGACTCTGAAATCATCACCTTTATCTGGTACTAAGGATGCACAAAAGAATTTACAGTCCTGGATTACAATGCCAAATTCTGCTAAAAAGCCTTTACAAATTTTGTAGCTAGACATTTCACCCAACTTGGCAATTTGCACCAGAACATTAATAATTTCCATAACACTTATAATGTGTAAAGTGTGTGAAAAGTTTTATCTCACAATGACCCCTGTAAGGAATATGATTAGTATTACCATTTTATACAAGGGGAGATCTCAAGAGAAACATCTGTAAGGATATGTGGGAAGGGAGTTTCACCTTTTTACCAAAAAGGGCTTAAGGCAAGTTACAGTTATTTAAACCCTTAACAAAACACAGCTCAAACAACCAACAATATTTCATTCTATTGGAACAAAACTGGAGACCCATTCTCACCATTGATCTCAAGATCAGACTATTTCAAACAACTTGACTGTCAAAGAAATACCTGACTGGATAATCTGGCTTCCAAAAAAACAATAGCATGGGGGGGGGGCTTCCTTACATCCCCAAGAAGGCCATTCCACCATGTAGGGGCCATTACCATAAAGGCCACGGAGTGGGTAAATGCTGTTCTCATCAGACTACAAAATGGAACATATATATATATATATATATATATATATATATATATACTGACTCCCTTTCCACCCTCCCCCTTACCACAGACCGTGCCCTAAGTAAACTGGAAGAGTAGGAATGAGGAAGGTGCCAGAATACAAAGGATTAACAACTTTCATGATAATTTTCAAACTAATCTTTGAAGTCAGATTTGGTACGAAAGCTAGATTGAAAATGGGCCGTATTCTGTTTGGGCTTTGATTATTTTCCATCCAAATGCACATCCCAACTCTCTTTCAACACTCTGACAAAGTGTCTGTCCATCTACAGACAAGTGTAGCTTGTAACTAGACTAAAACTGAAGTCTAAATCCAACATTACTGTTTTCCATTGTGGCCCCTAGATTCTTGAAAGCTTTTCCAAGAAAGACTTGCATGTCCCCTGAGCCTTCCTGACATTTTTCTGCTAAGCATTGTTGATTGGCTGCAGTATGCTGTCTGTATTGTCCTTTTATTGTTTGTTTATTTATTTAGAAAATGTACACCCATCTTTCTGCCCTGATCAGGGCCATCAAAGCAAATAACAGATGAAAAACATACATACCGGTAATTAAAACACATCCTTCAAAAAGAATTAAAACCGAACAAAAACATATAATTAAAACAATTAAAACATAATGGTGTTTCCCACCTTCGCCAGGCTAAGCAGCTGGTTCCCTATCTGTCCTGCCCTGACCTAGCCACAGTGATCTATGCAATGGTCACCTCTAAGTTGGACTACTGCAACCCACTCTACGCAGAGCTACCCTTAAGGCTGCTCCAGAAACTTCAACTGGTCCTAGGCTTGCCAACCTCGAGGTGGTGGCTAGAGATCTCCTGCTATTACAAGAGATCTCCAGCCAATAGAGATCAGTTCACCTGGAGAAAATGGCTCCTTTGGCAATTGGACTCTATGGCATTGAAGTCTCTCCCCTCCTCAAACCCTGCCCTCCTCAGGCTCCACCCCAGAAACCTCCCACCGACGATGAAGAGGGATCTGGCAACCCTAACTGGTCCAGGGCAGTGATGGTTCCATCGTAAGATGGCCTCCCTATTCCATGCTGTCCCATCCTTGTTTATGCGTTCCCTGCCTTTCACCTGATGGTTCTGCCACCAACACTATTGTGTAAGGCGTCATCTTGATTCCTTCAGATTTTCTGGTTTCTCACAGCAAGGTATTCCCTACAAGTATAGCCCCCCCCTTAAATAGGAAGGGTGTGTGATTTGCAGCAGATGGAGGATGTGAAAGCATGGCCCCAGGAAAGATCCAGTGTGTGTGTGTGTGTGGGGGGTGATTCATCAGAAGAGTGAGAACATCAGTTCTAGGCAGAAAACTGCCATCAAAGCTGAATACTGCCACAAGAGTTCCAGCGTTACTGCTAAATACTGGAGATCGTCGCCTGAGCCCTTCTTCCTCTGACAATCTTCACTTCACAAGAACCAGGAGGCAACTGAGGAAGCCAACCCAGCAGCCCCTCTTTTATATGGGAAGGGTAGACCAGAGTGAAAACTCTGGCTTCCAGGCTCTCCTGGAAGCTCCGCCTCCCACTCCCCCCCCAGCAGGCCCAGGCATCCAATTGGCTGCTTATGCTGCAGCTGGGGCCAATCACTGTGGCTTCCACTGCCACTGAGGAGCCAGAAGAACACCTTCGTTCACCCCCCAGCCCTGGAGGCCATCACTTTTAATCATCTTGACTATCTTATGAGACAAAAAGGTGAAAAGTAAATTTCTAAAATATTTCCAGTTTTTTGGAAACAACTTCATCTTTTGAGGATTCTCAGCAGTTAAAACTCATGGATTTTTCTTTTTGCAGGTTTGGTTGTTTATAGTGCATGCATTTTTAAGGACTTCTTACTCTCCCAAACATAATTGGTTCACTTTGTCTTGAGACCAATGGAATGGCATCAGGGATTTAGGGCCAATGTTGAAAAAAAATTGCAACTACATTAGAGTTGCTTCTTTTGGAGAACGTCCCCAAAGAGCAAACAAGTGGAGAAACTCTCTGAGGAGACCAGGATAATTTTCTCCATGTCCCTGCAAATCTCTGAAACAAAGGACACAAAATATATCCTCTAACCCCTCAATCCTTCTAGCAAACCACTGCACAATAACAAAGTGCAGTGCTGAGAAATATCCCTGCAACAAGGAGTGATATCATGTATAAAGTCTTCCAGATACTATAGAAATTAGTTTTTCAGAAGCAGTGGTAACAGAGCATTCCATTCTACTCCTGCTTTTTAAATAATGTTGCTGTTAGGGTTGCCAGGTGTCCAGTTTTGAACTGGACTGTCTAGAATTTTCCTTTTCTGTCCAGTAAATAAATATCCAGCATTTTCTATTAAGTAAGCTTGCAGCCACTGCGGCCAAGCGCCATTCATGTGCTCTTTCTTTCCACTGCCACTTGATAAAGCAGCAACATCTCCATCCGCTTGTACTCTGTTTCAGCCAGCAAGTTTTGAAAAGAATCGAATCCACCACTCAGATGTATGCTGGACATTCCTGGAGAAATCGTATTGGCTCAACTGAAGAAAGCAGGAAAGGGAAAGACTTTTGTAGCTGATCAACTGGTGTAGAATTCCAGATGGCATGAACCACTCACAATTTTTCTCTTTCCTTTCCCCTCACTGTATTTATATATTCCTAAATTTTCTACCTGTGCCTTTCATCCTCCAACCTTTTTTCTCTTTGTTCCTCTTCTGTTTTGCTCTCTTCCTATCCCTTTTTTTTATTTTTATGGCCCTTTCCTTATCTCCTATTCTTTCTGCTTTTCTCTATTCCTTTTGACTCTACTCCCCACGGTACTGACACTCAAGGAAGATCATTTCAAGATATAGGGTTGCTTTATCCATACTCGTCCTATATTTGGCATACGGATTTCCACCATTGCCTGCAGAAACTGAAAACAGAGTTCTATCGCAATCCTTGAGGGGGAGAAGAAAATCTGCTACTGGAGCCATACATTTTTGAGTCTGGCAAAAAAAAAGAGCTGATAACTATTTTTCTTCCAACAGCTGTCAACTCATTGGGGTTTGATTGTCTGTTCCTCTGGGTGCTGCTTTAGTTTCACTTGTTGCACCCATAGGCCTTGTCCACACAGAAACGATTCCCCATTGTGGACTCATTGCCACTGTGAATGCAAAGGCATTCATAACAGCAACAGAGCATAGACATGAGACAATGCTCCTATCTTCCCTTTCGATCCCATTGTGCTGACTATTTCTTCCCCTGGCAAGTCCTAAGAGTGCTTTTTTTCTTTAAAAAAGCCAGCGTGGTATAGTGGTTAAGACCAGTGGTTTGGAGTGGTGGACTCTGATCTGAAGAACCGGGTTTGATTCCCCACTCCTCCACATTAACGGAGGATGCTAATCTGGTGAACTGGATTTGTTTCCCCACTCCTACACATGAAGCCATCTGGGTGACCTTGGGCTAGTCACACTCTCTCAGCCTCACCTACATCACAGGGTGTCTGTTGTGGGAGGGGGAGGGAAGGTGATTGTAAGCTAGTTTGATTCTTTCTTAAGTGGTAGAGAAAGTCGGCATATAAAAACCAACTCTTCTTCTTATAGTGGCATACCTTATACTGACTTTTTAAAAAGCTGTCAAAAAACCCACCAGTGCATGAGTACAGGGGAAGAAATGTCAGGTGCAAGAAGATAGGGAGGGGAAAATGCACCACATGGATTGATTTGGGAAATACATTGATTTCTGCCCAGTTTTGATGCTGCTAGGCAAAGCTTGGAAGGGTGGGGGAAGACAGAATATAGTGGGACCCACCTTGATTATTGGGGCTTGAGCAGCGCAGTGCATTATTGAGTGTACGGTCCCTCCTGTCCTGGAAGCCAGGCTACTTGGCACAAAATATTCTGTGAATGGCTGCACAGAGAGACGCCCTTCTGGAGACATAAACCAGATGAAAATGAAAATCTAGAGCAGCATCTATTTTTTAGATTGGTTGTAGCTGTTATAGTAAAATCACTACACTATTAAGTAAAGTGCTGTTTGTGATATACTTGAGTCTCCAGTGGCATCATTTCGGGAAGTTTACTGCAGCAGATACTACACCTGATTGCATAGGATATTGGGACGCACCGCACGGATCATGATCCGCCTTCTGCTTTAAAAATATTGCCATTCCCAGGCAATCGGTTGATTGGCCTAGAAGTGCTAAGTAGAGTTGTGAAGTAAGGTCATGGTGCAGCACTCAAATTCATCACATGTTTAGTTTTGTTTTAGAGGCCCTGAGAAGGGATATCTCTTTTTCCTGCCCCCAAGATTATAAGATTACATTTGATTAATCTTCAAGAATACCTAAATTTCTTTGACAATAAGCATAATAAAATATAAAAAGTCATCTCAACAAATGCTTTTTAAAAATGCTTTCTTTTTGAATATATTAAAGGACAGCACTTTGACTATTATTGTTCATCTTCTCTTTGTGTCACTTCAAGCAACCCAGCTTCCCTTTTAAAACTCTGGACAACCCAGATAAGAGCCCAAACTAAAATCAGCACCCCAGAGCTGATACCTCTCCTGGACCCCCTGGTAGGGTTTCTAGCTCCGGGTTGGGAAATACCTGGAGAGTTTGGAGGTTGAGCCTGAGAAGGGCAGGGTTTGGAGAGGGGAGGGACTTCAATGCCATAGAGTCCAATGGCCAAAGTGGCTATTTTCTCCAGGGGAACTGATCTCTGTCGCCTATTGTTTTAGCGGGAGATTTCCAGCTATTATATGAGCGGCGGACTCTAATCTGGTGAACCGGGTTGGTTTCCCCACTCCTACACATGAAGCCAGCTGGGTGACCTTGGGCTAGTCACAGTTCTCTTAGAGCACTCTGAGACTCACCTACCTCACAAGGTGTCTGTTGTGGGGAGGGGAAGGGAAGGAGATTATAAGCCAGTTTGTCTTTAAAAGGACAATCAGCATATAAAAACCAACTCTTCTTCTTCTTCCATGTATACAATCATCTATTTGGCTGCCTGAGACATGTATTTGCAATGAACAAATTGCTGTCTTCATGGAATTTTATGAGTCACTCTTCTGCTTCATTTCATGCTCCTAGCCCAAATCTGCCAACAATATTTGATTCTGCTTCATGTCCTACTTTTGTGTTTCAGTCACCTATGATTATCAGCACATCTTGTTTAGGTGTGTGATTGATTTCTTCCTGGATACTTGCACAAAAGCTTTCAATTTCTTCCATATCAGCATCTGTAGTTAGGGCATAAACGTGAATGATGGTTATGTTGATAGGCTTTTCCTGAAGTCCAATTTATATTATTCAGTCAGACTTTGTATTATAGCTCCTGACTGCCTGTGCTACATCTTGCCTCACTATTAAAGCAACTCCGTTTCTTCTGTATTTTTCATTTCCCAAGTAAAACATTTCATAATTTTCTGACTGTAAATGTTTTGATCCAGTCCACTTTAGTTCACTCACTCCCAGGACTGAAAGGTTTAAACGCTCCATTTCTTGTTTTACAATTTCAAGCTTACCTTGATTCATGCTTCTCACGTTCCATATTCCTATTATATGCATTGAACAGCTCTGGACTTTCCTTTTGTATCCATTCATGTCAACAACTGAACATTCTTTGGCTTTAGTCCATTCAGGTCATTAAGAATAGAGCTACTCGAGTGCCATCCGACCTGGAGGTACCATCTTCCAGCACTATATCTATTTTCATTTTGGAATGTCTCATTATAAGGTTTTCGAGGTAAGGGTTGGTCAGAAGTGGTTTACCATTGCCTGTTACGCAGTACTAATCAGGGTTAGCTGTAGTGGCACTGCCATTGTCTACGAAAGATGTCACCTTCCACTACTGCCAGTGTCACCTTCCACTACTGCTGTTGTCCAGTAGCTATCCTTCAAGAATTCCTCCACCCCATCACCACTGGAACTCTCTGTTCTCTTCTGCTAATGTGGTCATTGATCCCTGAAGCGGGTGGATGCATCTTAGTCTGGTGTCTCAGCTGTAACCATTCCACCTTGAGTGTCTCTGCTAGGAGTTAAGCCTCTTGACAGAGTCTGAATTCCTTAAGGTATTGCTCCCAACTTCACTGACACACATGAACCCCCTCACAACATTAAGGTGTGCATCCAAAAGGGGGATGGGTCAGATTAGACCTGGAGAAAACTACTTGTGACCCACCAAACTTAAAATAGCACATAGTCAAGTACAGTTGACCCAATTCTCAAGAAATCTCTCATTGTTACCACCTGCCTGAGATTGCCAAAATAAGAGACTTGCTGTGCATGCATTGAGCTGAGGGAATGCCTGGTTTGGTGGGTCATAAGATGTGTTGGCATATGCCAGATTCTGTATGGATTGACTCAACCACATTCAGTGATTTGGAGGCTGTGATGATAATAATAATAATAATTATTAAAGGAGGCACATTACAAAAAAGAAGTTCACACATACAAGATTGGCTGGAGGTGGTTTCACACAAGTAAAATGTGATGGGCATAATTTGCCCATGCGGTTATGATGGTGGTTCTAATAACACAGGACATTTTCAGAACAAAGATGGGGCTTTATTCAGAAGAAATATTATGCTGTATATTCCTCTGTGGATTAGGTTCAATATTTATTACATTATTAGGTCAACTTTGTGCAGATGATTCAGGGTACCCAATGACACACTTTACAAGGCAGCCATGTATTACTGTAAATTATATGCAGACTCTCTTAGCCACTCGAACCAAATGCCAGGTATAATGCTTTAAAGTATTTAAACCATCAAAATATCTGTACTTTGGAGAAAAGAGTATGCTCATAAACCTGTTTATCCAGCTATATTTCACATTCTAGAAAATTTGCAATCCTGTTCAGTACGGTACAGATCAAATTAAGAACTGGTATAAATTGGGTCCATATCAATGAATTTTAAAGGCAATAAAAATTCCACAGTAGTCTTTAGGTGCTAAAGTAATTCTGCATAAATGAGGAAATACCAGTCCATCTGGTAGGTGCATATTTGCCTTCTTTGCAACTGTCTATAGTAAGTCAAAATTTACAAACTAAAGAAAAACAGTTACTTTGTGTTTGAAGCAATCAAATGGTAATTTATGACAAATCTATTTGCAGGATTTAATAGACTTTACAGAAGTACATGGTATCTAGGTCTGAATCCTCATGACTGTTCATATGTAAAAATAAAAAATGTACATATTTTGTCACCTTAGCATTGCATTATGTTTTTCTATCCTGCTGTGTTTTCACAAGCTGCTATAAGATCCAGAACACTTTTCATAGCTGCTATCCATTTGTAAGCTTCAGTACATTTATTTGGATCAAGTTAACTTGAAGAAATGATTTTAAGAGACTTACAGTGCAATTCTATTATTGCATTATATTGGCAGACCAGGGACAGGTTCACTCTCAAATACCCCTGCACTAGCAGAACTCTAACACCAGCAGCACACTGCTGGAACAAGAAGGACAACTAGCAAAGCTGGAGGCATAATGGGGGAGCTTAGCTGGAACCACTCAACTCCCATTCCTGCCAGCATTACTCCTAATAAAAGGTAATTTGCATGCATCGTCCAGTTAGAATCAGGACTGCCTAGGAAAGGGAGTTAATCCTTGTACCCCTTCTTGATTTTATTTTTTATTATTAACCATTGTTATTATCATTTTAAAGGGAGAAAGTCATAGGGTTGCCAGGTCCCCCTTTGCCACTGGCGGGAGATTTTTGGGGCAGAGCCTGAAGAGGGTGGTGTTTGGGGAGGGGAGGGACTTCAATGCCATAGAGTCCAATTGCCAAAGCGGCCATTTTCTCCAGGTGAACTGATCTCTATCCGGCTGGAGATCAATTGTAATAGCAGGAGATCTCCAGCTAGTACCTGGAGGTTGGCAACCCTAGAAAGACTGTTGTTTAAAGGTTATATCCTTTTCCTTTTAAAATGCAAATAAGAGCATTAGGAACTATGTTTGGATCAGTGAAACTGAGCAGGTGTTGAAAGGGTAAATCCTCTTCGCTTCCTCCATAGGGGTGCAATTTATCTTTTACAGACCATTGGGGATCTGTGATGTTCATTATGTCTGTCTGTGCCCTAAATTAAATCACTCTATTAAACTTAACAGAAAGCCCAAGACGACTCCCTCCTTTACTCCCAGTTGCAATGGAGGACGGTATGCCAAGGAACTCAGGATCTCTGCCTCAGCACAGCTCGAAGATTATATAAACCCCATCAAGGAAACACAGAGGTTGCAGCACTTGCAGTTAAGTCTGTAGAACTGAATGCGAGTAGGAACTTGATTGTGGGAAAGACTGGTGAGAGGGTCCCTCTTAGGGTGGCTAGGTGTCCTCTAATGGTGGGCAATTTCTGCAGCTGCCTGCCAATACTCAGCTGGTTGGTAGGCAGAAGCAGGCCGGCCAAAGGGGGGTGGCAGTGATCTGTGGCAGACTCATGATGACATCACTTCCTGCGCGATGCAGAAGAGCCGACATTGCACGGAGGGGGGGGTTCGCTCTGTTTCCCCAAAACTTGTGTGGAAAAGAACTTAATTATACTATGAAATATATTTATAATAAAGCGCTCATACAGATATTAAAAACAAGCGTATACGGTAGGGGTGGGGAACCTTTTTTCCACCAAGGGCCATTTAGATATTTATAACATCATTCGGGGGCCATGCAAAATTATCAACTTAAAAATTGGCTGCCCAAACCCCAAGCAGGCAGCTGCCCCAGAGGACACTTCCCGCCCCCTGGTGCGGGCAAGTAGGCAGGCATCCAACCAGTGGCATCTTGGGCTGTCCTAGCAGCTCCATAGCGAACGACTCTTCTGCAAGGGGGGGGGAAAAGTTCCTTTTCTCGTCAAAACAAACTCACGTCTGCCTTGAATAGAGGCTATTCTTGTCCTGGGAGGGGCGCATCACCAGTCTTCGATTCTTCTGAGCTAGAGATCTGCCAAGACCCACGAAGGGCCAGAGCAAATGGTTTTGCGGGCCTTAAACGGCCCCCGGGCCTGACATTCCCCACCCCTGGTATACGGCAACACATACAAGGTTGATAGTCCAAAACCACATGTTGAATGCGTTTTGGCCCTCAGGCTTTCATCAGTGGTATAATAAAACATCTTATGCACACATACCCAGTAATGAACAGATAAAACAATTTTGTAACAACCCAGGTATGTATTTTAGGATGTATTCCAAATGAACTATGTGTCTATGATGTCAAATTTGGTTGATACTGTTACACACACCTTGTACGTAAGGTCAGCCCTGTCCAGAAAGAAATATTGCATTCCACGTTTGTGTGCCTTTACAATTTAAAACATATTTTAATAACAACCAACCTTGTATTTGTTGCCATATAGACTTGTTTTTAATACCTGCATGAAAGCTTTATAATAAATATATTTCACAGTATAATTGAGTTCTTTTCCACCCAACCTTTGGGTTCCCAGCTTTGTCTTTAGGTTGGGCTCCCCCCACCCCCTCTGTTTTGTCTACGCTCCCCAGAACTGTCAGCTCCAAGCTCCAGCCACCTAACCTAGCCCTTGCCAGGGCATCCAAAGCCCTGCCAAACCCTCCAACAGCATGTCCTCCCCTCCCCTCCTCAGGCAACTTCTACCTACCCGGGGCAGGAAAAATAAAGAGGCATGGACCTGATGCTCCAAGTTTGGACCCTATCACAGGCCCACCTGAGACCACAGAGTTTTGGGGCAAGTACTAGAATACCCCCTGGTGCAATGCCACTCTTCTGCATCACACCGGAAATGATATCATCACACACTGGTGCAGATTGCTGCCCCCTGCAACAGTAAGTACTTGTCTCCCATGTTCCTCAACATGATGCCTGGCAACCCTATTCACTCTAGGGTTGCCAGCCTCCAGGTGGAGGCTGGAGATCTGGAATTACAACTGATCTCCAGTCTACATGGATAGCTTATTTATTTGTTTAAAAAACAACAACAACATTTATTCCACTTCTCTTGAAGAAAATGGCTGCTTTGGAAGGTGTACTGTATGGCATTATACCTTACTGAGGATGCTCCCCTCCCTAAAGCCCACCCTCCTAAGGCTCCACCTTCAAGTCTCCAGGTATTTACGAACCCAGAGTCGGCAACACTAGTCACTTCACAAAGACATTTTGCAAAAGCAGCCAGGGAAAGCATGATGACAGGATAGAAAGGGCAGATGTGCTTTCAGAACTCGTCCAGCTTCTTTGCCTCAAGATTCCACACAATCAGCCACCCGATCAGCTCACTACTGGGGTTGCAAAAGGGTTGCCAGGTCCCTCTTCACCATCGGCAGGAGGTTTTTGGGGTGTAGTCTGAGGAGGGTGGGTTTTGAGGAGGGGAGGGACTTCAATGCCATAGAGTCCAATTGCCAAAGCGGCCATTTTCTCCAGGTGAACTGATCTCTAGTGGCTGGAGATCAGTTGTAATAGCAGGAGATCCCCAGCTAGTACTTGGAGGTTGGCAACCCTCAGTTCCAAAGAGAAGGAACCTCTCACAGATCAGGGAGGGAGAGTCACCAGGCAGGGGAGTAAAGTCCTCACAGTATGAGGGCTGATCTTTCTCCTTCCCTACTCCCAAGAACCCTGAAGTGTGCAAAGCTCCAAACATCTGTGGCAGCAGAGAGTAGGGTTGTCAGGTCCCCACTTACCTTTGGCGGGAGGGTCTTATCGGCGGGGCTGAGTGGAGGGATCACTGCGCTCCACTTCCGATTTCCTAGCCCTGCTGTGCACACGCTCTGAGAAATCAGAGTGCACGCACAGCAGGGCTTGGGGGAAAGGGAGGCTGGAGGCTTTGAAGCCCTGCTGTCTGTACACTTCGAAAGATCAGAGTGCACACACAGCAGAGCTAGGGGTGAGGCTGCAGCCTTCCTTTCCACATTGTAAGCCCAATCAGATCACCACCGATCCGGCATGCAGTTTGGAACGGGAGGCTGGAGCGTTCCCAGGAGCGTGCAGGGGGGGTTGCTCCCCCCTTACTGCTACTTCCCACTGACCATCAGCTGGTCAGCAGGCAGCCCAGTTGATTGGTGGGCAATTGCCCACCACAACCGGGCAGTTGGCAACCCTAGCAGAGAGGCTGTGATGCAGAGTACTTGATAAAGCTGCAACCAGATCAGAAAGCTAAAAATGTTGTCTAAACCAGAACTGAATTGCAATTTACAATTCTGTACATTCAAACAGTTTCTTAAGGCACACAGTGGAAAAGTGACCTTAAAAATCATTACCCAAATAAAGCACAGTAAGTAGAAATATATTTTACGGCCTGGATGACCAATGTCTTCATTAGAAAAATCAAAGTTTTATATATGCTTTGAGACCGTCCTCCATTTTTCATATAAATGTTTGTCCCCAAAGGTATGTAAAAAAATGGCCAACTTTGCAATACTGAAAAGTGGCCTTCATTTTAAGAGCTTGTCCCTACCAAGGCCACAAAGCTGAATTTTAATCACTATAAAGTGTAAAGCAATTGATGGAGCACGTTCAACGTAACACTAAAGGATTCAAATGGGCATTTTAAACAAAACCCTTGTTGAGCAACATGTATAAAAAGGTAATCAGTCTTTAATGGAACAAAACACAAAGAGATTTTGATTTAGTGTTGTTTATAGAAAATGAAAGGAACATAAACCACTTCATAATGTGGAAAAGAATTATAGTGTAATTTAATAAGAGCTGGCTAGACTGGAAAGTGCCTAAGATAATAAATTAGAAAGCTGCAGGATCTGCAGAAAGGGGGTAAAACACCACTATGGGTTTGGGTTTTTTTTTGGTGAAATGATATATGACATCTGGATGTACTAGATTCCAGTAAGCAGAGGTAGCCAAGAACAAATGAACCCAGCTGGTATAGGCAATGCATTTGAGTGAGAAGCTGAATTCTCATTTATTTAAAAATTTATACACCACTTATCCAAATTAGTCCTAAACAGTTTACAATGTCCCAAGTTATAAAGACTGTATTACAACTAGAGAAAAAGGGAAGAGATAATAGCTGGAGAGAATGGATATAAGTATTCATAATTAAAATTTATTAACCACAATGAAACAATGCCAATAGAAAAATAAAAGACAATGTGTACAAATTCAGGTGTGTTCATGCAGATAATAAGGTCCTGAAAAGGGAAGATGCAATTGCAGATCAGCCACAATTCATCTTGGAATACCCTTGTTTTTTATTTGTATTAAAAATAAAGGTTTTCCCAGGAACCACTGCATTCTGGTTCGTCTGCTTAAAAAAAAAAAAGGAAAGGAAAGGGGAGGGGACTCAGTTGATACACAGCAGCAATCTTGGCCCTCATTACAACCTCTGCTGTTGCTAGAATGTCTACATGTGGAATGTCCTCCTTTTCAGCCCATTCTCTGTCACTTCAGATCAACACAGCATTGCTCGGTAATGCCACCCCTTTCCCTTATTTGGGTTTTTTTTATTACCAAAAATAAACTCCACTAGCAACTCTGAGAGTATCTCCTGTTAGACAGAATTGCACATCTAGGATTCTGGGTCAGCAAGACAAAATAGGTGTGGTGTGATTACAAAGATCAGACTTTGAGCATTCGGAATATAAGAAAAGTAATAGATTAATGAAAAGGATATATATGGTATGTTCAAGCATTCTAGCTGAGCAAGGGTACAAAGAAAAGCCAAAAAAGCACAATCTCCTTTTTCCTACACTCAGTACTTATCCTAAATGATGTACAATAGGATGTTTAAATAGGACAGACTAGTACTCCTTGAGGTTGCAATAGTTAAAATTCAGCATTACCTTAGTTTTCATTGACCTTCATCATGTGGGCAAGATGGAGTCCCAGAAAATTTTTTAGTTTGTCATGGCTTGTTCCCATCCAAGGAGAAGAGCAAGATGGAAGTAGTGTTGTTATAGGGAAGGGAATTTCTTTTGCTTAAATTCACTTTTTTAGATATATCCATTGATTTATCTTATTTGTGTTTTTCTCTTTTAAAAGAGGGATTTCTCTTTGATTTCTCTTTTTCTCTTTGAAAATTAATCAATGCATTGGGTTTTTTTCTTCAGCCCTTGCAGCTGTTTTTCATTACACACCACAAGGTCTTACTGTAAGAGAGTATTGGAAGGTTTTGGAAGACATTTCCTGCTTTTGAGAATCTACACAATGAAATTCTGAAATTTTGCAAACCTGCCCTTCCTGCCCCCCCCCCCCTTCTTTGAATTTCTTCAAATTCTGCTATTGAATTAACTGGAACCTTTCTCCACATTCCCTCAAAAAGGAAAATACACGGATTGTTGGATTTCAGGGAGAAATTGGGTAAAGAGGCATTAAGAGAGTCTAGCTGAGCAAGGGTAAAGAGCTCTTAATGCCTCTTCACCCAATTTCTCCCTGAAATCCAATAATCCGTGTATTTTCCTTTTTGAGGGAACATGGACAAAGCTCTCTTCCATCTAGGGTCATTAAGAGAGTCTCTCTTAATGACCCTAGATCAGTGGTTCCCAACCTTTTTTTGACCAGGGACCACTAGGACTTTTTTGTTCGGTGCAGGGACCCCAAGGTTCAAAATAAAAATTCCGAGAATTTGAAAATAAACTTTAATCATACCTGTTAGTTAAACATTAAACTTAGAATAATATTTGAATATATATTTTTATAATAGAGAACTTTTAATTGCAAATATTAATTTATTATGGGTTTATAACTTTGTTTCGCGGACCTTAATTTAGTTCTCGCGGACCCCTGGGGGTCCACGGACCCCCGGTTGGGAACCAATGCCCTAGATGGAAGAGAGGTTCCCCTCTGTGTCCAGATAATTTATAAGCTCCCCTTGGGACAGTCCTTCCCAACTTGGGGTCATTTTGATCTTCCTGCCACAAGAAAAAGAAAATACATTTGAGCCATCTGGTTATTTCCCTCTTTGCCCTCTGAGGTGTGAAATAGTAAACTTCAGCAACAGCCATTGGTATATGTTAGTACTAAGTACTCTGTGCTTGGGCTTGATTGCTCAACCCCTGGGCCCCTCCTTTTTGCCAGCTACTAGCTGGCAGCTTGGTTCTGCCTCACGAACAGAATGGAATCACAATGGTTGGAATATTGGAGTGGATGCTAGGGTGGAGGGCCTTTCCTAGCATGAATCCATGCTAGCCTGACACTCATGATCTGTTCAAGAGGCCTACCTCAGGCAAACACAGACCTATGCAGTCCCAGCCCTCACAAATCCCTTAACGAAATTCCTCATCACCAGTACCAAATGGGAACTCTGCTCTGAATGAATCAAACCAATCTACGTTGCTGATACTCCTCCTGGAAGTGTGTCCCGGTTTTGAAACTCATTATATGATTCCTGCTTTCTCTCTTACCAGATCAGGAAATAAAAACCTGTACCTGGGACAGTGCAACTTCTTTTATTTGTAGAATTACATCATTTACCTCCCTTCCTGTTTATTCCCACAACTTTATCCAATTGTCACACAACTCCCATCTCACTATGTCTGGTTGTAGCAGTCTATAGTGACACACCTCTTAGAAAAACATCTGGGTATTCTATTCCTTCCCCCTTTGTGCATTGTGCTTATAATCCATTTTTGTTTGGAGTAGCGTTCATCAAGTAATTCTAGATACTTGGGTTAGTCCATAATGTTATGCAGGAGAAAGAAAGAGTCATTCTAAGTAATTCCATAAAACAATCATATGAATGCTAGGAGGGATGTATTTTAGCACCATTTAACTTCATGGATACCTAAAGCAGTGACCTTTAGTTGACGGATATGTTCCCAAACAAGTTGCCTCGGGGGGGGGGGGGAGAAAACTGTTCAGAAATCACTTTACCAGACAAATTCATTTAGCTGAGGCAGGGTGAGTGAATGTGTTTATCCCAATGCACAAGGACAAAATTCACCCTAAAGAGATTGTGGTGAAAATGTTATCCATGAAGACAGTGTCAGCTAAAAGTTATTTTGCAAGTCTAGCTGAAAATGGCCATGCTAGCAATAATGTGTTTATGCTGAAATAAAAACCTTAGGGGACAATAATGCACCTTTCAGAATTGAGGTTAGATCTAGATAATAACTGTAAAAAGTTTATGGTAGAACCCTTTGCCCTAATATATAGAAATTACACAGGCTTTTAAATTTCTGGTGATAGAACAGCCATTGCTTCTTTGTTGCAGCAGACTTTGATGCAACTGAGGGCTATTTTGCACCTAGACTAGATTAATTTTACTAATCTGCATAGTAAAAGTTCCGTTTGGGACAGAAACAAACTTGGTCACCTTGACTGATGTTCTTAGCTGGGATAATGACAGGAGTGTATCATGTTGATTCTCCTGTATGTTTTGGCAGCTTTTGATATCATCAACCATGATATTTCTGAAGACATTGGATCCTGGCCTACATCTGGAGGTTCAGGTCTCCTCCATGGCACACAGCCGCTTCTATCAGCTTTGGCTGATACACCAGCTACAGTCCTTTGAAAAGCATGCCCTGGCAATTGCCACCCATGACATTCAGGTTAAATTACTGTAATGTGCTCTTTGTGGGGGTGCTTTGAAAATAGTTCAGAAGCTTCCACTGATTCAAAATGCAGCAGCCAAGAAACTGTCAGGAGTGGGACAAAGGGATTGTTTCACCCCTGTGCTAAAAGATCTGCACTGGCTGCCAATATGTTTCTGGGTACAATTCAGAGTGCTGGTTCAGACCTTTAAGGCCCTACATTGCTTGGGCCAGGGTACTTGAAAGACCACCTCCTCCCATATTGTCCTGTCCACCAGCTAAGTCATCCTCACAAGCCCTGCACTATGTGTCCCCACTTTCAGAGGTTAGATGGGTGGCAACCAGTGGTGGATCTACTATGAAACTAATGAAGTTTAAGCTTCAGGGCTTCTAATCCCAGTGGGCCCAGAAGCAACTTTTTTTTTTTTAATGAGTGGATTTTTCAACAAAATCAATGGAGTTTTTTTGAAGTGTTTGTTCTTAAAATAAGGCTATTTTAGTGATAGAATCATAAGCCAATGGGTTGAAGTACTTAATATTGACCTTTGAATATGCTCTAATAACCATTCCATATGGCCTCAAAATGTCCCTGTAATTGATCAAATGTCAAAATTTTATTGGGGGCTTGTAGCGCTCGAACCCCCAGAACCCCCTTACTGAGCTCACCAGAATCTATTCATAGCCTACATTTTGGCAGCTCGATCCTCAAATCCTTCGTTGGGGCATGGCTTAATAGTTCTATAGCTCAGTCCTTAGGCTAGAGCGAATCGGAGCCATAAAGAGACATCTGAATTCTCAGTTCTGGCTGCACTCGTCTCGCTTGTGCGTTTTTACACCAAAAATCAGATTTTCACCTCTTTATCCTAACAAGCCCCTCTGATGACCTTCTACTTCTCTGTTAGAGAATAAACCAATCAGCACATTTTCGATAGAACAACCCCACTGAAGAAGATAACAGTGGTTACCCAGACCTCATTGCTGGTGGGAAGGGGCTCACTGTATGGCCCAATTTCAAGGACTCCACCCCACCACCCTGTTCTCTGCCATTTGGGCCTCGAGGTCCTTGCAAGGGCAGCAAGGCCCTTTGGACCTTGTTGGATGTTGCCCTATTGTTGCTGGTTGCGAAGGAGGCCCCATTTCAAGCTTTAGAGTCCCAAAAATGTAGGTCTGCCACTGGCAGCAACCAGAGACAGAGCTCTGTTGGTGGGTGGCCTTTTGCCTGTGGAACAGCCTTCCCCTTGAGGCTTGGCTGGCACCTACACTGCTTTATTTTAGACACCAGACCAAAACATTTCTGTTTACCCAGGGTTTTCATTAGGGAGTTCATTTAACTTTAAAAACTTCATTTCATATTCTGTTTTTAGCCAGATAAATATTTAAAACTCTTTTAAAGCCGCTCTGTGTTTTTTGTTGTTTTATGCTCTGGCTGCATTTTTGATTCCTAGGTTTAAATAACTTCCATGATGTTTTATATTTTTATCATGTTTTATATTGTAAGCCACTTCGAGACAGGTTCTCTGGAGAGGTGGCCTAGAAATTAAGTCTATATCAATTTGCAGACAGAGGTCCTTTTCCATCATGCTGTTATGATAGACAGACCTCCTGTCCGAAAGAGAACTTCAATCGATATTTTATCTGACCTGTATAGGGAAGGCCGTCTGAGCTTTAATTCAAATACACAATGGTGGAGTAAGATTAGCAACAGCCCAAGTTTCTGTAGTCTTATCCGTAAAGGAGAGAAGGGCCGTAGCTCAGTAGTAGAGAATTTACTTGGCATGCAGAAGGTCTTAGATCCTATCTAGGGTTGCCAGAGACCTGTTAATTGGTGGGCAATTGCTGCCCCTCAGCTGGCCAGTGGGAGAAGCAGGCCAGCTAAAGGGGGGGGAGATCCACATGCATGACGCTCTAGCACATCCCTTAAAAAAACTCTATGGAGTTTTTGGAGGAATATGCTAGAGCGTCCCCATCACTTCCCAGGTTGATGGGGACACTCTAGCACATTCCTCCCAAAGCTCTAAGGTTTCCATAGAGTTTTTTCAGGGATGTACTAGAGCAGCCCTATCACTTTCGGGTTTACCCCAGAAAGGACATTATTGCGCGTGCATGCTGCGCACTTGTGAATCGCCTCCCCGCCACCGTAGCTCTTACAGGTGGAATGGGGGGACCTGGCAACCCTAGTCCCATCCCTGGCATCTCTGCTTAAAAAAAGGCTAAGTAGTAGATGATGTGAAAGATCTCTCCCTAAAACCCTGGAGAGCTGCTGCCAGTCTGAGTAGACAGCACTGATCTTGATGGACCAAGGGTCTGATTCAGTATAAGGCAGCTTCATGTATAAGTCTGAGTCATTAACACTAGGCCTCTGAATTCCTTGAACAATCCAAACACTATACTGGGCAGCAGCAGTTGTAGAAGGTGACACTGGCAGAGGATCTACCATAGACAGCAGTGACACTTCAGCAAACACTGGTTAGTACGATGCAGAAAAAGATAATGTAAATTGGTTCTGATTATCTCATACCTTGAAAACCCTACGATGAGACTATCCAAACAAAACAAAACAAAAAAGATGTAGTGCATGAAGACAGGACCCTCAGGTCAGATACCATTCATTCAGCTAATAGAGAAGAGCAGATGACAAGGACAAGTAGTTCTATTCCTAATGACCCAACTAAATTAAAGAAGATAGGACATTCAGTTGTTGATGTGAATGGATGCAAAAGGAAAATCCAGAGCTGTTTGACACATATAATAGTAACATGAAATGTGAGAAGAATGGAACAAGGTAAGCTTAAAATCATAAAACAAGAAATGCCATTTTTGAACATTGCAATTATGAGAGTGAGCAAACAAAAGTGAACTTGATTAGGACATTTTCACTCAAAGGCCATTATGCAGGTTAATTTTGATACTCGCTCAAAGCTGTTTTTAATGCAACCTTTAAAATGCTTATTCACGGTCCCGACACAAAAGGAGAAATTCCACCCACACACACACACACACTTGCCTGCTCCTTTGTTCCTTCCATTAGCAACCTGTTTGCATAGTTAACTCGTGGCTCCAAATTTTTCATGCTTCTTTGAGGGGATTCTTCATGGCAAGGGTGGAGCAAACACAAAAGGTCGCATTAAAGAGGCTCTTAAGAAATGCGAAGTAGGCATGCACTGGCTTTGCAGTCACTTCCTGAATGACCGTTCAGCATGCAAAACTAAAAAAAAACTGCGGGGCACTTCAGCCTGGAACGCATTGCTAGTTACCAAGCATAAATGGCCAAAGTGTTTTACTTGGGAAATCATAAACACAGAAGAAACAGTGTTGCTCTAGTAGTGAGGTGAGACATAGCACTAGAAATCAGGGCTATAATGCAAAGTGTGACTAAATAGTATCAATCAGACCACGCAGAAGACTTATCAACATAACCATAATTCGAGTTTATGCCACACCTACAGATGCTGAAGAGGAAGACATTGAAAGCTTTTGTGCAAGTGTCCAGGAAGAGATTGACCACACACCCAAACACAATGTGTTGATCATCATAGATGACTGAAATGCACAAGTGGAAATCAAATATTCTACGAAGTAGACTCAAATATTGTTGGCAAATTTGGGCTAGGAGCATGAAATTAAACAGGAGAGTGACTTATAGAATTTTGTGAAGACAACAAGTTGTTCATTGTGAACACATGTTTCAGGCAGCAGAATATACAATTGTAAATGTGTACATCACCAGATGGCCAATACAAAAATCAAATGGATTACTGTGGGGAAAATCCTGGGTCCTGGAGCTAGAGACTCACCGGGTTTCCCCTAGTTCTTGCCTGGATGGAGTGAGTGACATTATGAAGAGACTGACAAAGAGAGACAGAACATTGAACACCATACAACTATTAAAATACCACGAGGCAAACTAAAATGAACCATGCATAGCAGTTACAACCCAAGCAACCCCATAATGAATAATAGAATAAGAATAAGGAATATATTCCATCTGCATACCAAGCAAAGCACTTGTGACATTTGGCTTGCAGTGCTGAATAAAATATTCAACCAAGCTTTATACTTTTTGCAACTCACAGAAGAGATAATACATGTCAATCAAGAATAGACAGTATCCAGGTATTCCAAGACTATGTGGCGGGGGGGGGGGGAGTATACACCTCACATGAGAATGATGTCCAAGCCCTTTGCCCTATCGCAAAGAACATTGGACCCCTGTCAGGTCACCATCCAGGATAATCTCTGATACCTGTGTCTCTTGGATGTTTAGATTTTAGGAATGGGACAACTATGCTCTGGAATGTCTGGAATAATCTTAACCAAAGGGAAACAGCAAAGCATAGCATTCTTGTATCTCACAGTCAGTATATTTGCAAAGGCTTATGGGAAGGAGAGCCACAGATGAGAATCCCAAAGAGGATCCCTAAAGAGAGAAAGGTCTAGTCTCAATGCAGTAAAATTGCACAACAAGAAGCAGAAGATGAAGAAGCTCTATTCTCTCTATTAAAACAAAACCAGAACCTGATTGTGGTACAGACCATGAATTGTTAATATCAAAAATTAGAATAAAGCTGAAGAAACCAGAGGTTTGTTCCACATGATGCAAGAAATCACTGGGGAAATTTAAAGCTCTGCTAGGCATGCTGCA
Source organism: Euleptes europaea (assembly GCF_029931775.1). NCBI lineage: Eukaryota > Metazoa > Chordata > Lepidosauria > Squamata > Sphaerodactylidae > Euleptes > Euleptes europaea. The sequence goes on from NC_079317.1 coordinate 83,342,716, forward strand.
AAATCAACATAGGAATACACAAACTAAAAGAAAAGATGGGAACAATACACTGAAGAACTATACAGAAGAGATGAAATGATGACAGATTCCTTCAAAGAAAAATATTTTGAAGAACCTAAAGTTTTAGAAAGTGAAATGAAAACTGCACTGAAAGCAATTGAGAGAAACAGCAATTGCAGCAATTGAGAGAGAAACCGAGAGTGGATGGGATATCAGTAGCGCTTTTTCAAGCTCTCCTGGCTTCAGGCAGGACATAACACAATGCCCAACAGACTGGAAACACTCAATCTACATTCCAATTCTGAAACAGGAGACATCAAAGACTGTTGCAACTATAGGCGATCACATTAATTTCTCAAGCAACTAAAGTGATACTCAAAATCTTACAACAAAGACAGTTATCATATATGGAGCAAGAAATGCCAGATGTTCAAGCTGAATTTAGAAAAGGAGGAGGCAATAGAGATCATATTGCAAATTTATATTGGTTACTGGAGTTTACAGGAGAATGTCAGAGCAAAATCAGCTTGTGTTTCATAGATTTTGACTGTGTGGATCATGAAAAGCCCAGCGCCACCCTAGGGGGGAGGGAGAAGAGCCCCTGAACCCCTTACTCACCAGGAGGACGAGGCCCGCTGATCAGCTGGAGGCGGCGGCAGGGAAGGCGTGTGGGCCGGCGGCGGCAGCTTCCGCAGGGCCCTGCCTGCGCGCAGGAAGGCCCCGCTGGCTGCTCCCAGGCCGCAGAAAAGGCACGGGGGGGCGGCAGGGGCGGCCACGGGGTCTGCCTGCGCACAGGAAGGCCCCGCTGGCCGCTCCCAGGCCGCAGAAAAGGCGCGCGGGGGTGCGGGGGCGGCCGCAGGGCCTGCCTGCACGCAGGAAGGCCCTGCTGGCCGCTCCCAGGCCGCAGAAAAGGCGTGCGGGATGGCGGCGGTAAGTTATTGGAGGCTAAGGGAGTAAATGAATGACAGTGAGATCTCAACCATTCCATTTTATTTCACTGTCATCTCTCCAAGACCCAAAATAAGACTATTGTAGACACCATGGCAAAGTGACTGTTAACCTCTGACATTTTACCAGCTTTTATATAGTAGGCCATAAACACAGACACCTCGTTTCACTATGTTTACAGGCCATAAATGACTATGGCCAAGGTGTAATTACCTTGGTAAAAGGCGGTAAACATGATTTAATGAACAAATAATTGGTGTTTTTTTCTGGTTTTTAACCACTTTGAGATGAGCACTCTTGAAGAAAGATAAAGTACTTCAGGGTTTATTAAGTACAAGCCACCAAGGGATCTACAAAATAGGTGGTTTTATTCAGCCATTTATCTTACACTGGAATCATATACTGGGTAGCCCCCCAAATGGCTTATATGTTTATGCTATGTGCAATTTCCCGTAACATCACAAAACTACTGTAGGTTTTTAAACTACTCATAATCATTGTGCCTGCATCACCCCTGTTTCATTTAAAACAATGGTAGCTAGTTGTTGTTTTTCTGTTAATGTGGTGTGAAGTCAGGTTGCCATTTTCCAGTGGGAGATTTCACACCTCCAGTGCGCCCTTCCCACCACTGCTCAGCTGGGCAGAGCGGGGGAATAACGGTGTAATGGGGAATGATTTCCAGAAGCTTGGCTGCTTGATAGAGTGTCGCCAGCAATTCACTGACTTCACTTACGGTTGCATGGAAAGTGATGTCGTCATGTCACCAACGTCACTACATTGCTGGCCCCACCAGTTGCCAATCTTGTGCTGGCAACTCTAGGGCCATTTATGCTTGGTTATTAGCTGCACGATCCCCGCTGAACTGCCCAGGGATTCTTTGGAGTTATTCATGATTTTTCCTACCTTCAGGAATCACTTCGCAGCTGCCGCCCACCTGTCCCACAGTTTCCAAAACCTGTTTTGTCACAAATTTAAAGTCTGCCTCAAGGCAAAATTAAGGCAAATTGCTGCCATTTCTATGCATAGTCTTAATTTCGGGTTTCTCTCCCCACACCCATTCTCGCTTGTCCCTCCAACTCCTCCCCCAGAAGCTGTTTTGTCCAGTCAAGGAAGTGGATGGAGAGAGAGAGGGGAGGCGCATGTCAGTGCAGGCTGCGCTTCCAGGCTTCTACCAAAGCCCCCCCGCCCTGCACCAAAATACTGCTCTGCAAGCTGCGATCCAACACTGGATTTCAAAGAAGGCTTCTCTCTGCCCCCCCCTTGCACCAAGCAACTGAAGCCCCTCCTTCAGCATCCCCCCACTTGACTCTGGACACTGCCCCCTCCTCCTTCCCTTGCCCAGACACAACACTGCAGTGCCAGGAGAAGGAGGAGAGCTGAGACAGCAGCAGCCATGGTGTGGGAAGCCTGATATGAGGATCTACAGCAAATTTTTGTTTGTTTTCCAGTGCTATTTTAGTGATAAAATGCTTAATTTATTAATATTGTAGCGTTTTATCACTAAAATAGCATAGGGGAAATGGAGCCAGCTAGCTACCTCCCTTTCTGCGTCTCTGCATGCACATGTTGTTGTCATCTCCTCCCAGAAGCGAATATTAAGATCTGGGAACAACGGACCAGGCTTCCCACTCCACACCCCACATGTCATAGGCATTCTCTGTGGTCTCTGGTCAGTTTCTGCAGTGAATATTAAGATCAGCGTTTTCAAGGGGGAGGGACTCTGACAGTCCACATTTATACTGATGATTTCTTCATTGTGGAAATTAATTCCAGGGAGTCCTGGAATTTCTTCGGGGCAATAAGCATCCATGAATAGGGTTTTTAAAATTCGGTTTAGAAAATTGTGCATCTAGCGAGCAGCAAAATCTTCCTTGCATAAATGGCCTAGGTGTGAAAAAACAGGACATGGCTTGCTTGAGTACTAGAAACCTTTTTAAAATTACAGCACAAGTTGTTCATGTTTCTAAATTCTACATTGCATTAGAGTCCAAAGTCATATATAGATCATTCCCATAGAAATGCTGAAGATCTTTCTGCACAAATGTTGTTCCTAGTCAATAAGTACCTGTTTGGTTCCCAGTAACTATGCTGTCAAATTTAGATTCACACAAAGCAGCGTTGTTATTGCAGGGGATTTCATATTTCTAGGCACTCAAAAAAACATTTTTTGTACCTTGGAAAGTATGTTAAGATTTCAATCGCTATTGTGATTGCTGTGTGGGACGCTGCTGTGAGAGCTATAGTGACACCTTTTGAATACTGCACTGACAAGCAACAACACTTGGCTGGCCTCCCCATGATTGTGACATTTTATTCTTCGTTTTAAAAGAAAGGTTTTTTACTTTCATTGCTTTGGATGCTGTGTGCTCACCTATTGTACAGGTCTTAGGCAATATGGCAACAGTTTTCGACAGCTTTTTGTAAACAGAAGCAAACAGCAGCATAGCCGTCGCTCCTAAATACACACACATATACCAGTTGCGCTCATATGGAGTGCCGCACTATTTGCCTTTTGAAAACCACTTGCAAGAGTAATTAGTAATGAGATTATGGAGTGTTTTAATTATGGAGAATGTCATTCTGCCATTCTAATCATTCTGATGAATTGATCAAGTTGCATCAGGAAGAAAGCAGCTGTTAACTAAATGGCTAACACAAAGGGCCACCTCACAAGTTACAATTAGGGATGTGCATGATGAAATTCTTGACCCAAAAATATACATGGGCTGATACCATGATTTTCCAGAAAAGTGATACAAATCCAGGATTCTTAGGCATTTTGAAAAGCATGCCCTGAAAAATCGGTGTTATTTTTTCTGTTCAGGTGGTTACTGTCAGGCATTTTATTTTTCTTTGATTTTCTGAATTTCCCAGGCAGTGGCATTTCTCCCTTCCAATCAGATCTTTGCAAGGGATCAGAAGGTGAGCTCTCCCAACTAGGGCTGTTGAAAAAAAAATTCGGTATAGTTCGGCTTTGGCAAAATTCGGGCAGTTTTTATTCGGGCCGTGCCGAAGTCCGAACTCCCCCGCTTTGGATCCCCGGAAATTCGGGGAGATCCGGAGTTTGGGGGAAAATTCAGCCCCCCGCGCGCCTTCAGGGGGATTCCCTGAAGGTGTGCGGGAGCCCTTTAAACAGATCTGCGCCTCCCAGCTGGGAGACGCAGATCTGTTTAAAGGGCCCCCCACGCGCCTTCAGGGAAGCACCCTGAAGGCGCGTGGGGGGCCCTTTAAACAAGCCCCTCTGCGCTGTCTGCGCAGGCAGCGCAGAGAGGTTTAAAGACCCCCCCCGACCCCCCTCCCGGGACTCCCGGGAAGGCAGGCGGGGGGCTGTCAAGTGCCTCTGTGCTCTCTGCGCAGAGAGCGCAGAGGGTTTTCAGACCCCCTCCCAGCCCTGCCTGGACTCCCGGCAGGGCTGGCGGGGGGGCTGGCAAAACCCTCTGCGCTGTCTGCGCAGGCAGCGCAGAGGGTTTCCAGACCCCCCACCCAGCCCTGCCGGGACTCCCGCAAGACTGGGGGGGGACTTTAAATAGATCTGTGCCTCCCAGCCGGGAGGCGCAAATCTGTTTAAAGGGCACCCCGCCCCCCTTCAGGGGGCTTCTGTGGAGAGGCGTGGGGTGCCCTTTAAACAGATCTGTGCCTCCCGGCCAGGAGGCACTGATCTGTTTAAAGGGCACCCCGCGCGTCTCCAGGGAAGCTCCCTGAAGGCGCGTGGGGTGGGGGAAAGGGCCCGAATCGGCCGAATTTATTTGGGAACACCCCGAACTCGGCCAATTCGGCTCCCCTGTTCCCCCCTTTTTGAGTTCGGTTCGTCCGAACCGAAGAACCGCCGAATTGAGAGAAATTCGGCTGTTTTTCAGTTCGGGCCAAACCGAATCAACAGCCCTACTCCCAACCAATCACCTTTGGAGACAAGCCCCAGAGAAGGAATTTCCATGGAGGTGTCTGTACTATTATCAATTTAGGTACCCCTACAGCTGATGGTTGAAAGTTCCTTTTAAAAACAAGCACTAAATTTTTCACTCCTTTAAAGTGATCTTTCCAAATGAATAATTTCAGTCCCAGCAGCAAATGCTTTTGAATCAATTTAGAGCTCGCTCTAAGAATAACTACAAATAGAGTGAATTTTATAGACTTATGTGTGGCTTTTGCCATTTTCACAATTTGTTCCCCAACAAAAAAATATTGTTCTATCTAGTAGCTAATGACCTATTTAGGCAAAAATCTATTTAGGCAGTGAATCAATCTCATGTTATTGCAGTGCATCTTTTTTACCTAGAATTGACAAAAAAGAGAACATGTAGCCTAATTGGAGTCACTAGAAAATCTCAGCCTGAAACCAGAGATATATGACAAATTGCAATAATTAAAATATACTTCAAAAAGCTTCTTCCTTGTCTTTTTCCATATATCAAAGGAAGACAGAGAAAAACAACACTTTCAAACATTTTTTACATCCAAAAAACCATACAAGGTCAAGGTAAAGTGTAAGAAATGGTTCACTCTTTTCATCAAAAAGGCTATGATTCCCAGGAAAATAATCTTTGACTGGGCTTCATTTCCTTTTGTTTTCAGGGGCCAGTGCAATATTAAATGAAGCTACATAAGCTATGAGAAGCCACAGATCTCAATGTGATACAAGGAAGAACAAATAGAGCTTTTTTACATTCATTTATTCATTGATAAGTAATCGTATGTTCAGTGTAGAATCCTCTAAGATGCAGTGTGAATATTCATCTGGTTCTTCCGAAGACACTGCATGATCAGCCATGTCTGTTCTCCAGCATGATTCTGCCTCTCCGGTAATAACTCTTGAACATAGGTGAGGACTCTTTCCATTTTATTTACCTAAATAACTTGCTATGGGGGTCATATACAGGTGAGGAAGGAAAACTAAATATTATTTTCTGTTATCAAGATCAAACAAATAGGAATGACAGGGCTTGCTGGCAATGTTGAAAGGGCTGCATAGTGATCATTCAGTTGTGTTAAAATAAACATGTAGTTAATCCTGCAATCCTACAGCGGTATTGTGGTCAGAGGCTTAACAAGCTTCTTTATTTATTACTTATCTAGTTAATGCACTTTTCAGGTTGAAACACTCTCAAAGAGACTTACAAAATGAATATATTAATATTAACAAGTATTACTGTTCTCGGCAGCTTCTAGTGGCATAGCTGTTATACAAGCAAGCGTTGCTCCTCTGAGAGATGGTGGAACCCAAAGGAGGTGTCTTCAGTCTTCTTAACAGCCTGAGAAGCTTCTGGATTTCTCTGCCTGGATTCTAGTCACTCTTTTGATTCTGTTTCATTTATACAATATAACAATTCCAGGTGCAGTTACACTCCATTTGTAATTGTTTCCCCCCCTTCTAATGCATCACACTAAACCCCAATACTCAATGAGAAAGGCAATACAGAGAAAGCTGCAATGGATAATTCAATCTGAATATAACCTCCAACTCCTTCATAGCTTGATTTCGGACAGTGCACAACTGAATGGTATGTAATCACAGTACTAGGGACTGGGAAAGACACTGGGGGGGGGGTGCCCCAGTGCCCAATTCTGCACTGCAATGCCTCCAAAGTCCTTTTTATCACTGTTCCCCTGGAATACACCTGTGAATGGTTTCAGGTAGAATTTGCAGGGAAGAATTGGTGGGTTTGGAAAGTCTAATGTATCTTTCCTATTCTCCCTCCTAAATAATCACCACCCTGTGTGCTATCTGGGCAAATGCTGGCTTGGGAACCCATCGCTGCCAAAATAACTTGGCGTTCTACCCAGGGTGTGATTCAAGACTCAGGCAGCTCAATCCTAAACCAATATGGCAATGCATCACTGATGAAGCCACAGGGCCAATTGGTATCTGGTGTTCCCTCAGTAGACTAAAACCAGATGACCTTGATTTGACTCTGGCATCCTTGATAGTTTTTCCTCTGCTAACTTAAACCTGACCTATCTTATTGAATTACCAAAGTTATAAAATCCCCTCCTTGATAACTTCATGGCCTCCTGCTTCACTGAGTTTAAGATTTCCTTGGTTAGCTATAAACATTTCCTGAAATGCTTTCTGCTACAATCAGGAGACTGAAATTCTCTTTGCATTCTCTTCTGCTAATGTGTCATAACTAATTAAAGACAAGTTCAAATCAGCAACAAATCATAGTGCTTTTCAGTGAATGGGGAGTGGAAAAACTGTTGAAAAATGGCATCTGAGCCTTATCAAAAATGTTCAGAAACTACTCAGCAAATAATGATAGCTTGAAGATTTTTACCACAGGAATTCATGACACAGTTGGTAAAGACAGGAGTTTAACTCAGGCTATTCTTCTCACTGATTCTGGTTTGTATTCAGTCCTCACTCCCAACTAGCATTTCCGCTGCTAGCACTGTACCGCATAGTTCCAACCCTTTCTCACCTTTGAACTCTCAAGCTTAGCTTGATAGGCATGCTAAGAATTCATACATCCTATTTGAATAAGATAAAGCCAAAATCACAACAGAAAATAGAATTAAATTATTAATCATACTATATTTGATATTTTAACTGGAAGAACTGATATTTAAGTACTAGGAACCCTGTTTGCCAATTGGTGTGAAAAACGTAGTTAAATTTCTTATTTTATTGCAACTTCAAATCCCCACTCTGGCCACGGAAGCTTGCTGGGTGACCTTGGTCCAGTCACACATTCTCAGTGCTGACCCTGGCTAGTATTGGGCTAATATTCTGCCCCAGCAGAAAGTGCATACACATTTCCAATATGACTTCCTACAAGGGATGGATAAGTATCAGCCCAGTGGGAGCACTATGTCCCTTAACCAATGTATCACACCATGTGGGAATCCCAAAGGGGGATAAGGAGCTGAGGGAACCAAAACAGCACATTGTGAAGAAGGTCTACTTGCTTTTTGTAGCTATTGTGGAGTCTTTCTCATAACTGTCCTCATGCCTGCTAGGTTTGTTTGCAGGTAGCCCTCAGGACACAGTGTAGTGCCAGCCATGACCAAGCCTATGCCACAACCTAAGCCACAGTGACCAGCATTTTTCCAGCCACTATTCAATGGAGTAGGGTCTGTTCCTCTCTGGCTATTACTTTTAGCTAACTGAGCATAGGATGTTGACTAATACCATCAGCTCTGCACCAGCATCAGCAAGGCATCAACCTTCAGGTCTTAGGATAGGATTGTAAATAGCCTACAGTGATGGATAGCTAACTGCAGGTGCCTTATATTGATATGCCTGTATTATTATGTAGTTGCCAATGATAATAACACAGCAGGAGGTTGAAAGATTAAACGATCTGTTTATTGTGGCCAAAATAAAGCAGCCGAGTGCAATTGCCCCAAAGCTCGGGACCATCCACCACCGAGAACAAAGGATTGCAACAACGTTTATAACTTTTGGTCAAGGGTGTTACAAATACATAATATAGTGCGTAGATACACAAAGATCCAATAATGGATACATTTGGATTAGCATATCCTATTAGAGAACTGTAGGCGTTACAACTTGAGCCTCAGGCAGAATCGACACTACATTCTTGAGTGATGCCCCTGGTAGCCTAAATCACTAGTGGGCCCCTTTATGGGGGCTATCTGTACCAGGCAAGACTAGAATCTTCTGTTCTGGCAGCTCATAATGGCGTCTGCCAGACTCATGCTAACTAAGTGATTACACATTAGGGAATCTGTTCCAAGGATTAATACTTCACCCCTTATACCTGGGGCTGCATGTCGATTACATATATGTGCTCTCATATGGTATCATGCTAGATGCTAACCCTTATACCCCAGGCTTAGCATCTTTATAAGTGCGAGTATGCAGACTGAGTATAAAAGCATACATTTCCAATAATAATGAAGATTATAGGCGTTACAATATCAGTCTGAGAACCCTGATTGACAGGAGTTCAAAAAGAATTCTACTTTTAACTTGAGGGAGTGGCAGTTGAGAGTAGAGTTAGGAAGGAAGGTGGGGAGAGTAGAGAAGGAGGAGAGTGAAGGATAGAGGAGGATCCTGAAATAGGGAAGTGAAACTGATATTCCTTCCCTGATGAGGGAAATTGCTCCAAGGAAAGGGGGTGATTCCTATCAAGTGTTAAAGAAGGAAAATTGGAACCTGTGTGTATGTTCCTGCCTCCACGGACTTTAGAAATTTTGGGTCAAATAAGGTAGTGCATGTTTATCTAAGGAGTGACAGCCAAGTGATTTCTCAATAGTGACAGCCAAGTGATCTCTCAATAGTGACAGCCAAGTGATCTCTCACCTGTCTATAGAACAAAACAGCTACATTTTGGGGCTGATATGAATTCACAACACAGAAACTGTTTTATTTCACTTTTATGGGGAAATGGTCAAGTTAGACAGTCAGGAAGGTTTCAGGTTTAAACTTGGCAGATGAGAAGGCAACAGGAATGAGGGAAATTTTGTATATCTATTGTACATAGTTATATGAAATTTCCCTCATTCCTGTTGCCTTCCCATCTGCCAAGTTTAAACCTGAAACCAGCTCTGCAATGTCATTTTTGAGATATGGCAAGCAGAACTTGAGATATGGCAAGCAATATTCCAACTGAGGTCACACCATTGATCTATATTATTTTAATAAGAGATGGGGGGAGGACTAAGCAATAAAACTTTCCTCTAACAATCCTAAAAACGAGTCTTTTTAACAACCCAGAGAACAGCTGGCAGGTACCTTTCCTCCAAAACAAAAGGCTGCTTTTATTAGTACAAATCATACATTTAATCCAAAGAAAGGTTGTGGCATGCTGAAAACATGATGAATGACTAGAAATAATTTAAATATAGCTGTAGTTAAATGCTGTCAGCAGATGAAAGTTTTTGAGCCAAATTCTCTTCAGAATGCTATGTTAATTCCTTTTGTGTCTTTACGTAAGTCAATGTGACTTTTTTCTTTTCTCTCCCTTTATGGAAAAAAAAGGAAAAGGTGATCTAAATTTGTGTAATGTCACAGGAGGTTTGCATGAATTAATTAGTTAATAAAAAGTGTCAGACTGCTATTGGAACACTAGGCAGAAGCTAGAGCATTGAATAAATGCAATTGCTGGTAGAAAAAGAGAAAATAGTCGGTTCCCTGATTTATAAATAATCAGTAATATCAAATGACCCTAGAAGCTAAAATTACTAAACTGAGGCGATTGTACTTTGGTCACATTATGAGAAGGCTGGAAAAGACAATCATGCTAGGAAAAGTTGAAGGCAGTAGGAAAAGAGGAAGACCCAACAAGAGATGGATGGACTCAATAAAGGAAGCCACAGCCCTCAATATGCAAGACCTGAGCAAGGCTGTCAAAGACAGGACGTTTTGGAGGACATTGATTCATAGGGTCGCCATAAGTCAGAAGCAACTTGATGGCACTTAACACACACACACAATATAAAATTTGATCTATTTTGTTTAATGTCCTCTCAGTCTAGAGCCGTTTTCCCAAACTCTGGGTTGGGACCCAAAAGTGGGTCATGAAGCCTCTGAAAGTTGGTCACAGGCCTGGCCTCCCTAAAGGTTGCCCCTGCTCCTTCCATTGCTCTCTTTTGTATTTCAGAAACCAAGATCTGACCCTGGGAACGGTATCTTCCTTGTCATAACTCAGTTGGATTTTTTTTTCTTCAGTGCATATACAAGTTGATCAAGTGAAACATGTCCAGATGATTACTACAGTGAGTTTCTTATAATCTTAGGGGGTGGTTAGAGGGACTAATTGAGAAGGAGAGGGTGCTCAAAGGCCGGAATGTAACCTCCATATGCAAAGGCTGTGTATGTCAGAATGCTACTTGTTTGGGATTCATAATGGGAGCAGCTGAGCCCTTTGCGAAATGTTTGTTGGTTCCTCAAAAACAACTGGTTAGCCACTGCAGAAAATGGAATGCTGAACTAGATGGGTGCCAAAGTCACCATTTTCCTAGGATGCCAAAAACCCTTGAGCCAGCCCAAGTAAATTTGGACTTGTGGATCTCCATATCTAAAAGGTTGGGAACTTCTGATCTAGGAAACTATGGGCACAGGAAGAGGTTGAGACCTGCTGTTACACACAGGAGCTCCTTCTGTCCCCCTACTTAACAGAGCCATCATTTGAGGAGAAAGAGGAACCTGAATGTAGTTTAGTGTCCATTTGGTATCTCTCTCCAGTGAAGGAGTGAGCTGTACTGTCAGAGCTCTTCCTCTACTAACCTTTATGGGTGATAGAGTGGCAGATCTTCTGGCTGCAAGGAGTCTCAGATCAGGTGAAACAGACACCCACCTTTCCTAAATGTTCCAGATAAACAACTACTTCTACAGTTTTTAATCTGAACACTTCTCCTCACTAGAAACTGCTTCTTGGGGCATTATTCTCCCCTCTCCAGTCCTAGACCCTTGTTTGGGAGAGGCAGAAACCCACGTAAGTGTCCTCTGCCAAATGAGCTATGTGGGTGGTTGGACAATATGATTGGACTGCCCATGCCTCCTTCCCTGTGTCTGCTAATCAAAAGGGTATTGGTTTATGCCTGAGTCACTCCTAAGAGCAAGTTATTTACAGGGTTCCTCCTCCAAGTAGTAGAAGATGCTGAGTTGCCTTTGTTCCTTTTCTTGTTATGTTCTGTGAATGGATGGGGATGTGGTGACAGCAGAGAGGCACTCCACCATAGCCATACATTGGTTGGCTTCTTCCACATCTCACTAACAGAGGGGCATTGGCATGCCATTCTGTGCTAGGTGGGTGTTAGCATTATCACCATGAGCTCCAATGTACTTGTTATGTTTTCAGCTCCTTGTAGCTTGGGAGTGGTGGTGGTTTGGCATGTCTTTTCTCTGCTGAGGGAGAACAGGATTCTGAGTAATAAGCCCAGTACCACATCAACCTCGGTAACATGCTGGCAGAATGGATTTATGATTCAACTCTAAAAATGTGAGAACTGAACAAAATATTTATCTGAGACACATAATAAGGCAGATAAGACCACTTAAAAATGACTAATGAAACAAATGGAAACAAATTAATGAGCAGGAAAGACTTATCAGACGCTCATTTACACAAGTCACATCATGATAGCCTAGAAGGAGAAACTAGGAGAATACAATAAAACCATTAAAGTGCCTCTGTTTATCACTAGAAAGATGGCTTGGTCAATGGATTTTCTTGAGAAGTAAATTAAAGCCAGGATTGACCGAGATTAAAATCAAATTCTAATTAGGCCCAGTAATCAATTTAAGCATTCCAACTTCTTTTTGCCTTTTCTCCCCCAATGAAATAGTTCCAGATTCTGGATTTTGCACCCTTTGCTGCATGCTGCCCTATTTATAAATCATTTTAAAAGGGGGTCAAAACAGGCAAACATTACTGTGCACCCCAAACACATTAAGGCAGCCACACTCTGCAGCATCAATTCCACATGAAAGAAAAGCAGCTTCTCCCCAACCACACTACTGTTTGAACCAGAACAATCCCATCTCCTTGGGTGGTAGCAATACTCTGAAGGAAAACCTCTTATCCCACACTTTCAAAAGTTCCTGGTGTGCATTTGCTTTCTTACCTCTAGAAACTGATTGCTACAGCTCCTGCTATCAAAGGGCCAATTCTTACATTACAAATTCCTCGTGTACCCAACATAATTTTTCCAAGACACAGGTACATTAGACTAATGCATAAGATATCACAAATAGACAGCAGGCATGCTACAATATCCACAAATATAAAGATAGACAAAATACAGCACTTAATGTGCTGTGGCTCACGAAAGCTCATACCCTACCAGAAAATATTTTTGTTAGTCTTTAAGGTGCTACTGGACTCTTGCCCTTTTCTACTACAGCACTTAGGGTGACTTGAACAAAGAACAGGTGCCAATTAGGGTTGTGCATATCAATAAACCCAAACCGAAAATAAACCCAAAATTAGTTATCTCGGTAAATTTCAGGATTCAGGTTTACCAGATACCAAAACCTGGGGATAAAGTCGAAGCTGAATAGGCGAATCCCAAAAAAGCCGAATAGATATTCAGCTTTTCAGATTCGGCTATTCACCTTTGCTCAGAGGCTCTGTGCTTTCTCCCCTTTTTCTTTCTTTTTTTGTTTGAATGGTTTTATTAGAGCCCCATAGTTGGGGCCCTTTTGAGATGGGGATCATGTAATTAGAGCCAACTTGGTCTGACCAACTTTCTATGTATATCACCCAACAGAAGACTAATCTGTGTTACCTCTGGGTGAGAGAGATGAAGCTGCTGATGAGTTGAGTGGGGGCCATTTTTCAGGCCCACGAGCCCACATTGTTTGGTTGCAACTTGGTTCAGCTGGAACAAGATTGCTCTTTGTATTGTAGTAGGAAGACACCTTAAATCCTCGTTTGCAATTTCTAGAATGCATTAAAAGGAGAGACTTTCAGTTTTCTACTGTGAGCCACTTATTTCTGTGGGTGTTGAAAACAACACTGAGAGAACAGTAAAGGAAGATTTCTTTCAAAGATCAGTTTGAGAAAAACTTAATGGTACACTTTCTTCAGTTCTGCCTCTTTCTGTAGTATATTTTCTATTATAGGATTACAGCCAGAGTTTGCAAGAGTATCCATTTGCTAGACTTTCTGGCCTTTTTATGTTAGCAAATACAAATGATTCAGTGTTATTGCTTTCAGTGAGGTACATGGTAGAAAACTCACCCAAGTTATGTATGAAAGTTTCTGTTCAAGGTTAATGGGTTCCTCTTTCAGTGGACTATTAACGCTTGAGTAATATACACAAAAGCCAACCTGTTTGCATCTAGATATTATTAAAAGGCGAATTGCTCTTAGCTGTGCCGCCAGCCCCAATTTGTCAGGATTCGGGTGTCAATTAGAAAGTCAAGAGTGGTGTGAAGCAAAAACTGTGAGAAGCTGAAAAATGGTATTATGTCTACAAGTGCGTTCCTGAGCCTGGGGACCAAATGGGGCACTTGCACCAACCCCCCAGGACTGCCACGGCAGCATGGCCCTTGGACGCCAGCTCAGCCTCCGCCAGCATCCTGTTGGCGCAAGTCCTGGGAGGCGTTCCTGGGGTGTTCTGGAGATGGAATTGCTGGTAGGTAGACTCCTATTCCTTTTCAGGTCAGGAACACCCCTTTATGCTTCAGCGGTGCTGCGCCAGGTTTTTGCTGGCACAGCATTGTTTTTCTCTGTGGGGCTCCCCCCCACATTTTAATTTTTAAGTTAAAAATGCTCCTTTTTCTTCCTTCAGTGGCCGCAAAACCTCCTTGGAGGCGCCCCAGCAGTGCCACAACCACACTGTCCCCAGCCGCTGCAAGGCCAGGAATGAGCTATAAAGTCTACTTATATTTGCCATTTCCACTTTAAAAATGGCCATTGTGTTTTAAAATGAAAAATACACTTTATTGCTATAATCTTTACTGTCTTTGGTTCTTCTCTTTTCCTTTTTATGTTCTTAATGAGTTGTTTCAGTGTAATAAAGAAGACAGCTCTTTATGCTTCCCTTTCAGCATCTTTGTTTCATAACAGTAGCAGAAAATAAAGGCAGGTGATAAATTTCTGGCTGATTATATGACATCTTGGATATTGTAAGAAAGGCTTGGATCCTGAGGCTGACTAATCTTAATTGGGAGACATTTGTAACCATGTACTGCCTGCCTGAATGTTGAACATGAAATCTGGAGATGAAAATTGTGATGTTTGATCCTCAGAATTTCAATTTAAAGAAGCTACAAAATGTCACTAATCTGAAACTACTGTTAGCATGCAATCCAAAAGGAGGGGTAGTTTTGCTGCAGCCAAGAATGGCACAGCAACAATGCAACTGCGCCACGTCCTGATTGGCTTGCTGCACCGAGGTGAGCAAGTCAATCAGGCAAATTCCTCAACATCCCCCCCACCCCATGGAACTGCTGTATGCAGTTCCATGGGGCTATGCCACCATTTTTGCTGGCGTAAATTCACACTGGCATAAATGGGTGTTTCCAAGATGAAAGGGCTTAGGGGGCTGACTAAAGTCAGCCCCACCCCCAGGAACGCCTTCTTTGGCACTAGCATGAGCCCCTGCATTGAAGGAATTCTGCCGCTGAGGCTACACTGGTGCTCATGATTCGCGCTGCTGCGCCATTCTACAGCACCAGTGAAAGTGGCCCGGTGTCAGAGTTAGTGTACACTTGGACGCCGCAAGTGGCATTTACGCCGACACAGGAGTCACACCACCTCCAAAGGCTTCCCCCCCTTTAGGATTGCACTGTTAATCTCTATTCAGAAGATAAACACCAATAATGATAGTGATAATAATCTTATAATAATGATAATAATAATATGGAATGATAATAGGAATTCTTGCTATAACTGAGGAAAGTGAGTTTGTAGAAATTAAAAAAAAATCATGGATTAAAATATCCATCAATTTCTTTATTGTAGAAATTAAGCTATTCACTGTGCCTTTTGTTATAAGAAAAAGGCTAACCTTACAAGAATCTGAGCTATGAGAAGGATAACCAAAGCAGAATGGTAGTAAAGAGCAAAGGCAGGGGCTAGAAATGAATCCCATTGCAGTACCACTATCCTGCTTTCAAAACAGCATTGATTTCATGTGCTAAAATGGGAATCTTATTTTTAAAATGTCTCTAGGGATTATGAACGACACAAGATTAACAGGGATAGAAACCACCTAACTAACATGGGAGTTGCATGCTTGGGATGAATAAAAGTGAGGACTGCATCAGAGCATAATCTTATTCAAGGGCATATCATCCTTGAATAACTACCATTTTCTATTTACATGACAGAAAAAAGGAGCAATGTTATTCTTAGACCATGTTTTCATCTATTTTTCCTTCAGTGACTTTTAGCAGTAGGGTAGTACAAAACATTAATAAGGATAGGGCAAGGAACTTCTATTGTTTAAATGATTATTTTTTATCGAACACAAAGCTTAATGATATATGTATATATTGTATATCCATAAACCCCATTTTTGCTGCCAAAATTTATGAAAGATTTAAAGTCTGAGAGTGCTTGACTGGCCCAAAATCAAGCATCTATGGAAGAGTGGGAATTCAAACCTGGAATCTCCTACTCTAATACTCTAACCACTACACCATAGTGGCTTTTGTGATAATTTATGAAAATCTACATAATAAATTCTAGTTAATCTATGAGATGTTAAGTACCACAAATAAACATATACAAATTTTCTTTCATGCTGATGTGTTCTGAATTCACTAAAATATTAGTAGAAAAATGAAGTTTTCTAGTCAGCATCAGAACATTGAAACAAATCTTCCCGTCTTTAAAAAAACTGACAAGGAACTTCTTGAATGGTTGTGAGGGATAAGAAGAAAGCAGTTCTTAAATAAAAAGACAATACAATTTGATATGTGATGTTTTAATGAAATGTCTGACATTTACAAGTATGCTACTATGTGGCGGTTTAGGTGGGAGCAACCAAATATAAAAAATTATGCTCGCACTTTCAATGTATTCCCACCGATGTATTAAGAGTTTGAAACTGTTATAAAAAATACTGTTCGCACTTTGTTTGGCCCCTTTAGCTGTGAAGACGTCTTCCAACCATTTTTTAGCCGTGGCATCCAAAAACCCTTTTAAAGTGATGTTTTTTATAACATTTTCAAACTCTTAATACATCGCTGGGAATATCTAGTGCGGTAACAGCCAGTGTCTGTCTAGCAAGGTGCTGTATTCATCATCATTATCATCATTAACCTTTAATAGGCATAGTTCAAAAGACATCTCGTACAGATTCTCATGATCAAAACCAAATCACACCAACCCAAGATGAACAAACCAGGGCCCCTGTCAGGCTCAGAAATATACAGAATATATAAAATACAAATAAATATGAAATATATAATATATACCACATTATTGAAATTAAGCAAAAGGTTAAAATAATCTGCCCATACATCTTTTCGCACCTTGCTGATTTCCAAACCTGAGGTACTAGCATAGAGGTGCCTTTTTCCTACACACACAGTACCTGGAGAATGGCAACCCTAGGTAGCAATGGGAAGAGGAAAGGGAATGAAATAATCCTTTCTGCCTCTTCCAAGAGCGCAATTCCACTGATGGAAGGAGAAGGAGATTTCATCCCCTTCCACTTCTCCCGCAGGGTTATTACACCACACAGGTCCCACAACCTCAGAAGTAAACTTTCCTGGGATGGAAAAGACTGCTAGGGAAGGAGAACATGGGAAAGCCTGTAACCAGCAGCCTTCCACAAGCATAACATGGGTTACAACCCTGTAAAATAAAGATATCAATAAGATTTACCTGCTGAAGCCATTTCACCAGGGTTGCCAGGTCCCTCTTCGCCACCAGGGGAAGGTTTCTGGGGCGGAGCCTGAGGACGGCAGGGTTTGGGGAGGGGAGGGACTTCGATGCCATAGAGTCCAATTGCCAAAGCGGCCATTTTCTCCAGGTGAACTGATCTCTATCCGCTGGAAATCTGTTGTAATAGCAGGAGATCTCCAGCTAGTACCTAGAGGTTGGCAACCGTACATTTCACACATCTTGCATTAATGAGGCATCTGAATTTCAGGATTTCACTGACTTGATTTGGTGGTTCCCATAGGTTATTTTAAACCAGGAGCTGAGACTGAATAAAAACTCCAGTTAGCCAAATATACCTGCTTAAATTTCTTAAATTTTATATGTTCAAGAACTTTAAAAGTCACTTTTTTCCTAATGCTGCAGTTGCTGGCTGACCATTCCTTTGTTGTGACTCAAAATACTGTACTGTCTCCACAATGGGAGTTAATTATTAGGAGATAATTCCTGGGCCATGTCCGCACTGCGCGTTTGCAGCTCCAATTTCCATGGGCTTTCCTTGCATGTTCCCACTTCATCTCACCCGAAGGATTCCAAGGACATCTCCAGAGCACAATTTCTCCGCGTTAAGCGCATCCGCTTATACGGCGAATTAATAAAATAAAACAACTTCCGCACCTGGTGCCTTAAAGTGGGAACATGCAATGTGTGTTCAATCCACTTCCTGCTGCCAGCCCACTTCCTGCTGCCAGCCAACCCCCGCACTCCCCCCGCCTCCCATACTAACGATGGACCAATCGCCGTCCTTGCTTGGAGCGCCGACTGGGCATGTGTGGGAGCGTGCCAGTCTTCGGGCTTATCAAATGCAGCGGAGAAAGGCGGAGCGGTGGGAACAGAAATTTACAGTAGTTTTGGATACTTGTGTACTGGACGCGTGTAAATTGGGAGGTAAGTTGCTAGTGCATTCACGGGCCTGGATAGCTTTGTTGAGCACAGTTTAAAGGTGGCTGAAGAGGCCGGCTTTAATTTTAAAGAGGCAGATAAACACTGTGGGTTGTGTTGCTATGTACACACATAAATATGTTTTATGACAGAAGAGGCCTGTCCTGTTTTGATAGCGCAGTAGAAGCACCAAGTGCCTTTTACTGCAATGGGTGCAGAATGTCTGCATCCCATATGAGAGCAGGAAAATGAGAAATCAAGATAAAGATGTTGAATCCCTGCCATCTATCACAGTATATAAACAGAGTTGCCAACCCCAAGGTGGTTACCTATGCTGAATATGAGTATTATAACTATATAAACAACAGCACGCGGCTCATAAAAATACCGTCAAGTTTTACTGACTGATTCACATATCATGCAGTAAAGAAAACTTATAAGCAAACTATTTATATAACTAGAAAACCAAAATAAAAATTCCCCCGTAGGGTTATGATATCACCCAAGTCCGGATATAGTGCGTCCTGAGGAGCGGGTTACGTCACCCTTCGAGCAAGTCCAAGTAAAGTCAAATAAGAAGGTGGTAAGCAATTCAAAATAATAAGTTCCTCGTATCCCGAAAGTTAGGCTGCCGCCGTCCAGTTGGGAGGGAACAAAATGGCGAATGGAACAAAAGACGACCCCTCTAGATCTGTGGCCGTTTCGCGAAGTGAAGCTTCTTCAGTCAATGTTCTTTAGGTTATAAGTGGGCAAACAAGCTTCTAAATATATATATATGCACAATAAGGTTACAATATTCAGTAAATTACAATATAATTATTAACAGCATAACATGCCAAAAAATAATACAAGCTTACCACATTAGAAGAGAACAAGACCCCTGTGGGCTCTCTGTGCCTCAGTGAGGTTAATTACTAGCTAGAAAAGTTCCTGGTTTATTGCTAGCACTAGCAGATGCCAGGTGTATTGAGTTGTCTCTATTCTTAAAGTTACAGAAAACACGCCAGATCAAACTCGTTATTCAATCCTGATGGTGCCAGAGTTTTAAATAAAAAAATCAGTTTCATTTCTTGTCTATGAAGTATTTTTGTGACATCCTGAATTTTATACAGTTGTGGTTTGAACTTCCATAGAGCAAAAAATCTAATGTCATCGGCTGAGTGTCCCTTCTCAAGAAAATGTCCAGTAAGGGGGGCATCCAGAACTTTCGCGCGGACGCGCGCCCTATGTTCCCCAATTCTTAATTTCAATTGTCTTGTTGTGGAGCCTATATAAATCAAAGAACACTGGTAGGAAATTGCGTATACAATATTGCAAGATGAACAATTGCTAAAGAAATTTAACTGGTATTTGAAGTTAAAAGATGTAGAACTGATTTCCTTGACTGGGAGAGCGCAGACCGAGAACGCTCCACATTTGTGATGTCCTTGGGTCTTGCTACTGGATTATTTGGGGGAGAGATCTGTTTTAATTAAATAGTTGCCTAATGATGTGGTCCTTCTTAGACCAAAAAGTGGCAGCTGTTGACATCATACTACTGATGCACTTTGCAAGAAGAGGTTTGTTTTTGACATGGTCGTGAAATGAGCATGGAAGCCATCTGGAATAATTTTGTGTCAATTATACTTAATGTGTCTCCTTTGCTTTGGTCCTTTGCTGAAAATCTTTCAGATAAAAAATGCTCATGCAGGCAAGGTAAGAAAAGCTTAATAAGGCTTAATAAAGGAGATGAAACATTAATGCAGGAGGAAATTTCCCTCATGCCAACACAAGGAACATTTCTCCTAGTATGCGGACCTAATATATACATTTGAAAAACAGGCAAATTGCCATTAATTGGGCAAGCAATACTGTAAAAACAAAAAAAAGACCTATGAATTGTGAGCAGTTTGGTTCTCACACAGTCTGCTTTGCGAAAAACAAAAAGCCTGTTTTTAAAAAACAACTCTGGGAGCTATGAAGAAGGAGTAGGAGAAGGAAAAGAAGAAGAGTTGGTTTTTATATGCTGACTTTCTCTACTACTTAAGGAAGAATCAAACAGGCTTACAATCACCTTCACTCCCCTTCCCTCAACAGACACCCTGTAAGGTAGGTGAGGCTGAGAGAGCTCTAAGAGAACTGTGACTAGCCCAAGGTTGCCCAGCTGGCTTCATGTGTAGGAGTGGGGAAACCAACCCGGTTCGCCAGATTAGAGTCCACCACTCATGTGGAAGAAGGGGGAATCAAACCCAGTTCTCCAGATTAGAGTCCACCGCTCCTAACCATGGCTCTTAACCACTACACCATGCTACCTTTCCAGATAAGGACTAGCTTGTGATCTGAAGCAGTGGCTCTGATGTACAATAGTCTTGCAGTGCATGGTAAGCACTCAGCACTTGGCCACCAAGGCCATCATCTGTTGTGCTCTTTATGCTGGTGTGACCCTGAGGTCCTATGTTCTTCCAGCAGAGAAAAGACAATTTGCAAAAGACCTAACCCCAACCCGCTGTCTGTGACCCAACATGTTAGTGTATCATTGGAGGACTTTGTCATGAAAATCACTGCACCAGCCCACTGAAAAGTGAAATGGAACAGAGCTGCTAAATGGAACAGAAAGGGTTCAATCTCAATTCCATGCATCGAAGTGGGATATTCCTACCTCCCCTACCGCTCTGCAGCCCAAAATACCACTCCTGAACCCCCTCCCAAATACATGCAGATCCTTCTGCGGGATCCAACCCATTATCACTCCGATTATGACCATCATTCTGGATTATAAGGATCATTCCTTCTCTGCAGTCCATTGATGGTGACAACAGTCAGTAGTCATTTCTCATTTCTATTGCAAGTTTCTAGGTACAAAATGATTTACTGCTTTTTTCTCCTTTACGCCAGTGGAATCTATTATTAAAATATAATAATTAATGGATTACAGAACAGGGTGACCATAGTGCCATCAATCACATTTTATAGAAATGGAGATTAGAAAATCCGGAACTAGTCCAGAGTATTTAGAGATTATACAGTTAGTCCACAGTACTTACAGATTCTACATTCATAGCTCTGTAAACATGTGGCATGCTGTCTTGAGTTAATAGAGCTCACTGAACTTTATGGAACATGGCAGTGCATAATTATTTGGCTTCTATTGCTCACTGCTAGCTATTCTGTAAGTAAAACTTAAAACAAATAAAAGTACATATACAATTAAATTAATGAAAGCAATTATTTCCCTCACTTTCTTGTTTTCAAAATGAATGTCACCTGTATGAACTTCACTAAAATAGTAAGTGCTATATGGCAACTCAGACAGAAAAATTATCAGTTCTTTTCCAAAATGTTCCAGTTTAGAAATGGGTGTAATATATACTTGATTCAGAGTCTACTGGTATTGAATGGAAAAGACATTGGACATGGAAGTTCGGGATCCAAAGGTGTAATACAAACTTCAGCCATAGCATTTAACTCAGGATGTCTAACCTGAGTTCAGGCTGATCTTTGAGCAGCCTGAAAGGCGAAACTCAGAACACTTTTCCAGTACAAACCCCACTAATGTTAAATGTATTATAGTGATAAAATGGATTAGATTCAAATTCAGTCTTTTAAGGCATCATCTATATGTGCCAAAGAGCCGCAGAGTGGTAAACTGCAGTATTGCAGTCCAAGCTCTGCTCACGACCTGATTTCAATCCCAACGGAAGTTGGTTTCAGGTAGCCGGCTCAAAGTTGACTCAGCCTTCCATCCTTCCGAGGTCGGTAAAATGAGTATCCAGCTTGCTGGGGGTAAAGGGAAGATGACTGGGGAAGGCACTGGCAAACCACCCCGTAAACAAAGTCTGCCTAGTAAATATCGGGATGTGACATCACCCCATGGGTCAGGAATGACCCGGTGCTTGCAAAGGGGACCTTTACCTTTGCCTTATATATATGCCAAGGGAGGGAAGGCAGTATGGTATAGCCTTGAAGCGGGTCGTGCTGTTCAGATGCCAGTCATCGAGTAAGCAGGACTCAACAACTTTACCTACTTTTTAAAAGCAAGTCTTTTTATTGATATACTTCTAGTAAAATATGTGTAAATGCAGATTATCAAGTCTTTAACGCTTCTATAAAAACACTTGTCAAAGTACAATGTATGTATTTACAATGTATGAAGTAAAAGAAAGCAAGTCTTACATACTATTCAGTTTCAAAATCCAACTTCTAAAATATAACAGTCAAATTATTCTGATTCAGTTCCAAGTATCTAATTCATAAAGTCTAGAGTAGTGTATTTAAGCCATACATACCAGTCAGCCTTTTCTTGAGAGCCTTTGGAAGGTTCTGATTCTCTGGGCTTACTGTGGCTGTATTTATACTGTTTCAGACTCATTAAGAGTGTTGATTTTACCATCAGGAGGGATATTTTCCTCCCCACTTTCAGATAACATGAGCAGTGCAATAATGTACAGTTGCAGCTGTTCAGGTTATTAGCTTCTCCCCATGACCAAATATGGGCTTCCTTTCCTTTCAGTCTATTTTGCTTAAAGTATAAACAATCATTTCTGAGCTCCATGATCACTCCATATACTCAATTTTCATACCATTCTCATCTTCAGTACAATACGCATTAAATGAGACTATTTAGAAATCTACAATACAATATATAACTATATAAATCATAAAACACAATTAGTGCTCACATTGTAACATGTAACCATCTGGTCAGTAGGAAACATAGCCTTCAGCAAGGTTATAGAAAGCAAGAAGCTTACTGCACTTATAGCCTTGAGGTCTTTGAGTAGACCTTCTCAAGGTTTGAGGATAGCAGGACTTTTCTGCTCTTGAGATATGAGCAGCTGACAGCTGGCAGCTGAATCAGGAAGGGTAATTTCAGATACACCCTTCTGGCAGATAGTGAAGAATTACTCTGTTCTTCTCCCTTCAAGGACAAGACCAGGGTAAGTTAGTTAGCTCTTGAAATAATTCAGACCTTGAGAGAATTCAGTCAGCCTGTTCTAAGGACATTTGCATTTTGCAAGCTGTTGCCAGGCTTTTCTTTACACAAACCTCTGCAGTTTGTGGTTCAGTTTGTATGTTGTGTTCAAGCTCTACATAGAATTAACTCTGCACATGTACACAAAATACCATAATTAGGTCAGAGACCATGACAGCCTAAACCAGTGATGGCAAACCTTTTAGAGACCGAGTGCCCAAACTGCAACCCAAAACCCACTTATTTATCGCCAAGTGCCAACACGGCAATTTAACCTGAATACTGAGGCTTTAGTTTAGAAAAAACTAAAGCAAGAACGCAAACAGGAGCAGTGTGCGCCCCAAGAGCAACCCAGGGATTTGAGATTGCCTTTTTGCCTCTCTCTTTTCTCCTGCTGCAGCCTGGACAAGTCGCCTGCACTCTCTCCACGTTTGCTGCCCAAGCAGGGGAGAAAAGAGCCAGAAGGGGTGGGGTGGGGTGGGGTGGGGTGGGAGGAGAGCTGCTTGTTCAGCGGACGTTTTGAATGGGAAGGGCAGACAGACAGGAACCTCTCTCTCCTGCTGAAGCCGGGACAAGTCACCTGCGCTCTCCCCACGTTTGCTGCTCAAGCAGGGTTGAAGAGAGCCAGAATTTGCAAGAATGCAAGAATGCAAACAGGAGCAGTGTGCGCCCCATGAGCAACCCAGGGATTTGAGATTGCCTTTTTGCCTCTCTCCTTTCTCCTGCTGCAGCCTGTTCAGCAGGCCCTTTAAGAGTGGGAAGGGCAGACAGACAGGAACCTCTCTCTCCTGCTGAAGCCGGGACAAGTCGCCTGCGCTCTCCCCGCATTTGCTTTTTTATATATATATATAATTTTTTATTATTTTTATAATAAAACATAAACAACAACAAAAATAAAAAAATGCATTAATAAAAAAAAAACCAAAAACAGAAAAATACATGTTCAGCGCACGATACAATACTTGTTCAGCATACTAATACAATATTCAGTTCTCTAAATTCCATCGTGCCCTGAATCCAAATCCCAATCCCCCTCCACAGTGCCCTTCACCATTGGACTTCCGATGGAGTGTTATGGCATTACCAAATAAAATATCTATAATTATATCATATTAAAATCTTATTATACTATAGTTCGTTAACTATACTTTTAAAATCCGTTTTTGCCACTTTATCCCAATATGCGGTAGTCTTTAACCATGTACATTTAAATTCCTCCATATCTTTACCGTGTAAAGAAGCTGTAATTTTGGCCATCCGCATATACATCCATAATTTTTCTCTCCATTCTTTAATTGAAGGTTTATTTGTTTGCTTCCATTTTTTTGCAATTATAATTCTTGCTGCTGCAAAACTATATTGACATATGACTCTGTCACCTTTGTCTAAATCTTTTTTTGAAATACCCAATAAGCAAAAGGCGGGATCTCTCTTAACTACTGATTTAATCAAATTATTAGTTTCATTCAACACTAATCTCCAAAACCTCCTTATTTTTTTACAAAACCACCAAACATGCATAAATGTACCTATTTCCCTACCACATTTCCAACATAAAGCTTCATCTTCTTTCTTCATTTTACTTAACAATACTGGGGTTATATGCCATCTATAAAACATTTTATACAAGTTCTCTCTTATTTCATTTGAAATGGTAAACTTAAATTCCTTTTTCCATAAATTCTCCCATATTTCCAGATCTATATTATAACCTAAATCTCTCATCCATTTCAACATCACCGGCTTAATCCTTTCCTGTTCTAAATTTATTTCTATAAGTAATTTATATACCCTCCCTATCAATCCTTTATTACCCTTTGAAAGTATAATCTCAAATTCCGATTTAGTTTGATTAAAACCCAACTTATTATCTTTGTTAAAAACATCTCTTAATTTATAATACATGAACCAATCTTTAATCTGAAGTTCTTCTTTTAATTTCAATACCCATATACCATCTTTATATTCTATCATTTCTCTATAATTGTTACCATCCAAATTTAAATGTATACCCCTTCTCAAGAATGCTTCTACAGGATTAATCCAGCAGGGAGTTTTGCTCTCAAAAAATCCTTGTATTTATTCCATATTTTTAATAGATTTTTCCTAATAATATGAGAGTTAAATTCTTTATTTACTTTCTCTTTTTCATACCACAAGTAAGCATGCCACCCAAATCTCAATTTAAATCCTTCTAATTCTAATAATTTCTGGTTCTCTAAGAGAATCCAGTGTTTGATCCAGGTGAAACATGCTGCTTGATAGTACAATTTCAAATCTGGTAGACCAAATCCTCCCGTTTCCTTCAGTTCAATTAAATTATTATATGCAATCCTGTGTCTTTCTTTACCCCAGAGAAATCTCATAATATCTTTTTTCCAAACGTCAAATATCTGTACACCCTTAACTATTGGGAGGTTTTGAAACAAGAAAAGCATTTTAGGTAATATCATCATTTTAACTACCGAAATTCTTCCCCACAATGATAGTGGCAATTTTCCCCAACTTATCAAGTCCTTTTTTATCTGTTGCCATTGGTTCACATAATTATCTTGAAATAAATTAAGGTTATTATTTGATATCCATATACCTAAATATTTAACTTTATTTTCAATATTAAACCCCGTCTTTTTTATTAATATTTGTTGTTGTGAAAGAGTCATATTCTTAGTTAAAATCTTGGTTTTAGTTTTATTAATTTTAAAACCTGAAAGCTTTCCATAAACCTCCAAAATTTTATTCCATCTGTCAACTTGTTCAATCGGATCAGTCAAAAAACAAACTAAATCATCCGCATATGCTTTAAGTTTATAATGATTTTTACCTATACGTATACCAACTACATCATCATTTGTTCTAAAATTATACAGTAAAAGTTCTAATACTAAAATAAACAGTAAAGGGGAAAGAGGACATCCCTGTCTCGTTCCCCTTTGTATTTCAATATTTGGTGATAATGACCCATTTATAATCAAGTTGGCAGTTTGTTGTGTATATATTCCTTTTATAGCTGTTTTAAAATTCACACCAAAATCCATAAAGTCTAATACCTTAAACATAAACTGCCAATTGACATTATCAAAAGCTTTTTCAGCATCCAAGAATACCAAAGCTATTGGCGTTGTATCTTGTTCTACATATTCTAAGAGATCAATTAGCACCCTCACGTTCTGACTCATCAACCTTCCAGGTAAAAAACCAGCTTGATCTTCATGCATTACTTGATTTAATACTCTTTTTAATCTATTGGCTAATATTGCTACAAATAATTTATAATCAGCATTTAACAATTAAATTGGCCTAAAATTTTTAACTTCCAATATATCAGAATTTACCTTTGGTATTAATGTTATATTTGCTTGTTTCCAAGTTTGAGGAATAGTTCCTTCTTTCAATGCTAAGTTCATTACTTCCAATAAATAAGGAGTTAACTGATCTTTAAATGTTTTATAATAAGATACATTAAATCCATCTGGGCCGGGAGATTTGTTTAATTTACTTTTTTTATTGCTTCTTCCAACTCCTCTTTAGTTATTAAAGAGTCCAAAAATTCTTTATTTTCCTGTGTTATTTTTCCCCAGTCCCCTTTAACAAAATATTTATCCATTTCTACCTCTGAGACTGCATTTTTTCTATACAAATTTGTATAAAATTCTACAAATGTTTCTAAAATCTCCTCTTTTTTTCTTGTAATCTTACCATTCTTTTTAATTTGAGTAATTGGTATTTTCTTTTCCTTCTGCTTAAGTTGCCAAGCTAACATTTTACCCGGCTTATTTGCATGTTCAAAAAATCTTTGTTTGTTATACATAAGTTTACTTTCAATTTCTTCTGCAATTAAAAATTCATATTGTTGTTGCCAATTTCTAATCTTAACCTGCTGTTCCTGCTTAGCTGCTTTATCTTGCAGCCTACTTAAATATCTTTCACCTTGTCTTATTTCCTCTAGTATATGTTTTCTCTTTTTCTCCCTTTCCCTATGCCACCTTGTATTTTGTTGGATTAACAATCCTCTAAATACTGCCTTTCCAGCATCCCAGACTATATCTTCACGGGTACCCTTATCCATATTTTCTTTAAAATAATTCTGTATATCCATCTTCAATTTAATGACTATTTTAGTATTTTTTAAAAGAAAATCATTAATTCTCCAGGGTTTGTATCCTCTGTCTCCCATTTGGATTTTAACTGAAACCGCATTACGGTCAGACAGAACCCTAGGTAAAATCTCTGGATCTTCTGATTTCTCTATTAGGCCCTTCGATAACCACAACATATCTATCCTGGAATATGTAAGGTGTCTTTGGGGAAAAAAAGTATATCCTTTCTTATTACCATGTGCCAATCTCCAGACATCAAACATATTCCATTGATCGGTAAGAACATCAAAAACCCCTGGCAATTTTCCTTCATTAGTTGCTTTCTTCTTTTTTCCAGATCTGTCTATCTTTGGTACGTTAACACCATTAAAATCCCCCATCCGTATCATTTTTTCTGTGGCATATTCAGCTAATAATATTGCAAGTTTATCATAAAAAACTTTTTGGTTTATATTAGGCGCATATATTCCCACAAGCATTAACTTCTGAAAGCCACATATTATTTCAACTAACAAAACTCTTCCCTCTGTATCTTGGAAGACTACTTTTGGTTCCAATGAACTAGGTATATACATTGCTATTCCATTAATTTTTCTACTATTATTACATGCCGTGAAAAGTGTACCCAACCTTGAATGCTCCAACCTAAATATGTCCTTTGGGAGTATATGGGGTTCTTGTAAACAAATAATATTAGCATTACTTTTATGTAGCTGGTGAAATATTTTCCTCCTTTCATTAGGAGAGTTCAATCCATTGATGTTCCAAGATAAAACCTGTAACATATCAAAAATCAGTTAGATCCGATACTCTTCCATACACAATGTAAACAACCATTTTTCTTATTGCCCCCCTTCCCCCCATTCTTTAGTCTTCAGCTTCATCAATTGGAGAGTCCTCTGGAGAGTCTGTTGGCAAATCTCCCCCTCCAGATGCTTCAGATGCCTTTTCTTCTTCCGTAGATTCTCTGATTGGAACTTGCTTAGTTGGTTTAGTAGGTTTCACCAATTCTGCATCATATCTTCTTAAGAACTGCTCGGCCTTGTCCACTTCTGTATACTTGAACCTTTTTGTTTTAAAAGTGAAGGAGATACCCTGAGGGTATTCCCATCGATATTGGATTCTATTGATCCTTAAACATTGAACAATCTCCATAAAATCTTTCCTTTTCCTCAGCAATCTTGCCGGTATTTCCTTCATCAATCTCAAAGGCTCACCTTCTACTTTTAATGGTGTCTTGTAATGAGTATTAAGTATCAAGTCCCGGTGACTCCTCGAAAATAATTGAAGCAGGCAATCTCTAGGTACTTTGTTTCTGGTTGCATATGCAGAATTCATTCTATAAGCTGTCACAATCATCCCTGTAGTAACTTCTTCAGATTCTTGTAAAAAGTCTGCCAAGAGAACTGCCAGATATCCACGTAAATCCCGATTTTCAACTTTTTCTTTCAAACCACGTATGCGTAACGAAGATTCCTTTATCTTAAGCTCTATCATCGCCATCTGGTCTTGTTGTTTCTCGTCTCTGTCAGATGAGGATGCAATAGCCATCTCAAGGGTGTCCACCTTCTTCTTGGTTTCTTTAATTTCCTGTGTGTTTTTCTTTAACTTGGTTTCAACCCTATCTTGCCTGATAGTCAGAGATGAGATTGTATCTTGCAAAGTAGCTATTGCAGCAGAATTTTGGGATGTAGTAGCTGTATTCTGGGATAACTCCTGTTTCATTTCAGCAACATCTTGATGAGTCTTAGTTAAAAGTTCAAATACAGAAGTCAGTGTTACTTCAGGCTTTGCTTTCTTGGTAGCAACAGATGTAGGTGCACCTGGAGAAATTGTCTGTTTGGTTACAATTTGAGTCACAGAAGGCCTTCTCTGAGGGAGTGGTACCACCAGCTTTGTGTCTTTAAGAATATCCTTGGAGTGTTTCTCTTTTTCTCCCATTTGCAAACTGTAAAAGCTGAAGACAGAACAGCTAGTAATTGTAATCCAAAGGGGAAAAAAGGGAGGTGGGGGGGGCAGAACTTTTCTTTTAAATCATTGCACAAAAGTTATTTCAGATGTAAGAATCCAGTTCAGAGAAAGCAATCACTATGACATCTTAAATGTTTTTATTCCATGTCACTTGATTGTTCTCCAACTCCTGTCTTTTATTTCCAAGTTCTTGCTTAGTAAGAAACTTTTTGTAGTGCGTCACACAGCTGGCAAAAAGCCAAAAGTCACAGAGCAAAGCGTAACGAAGCTATAGATGGTTCTAAACTGAGACTTTTATAAACAATACTGCCACACACTCCAAGTTGCTATTTTAATTAAGAAAAAAAATTCTTCATTCCAAGTTTAATGTAAATCGGATCCCACCTCGCTTTCTTCTTGCTGTGCCTTTAAGATGGCGCCGGCTATGCAGCGGAGTCCCGTCTGGGCGACCGCCGCCGATTTCGTGGCGGCTCTCGCTCCGCTGACAGGTCCGCCACCGGCACCCGATTCTGCTTCCCCTCTTACTCCGAGGGGAGCCGCTTGCCGGATCTTTAAGGGGCGAAATAATCGCCCCGCGGCAGCGAGGCAGCAAGAGCGTGGCTCCGCGCTTGTGGCAGGGGGGGCCGCCTGACCCGGAAGTCCCGCATTTGCTGCCCAAGCAAGGGAGAAGAGAGCCAGAAGGGGTGGGGTGGGAGGAGAGCTGCTTGTTCAGAGGGCCATTTAAGAGTGGAAAGGGCAGACAGACAGGAACCTCTCTCCTTTCTCCTACTGCAGCCGGGACAAGTCGCCTGTGCTCTCCCCACATTTGTAGAGCAGAACTCTGTGCTGGGGCGATGGCTCGCATGCCCACAGAGAGGGCTCAGAGTGCCCGATCTGGCATGCATGCCATAGGTTCACCACCACGGGCCTAAACTCATCAGATCTTAGAAGCTAAGCAGAGTCAGTACTTGGAAGGGAGATCACCAAGGAAGACTCTGTAGAGTAAGGCAATGGCAAACCACCTCTGTTTCTCACTTGCCTTGCTGGAGTTGCCAGAAGTAAGCTGTAACTTGACACCACTTTACACACACACAAAGTTCCCTTTGATAATTGTCCAAGATAGCATGGAGGTTGTTAAAGAACTCAAATGTGACCCCCTAGCAGTAATATTTGGGCAAATGCACAAATGAAGGAAGAATATAGAATTTTCCCATTTGAAATCCATATAGACTTCATATGTAAGGAGAAAACAGGTTTTTCAGAAGCCTGACTCTCAAAAGAAATGACTCAGCTTAAATGTTTTTAGTCAAGGAGCTGCAGCTCCGTCCTTGACTGAATGCCCTCTTAGAAAGGCGCTTGTTTCTGAGGCTATTCAGAGTGACCTTGAAGCCAGCGAGGAAGCTTCCAGGATGTTCTCCGCTGAAACGCAAGAAGCATCAAGGTGTTTCTGACTTTCCCTCTGTACTCGGATAACATTTGCTGACTGTGAGCAATGATGTAATGAAGTGTCACAATGTGATTTTATGTGAAGTTTTAAGTCCTTTTAAAGTTAAGAAGGTCTTTCAGGGGTAAGAAGAGAGCCAAATTAACCGTATTCTTAACACGAAGAGAATGCTGGGAAAAGTTATATTTAAAGAAATATCAAAAAGCCATAAGCTGACAGTTTAGTACATGACCAGGTCAGCAAATGACCTAACTGGTAATCCTTACAAGGTGAGAGCAACAACACTGCTGCTTGAAGTTCCAAAAGTGCTGATGCACTGGAACAATCTCAAGATCAGATCCAACCAAGTACTGTCAAGGGTAGGAAAGGATACTGATCTTGAAAGGTATATAAGGAGGAACTTTCTAGCCAACAGTTAGAGTTCCTAACAGGTTGATACGCATTGGCCTGAATGAATGCTAAGTACAATGTATTTTGTATAAAGGTAAGTAAGGTCTAAAAATTAGTTGGAATAATAATTCTCCTTTTTCTTCCTTTCAGAATGAAATAATAATTTGATCTGGAGATAAACATCAAAGCTGTCCCAAAGCTGAACAATCTGGACGTGTTGTCTAGATCATTTAACACGTTTCGCTTTGAGCTTCATCAGCCAATATCTGTGCATAATAAAATATTAATGTAAAATTACAGCAGTGTGTACAATCATTAATATGAATATCTAGCACCGTCAATATGCAAAAATTGTTTTTCTTGGTTTAACTAAATTAAAGCTTATTCATTGCACTAACCATTTTTTACAAGATTTCTGTAACTTATATTTCCTGAATGAAATATTATTACTGGTTTAAGGTTTGAACTCTCATACAGAGGAATAGAGATTGTTTAAGACTGCTTGCATACATGAACATGTTTAAGAATCATAATGTCTGAACTTTGTAACCATTTACATGCATATATATTATGTAAAATAAACTGTATATACATTCATATCCTTTTCATAATTTATTGGAGCACTTCAAGAGAAAACTTACTTCGGTAAGAAGCATTGAGTCCTGTCTAGTAGGTGTCTAACTGAATAAGATAACATACTTCTTCTCAGGAAGAGGTCCATTCTAAGAGCATAAGCACTGAAAAGCATTGACCCGCTTCAATACAACTTCTCATTATAATCATCCTAACAGAGAACTGGAAAGCAGCAAACATAATGCCAGTTTATAAAAAGGATTCAGGGAGATCCAGGGAATTACCGGCCAGCTAGCCTAATTGTTCCAGGTAAAATGGTAGAAACTGTTAAGCACGTAGAGAAAACGACTTACCAAGAAAGAATCAGCATGGCTTCTACAAAGGGAAATCCTGCCTCGCCAATCTTGTGGAGCCCTTGGGAGTTTCAGCAAGTGTACGGATAAGAGTGAACTTATAGTAGCTTTCTAAGCCCATTTCTGCTCTCCTTTACTTTTTAAAAGCCATTCCCCATTCCCACAGCTGCTGTGTGGCTGCAGGGAACCGGGGTTAGGTCTGGGAACCCAACTCTTTAACAACCTGTACGTGTAGTTTGGCCCTCAATTCGATAGTTTCTAATTATGGATTAAGTACATATATAGTGTGTCACAGTTTGACAGCAGTAAGAGGGAAGGAAGGTTCTGCTTGGCTCTTGTGGGAAGCAATCCCTTAACCTGTTATCAGAGTGTACATTCATTTATGAGCAGTAGGATTGCACCCACAATCTTTTAGGTCTCCACAGGAGGCAAATTCAATAAACGTAGTATCACATTTGGAATTCTTCCCAGTGTACAGAATCCTTCCCAGGGCATTCTGTTAATATCTTAATAATCAAAGAGGTACATTTTCTAAGACAGAGTTGAGCAAATAATACCAATTATCTTTTTTGTGTGCTGGTTTATATAACCACATATGCTCTTTCATCCTGTTATTTATGTATTTAATTATCTATCTCAGTCCAGTGCCTGAAAATCCAATGTAGCTCACTGGATAGAGTATTGAATTGGGACTTGATCTAAATTCAAATATCTACTCACTTATTAAGCTCAGAGGATGGGTTTGGGTAAGATGCTATCTTTTAGTTTAACTCTTTTTGAGGCTAAAATTGGGAAAAGCCCATATAATGTACCCTGAACTCTTAGGAAGAAGAGTGGGAAACAAATGTGCTAAATTCTCTAGACCTCAATAGGGCTGTCGATTTGGTTCGTCCCGAACCAAAAAAACAGCTGAATTTCCCCTGATTCGGCGGTTTTTAGTTCGGATGGAACCGAACTCAAAAAAGGCGGGAAAATGGGGAGCCGAATTCAGCGAGTTCGGGGTGTTTGGTGAATAAATTCAGCAAATTCAGGGTTCGGCGCAGCAGCATAACTGTCAGTTAGTAAGCAGCATTCTCCCGTGGCCAATCGGTGGCCAAGCTGGGTCTTTTTCTGGCCAATCAGTCACGATTGAGTGCATGAGCCCAGCTTCTGCACAGCCCGGGGAGAGAAAGAGAGAGTATCTGTTTGTGTGTGAGAGAGATCCCCCTGGGGGGGTGCGTGTGCACATTCGAGCCATTCCATGGCTGCAGGGGGCACATTTTTGGGGGTAGAGCCCCCAAACTTTCAGCATAGCTTCAGAGGACCCTTCTTGCAAGAACCCCCAGGTTTTGTAAAGATTGGATATGGGGGGATGAAATATGGGGCCGGGAAGGGGTTCCCCCCACCCTTAATGTGCATCTCTGACCATGGGAGTTTTAATTAGCAGAGCTTGCCTCCCACGCCCAAAGCTCCCAGCCCCGACAAACAGCTAAGCTGCGGGGAGCAAGGGCAGGGCAGGTGCGAAGAAGATGGAATAGAAGACATCCACAGTAAGACCCATTTTGGGGCTTTTCTCTATAATTTTTCTCCTGTGTGTGTGTGGAGGGGGAAGCAGAGTCTGTGTGTGTGTGGGGAGGGAGCAGTTTCTGTAGGTGGGTGGGTGGGTGGGTGCGTGGGGGGGGAAGCCAAAGGGGGCTTTTGCCCATTCTGCCTGGGGGGGTATGCCCCCTCGAGTCTCTCCCTGGTTTGAGGGGGGGCTTCAGTTGTGTGTCCTCAGGTTTTCCCTCATTCATAAGATCGGTTAGGTCTATTTTGATGCTTGCTCAAAACTGGTTTTCAAATTGTGACTTAAAGAATGCATTTGCCTGGTCCGAGTCTGATGCAAAAAGGGAAATTCCACCCCCTCCTGCTCCTTATGCATAGCTAGCATGCCTCTGTCCCTTTCCATGGTTTGCAAACTCCCAGGCGTCACGTGTTGCTTTGCATGGTTGCAAACCTGTTGCTTTGCATGGTTTGCATGGTTGCAAATGTGTTGCTTTGCAAACTTCTTCGCTCCTGCCCCGCCCTTGCTCCCCCCCAGCTGTTTGTCAGGGCTGGGAGCTTCAGGAGTGGGCAACAAGCTCTGCTAATTGCAAACCCCCATTGTCAGAGATGCACATTAAGGAGGGGGGACCCCTTTCGGGGCCCATATCTCAGCCCCCCCTGACCCAATCTTCACAAAACGTGGGGGTTCTTGCAAGAAGGGTCCCCTCAAGCTACGCTGAAAGTTTGGAACCTCTACTCCCAAATATGCCCCCCCAGAGCCAAGGAAAGGAGCGATTGTGTTTTTAATGGCTTTATTCGGCCAAATTTTTCCCCAAACTCCGGATCTCATGCCGAATTGCACGGACCCGAAGCAGGGGAGTTCGGACTTCGGCATTTCCCAAATAAAAACGGCCCTAATTTTGCCGAATCTGAATTTTACCGAATTTTTTTTTTAACAGCCCTAGACCTCAATACAAGAAACATACTTTAGAACAGATACTGAATATTTATGATCTATTAAACTACAATAACGGCATACCTGCTCCATCATATGCCAGCCCTATGATAAAATGGATGTGAACATGCAACTTTTCCCCAAACGTTGAAATACTCTAAATATGTCATGATGTCTTTTGTGGAAATTATTATCTCTAATAATTAGCAATAATTTTGTAATTGAAATTAAACAAGAAAAATGGCATACCTCTAGAAGCTCAGAAAGGAGTTGGGGACAAGATCAGACAGCCAGATATGGCCAGAATCTGCTCCCTGCTCATCATTAAGAACTCAGCAAGGACATGAGAGAGAAACTCTGGGATAGTTCATACCATTTAATATCATAAGCATGATTAATTACAATATAATTACCAGTATAATATCTCTGTTATTTCTGTTGCATAAATATAAATGTCGAATAAAATCCAGGACAAGTAACAATAATAAAAAATGTATAGCATGAATAATTCTGGATTTAAATTTCTATATGCAAAAGAGAGTGAGCCTTAATGTACATTTTGGATGAACCACATGGGTGGCGGGGGGAACCAAGTCATGTCTTTTCTGAGTAATAGATGGAGAACATAATTTCCTTTTAGACTATTGTCTTGAATGTCTATTTTATTTTCTGTTTTGTATATTATCAGAAAACCAATGAAAGATTGATTCACATATCCTTTAACATCCCTAACTTCTAGAAGTGTAAGTTTCAGAGTTAAAAACCTCAGTAATTTCCAGTTTCTCCTTATATACTGTGCTTTTTTTAAAATATAGACAAGGTAGTCAAAATTAGCCACTGGAACATATTAAACAATGAACTACCATAATTAGATCACAAATGAAAAAACACATTCATAAAGCTCAAATGATTAAAAAAAGCGAATGGTGTAACTCAGATGCTTCTATTTCCAAAACTAATTCTATTGAATCATTTACTCATTTTGAAAAAGCAATAAAAGTTAAATTAGAGGAGCCCTGACCTTTTGTGATTGTAATTTTAAAGTGTCTGTTTCATTCTAACTAGTGCATGCCCTGAATTCTTAGGTCTGATTCGAGTTAAGCTTTGGGACCAATTCTATATTCTTTCAAACCACAAGGAGATCCATTTGGAGAATGAGGCTTTTATCCATGGATTGCTCGCCTCCATTTCTCCCCTCCTTATAAGTATAGGAGGTAATTGCAGAAGAAAATAATTTGGGGTCCAGCATAGTCCAGAGGTCCTTGCAGAGAGTTGTAAAAGGTTCTGCACTCTCTTGTGAGCATGAGGGTTTTCTCCATCTTTTCTTGCTTTGCAGATAAGCACTGCTGTCAGTCCCTGTCTGGACCTGAGAGTGAAGAAGCTGAATCTAAGCCACCTTTTGCTCCCCTCAAGCTATTAGAGCTGACAGTGCCAGTCAGCTGTTCAGCAAATGCATACTGACTATGCGGCCTGCCACTGAATATTCTTATCTCTGGATCAGGAGGAACATGTTTCTATAGATGTGACAGTGAGTGGTTGCCAAAACGTTGGACTCACTGATAGAGCTGTGTCAATCAGAGCTTGTATTTGAATCTGCATTCAGTATGGAGTAGTAAGTAATCATGGTTCTACAATGTGAACCTGTAGGATACATACGTTTTCAAATATGATGTTAAACAAAGTAAATGTAATAGATTCCCACTAGGGTTGTGCAAAAAAAAAAATCAGAAAATTTCAGGTTTGGGTTTATTGGGCCCAGTTTTTTTCTGGTAAACCTGAAATAAGCTGAATACCCATACCGGTAAAGGAGTATTCAGATTTATTTCCGGGTTTACCAAAACAATTCGGGCCCATTTTAGTCTATGGAGATTTTTTCCAAAGTTCCTGTGGGGGCATTTTTGGAGGCAGAATTCCCAAATTTTCAGGGTAGCTTCAACGGACTCTCCTTGCATGAACCCTGACGTTTGGTGAAAATTGGGTCAGGGGGTCCAATTTTATGGGGTTTTGAATGGGTTACCCCACCTCCATAGTTTACAATGCTTCTCTATGGAGGAGGGTGTTGACCCCCTGTCCCAAACTTTACCAAACTTCGGGGTTCATGAAAGCAGAGTCCCTTGAAGCTACCCTGAAAATTTGGGAACTCTACCTTGAAAAATGCGCACACACCCAGAATAATTTTAAAAGAACTTACTTTTCACAGTTCGTAATGGCCACATCTGTCCCCAAGAGTCTTGGGAAAACTCAGTTTCCTATTAATGCAACCAAACTATTAAAAAAGAGAAGCCCCAGGACTGGTCAAGAGCAACATGAGCTACCCATGCAAAACAAAATCTTCATAATTTCTGATATTAAAATTTTTACTTCTGGGTGCTAAAGAGGACATAATGTTGGCAGCATTTTTTAAAATTGCATTCTGAAGTTGCATCTCTGCAATGAAGCTAATACTAGTTTGTTAAAATTGAAGAATTCATACTCATTATTAGTATTGCAATACTGCAAAATATTATATAGCA
The DNA here is from genome assembly GCF_029931775.1 of Euleptes europaea. Lineage (NCBI taxonomy): Eukaryota > Metazoa > Chordata > Lepidosauria > Squamata > Sphaerodactylidae > Euleptes > Euleptes europaea. Next base: position 83,379,582 of record NC_079317.1, read on the forward strand.
TTTTGTTGTGAGTTCCACCTTAGTCAATACATGTTATTCTGTGTACAACATCTTGAGGTCCATGATGGAAAAAGATAGGGTTATAAATGGAATTACAAATAAAGATCTCACACACAGCTCCAAATTGTCCTCATGTCTCCCTGAAGACTATATGAAAGGATTTACATAGTCATTGTGAGTATTTAAATAAGTAGAAGGTAATGTACAATGAAATCCTAAGAACACTTTCCTGGAAGTAAGCACCACTGAGTAGACTTCCATAGAAGTCTGAGTAGACCTGCTTCAGATAGCTCTCATTGTCTGTGGTGATTCTTACGAGGATAATAAACAAAAACAATTTAAAAGAATTAAGATTTCCTTACTTGAATATTTTTAGAACTTCATTAAAAAATTCCAAAATGTCTGAGGCTGCTGTATCAGAGACTGGAAAACAGCTTTTTCTTATTCATATAGAGAAGGGGAAAATTAAATTCTAATACATTATACATTTTATGGGGATATCCCAATATTCTGCAATGTTTCATAAAGTTCTCAAGTTGCCATGTAACATCACAAAACAGGCCGTCTTCATTTGTTGAGAACAGAAGTTTGTGGGAACAGAAGTTATCGTTATTCATACTCTTCACTTCATGTGCAGTCTAAACATTGTTACTCAAGTCTCCCCAAGCTGGCACGCTATTAGGTATTGGCACAATGAGTGATGGTCTGAAAAGCTTCTGAGATAGACCCCCTGAAGTGGAATGCTGAACATAATGGCCCTCAGCACCTCCCCACTATTGATGGCTATTGTCACTGGGTTACAGGCAACATGAATCTCAGTTAATCGTGTTAGGAATGACTGTAAACAAAATAGTCACAGAAAATAAATCTTTGTTATGGAAGTTGATGTAGAATTCTTGTGCTACAGATGTAGCATCTCCCTGGGAGGAAAGCTAAATCTACCCAAGAGATAAATGTATTGCTACGTACATATTTTTCCCATTTGTACCTTCAGATATCTGTGAATGGTTCTTTTATAAAAGATGGTCCACAAGAAACGAGATTTTCTTTGACAAAACACAGCAGAACCAGAGGATAGGAAACAAGAAAGACATTTTATGTTGCCACAGACCCAGGGAAATAGGAATCTCAACAAAGTATAAAAGTTTTTATTTGACAGAAGTGTGTGATTCTTCTCACACAATACAACATATTAGAAAAGGGAGAAGGTCCTTTATAATCTACTAGTGGTCATATGAAATCTTCAGAGCTAATCCTTGAAAATCACTCTGCAGATAGACTTCTAGGGACTTTCAGGAGCTTTAAAAAACCCACAGCTATGCAGTTTCTATCTTTGCTGTACAAAATAGCTGCCCGTTTAATAACAGCAACAAGAAACTTTATTTATACCCCACCTTCTCCCAGTCAAGCCAGGCCCAGGACGGCTGCCAACATAATCAATACACAACAATCAACAAGTTACAAATTTCAAAATTTAAACATTAAAACATTCTGACACAGTGAGATTTAAATTTCCTTCTAATTCTATCTTTGGTGCCTAGTTGGATCCCAATAGGGAGAGATATTACTATGGTGACTGTAGGTTGTTTTGAATGCTGTATCACATATTTCACACGTCATATCTCAGGGGAGCAAAGGACCAGACTAGCAGTTTAGGCATATGGGAAAGTTAAGGGCAAGATTGGACAGATCCTGGTAGGTAATGAGGAGAAAGGGAAAACGGAAAGGGGGAGGCCAGTATCACAGTGATAACCATCACAGTCCTCAACCATAAACCTGGTGGGACAGCTCCATCTTACAGGCCCTGTGGAACCCCGCAGGGCCCTGGTCTCACTAGTTCCATCAGGCTGGGGCCACGGCTGAAACGGTCCTGGCCCTGGTCAAGGACAGCCAGATGCTCGTAGGGACAGGGATCTCTAGTAGATTGTTATTGGCTGATCACAGGGCTCTCACAGGGTTATAAACTCTAGGGTGTGCTGTACTAGTGCATAAACCACATGTACCCAGTGACTAAGCACAGCATTTTGAACACAGAGGAATATGTGCCTTCCCTCCAACACAACATCACCACTAATAGCACACTTGCAGTAACCATCAAGACTGCTGTACATAGGGTTGCCCACTCTGGGTTGGAAAATTGAACCCATGAACACATGAAGCTGCCTTATACTGAATCAGACCATCAGTCCATAAAGGTCAGTATTGTATACTCAGAATGGCAGTGGTTCTCCAGGCTCTTTGGCCGAGGTCTTTCACATTACCTACTGATCATGTAGAAATTGTGGGGTAGAGCCTGGGGAGAGTGAGGTTTGGGAGGGGGAGAGACCTCAGCAGGGTACAGTGCCATACAGTCCATCCTCCAAAGCAGCCATTTTCTCCAGGGGAACTGATCTCTGGAGAAAAGTTGTAATTCTGGGAGATCTCCAGGCCCTACCTAGAGGCTGGCAACCCTAACAGTACAGAATGTCCTCTGTTTATTTAAAATAGTTGTATCCTGCTCTTTCCTTAATAGTATATTGAAAGCAACTTGTCTGAGTGCAATTGCCTGAGCATTATGGGAGGGAGGACCAGACACGTATGAATCTTCCCATTTACATGAAAAGCACTGGGTCCATTTTTAAACAAAAATGGAGCATGTAAACAAGAGGAAGTTCCTCTGCCCGCCCCCCCCCCACCCCCACACACACACCCAAACACACCTTACCTCTCTGCACTCTCCTATTTAGTATTTAAGGCACATAGTATTTAAGGCACCAGAAGAAGAATACTAAAATAAATAGAGTGCAGTAAAGAAAGGTATGGGATAGGGAACAGTCTAACTTCCTCACCTCTGTTCCCATTTTGCAAATCAAAAATGACACTCCCTCTCCCTTTAAGAATGCCAACCTCCAGGTGGGACCTGGGGATCCTCTGGAATTACAGCTCATCTCCAGACTACAGAGATTAGTTCCTCTGGAGAAAACAGATGCTTTCGAGGGTGGACTCTATGGCATTGTACTCCTCTGAGGTCCCAGTCCTTCTGAGGCTCCATCCCCAGATCTCCAGGAGTTTCCCAAACTGGAGCTGGCAACCCAACCTCCCATCCTCTGCCGGTGCCCAAGGGGGACCTGCCTGAAGTTCCTAGGGAAAGTGGGGAAAGCTCATACACATGCCAATCCATGCTTTCTTGCACCCATTCCATAAGCTAGTGTTTTCATTCCCTCTAGAACACTTTCTCCTGTCTGCCTGAAGCTTGACAGGGAGGATTCCTTGAGCGAGGGATCACATCCATGAGAATGTTATCCTTGATGGAGAAGTCACCCCTGGAAATTTGTTCCTCATTGAAACAAGTGGAAACAAAAACTTAAAAGTTTTTTTTAAGTACAATGAAAGTAAAATCTGGCTGAGGTAATAACTGTTATAGTTCATACAAACAGGTAATGGTGAACACAATAACCTGAACTGGACTCCAACCTTTTTTTTAACATTCCTGAACCAAACTGGAGCAAATTCATTGCTCATAAAAGGCGTTAATTTTTTATAGTCTGCTATTGCTGATCTGCTTTCAGGCATTCAGTCTCCATATTCTGTAGTCAAACTACCTAATGCAAAGAAATAGCTGGTATGCAATAATGTTATCACAATAACTAGCACTTCAGTTGATTAACTTAACATTGTTGCTCATGCAAACAAGAGAAAAATTGGCTGCATCTTCCCAGAGCACTAAGGAAATTTAAGTAGTCTCTTGCCCCATAGAAAAGCCCTTTATTTTAGTAACACTTTACATCCTTTGACTGGTACATAGTTTTGTATACCTAATTTTGTGGCATATTCCTTTAATAATTTCATCTTGATCAGGCTCAAAATTGTGTGTGTTAAGTGCCATCAAGTCAGTTCCAACTCATGGCGACCCTATGAATGAAAGCCCTCCAAAATGTCCTATCTTTGACAGCCTTGCTCAGATCTTGCAAATTGAAGGCTGTGGCTTCCTTTATTGAGTCAATCCATCTCTTGTTGGGTCTTCCTCTTTTCCTGCTGCCCTCAACTTTTCCTAGCATGACTGTGTTTTCCAGTGACTCTTGTCATCTGATGACGTGACAAAAATATGATAGTCTCAGTTTATTCATTTTAGCTTCTAGGGTCAGTTCAGGCTTGATTTGATCTATAACCCACTGATTTGTTTTTTTGGCAGTCCACAGAATCCGTAACACTCTCCTCCACCACCACATTTCAAAATTCACAGAATAAAAGAACCATTCACAGGCTCAAAATTACTTTTGAATATATGTGTACTCAAGCATATCCAGCAATGTATTCTTAGTAATATATGGAATTGCCACAGTTCAGAGGTAATACATTTGTGATGGTATTTCTTATATATGGATTTCATGGCTACAACTTTATTTGAATTAAATTAAACTATGTCTTGTGTGTAGAAGTGCAGATTCTTCAAGAATACTGAAGTAGTTATGACGTCCGGGTGAAAAGATGGCCGACGAGCAGTAAAACTTCGGAGAGCTGCTCACAACCCACCCAGCAAGGAGGGCTAGGCAATGCGTCTAGAAGCCTGGGGTGATCAAATGTGAGACACGGCCCCTCCCATTAAATTGGGGTCTGCAGATACCAGGTTCCCGCCTTGAGCGGCTCTGGGGGCAGCTGGGACAGAGTCAGGTCTTTCTGAGCCTGCGACTCTTCACCCTCCCCCCTTTTTTTCTTTCCCCCTCTCTCCCTGCTCCCCGCCCCACGATCCTAATAAGAATTGTGCCCAAGGAAGAATTTAGAGATCAACTGTAGAGATAAATAGAAATTGTGGAGGGTATTATGAATACTGATTTCAGAATAGAATTGTAATGAACATTTTAATTTTAGTTTAGAAATACAATGTGCAAATGCGCTAGGTATCAGATGTGGTGGTTTGTCACAGGAATATATGTTTATTTTTACTTTTCCCTTCCTTCCCCTTTCCTGTCTTATTCTGTACCCTAAAAATCCAATAAAAAAATTTCCAAAAAAAAGAATTGTGCCAGCGAGACCCCCCAACTCAGAAAGATACCAACCTTGAAGCCCACATAAAAAGTGTTGATAGACCAGAAAATAGAACAGCAAGCCACCATTCTGACGGTCCATGAAGACAAACAAGAAATAGCTGAAGAACGCTTCGACCTTCAAGACATTATCAATCGAGATAACAATCTAAAATTTAGGGGTCTATCTGAAGATCTCGGCGTCTCCAATCTGGAACAAGAACTACAACAATTATTGCAAGACACTTATAAGCTCAGTGAGGAATTACTACAAATAGAAAAAAAATTCAGGATAAGTTCTGCCTTTTCAAGAAAATCTCCGAGAGATATCTTGGTGAAATTTATTCACCAAAGAGCAAGAGACGAGATTCTCAGACAACAAAGAGAAAACAGCCTGTCATATCAAGGGAAACCAGTTAAGATTTTTTCGGATTTACCGCCAGTAGTTATCCAAAAAAGAAAACAATTGGATGAGTTGAGAGTGATCTTACATAAATACAACATAAGATTCCATTGGATAGCACCATATGCCTTGGACATTTCTCTCTCTGATGGGAGAAGAACAGTTAGAAGCAAAGCAGAGGCAGACCTGCTAGTTGAAGAACTGCTATATTCATCTCAATACCGCCACTACAGACCAAGAGACCAACAAGAACCCTCAAGGGAAGAAACCAGTCAAGAAGAGAACCAAAGATTTAAGCAACAGAACAAAAAAGAACTCAAGGAAGCAGTTTTGGGTTTAGCAAAACTAGATCCCAAATCTCCCAGACGGGAACGACTTCAACTAAAAGAACTTGCCGGAGCAGCTAAATCACATGTACTTTATCACCAGAATCTCTACTGGAGATACAACTGGAAGAAGAAAGACAAGCAAATCTCTTAGCGCTTGAGGGACTCTCCCTGGAGGAAGAAGAAGAAGCACTGAAAGCTGACCAAGCCTGCGCACTGGAATAAAAGATGGAGAATACCAATATTATTTCCGTGAACATGAATGGTTTGAACTTGCCATCTAAGAGGAGAAAGATTTTTCACAAACTAAAGAAGTCAACAGCTGACATAATCTGCATTCAAAAGACTCACATCAAACAACAACATGAGAACTTTTTAAATGCCCAAAAATCGATTCAACATTTCCATCTTCATCGTTGAAAAAGAAAAAAGGAGTTGTCACTTATGTAAACGAAACAGAATTTTTGGTGATTGGTTCTAAGAAGGACCATGAGGGCAGATATATAATTCTATTGCTATAGGGGGCAAATGGAAGGAAATTCACAATTGCAAATGTCTACGCCCCAAATCATGCTAAGGAAAAGTTTTTTGCAACATTCTTTGAGGACTTAAATGAATTGCAGCAAGGAGAAGTACTGATTATGGGAGATATGTATGGTGTAATGGATCCAAAAATAGACAAATCAACTTGGAACAAGGGCAATAGATTGCCGAAGATGGTGTTTCAGTATCTGCAGGACTGGAATCTTATTGATGCCTGGAGACACAAACATCCCAGCAGAAGAGACTACACGTTCTATTCTAATAGACATACTTCCTACTTGAGAATTGACGTAGGATGTATATCGACCAGCCTCCTTAAATAAAATAAAAGAAAAGAATACTGAAGTAGTTATAGGTATACTCTTTATGGGTGGTCAAAAGTTGCACCTCTTGTTGGAAACCGGGAAGACCTGAGATATGAATCATTAGTGTTAACTATTATTAATCTTGAGTTCAGAAACTCTGTCTTACCAACACTGTAGTAAAGCCCTGGATCTCATTTGCAAACTTTTAATTTGATTTCCCGACAAAATGGGTTTTTTAATTTTCCGCTTCAGTGGTTCATTTCCTGGTACATAGAAAAGGGACAGGTCCCAAAAATTCACCGTTACACTTTCAAATTATCAAAAAGGATGTTGCCACCCTCAACACCACTTTTCATGCATGCCTGACTAGAAGAAAATAAGAAGGGGGTGTAATTTCTTTTCACTACAAATTCACCCCCAATGTTTTTATGCTTAATTTATCTATATCCCATTCTTCCTTTGAGAAATCCAGGGTGTAGGTTTATCCCATTTTACTTTCAAGACTTCTATGAGGGGAAGGTTGAACTAAGAGATTTGCACAAGGCTGTGCAGCAAACCTTAGGGCTGAGTTGAAATTTGCCCCTGGTCTCTCTGTTCCAATGCCAATAACTGAAACGCAGGCAGCCCACTCCTGAAGGGGGGGCAGTTCTGTGGTGGCTGGGAGCTGCGCACCCGTGCCACCTCCTCAGAGGTTTCCCAGCCACTGCAGAGACAAAAAAAGGTTTCAAAAAAAATAAACATCGAGAAACAGGGGAAATCCCCCATTGCCTCCAGCTCAGTGGTAGATCATCTGCTTGGCATGCAGAAGGTCCCAGGTTCAATCCCCAGCATCTCCAGTTAAAGGGGCTGCACCACAAAAAAATGTGGTGCAGCACTGCCACAGCATGGGGGGGGGGGTGTTCCCAGGACAAAAGGGGTGAGGAAGCTGCCTAACGGCAGCTCCTTTCCCAGGAATGCCCTAGGAATGCCCCCACATGCTGGTATGAGCTTTCCCTTCGAGGAAAACCCCATGTCACCGTAGGGGCCACCATATTCTGTAATAAGGTGGCACCTATGCCGGTGGGGGGTCACGCCGGCTCCTAAGGAGCTTTGCCCCCCGCCTTCAGGAATGGGCTCTACATCACAGATTTTTTTTTTGCCGTCAAGTCACATCTGACTTATGGTGACCCCTGCTGGGGATTTCAAGGCAAGACTAGCTTAGAGATGGTTTGTCATTGCCTGCCTCTGTGTCATGACCCTGGTATTCCTTGGAAGTCTCCAATCCAAATACTTGCCAGGGTCGACCCAGCTTTGCTTCTGATGAGATCAGGCTAGCCTGGGCTATTCAGGTCACGAGAAAATGAAGCTGCACCAGCAGGCAAGAAAAGACAAAGGAGAGCAAGCTGCAGGGTTGAGAGTTTATTTAGCTCTTCTAGATCCCTGCGTATTTCACAATTTGCTTCATCAGGGGATTTTCTATAGAAATTTCTCAGCTCCCACCTTGAACAAAATTGTTCAACCTTGCACCTTGCTGTTCTATGTCTACCCAGATCAGGACACAGATCTATAGTCGCATTTATTTATTCAGAAATGGTGTCCACTGCCTCTCCAAAGAGCTGCTCAAAATGGCTTACAAAGTAAAAACAATACAATAAAATGATTAAAAATAACAACATAAAAACATCAGGAAGTGTATTATCATGTCTAATTCCAGACTATGAGAGTTCAGGCTTAGAGACCCAAGGCAGATCCACATTCCCATTACGATCAACAGAAATGCGGGAAAGCAGGCAAAACTGACATCTTTTATACATAATAGATCAATTTTAGAATTTCAGGGGAAATGTAATGTTTCCTTTAATTATATAGCTAACAATTAAGAACATAATTAAATTAAAATAAAACAGAAGAAGAAATACTTAGGTAATATATGTGTAATAAACAAGTAATACGCGTGTTATCAGATATGGAAAAATATATTGAGAACAAAGAGTAATGTAATCCAAAGAAGTTGATAATTTGAGTTGTAATTTTGAACAGTAAGCTCCACGTACATTGTTATATTGTGGCTGTTTATGCTTTACTGTTTGTAGGTTTGTGTGTGAAAAATAACATTTTAAAACTAAAAAAGAAAGAAAAAGGCATGGGGGAAAGCTGCTGTCAGCCAGAGATGAGTTTGGCAGCTCCTTTCTTTCTCCTGAGGAACCTGCCCCTGTGTAACAGCAACAATGGTGCAAAAGGTATATTAGTGAATGGACTTCCAATTGCATACATTCTGCTTGTTGGGAACTGTTCAGAAGCTGCGAAGAGGGGATCTTCACAAGCCAATCAGATAAACAACATGGTCACTACTAGATGTTTCATGTGAATTTTGCCGTGAGCACCAATCACTGTTCAGTTCATGCCAAGCAGCCATGAATGCCTGCTGAACCAGTTCGCATGGTGCTTTCCCAAAAGCCTGCATGTGTCAGGCTGCTGCTGATTCAAGCTGATCAGCAGCCATTAGCAGAACTAAGGATTACTTAGTCAAACACCAAAAAGAAGGATTTTATTGAAACACCGCATTTATTGATGACTGATTTATATGATTTCTGAGGTATCTACTTATATGTGTAAGCAATTTCCTGCTGAGGCGAACAGTTCTGCAGCAAGGATGGGAAGGTAGCAGATCCCCATCTTCCTTTAGCAATGTCTTTATTCCTTAGACATCCAAAGGCCCAACTGCTTCTCTGGTTTCCTGCTCTGGATATATTTAAAGAAATGTTTATTGTTTGCCTTGATGCTTTTAGCAACCTGCTTCTCAAATTCTCTTTTTGCAAGCCTAATTATTGACTTACATTTCTTTTGTCAAAGTCTGTGGTCCCTTCTGTTCAATTAATTGGAGCAGACCTTCCACTTTTTGAAAGAAGCCTCTTCCTTGACTTGCATTATTAACCATGCAGGTGTTCTTTTAGGCTTGGCAGTGCCTTTCCTAACCTGGGGGATGTATTCTATCTGGGCTTCAATTAGTGTGACTTTGAATAGCTGTCAAGTATCATCTACACATTTGACTCTCTTGTGTTTCCCTTTTGGCTTCCTTTTAACTATTCTCCTTATTTTTGTAAAGTTCCCTCTGTTGAGGGTTTGCACATCCCAGCTTAGGGAAATTCATGGAGCTCTATCAACAGCTACATGATGGCTAAACAGAATTTCTGAATACCTGCTGCTTTGTCTACAAATGTGCTGTCAAGTCACAACTGGCTTGTGGTGACCGCAGCAAGGGATTTCCAAGGCAGGTGAGAAGCAAAGGTGGTTTGCCATTGCCTTCCTCTGCACCATCTTCCTTTGTGGTCTCTCATCCGAGTACCAACCTTGCTTAGCTTCTGAGATTTGATAAGATTAGGCTATACCTACTGCTGGGGGAGGGGGGTAACAAAAGGGGTCAGCATTGGTTTCTGTGTCCTACTTGTAGGTTTTCAGGAAGCTGTGGGTATCTGTAGGGAACATGATGCTGAATTAGATGGTTTAATCCAGAGGGGCTTTTCTTATGTTTTTTTTAAATGGCATACATGTATAAGAAGTTCATATGTAACATCACTGACGGAATTTGTGTATTCCTTGATATAATCAGGCACAAATAGCATCTACCTAACCAGGAACCACATAGCACCAAACCTGAAAATGTACCCTAAGGCACCTGGTAAAGCAGTCATCTGTAGCCTTTGATGACACATTAGCATTAGCACGCCCTCCAATTCCCTAGACCTTTGGCCAAGGGTGATACTTCCAGGCTCTGTATGGTGTTGAAAGTAATGAACCAAGAACTTGGGGTTGGGGCTACTGGCTGCCTGCTTCCAGGCAAAGAACCCTGACAAAGTTATGGTTAGAGCTTACAAAATGATTAAGGGACTAGAGCAACTGTCCTATGGGGAGCGGTTACGACGCTTAGGGCTGTTTAGTTTAGAAAGAAGGCGGCTGAGGGGAGACATGATAGAGGTCTATAAAATTATGCATGGTTTGGAGAGAGTGGAGAGGCAGAAAAACACGGGGTCATCTGCTAAAGCTGGAGAGCGAGAGATTCAAAACAGATTAAAGGAAATATTTTTTCACACAACGCATAGTTAAATTGCCCTAGGATGTGGTGATGGCTGCCAGCTTGGAGGGCTTTAAGAAGGGAGTAGACATATTCAAGGAGGAGAGGGGTATTCATGGTTATTAGTTGGAATGGATACTGGTCATGCTGCAAGCCTATTCTCTCTGGTGTCAGAGGAGCATGCCTGTTGATTTGGGTGCGGTGGAGCACAGGCGGGATGGTGCTGCTGCAGTCGTCTTGTTTGTGGCTTCCTAGGGGCACCTGGTTGGCCACTGTGTGAACAGACTGCTGGACTTGATGGGCCTTGGTCTGATCCAGCAGGGCCTTTCTTGTGTTCTTGTGATCACATCCTCAAATGGAAGCACGTACTTCAGTAATTCTCAGTAATTCAACTGCTTCAATACATTGTCTTCCAGATGTCTGGAAATTGTCCTTTCCTCTGTGCATTTCTGTTTCTAGATAGTAAGTACCAGCATCGCATAGTAAGACAGCCTAGTGACCAGCTGGGATTTCTTCCAGCTCTGCTACAATAACATGCAGCCAAAAAGGTTTATATGCATAACGTCAGGAATAAAACTTCAGCAAATATTTATTCTGTTATGGTACAGAACTCATGAAGTTTCATGATGTGCAATGTATTTATATTTTCTCAGATCTGTGATATTGTGGCCAATTATCCTTATCTCTATCCCATAAAATGTGCATTGCTTATAAACTCTACAGTATAGAGAGCTAAATGATGTGCCTTCTGGAGTCTATGGAGAAGACAAGATGAGAGGGACATTGATTTTTGCTTCCAGTGTTTGAGAAGGCAGGCTGGCTCGATTAGTGTTTTATGTTGACCTTCTCCAACTTCCCCCCTATTTATAAAAAGCTTTGTGTACAGCAATGGCCAGTTAGTATTTTATAGAACTTTCTACAAAAGTTGTTTCTACAAAAGCTTTGATCAGAAGATATTTCCTTTGACACCACAGTTGCTACTCAGCAGGGTGAGATGGAGAAGTTTGCCTCAGACATCTCAGCTGACTTTTCTTGGGATTTCTCGACAGACAACGATAGCAGCCCTTGCCTAATGAAATTCAGATTTTGTAATTTCATTAGATCACTCCCAACAGCTTGAACACAAACACATGAATTAGCCCAAATCTCCAGGCTTGTTATGAACTCATAGTAGCTGCCTTATGTTGTGTGTGTGTTTTTTTTCTTCCTACTTACTAGCGCAGCCTTATTTTCTCCCTGGCTCCTGTTGACAAATGTTTTGTCATCAGCTGGGAACAACCTACCTTTTCTACCGAACTCCAGAAGTTCAAGAAAGCCCTTGCCTAAGAATGGGCTTAGACTGGAGTAACTCTCCTTAGGATTGCACTGATAGTCATGCAGGGCTCATCTGGTTGGGAGATATTTGCAGGTGGTCAGTTAGCAGGAAAAAAGGCAGAAACAGGATGCTTTGATGTGTTTGAATTATAGGTATGAAGGAATAATGGCTAGTTCACCAATGTGGACAAGCTCAGAAAGATAAAACTTCTAGCATAATGCAGAACCCAGAGAGAAAGGTCTAAAACGCAGGGTCACTTAGCAGAGTTCCAGCCCCGTTCCACCCAGGATCAAATGAACCCGCATTATCTGGAATGAGCAGGGACTAAACTGTGTGCAAATGGATCCATGTAAACAGAAAATGCGGTTTCTGCTGAGTAAACCCTCCCCCCCCCAACCCAGCTTCTAGTGATTGGTCCTTTCGAATTGACTAATGGAGGGTTCCCTCCCCCCCCCCACTTGTAATTTTAAAAGCATTTTAAGAACAAAAAAACAAAAAAACGGAGCTACCTGAAAGAAGGGGGGAGGAATCCAAGCCTTGTTTTAAAAAAGATTTTCTTTTTTTCAGAAAAAGCTCTGAAGTAGCATGAGACAATATTTAAGAATTTATCAGAAACAGAACAACAGGAATTTATATCATACACAGGTTGGGAGAAGGCTAATAAGATCAAATATTTGGGAATCTGGATCTCTGCAAAGAATAAAGACCTGATAACCAATAACTATCTTAAACTATGGGACAAAATAAAAACTGATATGATCATTTGGTCAAACAAAAAATTGTCACTTTTGGGACGTATATCAACAATCCAAATGAACATTTTACCAAGGATGCTTTTCTTATTCCAAAATTTGCCTATAATATCACATGTTAAATACTTTGATACCTGGAGGAAAGACGTATTAAATTTCATCTGGCAAGGGAAAAAACCGAGGATTGCTTATAAACATCTGGTGGACTCTAAAGTTAGAGGAGGTTTAGCACTACCTAACTTTCAACTTTATGCTGAAGGGGCCGCTTTAGTATGGCTAAAGGACTGGATGAACTTATCCAATTCGCGTTTGTTAGATCTTGAAGGTTTTAACAATATAAGTGGATGGCATGGCTATTTATGGTATGGTAAAATTAAGATACAAGCATCATTTCGTAACCATATAATCAGGTCCTCCTTATTTCATATATGGATGAGATATAAACATATTCTTGAACCAGTAACACCGATGTGGATATCACCTCAAGAAATGTTGACATTACGCCCACTTAGATTGGACAAATTTATCACCTACCAAGAGTTAATCAACTGGGAAGGAAAGAAAAGCTCACTAAAAGACTTTCAGTTACTTAAAGACGATTTACAATGGCTTCAATATCATCAAATTAAATTAGTATTTACACAAGATATGAAGAATGGATTCTCTAAAGAAAAATCATCTTTTCACAGGATGCTATTAGATAATAATACTCAACTGATTTCTAAAATGTATAATCTTCTTTTAACAATTTATTGTGAGCAGGAAATAATCAAACCAACAATGATTAACTGGGCTCAAACTGTGGGACATGATATTGCCCTAAACAAATGGGAAAGACTATGGGCGAAAGACCTGAAAGGAATAAATGCGCAGTCAATTCGAGAAAATATCTATAAAATGATGTATAGATGGCATTTAACGCCTAAGAAGATTGCAAAGATCTACAAAGTGACATCCCCTAAATGTTGGAAATGTAATAAAGAAGTTGGTTCTTTTTATCATATGTGGTGGACTTGTGACAAAGCTAAGGATTTTTGGGATATGATTTATAACGAATTAAGACTAATAGTACAAAAAAACATACCCAAAACACCAGAAATGATGCTATTAAGTATGATACCTGATGATTTGTTAAAACACAGGTCTTTTTTGATTTACGCGACTACAGCTGCAAGACTGCTTTATGCAGCAAAATGGAAAGGGGCAGACACTCCTGGGGAAAAAGACTGGACTATGAAAATGTTTGAACTGGTGGAAATGGCAAAACTTACAGCTATTTTAAATCAAAAAGACAATGTTCAATTTATGGGGGAATGGGAGGCATGGATGAAACATTGTGAATATGAACTAGGACTGGGGAAAATGGAAAAATACCTTTTAATCTGATCTAGATGACATTGTTAACATAAAGAAACGTAATCAACTATATTGATAGTATAATGTGATTGAAACCTAATTGAGATATAAGAATAATTAAGATCCGACCATATCACGACGGGATAGAATACTTTATTGAGAGGCGGACGGAGCTGATGGGGAAGTCAATAAATTTTCCTTTATTTTTTATTTTTACTTAGCACTTAAACAATTATAACAACATTACCTATGATTTAGTTTTTAATACTACGTATACTATTGTTTGTTAACATGGAAAATTTATATTATAAAAACCAATAAAATTTTCAAAAAAAAAATGAAGTAGCATGAGGCAGGAAGCAGTTGAATCCCTGCCTCTTCAAACACTGCTTCGTGATTGGCTGTGAGAGATGCCAATCATCTGTGTTTCCCCCTGTTTCTGTTTCTGGGCAAAAACGCCTGGTCGCTTTAATCCCTGTTTCAGCTAGGATTCAGCCAGGATCGAATGCATGCATTTCGCCTAATGTGCATCCGATCCTGGCTAAAACAGGGATTAAAGGAGGATAAAGCGACCGTGCGTTTTTGCCCTCTGTTTCTCCCAGAAGAAAATGGGAAAAGGCGGGTTCATTTTGCTTCAAAAGAGGGCTGAACCAACAGTAAATAAGATACTGTTCGTTTGCGAACATTTGATCCTGGGTGAAGCAGGGAAGAAACCGGGAGGGAACTGAGTTAAGGGACCACGCACTTTAGACCAAAGTGACCAAATTAGGCATTGCTGGCTCTGGCCATTTTTGCATTGTAATTAGCACCCGTTCCAGGCTGAATTGCCCCGAATATTTTTTTGAATTTTGCATGCTGAACCGTCATTCCGGAAGTGACTGTGAAGCCGGCGCATACCTGCTTCGCATTACTAAAGAGCCCATTTAACGCAACCCTTGATGTTTGCTGCGAATAATCCCCCTCAAGGAACTATGCAAAACAACAGAGGTGTGTTAGCTATGCACATGCTAATGGCTATGCAAACAGGAACAAAGGAGCAGGTGAGTGGGGAGAGTGGAACTTCTCCTTTTGTGTTGGGACCGTGAAAAGGCATTTTTAAAGTCGCATTTTTAAAAAGAGCTTTGAGCAAGCATCAAAATTGACCATGCAAAAATGGCCTCTGGTAACTATTATTCACATGTGTCCATCAAATCTAGGCACTCTTTGGCACAGTATCTTGTCTTAGTCTTTCTTAACCAAATGTTTCCTAATGATATTATACTGTAAGCAATTTTACTTCCCAACCTGATAAACTCACAGCAACATATGCAGCATCCCTAGATCCAACCCGGTGTCAGTTTCCATTCGTCTGTCAAATCAGCATTGCATCAAGCCAGTACTAGATGTAGACAGGAATTTACCTCAGTCTATCCAACACCCACATTTTCCTCTTGTCTCTTCCCCACCCCTTTTTCTGACATTTGTGGCCAGCGATTAAACCAGGGCATTTTGCCTGCTGACCCCGCGGTATTTAATGAGCTACAATTCCACAAACAGTCCCTCTGATACCAGGCTGCATAAGTTTGGATCCTCCCATTCATTGGATTGGAGGAGAAATGAAGGGAGTATGTCACAGGTTAGGGCCCTGGGGGGCTACAAAAATCCTACAATATAATTCTGGGCAGTGTGGGTTCTTTTATTGCTGCCTTACCCATTGCTATTGTTGTGCTCTCCCCTAAGATTATTGCCATCATCCAGACCTCAAAAGATAGTCATTTCTTTGTAGAGGTGCATTTCCATCTCCAGGAAATCAAACTATCCTCTTCTGGCTCCGATTGTGCTGTTTTTCCCCACTCAATTACCAGGAAGCTGCGGAGGTTAAATCCAATGAACTTCCCATTGTGGCTTCTATTCTTACTTGACTCAGTGACACCATTCTCAAGCAACTTTTTTTTTCTGCTTGAGTTGGCACTTGACATTCTCATCCAAGGCAAACTGCCTTACCCATCTCTATCAGAGAAGAATAGAAGAAAGCACCCAAAGTAAACCTCTAGGAGAAAATATTCAAGCAAAGAAGTAACCACGTTACAGTAGAAACAATTCCAAAGTCTGGCCTTCAGCAGCAGTTGCAAGAAGTCCAAGGTAGGGGCCCTGTCTCCAGCCTACAGAGCAGCTGCTCAGAGATAGAGCCAGCCAAAGAAGAATATGTAACTTATGCACCTTGTTAATGTGAGATAAGATATGAAGGAGCACCATGCTCCATTCAAGTGAACTTTCTAGTCAAAATACATGTTGCATTGGCATCATAGATGTAAGAAATGCAAAGAACAATTGAAGCATCACCTGCAAAAATGGCCTTGAGTTTATTTTCTAAAATACTTCTGCTACAGTGTAATTTGTTGATTTTTAACTCTCGGGTGGTAAGAGCTAGAGAATCATTAAGTTGCCATGTAACCTGGGTGACATTTGATTTGGCATATAGACCACAATAAAAATGGCTATAAGATACGACATTTTCAAGGGTGCTTTTTTTTCTTTTCAGGGTGCTGTCAGATAAACAACTTCCTTCCATGGAAACGATCATGTTGGTTCTGCAGCCTTGTAGCATTTTAAAAGGTTGGTAACTGTCATTCACAGAAAGTGTGAGCTGAGGGAAGGCTCACAGAGCAGCTGAGGTAGAGCCGTGTTGGTAGATTTGAGGAGCTGGATTTTTAAAATTAGTTTCATTTCATTGGCCAGAATTGAATTAGAGTAGCTACCATTATAATACAATGTGATAATCAGCCAGCATTTACATTTTTCAACTTTATAACACTGTAGTAGCAAAGGGTTAGCTTTTGGATATTTTTTTTTAAATCTGGGATCCTAGTCCTCCAAGTTGGCATGATAAAGTTTTAAAACATCTGCCAAAATCATGAGTCTACAAATACAGCTGATCGCAGCACCTGAAGCTTTTTCCATAGTCTTCCTTAGTTCCCATTGTAACTTGCTCATTGTTATTTCTATTTTGTTGCCGTCAAGTCACAGCTGACCTACGGCGGCCCCCTAGGGTTTTCAAGGCAAGAGATATTCGGAGGTGGTTTGCCACTGTCTGCCTCCACGTCATGACCCTGGTATTTCTTGGAGATCTCCCATCCAAACACTCCTCAGGGTCAGGGCTGAGAGTGTGTGACTGGCCCAAGGTCACCCAGCAAGCATCCATGGCGCAAGTGGGGATTTGAACCTGGGTTTCCCAGGTACTAGTCCAACACCTTAACCACTACATGACACTAGCCCCTTTGAAAAACACCCACCCTTTTATCCTACATAATAGTTTGTTCCTTTGTTTGACTCAAATGAGTGAACATTGGGAGCTGATGTCAAGAGAGGACCAGGCTACAGAAGCCAGTGATGACAGGATTTGACATATTTTGTTTACTATTAGTTCGTTTTCTGCAGTCTTTGCTCTTCCTCCATTTACACTCTTAGCTTTATCCTCCCTTCCCCTTTCCCTATAAGCATCTTG
The DNA here is from genome assembly GCF_029931775.1 of Euleptes europaea. NCBI lineage: Eukaryota > Metazoa > Chordata > Lepidosauria > Squamata > Sphaerodactylidae > Euleptes > Euleptes europaea. Next base: position 83,397,120 of record NC_079317.1, read on the forward strand.
ACAAGTTCAATCCCAAGTACTGGGCTGCAGAAACCAGCAGTGAAAGCTAATCAGGTGGCTTTTTTTGTTTTATCCCACAGCGTTCTCAGTTTTCTCAGTTTTTTTCCTCAAACTTAATTCCAACTTTAGTTTTTCGGCCTGCCCTTCCTCCCTCTGCCCCTACAGCAGCAATGTGAGTCAGTTCATCTCAGAAAAAATGCCTGCAAGCAGCACTGCTCCTACGCATTTTTCAACAGTTTCCCCTCTTCACCTCAGGCAACCGTGACCCAGACATACTCATATCTTGCCTATTTTTAAATGATCCATGGTGTCCTACTCTCTTCTGTCTCTACCCTCCCTCATTTCTCTCACACATGCTTGATGGTGATTTGTTGACTGGCTTTGTGATTCTGTGTTTAGAATTTCTGATTCTCATTTTATTGTTCCCCACTTTGGGTCCTATTTTTGCTTTGGAGTAAAGCAGGCTAAAATTATTTTATAGAATAGAATTATAGAATCATAGAGTTAGAAGGGACCACCAGGGTCATCTAGTCCAACCCCCTGCACAATGCAGGAATGTCACAACTGCCTCCCACACACACACCTAGTGACCCCTACTCCATGCCCAGAAGATGGCCAAGATGCCCTCCCTCGCATGAACCGCCTCTCATGAACTGCCTAAGGTCATAGAGTCAGCATTGCTGATTCATTAATACACAAATAAATGTACCGTACATCAGCCAGCACTTGTACCTATTTATTTGAGGTATTTGTTAACTATTTCTCCAAAAACTGCCTGTCACTGAGAACAACTGGGGGGGGGGGCACAAAAGTACAGGTTCTACATATACACATAGAGAAACTAGTGCTTTGTACCTTTAAATGATAAATGCTCTGAAACAAAAAGATAATATAATGAATTATAGAGAATGCAAAGTATATTTTAAACTATCATAGAAATTCTAGGTATTTGGCCGCATCTCTGCTTATGCAGCTCCATTCCTTCCATTTTAGATTACTGTATAACACCAGACTATTGTTTCTCATATTCAGGATTTCCCAGGTCAGCACTTATGCCTGTGATCTCTTTAAAAAGTTCTTTCTGTATAGTCTTTGCTATCGAAGCTGGAAGCCATCTGAAAGTCCTCTGGAGGTATGGTTCTACATTCAGAGAAATCAATGGCAAAATTCCTATCGATTTTTCTGGGTCAGGATTACAGTCTGAGATATTGCTCTCCAGCTAGAAGTCGCCCAATATCTTTACATCACAGCCCAAGCAATTTATGGGCATTGCATCTATCAGAACACTCCTGCTCCATATTGCAAAGCCCACATGCCACTTTTTAAGAGTGTCCTTTATTTTGGGGGCTTTGATGGTGTTAGTCCACACCAACTATTATTATTAGGACAACTTTTAAGCTATGATTCTGACTAGAGAGGTCCTATTAATTTCAGGGCCTGCTTGCCTGTATGTGGGAAAAGTCATGCAGGTATTTCTACAGGGCCCAGACTAAGACTGCAGGCTACTGTCAACTGCCTTGAGTCTTAATGAAGGAGGCAAACAGACAATAACGAAAGAAATTGCTGCAAGCCTTCCAAAAGTGAGTCAAGGAATTATGCATCTCATAATAATCTGGGTCCTATGTTAGGGTTGTCAGGTTTCTCTTCACCACCAGCGAGAGGTTTTTGGGGCGGAGCCTGAGGAGGGCGAGGTTTGGGGAGGGACTTCAGTGTGATAGAGTCCAATTGCCAAAGCAGCCTCCAGGTGAACTGATCTCTATCGGCTGGAGATCAGTTCTAATAGCAGGAGATCTTCTGCTATCACCTGGAGGTTGGCAAACCTATCCTATGTGGATCTTCAACATTGCCTGTTTCGTCCGGGGAAACTGTAAGCCAGGCCCAAATAGTGGGTATTACATACGCAGTTACTGTGAATTTTAACAATGGCATTCATTAACATGCAGATTAAAAAGTCACTTTTGACTCCACAATAATATACAAGGGATGGTAATGCAGTTATATATATTGTCTTAGGCTAACAGTAACACATTGCTGGTTTTTACTTTATGTGCAAGACGAGAACAGAATAACTTAGCTTTTCCTTCCTTTTTGCAATTTCTGCCATTAGCCCTAATTGACTTTTATTGCTTGCTATGTCACTTCAAAATCCATTTAAGATTTCTATTGTTCCCTGTGCCACTTAAATGGAAAACCATTTTGTGCTTGTAACTGAGCAATAATTATCTCGGCACTCTGAGTCCAGTCACGATACCTTTGCTCCTCTGTGCTCCACAACCTTCTTGGAGAATTATATTCATCAATGAAGGATAAACACTTTTGCTCAGCTTTATAACAAGGTGCACCAAGGAGCTCATCTTTTTGTTTTTTAAAAAAGTAATTCTCTTCCCACATTCTTCGATATTTGTTGCTTTGTCACCCTCTTGCTATTGATTCTTGCATCTTGTTAAGCATTTTCTGAAACAAAGAATTAATGAACCAGCCAGATAACGTTAGCTGCTGCCTTTCAAATCAAAATTTGCATTTTAATCCCCTAACTCTGGGTTTAATGATAGCTGTGTCAAGTGAAATCCTAACACTGGAAGTTGTTTCTAAATCCCCTCCTTTTTCAAGACAGTATGAGGAACTGTTTTCCATGCAGAATTTTTTTTTTAAAAGTCATTGCATGTGAACTAGGTAGGTACATAAAGCGGCTCATTGGTTGCTTAGATGGAAGCAAAAACCCATTCATTCCATGGATTTCTCTTCCACATATACAGTGCGGTTCAAAAGTTCTGTTATGGTCACCGGAGTCTTGAAGTGTGCACAATCTCCCATGCGCATAAAGCTGTCTCCAGCACTGCAGTGAAAAGAGAAGCATCTGGTCAAGCAAAACTCTATGAACCCTAAGGCCTCTATGAGCCTTTGGATTATACCCACTGTGTGTTTAAGATAGGGTTGCCAGGTCCCTCTCCCCCACCGGCGGGAGGTTTTTTGGGGGGAGCCTGAGGAGGGTGGGGTTTGGGGAGGGGAGGGACTTCAATACCATAGAGTCCAATTGCCAAAGCTGCCATTTTCTCCAGGTGAACTGACCTGTATTGGCTGGAGATCAGTTGTAATAGCAGGAGATCTCCTGCTAGTACCTGGAGGTTAGCAACCCTGCTTTAAGAGCCCAGTGTTATACCATAGGAGCCAAAATTGCAGCATTTCAGACGTGATAAATGTCCTGTGCTGCTTTAGTGTATAGCTCATGAATCTCACTTCAGTTTCTGTACAGAAGCACAACACTGCACAAACCTCAAGATGAACTATACTGAAGGCTATAATTGCATTGTCAATGTAGGGAATGAAGAGGCAAAGAAAAAGCTGAAGAGTTGGGGGGAAATGAATACAATTCAGATTGAATATGGTACACCTTTCCAATTAGAGGCTTTCTCTAGAGTTAAGCTTTTTGTTTACATGTACCAAGTTTCTCCAATCTTTCAAATGCAGGCGTACCAACCACATATCACCTTTCTTCCATGACTTCCATTACTACTCTTACTAGATATTTTGTATTAACTACTTCAATATCTATGGCATCTGAATGCAACATTTCACTAAGATTCCACTACTGTTTTCACTCTGAGGTGGATAAAGGTGTTAGGATATAAAGTTAACAGTTTGAGGCCGAGATAGGCTGATGTCAAGCATACCCTGGAGGTTAGGGTTGCCAACCTCCAGGTAGTAGCAGGAGATCTCCTGCTATTTCAACTGATCTCCAGCCAATAGAGATCAGTTCGCCTGGAGAAAATGGCCACTTTGGCAATTGGACTCTATGGCATTGAAGTCCCCTCTCCAAACCCTGCCCTCCTCAGGCTCCGCCCCAAAAATCTCCCGCCAGTGGCAAAGAGGGACCTGGCAACCCTACTGGAGGTACATTATCCACTGCAGAGTCCCTGAGGTCAGTGACTTGGGCTTGAAAAGCTGGACACGCTGCAGTCTGTTTGGCAATAGCCTAGGTATTGTTCTGTTGACCAGACAGAGACCAAAGGCCAGTCTTCTAGTATTGGCTTTAGGCTATTCAAATCCAAGGTCTTCATAGTGTGCATCAATTGCAGGAGTCAGTGTTGTACACTCTATATTCTCTTCTGAGCATGCACAATCCACAATAGTTCACAAAACTAAACTCCACCCTCAAGGCATGAGGTTTCCTGATCAGTTGCCATTAAACACATGTAGAGATGGGGAGTTGTGCATGTCTTTTGGCCCTAGGGTTGCCAACCTCCAGGTACTAGCTGGAGATCTCCTGCTATTACAATTGATCTCCAGATGACAGAGATCAGTTCACCTGGAGAAAATGGTCGCTTGGGCAATTGGACTCTGTGGCATTGAACTCCCTTCCCTCCCCAAACCCCACCCTCCTCAGGCTCCACCCCAAAAACCTCCCGCTGGTGGCGCTGGTGGACCTGGCAACCCCTTTTGGCCCTGTCATGTGACAATGGGGTTCCATTAGCAGAATTTCAGATGTGGGGATCACTGTGCTAAGTAGGGCTGTTGAATTAAAAAAAATTCGGTATAGTTCGGATTCAGCTGAATTTGGCCCGTTTAGATTCGGGATATGCCGAAGTCCGAACACCCCCACTTCGGGTCCGTGCAATTCGGCGGGAATTCAAAGTTCGGGGAAAAAATTGGGCCGAATAAAGCCTTTAAAAACACAACCGCGCCTTTCCGTGGCTCGGGGGGGCATTTTGGGGGGTAGAGGTCCCAAACTTTCAGCAGAGCTTCAAAGGACGTTTCTTGAAAGACCCCCCCAAGTTTTGTAAAGATTGGGTCGGGGGGGGCTGAGATATGAGCCCCGAAAGGGGTCCCCCCACCCTTAATGAGCATGTCTGAGCAGAACTTGCCGCCCACGCACAAAGCTCCCAGCCCCGACAAACAGCTGAGAGGTTTGCAAAGCATTGCAACAGTAATGCAAAGCAACTCGACTGCACAGCAACACAACCTTGTAACCAACACCTTTGCAACTGTGCAAAGCAACACCTGACACCTGGGAGTTTGCAAACCATGGAAAAGGACAGAGGCAGCTAGCTATGCATAATGAGCAGGAGGGGTGGAATTTCCCCTTTTGCATCGAACCTGGGACCAGGCAAATGCATTCTTTAAGTCACCATTTGAAAACCAGTTTTGAGCAAGCATCCAAATAGACCTAACCACTCTTATGAATAAGGGAAAACCTGAAGACACACAACTGAACCCCCCCCCAAACCAGGGAGAGAGAGACTTGAGGGGGAACACACACCCCAGGCAGAACCGGCAAAAGCCCCCTTTGGCTTCTCCCCCCACCCACAGAAACTGCTCCCTCCCCCCACACACACAGACTCTGCTTTCCCCACACACACACACACACAGGAGAAAAAGTATAGATTAAAGCCCCCAAAGGGGTCTTACTGTGGCTGTCTTCTGTTCCATCAGGAGGGGTGGGAGGAGGACTGGGTAATCCAAAAAGATTCCATTTAAGCCCGGGACGTTTTGCTCTGGAGATGCATACCAGATCAGCTGATCCATTCATCCCAATAGGGGAAAGGGGAAAGCCCATATCTCGGGACCCCCTGACCCAATGTTTACAAAACTTGGGTGGTCTCTTAAGAAGGCTTGTCTGAAGCTCCGCTCAAAGTTTGGGATCTGCACCCCCAAAAATGCGCCCCCTGCAGCCACGGAAAGAGAAAAGGGGGGAGCCGATATTTCTGCCCCACTGAACCCATCTTTACAAAACTTGGGTGGTCTCTTAAAAATTATTGTCTGAAGCTATGCTGAAAGTTTGGGGGCTGCACCCCCCAAAAAGCGCCTCCTGCAGCCACGGAAATGGAAAAGGGGGAGAGGAAAAAGGGGTGGAGCCCATATCTCGGGGGGCCCTGACCCAATGTTTACAAAACTTGGGGGATCTCTTAAGAAGGCTCATCTGAAGCTCCGTTGAAAGTTTGGGGTCTGTACCACCAAAAATGCACCCCCTGCAGCTATGGAAAGAAAAAAGGGGGGAGCCCATATCTCGGGACCCCCTGACCCAATGTTTACAAAACTTGGGTGGTCTCTTAAGGCTTGTCTGAATCTCCGCTGAAAGTTTGGGGTCTGTACCCTCAAAAATGCACCCTCTGCAGCCACAGAAAGGAGCGAATGTGCACAAGCACCCACACACACACACAGGAGGATTTCCCTCTCTCTCTCTCTCTCTCTCTCTCTCTCTCTCCCCGGCCGGGCTGCACATCAGCTGATTCTTCCAGTATTCAATCCTGACTGGCCAGAAGGAGACCCAGCTTGGCCACCAATTGGCCGGGAGAGGAGAATGCTGCTTACTGACGGTTATGCTGCTTACTGACGGCCCCGAATTGGCCGGATTTATTCGTGAACTCCCGAACTCGCTGAATTCGGCTCCCCGGTTTCCTGCCATTTTTGAGTTCGGTTCGTCCCGAACTAAAAACCACCGAATCAGGGGAAATTCGGCTGTTTTTCAGTTCGGGCCGAACCGAATCAACAGCCCTAGTGCTAAGGAAGAGAGTAGATCATTCTTCCCTCTGTGCCATTTACTTGATTGGAACTGCCACTCACTCCACTGCTCATTTCAGGGCAGGGTCTACATTTTTTGGAACTGGGGCAAAGTACAAAATGATGCCCCCCATCTATTATATACATATTTTTTCTTTATCTATATGTATTAGGGCTGTCAAAAAAAAATTCGGTACAGTTCGGATTCGGCCGAATTTGGCCCTTGTGGGTTCGGTACGTGCCGAAGTCCGAACTCCCCCACTTCGGATCCGTTCAATTCAGCGGGAATTCAAAGTTCGGAAAAAAATTCGGCCAAAAAAAGCCATTAAAAACACAATCGCGCCTTTCCGCGGCTCTGGGGGGGCATTTTTTAAGGTGGAGGTCCCAAACTTTCAGGGTAGCTTGGAGGGACCCTCCTTGCAAGAACCCCCAAGTTTGGTTAAGATTGGACCAGGGGGTCCGGAGTTATGGGGCCCGGAAGGGGTCCCCCCATCCACCCATAGGAAAGAACAGAAGCCGGCTGCTATTCAAGCAATGGGCGGGGGGGACCCCTTCCGGGCCCCATAACTCCGGACCCCCTGACCCAATTCTCACCAAACTTGGGGGTTCTTGCAAGAAGAGTCCCCCCAAGCTACCCTGAAAGTTTGGGACCCCAACCTCAAAAGATGCCCCCTCCAGAGCCGTGGGAAAAACCTCCCTATGCCTGCTGGTGCTGAGAGATTTCTCATGAAGCTTGTTTCCTATGCGGTTAACCACAGACGCCCAAAGTGTTAACCCCTCATGGGAAGTAGGTTAATGAGAAATCTCCCAGCATAGGCAAGCATAGGGAGGTTTTTCCCACGGCTCTGGGGGGGGGCATTTTTTGAGGTGGGGGTCCCAAACTTTCAGGTTAGCTTGGTGGGACACTCCTTGCAAGAACCCCCGTGTTTGGTGAGGATTGGGTTGGGGGGGCTGGAAGGGGGCTTGCCCCCTTCTCCATAAAAACCAGTGCAAAACTTTTGGCTTAGGGCTTAGGGCTATCCATGGCTACTAGTGAATACTAGTCATGATGCATATCTATAATCTCCAGGGTCAGAGAGGTTTTGCCTTGGATTTGCCACTCTCTAGATGCACATTCGCCCCAGCCAAATTCTCAAAACTCAACAATAAGCCCCCATGCAGAGTTTGGAGAATCTGGCTGGGAAGATGTGCATCTGGAGAGTGGCAACTCTGATGCAAAACCTTCCATGAATGAAAGTCCTCCAAAATGTCCCATCTTTGACAGCCCTGCTCAGATCTTGCAAATGGAGGGCCGTGGCTTCTGTGGCCCCCGCAGGCAGCAGGATCGCTCGGGAGATTGGAGGGGGGATTGGAAGGGGGAAGGGCAGGCGATCCTCCTGGCCCCAGCTGACAGGATCACCCGGGAGATTGGAGGGGGGGATTGGAGGGGGGTAGGGCAGGCGATCCTCCTGCCCCCAGCTGACAGGATCACCCGGGAGATTGGAGGGGGGATTGGAAGGGGGAAGGGCAGGCGATCCTCCTGCCCCCAGCTGACAGGATCACTTGGGAGATTGGATGGGGGGATTGGAGGGGGGTAGGGCAGGCGATCCTCCTGCCCCCAGCTGACAGGATCACCCGGGAGATTTGAGGGGGGATTGGAAGGGGGAAGGGCAGGCGATCCTCCTGCCCCCAGCTGACAGGATCACCCGGGAGATTGGAGGGGGGGATTGGAGGGGGGGAAGGGCAGGCGATCTACTGCAGATCCCTCGCCTGTCTTCCCGGGACTCCCAGGAAGGCGAGCGGGGGGTTGGCAAGCTCCTCTGCTCTGCCTGGACAGGCAAAGCAGAGGGGTTTAAAGACCCCTCGCCTGTCTTCCCAGGACTCCCAGGAAGGCGAGCGGGGGGGTTGGCAAGCTCCTCTGCTCTGCCTGGACAGGCAAAGCATAGGGGTTTAAAGACCCCTCGCCTGTCTTCCCGGGACTCCCAGGAAGGCGAGTGGGAGGTTGGCAAGCTCCTCTGCTCTGCCTGGACAGGCAAAGCAGAGGGGTTTAAAGACCCCTCGCCTGTCTTCCCGGGACTCCCAGGAAGGCGAGCGGGGGGTTGGCAAGCTCCTCTGCTCTGCCTGGACAGGCAAAGCAGAGGGGTTTAAAGACCCCTCGCCTGTCTTCCCGGGACTCCCAGGAAGGCGAGCGGGGGGTTGGCAAGCTCCTCTGCTCTGCCTGGACAGGCAAAGCAGAGGGGTTTAAAGACCCCTCGCCTGTCCTCCCGGGACTCCCAGGAAGGCGAGCGGGGGGTTGGCAAGCTCCTCTGCTCTGCCTGGACAGGCAAAGCAGAGGGGTTTAAAGACCCCGCGACTGTCTTCCCGGGACTCCCTTTAAACAGGGACTCCCGGGGCCCTTTAAACAGATATGTGCCTCCCCGCTGGGAGGCACAGACCTGTTTAAAGCCCCCCCTGTCTTCATGGAAGGCCCATGAAGGCGCCAGGGTGGCGGCGGCGGGGCCGAATCTGCTGAATTTATTTGCCGAACCCCCGAATTCAGCGAATTCGGCTCCCCGGTTTCCTGCCTTTTTTGAGTTCGGTTCGTCCGAACGGAAAAACAGCCGAATCAGGGGAAATTCGGCTGATTTTCAGTTCGGGCCGAACTGAATTGACAGCCCTAATATGTATATAATCAACATATATAATAAACATAGATGAGAACAGGCTGGCCTGGCCAAGCAATGAAAAGGCTCGCGTTTGTTTAAAAAATGGCAACTACCTATTGGAAAGCTAATAAGCTTAACTACTAGTCCTGTGCAATCATAAGCAGATCTAACTGAGAACTGGTTAGGTAAACGAGTTCTGTTTGTAACGTAACTGTCATTTCTGAACAGATTTGACTCTGGCGGTCATGGGGACAGGCTTGTGTGGTTTCCCCGTTGCTGCTGTGGCTCCTGAAACAGCGTGGTGCAATGAGGCATCCATATGATAGGTTTCCCCACAGGTTTTCTGCCCCACTTTTCCAGCATCAGCAATCCCCTATTCTCATGCCCCTGGGAATTGGCAACTGAATATCATTATATTATCATAGCATTATAACAATTTGTGTATCAGGTTCCCTGAATTCCCAGCTGTATTTTTTTAAGTCTCTATCCCTTTTTGTTGCTGAGATATACAGGGAAAGACAAAACTCTGGCACCAAAGGGCCTCCCCAGCTCCCCCCCTCCTGACAACTGACAACTGTGGGGGGGTTGACCTGCTAATTTTGTTACACGATGGCACCAGGCAAATTTAAGGCCACCAATTTATTATTGTACTATGTTTTACTGATGTTTTGAGGTTTTAGAAGCTTGAGGTTGATGTTTTAATGATATTGAGGATTTTATATATTGTAGCGGTTGTTACCCACCTTGAGTCTGGCTTGCTGGGGATGAGGGCGGGTTACAAATTTGAAAAATAAATAAATAAATAAATAAACAAATAAATAAATAGAGTGTGGTGCTGGAGTAGGAGAGGTGTCTTCCTTCCCTACTAGACTGTTTTCCTGAGCTGAAACAGTCAGAGAGGGTGGTATTTGTTCCTCTATAAGACTGCACATGCTACAGTGCACCTAACATCTAGTATGGGCCTCAGTGGGCTGCTGCAGCAGTGTGAATGGGTAAGTCCCAAGCTTCGAAGTCCATGGCTGGTTGGATACATGCCATTATTAAGTATGTACTGGAGCAACTGCCCTATGAGGAGCGGTTAAAACGCTTAGGGTTGTTTAGCTTGGAAAGAAGGCGGCTGAGAGGAGACATGATAGAGATCTATAAAATTATGCATGGTTTGGAGAGAGTGGACAGGGAGAAGCTTTTCTCCCTCTCCCATAATACTAAAACACGGGGTCATCTTCTGAAGCTGGAGGGTGAGAGATTCAAAACAGATAAAAGGAAGTATTTTTTCACACAACGCAGAGTTAAATTGTGGAACTCCCTGCCCCAAAATGTGGTGATGGCTGCCAACTTGGAAGGCTTTAAGAGGGGAGTGGACATGTTCATGGAGGAAAGGGTTATTCATGGCTACTAGTTAACATGGACACTGGTCATGATGCATACCTATTCTCTCCAGGATCAGAGGAGCATGCCTATTATCTTAGATGCTGTGGAACACAGGCAGGATGGTGCTGCTGCAGTCGTCTTGTTTGGGGGCTTCCTAGAGGCACCTGGTTGGCCACTGTGTGAGCAGATTGCTGGACTTGATGGGCCTTGGTCTGATCCAGCAGGGCTTTTCTTATGTTCTTATGTATGGTTTACAGAAATATTGTAAAAACAACTGAAAGCTGGGGCTTTAAAAATAATCTATAAGCTTCATTTGGCAGCTGGAGTGTGGGGGGATAGGGAAAAAGCAATCTAACCTTCCCTGCGATTTGACCCACTGAATCAATTCTAACATGTAGGTCAGTATAATCAATCAAAAGCTGTTTGAAGGTGCAAGAACAAAGGGGTGTACATTCTGCTGAGACAGACTGGAGTGGCCATTCACACAGTAATGCCTGATGCAGATTGTTGCTTCCACTGCACCAGTATGAATATAATTTAATGACCGCTTCATACCATTTCATGTAGACATGATGTTGCCATTTTCACTCAATGCAGTGGCAAGGTTTTTTTTTTTAATCTGGCTCCACATCTCATCAGATAACACAACATGATAAAAATACGTTGTGAAAAGAAATCCAACCGAACGAAATTAATTGACCCAGTATAATCAAACCGCAAAGAGGATAAATCTAAGCCAATAATATACACACACACACATGTACACTCTTTAAGAAGGCAATTGCATAATGATATTTTTAACTATAAGGATCCGCAGTGGAGATTACAAGATACAATTCCTCTGCGATCAGTGCAACTATTCCCATTTCCACAAAGTGAAAAATATTACAGAATTCAGATTGTGTGCTTGCATGCGTATTTAAAGTACCAGACTTTTTTCAGAGTGCGCAATTGCTTTCATTGGGGATAAATTCCCAACATGAGGCATGCATATTAATCAGTGACAAATACAAAATCATCAGTGTTCTCTCTTTTTTAAACGTACCCCATTTTAAACTAAAATAACTAAGGCGATAGGCATGAAAAATGCAATGACAATAACCTAAAGCAACCAGAATTGAGACAACTGGTCCGATTTTAATCAAAACATTTATTAAACTTCAGGATACAGCACCATCTTTTATTGTGGTGGGGGGAAATTTCATTACTTTGTCAATGCTATTTATAAGGCTCTGGCTTAACAACAAAACTAAGAATGATTGGGCTCTGTGCTTCAGGGCATCTTCTATTCTGAAATTATGCGACTGTGAAATTCCACTATAAATTGATACTGGAAATGCATATGCCTTAAGAGAAACTCAACAGTTATTCTTGCCATTTTCTCAGCATTAGTAGCCATCCCTTAACATTAGCATCTCTAGAAGGGTCAGCATGGTATGTCAGCTAACTCTTAAAATGCACGATCATTCTGCCATATAATGCATTAGATGGGTAGCATTAGTAGCCATCCCTTGACATTAGCATCTCTAGAAGGGTCAGCATGGTATGTCAGCTAACTCTTAAAATGCACGATCATTCTGCCATATAATGCATTAGATGGGTATTATACGGAATGCCTAGGCAGTTTCTGTTTAATCAAAACTGATGTTTGCTGTTATAGTAGTCAGCATATATCAAACAAAATTCAGTACTGGAAAGCTGGAAAATAAATGAAAATGGAACATTAAAGCTGCTTTCTGATCTCGAGGGCCAACCAGTGGCTAAGCCTCCATAGTATTCCAGCGATTCCTTCAATGGTCATTGTTCATATGCTCATAAAATTATGGTTGCTTAATGGTAGTTTGTTCATGTTTTTGCTTGTAATGTCGTCTTATTATTCTGTAGGGAAGGACTGATGACGAGAATCTGCCAGAGCTGACTCCTCCTAGCTGCTTATTCCCCTTTTACATGGAGGGACAGTAGCTCCTTTTCCAGATTTATAATATAGAAAGACACATTGCCTTTCATATTGGAAAATGTGTGGAGATCATCTCCAATTCAGTGTCATTCACATTCAATAACTTCTATGAATTTACAACTTAAAGAACAGCACCAGTCATTTTTCTTGATTTTTTTGTTGCTGTGCATGCACTAAAAGAGGGCTTTGCATGCATATGTGTGAGAATTGCCATGGAAAAATGGCCTCAGCTTAAAGGTTCCCCCCAATATTTGGATGTTTGGAGCTGCAAACTGGTTTTCGAATGTTTGCCTGTTGACAAATAGCAGGCAAACAGAAAGGAATCAATTGCTCCTGCATCTAGTCAATTGCTTTCAAGTGGCCAGTACTTAATGTTCATACACACCTTTTATGCATGGCTGGGGTCACCCCTCCAACAACTTCGGATCTTTGTTTTGAAATGCAACCCATTTCCGACTGTCAGAGGTTGCCTCGCTCTCCCCCTGCGTTTCACTGTGGGGGTTACCGCACTTTGTATTCCCAGCGATGTATTAAGAGTTTGAAAATGTTATAAAAAACATCGCTTTAAAAGGGTTTTTTGATACTACGGCTTATAAATGGTTGGAAAATGTCTTCACAGCTAAAGGAGCCAAACAAAGTGCGAACAGTATTTTTTATAACGTTTTCAAACTCTTAATACATTGGTGGGAATACATAGAAAGTGCGAACAGTATTTTTTAAAACGTTTTCAAACTCTTAATACATCGCTGGGAATACAAGTGCGGTAACCCCCTGTGTTTTGCCCGCGTTTTCAGAGACCTGTTTTATCTCAAATTTGAAAATGCGGGCAAAATGCAGGAAAAGACAGAGGGAGAGCAAGGCGACCTCTGATGGTTGGAAATCAAAACAAAGATCTGAAGTTGTCAGAGGGGTGACAGCGAAGGAAACAGCCATGCATAAAAGAAATCAGCCATGTAAATTCTATCAGACCAAGAAAAATGAAGTGGCACAGCTGGGGCCACTCTATGACAGTCCCCACCAGAATAAAAAACAATTAAAAAAATACCCCCAAATCCATTAAAAAATCAACTTCCCAGAAAAAAATAAACATTGTAAATGGATATCAAGGCACAGGCATGTCTTACAGCTATGTGTCACTACTAGGAGGTTTTTATTTTAATCAAAAATCAAAGACTTGCATATAGACGTGACATTAGCATCAGCATCAGCAACATCAGCAACAAAAATGGGTGAAAAACAAGACAAAGACAGACAAAAAGGGCATATTTGTACATCACTAACCAACCAGCAGTTAAAACGATATAAAAACCTAAGAAGAGCATAGATAGAATAGACCAAACTTCACTTGAGCCCAGCATTCTGTTTCCCACAGCAGTCATCTAGATCACAAAATCACACAAGGTTGGAAGAGACCACAAGGGCCATCCAGTCCAACCCCCTGCCATGCAGGATCCCACAATCAAAGCACTCCTGACAGATGGCCATCTAACCTCTGCTTAAAGACCTCCAAAGACAGGGACTCCACCCCCTTCCCCCCTGAGGCAGTGCATTCCACCATTGAACCGCCCTCACCATCAGAAAGTTCTTCCTAATGTTTAGGTGGAATAGTTTTTCTCTTAGTTTAAATCCATTACTCCATGTCCTAGTCTCTGGAACAACAGAGAACCAGCTAGTTCCCTCATTAACATGGCATAGATGCTTTGGGGAAACTCACAAGCAGGTACTGAAGGCAAGGTCCCTCTCCTTCTCTTTGTTTCTCCAACTAGTATAATATGTTGTCACTGAACCTGAAGTTTTCATTGAGTTCTGGTGGCTAACAGCCATCAATAGAATCAGTGGCTAATCTTATTTGTTGTTATAAAGGTAGTCCCCTGTGCTGAAGCTAAAATGACTAAACTGAGGCTGTCATACTTTGGTCACATTATGAGAAGGCAAGAGTCACAGGAAAAGTTGAAGGCAGCAGGAAAAGAGGAAGACCCAACAAGAGATGGATTTACTCTATAAAGGAAGCCACATCCCTCAGTTTGCAACACCTGACCAAGGCTGTCAAAGATAGGACATTTTGGAGGACATTGATTCATAGGGTCGCCTTGTGTGGGAAGCAACTTGTCGGCACTGCAAGCACCAGGTCAATTACTGACCCATTAAGTGATGTCACATCCCAGGCCTTTACACCTTGTGCCTTAAGATGAATGCAAATGTCAACTGAAGATGATTTACTGGATAACAGTTCTGCAGAATATTATTGCAATTATTGCTTGCTAGAAATATACAATTTTGTATAGAACCCTCAGGAATCTTAAATGCAAGTCAGACTACACACCCAACATTTGTCCCACATGTTGTGGCTCATTCCAGTACACTACAATGGTCTTGCTTCATCTAGGAAGAATGGAAGGGGGAGCAAAAATATCTCTATTCACCCTTCAATCTTGTAACATCACAAAACTGTATATACTAGGTGTTCGTTATATGGCAGGGACAGAAAGAAACAACAGAAAATTTAAAGGATAAGAGGCAGGAGGGCTATCCTATGTTCATTGATATACATCATTTTTAAAAAAAATTTATTCAATAAAATAAACAACATCAAAAAACATACAACAATCTTCATAATTTAAAATATGTGTAAACTTAAAAATTTAACAGAATTTCTATATTAGAACTTATTCCAGTATCCTCATTCATACTACCACACCGAATACATGGTTTAGTCCTCTGTAAAATAACTAGACTATCATCGCTGCATGTTGTCCTTTCTCACCCTTGATTATAAGATTTTCCATTTTATTTACAGCTCCTAACCTTAGCTCATCTAGACTCATTGTATCATCATTTTTCTGATGTGTTGTGAACTTAATTAAAACATATTTCTTTGACTTTAACCAACCATTCCTCTATCTTTGGAGTCGTTTTTTGTTTCCAGTGTCTGGCAAAAGACATTCTAGCAGCAGTTATCATGTGTAACCCCATACATCGTTTATCTTTAGTTAGGTTTGGAACTAAATTTAAGAGTATCTCAGGTTTACATGGGATGTCAGCCTCCATTCCAACAGATAGGTATTTCACTATTTCAGTCCAGAACGTTATAGCTCTCTCACACTTCCACCACATGATATACATCATTAATAGATTGTCTTCCCAATCCCAGCAAATAAACTGGGAACAAACTTCAGAGCAATAAGAACTCCACAGCTGCAGAACTGGTGATCTGTTAAGAACAATGTTTCCATGGCAAGCCAATTATTTTGTCCACGATTCCTGTTGAGTTTCCCCACACCCATTTCTCTTGCATAAATGTGTAAGCTATACAGAGTCTGTTCAGGAAAAGAGAAGTAAATAGATCACAATAAAAGTGTCTTTCCCCCTGAATTGATGGCATCTTCAAGAACACATATTTCTTCTGGTAAAGATGAAACTTCATGGACTTTCTCTCTCTTTCTTTTTCAATCATTTCTGTTTCAAACCCATTTACCTCTGTTTACTGCAATAGTTTTAATCTATTACCTTGCCCTGCTTCAGGTTGGATTTCCCCCTAGGCAGATCCATAGTAGTAATAGGCAACTCTACATTTACTGGCTTCCCATTCAAGATTCCTCCAATTGGCATCACTGTTATTTGCCAATATAACATTCACTCGTTATTGAATTAAATTCTTTTATTTCCAGATCAGAAACTTTAATGTCCATTTATGCTTTTTGCTGACTTCTATGTTTTGATTTATCTCACCCACAGCTTTGGTTTAGGCTGTCTCTTTATCAGAGCGAAAGAAACAGACCACCTAGAGGGGAAGATGAAACATACCAATCAAAAATGCACTATAGTGGGTTTAGATCCTCACTCTGTGGAGATTAGTGAGGCTCCCTAATCTACGGCGTTGTAAGGATCCTTAAGAAAACGAAAGGCAGTTAAATCCCACTACATTGGATTCAGTGATTCACTTTCACTAAGTCTTCCTCCAATACAGAAAGGCTACTTTCAAGCAGAGAAGGAAGTCATCACATCCAGTTTAGTGGAAGCGAGTAATAGGCATTCACTGAAATCACAGTGGCACTTACAATGCAAGCCTAAACACATACCCTTCTAAACCCATTGATTTCAATGGGCTTGGAAGGGATTGTACAGATTGTGCTGTTTATTACAGGTTACATATCTGATTCAAACATACAGGGAACATGGTGGCAATGAAAGTGCAGAAATCTGAGGTGATCAAATGAAGTGTAGCACATCAGACTGCAGGTAGAGCAAGTAAACAGTCAAGAGAAGATAAGCTCTTTCTCCCTGCTGTGATAATTTTCTATTTGCATGGCATTTTTTATTCAGTGGAACATATGTTTCCCAAATCAGTACACATATTGAGCATGTAATGTGCAAGGTGTCCAGCCGATAGAGATCAGTTCACCTGGAGAAAATGGCCACTTTGGCAATTGGACTCTATGGCATTGAAGTCCCTCCCCTCCCCAAACCCTGCCCTCCTCAGGCTCCGCCCCAAAAACCTCCCGCCAGTGGTGAAGAGGGACCTGGCAACTCTACGGCTTGGGCTGGTCCGACAAAGACTGAGTAGCAGCTTGAGGATGTCACCAGCAAGGTTTCCAAGAACAGCTAAACTGTCCATCCACGGAGGAGGTGTCTATTTGCCCATGGTAATAATAACGTCCATGGACATATTTTCAAACTGTGTTTCATTTACAGTTCACTTTCAGGGCCAGGACAAAGAAGTTTCATAGTCTACAATTGCTATCACAGTGCATACGTGAGCATAGCAAATGGAACAGTTGCCCCAAGATGACATTGCCAGTTCCCACAATTTATTATTCATTGTTTCAGTGTGAAGATTTCCCTTTCCCAAGGACTATGCCAGCCATCATGGGCCATGACTCCTGGGGACAAGCACCTGTTTCCCACTCCATATGCCATGCCCCCTAAGCAAAGAAAAGCACTGAAACAAAAATTCATTAAAACAAAAATTCAATTTCTGTTCTGTTTAAATCAACCATCAAAAGGTCTTAGATATGGATATGTTCATCAAAAGCGTTCTAGTAAACACTTTTAAAAACTGAATTATACAAACAGATTAAGACGGATTATGTGGATTTAACAAGCTTTGCCAAAACTGCCTCAGATCCAAGCATTCTTGTTCACTGATGTGTTTGTGCTTGAATTAACGCTACTACAAAATGCTGCTGGTCCCTCCTCGGTGTAAAAACACCTTTACTATTCTTCAGAACTGCACAGACTCTCATTTCTCATCTGAGATTTGCAGGCCAAGATTACAGTTCGTAGTTTGTGGACCCAGCACTACAGGGGGTGAAGAGATGGTGAGGCAACCAACCCCCACTACCCTAGGAACATGTAATGACATGGTCAACCTTCTGGGTTGAAAACCGCCACAACCTTATCGGTAACAGCAGCAGTCAGAGCCTTGGCCCAGCATAAAGCAATGGATATGGGCAACGGCCGACCGGCTGTTGACTGATGCACTCTACCCCAACCCAGCCCACCTGCTGGGTGGGATACCATGGGAAGGCAGGATGTAGGATTCCACATGGGCACTGCAATTAAACCTGAAGGCCATGCCAGATCCCATGAAACCAAATGTCCTGTCCCCACTCTGAAAGGTTGACCCCGTCTGGCCTGAATATCGCCTCCTGCCAAAAAGAAATGTCTGGGTGATGGATCCAGTGACTGCCCAGGACCTCAACTGCCTTGCTCAACTTGCTGATGACCTTCCTCCTGGCCAGGTCCATTCTATCTGGACAGGTAGCCCCACGTCACGTGTGCCGTTCTAACTAGTCAGACCAGAAGAACTGCATGGAGGGGAGCCTCTCTTGCAGGGTCTGTAAGTCAGCCTCAGCATGCCACACTAAACTGAAGCCAGTGGTGGCTCTGAGGCCATTCTCCCCCAGTTGAATGACCAGGGCATCAGGGGCCTCCCATTGGTTGTGACAAAGAATGGTAAGCATGAGTGAGTCCCAACACATCCCACTAGTGCCAACCCAGGTAAGCCACAGAGATATCTCCAATCCCAGTTGTTGTCCCCAGCCTCCTGCCCAGTGGACGATACTGTGTCCGCAGACCCAAACCAATTTCCAGTGGTGTGCTGAAACTGGAACAGAAAACCATTAGCAACCCTGCCCAAACTATGGCCAAATGTAGGCTTTGTGTGAGGACAACTGCCACCTGCTGATGGACTGGATCCAAGAGGACTGGAGCTCCATGCTGGCAGCGATGGTGGCCACCCTGATCCTGAAAGTGGGGCCTCCAAACTCCCCTAGGGGGAGCCCCCCAATGCTGCCAGGCCAGACCTGAGGATGCTGGTCCATTGGAACCGAGTGAGTGGGAAGCCATCCATGTAGATGAGAAAAAACGCCCGAGCGAGGAGGACCAACCATCAAGAAAGCCAAGGTGGCCTCCACTGGGTAGGGGGCTGGCCTGATCAATGCCTGGAGGCAGAGTCATGGCCCCACAGCCCTTCTGGTCCATTTTTGACTTTCTGATGAACAGGCGGACCTTGGAGCCCTGGACCAACACATGCTGCATCCCGAGGGCCCAGCCAGAATTGCCTCTTTTTGAGCCGGCCACCATCACCCCAACCTGTAGTGCTCCTGAAAAGGCCAAAATGAAAGCAGTTTCAAATAGAGTGGCCTTGAAAGATAACCAACAAAGCTTGGGCAGGCCCCGGATAAGCCAACAGCGAATGGAGAATGTCATAGGTCTGCACAGATCAGGAGACCTGGGAGACCATGTCCTCCAACCCTTGATGGCCCGGCAGCAGTGAAGGACGTGTAGGGTTCAGGATAACTGTTGATGAGTTGTAATTCCACCACTGCCCCCTCAGATGGAAAACACTAGGGTTCAAACTGGTGATGTCCAGCCCCAAAGGGGTCCCCTCTCCAATCCCCTTGACTGGTAAACCATGAGAGGTCCGACTGGGAAGCCCCCTCCCCCATTTTAAGATGCTTCAGAGTGCTCGCCAAAAGATTTTAACTTAAGCAAAAGCAAAAGACTGTTTTAGCAACCTTGGTAAGAATCTACCCAGGCAATACATTATACCAATAACATCCTGAAAAAAATGGCACAGTGGAGCCATAAAAAGAACCCATTCTTCAAGTAATCAGTATCCCAAAATAATCCTATTTGGCCCCAAGTTAACCAGCTAGACCCATCTTGCCAAATTACAAGGATGGACAGGAGGGCTACTCCAAACGGCAAGTGCTGTTAGAAGGAAGGAGCAATCATTTCAAGCTTGCTTCCTCCTTGTCCCTCACTGGGAGGACCCCAGTTTCCCAGCCTGCTCTCCCAGAACAAGCTAAGGGTTTCCCATTTTCATAAAAGGAGGGTGGCCAAAGGCAATCCCAGGCCATTCAGGGCAGGAACTGGATTTACAGAGCAACGCCGGAACAGAATTTAGGCTGTTCTCACAATGGCCGATAAAACTGATTTTGCGAGTTAAGAAAAGGAGAGAGATTTAAAATATGATAATACGTAGAACTCAGTGAAAATGCATTTTAATATGTATGTCCAAGGTCCCAGATTAATTACTGTGCAGATTCAGAGAAGCAGAAAGTGGGAGCCATTTCCAGGTTTACTACTCTGTTCTCTCTACACCTTGGGCCAAAATCTGATGGCTGGCCTGATTATTAAACGACTGACCTTGTCCAGTTTCCTGTTTTGACCCTGACTTCCTGTGCAACTTCAGTCTCTTTGTGCTTTGGCTTCCTCATCAATTACATAAAGAAAAATAGAGCATCCTTTTTGCACAGAGATAAAGGATATAATACATCAAATACTGTAAAGGTGGCCAGTTACCATGACAACTGAAAACTTAAAAGCTCCATGAATTGTTTTCCAGAGCTTTTCTGAGTTTTATCTTATAAGTGCTTGCACCTTTCTGAGGCTACTGAAGTAACTGAGAGCTTTTGTGGAAAACAATCTTTCTTAATAACATTCTGCATTTCCTTTCTGAACATTATCTGACCCCCTTATCCTGTCTCTTTGAAGTTTTGATTGTCCTTTAAGAAAATGTTGCCGCACTCTTTTTGTGACAAATAAACTCCATCTTTCTTATATGATTAGCCCTTTTCAGACATTCTCAGGGAGTGTTGCCAACTTCCAGGTGTGGCCTGGAGTTCTCCCAAATTTGCAACTGATCTCCAGACTTCAGAGATCAGTTCTCCTGGAGGCAATAGCTTCAGAGGGTAGACTGTATGGCATCACGTCTCCACTGACCTCCCTCCTCTCCCCAAAATGGCTGTCCCCAGACACCACCCCTAAATCTCCAGGAACTTCCCAAGCCAGAGCTGGCAACCTTATTCTCAGGGCAGATAAAGAACCAACTGGCTATATGTTTACCAAGCATTGTGCAACTACGTAGGCCTGGATGCTCTTCTGTGCATGACGTCTGGATGTGGTGACATCACTACACTCTCTCTGTGTCTGACATGCAAAGATTTCCAAGATTTCCCTCTTTCCTTGATGTGGACTTGGAAATGGCATTGTCATGTTGGGCCTGGAATACTGTGGTTGTCCAGCAATAGCCACTGAGGGAATCCGTCTTGCTCTTTCACGGCTCCAGTCACCAGATTTAGTATCCAAAGATTTGGCCACTGAGATTTGGCCAACTTTGCTATTAGAATATAAGACAAGTAGGGACCCACAATTAGGGTTGCCAACCTCCAGGTACTAGCTGGAGATCTCCTGCTATTACAACTGATCTCCAGCCAAGAGATCAGTTCACCTGGAGAAAATGGTCGCTTTGGCAATTGGACTCTATGGCATTGAAGTCCCTCCCCTCTCCAAACCCCACCCTCCTCTAGCTCCGCCCAAAAAAACTCCTGCTGGTGGCGAAGAGGGACCTGGCAACCCTAAGGAGGACAATGCCAAATGATTGCTTGGAATGAGGTAAAACATCCTCCCCCTTGGGCTCAAACTAGTTTTGTAAATAAACGTTTCCTGATTAAACATTCAAGAAATTATGCTGCATCAAGTATATCGGAAAACTCTCTTACACTACCATAAAATTTCATTGGGAAGTTCTCTGTTGAAGGTCCAACATGAGGAAATAGTAGTTGGGAGAAGGGGGAAATGAATACCTTCCAGCATTTCACAGATGAAAATAAAAATATTTACATCACCCCTGTTCTCATGAAAAGGATCACTCCCTGAAGGCCCCAGCCTAGGGTTGCCAAGTCTGGATTCAGAAATTCCTGGAGATTTGGGGCGAAAATGCACGGTCGCTCTAGCCTCCTTTATTCCCTGTTTCAGCCAGGATTCAGCCAGGATCGAGCGCATGTGTTTCACCGAATGTGCGTTCGATCCTGGCTGAATCCTGGCTGAAACAGGGAATAAAGGAGGCTAAAGCGACCGTGCGTTTTCGCCCTTGGAGGTTGAGCCTTGGCAGGGTAGGGTTTGGGGAGGAAAGGGATCTCAGTGTGTATAATGCCATAGAGTCTACCCTCCAAAGTAGCCCTTTTCTCCAGGGGAACTGATCTCTGTAGCCTGGAGATCAGTTGTAATTCTGGGAGATCTCCAGTGGGAGGTTTTTCGGGTGGAGCCTGAGGAGGGCGGGGTTTGGAGAGGGGAGGGACTTCAATGCCATAGAGTCCAATTGCTAAAGCGGCCATTTTCTCCAGGTGAACTGATCTCTATCTGCTGGAGATCAGTTGTAATAGCAGGAGATCTCCAGCTAGTTCCTGGAAATTGGCAACCCTAGTCCTCCTGTAGCCACCCTTCAAACAGCAGCTGGCCACTGCCTGGGAGCAGAGTATAATTTAAGTCATAGTGCTGTGAAGCTGCCATGAATTTTAAAAATGCAGCAAGACACAACATAGATTGTTGCATAAGTAGAACAAAAGAGCAAACAGAGGATAAAGTTGATGAGAAGAATCCGTTTCTAGTTCAACCCAGCTCTATCGATAGCCCCCTGTGCCCACTTGGTATGCCCTGTCTCATTTATTTGCAATCCCCTCGTAACAAGGACTCTCTCTTCTTATCCGTAACAAATGCCGCCACAATGGGACTTCTGTGAGAACAGTAACTGTCAGCAAACTTAATGGGACTCTCGCTGGAAGTCCAGTGGGAAGAGCCAAATGAGGGCACGCAAATGCTACTGCAGGAAGAGAATAAACAAAAAAAGGTGGTGTAGAGAATACATGCATTTTCTACCTTTCATGTATGTGAAATCACTGAAGTAGGTGTTTCAGCTATGCTGACCTCGCCTCACTGTGTTTATACATACATAAATATTCTGTCTTGTTTGAGACAGATGCCGGGCCTCTCATGCCCCACACAGATTAATCACATTAAAATGAATGGATTATGGCAGAAAGCCGTTCACCCACTGTTTCTTTGTACTCTTTCCCTCTTTACTGTACATTCTGTGGGGTTTTTTTTACTCCCCAAAGAAATATAAACTGAAATTATGCGTGTGTTTTTAAAAAAATCTGTTGCATTGTTGTTTGCCACACGGTCTGAGCAAGAATCCAATAGCAATCAAGTCAGGATGCAAGTGCCTTGACAGTCTTCAAGCAGGGCACAAAATTAGGCACAACAAGCTTTCTCATCCTGAGTCAGAATACTAATCAATAGTTTTATTCAGCACAGGCAGGGACAGGCAGGAGAGGGAGACATTACAACATGCAGCCAACCGCATCAGCTCTTTAAAAGGTTAACATGAAACTCAGATCCTTTTCGCCGGGATGCAAATGAAACCATTACCGGAGCAAAACATTGCCATTTCACATACCAGTCCAAAGAGCCTGCCAGCCCTTAGGCCTCCCAATATGGGACCTGTACCCTATTTAACATCCAGCCTATTGATCTGAGAATTTCCAACTTGATCACTTCACGTAAAGGTAAAGGTAGTCCCCTGTGCAAGCCCTGGGTCATGGGATGACATCATATCATGACGTTCACTAGGCAGAATGCATGGTCGCTTTAGCCTCCTTTAATCCCTGTTTCAGCCAGGATTCACCCAGGATCGAATGCATGTGTTTTGCCGAATGTGCGTTCAATCCTGGCTGAATCCTGGCTGAAACAGGGATTAAAGGAGGCTAAAGCGACCATGCGTTTTCGCCCTATGTTTATGGGGTGGTTTGCCATTGCCTTCCCCAGTCGTCTACATGACTGCTGTTTATATTCCCTGGGCAGAGAGGGAAGAAAGAAGCGCCCACATTCTGAAAAGCATGTATATCGCTATAAATTTCTAATACGTTTGGAAAGCAAGATTTCCCAGGGTTTCATTCTTAGGGACACAAGGGGGCTGACCATTTGATATAATTCCCAAGCCATATGGCACTTGTATACAGCCCAGGGTGATCCCACATTCTCACACAGCCAACGGGGAGAATGAGGAGTCTGTTTGGGCAGCAAAGGCCACAGTGGAATGGGAAGTACAAAATACCATGCAAACAGTAATCCTATTTTATGCTAGTTGCAGTGTTAATTTCTGTACTGAATTGTGGGTTGTTGCTATGGGACACCAAAGTGCATTGACCTGGCTTTGAAATTGTGATGGGCAAGAACAGTACACAACCTTTGCTACCAAGCAGCCAGAGTGCGGGAGGACTTACCCCATTACATACTTGATTGCCCACTTTACGTACAGTCTAGGACTAAATTTCTCACTGGGATATTATCTGGCGTAAATTTCCATTCTGAGAAGGAGAAAGTTTCAGACTCTGATGAGTCTGATGAGTCTGCTGAGTCTGCTTTCAGACTCTGATGAGTATATATCCCATAGAACATCAGTGTATACCCTGCCAGCAAGGAAAATAAGGGCCAAAGCTGATACTTCAAGAGCAGATTTCCAAAAATGATTTTATCTGTGGATTATGAACTTATTGTTATATTAATATTTATCGTCATATGGTTCAGTCAAGCCAGTAGGATTTTTCCAGGAGCATCCTGCCTGAGTGGTGGATTTGATTCTTTTCAAACCATGCTGGCTGCAATGGAAAATAAGCGGATAGGGGTGTCGCCAGTTTATCAAGCCACAAGAAAAAGAATGAGAGTATGCATGGAGTCTGGACATGGTGGTTGCAGGCTTTCTTAATTAGAAAATACCAAAGATTTATATTTCTGGTAGTTTCTTAGTTTTTATACCGGACCGAAAGGAAAAACACTGGACTGGACTGGCAACCCTAAAAGGGCAACCTGTTCCATGGACAGTGACTGTACATAACCCTAAACTTCAATTAAAGAAGCATCCACATGTATCTCTTACAAACTTATATCCAGTTCCAAACAAGACAGTGTTGAAACAGCCCAGGCACAGTTATAGAAACGCACCAATATTAGATACACAATTTGATGTCTTTCAGAGTTTGTGGCTTTCTCAAAAGGCTGAGAGGTGAATTTGAAACACATAACTCAAAACAGGACCAACCAGCATCCAGAAAAGAAGAGTCATATCTCTAGCTTTAAAAATGCTATGAAATGGCAGTGCTCTGCCCAGCTCTCATCTATGACTGCAGGGACCTTAGGTGCATAGTGCTTCATCTCAAACAATACACCAAGATCTCAGAACAATGTGATCATGCACAAATCTCTATGGAGGAGTACTGTCAAGATTCATGTGTTCACATTTCAGTAAAGACACAATAGAGAGTACATTTATTTACATGTGGAGGGAGATTGGCAGCTCCCAAGATTTATCTCAGATAAAGCACAGTGTGAACATAAGAAAGGCCCTGCTGGATCTGACCAAGGCCCATCAAGTCCAGCAGTCTGTTCACACAGTGGCCAACCAGGTGCCTCCAGGAAGCCCCCAAACAAGACGAATGCAGCAGCACCATCCTGCCTGTGTTCCACCGCACCCAAAACAATAGGCATGCTCCTCTGATACTAGAGAGAATAGGTATGCAGCATGACTAATATCCAGTCTAATAATAGCCATGACTACCCCTTTCCTCCATGAATATGTCCACTCCCCTCTTAAAGCCCTCCAAGCTGGCAGCCATCACCACATTTTGGGGTAGGGAGTTCCACAATTTAACTATGCGTTGTGTGAAAAAATACTTCCTTTTATCTGTTTTGAATCTCTCACCCTCCAGCTTTAGCAGATGACCCCGTGTTCTAGTATTATGGGAGAGGGAGAAAAACTTCTCCCTGTCCACTCTCTCCAAACCATGCATAATTTTATAGACCTCTATCATGTCTCCTCTTAGCCGCCTTCTTTCCAAGCTAAACAGCCCTAAGCGTCTTAACCGCTCCCCATAGGACAGTTGCTCTAGTCCCCTAATCATTTTGGTTGCTCTTTTCTGCACCTTCTCAATCTGTGTAATATCCTTTTTTAGGTGTGGTGACCAGAACTGTACACAGTATTCCAAGTGTGGTCTCACCATAGATTTGTACAAGGGCAGTATGATATCAGCAGTTTTATTCTCTAGTCCTCATCTAATTATGGCCAGCATGGAATTTGCCTTTTTTACAGCAGCTGCACACTGGGTTGACATCTTCATTGAGCTATCCACTACCACCCCAAGATCCCTTTCTTGGTCTGTCGCTGCCAGCACAGATCCCATCAGTGTATATGTGAAGTTGGGATTTTTTGCCCCAATATGCATCACTTTACACTTACTCACATTGAATTTCATTTGCCATTTTAATGCCCATTCTTCCAGTATGTAGAGATCCTTCTGGAGCTCTTGTCAGGTTCTTGGACTCCGTTGCCTCTCAGGAATCATCCACTTTACTCCAGACGTTAGCAGAGAGTTTAAAGTAGAATTTATTTGAAAGGAAGGGTACAGTAACCTATGAAACACAACGTTACAATGGCGCCAAATCATTTGGAGGGTATTCTTATAGTGTACACAAGCTAGCATGTTTACAAGTAACATCTTTGAAATGCAAAACATCAGAGGTTCCCCAATACCAAGAGAGAGAATTCACACCTTAAGATCAGAGCAGGATTACAATCAGGAAGTCACTTTGAAGTGGAGATCTCTCGAGCCTTTTGGCTGTTGCCTCTTCCTTCCCACGGGAAGGAGAGATGAAACGAAAGTCACCTCGCTATCCAGGGTCCGATTGCATGCCCTCGCTGACACTCCGCCTCCCCAAAGGCCCCCCCTCCAGATTTCCTGGTTTGTCCGGGTAATGGCGATGGAAATCCGCTACAAGGGTTGGAGCCTGTACGTGAACAGCGGACACCCACTCATCGTGACTGGAATTTAAATGTTTCCAACGCACAAGATATTCCAGTCGGCCCCTGCGCCTCCGAGAATCGAGCACCTTGGAGATTTCAAAGTGCCGTTCGCCCTGTACCATGATGGGAGTTGCCGCTTCGGGTTCGGGGTGCCATTCTGGTGCTTGTAGAAAGGGCTTTAGTAGACTCACGTGAAACACCGGGTGCACCCCTTGTAAGGATTTGGGTAGCTCCAGCTCTACCGTAACCTCATTGATAACTCTGGAGATAGAAAATGGGCCCACAAACCGTTGGCTCAATTTTTTACACGGGCGTAAAGACCTGAGGTTCTTAGTGGAAAGATACACCTTTTCTCCGACCCTCAATTCCCACTGAGGTGATCTGTGTTTGTCTGCTTGTAGTTTGTACCTGTCTTTAGCCTGTTCCAGGTTTTTTACAAGCCAGGGCCAAGTGTTCCTCACTGTGTGAGCCCATTTAGACACCTCGGGGGGATCGCCTTCTGGTGGGGTAGGTACAGCCCCTAATGGTCCAAAATCCATTCCATAAACTGCTTTGAATGGGCTCACCCCGGTTGCAGAGTGCACCGAGTTATTGTAGGCATATTCTGCCAGTGGCAGCAGATCAACCCAATTGTCTTGGTGATAATTAACAAAACAACGCAAATAACATTCCATCACCGCATTAACCCTTTCGGTCTGCCCATCCGTCTGGGGGTGATAGGCAGATGACAAACCCAACTGCACACCTACAATTCCTAAGAACGCTTTCCAGAACTTGGACACAAACACGGAGCCCCTGTCACTCAGGACCTTCCGTGGAAATCCGTGCAATTTGAATATGCAGTGCACAAACAAGCGAGCCAGTTTATGTGCAGATGGCATCCCTTCACACGGCACGAGATGAACTTGCTTAGAGAAAAGATCCGTGATTACCCACAGGACAGTCTTCCCCTGACTGGATGGGAGGTCTGTTATGAAATCCATCCCAATCACTTGCCAGGGTGCCTCGGGAGTTTCTAGGGGCTTTAATAATCCCGGGGGTTTTCCCATCAAACGTTTACTAGTTGCGCACACAGGGCAGGATTTGATAAATACTTCGATGTCTTGGCGCATCCCAGGCCACCAAAACTGTCTTCTTATTAGGTGTAAGGATTTAGCAAACCCAAAATGTCCCCCTATTGTTGAACTGTGGCTCCGTTCCAATATCTCCCGCCTCAGTTCCCTGGGCACGTAATGTTTGTTCTTACAGATACCGTTTTGGTCCGTCACCTGGGATGGGATAGATTCTTCCTCCCGCTCCCGTTGAAGAGCCTCCCCCCACCTTTTCTTGACTGCCTCCGGGAGGCTTTCTGGAACTGCCCAGAGGCGGGGAATGGCAACATCCGACCCCGGCAAGGAGATGGGTATCGGCCCTTCAGCCTGGTCCCTTCGCTCTATTTGGGAGTTTTCCCCCCCCTCCCCAGCGGTTGTGGTTGAAAGTTCTCCGGGGACTGCTGGGGATGAGGAGGTGGGAGCGACCACATCTCGAGGGAGACTCGAACTCGAGTCTTGTGCCGCCGCGCGGCTTTGTGCTCTGGTCAGAACTCCTGCACTATTCCCCTCTGGAGTCAAACCCAGGTGTTCCCGTGTGAAGAGAGAACCCACCGGCCGCTCAACCTGACACTCATATTGCGGCATGCGAGACAGTCCGTCTGCTAAGCAATTTTCTTTCCCAGGCATATGTTTGATGGTAAAGTTAAACTTAGAGAAAAAACTCGACCAACGTACTTGTTTGGCGGACAGCTTCCGCTGACCCAAAATCGATTCGAGATTCCGATGATCTGTACAAACCACAAAGGGCTCGGCCGCTCCCTCCAGGAACTGTCGCCAAACCATGAGCGCATGTTTAATTGCCATGGCTTCCTTTTCCCCAATCGGCCAGTTTAGTTCAGGACCAGAGAACTTCTTAGAAAAATATGCGCAGGGTCTAAGCCTCCCTTGATCATCCCTCTGAAGGAGTGCGCCTCCCATCGCCTTGTCCGAGGCATCTACCTGTAAAGTGAATGGCCTGGAGCAATCTGGGTGCACCAGAATGGGTTCAGAGGTAAAGCGCTCCTTAAGAGTTTCAAAAGCCGCCTGACACCTGGCGGTCCAAGGTACCTGGTATTGTGCAAAAGTGGCCCCTTGCCCCTTCCCTTTGGTTTTAAGCAAATCAGTAATAGGCAAAGCTATTTGAGCGAAATCCTGAATAAAATTTCTATAAAAGTTCGCAAACCCCAAAAACTGCTGAACCTGTTTGCGAGTTCTGGGAGGTTCCCATTCTAACACTGCCCGCACCTTCTCCGGATCCATGCTTAACCCTTGTGGCGAGACCACATAACCCAAAAACGACAATTGGTCCTGGTTGAATGCACATTTTGATAACTTAGCATACAAATGATTGTCCCTTAGACGACGCAACACCTCCCGCACCAATTCCCTGTGCTCTGCGGGATCCTTGGAGTAAATGAGCAAATCGTCTAAAAAGACTACCACACCTTTAAATAGGAGATCGTGTAGAATCTCATTAATTAATTGCATGAAGCACGAGGGCCCCCCAGACAGACCGAACGGCATGACTAAAAATTCAAACAACCCATAACAACAAGAAAAGGCTGTCTTAGCTTCATCCCCCTCCTTGATCCGGACCCGGTAGTAGGCTTCCGCCAGGTCAATTTTCGAGAAAATACAACCCTCCTGTAACACACTCAGGAGGTCTGGGATTAAGGGAAGGGGGTAGGCATTAGTTTCAGTAATCGCGTTAAGCCCCCTATAGTCTACACACAGTCTGAGATCAGATGTACCTTTCTTCTTCACAAAGAAGCAGGGAGAAGAAAATGCAGCTTTGGACGGTCGTATGAAGCCCCGCTCCAAGTTCTTGTCCAGAAATTCTCGCAGCACTGCTTTCTCTTGAGGACTCATGGCATAAACTCGGGCCTTGGACGGTTTAACGTCCTTAATCAGTTCGATGGCACAATCCGTAGTGCGATGAGGAGGCAATAAGTCACAGTCCGTCCCCTCAAATACATCTGCGAAATCACTATATTCTGGGGGCAACGTGGGTTCCTCCAAGGCAGCGGCGCTTCCCCCTTCGCCTCCGGGTAAATCATCCCGGCTGTGTTTTTCGCACTGCGGAGCTCCAAACACCACCCGCCTTTGTTCCCAGTCAATGCTCGGGTTATGTCCCGCCAACCAATTAACGCCGAGGACCACCGGGTAGGAAATCTTAGGCACTACCGTGAAGTGGATCTGTTCCCAGTGGTTTCCCACCCCCAGCCACATCTTGCGAGTGTGCAAATGAACCGGCCCCCCCCGCAGGTCACTCCCATCCATTTGATGGAAATGTAAGGGTTGATCCAGTTCTCGAGTCCCAATTTTCAGACGTTCTACCACCGCCTGATCAATTAGGGTCCGGGAGCACCCGGAGTCCACGATAGCCACAACGGCCACCGGTTCCCCCCCTTGGGGATTTCGTAATACAACAGGTATCAGCAATGTCTCTCCCTGGTCACTCACCCTACATGGAGCCGGTTTGGTTTCTTCCAAGGGTGCCCTCTGTGCCGGTTCCCTCACAGAAGGCCGTCCTCGTTTTTTGCCGGTGAGGGGCTTCGGAAGCTATCTCGGGTACCACGGTTGTGGAGATCCGATGAGGTTTCCGCTTGCAGGGCCGCCGCCCCCCGGCGACCGTTCGTCCCCTCCGCTCTCCTGTGCTCCAGGTTCCGAGGTGGTGTCGCCTCCCGCTCTTGTGTCGCCCTGTTGCTCGTCCCTTCTGACGGCGTGTTGGTACATCTTGCTGCAAAATGACCCATCTTCCCACACTGAAGGCAAGCTCCCTCCCTGAACCGACGTGCCCTGTCGAGACTGTAGACTCCTCGATGTCTTCCCTCTCGCCAGGGACCTGCTGCGCTGTCCCCTCTCGTGGGCGGGATAGGGATCGTCTTCGAAGGACGATCCTTGGAGAACTGGAGGGTAAGCTTGCGGTTCTCCACTAGAGCTGCCAAATTTACCCACTCTTCCACTGACTCTGGATCTCCCAAAGTCAAACAGCCATCCAGCACTTCCCACCGCAACCCTTCGCGGAAATGCTGGACCTTTGTGGCCTCACTCCACTCCCTTATCTTGCACGACAAAGATAAAAAGTCCTGTGCATACTCACTTACTGAGCGGGTTCCCTGCTTCAAACGACGCATGGCAATCTTTGCTTTTTCCCCCCGGTGGGGGTCTTCGAACCGGCGTCGTAGAGCGCACAAGAACTCATCCAGGGATGCCAAAACTCGGGGCATAGTTTCTGCCGCCGTCACTGCCCACTCCACTGCCTCCTTCTCCAGCAGGCTGATCACATACCTGACCCGAGCTTCTTCCGAGGCAAAGGTCTCCCCCTGGTCCTTCATAAAGCCGGAGATTTGGAGTAAAAAGTGAGACAACTGTGAGCTGGACCCGTCGAAAGATACCTTCAGGTCTCTGGCCGTAGGGCGTCTGGGCGTGGGAGCCTCCCCAACAACGAGCGGTCCTGTAGTCGGCCGTGAACCCGTTTGGGATTGTTGCACGGGCTGTCCAAGCCCCCTCACTGCCCCTAGAACGGCTGCCAGGTCTCGCTGCAAGGTATCTAGCTGAGTCTGCAGGTCCCGATTCTGCAGAACGAGCATCTGATTCTGTCCGCGTATCAGAGTGGCCGCTTCTGCAGTGAGGGTCGGGGTGTGAGCGAGCGTGGGGTCCTTCCACCCTTCCCCTTCTCCATACCAAGCGGCCAGCGGTCCCCGGTAGAAGTCGCCTCCTGGTTCTGACGCTGCTCTCTGCCGCTGCCCGGTCTCCGAGAATCGGGGGGTCCACGTCGGCCTCCCAGGGACATCGGTAGGCCCAGGTGGGCGCTGCTCCGGGGTCGCTGCTCCTTGACCAACCTCAATATCAGCGGGAGTCTGCCGAAGCTCCTCTCCCGCGTTGAGCGGGACCGAGGGTGGTGCCGACATCCTAATACTACTTCTAACCCGAAAACAAAAAAGGTTGGGATTGTAACGTACTGTCAGGTTCTTGGACTCCGTTGCCTCTCAGGAATCATCCACTTTACTCCAGACGTTAGCAGAGAGTTTAAAGTAGAATTTATTTGAAAGGAAGGGTACAGTAACCTATGAAACACAACGTTACAATGGCGCCAAATCATTTGGAGGGTATTCTTATAGTGTACACAAGCTAGCATGTTTACAAGTAACATCTTTGAAATGCAAAACATCAGAGGTTCCCCAATACCAAGAGAGAGAATTCACACCTTAAGATCAGAGCAGGATTACAATCAGGAAGTCACTTTGAAGTGGAGATCTCTCGAGCCTTTTGGCTGTTGCCTCTTCCTTCCCACGGGAAGGAGAGATGAAACGAAAGTCACCTCGCTATCCAGGGTCCGATTGCATGCCCTCGCTGACAGCTCTTCACAGTCCGATTTTGTTTTAACCACCCTAAATAATTTGGTGTCATCTGCAAACTTGGCTACTTCACTGTTCAACCCCAACTCCAGGTCATTGATGAACAGGTTGAAAAGCACCGTTCCCAACACAGATCCCTGAGGCACCCCACTGCTCAAAACCCCCCATTGTGAGAACTGATCATTTATTCCTACTCTCTGCTTCCTATTTTTCAGCCAGCTCTCAATCCATAAGAGGACTTGTCCTCTTATCCCATGACTGTGAAGTTTGCTTAGCAGTCTTTGGTGGGGGACTTTGTCAAAAGCTTTTTGGAAATCCAAATACACAATATCCACAGGCTCATTCCTGTCCACATGCTTATTGATGCTTTCAAAAAACTCTAATAGGTTAGTGAGACAGGACCTACCCTTACAGAAGTCATGTTGGGTTTTGCCCAGCAGACCTTGCCCTTCTATATGCTTGACAATTCTATCTTTAATAATGCTTTCCACCAATTTACCCCGAACAGACATTAAGCTAACTGGCCTGTAATTTCCTGGGTCCCCCCTGGAACCTTTTTTATAAATGGGTGTTACATTGGCCATTCTCCAGTCCTCTGGTACAGAGGCTGATCGAAGGGACATATTACATATCTTTGTTAGAAGTTCAGCAATTTCCCATTTGAGTTCTTGAAGAACTCTAGGATGAATACCGTCTGGTCCCTGTGACTTGTTAGTTTGCAGTTTGACTAGACGTTCTAGTACTTCCTGCCTTGTTACCACTATTTGCCTCAGTTCCTCATTTTCTCCTCTCCAAAATCTCTGTTCAGGAGAAGGAATCTGCCCTGTATCTTCAACAGTGAAGACAGATGAGAAGAATTCATTTAGTTTTTCACCAATTGCTTTATCCTCCCTTAGAGTTCCTTTACTCCCATTGTCATCCAATGGTCCAACCGCTTTCCTAGCTCGTTTCCTACTCCTAATATACTTAAAGAATTTCTTATTGATTGTTTTGATGTGTTTAGCAATATGCCCCTCAAAATCTATTTTTGCATCTCTTATTATCTGCTTGAATTTCCTTTGTGCAAGTTTGTGTTTGCTTCTGTTCGCCTCGTTTGGGCAAACCTTCCAGTCTCTGAAGGAAGACTTTTTTTCTCTAATTGCTTCCTTCACCTTACCCGTTAGCCCTGGTGGTGACCTCTTGGACTTATTACTACCTTTCCTGACCTGCGGTATACAAGCTAGCTGAGCCTCTAGTAATGTGGACTTGAGTAACCCCCAAGCCTTTTCAAGAGATTTAACCCTCCTAACTGTTCCTTTCAACTTCCTCTTTACCAGTTTTCTCATTTTAGAGAAGTTCCCTCTTTTAAAGTCAAAGGTAATTGTGTGAGATTTCCCAGTCACTTTCCCACTTACATATAAATTTGATGCCATTGTGGTCACTATTGCCAACTGGCTCAACTACATCCACATTAACATTCCATGACAATACTTGTAGCATATTAACGTTCAATCAACCCCATTTCTTAACCCTTTTTAAAATCTAACCCCCCTCCCACCCCCCATTACTTCTTTTAGTATCATTTTTATTTTTAATAGTTCAGCCATCGTCTGACTGAGAGTCCTCCTCAGTTGTTTTTGGTAACTTTGGCCCACCACTTGCTTCTGCCGCCTTATCTTCTTCAGGAAGATCCTTTTCAGAAAGATCTTTGGATGGATGACGTGTTGGTTTAAGGAGATCTCCTTCGTATCTTCTTTGAAATTGTTCAGCCTTGACAGTGTCTGTGATCTTGAATCTTTGAAGAGAAAAGATATACCTTGTGGAAATTCCCATCTGTGTTGAATCCCGTTGAATCTCAGCCATTCCACAGTCTCTGCAAAATCCTTTCTTTTCCCAAGTAGTCTTCCAGGAATCTCCTTCATTAGCCTCACCGGTGTACCTTCTATTGTGAGTGGATTTGAATATTCAAGATCAGATCCCGATGACTTCTGGAAAAAAGTTGAACTAGACAATCCCTTGGAACTTTATTTTTTGTTGCATAAGCAGAGTTGATTCTGCAAGCTGTTACGATCATTCCTTCCACGATTGCTTCATCTTTTTGGAGAAAATCAGCCAACAACACCTTTAAGAAATTTTTTAAATCTTTCCCTTCGGATTTTTCTTTGAGGCCGCGTACGCGAATGCAACTTTCCTTTATTTTAAATTCCAACTTCACTGAGTGGTCATCATGCTTTTCTTCTCTCTCTTGGCTTGCTTCCATTGACATTTCCAAAGTATCAACTCTTTTTCTGGTTTCTTTGTTATCCTTTGAGTGTTTCTGAAGTTTAGCCTCCAACTTGTCCTGTCGCACTGTCAAAGATGAAATGGAATCTTTCAGAGCAGAAATGGCGGCCGTATTTTGTCCAATAGCCACTGTATTTTGAGTCAGTTCTTGTTTTACTGATTCCACCTCCTGCTTTACTGATGCCACCTCCTGAAATGTTTTAGTCATCAGTTCATGTAAAGAGTTCAGGGTGACTTCAGGTTTTGGTTTAGGTGTCATCTTTACAGCCACAGATATCCCTGTCTGGACTGGTGAAGTGGCTAAAGGAACGGTTATATTAGATGCAGAGGCTCTTCTCTGGGATAGTAAAGTTTGCTGAATCTGGAGCTGCTTAGTATCTTTAAGGAGTCATTTAGGATGTTTTTCTGTATCTTTTTTGTCTTTGTCTCCCATTCCAAAAAGCCTAGATTGGCTGCAGTTTGTAATCCAGAGGGGGGGGTGGCACTTGTTGTTTAAATCATCAGTTTAAAAATCACATAAAGAGCTGGAAATCAAACTTAGTTCGTAGTCCAGACCCAAGAGAGCACTTTAGCACATCAATTTCTTCAGTCTGCTGTCATTTGCCAGCTTTTCTTCACCACGGATCTTATTTGAGCTCTTTAAAATGGTTGGCTAAGCTGGCAAGACTGAATTTTAATTGCACCACAGCTGGCAAAAAGGCAAGTTTCAGTTTGGAGCTGTTAGTGAGTTTTAGATAAAGTCCAGAGTGCTTTCCCTTTATAGACAAATACGCTGTCAGACACCTCAGTCATGTAAATTTTTAATAATAGATGAAATGTAAAAAAAAACTTGCTGTGTGAAGATCAGGGTCTCCCCGCCACTCTTCCCGGCTGCCTAAGACGATAATGGCGCCCGATCCTTGGCTCACCCGTCCGAGCGATCGTTGCCGCTTTTGCAGCAACGGCCGCTCCTAGGACGGGGAGCTCAAGGGAGCTCAAGGGATGCCGCTTGCCAGGTGGTGGGGGGGCGGTTTCCCTGCCCCCCAGCAGCTTCAAGCCGGCGCGCGATCAGTTGCGCGGCCACGGCGATTCCCCCCCAATCCGGAAGTCCTGGAAACCACGTGGATTAAGTGACTACGAAACGATTCCACCACCAAAGGGAGGGTGGAAGGTGCGATCATGAATCAATAAAACGTCTCAATAAACGTTTCAAACAGTGAGTGCGTTAGCCCTTATGGTTTCCATTATCTGTGCTTTAAAAGAGACTTTTCACAAAACAGGAAAGTGGACATAATGGTTATGAACTCGGATTATTGCTAGCTTTGTCTTTTCTTTCTGAGAACACATCATTGTAGGTTGCACCAAGGACTGTACACCTTGATTGTTGCCTGATTTTACAATCTCCCCCCCCCCCCCATGCTAAGCATCGGTCCTGGTGGACAGTTTTAAACACAAGCCACTGGGTAGAGGAACAGTTTGCAATTCAGTGTAGCCATGTCACATGTTGTACTAACAGACACACCCCTCAGTCGATAGCTTTCAGAGTAAATGTTCTCATGGCTACTAAACAAAGGGGAATTTAGCTACGAATTTCACGATAGATGGAAGTCACACAGAGTGTTGCAGTAAAGCAAAGAAGAATGCTAAGTAGAAGCTGGTACAGTGACATTTACCTGAGATAGGACAGAAAGGAAATCCCATTAAGAAGGCGAACAGAGGAAAGTAGCAGAACAAAGCACCAAACTGTGAATGCTTTTTGGCTTAGCTTGAACAGCATCTCAGAAAACTAACACACAGCTTGCAAGGACTATTTTTTTTTTATCCCATCACCTTTCCAGGGTAAATACATTTTCATTTAATAACTCCCCATCTCATTGCCACTTATCTGAAAAAGTGGTTAGATCTGTAATGTTTGTGGGGGGGGGGGCGGTTTTGCCATCAAGTCATAGCTGACTTATGGCAACCCCGTAGGGTTTTCAAGGCAAGAGACGTTGGGAGGTGGTTTGCCATTGCCTGCCTCAACATCACAACCCTGTTATTCCTTGGAGGTCTCCCATCCAAACACTAGCCAGGGTCAGGGTTGAGAGTGTGTGACTGGCCCAAGGTCACCCAGCAAGCTTCCATGGCGAGAGTGGGGATTTGAACTTGGGTTTCCAAGGTCCTAGTGTGACACCTTGACCACTACACCACGCTGGCTCGCATCTGTAACATGCACTCACTAAAATGTTAGCAAGACTGCCCAAGATTGCAGGGCCCAACTTGAACAGCTAACTGGACTTCAGAGGGCACTTAAGAATTAATCGACCATGAGGGAATCACAGGAACAGTTTGCACTAAACGCAATTTTATAAGACACACTTGAGTAAACGTGATCAGATCTTATGTGCTACCTACTCCCAATCCCCTAGTCTAGCAAGAAAGGTGTGTGTGTGAATTCTGTTGCTCATGACCCCCACTGAACTGAAGAGATAAATCTGGTTCAGATGGAGAATGCCCTTCATTCAGGGCCACTATCATGCAGCTGCAGCTCATAATCCTGGTGCTGGCCCGAGTTAGGTATAATGAACCAGTTATGCCCTTGTATAGCCATGTAATTTGTGCTCACCTTAAAAGGTAAAGGCCCCCTGTGCAAGCACCGGGTCATTCCTGACCCATGGGGTGACGTCACATTTTACTAGGCAGACTATGTTTTCGGGGTGGTTTGCCAGTGCCTTCCCCAGTCATCTTCCCTTTACCCCCAGCAAACTGGGTACTCATTTGACCAACCTCAGAAGGATGGAAGGCTGAGTCAACCTCGACCCGGCTACCTGAAACCGACTTCCGTCAGGATCGAACTCAGGTCATGAGCAGAGCTTGGACTGCAGTACTGCAGCTTCCCACTCTGTGCCATGGGGCTCCTCTTGGGGACTCGGGGAAGTAAAAAGTTGTCTCCAGATGACCACGCACATCCTCATTATGCCATCATTGTCCTATGCCAGCAACAGGAATAGACTTTAATTTGTTCTTGCTTTCTACAGCTGTTGGCTTAATGTGGAGAGAATGAGAGCCATTAAAATACCCTCCATAGCATGACCCTGTTTAACAGAGAGCAATGCTGTGTTGACTCAGCATGTAACTAGCTCCTCAATGAGTCTTAAACAAAAACAAAGAATGAGGAAACACTTGTGAGGTTTTTTTCCCCATAATGCTGTCCTGTATTAATATTGTTGCCAACTGTGGGTTTGGAAATACCTGGACATTGGAGAGTGGAGACAGGAAGGGTGGGGTTAGCAGACCAGCAGGATGGGGTTTAGGGAGGAGAGGGAACTCAGTAAGGTATGATGCCCTACAGTCCCCTTTCCAAAGCAGCCATTTTCTCCAGGCGTTGTTAGATAAATATATAATAAATAAACAAGAGAAAGTTTTATACAATCTAAAGAGAAACCAGAGTATAATAATAAATAATATATATATTGTATAAATAACTATATAAATAATTATATATATCATAGCTGTTATATGTTTATTATATACATTATCTTATATAAAATAGTAAATACACAAGCAATCTATGTAGTCTGGAGATCAGCTATAATTAGGGTTGCCAACCTCCAGGTACTAGCTGGAGATCTCCTGCTATTACAACCAGGGCCGGATTTAGGTTTGATGAGGCCCTAAACTATTGAAGGTAATGGGGCCCTTTATATGTCCAGCTGTCCTTTGTCAACAACAATATTTACGCAGGCTAGCAGGCGGGGCCCATTACTTACATCATAGGAGCCTACACAACACAAAACACTGTCGCTGTATGTAGGTTTTATTGTATTTGTTTTTTACCTTATATTTTGGAAATGTACATCCATTTTTTTTCCTTTAAATATTTTTGGGGGCCCCAAGAAAGGGGGCCCTAAGCTATAGCTTGTTTCGCTTATACGTAAATCCGGCACTGATTACAACTGATCTCCAGCCGATAGAGGTCAGTTCAACTGGAAAAAATGGCTGCTTTGGCAATTAGACTCTATGGCATTGAAGTCCCTCCTTCCCCAAACCCTGCCATCCTCAGGCTCCGCCCCAAAAACCTCCTGCCGGTTGTGAAGAGGGACCTGGCAAACCTAGCTGTAATTCCAGGAAATCTCCAGCCCCCACCCAGAGGCTGGCAACCCTATGTATTAAACAGGATAGCAATGTGGAGATAGAGAAGGGGTAGACAACTTTGGGGGCCGAGGCCAAAAAAATGCAGCATTTACTTGTGAAGATGTTGGTGTGCTAGCGAACAAAGCCGAGGAGAGGGAGACAAGGGTTACACTTGGCCAGAAACATTGCACGAGACCTGTCAGTCTGTCTGTCTGTCTGTCTCTCTCTCTCATATATGGGAATAAGAGACTAAAACAAAACTGCTTTAGATGTGTCAGCATGAAACATCAGCAAGTTTGCTTTTTGATGCATACACTTAAAAATGTGATTGCAGTGGATAAAAATAAAACCTATATAACATCTGGTCCTAAAAGATGCTCTGTGAGCAGGGGCCTAGTGGGGCAAATACATCCGTTTAAACCTCTTCTATCCCACCTTTCTTCCCACCCCCTAAAATAAGACCTGGGCTAGTATAAAATACATATTCTTTCAGATGCAAATCTAATGCATCGGTCCTACCACATTCCTTGCAATAAGTCCCATATAAAGGTCCTAGAACTTCCTTCCAACAAATCATAAGGCGATTGCAAGCAAGTATTCTGAGATTTACTGTTTGCTATGACTGCAAATTCTCATTCCTTCATGATTACCCTTCTATGGCTAGCGTCTCCCCTGGGTCCGCTGTATTCACACCTCCCCTGGTTTAAAAGTGATCAGATTTGTCATCACCTGTAAGGAAATACATATGACTTCTAATTAACTATTATTATTATTTATATAACATCATCACAGCCCAGGGAGTGTTAGTCACCAAGTAAGTAAAAATCCCGCCCCAGCCTCCAAAGGCTTCCACCTCTCCCTTTTCATCTCTTTGGGGATTATCTAACTTCTTTCTCTAACTTTAAGCAGTGCAGTGTGCATCGGGTGAAACTCTGAAGCCTCAACAGTGCAGCCACATTTTTATTACAAAAGGGCTGAATCTTATACCCCTGGCTTGAAAAGAACACATCTAATCCTAAATCATATCCTTTCTATCTTAAGATAGGATGCCTTTCATACCAGGCGACTCTTGTATTAAATACATCAAAGAAATGTAAGCCTCAAGCACACAATCATTTTTCTTTTAATATCAGTTATTAAACACAAATCTTGTAGCTAAGCTGTCAGACTCTCTGAACGGCAGCCAAGGGACTACAGCTTAGTCAACGCTGGGGTTATCTGTCTCACCTTCGTGAGGAAAAATGAGACACTGATGCCATGCAGCGGGCTAACGTCATACCTAAAACAGTCCAATGTCAAACTAGTTTAGTACATTTTTTAGAATAATCAAACCAATGAAGAAGAATATATTTAAGCTGTAATCTGGTCAACAAAGAAATAGTTGCATTTCTTTGCTATCCTTGTCACACCAGTACAATCCTTTCTGCTTTATCCCATTTTGCTGCATATAATATTGTGAGGCTTTCCCTTCCTTCTGATTCCTAACATGAATAACACTGATGCAGATTACGCATTTCAATAAGGGTGCTCTGCTGATAGAGTAAGACAAGTTCTTTTTGCTCATCTAATTAAAATTCCAGGGTTTGAATAACTTATCACGCCTAGAGACAGAGATAAATGGATGACTAGATGGAAAGATCCATATACCACAAGCGTGGAATAACATTCTGCACTAGCAGACAAGAGAAGGTGGAATTAATAACTGTGCTTTGAACGATAACCATTCTAAAATGCCAGTAAAGCTATGCCTCTATACCCAAGTACTCTCTTTTGTTGTGCATCTGTGACTGAGGAGAGAAAAGTTAATATTAAAATCTACTCAAGGAGACAATTTAAAAGTTTGTTCAAAAAAGTCTTTGGAATGTTATGTAGATCTTCTTTATACAGCCAGCCAAAGTTATTGTAGTTTTCAGAATGGGGAAGCAGATGTGTCCTCCAAGCTCATGTCGCCCCACTCTAATATCAAGGGCTACCTTCCCCAGTCAAACATTAGCAAAACCATGGGAGATTCTTTGGGTGCACCAGAGAGAAGGTAAGCATCCTTTCTGATTTTGTTTGAAATGTGACCCTCCCTCCAAAATTACACATTACACACAGATATTCAATTCACAGAACTAGTTAAATATGAAATGTGGAATTTCAAAATATTTTTATTCAGTCAGAAATTTCATCAGGGACAATGCAAACTCCAGTTGTACTTCATACACAGCAGCAGCCTCTTAAAAACAAGGTCTCAAATGGATGAGAGAACATGTAAAATGCAAACTACAGGTTTGCCAAGCCTTAACTTGCCTCAGGGCCATTCAGGAAAAACACAACTTCCACCTTAGGGTTGCCAGGTGTCTCTTCACCACTGGCGGGAGGTTTTGGGGTGGAGCTTGAGGAGGGCGGGGTTTGGCGAGGGGAGGGACTTCAATGCCTTAGAGTTCAATTGCCAAAGCGGCCATTTTCTCCAGGTGAACGGATCGGCTGGAAATCAGTTGTAATAGCAGGAGATCTGCAGCTAGTACCTGGAGGTTATACCAAAAAATCAGCATGAGGGCTCTGCTTTTAAACATAAGATTATATTCACCAATTGCCAGTTGTAAGTTTCCCTTATTTAAGTAACACTATATACATTGAAATCAAAATAAACATTTAAACAAGATAATACAAAGTGTTCAGTCACACCATTCAATTTCAGAA
Organism: Euleptes europaea; assembly: GCF_029931775.1. NCBI lineage: Eukaryota > Metazoa > Chordata > Lepidosauria > Squamata > Sphaerodactylidae > Euleptes > Euleptes europaea. Next base: position 83,438,183 of record NC_079317.1, read on the forward strand.
TCAGTTACTCAAGTGTAAGCTGTAAAAGAGTCCGTTACTCAAGTGTAAGCTGCTAGAGAGTCCAAATTCAAAAACAAACCCAGGTATAAATCATGCTGTGGCTGTCTTCTTGCAGCCAAAAGTCAAACCAAGGTGTAAATCATGCTTCCTGCAGCCAAAAGTCAGGGATTCTGTATGGCTTGTGTGCATCAAAGTTCAAAACAAAAAGTCATACCGGAGTTCTCCCGGTCAAGAACACCACAAAATAGAACAACGTAAAGTCCAACTCAACAACACCCTAGGTTGGTGCTCGTTTCGTGTGCTTCATCAGTAAGTTGGCTTTCCTTTTGGATATTTATCTGAATTCTTTGTGGGAAATTGCCCACGTTGTGTTATTCAGGTATGAAACCTCTGTAAAGAAATATTTTGTAAACACTTTGTATTATCTTGTTTAAATGTTTATTTTTATTTCAATGTATATAGTGTTACTTAAATAAGGGAAACTTGCAACTGGCAATTGGTGAATATAATCTTATGTTTAAAAGCAGAGCCCCCGTGCTGATTTTTTGGTATAACTGTGGTTAATACAGCATAGATCCATTGATTACATTAAGTACCTGGAGGTTGGCAACCCTATTCCACCTGGTTTCATTATTTAGAAACGGAGTCCCTGAATTGTTATTATTTATCTATTTAGAAAATGTATATAGAGGGTAAATGACATGTCCTTTTAAAATACACACTTCTCCTTTGAAAAATAAGAAACCACCGTTTCAAATTGTCAAACTACGTGGAGGCTGAGGGGACAAGCTGAGGTTGCACAAGCTTGCACATGAGATTGCACAATGTTGTCTCCATCTTCAAGAAGGGGAAAAAGCGCAGTCCGGGTAACTACTGACCCATCAGCTTGATGTCTATATCTGGAAACATTTTAGAACAGGCTTCCTCGAGAGGTGGTAGGCTCTCCTTCTATGGAGATTGTTAAGCAGAGGCTAGATGGCCATCTGACAGTTATACAACATTCATCTGGGTATGAAAATCAGTTCATAAAAGGGTGTTCCTGCACTCCATGGTTGGCAGTTAGTTTTTCTGCTGTATTGTTTAACAGATTGCAGATTTAAACCAATTGAAATGCATTGTCTTGACCACACCTGTCTGATAGATTGTGAACTTATTTTTAGTTTACATCACCAGTGAAGTCTAAAAAGACTAGAAGCATATCAAGCAGGAGCATAACCTTTTTGTTGTTCCTTCATAAATGTATCTCAGCAAACATTTTTTTTCACTCAAACAAACCTCCCAGTTTCCATATTTGACTGCGCTGATTCTTATTTCACAGTATAAACACTCCCTGTCTAATGGATATGTGTACTGAAGCATTCAGAGAATTAATGCAGTTTCTGACTTCAGGTGTGCCTTTTTATCATCTCTGCCATACTGACACACACACACACACACACACATTAGTAGGAAATGTCACATACTTCTATTTATTTATTCATTTATTCAGTTTATATTCCACCCCTCCTGACAATGCCAGGCTCAGGGCGGCTAACAACATAATCCAACAGTTAAAACAGCAATTTACAGTTAAAATTCTCTACCTCTATTAAAATTCTCATTGCACCCTTCATCATAAATAATGGGGGGCTGACCAAAGGGAGGGGAATAAAGAAAGCAGAACAATCTCAATTTGAAAAGATAAGAGTCAAAATAGGTACATCTAAACATAATGAACTAAAGATGAAGGGGGAGGAGGAAAGGGGGGGAGGCTAGCCAAAATGGATTATTGAAAGATCTACCAGAACCTACAAGGGCTTAAGAAGGCACCTCTTTTTTCCTTGTATCCTATTCCTCACATTATTTATTCTTTCCCACCTTCTGGCAACCCCCATATCCTCTCATTTCCCTGTTTCCTTCTCTCTTTTCCACCAGCCAACAAGCCTACCTTTTATCTGCCCCCATCTTCAGCTATATATTATTTATTTACTTCATTTATACCCCATCTTTCTCCCCAGTGAGGACTCAAAGCAGTTTACATCATTCCCCTCTCCTCCATTTTATCCTATGAGGCAAGTTAGGCTGAGAATGCGTAACTGGCCCAAGGTCACAGAGCTTCCAAAGCAGAGCAGTGATTCAAACATGGGTTTCCCAGATCCTTGTCTGACTCTCTAACCACTACTCCACACTGACTATTTTGGGGTGTCTGCTGTTGAACAGTAGCAAACAGCCAGTCCTGGGTGCTAGTAATGTGATAGCAAGTCATCCAGTGGTTGCTGACAGGCCTGGCCCCAACGAGTCCTCCCTTAAAAGCCAAAAACAGCCCTGGAAAGAGCTCCACCCCTCCCCTGCCTTTTACTGACAGAAACCAAGGCTTGAAGGCTAACAATACTGTTGTGGTTACTTAACAAAGGCCACTATGGGTGTTCATTTCTTAAAGCTACAGGTCTGTTTTTAGTATTTTGGGGGGTTAACCCCTCCCCAATTATTATTTTTTAAGATTTCAGATTTTTCTGCAAACCTAGGGCTTTTTCAGGTTTGTACCAAGATCTGTGTTAGCTGTTCCTGGCTCCAGTCTCTGGATTTAAATATCCATAAATTTGGCCATGTTGAGTGTTAGCAATATTGATTGCTCCATGTTGTGTGAAACTCAGAAAAGATTGTCAGGCCTCACTGTTATGCCTCCTTCCAGATGCCTCTGTCAAGGACTATTTATGTAACAATTGCATTCCTTTCCAGCCTTTGATGCCCGTGGGAGTCTAACCCCGTAGCCGGGGTTGCCGTGCCAACCGATACTATCTGCTATGACCTGTGTGCCCACTAGCCCTCCTTATAGTCTGCTGTATATTCGTGCCCCCCCCGTTCCTGCCTTTACTTCTGCAAGCTCTGATACCTGTATGTTTTCCAATAAACTCAATTTTCCTTGGATTACCTGTCTGTGGAGATTGCTTTAGGAAGTACTACGGGACAAGTGCCTACAAAGACACAGAACTGGCAGTAGCAGTGCAGAAGAGTTTAATTTTTGAACAGCACCAGTTTTCTATTGAAACTGTCCATTTTGTGCCTGGTTGCACTTTTAAAAAAGTATCCTGCTAACTGATATTTAGGATTGCCACCTCTTCAAGTGATCCCTAATCCAGAAATTGTCTGTGTCACTGTCAATATTGCATCTACTGCACTTCCTGGCCCAGACATCTTTTAAGAACATAAGAAAAACCCTGCTGGATCAGACCAAGGCCCATCAAGTCCAGCAGTCTGCTCACACAGTGGCCAACCAGGTGCCTCTAGGAAGCCCCCAAACAAGACGACTGCAGCAGCACCATCCTGCCTGTCTTCCACAGCACCTAAGATAATAGGCATGCTCCTCTGATCCTGGAGAGAATAGGTATGCATCATGACTAGTATGCATTTTAACTAGTAGCCATAAATACCCCTTTCCTCCATGAACATGTCTACTCCCCTCTTGAAGCCTTCCAAGTTGGCAGCCATCACCACATTTTGGGTCAGGGAGTTCCACAATTTAACTATGGGGAATTTTTCACGGAGATTTGCTGCACTTTCAAATCTGATCTGTGTCGGTGCAAATTTTTGGTTATTCATTGTAGGTCCGCATTTTCCCAGAATGAGCAATAAAAGCTGCGTTATAACTGAGGCAACTGAAACCACTTTAAAACCGTCCTTTCCTGTTGGCGAGTGTTTTTTGGTTCAGAGGCCCATGAACAATTGTTTGCTTCAGTTCCACTGCCCCTGCCCATTACGTCTACTTTCTCCTCCCCCAAGAACAGTGATTGGCTGGGGGAGTTTCGCGCTCAGACAAGAATACCGCCCCTTTTGCTGCCTGCCTGCCTGCCTAGAGTCCTGGCACTTCTCTCCCTCCATCCCGGAGGCTCGCAGGCGGCACGCCTTCCCTGCCCCTCACCCGGGATGGGCCTTGGAGCTGGGCCCACACCTCCAAGCCCAGGGGGACATCGGACAGACAGCTCCAGGGGGAAACCGGCGGAGCCTTGCCATGTGCACCTCGTGCGCTGGGGGGGGGGGGGTGGCAGCTCGGTCTAGGGCAGCTGGACCCGTGGGGGGGATGTTCAAGGGAAGGGGCTGTTGGCCCCTCTATCCCAGTGGGGAGGGGGGATTTTTGAGAATTCGGATGGGAAAAATGTGCATCCTGTGAGCGGAAAACCCAAGACAAAACTCCCTCCTATCACTCTTCTGAAGAGGGGCAGCCAGTCTGCTTTGATCTCCCTCCTCTCTCTCGATGCACTGGGGCCAAATCAGGGCCGGCGCGCAAGCCAGGGGCCTTCTTTCCTCTTCCCCCCCCGCCATGCACACTGGCTGGATCGGGGCCGGCGTGCAAGCCAGGAGCTCTCCTCTCTCTCACGATGCACTGGGGCTGGATCATGGCCAGAGCGCAAGCCAGGGGCCTTCTTTCGTCTCCCCCCTGCCATGCACACTGGCTGGATTGGGGCTGGCGAGCAAGCCAGGAGCCCTCCTCTCTCTCACAATGCACTGGGGCCGGATCATGGCCGGCGCGCAAGCCAGGGGCCTTCTTTCCTCTCCCCCCCCCCACCATGCACACTGGCTGGATCGGGGCCGGCGAGCAAGCCGGGAGCCCTCCTCTCTCTCATGATGCACTGGCTTTAATGCAAGAGGTTTACAGTGGCCATTTATGCATGGGAGGTTTTTCCTTGGATTTGCTGCTCTCTAGATGCACCCTTTTCCCATCCAAATTCTCAAAACTCAACAATCAGCCCCCAAGAAGAGTTTTGAGAATTAGGATTGGGAAAATGTGCATCTAGAGAGAGCGGCAAATCCAAGGCACACCTTGGATCCAAGGCACACCTCTTGGCACATGGATGCAATTCCTGCCCCCCCCCAATCCTGTCTTTCATTAAAGTTCAATGGGTTCCACACCTATAGAAAATAGAGGGAAGCTTTGAGGAAAGAGCTGCCTTGCCCCCCCCCCCCAATTTGGAATCTGACTGTTCCAAAAGCAGAACAGAGCGAGGGTGGAAGAAAAATGGAGGAGACCAGAGGGACTGGTGGTTGTTTTTTGCACTGGGGCTGGTGAACCGCACGAGGTAATCTGCTGGGCGGAGTTGGGGCGGAGTTGGGGGCAGGCATAAACAATGAGCTTGTTGGAAGGGGAGGCCTCCTGCAAAAGGGACAGACCAAACCGTTGTCAAATACAGCATGCTTTGTTCCCATGAAAAACCAAAACTACAGATAATTGACAAGGATAAATCGCCGCCATGAAAAAAATTTAAATCGGGTTTTTTATTGGTCCGTGGCAAAAGAGAAGCAAAATCTACCATGAAAAATGCCCCTATGTGTTGTGTGAAAAAATACTTCCTTTTATCTGTTTTGAATCTCTCACTCTCCAGCTTCAGCAGATGACCCCGCGTTCTAGTATTATGAGAGAGGGAGAAAAGCTTCTCCCTGTCCACTCTCTCCAAACCATGCATAATTTTATAGACCTCTATCATGTCTCCCCTTAGCTGCCTTCTTACCAAGCTAAACAGCCCTGCATCTCCCCTCTGCATCTCCCCTCCAGTTTGCCCTATGGTAGATAAAGGGGAAAGGGTGTGTGGACAAATGGAACAGTGCTCTGCTAAATTAGTGCTAAATGTATATTGCCTAGCTTAATTTTTTTGTCCTACTAAATTACAAATGCTGTTCCAGTCATGCACGTGCTGTTATAAATGAAACAGAATTTGCACAAGAATAAACTGAGACTTCACAATTGAAAATATATTTTTCCCCTCTCTTTTTTATCTTGTATGCTTTATGGTAAACTAGGGTTCAGCATGCATAACCATTCTGTGAATAGTCCCATTGATTTCATTTTGATTTCTATGAATCCCCGCTGAAATGCTCTTTGAATAATTTGAACTCGGTTTCATGCCAGACCTAAATTATGCTGGCAACATCCGGCAGGCTGCACAACAAGAGCCAGCTCACACTGCCCAGGTGCTTGAAGGATGATTGCTTTTGTATTAACTCTGTGCAAACCAAGGTGTCCTAAACACCAAGAGTGATCTTCTGCAGTATTTTGTCTGTGTATTTTGTCATTTTTCTCCTTCTCACTGCAATCTGTTCAGCCCAAGACATCAGTATCAAAACTCTGCATTTTACACAGATACGAAGATTCATAGGAAATTGTTAAAATGATGGTTTTCCATGCAGCCACTATAGAGCCAAGTTCATTTTACAAATGAAACTGGAGACCAGTATTTGGATAAATATGAGTTTAAAATCACACATTTAGCTGTCCATGCATTCAATGTAACATGAGAATTACTCCACACGTTTAAAAGAAAGTCAAGTGTACTCTATTCAGGGATTGCACTTGTGTTCAGTGTAACATTGGATTTCGAGGGACAGACCATCAATTGCTGATCTAATTTCTCCAAGGCTGGGGACAGAGGGTGGCACTAGGGGAGAGGACCTCAACCCAGTGCCCCCTAGTGTGTGAGGTGCCTCCCCAATGTTTTTCAACATCTATAGGCGCCCTGTCACCCAGCTTGTTCAGAGCTTCTGGCTGGGATGTCATCAGTATGCAGATGACACCCAGCTCTTCCTGTTGATGGACGGTTGGCACTGCCCCAGATGTTTTGGTCAAGTGCCTGGGGCTTGTGGTGGGATGGTTAAAACAGAGCCATCTGAAATTAAATCTATCAAAGATGGAGATTCTGCAGCTGGGCCTAAGGGGATTGACTCTATAAAGCAGGGATGGGGAACCTCAGGCCCGGGGGCTGTATGCGGCCCCCGAGGACATTTTTTGTGGCCCTCGGGAGCTCTGGGGCCCTGCTGCAGAGGCGGGGTGCAGGGCGGCCCTCCCTGAGGGTGTTCCTGGGTCCGCGGCTTACAGGGGCGCTGCGGCGCCCTTTGGACCTCCTCTCGCCGACTGTCGGCTGTTGGTCAGTGAGAGGAGAGGGGAGGGATGTGCAGGAACGCCGCAGCACATTGTAAGCCCCTCTCGCTGCCTGTCAGTTGTTGAGCAGCGAGAGGGAGGGGGGGAAGAGGCCGGCAACTCCCTCTTTTTCTTTCTCCCCCTCCATTTCTTTCTCCCTTTCTCTCTCTTTCTCCCTCCCTCTTCCTCTTTTTTCCTTCCTCCCTTGCCAATTGACTGTGGGCTGTGCCCCCCCTGGTGCCTCGTTTGCTTGGGCCCACCGCTGGCTGCCCTCCCGCCTGGAGAGGGGAGCAGGGGCACCCTGCAGGCCTTCTCTGTGTGGCCTCCCCTGGGGTTGCCAACCTCCAGGTGGTGGCTGGAGACCTGGCAACCCTAGCCTCTCTCCCCCCCCCCACAGGGAGATTTACACCTGGTATGGCCCCTGAATGATGTTATAAACATACAAATGGCCCTTGGCAGGAAAAAGGTTCCCCACCCCTGCTATAAAGGAACCCACAACCCTCAGTTTGCAAGACCTGAGCAAGGCTGTTTTGTAGGACATTGATTCATAGGGTCGCCATGAGTCAGAAGCGACTTGACGGCACTTAACACACACACAGTGAATGCCAGTGTTTTCTTAACCAGTTACTTGAACAAATGATGGAAACAAAATAGAATTGTATTAACCTTTCCCAAATTAAATTGGTTCATGTTTATTATTTATAACAGGGAAGAAGTAATGATGGTTTTGATGGTTGGCTCAAAAGATAACAGTGCCAAAAAGTTCAGAACCCAAGGCTGAAATTCAATAGTTATGTTATGCCAATAATGCATTATGCACTGTTGGAGAAAAAAACCCTTTATCCAAATATATATAGGGGCAGTTTGGCCCTTTAACTTACCGGAAAAATTAGTGGTGGGATGCTACTCTAGATGAGCACTGGTGGCCAAGAGTAAGCCAGGCTGAGCTTCAGCAATACTAGCAAATGCTGCAGGGGCTGCTCAGCTCAGTTTTCTCCCAGTCTTTTTAAACTTCTCAATCCACCCCTGAATATTTCGTGTGTGTAAATGTATTCCGTAATTTGTAATCAGCACAAGTTTGAAGAAAAGCAGTCATTTCTCTCTTCTGATTCAGTGTGTTCACCTCTGAAGGCTCTGCAACTCAATAAGTGCTGAATATTCCAAAGAACTGATATGTTATAATGAGACTCATTTTATAGGTTACATAGATTATGAAAGCTGTGATCATGCAAACTACTCCTCTATTAGACTTTTGACCTTACATTTCATTGGATGTAATGGCGTCTCGTTGTGATTACTGTTTGAGAAGAAAGTTTTTAAAAATATGTTTGGGAACAAATCAATGTTGAGAGCTTTCTGTTTCTCATTTGTTATGAAATGCACGACTTCTGTGTCCATTATGGAAGTAATATCTCATTTTTATGTCAATTAGAGGAAACAAGCAGAAATGAAAATGCAATTGAGTCTTCAGTGAGATGAAAACTTTAATTGGCTTCAAAGCCAATTAAGGTGTGAGGAAAAGGCATTTTTCAGATATTTTCCATTTCTGAGGCTAGCATCTTAGGGTCAGTTAGGACATAATTACCTGCTATCATTCATGAGAAAGCCCTAAAGCAAAAAGCACCAATATCTCTGTCCAGATGTCCATTTGGGGAATATTGGTCTAAAGCTAATTTATATTTTCTGATATTCACATGCTTCTGAGATATGTAACCATCCTGTTTTGTCTATCAGGGTTTTACTAGTGAAGAGACATGAAGTTCTAGACCTATTGGCGAAACTGAAAACCATTAAGTCTTCAGATACTGATGTCATACACCCAAGAGTACTTATGAAACTGAAATGTGAAATTGTTGATTAGTATATGTAATTCCTCTAGGGCTGTTGATTCGGTTCGTCCCAAACCAAAAAACAGCCGAATTTCCCCTGATTCAGCGGTTTTTAGTTCGGATGGAACCGAACTCAAAAAAGGCGGGAAAACGGGGAGCCGAATTAAGCGAGTTTGGGGTGTTCAGTGCAGCAGCATAACCGTCAGTTAGTAAGCAGCATTCTCCCACGGCCAATCGGTGGCCAAGCTGGATCTTCTTCTGGCCAATCAGTCGCGATTGAGGGCATGAGCCCAGCTGCTGCGCGGCCCGGGGAGAGAAAGAGAGAGTATCTGTTTGTGTGTGAGAGAGATCCCCCTTGGGGGGGCGTGTGCACATTCGAGCCATTCCGTGGCTGCAGAGGGCACATTTTTGGGGGTAGAGCCCCCAAACTTTCAGCATAACTTCAGAGGACCCTTCTTGCAAGAACCCCCACGTTTTGTAAAGATTGGATCAGGGGGGCGAAATATGGGCCCCGGAAGGGGTCCCCCCCTTAATATGCATTTTTATTCCATTTACAGCACATATTCACACCATTCCGTGGCTGCAGGGGGCGCATTTTTGGGGGTAGAGCCCCCAAACTTTCAGCATAGCTTCAGAGGACCCTTCTTGAAAGAACCCCCAAGTTTTGTGAAGATTGGGTAAGGGGGGCTGAGATATGGGCCCCAAAAGGGGTCCCCCTCCCTAATGTGCATCTCTGACAATGGGCGTTTGCAATTAGCAGAGCTTGCCGCCCACACCCAAAGCTCCCAGCCCCGACAAACAGCTGAGCTGCGGGGAGCAAGGGCGGGGCAGGTGCGAAGAAGATGGAACAGAAGACATCCACAGTAAGACCCGTTTTGGGGCTTTTCTCTATAATTTTTCTCCTGTGTGTATGGGGGGGAGCAGAGTCTGTGTGTGTGTGGGGAGGGAGCAGTTTCTGTGGGTGTGGGGGGGGAAGCCAAAGGGGGCTTTCGCCCGTTCTGCCTGGGGTGTGTGTGCCCCCTCGAGTCTCTCTCTCCCTGGTTTGAGGGGGGGCTTAAGTTGTGTGTCCTCAGGTTTTCCCTCATTCATAAGATCGGTTAGGTCTATTTTCATGCTTTCTCAAAACTGGTTTTCAAATTGTAACTTAAAGAATGCATTTGCCTGGTCCCGAGTCTGATGCAAAAGGGGAAATTCCACCCCCTCCTGCTCCTTTAGCATGCCTCTGTCCCTTTCCATGGTTTGCAAACTCCCAGGTGTCACCTGTTGCTTTGCATGGTTGCAAACCTGTTGCTTTGCATGGTTTGCATGGTTGCAAACCTGTTGCTTTGCATGGTTTGCAAACTTCTTTGCACCTGCCCCGCCCTTGCTCCCCACAGCTCAGCTGTTTGTCGGGACTGGGAGCTTCGGGAGTGGGCGGCAAGCTCTGCTAATTGCAAACCCCCATTGTCAGAGATGCACATTAAGGAGGGGGGACCCCTTTCGGGGCCCATATCTCAGCCCCCCCAACCCAATCTTTACAAAACTTGGGGGTTCTTGCAAGAAGGGTTCCCTCAAGCTACGCTGAAGGTTTCGGACCTCTACCCCCAAAAATGCCCCCCCAGAGCCGCGTAAAGGCGCGATTGTGCTTTTAATGGCTTTATTCGGCCGAATTTTTTCCCGAACTTCGGATCTCATGCTGAATTGCACGGACCCGAAGTGGGGGAGTTCGGACTTCGGCATTTCCCGAATAAAAATGGGTCAAATTTTGCCGAATCTGAATTTTACTGAAATCTTTTTTTTCAACAGCCCTAAATTCGTCACTAACATCAGCCAGCCACTGTATCATAAACTAGAGTCTAGCAAATGTTACACCAACTTTTAATAAGGGGACCAGAGAGGAACCAGGAAATTACAGGCCAGTTAAACTAATGTCTGTCCCAGACAAATTAGTAGAATTTGTAATCAAAGATAAACTTATTAGGCACATCGACGAAGATAAACTTATTAGGCACATCGAGGAACAAAGCCTGCTGAAGGAAAACCAGCATGGCTTCTGCAAAGAGAGGTCTTGCCTCACTAACCGTTTGGAGTTCTTTGAGAAAGTGACCAAACATGTACATAACAGTGACGCAGTAGACATATATACTTGGACTTTCAAAAGGCTATTGACAAAGTACCTTACCAAAGTCTCCTGAGTAAGCTTAGCAATCATGGGATAAGAGGATGTATCCTCTTACGAGCTAAAAACAGGAAGCAGAAAGTTGGAATAAATGGACAGTTTTCACAGTGGAGAGAAGTAAGCAGTGGGGCATAGTTATTTTATTTTATTGAGTCATTTTATTGAGAATAAACTGAGAAACTGAAGCAGTGGGTTCCAACAAGCATCAGTAATGGAACCGGTGCTATTTAATTTGTTCATAAATGATCTGGAACTAGGGTTGCCAACCTCCAGGTGGTGGCTGGAGATCTCCTGCTATTACAACTGATCTCCAGCCGATCGAGATCAGTTCACCTAGAGAAAATGGCCGCTTTGGCCATTGGACTCTATGGCATTGAAGTCCCTTCCCAAACCCTTCTCAGGCTCCGCCCCAAAAACCTCCCGCCAGTAGCAAAGAGGGACCTGGCAACCCTATCTGGAACTGAGGGTGAGTTTGCAGATACACAATCATTCAGGAAAGTAAAAACCAAGGTTGCCGGTGAAGAGTTCCAGGAGGATCTCCACAAGTTTTGTGAGCGGGGAACAATGTGGCAAATGAAGTTCAGGGTATTTAAGTTTAAAGTGATGCACACTGGAACAAATAACTCCATCTTTCATGCCAGTAAGGGTTGAACTTACTAAAACTGAAAGGGAAAGAGGCATTGAGGTTGCAGTGTATTATTCAATGAAAATGTCAACCCAGTGTGTTCACCACTTGTGAAAAAGGCAAAAAAATTATGCCGGGGATTATTAGGAAGGGGATGGAAAATAAAACAGCCATTATTATAATGCCCCTGAATATATCTGTGGTGTGGCCTCATTTGGAATACTGTGTGCAGGGCAGTTCTTGCCATCGTATCTCTAAATGAACATTGCAGAGCTGGAAAAAAAGTACAGAAGAGGGCAACCGAGGTGATTAAGGGGTTACAGCACCTTTCCCATGAGGAAAGGCTGATTAGTCTGGGACTTTTCAGTTTAGAAGAGACAGCTAAGGGGAGATGTGATAGAGGCTTATAAAATTATGCATGGGTTAGAGAGAGTGGAAAGAAACAACTTTTTCGCCCTCTCTCAAATAACTAGAAGTCAAGGGCATCCAATAAAAGTTATGGGCAGTGGGACGGACAGGAGTAAATACTTCTTTACACAACAAGTGATTAAAATGTGGAATTTGCTGCCAGACGATGTAGTGATGGCCACAGGAATAGATGGCTTTAAAGGAGGATTAGTCAGATTCATGGAGGATAGGTCTATCAGTGACTACTAACATGGTGACTAAAGGGAACTTCCATATTCAGAGGTAGGAACTCTGTATACCAGTGCCAAGCAAAGGACAAGGCCTCTATACCCTGCAGTTGGCCTTCCAGAGTAACTATGCCATCAGAGGAAAGCCTTGGTCTCTATGCTCTGTTGTTGGTCCTTCTGAGTAACTGAGTGGCCATTGTGAGAGATAGGATGTGGGACGAGATGAACCATTGGTCTGATTCAGCAGAGCTCTTATGTTATTATGTTCACTGGATTTTTTTTTTTAAATATCTGCTTGGCTCTCTGTTGTGTTCCTCTGTTGTGGTATCCTGACAGCACTAGGCTACCGTGATACACCAGGCAAGGTGTACAGGACTGGAGCAAATGTGCAGGGATGGAACACTATTATATAGCCAGAGATGAAAGGGGTCTCCTGGCATCCACCTTGCATGCCAAGCTACAGAGCAAACTGGGCAAGTTCAGGCTTGTTTACCTGATTCCACTTGGGAGGACATCTGGTGTAAAATGGAAACAAAAAGACAAAAGACAGACTTCTTCACCATTTGTTTAGCTCTCTCCTGCAAAAGATAAGGCACACCTCCGTAATCTCATCAGAGACTGAACTAGCCAAGCCTTCTGACTCATCCTGGCATATAGTTTCCCATTTCTATAGCCAATGCTCAGGGGTACTTAACCCAAAATGACATTAAAATGGAGGATAGATCCATTAACAGCCATTAGCCATGAAAGTCGAAGGAAACCTCCAGGTGTCATCTAAGTAAGTGTGCTTCAGGTACCTAGTACCAGGTATGCTCAATCACCAACCAGTTTAATTTACAAATTGTCTGCAAATTGCATTCAGGAAAGCTGAACATTAGGAAACTATTTGTATTCAAACAGTTCATACATGATCAACTTTGCACACACAAAAAGCTGACTGAACATTCTCTTACTGCTTCATTGCTCATGTGATAATGTCCCTTCCCTGACTGCTGCTCGCAGCCTTTTAAGTACATCTTCTTGACTGCACAGATGCAATCCTGACCACACTGATGCTAGAAGGAGGGGAAAGTGCCCATGAGCAGTGATGAAATGCTAGGCTACTTTAATGTCCAACCCATGACCCTGGGGAATTTAAACACCTGCACAGGCACAAAAGGTACCACATGCTGCAACCTGTAAGTTACAGATTCAGCTGATTTACCAAGGCAAGAAATATTAATGACATTGTCGCATATGATGCAACTTATGCGGGGAGCCTGTACAAGTGGCTACCTGGACAGAGGCCAGGCTGAATGCTGCAAACAGTACAGGCACATAACTGACTGACACAGCATCTGATTCAAACTTTGAACAAAAAAATAAAGAAAAACTGGAGAGGGCTCATGTGTAAACTGTTGGATCTGGGAGACCCAAGTTTGAATCCCCACTCTGCCATGGAAACTTGCTAGGTAGGGTTGCCAGGTCCCTCTTCACCACGGTCAGGAGGTTTTTGGGGCAGAGCCTGAAGAGGGCAGGGTTTGGGGAGGGCAGGGACTTCAATGCCATGGAGTCCAATTGCCACCGCGTCCATTTTCTCCAGGTGAACTGATCTCTATCGGCTGGGGATCAGTTGTAATAGCACGAGATCTCCAGCTAGTACTTGGAGGTTGACAACCCTATTGCTAGGTGACCTTGGGTAAGTCAAACACTCTCAGCCTAAACTACCTCACAGAGTTGTTTTGAAGATAAAATGGAGGACAGGAGAACAAAGTAAGCCACTTTGGGAGAGAAAGGCGGGGTATAAATTAAGTAAATATTAATAATAAACAAACATTACGGCACAGAAAAAGGGAATTAACCTACAAAGAGAATCTGGAAAGGCCCATTCAGTTGTTATGAAAGGCCCATTCAATTTATTTTCTTATTCTGAAGGCCAAGAGAAGCAGAAAGTCAAACCCTTCAAGGGCAGAGGATTTTAATGGTAAACAATGGATGATATAAGAGAGTGTAGAACAAGAGGGCAATCTGTTCGTAATGCTTCCCTTGGTCACAAACTCCACGTGGCTTCCTATTTTATAGGTTTCTTGCTCACTGAGCTCAAGAAAATGAGATACCACCGATCTCACCATAATAATTAAAAATTAATAGCCAAATATTAGTCCACTGCCATGTAAATCAAATCAGTGAAAGTATCTAAGCACTTTGTACAAACAATTGGGCCTGGGGGGATTTTGTTAAATAATGGATTCTTGACTGGTAAGCCTGTCAGAAATGTTCAGTATTCAACAGTGTCTTTTCTATAACTAAACACATTTACGATTATCCTCATGTGTAATCAAGCTAGTGAACAATTTTTTTTAAGTGTGAGGCAGTATGATATTTTTCAACCCACATTCAATCTTTAAAGACTTAAGCCAGTTTGGAAGATCATTGGAATTAAGTAGAAAGTGTGCTACATTCTATGACTTGATATGTATGGATTTTAAGCAGAAGGCACTGCTGAGACAAACAGCAGACATCTGGAAGATGAACAATGCCATGCTTTTCAAATGGCAACCTTGGATCCATCAGAATCCCTACAGCCTTTTGCATCTGCTGGATAGTCAAAGGAAATGAATCCAATGATACACATAACAGCAAAAAGGTGGGGGGGGGAGCAAGTTGTAATGACCAACACTTTTATTTTCTTTCTGGTGCCATTTCTTCATAGCCCTCTGCCCTCCTCCCTCTGTCTTTGTTGTCTTTTTGGTTCTTCATCTGCCAGTGTTTCTGTCTCTGTCACTGCCACAAGGGCATGGAATTGATTCCTGAGTTACAATGGAACTGAGTGTCTTCTCGCTCAACACCCTTGGGGTCATGTTGTAGCACTCAGAAGAGGCTCATTAGAGCAGTCATCCACTCTGTGACATAATTCTTGCCTGGCCGCCTAGGATATCCTATCACAAGGATCAGTTTAGCAGGAGGGACCTGAGGTCTAAGACATGACAAGAAGGAGAAGGAGACGAAGACGAAGAAGAAGAGGAGGAGGAGGACCTCTTAAGGAAGAATCAAACTGGCTTACAATCACCTTCCCTTCCCCTCCCCACAAGAGACACCTTGTGAGGTAGGTGGGACTGAGAGAGCTCTAAGAGCTGTGACTTGCCCAAGGTCACCCAGCTGGCTTCATGTGGGGAGTGGAGAAACCAACCCGGTTCACCAGATTAGCATCTGCCGCTCATGTGGAGAAGTGGGGAATCAAACCTGGTTCTCCAGATCAGAGTCCCCCACTCCAAACCACCATTCTTATCCTCTATACCACACAGGCTCCACATTCAAGGTAACAAGATAATGGCCCACATTCAAGGTAACAAGAAAAGTTGTGTAACCAAATACTAAAACACTCCTCTGTCCATGCCTGACTTTTACGGCCTCAACATCTCTTGAAACCAATTTCTGTTCAAGTCCTCTGCCTGGTTCAGTGTTGGTACTGATCTTATTCTGGCCTTTCAGGATCTTCTAGACTACCTTCCAAGTCCTCAGTATAGTGGACATCTCCCAGTGCTGATCCGTCCTCATTTGTCAGCCCTTATCTCTTTTTCTTTGATTGGTCTCCGACTGCCCTTGGGTGGGAAACAAGATACTTGGCTTTTTACACTTTTTTATGGATCCACCCCAAAAACCTCCCACCGGTGGCAAAGAGGGACCTGGCTATACTCACAAGCAGCAGCTCTCCAAAGTTTCATGCAGACAGGGAGGTTTAAACAGCACTGCTGGGGGTGGGGGTGTATCAGAGGGGCCTATGTGCTTTCCCTAAGGTTGAAGGGCAGAGCCCAGCAGGTAAAAGAGCACAGAACTATATCATATACTGATACCTGACCCTGAGCACGAGAAATCTTGCCTGACACCAAGCTCTGGGTTTCAAGTTTTCCTGAGGCAGTGATTGTCCATGCAAATATCATGGATGAATAGAATAATTGTAATAAAAATGAATGTTTTGCCCAGAATTCTGTTTCTTTAAATGCATGAAAATTATTTTGGTCAGGGGTGTCAAACATAAGGCCCGAGGGCTGGATCCGCCCCCTTAAGAGCTCTTAAACGGCCAGCCAAGACAGCCACCCCCTACATTCTCAGTCTGGGTTGGCGAGGCATGGCCTGGCTCGACCAAGTGAAATTTATGTCACATCCGGCCCTCGTAACGATTGAGTTCAACACCCCTGATTTAGGTCATTTTAACATACCTTTCCATGCAAAAAATCTCAATTCAAGCTACAAAATGATGGGAAACATATTGTTTAGGTCACTCAAACACACTTACAGTGAAATCTAAGGAGAATTATACCCTTCTACATCCACGAGGTCAATGGACTTAGAACTGTGTGAGTTTCCTTAGGATGGGGACTGTTCATGAAGAAAATAATATTATAACACTAACTGCCCTGAAACTGAATACCACCACCACCACCACCTGGCAACTGTGCTCACTCTGTGCTGATGCCCACCAGTCCCAGTGGAATGTTGCTCAAATCCCAAACAATATGATTCATTTAACTTGTGGGATATCATTTTCTGAAACTCCCAGCTCACCACTGAACAAACAGCACAGGAATTTCTTTTCTGACAAGCCCCAGATTTTTAAAATGCATGAAGAAGAATTGGTTTTTATATGCCGACTTTCTCTACCACTTAAGGGAGATTCAAACCAGCTTACAATCACCTTCTCTTCCCCTCCCCACAACAGACATCCTGTGAGGTAGGTGGGGCTGAGAGAGCTCTAACAGAGCTGTAACTTGCCCAAGGTCACCCAGCTGGCTTCGTGTGTAGGAGTGGGGAACAAATCCAGTTCACCAGAATAGCCTCCGCTGCTCGTGTGGAGGAGTGGGGAATCAAACCCAGTTCTCCAGATTGGATTCCACCGCTCCAAATACCGCTCTTAACCACTACACCACACTGGCTACATAGATAGTAGGCAAGCGATCGTACAGTCATTTTGCAAACCTGTCTCATTTGCAACATCTAATCAATAAACAGTTTTGTAAGAAACCTTTAATTTCATAGAGAACATTTTTTTTAAAAATGCTATTATATATTTTTTAAAACCTGTAAGAAGAGATAGCCAATTTACACTACAATAGCTAATCCTCATTATTCTGCTCTGAACACTTCTTGGAATACAAACATGTTTCATCAGTCTTGTGGGCTGCACTGGCTGCCATTAGGAGCAGGAATGAGACACTGCATTAAAAACAGAAAGAAAGAAGCATGCTTATTCTCCCATAAAATGCTCAGCAGGTTCACCAGATCAGAATGATGTAACAGCGACTATGAAGTCCCAGTGGAACTGATTAAATTGGATGTTTGCACAGTGCCTCAGTGCTCAATAGCTTGCCATGGCAGTTTTATTTCACCTCTCCAGGATGTTGTACAAATACAGGAAGCCATTTTCAGACTCCAGCATGACCAAAGAATATATATATCCTTCCCATAACAGACTCCCCACCACCTAGGAACAGGTGCATTCAAGCACAGTTTATCAGGTATATCAGCCGCCTGACAGATTAATGGATTTTTTAGCATCAGAGAAGGGAGGTCTGCCAGTATCAATGAGCTCAGGTCTCCATTAGCAAGTACAGTAGTAAGGATTCAGTCAAATGATGCACTGAGGCTGCCAAGTGTTTTTGTGATATTTTTCCTTCTTCTGGGCTACGGCAAACAAAAGGAACATCTCAAGATCCTATTATGCAGATGGTGCAAAATGCTTAGAGAAATACTGTAGGATAAGAGCACTTTTTAGGCATTTATGCTGTGCCAACATAAGATGTTCTCGAATCGTTTAAAAATAGGAAGGCAGAGGTAACCTCTCCATACTCACCAGAAAATTCATATATAGAAGAAGAAGAAGAAGAAGAGTTGGTTTTTATATGCCGACTTTCTCTACCACTTAAGGAAGAATCAAACTAGCTTACAATCACCACTTCCTCTCCCCACAACAGACACTCTGTGATGTAGGTGGGACTGAGAGAGCTCTAACAGAGCTGTAACTTGCGCAAGGTCACCCAGCTGGCTTCATGTGGAGGAGTGGGGAAACCAACCCGGTTCACCAGATTAGCCTCCGCAGTTCATGCGGAGGAGTGGGAATTCAAACCCAGTTGTCCAGATTAGAGTCCACCGCTCCAAACCACCACTCTTAACCTCTACACCACGCTGGCTCTCATACTCTCTTACTATTGAATAGTAAGCCCAGATAATTTTTAGGTGCCCAATCATGTGAAGATTAAGTAATGTGCTCTGTGTGGATTTGACAGTGAAGACTGTTTGAAAACTACAGTTGCTTCAGTAACAACGTTCTTAATGGGTGCAGGCTGCCAAGAACACACCCTCCTAATTTTAAAAGAACTACATTGTCCACTCATTCATTCCTGGGCAAAGTGCTGGTTCTTACCTTTAAAGTTCCAAATAAGCTGGGGCCAGGGTATTTGAAGGAAAGCCTCCTCCCATACAAACCTTTCTATCTCTTAAAGTCTGGTTCAGAGGTCCTTCTCTGTATGCCCTTTGAAGGTGAGATGGGTTGTGACCAGATACAAGACCTTTTCTGTGGTGGACCTTGACTTTGGCATTCTCTCCCCACCATGGTTGGTAAAAACTTTGTTATCCCAGTTATGAGAGCAGGTCCCCTCTGTCCCTAGTTGCTGTTGCATCTTATTCTCTGACTTGTGGTTTTATTGTTAGGATTTTCACTCCTTAGCTCTCTGCATTTATGATTTCAGACTGTGTTTATTATCTTCTGCTATTTAGTTTAAACATAAGATGACATGTGGAAAGCTAAAAGGTCCTCCCTTGGCCAGGGTGTAGGCACAAATGGGGTTGGCAACTCTCAAGAACCAGGGAAGAAGAACCAGCCACAGGATATTTCGAATGAAAGGATGTCCACACCTTGACCTATCTGCACATTTAGGACTCTGGCCAGCTGCCTGTTTGAGCCAACCTTATCGAAGAAAACAAACAGAGAGACCCCAGAGATGGAAAGTTAAGGCTTTCATTGCTTCCCTGAGGTAACAGTTCTAATGGTTTGTGCGGCATATGCAAAGAATTCAGATTCACGGTGCAATCTTAAGCAGTTATATCCTTCTGAGCCAACTGATTTCAATTGACTTAAAAGGGTATAAACCAGGGGTGCTGAACTCATTTGTTACGAGGGCCGGATATGACATAAATGACACTTGGTCAGGCCAGGCCAAGTGTACCATAAAACATAATGCTCTACACATGTGAAACAGGCCCTAACTATACAGCACAGGTTCAGCTGACTGGTGAATTTGTGAGCTATCACTAACATAGACCAACAGTTTTGTTAGTTTATTCCAATCACATAATTAAATGATTAATTCGTAATAAAAAGCTGAGCTCCACCCGCCTGTCCTTTTCAACTAACATATATAACAAATATTTCTGAATACAAAATAAAACTGATTTTAATTTTAGATTCATTAAACAGGAATATTCATGCAAACATGAAGGTGTCCAAAATTTAAACTCTTTTACTTCTCTGATAATGGTGTCTTGTATGAAACAAAGCCCTTATCCTAAGGGTTCATTAATGCACATTAATTAATATTGTGAATGCTCTTTTGGAAAGGTTATGGTGTCTGAAAATGTAATTGCATTGGAGTTATTAGTGGTATTACAATTTACTTGAACATGCAACAGATGGCATGTGGCTACAGTCCCTATTCACACTTATTTCAAAGTAAAGCCAATAGAATTCAGTGGAAGTTTCTTTGGGGTAAATATATTTAGGACTGCACTAAGTCCCAAAAAGCATCATGGTTTCCTGTAGTGCACACATTTATGCCTTTCATCCCACTGTCACTTCTGGTTAAACAGATTTTACAAGTTTCTAAAGAACTATAGGAACCTGCGAAACCTGTTTGACTAGAAACAAGAGTGAGCATACCACAGGATAAATGTGAATACCACAGGTAATGCCTATTCCATGTCAACTTCAGGAGAGCCAGTGTGGTGTAGTGGTTAAAAGCGGTGGACTCTGATCTGGAGATCTGGGTTTGAGTCCCCACTCCTCTACATAAGCGGCAGACTCTAATCTGGTGAACCGGGTTTCCCCATTCTTACACATGAAGCCAGCTGGGTAACCTTGGGCTAGTCACAGTTCTCTCAGAACTCTCTCAGTCCCACCTACCTCACAAAGTGTCTGTTGTGGGGAGAGGAAGGGAAGGCGATTGTAAGCCACTTTAAGACTCCTTAAAGGCAGAGAAAAGAGACTGGAGGAAGGCAAATGTTATTTCAGTCTTCAAAAAAAGGGAAGAGGGATGACCCAGGAAACTTCATGCCAATCAGTTTGACCTCTGTCCTGGGGAAGATACTGGAGCAGATTTTAAAGGGGTTAATCTGCGAGCATTTGAAGGACAACTTGGTGATCCAGGGAAGCCAGCACAATTTGTCCCCAACAGGTCCTGCCAGACCAACCTTGTTTCCTTCTTTGATCAAGTGACAAGCTTACTGGAATGTGGGAACACCATCGAGTTTGTTTACCTAGATTTCAGCAAAGCTTTTGACAGGGTCCCACAAGTTGAAGTAAATGAATGGTTTTCATCAAACCACTATCAAAGATGTTAGGGGGGAAATTCTAATGTACAGCAGAAGCTTTGAGATGGAGAAGTGAGCTGTGACTCATGGAAGCTCAGACCCTGCCAGAAATCTTGTTCGTCTTTAAAGTGCTACTGGACTGTTGCTCTTTTCTACTTTGAGATGGAAGTCACTGTAAAAATGCAGCTAGCAGAAAATGCCCACCTCTGGTTCTTCTCTTTATATATCCATATATCTAGCTTTTGTTGGTTAACCACATTTTAAATTCTAAATCAGAGTCTAAATTGAACTCATCTTTAAAATTTCATTTCCCCTTTAACTAGCATGTTTAGCCTAATTAAAATTCACATTCACACTTTGGAAGAAATTATCTGAAGCCTATAGTCTAATTAATACCAGGCTCTTAAAATGAGAGCGGCATGAAAAATGTAAACATAGACAATGTGGCACAATTTCCTAGTTTTCTCATGCCACTATTTGCATATTACAGCTCTGGCTAACAGTCCCAATATGATATGGGGGGGGGGGTCTTACTCTAATTTCTTTAAACACTAGCACTGCTCATGATATGCCTCAATGCATTCAAAAGACTATAGAAAAGCTCAGTGACAATGAGATTTCCTTCAAATCCATTACAAGTGAGCCTCTGTGGGAGCTGCCTGTTATAATTCATCTCCTGCAAATACAAATAACAAGCACCAGCTTTTCATAAGATGTTGTAGCTTTTCCATATTAGCCTTGAATCCTTTGTTTTCTAGGAGAAAGGGGCTTTTGAAACCTTGTTGCTTCCTTCAGAAAGAGGAGGTTGGTTTATGAAATTCTTTTGTTTCATCTTGATTTCAGAAAAGTAATGACTGGTACACAGATGGCTCAAAACAGTCTAGTAGAGAATAACATGTACTATTCTATTAGTACACATACATTCATATGTGTGTATTCATGTAAGCAATCCAAAGTATATCTACTTAGAAGTCTCCTGTTATTCAATGGGGCTTGCTCCTGGGAAAGTTTCCTTAGGGTTGGAGCCTATATGTACGTACATCCAATTACTGCAACCTTTCCACCTCAAAAAGTGGTGGAAGAATCATATAAAGGCAGTGCAACGTCATCTGTCCACATTACACATTACATTATTTACTTTATTTATTTCATTTATACCCCGCCTTTCTCCTCAATGAGGATCCAAAGGGGCTTACATTGTTCTCCTGTCCCTCATTTTATCTTCACAACAACCTTCTGAGATAAGTTAGGCTGAGAGTGTGTGACTGGGTCAAGGTCACCCAGCAAGCCTCGTGGCAACTGGAAGGGCTAACGCACTCACTGTTTGAAATGTTTGTTGAGACGTTTTATTGATTCATGATCGCACCTTCCCCCCTCCCTTTGGTGGTGGAACCGTTTCATTGTTGCTTAATCCACGTGGTTTCCAGAAATGCTTATAAGGCGATCTTTTTCCTTTCTCCGTTTCCCAGACGGCTTCCCCCAAGGTGCAGATAGCTTTAAGATGCTGTTTATTTTCCCGCCCCTCTGCCGTCCACACCCACTGTGAAGCCAATGTCCCCACCCCTTTCCCTACGGTGGCCATTTTCTGAGCCTTTTAAAAAAAATGCACTTGGAGTAATGTTGGATCGTTCCTCTTCTTTTTAAAAAAGGGATCAGGATGTCAAGGATGGTGTTTGAAGCCTGCAAAGAAGCGACCCATTCTCCAGCCAATCTCTTTTGTTTCTGTTGTTACGGAGGAGGCTGTACTTGTTGCTTTTGTTCTGGCCGCAGTAGAATGATTGTTTCAGTTTCTTCTATCCCCCTCCCACCCTCCCCCCATTTTCCTCCCGGTGCAATATTTCCAAGGTAAGATGGGAATGATTTCCTGCTTTGAGCAGTCTTTTGACCCTTTGAGTGTAGCTTTTTCAAAAATAAATCCTCAGGCACCCGACTGTGCCTAAAGTGAACTAAAAAAAAAGTTGCAGAGAAATTTGGAGAGCAGCTATGCAAGCTCTCTGAGCAGGGAAGACTGTGGGACTGCAGTTTTCAAACGAAGGTGGCAGCAACGGGAGAGAGTTCCTTGCTTGGTCTTGCAGTCTCCCTCCTATACAAGTTCTGCCCGGCTTCTCACGCTGCTTGTCCCAATTTGTATGTGCTTGTGGACATTTTTATAGGGACAGCAGGGGGTCTGAGTGGAGCTGCAGGCTGCCGGGGTGAAGTTTGAAAAAAATTAAAAAGGGGGGAAGGGGAGCTTGTTGCACACCCATGACATCATGAATTATGCGATGCTCCCCCGGGGGAAAGTGCAGACAGGCAGTTGTAAATACAGCGATGAATTTATCCAAGGTGCGTGGGGGAAATCTGACTGCGCAGCCAAGCCACATAGTTCGACCACGCTAATAATTTGGAGTAAATTAATGGTGCAGTAAGCCTGGGGGATGCAAGTAGGGATGCAAACCTGGGTCTCCCAAATCCTAGTCCAACATTTTAACCAGTACACCACTCAAGCTCTCATGTACAAGGGATTACTACACCCACTAAATACACAATATGTCCAGATATGAAACTGCACAAGCTAACCATTGCAACATTTTCAGACATAGCTTCCAGCAGTGAAGGTGGCAGCTAACTGGACATGTGGAGCACAACAATTTGGGGGAGGGGATTACTAAATATTATGAGGTGTCAGAGCAAGCATTGCCCATTTGGCACAACAATTGCTTTGCCCCTATAGCAGAGCCTGGTAGGCTGCATGGATGAACAGTCATAAAAAGGGGGATCAACACAGTCCCTGTGAAAATTTTGCTGAACAGCATGCTAGTCACTCACAAAACTAACAGTATACAGAAATAAGGAGATGCATGGGTCAGTCTTGAGCCCCATGGTGCAGAGAGGTAAGCTGCAGTACTGCAGTCAAAAGCTCTGCTCACGACCTGAGTTCGATCCCGACGGAAGTTGGTTTCAGGTAGCCGGCTCAAGGTTGACTCAGCCTTCCCTCCTTCCAAGGTCGGTAAAATGAGTCCCCAGCTTGCTGGGGGTAAAGGGAAGATGACTGGGGAAGGCACTAGCAAACCACCCCGTAAACAAAGTCTGCCTAGTAAACGTCAGGATGTGACGTCACCCCATGGGTCAGGAATGACCCAGTGCTTGCACAGGGGACCTTTACCTTTACTTTTACATGGGTCAATCTGCTGAAGCCTCCTCAGATGAAGAGGAGGTGGAAGGAGTCAGCCTCAGAATGGAGGAACAGTTGAGAACAGAGGAACAACCACAGGCAGAAGTTGTTTCACCATGTACACAGCCCTCCGGCTCAGGAACCACAGCCCTGCCTGAAACCCAGCAACAGTCAGCTTCACCTCTAGGGTTGCCAAAGCCTTTAGAACAGGAGTGTCAAACATAAGGCCCGGGGGCCGGATCAGGCCCCCTGAGAGCTCTTATCCGGCCCACGAGCCTACCTCCCTGTCCTGATCTGGGCTGGTAAGCCTGCTGCAGGCTCACCACCTATGGTAGCCACCCTCCTGCTCCCGAGATGTCAATTATCAAAGGCTGTTAAATAAAACAAAAATACTATACGAGTATTATTGTTTTAAGCATGTTTGTATTTTAAGTAAAAAATAATATTATTAATTGGCTTTGCATGTGTATTCTATAAAGTTTGTATCTCCACTACCTGGCATTACGTTTTATGGTACTCATGGCCTGGGCTGACCAAGTGACATTTATGTCATATCCGGCCCTTGTAACAAATGAGTTCGACACCCCTGATTTAGAGCCTACACATTCAGAGGCATTCCTCACTACCAGGAGTGGAACTCCCCTGCCCCACAGGAAGAAAAGATGGAGGAAGCACCTGACTCCATGATGTGCCACACAGTGCCAGATAGGGTTGCCAGGTCCCTCTTCACCACCGGCGGGAGGTTTTGGGGACAGAGCCTGAGGAGGGCAGGGTTTGGGGAGTGGAGGGACTTTAATGCCAGAGAGTCCAATTGCCAAAGCAGCCATTTTCTCCAAGGAACTGATCTCTATTGGCTGGAGATCAGTTGTAATAGCAGGAGATCTCCAGCTAGTACCTGGAGATTGGCAACCCTAGTGCCAGAGAGGCAGGGGGCAGTTAGCTCCTTCAATGTGGTTACGAACATGTGTCATGGCGGCAGCACTCCCTGTTCTCCATTCAGCTTTGACTGTTCATATTCCATGCCCTGGCAAAGGCAGGTCTCATGTGACACAGAGTGTGGTTTGATGCTCAGTGCAGCTTTGACCACTGAAAAGAGGTGCAGAACAGCTGTCTGTTCTTTTTGTGTCTGGCATCCTTCATTCTGCTGTATGGTTGTCAGAAATCTGGGCACTGGAAACTGGAACTTTTTAATTCACCTTAAAGGAATGTTAATTTCAAAGCCCTCTTGGGGCCATAAAAATGTGGATATTGTTAAAGCATTAAACCAAAAAGGAAGGAAAAGGCATCGAGCATGTGTCATTGAAAATGCAATTATAAAGGACAGCTGTGTGCACCTGAGTTTTTGACCCTGAAGAGCTATGCAAAATGAAATGCCAAAAAATCAGAAGCATCCCATGACAGCTTAATGGAATGGAGGCAAACAAAACCTACCTATGATGGATTTTGAATTGCTGCTTCAAATGGAGCATTACAGGGCATCACTCCAATTAATGAGCAGTTTGGTTCATTGGCACCAACTAAAACGACTTTCCAGAAGATATTTACTCAGGGTCAAAAACATGCAGCTTGAGGAAATGGTCTGTGTGATGGGAAGAAGGATAAGGAATGTGTATCATCTTGTCCAAACCATACAAACTATGGCAGGCACAGGGCAGCCGAGGACCACCTAAAAAGAGTTTCCTACATCTTCAGTAATCCCATGAGATAAAGGAAGTGATAGGATTGCATTATGCCAGATATCATATAATTCTTTCCCTCGTACTGAAAAAAAAACATCGCACCTAACACATCTCTGTCAGACTGACCGTGCATTCCTGAGGGGAATACCTGTGCCGGGCTTAGGAGGCAACGCAGCGGCGCTGCCTCCTAAGGAGGTTTCGGCCGCACCGAAACCTCCTCGAGGCACCAAAACTCTGTGCAACCCTCATAGGTGGCGTATCTCGGCCTAAAAAAGGGGGGGTGCTCCCGAGCCATAAGGCTTAGGAGGCCGCTTAATGGTGGCCCCACCCCCAGCCCGGTGCCATGACACCCCGGGACGCCGCTGCGGCCTTTGTCGGCGTCCTAGCCCAGCGCTGCCGCAGCAGCGGCCAGCAAACAGCGTCCCAGCCTTCACTCCAGCGCTGGGGCCACAAACGCCGGCGTACGCTGCTCAGACGCCTGCGCTGTGGGCCCTCGCACCGGCGAGAGCCTTCGCCGTCCTCCAGAAGATTCTCGTCCTGGCCGCCAGCGTGGCTCAGGAATTGGCGGTAAATATGTAACAGAATATTGCTTATGGCCCAACCAAACTATGAATGAACTTTAAGCAAAGAGTGAGAGGGAACAAAACACTTAAGGATTCGGTAGGTCAATGAGATCATTTCTTTGCCTATGTGAGCTGCCTTTTAATAGGCAGGGTTCAGCAGCCAAAGTATGCAATTTTAAAATTCTGAAATATTATGATGTTTGAGTCGGTATTCTCTTATGGTGTTCTGTTCGTGCTGTATTTTCCCCCTTCAAGTCTTATCTGCTCTAAGCCCTCTGAAAGCAGAAGGCACTGAACTGACTAAATATATAATATTTCCTAAGCCATTAATATCTGCAGCTGCCTTACACCAAGTAAGACTAATGGTCTATTTAGCTCAACATTGTGACTGGGAAAGGGCTCTCTGAGATCTCTGGGGGAGAGGGGTCTTTCCCAGCACCTGCTACCTTAGCTCCTTGGCTTGGAGATGGGTCCTTCTGCATGCAAAGTAGGTGCTCTACCACTGAGCCACAGCCCGTCCCCAGAATATAAGGCAGTAGCACCAAAGCTCCTCACAGTGGGGGAGGGTTGCTTTCACACACAACATACATCATGGGATTTGGAAGATGCAGATGTTTAAATCTGCACCCAGAGCCAGCAATTGTATTCATTTACTTAGGAAATGAAAACCCAAAGAAGAAGGGGGAAGGGCAGAGAATGAGAGGCAGGGCTTTGAACTGCCCTTCACACAGCAAAGGATCTGAAGAGTCTTTAAAACAGCCATGTGGGACATGCACAACACTGTTTAGGAGGGATTTTCTGTAGGAAGGAGCATTTTAGGGCTTTTCAATTGCCGGTAAGGCTGAGTCTTGCGATACACAATGATATCAGATTCCTCTCACACCAGCTTCCTCAGTGGCAGCCTCCACATACCTGGAAGTGAAACAGGAAATCCTTCTCTGAAAAGGGATGTTATCATGGGCCCCTTAGGGTTGCCAACTGCAGGCTGGGAAATTCCTGGAGATTTGAAGGCAGAGCCCACAAAGGGTGGTGTTTAAGGAGATGGGAGAGCTCAGCATGGATGTCATTCCATAAAGTTCACCTTCCGCAGCTGCCATTTTCCCCAGGCCACCAGTTGTAATTCCAGGAGAACTCCAGGCCCCACCTGGAGGTTGGAAACCCTACCTTGGTGGTGTAGGGTTGCCGTACTAGGAAACACCGCATTGAACCCCATTGCCAGAGCAGTTTCACCTTACAGTTGCAGTTTAGTTTGGCTCTTACTAGCAGCCAGTTCAATCCAAGGTCTCCTCCTGATATTCCTTTGTGGTTACAATAAAGTTACCTGCTGATTTTGTACCTTCTGTGTGGACTCCTCCATGATGCTTAGCAACCTGGACTTCCTATAACGGGTTTTGTGCAATAATTGCGGTCCCCCACTCCTAGGGTTGCCAACCTCCAGGTACTGACAAATATTTTAAACAGTTTTTATACTAATACAATTCTGTTTTTTCAGGAATAATCTCCCTTGTATTCAACACATGTCAGGATGAAGAGGAAGACGGCCGTTTCTGTTCTTATGTCTTCATCAGTTCCTCTTCAAAATCATGTATTCATCCTTAGAATATCAATCGTGGTCTGTGGCCTACAGATTGGTACAATCTCCTATGAGGTAGATATTAGTCCTACTGCCTAAAGAGGTTAGTTTCATGTGGTATACAGCATGTTGATTCCAAATATATTTTGGGTTCTTTCTATTTAATGAATCTCTGTGTGTTTTTGGATTTAACTCTTATGTACACAGAAGTGTCTATTTTTGCTATAACCTCTAGGAACTAGCAGAAGAGCTCCTGCTATTACAACTGATCTCCAGCCAATAGAGATCAGTTCACCTGGAGAAAATGGCTGCTTTGGCAATTGGACTCTATGGCATTGAAGTCCCTCCCCTCCCCAAACCCAGCCCTCCTCAGGCTCCACCCCAAAAACCTCCCACTGGTGGCAAAAAGGGACCTGGCAATCCTAGCCACTCCTACAGTCCTTTTAGTATATTCTGAATAGCAGGTCGGCTCTCTTGCTTGAGAGTAGCAAAACTGGGTATTCGCATCTTCACCTGCAAAAATAGCCAGAAAGCTGACATCTAAAAACAATTTTGGCCCCAGTGGCAAAACTCTTTTTTGCACTGGAAGAGCTGAAGCAGCCGCCATAAGATCAGACTGCCAGGTATCAGCACACTCCACACACTGAGACCATTGTTATTAAGATTTAAGTGCTTAAAAGCAAATGTTATCTTTACATTGTAAGGGGCAGATAAGAAGCATTCACATCATAATAACTGAGAGGTATAAACTTGTATAAATATATCTCGGTTTTATTACCAGTGCTTGAAACAATATAATGCAGACCTAAGCAAAGGGTGACATCCAGTGGAAATGTTATCTCTTATCTATTTTCTGTTTGATGTAGCCTTCATTCATGTGCTTGACTGTGCAATAAACATAAACTATGTAATTAATGTGCACATATGAAAATTTGAGAATACTACTCTTCAAAAGCCAGAATTCAGATTTTAAAATACAACTTATTTTCATGCACTTCAAATCTGTTGGGGTGGGGTGGGGGAGTCAGTTAATTACTCTTCTAATTTACCTTTGTTGTTGACCTCTTTTTTTTTTTTTTTTTAGAATATATGAGAAGTTGATTCCTCCCCCTTGTTAAAAATGTGGGTGATCTGTAGAAATATTCATTAGCCTCTACAGGTATGTTGTAGGCATCTCGTTCTCACAATTTTCATACCACCGCATAAGGATATTTTCAGCCCACAAAACAGCGACATGTGCTGTTTAACTGACCAAAAAAAATGGGATACAAGCACATTTTGCATGGGTGCTTTGAGCCTCTGGCCTATTTTCTAATTTCAAAGCTGTCCTGAACACACACTCCCTTAGCAAGGAAAAATATCAGATCAAGAATATTAAATGAATGTTTAATGTTGCAATATACCAATTCTTCATAATGTACCATCACCCCCCACCTAACTCCCCAATGCTTAGGCCAGGCTCTGCCTGTGACCTCCAGAGTCAGAACAGATAATAGAGGGCTAGCTGGATCATTGGTTTGATTTAGTACAAGATATTTTCATGTGTTCATATGTACTAGGGTATGGTCATTTACCCAGCTCCAGCATGGCTTATTAATGACATCTTTCTTCTCCCAACCTTACACACAGTATCATTTACAAGTCATTGTGCTACTGATTTCCTCCCATCTTTTCCCTGTGTTTTTTCCATAAACGTTGCGCCAACGTTTATGGAAAGCACACACCTGAAGCTTTGTGTGTGTGTGTGTGTGTGTGTGTGTGTGTGTGTGTGTGTGTGTGTGTGTGAAGTCTGTACAATTTACTGCACTTGTACAGATCCTTCCCACATCCTACCACTTTCTACCTATCACCGTGTTTTCTGAGCTGCTGCCATTTTCCCTAACAACACCCACCATTAAAAAAAAAAAAAAACAACACTTGCGATCAATTCCATATACCACTGTAGTGGATAACCATAAACTGATTCAGTTTCATACTGTGAGTCAGTTTACTCATACTGTGAGTCAGTTTCGGAACCCATGTCCTGACACATGGATTTTGTGTCGTGGGTTTTGGCCCTAAGATGTGAAGAAATAGATCCAGGTGACTGGGAAGAACACAATGCACTCATGGTATCTCCTTCCAAATCCCTACCTCAACTGCCAAGCTACTGAAACATAAATGGGTTTCTGATCTGCACAAGCCAAGATACTTGTTGCTGAAAAGAGGAGAAATCTACTTGGCAGGTTTGAAAGTAGGGATAAGTGAAAGACTGAAGAGAGCTGGGCAACATTCCCAAGGAGTGTACTTACTGGCTAACATCACAGAGTAAACGGTAAGAAACTGAATCACATCAAGTCAAACTGAAACTTTAAAAGCATGAAAATATTTAAATAATTGGCCTGAAGAAGAATATTGTTAAGTAAATGAAAATATATTAAAATGCAATCATATTTGAAGTACAAAAGTAATAACCAGGAATAATTAAAATTTCAAAAACTATTATAGTGATGTATCTAAAAACTGGGAGAAAATACATGTAATATATTCTTCTAATTTTGTAAACACACCATGTGTGTGTAAAGTGCCATCAAGTTGCAGCTGACTTATGGCAACCCAGTAGGGTTATCAAGGCAAAAGACTAACAGCCCATTCCTGAGAACGGGGCCGAAATTTTTAAGAGGTGGTGTGACCTTGCCGCGGCGTAGCGTGTAATCACGTGTTTACACACATTCACCCCGGTGGCAACGCCAGTCCCGGCAGCGGCCGAGAACGGCGGAACCACGCCTCCCCCCTCCACCAGCGCAGCCTCTCCATGGCGCTGGCAATGGCGGGGAGAGGCCACAGCGACACAGGGGGGCGTTCCCGGGACGGGGCAGAGAGAGGAGTCGCTAGTTAGGTGGCTCCCTATCCCCTTTCGGTCACTTCCGCCGGTGCTGGGAATAGTGGTGCTGCGCCTTCTTTTTAGCAGGCGCAGCCTCGCTATTCCCTATGGGGCGAAAGGCCCCGGTTAAACAAAAAGAAGCCTCGAAACGGCTTTTTGTTTGTTTGTTTGTTTGTTTGTTTGTTTGTTTGTTTAACGGTGTACAGGGAGTGGCTATGGAAGAGGCGCCACTGCGCCTCTTCCCCGCCGTCCCCGTACGCCTCAGCTCAGGAATGGGCTGTTATAGAGGTGGATTGCCATTGCTTCCTCTGCATACAGACTCTAGGATTCCCTGGTGGTTTTCCATCCAGCTACTAACCATGGCCAACCCTGTTTAGCTTCTGAGTACTGACAAGATCAGGCTCACCTGGGACATCTAGGTCAGGGCAAACATACTTTTTTGTTGTTGTTGTCAAGTCACAACTGACTTATGGTGACCCCCTAGGGTTTTCAAGGGAAGAGACATTCAGAGGTGGTTTGCCATCACACTTCTGGCATTCCTTGGAGGTCTCTCATCCAAATACTTCCCAGGGTCGAGGCTGAGAGTGTGTGACTGGCCCAAGGTCACCCAGCAAGTTTCCATGTCCAATTGGGGATTTGAACCTGGGTTTCCCAGATCCTAGTCTGACATCTTACCCACTACTCTAAACTGGCTCACATAAAGTGTAAAGGTGCCGGAATCCAGTTTTATTACTCACTGTAGTTAAATCAGACCAGAAGGTAACTCAAGGGTGACAGAACTATCAAACATAATTATACTGTTAACTAATAAGGATCTCCATTTGATTTCTGAATCAAATGAAAATGTTTCCTTCCATTGTCTACCATACTGCTTTTATTTTCTGAAGTTTCAGAATCTTGGCAAAAAAAAGTGCAAAAGAACAATTACAGGAACATCGAAAGTGTGTCCACAGTAAAGTGAGGCAAAACAGAGGCACAGACGTCTTTGAGATGCGATGCAGATAACAGCATCGGTAATGATCCAAAGCTTCAGAAATCATGCAGTTTCCCCTTGATGAAAACAGAACACTTTGTCAACAGAATACTGCACTTGAGAAAGAAAAGACCATACATTAAATTTATGCCTCTCGTAGATAGTGTGACATCTTTTTTTTCAGTACCTTTACAATCACAGAACCTGAAGAGCCCTTTCAAAAATTATATTTCTCAATTATTATTATTATTGAAAATGCAGATAAGGAATTGCATGGCCAAAGAAATCTGTCTTCATAATGTTGAAATAGTTAGAGGTACATATTTTGTAATGCTTGTAGAACCCTCAGTGCGATATGATTGCCTCTTGCTTATATTTGTCCATTCTAGCATTACAAATATGTACTGATAAAACATATTTATTTTCCTTCTACCCAAGGCAATTTCCAATTTATTAAAGCATAAAAAATTTAGAACAATATAAAATAAATCAAACTTCAGACAAACAGGCGCTCTTTTGTACACTTGAAATGGAACCAGGGGATTGTCTGTGGATGGTGAGCAGGACAGGTAGGGTTGCCAGTTCCAGGTTGGGAAATACCTGGAGATTTTGGGGGTGAAGCCTGAGGAGGGCAGAGTTTGGGGAGGGGAGGGGTTTTAGCGGGGTATAATGTCATAGAGTCCACCTTCCAAAGCGGCCATTTTCTCCAGGTGAATGGATCTCTGTTGCCTGGAGATCAGTTGTAATAGCAAGAAATCTCTAGCCACCACCTAAAGGTTGGCAGCCCTAATGGCAGGAGATATTCTCAATTTTAATATAATGCTCATGGTCCCATACAAGTTAAAACCACTACTGAATACCAATGATATCAATGGCAGAGCTCATGCTTAAAACTGTCCTATTAAACTCAATGGGATCTGAAGCGCTAAAGGTTTGCTACCATAATGCAGCTTATTGTCAGGAAGAAGGGCCTAGGTCAGGCACATCCCTCTATTCTGCACCCAAAAATGTGTGCAGTGAAAAATCATAATGTCCATCATGCCAAATAATTTTCAAGAATGAAATAGAGATGTACAGATTCAGCTGTGTCTCTGTTATATCTTTTTATCCTGCCCTTCCTCCATGGAGCTCAGGCCTGCTTACACAGTTTTTTCCTTTCCATTTCATCCTCATAAAAATCCCATGAGGTAGATTAGGCTGAGGGAGAGTGATTGGCTCAGGGTCAGCCAGTAAACTTCATGACAGAGTGAGAGTTTGAATCTGGCTCTCCCAAGTCTAACTACTATACTATAGTTGCAAGAAGTAATGTTAAGACTCCAAAACCTATGGCTTTCTTTTTGCAACCACAACAAAACATATATATTCAAATTCATATAGGACCTTTACTAAAGTTAGCAAATGGAAACACATGAACACATGAAGCTGCCTTATACTGAATCAGACCATCAGCCCTTTAAAGGTTAGTATTGTATACTCAGCAGCGGTTCTCCAGGGTCTCAGGCTGGGGTCTTTCACATCACCTACCGGCCTAGGGCCACCGCCCCCTTGGTTCCACAAACTCAACCCCAGCGCCCCCTACCCTATCCAACAACACAGTCGAAGGGGCTCACCTCTAGCACCCCCTGCTACCCCCTTGCCTCTTAGTGACCCCCTAAGTAATCCCACCCCCCACCCCCCAGGGAATGGTAATGCCCACTTTGGGAACCACTGCTCTATCTGGAGATGCCAGGGATTGAACCTGGGAGCTTCTGCATGCCAAGCAGATGCTCTACCGCTGAGCCACAGCCCCTCCCAATTGAAGGTATGGCAGTGCCAATGGAAATTCCAAGGGGCAAAGAGATTTTCCACAGAAGCCCACTCAGAAAATATAATTCCGTCCATATGCAGATTATGCATGGGTATCCCTTCTGGGAAAGAGATCAAATTTAAGAATCTTTAAAATAAAATTGAAACTGAAGCATCAAAACAGGAAAGAAACACTGAGATGTGTAGAAATCTATTGTGTATAACTGAAACAGTCTCAGAGGGGATGCAAATCAGATCTATTACTTTGCATCAGACATTGAGTATGATAATTAAACACAGGAAAATAACAAGGTAAGATCAGCACTGATAACAAGGAAGATTCATTAGCAACACAAAAGGAGCACTAACTGAACAGCATTGCAATGAAAGGGGATAAAATAGCCATTCAGTTCCCTATGAAAATAATCGTAATATAATGCTTCCCATCAAGTGATAACTATGAGTGGATGTGGCTATCATCCTATGCAGCCGTCCATGCTAGTTTGCACAGCACAAGTGGCACGGACACCAGCGTAGGGGTCACACTGGCTCCTATGGGCATTCGGGGTGGGGGCCTTCAGGTTTGCACAGTTAGTCATGATGGCTAAATAGAACCTACATGTTCAAAAGCAGCATACCTCTGAATACCAGTCCTAAGTGGATCAACAACAGGGAAGGCTTCGCTTCCGTGATCTTGCTTATGTGCCTTCTCGGACACCTGGTGGACCACTGTGGGAAAAAGGATGCTTGACTCCACAAACCATTAGCCTGATTTAGCAGCTCTTTTCTATGTTATAAGGTGACTGGCCGAAATTTATAATGCATGACAGTAGCTGAGATTAAGAACAGACCTTTGAGACTGTTAGACCCCTTACACCAGCTGACATTTCCTTTATTTGTCATTGAAAGAAAAGAAAAAAGAAAAGACTATGAAAGCCAATGTTTTCAGAAATGGTGTTGATGTTAACTGGAAAAGACAAATTCGGTTGCAAAGGTTTTAACAGAAATCTTTGCTTTCACTGGGGGAAACCCATTCTTACAGTTCGGTATATCCATTTTCATCACCTTCCAGCCTTCAAATTTATACTCACACGTCTGGCTTCTTTCTACTTCCAAAACAAAACCTTTTTAAAAAGTAACTTTGAAATGCTATCCTTCTGATGACTTTATGCTTCTAATACCTCTTGAGGTGAAAAGCTGCCAAAAAGCAAAGAAAATAGCTGAAATGTATCCTATTACTGGGTAAGAATACTAGTCCACCAATAATATTGCAAACAAATCATACAGAAACTGGAAACACATTAACAGAAAGAGCTAAGTTTCTCTGGATACTATTATTATTGTTAAATAAGGCTGAAAATTCATATTATCCTACTTGGGGAATGCAAAGTATAAACCTTTCTGAACAAAAATATTAAAATGAATCTTATTTGAGAGGTCCTGTATAAGAATATAGCAAAATATGTTAATACTTATCCCATCATTCATTGTTTTATTCCAGGAGTCCCCAACATGGTGCCCACCAACACCCTTCCTGGCAGCCATCAAGTGTTTTCAAAAAGGGGCATGGGCCCAGGTGGGGCTCTTGCCCAGCAGGGCTTCTGATGCACCAATGGAGATCCAATTGGCTGGGTAGATTAAAATAACATTGTTCCTACAGCAGCTGTCACCACAGTGATTGGTTTATTCTCTTTCCCAGTGTATTTTAAAAAATTATCCCTCTGCACTTAGGCTTCCTGTGTGCATGTGTGGCTCCGCCTCTTGCAGCAGTCATTTTGTGGTTGTACAAAATGATCTCTTTTACCTGGAGATCAGTTGTAGTAGCAGATCTCCAGCCACCACCTGGATGCTGGCAATCCTAGAGCCACTGCTGCTGCTGCACTATTTTGCCACCCCGACAGTTTTATTTTTATCATCCCAACAGCCTAAGATGGTATTCATCATCCCAACAGGTTGAAATTAAATCAAAAGAGTTTCCGTCTAGACATTAGGAAGAATTTTCTAACAGTTAGAGCGGTTCCTCAGTGGAACAGGCTTCCTCTGGAGGTGGTGAGCTGTCCTTCGCTGGAGGTTTTTAAGCGGAGGCTAGATGGCCATCTGTCAGTAATGCTGATTCTGTGATCTTAGGCAGATGATGAGAGGGAGGGCATCTTGGCCATCTTCTGGTCACGGGGGTGGGGTGTGTGGGGAGGTAGTTGTGAATTTCCTGCATTGTGCAGGGGGTTAGACTAGATGACCTTGGTGGTCCCTTCCAACTCTATGATTCTAACAGTCTTATTGGATAGGTTAGAGGGAGACTTGCTGAGATCAGCCTCAAAACTTCATACTTAACCAAATGTCTACATGGAAGACGCTTGAATGTAATAATTTTCTTTGCATAAAAATTTGTAAGCATGTGTTGATTCAGCCATTTAATACAATTTTGTCTTATGTACATGTAAGATTCACACACACACAAATCTGGAGCATAATTTACTTCTACTTTATTTCGATGTAGAAATTCAGTCATTTGTAAGCAGTCCAGAGAAAGAATTTGAATCTGGCATTCTGATGTCAAAATCCATCTCTCTAGCCACTTCCCCGATGACATGGGAGAGATATGGTTGGTATTTGCATGCAGGCAATCACCACTAAATGGCGACAAAGGAGCACCCCTATGGCTGCCATGTGCCACTGAGTGTGCCAGGCAGCATGCCACACCAGTCACTACAGAACAGGTGCACCGTTCTGTGTTTTCAGGAACTGACACTGTAGAGAACGTTTGAGCTTTGGGACAGGAAAGGGGCAGTGAAAGCTTCACACTAAGTGAGGCCCTCCAACCACCTATTTCTTCCCGTTTGATCCTCCAGCGAACAGTCTGGTATGTGACTTCGCAATTTATGACATCATGGAAGCGGCTGTGATGTCAAAAACACCTCACTGCTGAGTTGGCCAAGAAAAGAGGAGTGGCTGAGAGGAAGAAAAAAGCAATTTATGAGAATTATCCTGCATGGCTGGCGACAGAAAACAGTGAGACATAACTAGACAGTAAGTTAACATAACACCCTTCAATCTGAAATGTTTGAAATTTCCTTGTATTCAGTGTTTCCTTTGGGATGCATACTAATCACATGAAATAAGGCTCAACCAGCAGTTTTGTGGGGATCCAATGCTTTAGAACAGGGCTTCTTAAACTTTTTCCACTTGCGACCCGAGAAATTTTTACACAACCCCGGGAATATAGGTATATAAAATAGGTATACAAATCAAACATTTACTGATAATAAATCATAAAGAAATCTTTTACTATTGCCAAATTTTTCATGACCCCCACATTCAGTTACATGACCCCATATGGGGTTGCAACCCACAGTTTAAGAAGCTTTGCTTTGGAAAACAAAGGCTAACAAATGCAGTAATGTCATATGTGCTACTTGATTTTTGGTTTCATTTCTAGCAGTGTTGAAAGAAGTACAGAAGGATAAGTGTTTGCCATTTATCAAGGTACATCAGAGCTAATTAAGAGAAATGCAAATTGCTTTAGCTTGCCAGAAATAGCACACATTTGACATATTTTTCTAACATTTGCAATGAACTGTAGAGATGTATTGACATGGTATGCAGTTTGAAGAATGAGGCAAAGCTCCTTGTTCTTACAAAAATTGCTATGAGAAACTGGGTCGAGGTAACATGAACAGGCAAGCATTGTTAAAAATATACTGTTCTTTCTCCTACCTCAACCATGGCCTTAAGGGTTATCTTGAGGGTTATGGGACAGATCCAGAAAGATACCTTTAAGGCAAGAGAAGGTGCAGTCCTCTGTCTTATGCCGGGAACTGCTTACTGTCCCCATGAAGATTTACAATGGCACAACTCTTCTACAGGTCAGTCTTTCCCTTGACCATACCGTTGCAATCTGGCATGGTTAGGGTTGCCAACCTCCAGGTATTAGCTGGAGATCTCCTGCTATTACAATTGATCTCCAGCCGATAGACATCAGTTCACCTGGAGAAAATGGCAGCTTTAGCAATTGGACTCTATAGCATTGAAGTCCCTCCCCTCCCCAAACCCTGCCCTCCTCAGGCTCCACCCCAAAAACCTCCTGCCAGTGGCGAAGAGGGACCTGGCAACCCTAGGCATGGTCACTTGCACAATGGGCAAGTTGCCCATTGCATCAGGCAAGTCCAGTTCTGAGGACCGAGGTGTTACTTTCCAAAATCCATGCCAGTAGACAACATCAGTTAAGGAACTCATTTATCTGTGGAATGTAAGAAGCAACCTTGACAATGAGAAAGAAATTATCTTGAATTCTCTTTCATCTTTCTTTTCCTGGAAGAGTATATATTTCTCTACCTTTGTGTTTGTTTGTTTTTGGTGTGTGTTTTTTCTTTCTGATGGCTTGATTGAAATGCCAGCTTCTTGTGTCTGACTGGGAAAGGCGTTCCTGCTGTGACTTGTGCATTACTGCACACCCTGTATAAAATTATCTGAATCTGAAAGCTTTTTTCCTCCTCACTTTGGTAACTTAACTATGCCTAGCCAAATGTATCTGTCGTAGAAGGGTTTCTGGCACTATTGTTATCAACAGATTGCAACATGATATAACAGAGAGTGCCTTTGGGCAGGACCACAGTCTGAAAGGTGATATTTACATACCTTGTAGTGCAATTCTAAACAGAATTATACCCTCCTGGTACACAAACTTTGTTAGCATGCAGAGCCAATAGCCCAGGTGGGTATTGTGCTAGCTTGCTAATGAAGTGCAAGGAGCTGCTTTGCATGAGTACAGCTTAGTTTCACTGAGAGGCTGTGTGAGCAGGTAAGCATTTTTTTTTTTGTCTCATCAGTGTCATTTTTAAAGGCCTGAGAATGCAGAGGTGAGGGGGGGAAGACCATCTAAAGTCACACATGTAATTAAGACATGCGGCATGCTCAGACTGGCTTCAGCATTAGTGCCCGATGCTTGCGGGGGGGGGGGTGCAGGACCGTCTTAACAGCATTATGGGCCCCTGGGCAAACCAGTGTGCTGGGGCCCCTACGACAACCACTCATATAGGCCTACATGCAAGTGAGGTGGCACTGTGGCAGAGGTGACTGCAATACTAACCCAGGGATACTAAATCAGAGACAAATCACAATGTCCATTTGTAACACAATAACATTGCAGCAAATATTATTTTATAGTTTAGTATAGTCTAGACTACTGTGTAGTAGTATTTATTTATGGCAAGTCACTTAACATACACAGATTAGCATAGGGCCCCTATGCTCGTGGGGCCCCCGGGCAAATGCCCATCGGGCCCATGCATTAAGATGGCCCGGGGGGGGGGAGAACTGAAAAGGTTTTCCTCCTCTCGCCTCAGCACCCAGTTGTAAAGGCAAAAGTGTAGGGAAATTAACAAGACCCTTTTTGCTTTCTTGACAGGAAAGGAGTGGGCAAAGTACTCCCAGAAACACTGTCTGGCAAAAATTTCCCAGCTATTGCTATTCCCTTGCACATGTCCAGTGGCTGGATGGGTGGAAACTTGAGAAATAGCCTTCTTAGTCATGGCATCAAAACTTTAGAACTCTCTCCCCAAGGAGATTCATCTGTCTATCGTTGTCTTTTTTGTTTTATTTGGCATACCCCCGATATCCTCCCTGGTTTTGGTGCTGTGTGTTTGTGTATTTATATGTTTTAAATTGAATTATTTTATATATTATTCTAAATGCTACTTTAACATTCAAACGTTTTAATGTTTTTATATTTGCTGCCTTGGGGACACTATTTGGGAGAAAAGGTGCCAAAAATATGTTTTAAATAAATTAAATAAATAAAGGGGAGGAACTCTTCCCCCGAAGAAGCAATCGTAATGGATGAAGAAGAAGAAGAGTTGGTTTTTATGCCCCACTTTTCTCTACCTTTAAGGAGTCTCAAAGCAGCTTCCAATTGCTTTGCCTTCCCCTCCCCACAACAGAGACCTTGGGAGGTAGGTGGGGCTGAGAGAGTTCTGAGAGAACTGTGACTATCCCAAGGTCACCCAGCAGGCTTCATGTGGAGGAGTGGGGAATCAAACCTGGTTCTCCAGATTAGAGTCCACAGCTCTTAACCACTACACCACGCTGGCCAATAGACAGTCCCCCTAAGAGCAGTAATTGCAACAGATGCTCTATTTGAGAGGAAGCTGTGAATGACGTTTAGCCAGGTTAGCTTTTCTTTCTAAAAAAGGTGACTTT
This sequence comes from Euleptes europaea, assembly GCF_029931775.1. Taxonomy (NCBI): domain Eukaryota; kingdom Metazoa; phylum Chordata; class Lepidosauria; order Squamata; family Sphaerodactylidae; genus Euleptes; species Euleptes europaea. The sequence continues at coordinate 83,477,663 of NC_079317.1, forward strand.
CTGTCATGCAATTAATACTGAATCACACTAGAAATTTTACATTATTATCAAAAGTTAAAAACTGCAGTTAGAATCGTACAGTTGGAAGGGACCACCAGGGTCATCTAGTCCAACTCCCTGCAATATGCAGGAAATTCACAACTACCTCCCTCCCACACACCCAGAGACCCCTACTCCATGCCCAGAAGAGAGCCTCCCTCTCATCATCTGCCTAAGGTCATAGAATCAGCATTGCTGACAGATGGCCATCTAGCCTCCGCTTAAAAACCTCTAGGGAAGGAGAGCTTACCACCTCCCAAGGAAGCCTGTTCCACTGAGGAACCGCTCTGTTAGAAAATTCTTCCTAATGTCTAGGTAGAAACTCATTGATTTAATTTCAACCCATTGGTTCTGGTCCAACCTTCTGGGGCAACAGAAGACAACTCGGCACCCTCCTCTATGACAGCCTTTCAAGTACTTGAAGATATCATATCACCTCTCAGTCTTCTTCTCTTCAGGCTAAACATACCCAGCTCCTTCAACCTTTCCTCATAGGACTTGGTCTCCAGACCCCTCACCATCTTTGTTGCCCTCCTCTGGACACGTTCCAGCTTGTCTACATCCTTCTTAAATTGCAATGCCCAAAACTGAATGCAATACTCTAGGCGAGGTCTAACCAGAGCAGGCAAAGCGATACCATCACTTTGTGTGATCTGGACACTATACATCTGTTGATACAGCCCAAGATCGCAGTTGTTTGGAAACACCCATTGGCAGCCATCCATGCAAGTTTTACACACCCTGCTAATCCCACATGGGTTGCTTTTGCTTGAGCTTTGGCCATAGAGCTTTCCTTGCCAAGCTTCACTAGTAGAATATTCACCATCATATTGATAAAGATGGAGGAGTCTTTGCAACTCTTACGCTGGATCTGGACCAATAAAAACAATTCTGCTCTACACACAGGCATTCAGTCCTCCTATTAATCCTTATTGTTTTTAATAAGGCTTTTATTTTTGTATGTTACTTCAAGCTTAAAGGGCTTAATGTTTTTTAAAATAATAACTATAATGTAAATTTTTCACATATAGACAAAGGGATGATTAAATAAACTAGGTATGAAGATGCAAAGCAAGAGAATGAATTGGGGGGCTTCAATTGTGATGGGGGGGCATATCTCCCTGGTGGACATCCAGAGGTTGCCAGGTTGCTATCCACAACATCCCACATGAAAGATATTCAGAAAATTAATCTCTTTTTTTAATGCAACTGACAAAGGCTAAATGAAGCTGGTAGAACACCATGTAGCCATGAATGGTCTTAAGAACTTTGGCAGAGGGACAAGCTTTTGTTATCCAAGGATATCGCAAAGGTTTTGTGTGTTATGCTGCATGACATCCAACAACCAACATGCCTAAATGATGAAATGTCATATTTCCAGTGAATTCCCAGAACATTTATTGTCGTCTTGAGAAATTGCAATCAGTTCAGATATACGCACCAGTCTGAGACAGCAAATTGGTGTGACATAAATGGGCAAAATGTCCACACTCATTATATACAACAAGCGGAACAGCAGAAGTGGTTGGTTCTGGGAATGCAACTGAAATTGTTTCCCTCTCTTACCTCATCCTCCCTTCTGCTCATTCCCTTAAGTGCTAACCTCTCTTTTTACTTTACACCCCCTCCCCCCATTTCCCTTTCCATAACCTCTGAAATTGTTCCTTGAATGCAGCATCTAGAAATTCTACAGGAGCCCAGCAAAGCCCTCTGTCTCAGCCGTACTTACTCACATGTACATACATACATTTCCTTTTTAATTCCACCCTTTCTCCAAGACACTCAGGGCAGCATACAGCTGCCATTCCAGCCTCACAACAACCCTGTGACGTAGTTTAGGCTGAGAAAGACTTATCTAGTAGGATGCCCCCTAGGGTTACCAACCTCCAGGTACTAGCTGGAGATCTCCTGTTATTACAATTGAGCTCCAGCTGAAATAATTCACCTGGAGAAAATGCCCACTTTGGGTACTGGACTCTATGGCATTGAGGTCCCTCCCCTCCCGAAACCCCACCCTCCTCAGGCTCTGCCCCAAAAACCTCCCACCGGTGGCGTAGAGGGACCTGACAACCCTAATGCCCCCACTAGTCACCTAATTTGACAATTCGCAGAACTAAGAAAATTCTCAGTCAAATCTTTTGAAAAGAACATACCTCTGAAGGACAGAGATGGTCTCGTTTCTTATAATGCTCCTTTCAGTTTTGATAAAATAGCCATTTTTTTCTAGGCACAAAACTATCTCATTTGTCAGTGGCACACTGCCGTGGATACACAGAGACCCACAATGCATTAGCACATTTACAGAGCATTCCTGACCTTTAAGGGCAAAAGCACTTAGGAGACCAGGAAGGAGCTGCGCAGGCGTTGGGGCCCTCCACGCCAGCATCCGGGCTGTTTATGCCGCCGTAAGTGACCCCAATGCTGGCGGGGAGGGCCAGGCGCCACTGCGGCAGCACCACCCCGGGACACTGGCGGGGCCTTCCCCCAGCGTCCCACCGGCGTAAAGGCCCGTGCCGGCATCCTGGGGGGCATCCCGGCGTCCCGGGAGGCGTTCCCAGCCTCCTGTCCCCATTTGCCCCAGGTACGCCAGCAGCAAGAGAAGTGAGGCTGTGCCTGCTTTTTAGCAGGCACAGCCTCGCTTTTCTCAATGGCGCGAAAAGAGCCCTTTTTTGGTCGTTCAGCGGCCGTGGAACGGCTTAGGAGGTGGCGCAGTGGCACCTCCTCCCCACCATCCCCGGCCGCCACCAGCTCAGGAATGGGCTGTAGTAGTTAGCTTGGAACAGTGCTTCCTCTATAACTATCTGCAAATCCACCACCTTGTCACTGATATTATCATATGCCAGTTCATTCCCAGGCTCAGTTCAAAGTCATGATTTCTCCCATTAAGCTCCAGGTTTGAATCTCCACTCTTCTGTGAAAGCTCACTGGGTGGCGTTGAGCCAGTCACACACTCTCAGACTAACCTACCTTAAAGGAGGAGTAGCTCTGCCTCAATGGTAGAGTATCTGCATGGTGTGCAGAAGGTCCCAGGTTCAATCCTTGGCATCTCCAGCTAAAAGGATCTAGCAGAATTCATTTATTTGTTTAGCCATAGGCTGTTACAAAAAATAGCCTTACATATGTACAGTAGGTTATGTGAAAGACCTTTGCCTGAGACCCTGGAGAGCCGCTGCCAGTCTGAGTAGAGAATACGGACCTTGATGGACCAAGGGTCTGGTTCTGTGTAAGACAGCCTCATGCGTGTTCATGTGTATGTTCACAGGGCTGTTGTGAGGACAAAATAGAGGAGGGGAGAATGATTTAAGCTGATTTGGTTCCCCATTGGGGAGAAAGTTGAGGTATGAATGAAGTGAATAAATAATAAATCTAGCTGAAGATAGGAGACAGATAAAAGGTAAAAGGTAAGGTAAGATAAAAGATAAAAGCGTTAAAAATTTGTTTGTGGGTGGGAAAGAGAAAAGAAAGCAGGGAAAGTTTAGGCTATGGGGGCTGTCATGAGGAGGTAAAGAGGGGGAGGGAAACAGGGGAAAGTACAGGACCCACTGAAAGTCCTGGCAGGTTCCCACTGTGCACCAGAGCCTAGCCTACAAAAGTTATAAAACATGTAACACTGTAAACAATATTGTGAAATTATTACTGATCATATTAACATTTAAGAATTTGGATGATGATGACTTCAACTAAAGTAAATATGCATAGTATATTTAACATATTGGGGTTCTTTATGGTCCTCCCTGTTTTTTCCATCATTCCATGAAGATATGCTTGGGGCTAGGAGCTCCTTCCTCCTCGAGGTTAATCGGCATTCATTTCAAATTTTGAAGTTTTCCTGGGGAAAAACAGACATGCACTTATGAAAATAATTTCACTTTCACTTCATGAGCAAGGGTTTGTGTCAAAAGAAAAATAGCCCTGCACCTCGTTTATGATCTTTTCTGTTCTTTCCACGGTTTATTTTTGAGGTCCTTTCCCTCTTCCAGGGCTTTGTTTTGTTTTGTTTCTTTTTTCTTTTCTTTTTTGGTTATCCATACTTGCAACTAATCCCCAGAAAAATTTCAAGCAGTCTGTACACTAAAATCTTGACTATTTTATTGTCATGTAGATAGCTTGAACACCTCAGTAGCAGCTAGGGATTCCAACCTCCAGGTACTCACTGGAGATCTCCTGCTATACAACTGATCTCCAGCCAATAGAGATCAGTTCACCTGGAGAAAATGGCCCCTTTGGCCTTCCTCAGGCTCCTCAGGCTCAAAAACCTCCTGCCGGTGGCAAAGGGGGACCTGGCAACCCTAATAGCAGCAGATTGACTAGTGCAGATACAAATTAAAACATGGCTGTGCAATCAGTTCTGACACCAGCTCTCGTCTTTTATCGCCGCTAATACTATTAGCCATATTAATGTTCATCCAAACGTCCAGTCTCTGCTGAGCAATTCACGCCGTACATTCAAATGCTGGAATTAATTTGGCACTGAGCTTCACAGTGTTCTGCTGTCACAGTCCTCTCCAAAATTAATGCAATCATCACCGCTTTTGAGTTTGGTGCTTTTGGAGTTTAGTCTTGTGTTTCAATATGCGCTCCATGGCAACTTCCTGTGCTCCTGACTCACTACAGGAGCACACAAAAATATGGCACTCCAGAGCTGAATATGGGAGAGCAGAAACAACACAGTTCCCTGTTTTTCAGGTGATAATTTAGCAGACCGCTATGACTGCTGCACATTGTGCTTGTCCAAGGATTGGACTGGCATTGCTGGAACAGCAAAGCCAGCCCCAAACATGAACCCCTGAGCCTAGAAGCAGCATCTCATAATCTAAAGCTGTAGGAAGTGGCACTGCTATTCACTTCTTTTTCACATAAGAATGCTAATGATTTCATCAAATAGACGTTTTAAAGGTTTAGCTTAGGTTATGAGGACACCATGTGGCACGATTGTGTATAGCCAAAAAATTAAATCAAATGCCCTTTTAATGAATATACTTCTTAAATGATGGGGTGTATTTTTTCCAACCCACCATTTTAGAAATAAATACGTTTAGAAGGCTTAATGAGAATTGTTATCAAAACAATTGAGGTGGTTTATAAAAAGATATAATGCCAATAAGAATTAATAATAATACTGTTAATGCAGTAATGCTGAACTACTGAGTTCAGAATTGCTATTATTTTGAAGCTGCCTACACTAAAAGCTATATCTACTTGTGTAAGATAAATACCAGGATCTTGTGAGCCCTTTTCAGACATTTTAAAGGGGTAGAATAGACATAATAAGGGGAGTGGCATTACAGTGGCATTTACTGCTGCTGAAGAGAAACCCTTTTTTCTTGGCCTCCACTACACTAGCTGAACCTTGTCCAGCTCTGTTGTTCAAGGTGGTTCTGTTGACACCTAGGGTCCAGCACCTTGATATTAGCAATTTGATAACTTGATGCGATGCTTTTGCAAGACTGTTTAACTGTCTGGCATGGGTGCCAGGTTGAATGCAGATCTTTCATCATAACTGTCAGAAGGAGCCACTTGTATAAATTCATCTCCCTGACTGATGTGGACAGGGCTCTTGTTTTTGGGAAGGTCATCTCCTACAAATCAGATCCTTGGCCTTTAGGCTGGTTAAATTGTGCAGACTGAAAATGGGGATGCTTCTAGCTAAAATAATAAATACAGCTTTGATGGAAGGGAATTTCCTAAAACCTCTGAAAGAGATTGTTGAAAGACCTGGCTAAAGGGGGTGGGGGAGAACATAAGAGCCTACTGGATCAGACCAGTGGTCCACCTAACCCAGCATACTGTTTCATGCAGTGGCCAACCAGTCACCCTGGATGACCAAAGGAACAGGGCACAGAGGCCAAGGCCCTCCCCTGCTGTTGCCTCCCAGCATTGGTATTCAGATGTTTGCTGCCTCTGAAGATAGAGGCTCCCTTCAGTCTCCATAGCTAGCAGGCATTACTTGACCACTCCTCCATGAATCTGTCTAACCTCCTTTTAAATCTATCTATGCTTTTGGCCATCACGCCGCTAGTTTCATTATTCACTGAGTAAAGAAGTATTTCCTCATCTATCCTGAACTTATTTCTCAACCATTTTATAGGGTGCCCCTGAGTTCTAGCAGGAGAGAAGGAGAAAAAGCTCTCTTGTCCATCTTTTCCAGCTAGGGTTGTCAAACTCCAGGTGGTGGCTGGAGATCTCCCGCTCTTACAACTGATCTCCAGGAGACAGAGATCAGTTCCCCTGGAGAAAATGGCCGCTTTGGCAATTGGACTCTATAGCATGAAAGTCCCTCCCCTCTCCAAACCCCACACTCCTTAGGCTCCACCCCCAAAATCTCCAGATATTTCCCAACCTGGAGCTGGCAACCCTATCTTCACCCCATGCATAACTTTATAAGCCTCCATCATATCTTCCCTTTTTTCCATCAAGTCACATCTGAGTTATGGTGGGGTTTTCAAGGCAAGAGACATTTGGAGGTGGTGTGCCATTGGCTGCCTCCGCATCATGACCCTGGTGTTCCTTGGAGATCTCCCATCCAAATACTGGCAAAGGTTAAGGTTGCCAGGCAACAACGATCAGTTCATCTGGAAAAAATGGCCACTTTGATAGGTGGAATCTTTGAAATTTTACCCCACTGAAGTCTCCCACCAGAGTTTGGCCCAAATGCCAGAGCATCTCCAGTAGCACTGGTGATGCGCTGATTTCACATCCAGGGCATACAGGAAGTGATGGCAGTACATTGTCAGCATGTCAACAGCAAGGGCCTCTGACCACCCGGTACATCCTGTGGACCTGGCTACTGTTAGGTCCTTACTTGCAGTTCTCCAATCACAATTTCTACTAATTTACCTGAAACAGATGTTAACTAATTGGCCTGTTGTTCTCCGGGTCCCCTCTGGAGCCCTTTTTAAAATTGGGGTGATATTTGCTATTTTCCAATCATCTGGCATAGAGGCCAATTTTAGCAAAAAGGTTAAATATACTTGTTAAGAGATCAACAATTTCACAGCTGAGTTCTTTTAAGGTCCTCAGGTATATACCACCTGGACCTGCAGACTTATTTTTCCAGATCTTGGTGGAGCAAGTATCTTGTTTGAAGCTCATGTAGAGAGTCTGGGTATGCCTCTGAACCCACCTTTGCTATTGGGAAAGCCCAGATGCTATCTTCCTTTCTAGACTGTACAAAACAGTTCACAAACTGGATAAATCATTGGTACTGTGATACTTGGATAAATCATTGGTACTGTGGTGATACTGCTGTGTATGTCTTATTGTTAATAGGATCCTATTATGTAATTTCTTAATGTGTCATGTTAATACTTATGCTATGCTTCAGTTCTTTATGGTGATTCCAGATTACTAAAATTCGAATACACTGGTTATTGAATGACCCATTTTGTTGATTGTACTGACTCACTATATGTAATCTACCTTGACCTGTGAGAAAGGTGGACTATAAATAACATAAATAAAAAATAAAATAAGTAGACTCAACTGACTTGGCCATGCTAATCAATGTTATCTGTAACCTCAAGGCAATACTACTGTAACAAAGTTTGTGTGAAGCTGTGATAAATTCTGAGGACTATTTATTAATTAATACTGCTACCATTCAGAGGGCTGAGATCGTTGATCATGGCTTATTGTCATTAAGATCAGTCATACACACGCACAGAAGACACAAGACGTCTGTCTTGGTTTAAAAACAATCTTTACTAGATTAAACTCAAGGGTAGGGTTCACTGGGAGATAAAACAAATAATCCTTTCTACATTCTAAATTTCCTATGCTTCCCAGAAGCCTCTGGCAGGCGCTAAGCTTACTCTCGAGTAGGCATTCTTAAAGGACAAGATTGCCTCTCCATCCTGCTAGGCTGGGATCGAAACTCGAACTGGGGTACTGCTTTCACTTCTAAACAAAGGAAAGCAGTAAACATGCAGATTGCTTGTGTACATGACTAACAAACACGTTTGCTGTGGATACTCGCTGACCACATGGTTAATTAACACATTACATCAATTCCTTGAACTGGTCAGTATCTATACATTCAATATTAACTCTTGACTGTCTGACATGCAACAAAAGCTCGCCACTTAATACCCTACAAGCTGCCCTTGAACATACTTATGATGCTTTAATCAATGAAAATGTGGGGGCCTGATAGAAGCTGGTATGAGAGCCAGCGTGGTGTGGTGGTTAAGGTGTCGGTCTAGGACCTGGGAAAACCAGGTTCAAATTCCCACTTGCACCATGGAAACTTGTTGGGTGACCTTGAGCCAGTCACATACTCTCAGCCCTGACCCTGGCTAGTATTTGGAAGGGAGACCTACAAGGAATACCAGAGTCATGATGCGGAGGCAGGCAATGGCAAATCACCTCCCAGTGTCTCTTGCGCTGAAAAACCTATGGGATCACTGTAAATCAGCTGTGACTTGACAGCAAAAAAAAAGAAGCTTCTATAAACAAATTAGACATGTTCTGAAACAGATTTTTTGGTTGTCTATATACTTCCACATTCCATTCAAAGTTCTGGTTCTTACCTTAAAAGCCCTTCACAACCTGGAACTCATATATCTGAAGTACCACCTCTCCTGTTTGAAACTACATGCCAACTGCATTCTTCAGCTTAGTTCTTGCTCATGGTTCCACCCACTAGGAAACTGTGGTCCTGCATGGCGCGGTCACATGCCTTTTTGGTCATGGCCTGTGCTGTAAAACATGACCCACTTGTACCTCCATTCAGCCATTGGGGAATGGAATTTAAACAGTGAGCTAAAAATATGGCAGTTTATGGTGGACTGCAGTTTTCATGTAGGCAAGCTTTTGAACAAGCTAAGGCATGTGAAAGGATGTTTCACATCAACAACTGGGAATACACAATCTCCAAACATTGTTAAAAAAAATAGTATTAAATGAAAGGCTTCCAAAAGTACAGTGTGTTGAAGAAATAGAGGATAACATTGGTCTTCACATTACCAAATGATTATTCTAACAGCGTGTTTGCACATTGGGAAAGCATAGTTAAAGGGGGAGAGAGAACCGGATTGTGATAAATATTCAGAGCATCTCTGAGTTCCCAACAGCACTTAATTTAGAGAACCTTTAGTCAAAATGTGTACGATTTCCCAAGGATTTTAATACACTCCGTAGAAATGTTGCTGATTTTACCTCATGAAACATCTTCAGCAAAATTAGCTTCTTTTTTTCCTAAGTGAAGAACAGTATGAAATCGAATATCAGGCCAAAAAATCATTCATTCTATTACTAGACTTTATATTGTCAGATCTCAGAAGCTAAACAGAGTTGGCCCTGGGCAGTATTTAGAGGGGTGACCACCAAGGAATACCACGGTCACTATACAGAGGTAGCCAATGGCAAACCACCACTAAACGTCTGTTGCCTTGAAAACCCTATGGGGGTTACCATAAGTCAGCTGTGACTTGACAGGGGAAAAAAGCAGTAGGTAAGAAAATCACTTTACGTTGAAAAGTCACCTTTGCTGGGGGGGTTTCCAATTGTATTTCATTCCTGATATATTTTCCAACAAAGATACAGTCCTTCTCAACTGCTCCCGAGTACACATATCAACACAGAAATGGAAATATACATGAAGTCAGACTGGGAGTTGATAGGCTACAAAGAACTGCAGGGAATTAATTAATGCTTGTACATACTTTAAGCTTTACTTTACAAACAACCTTGTTAAACTTGTTGTTCCAAAGTGTGCAGGCAATGGGTAGAATTAAAGCCATAAGGCTGTTGAATAAAGATCATAGGACCTTGCAAGGGAGTCTCAAATACGCTAAAACGTATTCAAGCACAAGAAACCACTGGCTCCTGCCCAAGAAGGATGTCATGACCATCTGTATGGAGAACTGATTAACTGTGTTTTAGGAAAGACTGAAACCCAATTCCTGATGCAAAAACGTAATGGAGCAATTATGTGTGCTGTTTTTGTATTACGTTTTCTATCGTGCTTGACTGAAGTATAGCCATGTTGTCTCAAACAATGATGTATTGGGAGTGGAAACTTAACGATGCCATAGATGTAGCCTGCAAGATCTATTTTCTATTCTGTGAATCTGTCGCACTGATTTCACTTCCAAATCCATTCCAGTCTGCCAAGCATACCCTATAGAGTATTTATCAACCCCTAGTGGGCCTCCTCTTGCCTTCACAATGGCTCGTCACTAAGGCTCCATCTATACATTATGAAGCCCTTGTGTTTGTTGAGGAACAACATAAGGACTGTATCTCCCAAACAAACAACAGCTCTTTTCTGTTTGCAATCACAGCATACAGGGAGACCCAACTTTAGCCTCCTCCCCGCCACACACACACACATACACACACTGCCTGAGAGTCAATGATATTGTTACCCATAGTCTCTGGCCCAGTGTTGCTGCTGGACTCTGTGATTCTGCCTGACCCTGATCTGCAACAAAGGTCAGATGCAATTGTATGACCCTGTATCTGTTGATCAACAATTCTATTCCAGTCCTATGTTGCGGCAGTTGGTATACGATATTAAACTCCTGCTTCTATGAGAGTTTTACTTCATGCAAACACAATAATCTGCACAGCCAAATCACTTGTAATGGTTGAATGTTTTGTCAAGTTGCAGAGTCTGTCCAGATAAATTAATGTGAAGGAAACAAGCTGGTGTTTTGTTTGTTTGTTTTTAATTTTAAAAACATGCTACCTTTGTCCGGCTGTTATGCAATCTGATATCAAACTTCTTAAATAATAGTTATCACTATCCTCTTTAATGACATAATCTCACTTTTTTCCTGTAGTAAAGGTAGTCCCCTGTGCAAGCACCAGGTCATTCCTGACCCATGGGGGTGACGTCACAGCCCGACGTTTACTAGGCAGACTTTGAGAAATAAAATTTGTCAGTATTCTATACATTTTTCTTATATGCCACAAATTGCAACCTCAATAAATCCTTAACATATTGAATTAATACTGGAGCCCTCTGTAGTCTTGGCACAGGTAATATTTCCTCAGGTGAACAGGGAAGAATATGCAATTCTCAGAATGGAAATCTGCACAAGCATCAATCCACATACCATCTCCCCCAGTTGTACACACAAAAAGCTTCCTAGTCAGGAAATGGGCAGTGTTCCGTACTCAGATGTAAAGAAAACCTTTATGCTGAAGCATCATATATAAGTGCTTAATAAGGTCAGTGCCCATAATTGGCATTTTTAGTTATTGCAGGTTTCACTACACAGAGATCACCTAGAAGATATTTTGCCAAATCCTTCAAATTAGATCAGTGGTGCAGGGAGAACAGCATACGCTGAAGAAAGAGGTTCAAGAAGAGTGCAGCTGAATATGTATTAAAAGCCCAGCATGCCTAAAATAATCTCACAGGCCATTTTTGCATGGTCAATGGTGATGCTCGCTCAAAGCTCTTTTAAAAAATGCGATTTTAAAAATGCCTTTTCACGGTCCCGACGCAAAAGGAGAAGTTCCACTCCCCCCCCACTCGCCTGCTCCTTTGTTCCTAATTGCATAGCCATTAGCATATGCATCGCTAACACGCCTCTGTTGTTTTGCATGGTTCCTTGAGGGAGATTCTTCGTGGCAAACTCCAAAGGTCATGTTAAATGGGCTCTTTAGTAATGCGAAGCAGGTATGTGCCTGCTTCACAGTCACTTCCGGAATGATGGTTCAGCGTGCAAGATTTTAAAAAATATGCGGGGCACTTCAGCCTGGAACATGCTGCTAATTACCATGCAAAAATGGCCCCAGACCAAAATATACTCCCCCAACAATTTTTTTTACCGCTGCTTGGTCCACCTTGACATCTTATAAACAGATGTGAGCATACCAGGGCATCATGGATTTCTTGCATAGTCGTGGAGAAAGCTCATTTCTAAAAGGATGGGTCTACATGGGGCATTTGTTCGGGATCAATCTAAGTCAGTTGCTGCAGTACATAGCAGCAACTGCTTACCCCATCCCTATTTATCTACAGGGATGGTGGTGAAAATAGGAGTGCTAATAAGGGCAGCACAGACTGTGCCACCAAAAAGATGTAGTGCAGTGAGATGCCATGCTAGAGCATCTCTGCTGCTTCAGAGAAATTCTGCTCTGTTTCTGTTTTAGAAGTAAAACATCAGACTGTGGGGTGAGAGAAGGCCCTGTATGAATGTGCCCTCTTATTTCTGCCACATCAGAGCCAAGCTAGGTGATCTGCCAGACATAATGTAGCGTTTGCAGAACTGTACTGCTTTAGAGTGATGCACATTTGAATAGTCTCTTACATTTAACGACAAAAACCTTGTTCATTCCCAGCTAGCTTGTCAGTAAAGCTGGAACCCTTTCCCAGGGAATACTACCTTTATATGTATGTGCTGATTTTTTTTTCTATGTAGATAATTCCAAGAATCCCGACCCCAGCTGCACTCTGAAGTTGCCCAATCCAGCAACAGATACATTACCCAATGCTGCTGAGTATGGTCTTATCTCTGGCTAACTTCTCATGTGCACTTAAATCCACTTCCAGTTAAAATGCCATTGTATAAATTGGCTCCTATCATGAATGTAAAATCTACATTAGCTGTAGTGTCTTAGATTTCTCTTTCGAACTCTCTCCTGCATTAATAGAATTCTTAGGTGTACCAATAAGCTAGTGCTGAGCCAAAATAGGGTGAACACTTTGCAATCATTGGTTATATCAAGCCAAATAGCATGCAATGTGCACAAGTTTTCCTTTCCTTTTGACATATTTCCCTTTCTCCAGCAATTCCTCAAAATGTTGGTGCACCAGAAAAGCTTTTTGTTGCATTGACGCTCAAAACCAAACTAAGAAAAATGGGACATATAGTTCCTTAGCAAGAGGTGCCAGTGTCCATGGCTACTAGTCAAAATGGATACTCGTCACGATCCATTCCTATTCTCTCCAGGATCAGAGAAGAATGCAGAACATATTGGGTGCTGTGGAACACAGGCAGGATGGTGCTGCTGCATTCGTCTTGTTTGGGGGCTTCCTAGAGGCACCTGGTTGGCCACTGTATGAACAGACTGCTGGACTTGATGGGCCTTGATCTGATCCAGCAGGGCCTTTCTTATGTTCTTACGTTTTCATATACTGACTTGGCTACTACCATTAAGAGACATTTTAGCTTTGGGGTGTGGAAAGAGACCCAAAGAGAGTATGGCAACAAGCACAGGGATAGAAATAGTAGAGCAGGGGTCCCCAATGTGGTTCCCGCGGGCACCGTGATGCCATCGGACACTTTTCCTGGTGCCTGCCAAGTGTTTTTAGTAAGTGGGTGGGATTTTTACACAGAGGGCATTAGATTTGCCATGGGATATCTACAGTATTTACTCAAATGCAAGACTAGATTTGTTTCCAGGTATGCCATTTAAAAATGGGGTCATTGTAAGTTACCGTTATGTCCAATATTAAAAACTTCTTTTGTGTAACATTTTAGGCGGGGCTTGTCTTACATTCAGGGTCATTTCTGTTCAAGTAAAAATGATAATTGGCTGTGCGGATTTTTAAAAACATTGTTTCAGTGGCAGCTGCCACACGCATTGGTTTTATTCTCTCACTTCTATTTCCCATTTCTTAACAAAGACAATTCACAAGCACATATTAGGTGGTCTTCATCAACACCTGTTCCTTTTTACAGGGCCAGCTTTAGATTTTGGAAGGCCCATTGCAAAATGCCATTAGGAGTCCTACTCCCTCTTCCCCCCACCCAACTACCCTTTTCTCCTCGTAGGGTTGCCAAGTCCCTCTTTGCCACCATGGGTGATTTTGGGGGCAGAGCCTGGGGAGGGCAAGGTTTAGGGAGGAGAGGGACTTCAACACCATAGAGTCCAATTGCCAAAGCAGCCATTTTCTCCAGGTGAATCGCTCTCAGTTGTAATAGCAGGAGATATCCAGCTAGTACCTGGAGATTGGCAACCCTACTCCTCCTACACTGCTTCCAGTTTGGGGATGATGCAGAGGGTAAGCTAATGCCCACTGTCAGCCCCGCTGAGCTAAGTAGTCCTGCAGTGCTTCCTTGTAGCACAGCAGGGGCCATTCAGCTTGACTTGCTCCCGGGCTTTTTTTTTACTTCCCAGTCCGCAGTAGCCGAAACTGCTTGCTTGCTTCATTGTCCACTTGTGCCCCAAGCTACCAACACCACGCAGGCTCAAATGGAAGCAAACGGTTGCCACTTCCTGCCTCTGCTCTCTAGGAGGAAGAGGAAGAACAATGTATTGTGTGTGTGTTAAGTGCCGTCAAGTCGCTTCCAACTCATGGCGACCCTATGAATGAAAGTCCTCCAAAATGTCCTGTGTTTGACAGCCTTGCTCAGATCTTGCAAATTGAAGGCTGTGGCTTCCTTTATTGAGTCAATCCATCTCTTGTTGGGTCTTCCTCTTTTCCTGCTGCCCTCAACTTTTCCTAGCATGACTGTCTTTTCCAGTGACTCTTGTCATCTCATGACGTGACCAAAATACGACAGCCTCGGTTTAGTCATTTTAGCTTCTAGGGTCAGTTCAGGCTTGATTTGATCTATAACCCATTGATTTGTTTTTTTTTTTTGGCAGTCCACGGAATCCGTAACACTCTCCTCCAACACCACATTTCAAAGAAATCTTTTTTCTTCCTATCAGCTTTCTTCACTGTCCAGCTTTCACACCCATACATAGTAACAGGGAATATGATGGCATGAATTAATCTAGTCTTGGTGGCCAGTGACACATCCTTACACTTCAAAATCTTTTCTAGCTCCTTCATGGCTGCCCTTCCCAGGCTCAATCTCCTTCTGATTTCTTGGCTGCAGTCTCCCTTTTGGTAGATGGTGGAGCCAAGGAATAGAAAGTCTTCAACAATTTCAATTTCCTCATTGTCAACCTTAAAGTTGTGTGATTCTCCTGTAGTCATTACTTTTGTTTTCTTGATGTTCAGCTGTAGTCCTGCTTTGGCACTTTCTCTTTCAATGTATTACTGGTCTAGAAAAAGAAGGAAGCAGAATTAGGACCAGTGGAAGCCCTTCAGAAAACCCCATCCAGCCCCTCCTGGTATAATTTACTTATGCTACATGATGGTGGGTCAAGGATCAGCAATAGGCTCTTCTGAAGCCTGGAAGCTACTCAGTGATGCTTCCTCTGATGCCCACCCTGCCTCTTTTCTTGCATTTGTCACCCTGTTTCATTTTTTATTATATGAGCTTTGGACTATACTTAGCAAATACTCCTACATTGGATATTTTTAAAAATCTATAAAAGTACCTTACATGGTCACATTGTCATCTTTTCTCCCAATCACACTTCATCACTCAGAACGATGATTTGCTCCTGAATAGGTCAGAATCACTAACTGTACAGATGGCATCTCTTGAAGTTTGACTGCATCTGTCATCATTAAAATAGAGTGAGTAGAAGGCACGCGTGTTTGCTCTAAACCACCCTTGTCACTTTAATAGTGAGTCTCCTTCGATAGCATGACTGACAGTTTCCAGATTAGACATAAAACCACCTATTTGCTCCAACGGAAAACGTCTTTTGATAGCCGCACTGTTACTAATCAAGCAACTTTGGAAGAAAAAAAACACCAAATCTTAAACCAGGCCATAGAAAGTATATGATGTTGCAAGAATGTTAACATTTGACGTAGCTCATGAAACTTAAGAATTACCTAGGAACCAGTTAATTAGCTCAGTCCTAGGTGTATGTTCACTTAGAAATAGATTTAAATGTGTTCAATAGGACTTACTCCTAAGTAAGCGGATTGCAGCCAAAGTAAGATAAGTGTACGATGGTACATGTGTGGTAGAGACATAGTGGGCAAAAGACTGACGGTAGAACTCGAGCAGACTTTTATCAATATTGTAAAAGGTTAGGGAAGAAAAATAAAGAAATTGATGAGAGATATCCAAATGTAGTTTGTGGCCATCAGTTTATGAAGAGTTTTTAATACAGGCATACCTCAGAGATATTACCGGTTTGGTTCCAGACCACCGCAATAAAGCGAATATCATAATAAAGCAAGTCACACAAACATTTTGGGTTCCCAGTTAGGGTTGCCAAGTCCCTCTTCGCCACCAGCGGGAGGTTTTGGGGGCAGAGCCTGAGGAGGGTGGTGTTTGGGGAGGGGAGGGACTTCAATGCCATAGAGTCCAATAGCCAAAGCAGCCATTTTTTCCAGGTGAACTGATCTCTATTGGCTGGAGTTGCAATAGCGGGAGATCTCCAGCTACTACCTGGAGGTTGGCAACCCTATTCCCAGTGCATACAAACATTTACACTATACTGTGGTCTATTACCGGTAAGTGTGCAATAGCATTATGCCTAAAAAAATAAATTTACATAATTACATAGTTCAAAATACTTTATTGCAAAAATGTGACTGAGACAAGAAGTGAGCTCATGCTGTTGAAAAAATGGCGCAGACAGACTTGCTTGATGCAGGGTTGCCACAAACTGTCAATTTGTAAAAAAACAATATCTGTGAAGCGCAATAAAGCAAAGTGCAATAAAACGAGGTGTGCCTGTATTAGGACAGCTAGATTCGAATCCAGTAGACCAACAAGATTTTCAGAGTATGGGCTTTTGAGAGTGAAAGCTCCCTTCGTCAGAGCTTTGACTCTCAGAAGTTCATACCCTGATAATCTTGTTGGTCTTTAAGGTGCGACTGGACTCGAATCTAGCTGTTTTACTGCAGACCAACACAACTACCCTTTGAAACGGTCTTCATGGAAGGCATAGTAATAGGAGGGTGGTGAACTTATACAATGAGTTCCCAACAGCTATTGCATTAAAATTATATATATATATTTAAACAGCCACTCCAACGACATGTTTTGCCCATTTATTTAACAAAGCAAACCACATTGTAAGTAGGGTGATGGCTGAAGATCTCCCACTATTACTCCCAGGCAATAGAAATCAATTCCCCTGGCGAAAATGGCCACTTTGGCAATTGGACTTGGGGATGCCAACCTCCAGGTACTAGCTGGAGATCTCCTGCTATTACAACTGATATCCAGCCGATAGAGAGCAGTTCACCTGGACAAAATGGCTGCTTTGGCAATTGGACTCTGTGGCATTGAAGTCCCACCCCTCCTCAAACCCCGCCCTCCTCAGGCTCCACCCCAAAAACCTCCCACCGGTAGCGAAGAGGGACCTGGCAACCCTAACTGGACTCTATGGCATAGAAGTCCCTCCCCTCTCTGAACCCTCCCCTCCTTAGACTCCACCCCCCAAAATCTGCAGGTATTTCCAAACCAGAGCTGGCAACCCTAACTGTAAGCCAGCTGCACAAGGACCGTATTCAGAATGAGGTCACTGTGTGTTGGGGTGAGGAATTATAATCCTCCTTCTCCCCCTGTACTGTAGCTAGGGTTGCCAAGTCCTCCCTGGCCACTGGCAGGGGGCAGGTAGGTTGCCAACTCCAGGTTGGGAAACTGAAGTTTTGGGGGTGGCACTTGGAGAGGACAGGGACCTCAGTGGGATACAGTGCCATAAAGTCCACTCTCCAAAGCATCCATCTTCTCCAGGGGAACTGATCTCTGTAGTCTAGAGAGGAGCTGTAATTTCTGGGGATCCCTAGGTCCCACCTAGAGGCTGGTATCCCTAACTGAAGCCCGGGCTCAAATCAGGGTGTGGCATGGCTGCTACTGCCATTTTTAAAACACTGGGAAAGTCTATTCACAGATCTCATCTAATTTGGCCCTTGGCGAAATAGCAGCTTTCCTTAAAATAATGCTGGCAAACGATTCCTTGCAAGATCTTTATTTTTAACCATTTGATTGTGAAACACTAAGAGTTCTTTTGATATAAGGAAACAGAGCACACTTTACAAAGAACTCCTTTAGTATACACAACGTTTTACAAAATCTGACTGCCAAACAAAATCTAACTGCATTTTTTTTTCCCTTTCGCTGTGCGGCAATTTTCCACTTCCTGCTGTACATTTGCCAATGGATCTTTCCTAGCAAGATGATTGCTGTTTTGGTATTCAGCCTCCGGGAAAGGAGCACCTATACAGTTTTCTAATCTCCGTCATTTGCAGACACAACGTTGTTTCTCTCAGAGCCGATAAGTAAGCTGGAGCTCTGTGTTGTGACAACAATTACCTTCATAACCCCCTTTTTTGTTACTGTTATTTGTTTCATCAGCGATCTATCAATTCAGATTAGATGACAGCTTAAATGTTTAACAGGAATAAACACATCGCGTAACTAGGTAACCAGTTATAAGGTAGAATTGGAAATCACAGTACTAATTAATATAGGACAGCATAATTATAAAATCTGTTAAACAGGAAAAGAAAGAAACCAAATGCTTCCTATAAGCACACATTTGAAGGAGGAATGAGACAGTCTAAGAGACATGGAGGTGCTGCCTCAGTATCTCTTGCCTCAACTCCCCTCCTCCAATAATGGCTAGTTTAACTCAAAGGGAAGATGACTGGGGAAGGCACTGGCAAACCACCCCGTAAACAAAGTCTGCCTAGGAAACGTCGGGATGTGACGTCACCCCATGGGTCAGGAACGACCCGGTGCTTGCACAGGGGACCTTTACCTTTTAACTCAATACACGACATGGTCATTGAAGTATGCATTGCCTCAGCCTCTTACATTATTGGCTGTTGATGGCTGGGGTGGAACAATGCATAGGATGGTGACTTTGAATTAGGGTTGCCAACCTCTAGGTACTAGTACTCCTGCTTTTACAACTGAGCTCCAGCCGATAGAGATCAGTTTATCTGGAGAAAATGGCCCCTTTGGCAATTGGACTCTATGGCATTTAAGTCCTTCCCCTCCCCAAACCCCACCCTCCTCAGGTTCTGCCCAAAAAACCTCCTGCCAGTGGTGAAGAGGGACCTGGCCACCCTACTTCAAATTGTGTTGTAATGGATTGGATCCAGGCTAAATTGGTAGGGTTGCCAACCTCCAGGTATTGGAGGAGAAAATAGACACCACTGTACTAGTATCAAAGGATAAGAAATTCAGTACAGGAGCGAAGAATACTTATAAGTGCAAACAAATATTTATATGCTACCGTGTCTAATACAATACGCACTTCATAAATATACAAAAAGAACCATTCATACAGTTATAACACACATACACAAAATCATCTCTAGGATGGTGGTGAATGGAAAAAGTTCAATAAAAGGTGCAGTTTCTCTCAAGATATGCTCAACAGTCTTCTGTATTCATCCCATGCAGGTAAGTAGAGGTAATAAATATTAATTCAGGAGGAATAACTTCATGGAGGATACGGCCGTTTCAAATTCTTGACAATTTGAATTCTTCATCAGTTCTTCAAGCATTTTCCTCTTATATTGCACATCTTGATAATAAATTACAAAGTGCTGGATATAGTTCAGCTCCCACGAAGGGTAACATTCACAAGTGTAGCCATCCTAGAGATGATTTTGTGTATGTGTGTTATAACTGTATGAATGGTTCTTTTTGTATATTTATGAAGTGCGTATTGTATTAGACATGGTAGCATATAAGTATTTGTTTGCACTTATAAGTATTCTGCGCTCCTGTACTGAACCTCCAGGTATTAGCTGAAGATCTCCTGCTATTACAGCTGATCTCCAGCCAATATAGATCAATTCCCCTGGAGAAAATGGCTGCTTTGGCAATTGGACTTTACGGCACTGAAGTCCCTCCCCTCCCCCAAACCCTCCCTCCTTAGGCTCTGCCCCAAAAGCCTCCCGCCAGTGACGAAGAGGGACCTGGCAACCTTATAAATTGGTAATTTCTACCAGCTTCCTCTTCCTGCTGCAGACCCCCTCCCCAATGCCATTCCTCAGGATTCCCTATTCCCCAGGAGCAGTATTTTGTGAAGACAGTAAACTCCAGTGAGAGAGTAGAGGCAGGAAAGTTCCATTCTGCCGTTGGAAAATGTAGTGGGGATCTAATCCATTAAGAGGGAGGAACATTGGGCAGTGTTAGCTCCATACCTCTCTTTCAGTCCTAACAAGCTTGAGGAGGGGTCAACAATTATTAACGCTATCCAATATTTTAAAACAGCCATTCCTAAACTAAACTATCAGTACCAAGTGGGAAGAGACCCTGAAGAAGGAAGCAACTTTGGCAGTGACAGAATCTATTTTGTTTTCCACATCATCCCTACTAGGGTTGCCAGCTCTGGGCTGGAAAATTTCTGGAGATTTGGAGGTCAAGCCCGGGGAGGGTGGGTCTTGAGGAGGGGAGGGGCATTAACGAGGTATAATGCCAATAGAGTTCACGATCCAACGCAGCCATTTTATCCAGAAGTTCCTATTTTCAGGAATCTGTCCAGTTTGCTCTAGTTAACCTAGGGACAAGATCAAGAGCCTATTCACACATCTACATTAGCATGAGAACTTCCTCTCCACAAGGCGATTTCCAGCTACTCTGGGAATGTGTCTGTGAAGGGCTTTATCCCCAAGTGGCATATATAGAACTTCCAGGCTATATAGCTAACATAATAAGAATAAAGGGCATATCTACCAAATTTACATTCACTTTAAGTAATTTTGATTGTTATGTCTTCTCCCAGGAAATTCTGGGAACTACAGCTGAATGGAGTACTAAGCATTTTATGTTAAGAGCCATTTCCTCCAAAGAAATACAGCTCCCAGAAATCCTTGCAAGAGATAATGTCTGTTAAACTGGTTTATCTACATCATAGACCAATCCAAGGAGATTCCATTCATAGGCAGAGTTAGGGTTGCCAAATTGCATTATGGAGATTGCACCTTCATCTTCAACAATACATTAGCAGCTGGAGAAGGTTGCTCTTACTGTACTTCTGACCCAGCTCCTTCCTAGCTTCCATAGTTTCTCTGGTTGCTGAAATACTTTCCCTACTAAGCTAGTAGGAATTCACTTTTGCTTAACAGCAGATAGGGAAGTATAGAATGACAGACTCTGAAAAGGACTGAATAGGAGGTGCTTCAGAAGCAACCCCTCCTCCTACTTGTGGTTTGATCAAATTATTCAAAGGGTACCAATTTCTATGTGATTATAGGAGATAATTGCAAACACGGTAATTGCAAGATTCTAGCAATGCACAATTTACCTTCTTCCGTTCATGAATCATTGTTAAAGCTCTGATGTGACATCAGAATGATAAAACTTACTCGTTATTTCAGTATGCAGGGAGGAAATGGAATATCTGAGAACCACTTTATTTTGAGGGAAATTATGAAAGTAGAAAATCTATTTTTCACTGTAATAAATTAAACAAAATGTTTCTTAGTCAGAATTAGAATGAATGGACTTGATAATTGTTACTAATTATAAGTGCTTGCTTGAAAACATATCAAGGAAGGGCTGTGGCTCAGTGGTAGAGCATCTCCTTGGCATGCAGCAGGTCCCAGGTTCAATTCCCAGCATTGCCGCTCTGGATCGGGTGATATGAAAGACCTCGACCTGAGACCTTGGAGAGCTGCTGCCAATCTGAGTAGGCAATACTGACTTTGAAGGACCAAGGGTCGGATTCAGTATAAGGCAGCTGCCCATTCATGTCAGAGAATTTTGTTGCCCAAAATGTATGGTCATATATATTGACATATCTGGCATTATGGATGCTGCAGAGCAAAAGAGGGCTAAGTATGTTATGTGCAAACACACCAGAAGAATCTCTGTCAGAAAAAGATGAGATAGTCAGGGGGGGGGCAAGATTTGCCCCCATAGCAGCACCCCCAAGAATAAAAGTTTTGCCCTGTGGTAAACCTCTCCTTATTTCCCTATATCAGCCACAGGAAAGGTTAGAGACAGAGCTTCCCACTTAGCAAATGTAGTCAGGCTGGGAGTAACATTCAAGAGCTAGCAATGCACAGGAAGAACCTTTTACCATTGGAAAGCTGCAGTATCCTACTCCATCTACATAGAGCGTTTTCAAGACATAAAAATTTAATATCTATGAGCCATGCAATGTAAAGTTAAAAATAGATATGCCTGGGAATGAAGTCAGGTTTGCATTGAGTTTTGCAGACAATTTCAGTGTTCACTTCATAGCCCAAGTGGCAACACCCTTTCGGTGTACCTTTCCTCTACAAAGGGGTCCTCTGAAGGAAGGAAAAGCCAGTTCTCCATTTACAACAGAAGCTGGTAGTGAATGGGTTTGTCACTCCCCTCAATGACTCAACAATCCTTCCGCTCCCTCTATTTTTGGAGCAGCTTTGCACAAGTTTGTTTTTTTAATAAAATGGTTTGTTAACAGATACCGTAATAGCACGATCACTCAGGCATCACTGTCAAAAATGAAAAAGGGCAGACAGCCCTGCTGAAGTAAGGGGAGAGGGGCTAGATGATGTTAAGAGCATTCACTCACACCATTCTCCCAGATAACTGGGACCCAAGGCAGGTAACAACACTCGAATTAATGCAATGTAATATAATTCTTGCTGGGGGTAAATTATAGACGACTAGGGAAGGCACTGGCAAACCACCCCGTAAACATACTCTGCCTAGTAAACGTGGGGATGTAACATCACGCACGGGGGACTACCTTTACCTTTAATATAATTCTGCTGGGGGGGGGCCACCCCCACACTCACCTGCTCCAATGGACACTCCAGTGGGGGACAGCGTTGCCCAGGCACCAGTGAGGCAGGCTGTCCATCAAGCTGTGGGGAAAGGTGCCAGGGCAAGGCCATGCCCAAACATGCACTCGCAGCAGCCTCAGAAGCTGGCAGGCTTTTTTTAATTGCAGGGTTTCTTGGATACTGCTAGGGATATGTGTGATTGGCAGGACCCAATTGTCTCTCATTCAGCAGCATCAGAAGTATTTTGGATGTACTTGTCAACTGTCTATTTCTGGGATTTCTTCTTGTTTCCACTTTGTTGCTAATGTGACTCTGGCTGCAGTAATCGTATAACTGAATACTTCTCTCTTGTGTGTTTTTTTCAATATCCGGTGGTAATATTCCCAATAACATTATTTCTGGGTCTGTCTGGTTTTCAGAACTTTCTGCATTTCTTGATGGACTTCAGTCCAAAACCTGATTATTATTTTTTCGCATGATCACCAAGTATGAAAATAAGTCCCATCTAGTTCTTTACATCTCCAACAGCGATTGTCCAAATTCTTGTTCATTCTTTAAATGTCCATTGGAGTTATGTACCATCTATAGAACTGTTTATACCAGCTCTCCCTCAAGTTTTGACTGGCTGTAAATTTTATTGATTTTGTCCATAATTGCTCCCACTGTTGCATCGCGATTTCTTTTCCTAGGTTTTGCATCCATTTTACCATGCATACTTTCACTTGTTCGGTCTCTGTTTCATTTTATTTATTTATTTTTTTAGTAAAAGTTTATATTTATATAGTTATATATTTTATAGCACTAGATACCTCCATTCCGACTTCCGGTATTCTAGAGAATCTCCTTAAAAATATTGATGCTGAACCATATGGGAGGCCCAGTATTCATTTTTCAAATCATAATTGTGATTTGCTATACAAATAATAATGAATTCCTTTGGAAAAGAAGGCTTCCTGGCATGCACTACTTCTCAAACCCCTTTTGTTCTGTTCTTTACTGTACAATTTAATCTTCAGGATATCAATATGTGCTTTAGAAGTAATGAATAGAGAATCTCTCTGTGTTGCTGCCTCCGCACTGGTCTTATATTGAGACCATTCACTATACTCCTTTATTCCAAAAAAACCCAGACACTTCTGCCAAGCCAATGTATTCCTGTTTCTCCCCCCAGTCTGCACATTTAAAGTGCTGGTGTGTTCCAATTTTTTTTGGTGTTTCTCTCGCAATTTCAGTGCAGTTCTTCAGGTGTGAACTGTTATGGGACAATTATCTTACCTGGTTTGTGATTTCTGATGTGATGATTATGCGTAACTCAGCCCCTCCATTACCTAGCTGCCCTTCGGTGTCATTATCTCTTTTAAAAGGCTATCCATCTGCTATGAAATACCTGAAGATGAAACTGTGGCAAATCCTGCTGTACTGTAGGTCCAAGCTTCCCCTCTCCCCAAAGAAAGTTGAAGTGACAAGAGGCAAGATCCCTGAAGCACCTTGCCCTGAAACTAGTTGGTCTGCAGAACTAAAGGGGGGAGGTTGTTAATTTCACTTTTAAAAATTGAAATATCTAATACAGCTCTCCAAGCTGAACCTTTCTTGCTGCTTTTAACTGACGCAGTGAAATTGACATGGTTTTCTTTGCAGGTAGCCCTACTCAATCAATCAATCAAATCTTTATTGGCATACCCAATACCTGCAGAGAACATAATCATACAATTTTACTCAACAGAGCTCGCCTGTTCCCGTTTACAGTGTCTTTCGCAGATCCACATTGCATATTGCAAAAACTTGGCTACATGGTCAATTGTGGCCACATCCTGAGCAGACATAAGAAAGGAGGTAGCCCTACTAAAGTGAGGGGGAAAACTGAGCGAAACTGATGAGCCCTTTGTCAGTTTCACAAAAAAAATTGTTTTCCACCTCCACAAATCAGCAGCAGTAAGATATCTGATGGGGAGGGGAATAGGTAGGCAAAATGTCACAGCAGTATCTCATAGGAACTCTAGTTAAGAGGAAAACAACTCCTTCTGAAGCAGCGGTAGTGGAATGGCAGGTGCTCCATACAGGGAAACAGGTGGCTGGTTAAAACTTTCACAGCAAGAACTGTGGGTAGCTGTAATGGAAAGGGAAAGTAAGGCTGCCAAGCATAGCTGTCCTTTCTGAAGAAGCCAAATTCTTTGCATGGGGACTACATTGAGTATAATTAACTATGAATCAGACTTGTAGAGTATACTAATGTGATACAAACTGATTTTAAATTTGCCTTACAGTGGTTTGAAAACTTTTCCAGCCATCTAACTTCAAAGTATAGTGATAGAAGTCCCAGAAGTGGCACAAATCCCCCCCAACAGGACAATTAACATAGTGTTTATGAGTGTCTCATGAGTTCCTTGAAACAGTGACAGCCAATCTTTTTGGTATGGGGTACCTTATATTAGTAGGATTTAATGATGCACATGGAAACATCATAGCCAGACTCACAAAATATTCTGTTTCAGCCCAAAAGGGTTACCAGATCCTGCTGCCTGTGGTACAGACTGATCCTCTGTAATTAAAAAAATATGTAGCTGGATGACAGCCTTTGATTTCTCCAGTGTGTAATTGATTACATTTAAACTACAGAGGGGTGACTGTTGTAAGAGAAGACTATGAACTGAAGATGTAAAGAAAAAAGAAATGTAGGCTTCTGCCCATCAATGACGGGTCATCCAGAAAACTATAATGCTAGTGAAGTGGAAGCACATATACAGGCTGAGTATCCCTTATCCAGACATCCGATATCTGGACTGATCCAAAAATGGGACGTTTTGAGCCGGCTTGCAGGCATTACTCACAGGCCCTCAGCAACACCATTTATGGTTCAATGTACACAAAATTATTAAAAATAGTGTTTAAAATTATATTCAGGCTATGTGTATAAAGCATATAAAACATATATGATACCTAAATGAACTTTGTCTTTAGATTTGGGTCCCATCCCCAAGAGATGTCATTATGTATATGCAAAAATTTCAAAATACGGAAAGATTCAAAATACGGACCACTTCTGGTCTCAAACAGTCCAGATAAGGGATACTCAACCTATAATGATACTAGAGCACAATCAATGAAGTATCTTTATTTGTTTATTAGCTATATTTCTAGTACACCTTTCTCATTGAGAAGGTGGATGACATGTTCTAAATAATTCCTGACTAGGCTGAGATTCAAGACGCTCCATGCTGGAGGAAAGCAGACGAGTCCTCTGTTAGAGAAGACCAGGAGGATAAATTGGCTGAATATGCAATAATGGTTATGTTAACAAAAATTCAAAGAATTTCAAGAAAAATGGAACGTATACTATTTGTACTACTCTTTAAAAAATCACCTTGATTATGTATGCACAGTGTATGCATAGTGAAATAGGTTAGAAAAGAACCAAAAACCTTAAAATTGCGAGGGGGGGGGGTATTTCAGAAATATTGCAAGTAGTTTTATCTGCTATATACTATATTTGATTTTATGATAATGCTTAAAATTGTGTTTAGCAAGTATTATATAGAATACCTATGATTTGTTTCAAGTTTAATGGAATGATCACCGTTAAATTACTATTATTACTAATATATGGGCAGCCCATTCCTGAGCCTTTGGTGGCCGGGGACGGCGTGGCCGAGGTGCCTCCTACTGGTAGCTCCGCACACACACCCCACCCGCGGCACGGCCAGTGAATTCCCTCTGGGATGCTCCTGCTATTACAACTAATCTCCAGCCAATAGAGATCAGTTCCCCTGGAGAAAATGGCTGCTTTGGCAATTGGACTCTATGGCATTGAAGTCCCTCCCCTCCTCAAACCCCACCCTCCTCAGGCTCCTCCCATAAAATCTCCAGGTATTTCCTAACCCGGAGCTGGCAACCCTAGCTATTCACCTAGTTTGAGAAGGCAGGAGCACCCAAAGCAGGGCTTCCAACTGTGACTGTCAGGTAGGTTCGTAAGGAATTAGGCAGTCCTGCAGGTATCCTGGCCCCAAACAATATAAGGCTTTGAAGGTCAAGACCAGCACCTTGAATTGGAAGCCAGTGTAAGTGGGCCAAGACTGGGGTGATATTGTCCCTACAACCCACTCCAGCCAATTTCCTAGCTCCAGGATGTTTCTATTTTGAATCCTCAATCTTTCTCCTTCAAGTGGTGGGAAGTTCCTGAGGCATACTTTCAGTTCTGTTTAGATGGTTTAGAACGGAAAGCTGGTGATATGTCTGTTTATTTATACATATACATAGGATTGCCAGGTCCCTCTTCACCGCCGGCAGGAGGTTTTTGGGGTGGAGCCTGAGGAGTGCAGGGTTTGGGGAGGGGAGGGACTTCAATGCCATAGAGTCCAATTGCCAAAGCGGCCATTTTCTCCAGGTGAACTGATCTCTACTGGCTAGAGATCAGTTGTAATAGCAGGAGATCTCCAGCTAGTACCTGGTGGTTGGCAACCCTACATATACAAGATGAGCATAAGGGAGCATGCAGTCAGACCATGCTAGTCTACTAAAGAAGCATCCGTTTTCCCAGAAGCAATCAACATGCCTCTGGAACTCTATGGCTCCTCCTTGCCAGCCGGCTACAAAAATGCAGACAACTGTCTCCTCTGTTGGCTGCATTCCTAATGCAAATTAGCTCCCATTGCGGCAAGCAGGTTATGCTCAGTAGCTAGGAGACACCAGCCATCAGAGACCATCCATGCTCACTTAAGAAAGTGTCATCAAGAAAGTGTTTAGCTATTATGATATATGCCCTGACCTGGATGGCCCAGGCTAGCCTGATCTCGTCAGATCTCAGAAGCTAAGCAGGATCAGCCCTGGTTAGTATTTGGATGGGAGACCACCAAGGAAGTCCAGGGTTGCTGTGCAGAGGAAGACACTGGCAAACTACCTCTGTTAGTCTCTTGCCTTGAAAACCCCATAAGGGGTCGCCATAAGTCGGCTGCGACTTGACGGCACTTTACACGCACACATTATGATATATAAAAGGTAGAGAGAAGTGTCATATTTTAAGGCTGCATGGCCATAACGACATGTTTACTCTCGTTAACACCTGAAAACCAGTTTTCTCTAAAACACTTTTCTGCCCAGGGGTAGGAAATTAAATCTGTGTGTTTTGCAGTTGCAATAAACTGATTGTTATTCACATTTTAAAATTCATCTCCACTGGATCATATGAGCTATCAAGTCACT
This sequence comes from Euleptes europaea, assembly GCF_029931775.1. Lineage (NCBI taxonomy): Eukaryota > Metazoa > Chordata > Lepidosauria > Squamata > Sphaerodactylidae > Euleptes > Euleptes europaea. The sequence goes on from NC_079317.1 coordinate 83,505,396, forward strand.
CATAATTGTGCAAGTGTGGTTGGGTCAAACGATCTATTAACTGTGGTTGGTATGGACATAGCGACGTGCTGGCTTAGGAGAACAATACTATCATTAAAGGTAACCTTGAATGGGAACGGTTTTCCTTTTACTTAAGTAATTGTTCCATTTTCGGTCAGAACTGTTAATAATGTGAAATATGCACTAATATACTGACAGAAGCGTACTTCATAGTGCACATTTTGTTTTGTTTTTTAGCCGACCACAGCAATATTTCAAGATGTGCTAATTCATTCCAAACATCTGAGCCTAGAGCCTAGATCTCTTTTGAAATGCTTGTACTACGGAGGAGGTGGGTGGATAGAGGCATACGATGCTTTGGAGGTTTTGTGCATAAGGACCTGCAGAATGAAATTACTGAAGAGAACCATTCATTAGGTGTACTTGTGATCAGGAGCCATGTTGCACATAAAAAGAGCTGGGAGGTTTGCTCTACCTCTGTATTACTATAGGAACTGGGCAGGAGGAATGTGAACTAGAACAAGGATGGCTTTTTAAAGTCTGAGAGTTGAATGCACGTTTTTTTAAAAAACGTCCATTTTAAGAACTGGCACCCTACATCTGTGACTTTTCAGGATGCATGGCTGAATCAGGCATATAGCGAGTTCACCCTCATGGTGGATGATATTGTTCCCCCTGACCCAGCAGCTTCAGCCCTGCACTAAGACAAAATCAAGCAAGCTATGCAATAGTTTCCCCAGAAAGCAAGTTCACCATTGGAAGCAGGATGATGGACAATACAGGGGTACCGCGCTAAGTAAATTCTCTTGCGCGAGAGAAAGAGAAGCAGATGTCATTGAAATTCATGGGGAACACTCTTTTCAGCGTTTGTTACGGGAATACACAACGATGGGGAAGGGAAAAGAAAGGATCCCTCCAGCCTGCCCCAATTGACCCGGTGCGCCATTTGCGCAGTCTCACCCTCCCAGACAAGCGTGCTTCCTACGCGAACCCGCCGACGCGCCCGTCTTTGTGAATAGGGTGCTGCACTGCGGCGGTGCTTCCCTTCAACCAACCTTGCCTCCTCCCCCTCCCTCCTCAGACCCGTTTCCCACCCCCTTCCTTCGTTGTGATTGGCCGATCCGGCAGGCTCCGCGCCGGCGATTGGTAGCCGGCACGCCGAGGAGGGTTCGGTTGCGCGCGGTGTAATAAAGTTAGTGGGGGCTGTCTCAGTACACATTGGAAGCGGCGGCGAGCGGGGCCGATTTCTATGGAGGTGACGGAGGGAAGCGCTCGGCGGCTCCCGTGGTGATCCGGAGACTCGTCCTGCCGGTCTCGCCTTCCCCCCCTCCCTACCCCAGCCCCGATCCCCGGCTCCCTCTCCCCCCTCCCTTTCTCTCGCCTCCTCCCAGCCCTCGCCGCTGCCGGGTCTCGGGGACGCTGACGAGGCTGTAGGGAAGGTGAGGGGGGAACCGCCGCCGTCGTTGGGGGGGGGGTGGCGGGCGACGGAGGGGGGGCAGCGCCGACGGCGGGACCCGTTCTGCCGGCAGGCGGGAAACCGTCTCGGGGCCCGGGGATGGAGGGCGAGCCGGGCTGCGGGGGAAGCGGGCTGCCGAGGGGCAAAATGGCCGCCGCCTAAAACGGCCGCCATCTTGTCCTCGCCTGTGCACGTTCGCTCTGAGGCACAAAATGGCGACGGCCGCCGGGGACCCGGTTCTCTCAGGGCCGGTTTCTGGGAGGGGGAACGAGGCCGGGAGGTTTCGGGTATCGCGATAAACCCCCTTTTGTGTGGGGTTTTTTTTTCCCTCGCCCTTTTTTACACCGGGGCGGGGGGGGCTTCGGCCGCTCCTCCCTCAGAGGAGCCCCATTGTGCTGCGGGTGAGAGGAGGGGGGGGGACGTGGGCGCAACGGCCCCTGGAGCCGAGAGGCCGAGGCGGGAGGCCCCGAACCCCCTTTTCCGGATCCCCTCCCCGCAGGAGAACAAAGATGGGGCCTCGGCCTCTCCATTGTGCGGCCGAGCCTGGGGACGGGCGGCGCCCAAAAGTGGGGGTGGCGGGGTGAAGCTGGGCTGGGGGACGGCGCGAGCGGCAGCCGAGGGCGGGAGGGGGCGCTTCGTGAGCCCTTTTGTTTGGTCGCGGCCATGTTCTTCCCTTAGGGGGCGAAAACGCGTGGGAGGTTTTTGCCGTGGGCCGTTGATGCAGGAGCGGTTTCGCCCGGGGTTTGCCGCTCTCCCCATGCACGTTTTGCCCCCCGTCGGAATCCTCCAAACTCAACAATAAGCAGCGTTTTGAGGATTCAGGTGGGGAAAATGTGCTTCCAATGTGTTTCCAAGGGGAAACCCTCTGGTGGGTCAATGGCCTTGGATTTGCCGCTTTCTAAATGCGCATTTTCCCCGGAGAGGCTGCTTATTCATGGAAGGTTTTGCATTGGATTTGCCACTCTATAGATGCACATTTTCCCCATCTGAATCCTCAAAACTCTGCATGTAGGTGGGGCTCATTGCTGAGAAACTGGGGCCATTTTTTCGTGGAAGGTTTTGCATTGGATTTGCCACTCTATAGATGCACATTTTCCCCATCTGAATCCTCAAAACTCTGCATGTAGGTGGGGCTCATTGCTGAGAAACTGGGGCCATTTTTTCGTGGAAGGTTTTGCATTGGATTTGCCACTCTATAGATGCACATTTTCCCCATCTGAATCCTCAAAACTCTGCATGTAGGTGGGGCTCATTGCTGAGAAACTGGGGCCATTTTTTCGTGGAAGGTTTTGCATTGGATTTGCCACTCTATAGATGCACATTTTCCCCATCTGAATCCTCAAAACTCTGCATGGAGGGGGGGCTCATTGTTGAGAATTTGGGTGCATTTATTCATGGAAGGTTTTGCATTGGATTTGCCACTCTATAGATGCACCTTTTCCCCCCATCTGAATTCTCAAAACTCTGCATGGCGGCTTATTGTTGAGTTTTGAGAATATGGATTGGGGGGGGGGAGTGCATCTAAAGAGCGGCAAATCCAATGCAAAACCTTCCATGAATAAATGGCCCCAGATTCTCAACAATGAGCCCCCCCCCATGCAGAGTTTTGAGAATTTGGCTGGGGAAAATGTGCATTTAGAGAGCGGCAAATCCCGGGCAAAAACCTCCCATGCCCTGGTGGTCCCTTCCAACTCTGATTCTACAAATGGTCAAAACTCAAAAATAACCCCCCCCCCCCCCGTGCAGAGTTTTGAGGATTCAGGTGGGGGAAATGTGCATCTGGAGAGCGGCAAATCCCTCCCATGCGTTTTTGCCCCTTGCCTCCTTGGCGCATGATTCCCAAGGCCAGGCCCGCTGCCGGTAAGGGAAAAAAAATGGGGCCACGTGTGTTGCTGATGTGGCGCCGCCACTGCGTCCTTTATTTGGGAGGAAAACCCCCGTCGAAGTAGACGAGGGTTTATCCAACAGTGAAAAGGGGCCGAGGCTTGGTGGGAGCCAAATGCGCGCTCGTTAAGCGTGGTTAGGGAGAGAGGCCTACCCAAGGCCGTTTGTGCACGAGGTTTTGCCCTGGAGTTGCTGTTTCCCCCCATCCGAATTCTCAGAACTCTGCGTGGGGGTTTATTGTTGGGTTTTGAGAATTTGGATGGGGGGAAACGTGCATCTACAGAGGGCCAGATCCAAGGCGAAACCTCCCCTGCGTGAATGGCCTGAATCCCTATCGCTGCTTCCACCTTGGGGTTGGGAAAAGGGCCTTGCGCAATCCGGAATGGCCATGCTGTGCTCGACGGGGTGGGAGGGTAGGTTTAATGAGTTCCTCCTTATATGAAAGTTAATATAGCGTTTCAACTACAATTCTGTTCTGGAGACCATGGTTATTGAACATATGACGCATAATGGCACTGTAGTCTAGAAGATTTGTCTGGATGATCTTACAAGGCTATAAACATGCAGTTAAATTAAAACAAAGCCCAGTTACCTGTGTGGGTCACACAACGGTCTATGGTTTCAACAAACATACGGCATTTTCAGTTGTCTTAGTCCTTTTAATTAACACCATGAGGAGGGCATAGATTTGCACTTTACAAGTAAATCATGCTGAGGTTACAGAGTTGAAGACTTATATTGTTGGAAAGATACTGATAATACTGTGAAACTTAAGTGATCTAGTTGAGTCTTGGTAGTCAAATACTTACAGTGCAAATTCTTGATTGTCTCCTAGGTTTTGTTTTTCCCTATCCGGTCAATTTATTATTCTTTTGAAGATTCTTCATTGTCAAGCCGCCAAAGTGGAGAGTGCGATTGCAGAAGGGGGTGCTTCTCGTTTCAGGTATCTCTTTAATGGAACTTCTTTTCATAGTAAAATGGGTGGACACAAAGCACTTCTGGCCTGTAACATAACAGCCCTCATCGGCAGTTGGTGGTGCAAAGGGGGTATGATCAATTTTACACTAGCATGACATAGCAAGTTGTTGTGTGCTGGTGCAGCAGCTGATGACTGCAATGTGAAGCCTTGTACAAATCAGTTGTGGGCAAATTTGATCCAAGACTGCTCCTCTGCCCTGCCTCCATGTTGTTGAAACCAACAAATGTGAAGAATGCTTGAGGTATGAGTAGCAAAGGTTAAGACCCATAGCCCATAAACCAGTGTGGACATAAAAGAGGCTCCGTACTGTGTGTATCAGAAAACACGTTGATATGGAAGAACATGAGGTGATAGTCATAAACATACAAGATGCTGATTGGTCACACAGTGCAGGTGTTAGAACTCCTAGGACTAGGCTGTGAAAGATACTCTGTAGGACTAGGCTGTGAAAGATTCTGTAATGTTCATCTGCTTTATGTTCTCATCCTGTTTTTTAACACTTAAGTTTATAAAAGTACAAATTATAAAAGAGTACAAAGGAGGTCTATGACATTTACTAGACTATCCCCCTCCTCAAACCCTCTGAAATCATACTTGTATGTAGCATTTCTTGTAAAAGAGAATATCTAGCATCTGTCTTGCATGCCTTGTTACCTGACAGTGATTTTTACTTGCCACAAGTAGTAATTATGTATGAATTCCTACACTTGCTCCTTGGAATCTCTTTTTAACTGGGTTTTTGTTTTTGATAGTGCTTCTTCGGGCGGAGGAGGAGGTAGGGGTGCACCTCAGCACTATCCCAAGACTGCCGGCAACAGGTAAGTTTGTAGAGAGCTTTGAATACTATTGTGCATAAGAACATGAAAATCCTGCTGGATTAGATGGAGAGGTCCATCTAGTCCAGCATTCTGTTTCTCAGAAGGTCCAGCTGGATGAATCTGGGAAGCCCATGAGCAAGTAACAGGGACAGCCTCTGCTTTGGAACACTACTTTTGAACATGGATGTTCTACTTCATTGCTATGGCTGATAGCCATAGATTAACTTTTTCCCCATTAATTTGTGTAGCTTTATATTAAAGCCATGTAGGCTGCATCTTGTGACAGTGAATTCCATAAGTTTAATTACACATTGCATGAATAAATACTTGTTTGTCTTAAGTCTGCTGCAATCACACTTACTAGTTAATCATGTTCTAGTATTACGGAGAATTATTTTCCAGTTTCTCAACATCACATACATTTATAAACTTTTGAGGTCTTGTTTTGTTACAGTATTCCAGATGTAGTCAGGGAGTATATAAACAATTATGGTTTTTGCAGATCATTTGTGATCCAGTTCCTAAGAAACCTTAGCATGCAGTTTACCTTTTTCACGGCGGCTTCACACAGTCGATGTTTTGGTTAAAGCTGTCCATCACAGCCCCAAGATCTGTGTGCTGGTTGGTCATCACCAGTTCAGGACCCCCACATACATAATTTTCCCCACCGTGGTTCATTTTGTATGTTCTAGTGGTCTGTTCATCCAATTTAGAGAAGTTCTGAAGATGAGTTCCTATCTACGTTCCTCCAATCTGAATTGTGTTCTCTCCAGATTTGACCATTTCACTATTCATTTTGATTTCATATTTATGAATAAATTAATTGGTATCAAACTTAATACAGATTCCTATGAATCTGTATTATGAATCCAAGAGTTGATACTGACACTAAGTTAGAGATGTATAGGTTGTTATTTAATTTTACTTATTTAATATACTTAAATCACACTTTCTCAGTGGACTTAAAGTAACTAACAGTATGCCAAGAGTAACAGAGTTGAACCAATTACTAAATCCTGGGTCTATTTGAGCAGAGGAAGAAATGTTAATCTGTGTAATGGTACTATAAATTGAAATGGATTAGTGGAGTGCAACTGATGTTCGTGTTAATTTCCAGTCATTAAATTCTCATTGTGTAGCAAATGTACCAACTGTGTGAAATAGATGACTGGTAGTGAGCACCCGCTAAGCTTGCTCTCAGATACTATTCAAATGCTGTAATGACACAGGCTTTTTTGCATCCTGTTGTGGTATAGTGATGAGAGTTCTGGACACAGTTATGAGGGTAAAATGGAGGAGCAGAGCATGATGTAAGTTGCTTTGATTCTCCATTTGGGATAAAGGCAGGTTATACGTCACTTAAAATAGTCTTCAGTACTTTGAATTTAGAAGGGAGCATTCTATGGGTTCTAATCTCTGGTTCTTGAATTTTAAAATAAAGCGAGTTCCTGGGGAAAACCCCAGGGCAAAACGCTCAGAAATGGATTCCTTCACGAAGCACTAGACGAGATGACGACTCCGCAAATGACAAAGAAAGACACGATGCAATCTTCAGGAAAGTGAGAGGGTAAGTTAGAAATAATAGAATGTTTTAATTTAAGCTACCATCTAAAATAAAATCCTTACTAGAAGCCTTCAACCAAAATAATTGCCTGATTAGCTAAAATAATTATGAGCTGTTCACTCTCCCTGTACATACCTGACTCTTTGGCCCTCAATATCCTCTTAGGGTATTGCTCAGAATCTTACTCAGTTTACTCTGTTGGTCTTAACTTCCAGGGAAGGGTTGTTAAGATTGCACTGAAAAGCCTCAATTGACTGAATTTCAGGCCAGACCTGCCCAAATTTGTGACTCACCATACTGCATGCAGTATACTGTGGCCTGCCAGGTGATTGATAACCCCCACTGCTGCTCTTGCAGTGCATGTTAGGAAGCAAAAACAGAAGGTGGTTGTGTTGTACAGGCTTGGTATAAGGCTGCATCAACAAAATCACAACCACTGCTTCCAAACCGGCAAGGTAACTTCATTTCTGCCAGTTGTGCACAGTACCAGGTCTGCTTTCCAGTTTTGCCCTGCATCTACCTCAAGCTTCCTTTCCCTGCCTAATTTCCCTTTCAGGAGTCTTTTTCACTGTTATTTGCCATCTCTGTGGTTGTACGTTTTCTTGCATCGGTCTCTGTTTAAGCACTCTAAGCCCTGAGAACTCTTCTACCTGGTTTTGTGTGATGTTTTTATCCCAACCAGATACATTTCCCGCAGATTGGAGTGCAGTCTATTTAGTTCCCTGATGGGCAACCATATTAGCTCAGTCTGTTTGTATACAACTTTTACCGCTACAAGATTGATACAGTATGGAATACAATTAAAATGTGCTACTGCCTTTAAGGAAAAGCTAAAAGCATTATCTTGGGGCACTTGTGTTGAAGAATGGTAGGAGTGTCTTAAGACACATAGGAAGATGCTATAAGCTTAGTGAATAGACTGAATCTTGAATTAGAGGAGTCTTACACTGCTGTTTTTTGTTTCCTTTAGCATACTAAATAAGCTTACTCCTGAAAAGTTTGACAAGCTATGCCTTGAGCTCCTCAATGTGGGTGTAGAGTCTAAGCTCATCCTAAAGGGGATCATACTGCTGGTAAGGAAAAATGTACTGAGAAATGTCTTAACTGTCCCCAGAATGATGGGGGTATGACAGAATTTCTGTGTGGTGTGAGAAAATTTCCTGCCAGTAGCTACATTACTAGAACTGAATGTAGAGGTTCTCTAGCTTTGGTCTTGATGTCTTGGCACATGCCTCCAATGCTGCAAAGGCATTCCTCAAGCCTGTGCAGCAGTATTCAAGGTAATGCAGTACTGTAAATGACAGGTTAAACTTGCATCAGGGCTGACATTTCTTAAATTTTACTCGGTTCTTGAATATTGGGGGGGTTGACATTTTTCTAGCCTGTTAAGGGCTAGTTGAGTATATGCTTCTACATTGGTGCACGTGTGTGTTTGTGGAGAGCTACAGTGGTTGTTGTACCACTGCATCGTAGCAGATACTTCTGGTTTTTGCCATCAAGTAGCAGCTTATGGCAACCCCATAGGGTTTTCAAAACAAGAGTGTCAAGGAGGTCCGGCGCATTCAGAGGTGGTTTGCCATTGGCTGCCTCTGCGTTGCTGCCCTGGACTTCCTTGGTGGTCTCCCATCCAAATACAGGCATACCTCTGAAATATTGCAGATTTGGTTCCAGACCACTGCAATAAAGCGAGTCACACACAAAATTTCCCAGTGCATATACAAGTTACGTTTACACTATATTAAGTGTGCAGTAGCATTATGTCTAAAACAATGTACACGCCTTAGTTCAAAATACTTTCTTGCTAAAAATGTGACAAAAAAGAAGTGAGCACATGCTGTTGGAAAAATGGCGCCAATAGACTTGCTTGACGCAGGGTTGCCACAAACCTTCGATTTGTAAAAACCACAATATCTGCAAAGCGGAATAAAGGGAAGCACAATAAAACGAGGAACGCCTGTACTAACCAGGGCTGACTCTGCTTAGCTTCTGAGATCTGACAGATTGTGCCAGCCTGGTCTGTCCAGGTCAGGGCAGCAGATACTTACATGCTGATATATATTCAGTAAAATCATTGAGTTCTATAATATACAGTCCACTGTTGAAATACATTTAGGTGAAATTAGTGATTAAGCCACATGATTTCTGTGCAGTTTTGTAATTACTTACATTTTTATCAACAGCTTGATGTGGCCTCTTTCTGATGTCCATAATGTTAGATGAGGTTTTTAAAGCTATTAGATGAAAATGGAGCAAGACAGAGAAGCTCATCTAGGCAGCATCTATAAAGCATTTCTTCTACAGGGCATTAGCTGAACATCAATATAACAAACTTCCATATGTAAACTACCATTATAATACTGTGAATTACCATTATAACAGTGTTACAGAAATAATGAAATGGATGAGCCTTCCCCTCCCCCCTTCTTTTTACAAAATATGTCTGTCCATGTTAAGGGGGTTTGTACTTGCTATAGGCTACTGGGCATTTACAGTTCTGCTGCAGTTGTGTTGATTCAAGTTACTGTTTCATTAGGATGTTAGAATTTGGTGAATAGAATGGGTTTGTGATGGCTTTTGTAATAAGTATTTAAGTGCACAAGTAGGGGAGGGACTGGGGGTCAGTGGTAGAACATCTCCTTTGCCTGAAGGAATGTCTCAGGTTTAGTCTCGTTTTAAAAGGATCAGGTAGTAGGTGATGTGAAAGATCTCTGCCTAAGATCCTAAAGAGCTACAGATTATCTGATTCAATATAAGGCTAATTCATGTGTTCATGAGTTCAAAAGCACTTGTACTGTTTGAAAGGAATGTAGGTTTCTGAAAACAAGTTTCAATCTTTGCTAATTAAGAAAGTTGGTGTTTGTCACAAAACCAGCTACATTTTGTTTCTTCTGATCACATCTGCAAATTCTCTTTAGATCGTAGACAAAGCCCTTGAAGAGCCAAAATATAGCTCGATATATGCTCAACTATGTCTGCGACTGGCAGAAGATGCACCCAACTTTGATGGCCCATCAGCAGAGAGTCATCCAGGACAGAAGCAAAGCACAGTGAGTGTGGAAGCCTTGCTCTGAAGCTACTATGATAATGAGCACTGCAGAAAGGTACTGTTTTAATCAGTGGTCTTCTTCTTCCTAGACATTCAGACGCCTCTTAATTTCTAAACTTCAAGATGAATTTGAAAACCGCACCAGAAATGTTGATAGTAAGGCTTTGATTTCTTTTACAATTAAATAATAGTTCAATTTTATGTCATGTGAAGTAACAAGTGTTTGTTTTTCTTGTGCATAGTCTATGATAAGCATGATGGCCCCCTCCTCCCCGAGGAGGAGGAGCAGAGAGCCATTGCTAAGATCAAGATGCTGGGAAACATCAAATTCATTGGAGAACTTGGCAAGCTTGATCTTATTCATGAATCTATCCTTCATAAGTGCATCAAAACAGTAAGTGGTATTTTTTGGCTTCATGTAAACTGCAAAAGTACTTAAGTCATTAAATCTTGTTATTACTTGATAACTTAGACCATCAATTTGTCAGTGAAGATGGTGCATGAAATTTATTTATTACATTTATATCCCGCCCTCATTCCCAGCAAGCTGGGCTCAGGGGGGGTTACAGCAATATGAAATCAAACAATTAATTACAGAACGTTGCATAGACCGCTGGTTCTCAAACTTCTACGTTCAGGAATTCCTTTCCACAAAAATATTCTTCAGCAGTGAGCCATTATGGGCACTACAGAAGCACATTCCAGTGTGCACGCAGTTCAGGCAATTCATTTGTCAGGCCTGTTGGATTTCACTATATATTGTCCTATCTGAACTAAGCGTATGACGCACAGTACACTCAACCATTCTGTGACGAGATAATGGCCAGTAAGATTGCCAGTGGAGAACAAGCTGCTTTTCAGAGATGCTTGCTGTTACTCATTATTCTCATAGAGAATGCCCTGGTGAACACCTAAGGAATCCCAGTATTTCCCAGCATGTGGCTTATAGCATCATAAAAAAGTATTAAAACCTGTGAGCTGTAAACAAATTGACTTTAAAAGGAATTAAAAATAGTGAAATTCTGTAAATAACTAAAAGAGCAATAAAGAAACATTTTGTTAATGGAAATATTTCTTGATTTTAAATATTCAGCTTTTGGAAAAGAAGAAGAGAGTCCAACTCAAAGATATGGGAGAGGATTTGGAGTGCCTCTGTCAGATAATGAGGACAGTAGGACCTAGACTAGATCATGCAAAAGCCAAGGTAAGTATTGTCAGAATTGAAAGTGAGAGTCATATCAATGTAAGGGTGAAGGGTATCCATGTACCAGAGGGTGTTGTGTACTTAAGAGGGATGCTTTTCTTTCTTTATAGTCAGATGTTATGCCTTTGCATGTCCTAAGGCTGTTGAGGGGCTTTTTTTGTAAAGGAGAATTAGGAATTTTAAGGGCTGTAGTTTATTAGCTGCATTTTACTTTTATAGCAGGACTGCAGACTAACCAAGGAAACCGGTAGGGGCTAGACCAAATATGCTTCAGTCCTATTTGGAATTTTAAATGAAAGAATCCAGTTGAATTCCTACCATGCTTGTCTCTGAGCTTTAGGTGTTCTAAGTCTTCACCTTGGAATTTCATGTCTCCACAGTCCTTAATGGATCAGTACTTTGCCCGAATGCGCTCCTTGATGATGTGTAAGGAATTGCCGGCAAGGATTCGTTTCCTGCTGCAGGTAGGAACATAAGCTTGCATGTGTTGTTAGGTCTTGTGTGCTGGACAATGCCCTTGATCTTGACATGGGTATTTCTTTTATGATTGAAGGATACTGTGGAGTTAAGAGAACACCGCTGGATTCCTCGCAAAGCTTTTCTTGACAATGGACCAAAGACTATCAATCAAATCCGTCAAGATGCAGTGAAAGTACGTATTTAGTTGGGCAGACAGTTGATTATTAAACATACTCCCCCCCCCCCCGTCTATGATTTTAGGCCCTCCGTGGTAGTTACATTTAAAATAATCAAAATATTTTTAGCTTTCTGGTTCAACAATTGTGTGTCCCAGGAGTTCTAGTCAAGCTTTTAATTGAGAAATTCAGTAGAATTAAGATTATCTGCTTTAACACAAAATATACAATTAAACATTTATTTTTAAGGATCTGGGAGTTTTTATTCCACCTCCTATGTCTCAAGGGATGAGAAGCGACTTCTTTCTGGAGGGACCGTTTATGCCACCCAGGATGAAACTTGACAGGGACCCACTTGGAGGGCTTGCTGATATGTTTGGACAAATGCCTGGTAAGCCATTTAATTTAATAAGTGGCAAGATACTGTCATGAGGTATTTAAAATACCTGGGTTTAAGACTATCTGTCTTTACTTTTAAACAGGTAGCGGAATTGGTACTGGTCCAGGAGTTATTCAAGATAGATTTTCACCCACCATGGGGCGACATCGGTCAAATCCACTTTTCAATGGCCATGGGGGACACCTCATCCCTCCTGCTCAATCCCAGTTTGGAGAACTAGGCAAATCGTTTTTGAAAAATCCAGTAAGTAACCTTGGTGAAAGCAGAAGTAGTAGCAAGTCTTACACTCCGCTGCGCAGGCTACAGGAAATAATGGTTTCTTTAATATTAAACAAGTGCTTTTCTTGCTGCTTTCCCTCTTGAAAACAGGGACAAAGCCAGCTGTACCATAACCAGAGTCAGGGACTTCTATCCCAGCAACAAGGACAGTCCAAGGATATGCCACCACGGTTTTCTAAGAAAGGACAGCTTAATGCAGATGAGGTATACACTTAATGCCAAATAGACCTGGTTCTAAACAGACTGCCCAGTGATTATAACAAGACGCGTTATTATGAGGACCAGTGCTGGGACTCTTCCTACCTTTTCTCTCTGATTTTTCTCCACTTTCTCTCAGATCTTTTTTTTCTTGCTTTCCCATCCTTCTTCCTGCCTTCTCTCTCCCTGGAGTCTCCAGTGTCTTATGAACAAGATTATGAGATATGAGGGCAGTAAAGTTCATCAAAAAGAGCAGTGGATGTAGTTCTCCATAAAGTTTGTTAGCGTGTTGGAGTGCAAAGGATTCTAATAAAATTATCTACTCATCTACTACTAATGTTAAGTGTCACTCAGCCATACATAATGTAAAAGCTGCAGCAGCAGGTACTTGTTCAGGAATTCTAACCTGATAACTCCTTAAATTGTATTTGCAGATTAGCCTGAGGCCTGCTCAATCTTTCCTAATAAACAAAAACCAAGTGCCAAAGCTTCAGCCCCAGATAACTATGATTCCCCCCAGTGCACAGCCACCACGTACTCAAACACCACCTTTGGGACAGGTAAATATTTCCCTAATTAGCTGTTACTTGTAGTTCTGGTTTGGTTTTGGGGTGGAATATGCATGAACATAGAATTGAGAGCAATTTGAACCTTTTTCATTTAACTGAAAAATTAGGCATACTGAATTTTCCTTCTCTGAAGATTGCACACATCTGAAGTTTGTGCAAGAATTCAGGGAGGTGCAAGTTTGTAGCAAAAACCATAGAGACCTAAGGCATAGATCCACATGAACTTGGTGGGACTTGGCTTCCAAGTCAACATGCATAACATCAGATTGTTAGTTTTTCATAGAAAAGTGACCTTCAAACAGAAGAAACCAACCATTGGGATTTTTGACCGTGGTTTGGACATTATTGTTGCTTTCAGCCTCTAGATAACTTGTCCAAACTGTTCCTAGAATGTTGAACTATTGGGTGCTCAACTGTAGGAGGAATGTGTATACTGAAGTATACTGAGTAATGAACCAAACTATAATTCCAAACTCCTGATGCTTATGAATAATATATATTTTCATGCTACTTCATCTTCTAATGAGAACTTTCACTCTTCAAGCCACCTCAGCTTGGTCTCAAGACAAATCCACCACTTATCCAAGAGAAACCTGCAAAGACGATTAAGAAACCGCCACCTTCTAAGGAAGAGTTGCTGAAGTTAACGGTAAGTTCCATTTAAGCCGTTAACAAGACTCAGAACTGCAGAAGTTGCGTACACCTTTATAATGGTGTACATTTTTTCCTATTTCAGGAAACCGTTGTGACTGAGTACCTAAACAATGGAAACGCCAATGATGCTGTCAGCAGTGTGAGAGAAATGAGGGCTCCAAAACATTTTCTTCCTGAGATGCTAAGCAAAATAGTACTTCAGTCACTAGATCGATCAGATGAAGATAAAGAGAAAGCAAGCGCACTGATCAGTTTACTTAAGCAGGAAGGGATAGCCACCAGTGAAAGTTTCATGCAGGTACTGGAGACAAATCTGTAAAATCATGGTTCAGTTTACTTTGTTACGCGCATTAGAATTTCTTTGAATAATCATGTAGAAACATCTGGGTAGACAGTACTACTGTTCCGTTTAATGAAATTTTTATTGTGTGGCAAAGCCTTAGAGCCAGCGTGGCGGTGTAGTTAAGAGTGGTGGACTCAAATCTGGAGAGCTGGGTTCAATTCCCAACTCCACATAAAAGCTTACTGGGTGATCTTGGGCCAGTCACAGTTCTCTCAGAACTCTCAGCCCATGGGGAGGCAGGCAGTGGCAAATCACCTTGGAACGTCTCTTGCTTGAAAACTGTACAGGGTTCCCATATGTCAGCTGTGACTCGATGGCACTTTCCACCACCAAGGCCTTCTTTCTTCTGTATGAATGTATTGCCATCTAATCTCTAGATCTGTTTCTTGCTTTTGGTTTAAGGAATTCTCTCTATAAAACTATGAGCATCTAATACCATGAACACTGGGTACCATTTGAATATGTCTCCTCTTTTTTTTCCCATCCCTCAGGCATTCCTGAATGTATTGGACCAGTGTCCGAAACTGGAGGTGGACATCCCTCTAGTAAAATCCTACCTAGCACAGTTTGCAGCCCGTGCCATAATTTCAGAACTAGTGAGCATTTCAGAACTAGCTCTACCATTGGAAAGTGGCACCCATTTCCCACTGTTCTTGCTTTGCCTTCAACAACTAGCTAAGCTACAGGACCGTGAATGGTTAACGGAACTCTTTCAACTGAGCAAAGTCAATATGCAGAAGATGCTGCCAGGTACTAGAACAAAATGCTGATGTTTTGGGTATGATTGAAACCTTCTTAAGTATGTGTGGACATCTTATTTATCTTAAGGATTGTAACTTTAATTCAAACTGTTTGACTTACAATTTTTTCTGTTGCAGAGATTGACCAGAATAAGGATCGTATGCTGGAGATCTTGGAAGGAAAGGGACTTAGCTTCTTGTTTCCACTTCTGAAACTGGAAAAGGAGCTATTGAAGCAAATAAAGTTGGATCCATCCCCTCAAGCTATCTATAAATGGATTAAAGACAACATTTCACCAAAACTTCATATAGATAAAGGATTTGTTAATATTTTGATGACCAGGTGAGATGTCTAACTTGCTTGAATTAGTTTTGCTTGGAATCAAATAAGGAGTTCTGCGTGTTCACTCTAGTACAATGATGGCGAACCTTTTAGAGATCGTGTGCCCAAACTGCAACCCAAAACCCACTTATTTATCGCCGAGTGCCAATGTGCACCATGGCAACACGGCACAGCCCTAGGCCAGTGGTCGGCAAACTCATTAGTCAACAGAGCCAAATATCAACAGTACAATGATTGAGATTTCTTTTGAGAGCCAAATTTCTTCAACTTAACAACTATAGGTAGGTACACTGAATAAAACTTGATATCATACTTAATCTTATTTATTGATAAAAATTAAATTGTAAGTCCCTGCCATTTTCCCCTCCCCATCCGGAGTCCTCGCCTGGAGGCCAGGTCTACCCATTGGCTTTCTTGGCAGTAGACCTGGCCTCCGGAGGCCCATAGAAGCCAATTGGTAGACCTGGCCTCCGAAGGGGGACTTTTTTCCCCTCCTCGGAGTACAAGAAAGCCAGTGGGTAGACATGGCCTCTGAGGAGGGGAAAAAGTAAGTAAGGCATCCATAAAATTAAATCATGGCAATGACTGACAAACACTACATTTTCCCCATCTGCATTCTCAAAACTCTGCAGGGGGGCTTATTGTTGAGTTGTGCATCTGAGTGGCAAATCCAAGGCAAAACCTCCCATTCATAAATGGCCAATAACCCCCCATGCAGAGTTTTGAGAATCTGGATGGGGAAAATGTGCATCTGAGTGGCAAATCCAAGACCACCTCCTCGCCGCCGCCTGGGCTCCTTCCTACCTTCCCTCAAGACCTGACCCAGGACTGCCCTGGGCGGACACTGACGGGCCCCGCGCCCCACCTCCGAGCCCGGGGAACAGGCGGCAGGAGCGCGGCATGGACGGAGCCAAGCTGCGGTGCCAAGCAGGGAGGGCCGAGCGACGGGCCCCAACAGCCATCCCCGACGGGAGGGCGGGCCGGAAAGGCATTCTCCCAGCCAGCATGCTGGGGCTGAGAGGCGAGGCCAGGAGCGACTCGGGGCAGGGCAACACCCCAGCGGGCCAGCGCGCAGACGCCGACGGCTCCAGCACCAGGCGGCCCTTACAACAAGGGAGAGGGGAGCCAAAGAAGGGCGGCCTAGAGGAGGCCCCGGGGGGGAAGTAGCTCTCGGGCTGGCCGGCGGGAAGATGGGCCCAGACGGACACCAGACGGGCCTTCCGACCAGACCACCCGCCGGAGAGGAAAGGGGCGGGGGTGGAAACCGGGAGGGCCCTTGGAAGTTCGGGGAAGGTGGAAGGGGCGGGAAGCGCTTCAAACCCCTGCTGGGTGTCGGGGAGGGGGGGCTGCCGGCGTACCCACAGAGATGGCTACGCATGCCAAGTCCGACACGCGTGCCATAGCTCCAACACAGCTCCAGTAGCTGTGTTTGTGCAAGTATGATTTTACAGAAGTCTGTTCAGTGGTGGACTTAGTCCTGGATGTGTGCTGGTATTCTCGTTCTTGAGCAGGACAAATATATTGGGCACATAATCAGTTCAGTCAAACCCATACAGCTGTTTCAGTTCCAACTCTTCTTTCAGTTTCTTGCAGTATATTTCTAGTGAAGTAAACCCACCTAGTGATGAACCAGATTCTTCATCTGCTCCTTCTAAAGAGCAGCTAGAGCAAGAAAAACAGCTGCTTCTTTCATTTAAGCCAGTAATGCAGAAGTTCCTTCATGACCATGTTGATCTACAAGTGAGTGCCCTGTATGCGCTCCAAGTGCACTGCTACAACAACAACTTCCCAAAAGGTAGGAATAAATCTCTATGTAAATCTATCCCTCTACGTACAAGGAAGTAGAAGATCAGATTAACACTTGGGGGAGGAGAAGAGGTAGACTCAAACAGGTAGATAGCAACCTTTTTAATATGGACATTTCCATAACTTTGTCTAAACACAAAAGGGTTATGGATGTTGTGTAGTGTGGGCAACATGCTGTATTTTAGTTCCAAGACTAACAATTGTAAAAAGCTGTCTGCAGTTCTTTCTGTAAAGGTAGCTTTATTCCCTTATTGGTGTTTCAGAAGAAGTCCAGAATAAGAGTACTGTCCCTGTTTGTTTTTTAGGCATGTTACTGCGCTTCTTTGTTCATTTCTATGATATGGAAATCATTGAAGAAGAAGCTTTTCTGGCATGGAAAGAAGACATTACTCAAGAGTTTCCAGGGAAGGGCAAAGCTTTGTTCCAGGTAAAAAAAAAACTGCTGCTATAACATGCTATTACAATTATCTTAATATTCTGAACCCTTGAAGTAATATGATTTCTATAATGTTTGAGGGCCAAGTCCATTTAGAATGTTTCAAATACTTTAAAACAAATATCCATCCATTGTAATGGATGAGGGCTTAAATCAAATTACCGTCAAGACTTGCATTATGATTTGAATAGCTTCTCATGTGTCCTATAAACATAAAATAGAAACCACTTCTCACATCTTTTTACTCTTGCTAACATTGTAATGGCCTAATTGCAGGTAAATCAGTGGCTGACCTGGCTGGAAACTGCTGAGGAAGAAGAATCTGAAGAAGAAGCTGACTAAACCAGCCAAAGCCTTAAATTGTGCAAACATACTGTTGCTATGATGTAACTGCATTTGACCTAACCACTGCGAAAACTCATTCCGCTGTAATGTTTTCACAATATTTAAAGCAGCAGTAGGTCAGTAGGACTTGCTTCTGCGTAAGGGTTTTTGTAGTATGTCTTAATCATAGTCTACCATAAAAATATTTTAGAGTATCTTTAATGTTTAGATAACAGTGTATTAGCAGCATGCAATAATTACATCATAAGTTCAGAAGCAGTCTTTGTAAGGATCTTCTTTGATGCCAGTTACCATAGGCTGTTTGTTAGAAAACTGAATAGCAACACTGAATACTGTAGAAATGCACTTTGCTCAGTGTAATACTTGAGTTGTTGCAATATTTGATTATCCATTTGGTTGTTACAGAGAATCCTTAACTGTAATCGATGGTGGTTGCCGTAATAGTATATTGCCTGTATTTCTACCTCTAGTAATGGGCTTTATGTGCTAGATTTTAATATCTTTGAGCCTGGGCAAGTGCACAAATCTTTTAAAAGAAACATGGTTTACTTGCACAAAAAATGATCAGTTTGGAGAGGTGGATTGATGCCCTGGGAAGTGGTCTTTGTGGGTGTGAAACAAAATGGTGAGAAACGGAATTGGTCCCTATTATAGTATTGAAATTAAGTCTACTTAATTTATCAAGACATGTTCATGCCCTGATTTTATATACTTGTATCTATCAATAAACATTGTGATACTTGAATGTCTGTTTTGAAGTAGCTCTTTTTTGCAAGTGTGATGGTGGTGTTGGTTTCTTGCTCCACCAAAAAAAAAGGCACGTTCTGCATATTAAACACTACTGAATGCTATAGAGTTTGAGGGTGGGGGATAAACGGTATATTCCAGTTGTGACTAATGGTAAACGCAATATAGTATTTGTCTCAAAATCATTAATGTTCTTTTAACCTGCCTATATGCTTAGTCACTGGAAAAGACAGTCATGCTAGGAAAAGTGGAGGTCAGCAGGAAAAGAGGAAGACCCAACAAGAGGTGGATTGACTCAATCAAGGAAGCCACAGCCTTCAGTTTGCAAGATCTGAGCAAGGCTGTCAAAGTTAGCACATTTTGGAGGACTTTCATTCATAGGGTCGCCATGAGTCGGAAGCGACTTGACGGCACTTAACACACACACACATATGCTTAGTTTAGTCTTGATCTACCAACTGACTTCATGCCTGTGTGGGGTCCAGAGCCATTTCCCTGATGAATAGAAGATAGACTGAGAAAATACAGCAAGGCAATTCTTTGTTAGGCAAACTCACAGTACTATACAATCCTCTTTTTACAGAAGCAGCAATATAAATGAACATTCTCTTTTTTTTTACATGTCTTAGGATAGATTCACCTGCCATTCTTCTGTTCTTTTGGGCTTGTCAGTTGGTCTCCATAGGGCAGGATAAACCTGTGTATTCACTTACTCATGATGTAAGAAATCAGTCCTTGGCAGTTCTGAATGGTGTGCTTGAGTACAGCTTTGTTTACATTATTTATAGTCCACCATTCTCATTGAGACTCAAGGCAGATTACGCAGTGTAAGTCAATATGATCAACACACTGGAACAGCCAATAAACATTGCAATAGGGTTTGCAAAAATCTGATACAATGCTGAAACAAAACAGTAAGCACTTAAATATGACACATTAGATGAGACAAACTACTTACTAGGTTCATATTTACAGCAACAGACTGCAAAGTCCACAGTCCCTATCCTCTTACCAAAGCAATGTTCTGCCTAACTCATGATGATAATAGCTGCAGCATCCTGCTCCAACTGGAAGGCTGATCCACTAAGTAGGGCTGTCAATTCGGTTCAGTCCGAACTGAAAATCAACCGAATTTCCCCTGATTCGGTGATTTTCAGTTCGGACGGATCCGAACTCAAATCTGGCGGGCAACCGGGGGGACCGAATTCAGCGAGTTCGTGAGTTCGTGAATAAATTCGGCCAATTCGGGGGGCCCTTCAGGGGAGCCCGCTGAAAGGCGCGGGCTGCCCTTTAAACTGATCTGCGCCTCCCAGCTGGGAGGCTCAGATCAGTTTAAAGGGCAGCCCGCCTCCCTTCAGCGGGCTCCCCTGAAGGGAGGCGGGCTTCCCTTTAAACTCATCTGTGCCTCCCGGCCGGGAGGCACAGATGAGTTTAAATGACAGCCCGCCCCCCTTCACGGGAGCCCGCTGAAGGGAGGCGGGCTGTCATTTAAATTCATCTGCGCCTCCCGGCCAGGAGGCACAGATGAGTTTCAAGGGCAGCCCGCCCCCCTTCACGGGAGCCCGCTGAAGGGGGGCGGGCTGCCCTTTAAACTCATCTGTGCCTCCCGGCCGGGAGGCGCAGATGAGTTTAAATGACAGCCCGCCTCCCTTCAGCGGGCTCCCCTGAAGGGGGGCGGGCTGTCATTTAAACTCATCTGTGCCTCCTGGCGGGGAGGCGCAGATGAATTTAAATGACAGCCCGCCTCCCTTCAGCGGGCTCCCCTGAAGGGGGGCGGGCTGTCATTTAAACTCATCTGTGCCTCCTGGCCGGGAGGCGCAGATGAGTTTAAATGACAGCCCGCCCCCCTTCACGGGAGCCCGCTGAAGGGGGGCGGGCTGCCCTTTAAACTGATCTGCGCCTCCCAGCTGGGAGGCTCAGATCAGTTTAAAGGGCCCCTGCGCGCCTTCAGGGAATCCCTGAAGGCGCGCTTCGGCCGAATTTTCCCCCGAACTCCGGATCCCCCCCGAATTACCAGGGATCCGAAGCGGGGGAGCTCGGACTTCGGCACGTACAGACCCCACAAGGGTCAAATTCGGCCGAATCCGAACTGTACCGAATTTTTTTTTTTTTTTGACAGCCCTACCACTAAGTATTAAGAACATGTCTTCAAGCACTTGGGGATAGGTTTTCAGTTGAATTTGCACAGGGTGCATTTCCCTCAAAACTTGCTTAGCTGTGAATTAAATAGGCTTTTTGTTGTATTTTATGTGAACTGAAAGCTGCATTTAAAGGAAGAGTTTCTAGTCAGTAATCCCTTCTATAACTGCTTCAGGAAATCTTTTAATGTTACCCAAGAGTTTGTGGTTTGAGAGTAGTTTTGTAGATGTATTGCCTTTCCTTGGCCTTTCTGTGGAAACTGGGTAGAGTACAGTACTGTTTCTCTAGTTGTATGTTAGGTTTTGTTTTTAAGAACTGAAGGAGCAAAGATCACGTACACTGAGTCTATAGCAGGCCACCGTGGCCCAACCCTCACTCCGTTGTCTTTGACCAAGTGTGAGGAGTGGGCCAAGTGTGAGGAATGGTATACTTTACTGTGACCTGGAGATCCAGGAGGCCTGGCTGGCTCAGACTGCTCTCCTCAATGGTAAGTAATGAGAAGTCTCTGGATCGGGTGTCAAACGTAAGGCCCATGGGCCGAATCCTCCCCTTGAGAGCTCTTATCCGGCCAGCCGAGGCAGCCACCCCCTCGCTCAATCTGGGCTGGTGAGGCATGGTCTGGCCTGACCAAGTGACATGGCCTATCCGGCCCTCAAAACAATTGAGTTTGACCCTGCTCTAGATTGTGGCCTGAAAAACAATATTTCCTTTTCGTACACCCTGTGTAAGTATGCATCAACATGAAGCAGAGCCAAGCAAGCAACATGAATTGGGAGGTCCAAACAACATGGCACTGGGAGGGTTTTTAAATATTTTATATCCTGCCTTTCCATTCAAAAGAACACCCAAGGCGGCTAACAAATCTGAAATCATATTCCTATGCAAGTATCCTACTTTGATAAATAACAAGTTCTCCCCAGGGAAAGAGCCGCTCCTTCTAAAGGCATTAGCAGAGGGAGCTGAGCAGCTGGAAAAGCCCTGCTGGATGAGACCAAGGCCCATCAAGTCCAGCAGTCTGTTCACACAGTGGCCAACCAGGGGCCTCTAGGAAGCCCACAAACAAGACGACTGCAGCAGCATCCTGCCTGTGTTGCACAGCACCTAATGCAATAGGCATGCTCCTGGGCTAGTGTTTTGTGCTTACTGAGACTGCTGATTGGCATGGCTATTCTATTGCTCTGTTCAAGTATAATTTAGTATTCTTCCATGCCATTTTTTGGAAACAACTCAGAAAAAGGACAGTTATGGACCCTTAATTTAAAAAAAAAACCCGTTTACAAAGCATTGCTACAAATAGGAATGGCAGGGGAATCTGGGGTCAGGCTAGGTGGGAGTGGGCTTAAGTTGGTAGAACTTTAAAACCCCCCAGGAGCAATATTCTACCAGAGAACAACAACTACTACTACTATTATTAAGGCACATTAAAATAAAATAACTTTGCAAGGATCCATGCAGAGATGGATTACATTCGCTTGCAAGGTATTGGCTGCCTCTACCAGCAAAAGAAGAATGAACCTTTGTGAAACTATGTATTGAAAAAATTGTTTCTTGTGTACAGTATGGCTCTAGTTTTTTAAACAAGTTGCTTAACCTTATTTTCTAATAACATGACAAAATCTAAACAAAGAACGAATGGGCCTTTCATGTATCGTATCTGAGCATCGAAATGAGACCCTTCGTTTCTCTGTGCAGCCTGGCTATTCAAAATGGCCACAGTCCTTAAGTGCACCTTATCCAGGACAAATTCAATGTAAAATCAATAGGACTGAGGGGTGATTAATAAGATCATCCCTTCTCAAGATGGCTGCTTTCTTCCCTGCTTATGGTGAATGAATAATTGAAAGGCCTCTTTGAAAGGGTCATAGCAGCTACTAAAGTGGTGGCTTGTATGTGTGTGTGTGTAAAGTGCCATCAAGTCGCAGCCGACTTATGGCGACCCCTTGCAATCAATTCAGATAACCCACAATAGGGAGAAAATGTTTGCTGACCTCAAGTAAAGTAGCTTATAAATTGGCCCTTATTTGCCAATAATTATATTCCTGTCTATAGTATCATCATATAAAATAATATGCTCATTAACAGAATATGAACTGCTGCACCATGCAAATCTGTAAACCATGGTATATAGTAGCCATTGAGGGCAGACAGAACACATTTGTTTAGGGCTGAGTATCTTTTAATCTTTCTGAATTTAATTAGTCTTTATTTTCTCTCCTACTACTTTTCATCATCTTCATCAACTGGAAACCAAAAATATTCAACCATTTTCTTGCCTCTTCTAGCTGGCATTTTCTCTTTCAGTTCAACAGGACAAAGTCCGCATGTCTGAGCATGTCCAGAGTTTGAACTGGGTGCAATGACCTTATATAAAACCCTGCAGAAAAAAAATAAAGAAAACATCCATATAAACTTGAAACTTAATACAAAAGGCCCATTTAAAGGTAGTCCGCACCAGAGTTCCTCCACTGTACTGTTTTATTTGCAAATATACGGTACACACATACAATGATTAGAACAAAAATAATAATGGAAGATGTCTCAAACTAGATATTCCTCCCTCAGGGGCTGTGGTTCAGTAGAAAAGCCTCTACTTTGCATGCCAAGGTCCCAGGAACAATCCCCCGCATCTCCAATTAAAAAGGACCAGGCAGTAGGTGGTGTGAAAGACTCCTAGGAGAGACCCTGGAGAACCGCTGCCAGTCTGAGTAGACAGTACTGATCTTAATGAACCAATGGTCTGATTCAGACCACAGATTCATGCGGTCCTGTGGTGGTGTTATGAGCACACAGTATTCCCAGTGAGAGACAGAGAGAGAGTGTGTGGGTGGTAGAAGGGCAGATGATGCAGGTTGTCTCAGCAGTGCTTCAGTGAAAGGATGGGACTTTTGAAGAAGAAAGACTGACTAAAGAAGCAGAGCAAAAGGTTTATTACATTGTCTGGTCCAGAAGTTTTAATGTGGTTGAAGAAGTTCCAAAGTAATGAGAGGGCCCGGGAGGAAAGAGGGCATGTCTCATTAATTTAGTGCCCTCGTTGCCTATAGCACAATTACTCAGCTTTAATATCAAACATGGAGTCTCTTGTTACGGTAGAAAGAAGGAAAGGGCGCCTTTCCTTGCTGAGAAGCTCCCTTAGACCAAGGGTTCCTTGGAAAGTATCCTGGTAACTTGCTGCTACCATTTAGGATCCCCTGAGATCATCTAGACTGGCCCACTGAGAAAATAACAAAATAATTTATAACCAAACTGGTAGCACCCGTGCAGTCTAGCATATGGGGAAGAGATTAAGAGAAATATCCCAGAGAAATAAATTGTACTAAGTGAAGCCAAAAAATGTCTTTATAAAAGGGTTTATTGTAAAAGAGAAAAAAGGGAAAGGGTGGTTGGATTAAAAAAAGGATGGAAAAAGGCAAAACAAAATACAAGGAAAAGCACACAGCAACACAGCACAGAGATATTAAAATGAACAGCAATACAGGTGCACTAACTAAGCTAAACACATTGCCTATGCTGTAGCTGGTTCCTCAGAACATGTCAAGAGTTTCTTATGCTAACAAGAAATCGAAGGAGTCCTTATCCCCTACCCAACTTCCTGTGTACCCAGTTTCCACTGAATACTGAAAACTGAAGACAAGGGAAAATCCCAAATGTCCAGATATTTATGCTAAATGTTGGCCCTAAACCACCCTCCTTGTTAAGAATGACAAGCAGATTTCTCCAGTCTCATGCAAATCCTCATCTTTGATGTCAGAGGCTACTTTTACCAATCAGACGTATATCTTATAGTCCCATCTCCATCAACCACCTGGTAATGGCTCTGAACTTCCATGACAAATAGATGATCTGGTCTAAACCAGATTGTCCTTTGTCCAAAAGGGATTAAGTCTGCCAGTATGATCCAATGTGGAATGGAATTGAATACTTTATTGTAATGGAATCTATTCCTTGACTCCATCATCAACCGAAAGGGAAACTGCAGCCAAGAAATCAGGAGGAGATTGAGACTGGGAATGGCAGCCATGAAGGGGCTAGAAAAGATTCTGAAGTGTAAGGATGTGTCACTGGCCACCAAGATTAGGTTAATTCATGCCATCGTATTCCCTATTACTATGTTTGGGTGTGAAAGCTAGACATTGAAGAAAGCCGATAGGAAGAAAATAGATTCCTTTGAAATGTGGTGTTGGAGGAGAGTGTTACGGATACTGTGGACTGCTAAAAGAACAAATCATTGGTTTATAGATCAAATCAGGCCTGAACTGACCTTAGAAGCTAAAATGACTAAACTGAGGCTATCGTATTTTGGTCACATCATGAGAAGACAAGAGTCATTAGAAAAGACAGTCATGCTCAGAAAAGTTGAGGGCAGCAGGAAAAGAGGAAGACCCAACAAGAGATGGATTGACTCAATGAAGGAAGCCCTCAATTTGCAAGATCTGAACAAGGCTGTCAAAGACAGGACATTTTGGAGGACTTTCATTCATAGGGTCGCCATGGACTCTAGGGTTCCTGAGGGTCAAGGTGTCATTCTTAGGCCCTAGCAAGTTTTAAGATTTGTCACACCTCTCTTGCAGTTCCAAACAGTATATGGCCTGACAAGTTATGTAGGTGACCAAAAAAACATGGCTCCCAACCCAGGGTTACTTTCAGGGCTACCACCTCCACCCCTCCCTACCTGCCAAACAGCCAATGGTTGAGCCCCTCTGTTCTAACAATCTTTGTAATTTTTCTTGGCACTCTTACCTAGTTTATATAAGATGCAAATTAAATATTTTCACTTCACCTACTTCCATAACAAAATTGAATTCTGATTGCACAGCCTTTTAGCTGATGGAGAACTCTTTAATATTTCTGAAATGATGCTGAATAATAGGTGACCAATCCAAACTAGAGAAGATCCAAATGTACATTTTCACTGTCTGTTACGAAGCAGAGAGAATGTGCTTTGGCTATCACAATAATCTGTATATCTCAGATTAGTACCCGTTTTTATTTTTACTGAGTTTACTGAGCAACTATGACAACAAAATAGCGTTGGGGATAAATAAAAGTAAGTGGGGGACACAGAATGAGAGGGAGGGAAATACAATGTGACATTTTAAACTATGCTCAGTTTTTGTTTACACTGGCAAAACACATAAACCATTAAATGGCTATTCATGGTATTTAGGGTTGTCATCTTTTGGACCAGTGTCTATAGCTGTTATTTTAACAACTGACTTATCTGTAATAATTAGCTGGTTTAGTTCCATGCCATGAAAAGCTTTGTTCTGTTAACATACAACAGAATAGGACCAGGCAACCCTATTAATAACCCCCAAAAGATCTTAAATTGTTGTGTTTTATTATGTAATAGGATGTTAACCCAGTGGCAGCTGTCACTGACTTGGTACCATTGCCTTGCAGTAATGTTATTGGGTAGTAATAATATATACACCATTAGTAATATACACAAAACAGCTCCCTACTCCAAGGTACTGGCAGTCTATATTTAGGCAGAAAAAATACAGGGAGATGAGTGAAAACAGTAATAAAATAATTACATTTGCATGTACTAATTGAGGATTTATCATGGTTCTAAATGGAACAGGCTTCCTCGGGAGGTGGTAAGCTCTCCTTCCCTGGAGGTTGTTAAGCAGAGGCTAGATGGCCATCTGTCAGCAATGCAGATTCTATGACCTTAGGCAGATCATGAGAGGGAGGGCACCTTGGCCATCTCCTGGGCATGAAGTATGGGTCACTGGGGGTGGGGGAAGGTAGTTTGGCATTTCCTGCATTGTGCAGGGGGTTGGACTAGATGACCCTGGTGGTCCCTTCCAGTTCTGTGATTCATGCTGTCAGGAAGCCAAGAGATTTCTTTTGTTATTGTTTGTCTCAGGATCGTGGGGGTGGGGGAGGTGGATTCTTTGTCCATGGGCCCATGGTGGCTGTTAGCAGCCCTGTTTCATAGAGCCATTATGAATAACAGAAAGTCAGGATGTGCATAGTGTCTCCTACAGTAAAGAGTTTATTTGGCAGATATTCTAACCAGGTGGCTCTGCTCATTGCCAGATTTATCTGGATGTTATGGCAGCAGAGCTATTATGCCCAGATGTTCCCCCAGTCATACATAAAGCAAGGGAAGCGTTGCAGGGTCTGATCGTTGCAGCCATAGGAGCACCTGGGTGGGAGGCGCTAACACTCCCTTTCCTCTGACATCTCTCCCTACTCTATCACCCTAAGTGTTTTCCTTAGTCAACCTTTCACACCAATAATGAACATGGGCAGAACAGTACTTTGAGGAAAGATACTGCAAGGGAAATAAATGGTTCAGTTCCCCTCATCCACGTATTCTTTCTGCGGTAAAAAGGGATTCTTCTGTTACATATGATTGAGGCCAGCCTAGAGTTAAACAAATGCAGTGCCCGCTGTCATGTCTATTTGGCCCTTCAGCTGTGGCAGTACAAACCAGTGTTGAAAACTGAGGCAAATTTGACAGAAAGGAGAAGGAACTCAGCTTGTGGCAGGCAGAAAAAAGGGGGGAAAGGAGCAGTCGAGATCTTGTGGGCCTATTGCTGCATTAGGATGGAGAGGGAAGACGGTAGAAAGTGCCATCCAGTTGCAGCTGACTTATGGCGAGGGGCGACCCCATAGGGTTTTCAAGGCAAGAGAAGTTCAGAGGTGGTTTGCCATTGCTCTGCCTCTGCATAGCAACCCTGACTTCTTTGGTGGTCTTATGGCTAACAGTCTCCCTTCCAAGTACTAACCAGGACCAGCCCTGCTTAGCTTCAAAGATACAACTAGATCAAGCTAGCCTGGGCCATTCAAATGCTCTTCTCCCATGGATACAGTGGAGACACTAGCACATATTTTGCTCCATTGTGAACATTATAATGATGCCAGAAATCGTTTAATTACTCCCCTCCTATCTCGATTTGTACACTCTCACACCTCTGAGGCCTCCTGGGTAGAATATCTACTGGAAGATAGGGTGACTTATATTTCATATCCCGTAGCAAAAATTTTGCTCCTATGTTTGCTGGAAACGGAAGGCATTTATGAAGAACGAAGACCTTATGGGCAAACCTTCAGATTAACTAGTATGGATGAGATGCTGTAAGTGGAAGTTGTATAGTTTTATTAAAGGGTGTATATTTTATATTTTATGCTGGCCTTTGGCTGTAATAAAACAGTAGTAGCCTGGGCCATCTAGGTTGGGGGGGGCTAAAATAGCATGTAGTCAATGTATAAATAAAGCCGTTTGTAGGGGGGATTATACAGAAGCTTGTTCAGATGCCCATGCTCTCTCTGTCACTCTTTGATTCATCACAGCATTTGCCCCTCATTCTTGATCAATTTTTCCTTCAAAGTGCAATATTCTTCCAGAACTGAGTGGGAGCTAAAAGCACAAGTTTTTTTTTTTAAAAATAGGAGGCATTTAAAGTGTTCCTAAAATCCTGTCATCATTCACTTTCCCCTCAATTTTTACACAGAAGCCAATTTTTCTGCCATTTGAGAGGAGCAGGAAAGAAAGAAGACAGTACCTCAATTTGCACTCTCACACAAGAAATGCAGACAAGAAAAGGTATATTATTCTTGGCATTTTTCCTGCTTTGAGCAGGAACATATGATAGAAAATGAATTTAATTTATTACCTGTCAGCTTCTCTCAACAGGTATTTCATTGTGAAGAGTGAGGTAAAGATATGTCCAAGAGGATAAAAAAATCCTACCTGTCAGTGTTCTTAGCCTTTTCTTCATTTTCAGCAGTAGGGAATGAAAAGCAGACCTGCTCTCCCTCCTGGAATACATGAAAACACAAGAATTTGGAACAGCACGGTATAAAGAAATCTTTTTGTTAACATCAATCACTTAAGAGCTTTATCTTTGTCACAACTCACTACATTTCATGCCTCTGTAGATTTGGTTCACAGTATTTGCACTGCATGAACATGTCTGATCTGACCACCTGCTCTCTTTTAAAAGGACCTGTTGCTAAATTATAAACCACATCTGTGCTACTCAGTAGTGGGTTGTCTTGAGGCCAAAAGGCTGCCTCCCCATTCATTTTCTCCCAGGTTGCCATGTCCTCAGCATGGGGTAGAGCCTGGTGATGTTATACAATGGTACCAGATGATGCCATATTGACTAGCACACACCAGGAATCATATACACGTTCACAGATACTATGTGGTTCCAGTAAATGTGTGCATTCAAAATCATGTAGATTTGAGGTAAAAGGTTAAGGTAAAGGTCCCCTGTGCAAGCACCGGGTCATTCCTGACCCATGGGGTGATGTCACATCCCGACGTTTACTAGGCAGACTTTGTGGGGTGGTTTCCCAGTGCCTTCCCCAGTACTCTTCCCTTTACCCCCAGCAAGCTGGGTCCTCATTTGACCGACCTCGGAAGGATGGAAGGCTGAGTCAACTTCGACCCAGCTACCTGAAACCAACTTCCGTCAGGATTGAACTCAGGTCGTGAGCAGAGCTTGGACTGCAGTACTGCAGCTTACCACTCTGCTCTACGGGGCTCCTAGATATGAAGAGTGAGGTAAAGATTTGAGGAGATACACTATTTATCACACAAAAAGAGAACTAAGAACAAAATGGGAGGGCCTGGGGAAAATCCAGAACAATTCAAGAGGGGGTCCTCTCCCAATTATTATTTTTTTTTTTGTATATATAAATGTTTTTATTAGTTTTCAGTGTTAAATAAGGATACAGGGAAAAAGAAAAGGTAAAGGGGAAACCGCTGGTTAAACAATATTTAACATTAAAAAAATGCATAATTCTACCCCCTTATAAGGTTCAATATTACAGTCATTTATTAACAAAATAGATTTGATCGTAAACTTAATTTTCTTATAACTCATTAAATTTTGTTGTTATTTTTGGACAGTTTTTCTCCCAATTTTTGAGTGGTCTAAGGCTCCTCGCGAGGCGGCGTGCACGATTGCCCACTGGCCTTCAGCTGGTCGACGGGCTGATTACCGGGGGTTTGCCCGCCACCAGTAGGCACCTGGCAACCCTACCTGAGGGTCAGCGGGTAAGCGTGCACACGCGCGCACGGCACTTCCAGTTTACTACTGGAGGTGCCGCCTCACGAGGGGCCTTTTAGTTTGAGTGGTAAAGGGCCACTCAAAATCGCAACCACAGCCCCGTAGCCTCCCTCCGGAGGAGAGAGGGGACCTGGCAGCCCTAAACTGAGGGCTAGCCCCCACGTCGTCAGCAATGCATGCCAAAATTGATATCATGTCGACGACAACTAAGGATGCTCTGGTATTTGGGAAAAACCTATGGTGGAAGCCATTTTTACCACAGAGTTATTGCCAAAATCTCCAGTTAGTACCTGGAGGTTGGCAACCCTATCAAAAAGCCACATGTGACTCCTAAGCATCTGTGTATCACTGTTGCCGAGTGTAATTTCCATTGGGCTAAATCACGTCGATATTACATTCCAAACCTTACATATGAAGCGTGATAATTCTGGCACGTTTGTTTAGTTGTTTCTTTTAAAAAGCCCTGTACCATAATAATTAATGTTGTTATTTTGCTATATAGGATTCTGGTGTTGTTGTTGTTTTCAGTAAAAGTTCAGGTGGATGTAGGTTCCATTTTGTGACACTAACATCTCAATGGAAGGTGATATGCTATGCCTTACCGTAAACCTCCGTAGAGTGCCACCCTCATTTTTTAACACAGATATTTGTTCACTGGTTTCACTGATGCACAAGAAATAATTCTTCAGTTTCACCTGGCACTAAGAAGAGAATAGGAGAAATGCTGTTGGCAAGGTTGGCCATAGTTAGAGGTCTTATGCAACACTTTGAAAAGAAAAGTCAAATATAAGATGGTTACATAGGGTTCTGAACAGAAGTGTGCATAAGGCTGGTTTACTTGGGGCCTCCCTGCATCCCCATTTCTGAAGGCTTGTGGATTTAAGAAGTCTTCAGCCTAACTTAAATTTGTTGTGATGTCCAAATGCTGGCACCTTAACTGGTTTGTTTCATGCCAGGTAAATGGCATTCTAAACCAAGCTTGAAATGCAGTTTAGGATCCTGGTTTGTGGAGAAGAAACAACCTCCAGTTTGCTGACATTGCTTACGTACAGATATCACAAATAATGGAGCCAGACCAAACCAGAAAGTCTTAGAGTACTACAAGAGGGAAGGAGGGAGCGCACAAGGCCTGTGTGTGTGTGTTAAGTGCCGTCAAGTTGCTTCCGACTCATGGCGACCCTATGAATGAAAGTCCTCCAAAATGTCCTATCTTTGACAGCCTTGCTCAGATCTTGCAAATTGAAGGCTGTGGCTTCCTTTATTGAGTCAATCCATCTCTTGTTGGGTCTTCCTCTTTTCCTGCTGCCCTCAACTTTTCCTAGCATGACTGTCTTTTCCAGTGATTCTTGTCATCTCATGACGTGACCAAAATACGACAGCCTCAGTTTAGTCATTTCCTCTTTTCCTGCTGCCCTCAACTTTTCCTAGCATGACTGTCTTTTCCAGTGATTCTTGTCATCTCATGACGTGACCAAAATACGACAGCCTCAGTTTAGTCATTTTAGCTTCTAGGGTCAATTTAGGCTTGATTTGATCTATAACCCACTGATTTGTTTTTTTGGCAGTCCACGGAATCCGTAACACGCTCCTCCAACACCACATTTCAAAGGCACAAGGCCTACAATAAATTAAGTTCATGCTCATCACTAGCAAGCTTTGTTTGTGCCTATCTGATTGCAGCCCATCAGGCTTATACTGGTGGTACCTATGGAAAGTAGGTTGTCACTGACAGTAGAAAGACATCCTGCATTTCATTCGCCTTCTTGGCTCAGAGAAAAACAATAGGCAGGATTATTTTATTTATCAATATGTTCATGAAAGTGTTCTCTGAGTGAAGTCTTACTGGCCCTGCCCTGTGGTTGAGAACCTCCAGATGGGGCCAGGAGATCTCCCAGAATTGCAACATCTTCAGACTACAGAGCTCAGTTCCCCTGGAGAAATTGGCTGCTTTGGAGTTATACCCTCCCCTCACCAAGTCCCACCAACCCCAGGCTCCCCCACCCCAATCTCCAGACATTTCACAACATGGAGTTGGCACACTACCCTGCTCACAAATAATAGAATGTAGCACAGTTATTCTTAGGGCTGCCAACAGTGACTTGGGAAATTATTGGATATTTGAGGGCGGTACTGAGGGGGGCACAATGTGGGGAGGGGAAGGAGCTCAGTAGGGGTGTGATGCCATAGAGTCTAGTGTCAGAACCTGCCATTTCCTCCAGGGGAACTGGTCTCTGTAGTCTGGAGATCAGTTGTAATTCCAGGTGCCCCACATTAAAGTTACATTGAAGGCAGTTGTAACCCTCTTCCCACCCACTATGCCAACTTGGTGCCTGTGTGTATGTGTGTGTAAAGTGCCTTCAAGTCACAGCTGATATATGATGACCCCATAGGGTTTTGGCACCTAGATTCTAGTATTTTCTGTACACATGCTGCATTTACTACCTCTTAACTTTAAGAAGAAGGGCTGAGGGCTTGGAACTGTAGGATGCAGCTGGAAGCTAGAAACTGGAACCCGAAGTACAGAAGGTACTACTCTGTTATCTATGTAAGAGTTACATCTGATCACCTGGAGATTTCACGCGTGTGTGTGTAAAGTGCCGTCAAGTCACAGCTGACTTATGGCGACCCCTTTTGGGGGTTTTCATGGCAAGAGACTAACAGAGGTGGTTTGCCGGTGCCTTCCTCTGCATAGCAACCCTGGTATTCTTTAGTGGTCTCCCATCCAAATACTAACCAGGGCTGACCCTGCTTAGCTTCTGAGATCTGACGAGATCAGGCTAGCCTGGGCCATCCAGGTCAGGGCGGAGGTTTCATACCACCTGCCAATTGCAAAGGCCAACATTGCACTTTCCTGATTTCTTATTGCACCAGGAGAGCCCTGAGGCCTGAACATATACAGTCAAATATAGCTCAGACCAGATTATCTCAACCTGAGGAAAGAAGTGACCATGGATCACTGATAGAACATCTATTTGGCATGCAGAAGGTCCCAGGTTCAATCCTTCCATCCTCAGTTAAAAGGATCTCAGGTAGCGAATATTGAGAAACAGTAATATTTCTTTCTCCATGGAAAGCTACTACCAGTAAGACCCGACAATGCTAAACAGGCGGCTGCTCTAACAGTGTAGTTCAGCCTGGGGACATGAGACTTCTGGTTCAAACCTTGAAGTATTTTGCAGAATCTTTAGTAATAAAATTTGGCCGATAAAATATCAAAATGGTGCATACAGCCTTATTTTGTCTCTTTGATTTTTCTTCTTCTTGGGAATGTACAAGGTCTGCCAAGGTATTATATTTCTCCATCCATAGTGCACACTGTTTTTCTCTCTCTTCTTTCTCATGTTCTAGGAAGCGCCTTCCTCTTTCGGCCTCATAATGAAGTAAGGTTGCTTTTTCTAAGGCTTCTTCAGCAGCTTCTGTTTTGTATCTTTGAGAGATTTCACTGTAAACACACATCACCAACATTATTTGAGAATGAAAAAAAGACAATGGCTCACAAAAAGCCCTCACTTGGACCTATGCTGCAATGTATTGTGGTGTTTCTGTCTCTGGAAGGTTCAAAATCCCATCTGTTGTTGGTTCATTTCAACCCACATGCAACTTTGAAACTTAAGAGCTTTTCCCACTGATAATTACCTTAGTCAAGTAATGTATTCTGCTTTCACCATCCTACCAAAACTAGGAATTATATAGTTGTATAATTTCCCTAAACTTGGAAGGAGAGTACAACAGTACTCCTCTGTGGAGCCATGCAAACAGACCTTGGTCCTATTTTATCCCTGAAGATGGTGTTAGAATGAACAGTATTTTATAATACCCCCCATCCTTGGCTGCGGATACTGTGATATTATTTATTGGGGGGAGAATGATTCTAATACATAAAATATTTTCTAACTCATAAGAAAAAAACAGGAAGGGAAAGGAAAAGGGGACAGAGGAAATTTCATAACCATGAGACAATGCAGTCACTCTGAGTTTACATAACAGAATGGGGTACAAACTCCAGTGTCTAAATAAAATACTCCGACTACCTTCATGTTTTGCTTTGGAGCATACAAATGTCAATTAGAAAACAAATAATTCTTTTTTAGAATGGGAGGAAAACCGCAAAAGAATCCTAAAGCAAAATCTTACTTTTCTTTAACCTTTGAATTATCTTCTATTGTTTCCTTCAGTCTCTGCTTCAATTCCTTTCTTTCACGTTCCAAACATTGTTTTTCTTCACTGAGAACATCTCTCTCCACGGTTAGTCT
This sequence comes from Euleptes europaea, assembly GCF_029931775.1. Taxonomy (NCBI): domain Eukaryota; kingdom Metazoa; phylum Chordata; class Lepidosauria; order Squamata; family Sphaerodactylidae; genus Euleptes; species Euleptes europaea. The sequence continues at coordinate 83,539,266 of NC_079317.1, forward strand.
GTCTAGCTTCATCGTGCTTTCAAACTGATTCTTATCCATTAGTGCCAAGAGCTGCTGCATTTCTATTAACTAAAACAAAAAGTGTAACTTTTTCACCTTTTTTTAAGATAAGAAGTTGTAGTGTCAGGATTAGAGATTATGGCTGCTCCCACACTAGCTGCTTCCTCTGGAATTGACAAGTAGCTCTGTCCTAAGACCATGGTACATTTCCCGCACACTAGTCAGTATCCTTTGCTCACTCAGCAGAGGGGAAATACGGGAAAGACTCCTCAACAAGGCGCAGAGAGCATAGAAATTGTATTGGACTCTGTAGCAACCCGGTCATAATCCAAGGTCATTTACGCATGGTCGCTGTAGCTTCCTTTATTCCCTGTTTCAGCCAGGATCAAATTTTTCTGAACGCACGCTATCTCATTCCTTGTCGGCTCAACCCTGTTTCAACACAAAATGAACCCGGCTTTTCCCATTCCTCTTCCGGCCCGAATTAAACAGTTCATCCTGGCTCATTCCGGAATCAGTGAGCGAGCGTACAACTTTCTCGGGTGGAGCTTTGCCCCACCCTTTTCCAAACCCCTCTTCAAGGCAGCATGCATGTAGCCAAACAGGGGAAGCACAGAAGATTGGCTTCTCTCACAGCCAATCACGAAGCAGTGTGTAAAGAGGCAGAGATTCAAGTGCTTCTTGCTTCCCGCTACCTCGGAGCTCTTTCTGAGCAAAAGAAAGGCTTTTTTAAAAATGAGGCTTGGATTTCTTTCCCCCTGCCCCCTTTTTTCAGATTGCTCTGTTTTTTGTTCCTAAAATGCTTTTTTATGCAGCAGTTGGGTTTTGGGGGGGAAGGACATCTTCTCTCGCGATGTAAGCCAATTACAGAGCAGCATTTAAAGGGGTGGGACATGATTTGAACTTGGGAGACTGCTTTTCTGTATTCATGCCTCCATTAGCACACAGTTTCGTCCCTGATCATTCCAGCCAATGCAAACAGTTTCCCCCAACCCGGGTTACTTTGATCCTGGCTGAAATGGGGAATAAAGGAGGCTACAGCGACCATGCGTAAATGACCCATGAGAACTTATTTGGCCATGGACAATGGGGAAGGCAGGTCCCTCCCCAATCTCCCAAGAGAAGATCAAAAGCCCATTCTCAAAGCCAATTCACATAAAGTCTACATGTTAGACATGTGGCAGCCGTGAAGACTTTGGGTCAGACGTATGCCTGGAGTTCCATGCTGAGAAACCAGATGTGCAGAGGCACAGTTCAGATTGGGACTGTGGTACCCAGAGATACCACATCATGTATGGGTTCCAGCTGGAAGTGACATCATGTGCATCTTCTGAGGAAGAAATCTTCGAAACAGGAACAACCAACCGGTAACCTGTAAAGAGGGACCTGGCAACCCTACTGCCAGGGTAAGGAACAGGAGTGTAGACTGCAGCAGCAGGAGGGAGCCCGGCCCAAAGCCGGGAATGCTCTGTCAGAGTCATTCAAGACATAACAGTGACCGTAGACCATACATCATAAGAACATAAGAAAGGCCCTGCTGGATCAGACCAAGGCCCATCAAGTCCAGCAGTCTGTTCACACAGTGGCCAACCAGGTGCCTCCAGGAAGCCACAAACAAGACGACCGCAGTAGCACCATCCTGCCTGTGTTCCACAGCACCCAAAATAACAGGCATGCTCCTCTGATACTAGAGAGAATAGGTATGCAGCATGACTAGTATCCATTCTAACTAACAGCCATGAATACCCCTCTCCTCCATGAATATGTCCACTCCCCTCTTAAAGCCCTCCAAGCTGGCAGCCATCACCACATCCTGGGGCAGGGAGTTCCACAATTTAACTATGTGTTGTGTGAAAAAATATTTCCTTTTATCTGTTTTGAATCTCTCACCCTCCAGCTTTAGCAGATGACCCCGTGTTCTAGTATTATGGGAGAGGGAGAAAAACCTCTCCCTGTCCACTCTCTCCAAACCATGCATAATTTTATAACCCTCTATCATGTCTCCCCTCAGCCGCCTTCTTTCCAAGCTAAACAGCCCTAAGCGTCTTAACCGCTCCCCATAGGACAGTTGCTCTAGTCCCCTAATCATTTTGGTTGCTCTTTTCTGCACCTTCTCAAGCTCTGTAATATCCTTTTTTAGGTGTGGTGACCAGAATTGTACACAGTATTCCAAGGGTGGTCTCACCATAGATTTGTACAAGGGCAGTATGATATCAGCAGTTTTATTCTCTATTCCTCGTCTAATTATGGCCATCATGGAATTTGCTTTTTTTACATCAGCCGCACACTGGGTTGACATCTTCATTGAGCTATCCACTACCACCCCAAGATTCCTTTCTTGGTCTGTTGCTGCCAGCACAGATCCCGTCAGTGTATATGTGAAGTTGGGATTTTTTGCCCCAATATGCATCACTTTACACTTACTCACATTGAATCTCATTTACCATTTTAATGCCCATTCTTCCAGTATGCAGAGATCCTTCTGGAGCTCTTCACAGTCCAATTTTGTTTTAACCACCCTAAATAATTTGGTGTTATCTGCAAACTTGGCTACTTCACGGTTTAACCCCAACTCCAGGTCGTTGATGAACAGGTTGAAAAGCTCCGGTCCCAACACAGATCCCTGAGGCACCCCATTGCTCACATCCCGCCATTGTGAGAACTGACCATTGATTCCTACTCTCTGCTTCCTATTTTTCAGCCAGCTCTCAATCCATAAGAGGACTTGTCCTCTTATCCTGTGACTATGAAGTTTGCTTAGCAGTCTTTGGTGGGGGACTTTGTCAAAAGCTTTTTGGAAATCCAAATACAAAATATCCACAGGCTCATTCCTGTCCACATGCTTATTGACGCTTTCAAAAAACTCTAACAGGTTAGTGAGACAGGACCTACCCTTACAGAAGCCATGATGGGTTTTGCCCAGCAGACCTTGCCCTTCTATATGCTTGACAATTTTATCTTTAATAATGCTTTCCACTAATTTACCCGGAGGTCAGATAAAAATACTGGGTGGCTAAAGACATACTCCGCTAAGACGTTCACTGCCAATTTGAATGGCAGTCCATTTTGGTCCATGCTTCAAACGGTTAATAATCGGTAGTACTAATAATCTAATAAACAAGTGGTTAATAATTGGTACTACTTTAAAGTAAAGTAATGGCCTACTGGTCAAATTGGGAGTGAACGTCTTAGTTGAGTCTGCCTTTAGCTACACGGCAGACCATTTCGGTCCATCGCTTCAAATGGTTAATAATCGATGCTACAGTTTTTCAAAACAAAAAGTTATTTCAGTTCTTGTACGTTATCCGGGCTGTGTGACCGTGGTCTTGGTATTTTCTTTCCTGACGTTTCGCCAGCAGCTGTAGCAGGCATCTTCAGAGGAGTAACACTGAAGGACGGTGTCTCTCAGTGTCAACACTGCCCTTCAGTGTTACTCCTCTGAAGATGCCTGCCACAGCTGCTGGCGAAACGTCAGGAAAGAAAATACCAAGACCACGGTCACACAGCCCGGATAACCTACAAGAACTGATGAACTCTGACCATGAAAGCCTTTGACAAAAAGTTATTTGATACAAAACTAATACCTTTTGCTTTAGCCGTTCCGTTTCTTCTTTTAGGCTGATGTTCTCTAGCTGGGCTGCTTCCAGTTGCTCTCGACACAGTTTTTCCTGGGCTTCAGCTGCTACTCGACGCTTCTCAGCCTCTGCTTGGGCCAGTGATGCCTCCTCAGCAAGTATGGAGTTTGATGTAGCGGTCTGCTGAGAAGCCTTCAGTTTCTGCTTCAGCTGCATAACAGAGTAAAGATGAGTTTTAAGATGATAATTTTAACCAGGGGTTGCTTTTATTGATCTTATACCTTTATATGTACGGGCAGTTTGTGATTCTGCGGTGCAAAACTATTGAGTCTGGAATTTTTGATGTGTTGGCACATGATTGGTCAGTCGACCGTAAATAAATTTGAAATTTGAGTAAAGATGAGAATGCTTGAATAGCACTGGGGTTCATGTAGAGAGGCACCAAATGCTGCTGGTGTTACAAAGCTGTCCCATTCAAGAACACCCACCTAAAATAACCTGGTTAGGGTTGCCAGATCCCTCTTTGCCACCGGTGGGAGGTTTTTGGGGCAGAACCTTCGGAGGGAGGGGAGGGACTTCAATGCCATAGAGTCCAATTGCCAAAGCGGCCGTTTTCTCCTGGTGAACTGACCTCTATTGGCTGGAGATCAGTTGTAATAGCAGGACATCTCCAGCTAGTACCTGGAGGTTGGCAACCCTACACCTGGTGCATATGTTATCCTGTATTTCCCCCTTTGCACAGCTAAACCATTCTTTTATGTATTCTCCCTGGAAATCTGGAAATCATTTTAAGGGCTGTGTCTTGTTATGTTTACACAGAAAAAAGTCCTCCTTGCTCTTTCTTTCTTCTTAATCAAACTAGGAAGTTTAATTAATTAATTTTTTATTTCCCCCCTGTTAACTAGCACAATTCAATCGTGAAAAAGAAACGAACAGAAATATGGAGCAATTTCTCAAGCTACGATGAGAAATCAAAGCCCTGTCCCCCTTTCGAAAACATGAAATGACTGATAGGGTAAGTAAGGAATGCCATAGCTATCAGAGTGAACAGAAAACAGCTAATAAAGAAAGAAGCACCTAATTAACCTTATAGCTACACACGGGCAATCACAGAAATAAAACTATTTGATTTCATAAAACATATGCTGCTCATATTCTTTCATGGCTGTTCATGGTAAACCTTATAGTATTGACCAGTTCTAGGGGTTCTCACTGAATTTTATCTTTCCTTAAATGTGTCCTGCCCAAAGTGAGAAATAGGATAAAGACGCGCAAAGGATAGTTGGTTCGGAAAATGCTACCTAATGCTTGCTGCCAAAATATTGAATCGGATCCAGCCAGACATGACAGCCCATACAATATTCATCACTAAGGTTCACACTGGCACCCTCTCTGTAACCAAAGAACAGGAGTCGTTTTTTTCATAAGTAAGCAATTGCCAACCGTCCTACAAGACGTTAGATTGTGCCAAAGGCCTGGCAAAGCAGTAAATTGGCTCAGATGTCCAATGAATTGAACAGCTGAATTTAGAACTTGCTTTGCCACCTAATTATTTATGGCAGTAACTCTGCTTAGGTCTGCACTGTAGGTTATCTAAAGGAGTAAATCAAAGTGTTTTCTTCTTGTGTTTGGAAGTGATTTTGCCGGGGAAAGAGCATCAGTAGAAAAACCTTCCTATTTTTTTTTTAATTTAAAAAAATTAAATTGTGTTTTTTTCTTACTTAATTGCATAACAGTGTAAATCCTGAGGCCAACACTATCCTCTCTTATAATGGGGTTTTTGTCTGACTATGTTAGGGGCAGCAACAAGCAGATTAATTTCAATACCTCTTTAACCATGGTTTGTAGTCCCTGATTTACATTTCTGAGGTTTCTCATGACAAGTTCACTTTCTGATTTCATAAACATTCTTTCCAAGTGCAATTCATTTAGTAGGCATTTGTTCTGTTTCTTCAGTTCTTCACATTCCTGATAACAAAAATATAGTTCTTATCTCAATATCATTCTGAGCAATTTACAGTGCAATATTATTATTATTATTAGTAGTAGTAGTAGTAGTAGTAGTAGTAGTAGTAGTAGTAGTAACGCTTGGACTGGAGTAAGATTGCACAGCATTGCACTGATAGGCTCATAAAATTTACATAGCTATTTCTCTAAATTCAACAATTTTGGAAACATTAGTATGCGACAGTTAACATTACATTTGTCTGCCAAAAGAAAAAGGACATTCTTCCTCAAATACACAAAACATTTAACTTTCAAATGGAGTAGCTGAGTGATAATCCTTATTCTAGATTTATTATGGAAAGCATCTGGGGTTGGATCCTGCCAGCTTTTCCTCTGGTGAAATTGTTTTTAATATAAATTTGATTGTGGTTGCTCATGATTTTAATATTTTACTATTGTTACTTTATTATCATGTTGGTATTACCTTACTGGGTTTTCAATACATATTTGTAAGCAATCAGGAAGACTATTTCCACATGGGTTCAACAGTGTTGGAAAGCAGGTTTTTCCTTCTTTCCAACGGCATTGCGGTGTATTTGTGAAGCCCAGGGGTTTCACAGGCTTTTCTCCAATCTTTCTCAAATCTGCTCTGCTCTGAAGTTTTGAGAAAGATCACAGGAAGGCCTCGAGGGCTGCTGTGAACATTCAGATTTTCTACACCCACGTTACAGCCTTTTCCCCTGAGATCATCCCCTCAGTAGCCATTCCCTCCCTCTTCCACAAGAGGCTTTAAAATTTTAATTGGCATTAGCGTATCATTATACCAATATAATGTAACAACAAATATGTCTAGTCTCTGAATTTCTAGCTTTCATTTTTTGTTTTTTTTTAAAGAAGCAAGCTATAAGGGAGACGGCATATCTCTGCACTGGAAGGGGCTAGAGGCTTTTTTCCTAAAGTGAAAGCTTGGCATTCAGAGACCCTATTATATTTTGATAACATTATATTAATGATGTTCAATTGTTTATCTAAAAAAATTAAAACCACTCCAGTGGCCCAGGGGAAGGAGAATGGCCATTGCTAGAGGACTGGGGAGCGAAACCGCAAGGAAACCTGCCATGTGGTGTAATGGTTAAGAGCGGTGGTTTGGAGCAGTGGAGTCTGATCTGGAGAACCGGGTTTGATTCCCCACTCCTCCACATGAGCAGCGGAGGCTAATCTGGTGAACTGGATTTGTTTCCCCACTCCTACACACGAAGCCAGCTAGGTGACCTTGGGCAAGTCACAGTCTCTCAGCCTCACCTACCTCACAGGGTGTCTGTTGTGGGGAGGGGAAGAGAAGGTGATGGTAAAGCCGGTTTGAGTCTCCCTTAAGTGGTAGAGAAAGTCGGCATATAAAAACCTACTCCTACTCCTCTTCTTCTCCCCCCCACACCCTGTGCTGCACTGACAGCTGCACCAGTAATGGCAAAACCACAACAGCCTGTCTATATGCGGAAAAGCATTTAAAGCAAATATTCACAAATCTGTTACAGCAGATTTCTTGGATGATATTAGTGTAATTGTAATGACCATGGGAATCCTGTAGCGAGCAAGGAGCCGGCAGCTGACAAACTCTGAGCATGCTGTATGCTCCAGGGAGCTTTTGATCCCCTTCAGGTAAAGGGTACAAAAGAACTAGTGCAGAGCATAGTATTGCCTGCCAACCAGTTTCTAAATTAATTCTCATTTATTACGGCTAAGAACAATGACTGGTCTGTCTGTAAGTTTCTAAATCATAAGGAGTTAAAGGATAGTGTGACTCTGGTGGTTTGATAGGGCTGTAGGAAATGCATTGGTGGAACGGCTAGGGCTGTGTTGGCGAACCTATGGCACGCGTGCCGGACTTGGCATGTCGAGCCCTCTCTGTGGGCACGCGCGGGTAAGTTGAGCAGCCGTCACGTGTGCCTTCCCTGGACTCCCCGCCGCCCAGCTTAGGGGCTTTGAACAAACATTAATGGTTCAAAAGCATGCCAAATGCAAACTTTTACCTTTCAATAAAAAGTTGTTTGTATCATTGAAAGCTCTGTTATTGTGTTTTTCTTTTAAGGCAAAAGATGTTAATGTATGTGTTGTTTTTTCTAAACTAAAACCTCAGTATTCAGGTTAAATTGCCATGTTGGCACTTTGCGATAAATAAGTGGGTTTTGGGTTGCAGTTTGGGCACTTGGTCTCTAAAAGGTTCGCCATCACTGGGCTAGGGTGACCCAAATATATTGACTTCACCAGTCTTCTTTTCCCAGCTTCTCCCCTTCCTCAACCAACTCTCATTTCACTAGATTTCCCCATAGTTTATCGCTCCCTAATTAGCCCATATTATAGTTCCCACCTAATATTTAGGATTTTTCATTAGAAAGAAATAAAAAGAAATTGAGGGTGACTATGGATGGGCAAGAGCTTAATTTTGGGTGACTGGAGGCAGGCATCCTGAACAGAGTTAATTTTCTTTAAGGGAACTGTGGAAAATTGGGCGTGAGAGTTGCACGTGCCATTCTCTGCTTACTAGTCCAGAGTCAAATTGGAAAGACATAAGGTTTTGATCCACTAGGACAGTGGTCGGCAAACTCATTAGTCAACAGAGCCAAATATCAACAGTACAACAATTGAGATTTCTTTTGAGAGCCGAATTTCTTAAACTATATAGGTAGGTACACTGTTTATTAACTTAATAAACTTTAATTAAAGTTTTAAGGCTTAATTAAACTATAGGTACACTGAATAAAACTTGATATCATACTTAATAGTGATCTTATTTATTGATAAAAATTAAATTGTAAGTCCCTGCCATTTCCCCCTTCCCGTCTGGAGTCCTCGTCTGGAGGCCTGGTCTACCGCCATAAAAGCCTATTGGTAGACCTGGCCTCTGGCTGAGTCCCATTGGGAGGCCAGGTCTACCCATTGACTTTCTTGGTAGTAGACCTGGCCTCCGGAGGCCCATAAAAGCCAATTGGTAGACCTGGCCTCTGAAGGGGGACTATTTCCCCTCCTTGGAGTCCAGTTCTACCGCCAAGAAAGCCAGTGGGTAGACATGGCCTCTGAGGAGGGAAAAAAGTAAGGAAGGCATCCATAAAATTAAATCATGACAATGACTGACAAACAATGTGAACAATGGCCTTGCATCTCCCTGACCCCCACTGAGCTCTCAGCGGCCGCCCTGGCGCATCCCGGCCACCTCGGCCTCCCGTGCTCGCCTCTTGGCCTCCTCCTCCTCGCCACCGCCTGTGCTCTTTCCTTCCTTCCCTCCCTGGCCGGCCTGCCGTCCGCCCCTCCTCAGCGCCTCGGCCTCCGAGGAGGAGGAGGAAGGCAGTGGGGTGTCCTCCCCCTCCCCTCTCGCTGGCGTTCTCCAGCGACAGAAGGGAAGGGCAGGCAACAAGGGCGACACGCTGGAGCTTGCAGGTGAGGAAGGCGGGGGAGGGTGTGTGTGTGCTGGATTGGGGCCTCCCTCCCTCTCCCCGGTGCTCAGGCCAGCACATTGCAAAGATCCGCCCACCCCCCAGGCGTTGCAGCGGCGGCTCTGGGCTGGCAGAAAGGCGGAGAACTTTTGCGGGACTTCTGCGTGCGCACAGAGCCCGGCCGGGGCAGGGAAGGGATGCCAGGCTCTCCTCCTCCGCGACACGCAGCCCCAATCCTCCGCCAAAAGAAGCCAGCCCCCACCGTGCCCTCCGCGCCTAGGGAAGGTGGCCTCTCTTGGGTGGGTGGCCGCGATCCTGCAGCCCAGGGCCATACTCAAGGGGCCAAAGAGCCGCATGCGGCTCTTGAGCCGCAGTTTGCCTACCCCTGCACTAGGACTTCCTTTTGATGGAGAAAGACTTGGTGGGATCCAAGGTTCTGTCCTCTGAGCTGGTGCTGCAAACATCTCTGGCACACAATAGACATCCCACACAGTAGGGTTGCCAGGTCCCTCTTTGACACCGCTGGGAGGTTTTTTGGGGGTGGAGCCTATGGAGGGCGGGGTTTGGGGAGGGACTTCAATGCCATAGAGTCCAATGACCAAAGTGGCCATTTTCTCCAGGTGGAGAAAATGGAGATCAGTTGTAATAGCAGGAAATCTTCTGCTAGTACCTGGAGGTTGGCAACCCTACCACACAGGCACACTCAGAGCATCTTATTTGCAATATATTATTCTCAGTCCCGCTTCTGCAGCCTCACAGATTACCCCCCCCACAAAAAAACCTCAAGACCTTCTTAACAGATGCAGTTGCCTGTATTTTTCATAGTTATATATTAAAAACGAATCCGTTATGTGGCTAGAATTATGCCAGGAACTAAATTGAAAATAAGAGACATAATCATGAGGACCCTGAACAATATTATATATGAATGGACAACCAAAAAGAGTTTAATCTTTTCTAGGAGCGCTATTGATTTGCATTACAAAAAGAACAAAAATATACAATATTGCTAGGCAATATACAAATGGCAAATTAATGTAAGGCAAAAGAACACTGAATGGAATGAATCTATATTACACTTAGGATGGAAGCCATATTCTCCTAAATCTGCCCCTCTACCTCTTTATTAAATGGCTTTCTTATTGACTTATTAATGCACACCACCTACAATAAAAATTATAATAAATGGGAAAAAACCCTACTTGCACCCCTTGATACCATGATACAATAATATTTTTAAAAAACTTTATTTAATCTAATGTTACATATCACTGTAGGTTTTGAGCCGTGTGACTTCAGCACAAACATGACGGACTGCCACTGACCTTCCTTTTCCTCACAAGTTCTCCTCGCAGGTGACTGATATGGCCAACAGAACCACCCTGGAGCACAGCACTGGTTGGGCGAATCCGACAAATGGGCCTCATCCCACAGTACAGTTTGCCATGATCTCCAAGAGAAATGGTGGAAATCTGAGAATTCCCAGTCAGCCCATCAGGATTTGGTTTGCTATTGGAGAAGAGTGTTGCTCCAGAAGCAATGCTGTTGTTGACAGCGGGAATGCCTTGGCCAGCTGCTCTATTCTCCGACAGAGATGGTTTTGCTGCTGTATTGGTCCTTTGCAGGTCCCTCTTTGATAAAGTCTTTTGTGCCATATCTGAGACGTGTTCCTGAAAATATATCTACCATTATATGCTATGAACTAATGCTAAGAACTCTATCTAGTAGTTCCAGAATTTCCAGCTGGATAGATAATACCTTTTGCTTACCCAGTGAAAACACACCTTCTACTGAACACTGGGGAGACAACGAAGACTGGCACACTAGTGTGTGGGGAAAAAAAGTCTCATCTGACATCAATTATTAACATGTTATTGGAGCCCTGAGTGAAAGAAGCAGAAAGAGAAGCTTCAGATCAGGAACACTAACAGGCTAATGAAGGTTTATTCTGTGGGGCCAGACAGTTTAACTAGTAGGAACTTGGGCTGTACATTCTTATTGGTTTAATTGATAATCAACTAAAGCTTTAGGACTTACTGGCTGAACAGCCATAGAGTGCCAAATAAATATCTACACAGATGTGATATTTTTGCACCTTGAAGGCTGGTTATGGACGGGAAAGGGAGGGTCTTACTGGGCTCCAGACCCTGCAAAATTATATTTAGCCTTGCTGCGAAGGGGCCCTGCTGGGGTGTTCTTCCTTTCTTGGGGACCCATTCAGCCTGTACCAGAGACACCTAGGAAGGTTCAGTGAGAGGTCTGGGAGCTCATAATGGTGAGTGGGTTGAGTGGATTGCTAGAGGAACCTATTTTCCAAAGCAGTGGCAGCAGGTGAATTGTAAAGGCTGCCCTGCCTCTATGAACCTTTGCGGACTTCTCAAAGTGCATTATGGTACTCCCTACCAAACCAAGGCTTATTACTGGTCTGGGAGGCGGGAACAAATTGCGGTGATATTTTAACCATCAGGTGCTCAAAGAGCCAATGCATAAGCTATACCAATTAGCCTTGGTAATGAAAAGGATACAGAGGCTAATAGCCACAGTGTGGGACATTACTTTCAGGGAAACCGTGCAGAGGGAAGGTGGAAATCCTTTCTTGGCCAGCTCCAGTTCAAAGTATGGGATCCTGTGGCTACTTTTGAAGATTGCTAGAGAGCTGATCATAGATCAGCATGTCATCTAGTTGCCCCCCCCCCCAAAAAAAAACATGTCTGCTTTTTATGTACAGGGAAACGTTATGGAGGGGTCTGAGACTGATCCAGGAATAGGTCCAGTGCGAGAATTAACAGCTTGGAAACAGGTCTTGCCAGCCCTAAATGGGATCCTGGAGCTTTCAAAGACCTCCCTTGCAGACGGCTTGGAAAACCCTCCCAAGGGTTTGGTACAACCAATAAGGTGACATGTAACTCTTCCTTCCCTTCAAACAGTGAAGCCTTACCACCTTGGCTTCTCTGATTTGGCCCTACAGAAGGCACACCCCTCTCTAGATGAAGTATGCCCGAACTGGTAACCATGGCAGGGGAAGCTAGCAAGTAGTTCTGGTTCAGCAAGGCAGGGAGTAAGATGATGGTATCACAACCGCCTTTTAGTATTTACACACTTCTCTTGGCTTGACTCATTTACTGAAAGCACATTCCTGTTTCTAACTTGATGTTGCTGGACTGGAAAACCATTTCACGTATCACAAGTTGAACTGGACATCTGAAAAACAGAAAGGCTCAGCTTTCCCACACAAATGTTGCTCTGCTAGCTGCTATTTCTCTGCAGAGTTATGAGATATTGAATATACAGGTAGGAAAATTCTTACCACACATACAGAATTTCATGTGTCAGTAAGACCACACACTCTTTAGGTTCTCTTGGTACAACATAGGTGGTTCTAAGGACACATCCTTTTGAGTAAAGACATATATAATCATCTGGAAAAGATAATAGAACATGCAATTCTACTGGACATTTTTTTTAAGGCAGGCTAAATTGGTCATTTGTGATTAGAGGAAGGCATTTTGCACCACTACAACAATCATGGAAAATTCTATTTGCAACTCAAGACATCTTAATGGGAAATATATTGTTCCTTCCAATAAATAAAGGGATTTAAAATATACCATGCATTTCTATCTTGAAATTAACAAATTGACCAAAATATTATGGCTGAAATACTATCCTAGTGCTACTCACTTTGAGTGAAAATGAAAGATGTTTCATGAAGTATGTAGTCTGAATTCATTACATTTTTAAAAAAAATAAGCATGAGAACTACAGGAACAAACGGAAATGTTTTACAGCCTGTCACAATGATTTCTTAATTCAGCAGGGGCAACCTGCATAGTGGTTAGTGGCTAACCAGGAAATGGAAACTCTGCTTCAAATGCCCCCTCTGGCCCAATGTCACCCTGTGAACGTAATGAAATCACAACTCTCAAACTCATCTGCATCACAGGGTTGATGTGAGACACAAGTACACCACCCTGGCTCCTTAAAAGGGGGGGTGAAATTCTAATGAACATGTGAGAAGTGAAATTCTAACACACACATTCTCTTCTTACACTGTTTGCGACAGATGAACGATCCTCGATGTGAGGCAGCTCAGGATTCAGTACCCAAAGGCTGCTGGTGGATTTTATTCTGACCAAACATTACGTGCCAAAATACAGAGATTCATAACACAGTGGACAAAAAGTAGGTTTCACACGGACATTGTTGCTCCTGGCTCTTGCAAATGGAAGTGCACCCTAAAGAAAGGTTTTCAAAGCCCTTAGGCTACTAAGAAATTAGAAATTCAGACACCCTGTGGGCTCATACAGATACCACGTTGTAAATCCAGCAACCCAAGATTACCTGTATATGATCTCTTACCAAACAAAAAGCTGTAGTAAAAACAGAACATGCCAGATGGTAATAACAGCTTTTATTAGATGCCACAGGCAGAGCTTTTCATTCCCAAGAACTCTAGTTTTCTAAATTTTCTCACGTGCCAACTCAGAAATCTGAAATGTTCCTGTAGCTTTCTTTCTGCTACAGCATGAATGTACTTTAAAAGAACATAAAAATATACATTTACAAGAACTAAAAAGCCAGTGACAGCTTTATAAACCCAAATATTATTTATACCATTTGAAAAATCCCTTGAGTTCTACCACTTTTCCTACTTCCATGTTTTTTTTAAAAAAAGTACAACACACTTTTGATCAGGCAAGGCAAGACAACATGACCTTTGAATCAGCTACATATAATTAAATGCGATTTCAGTGGGCCTTAAGCAAGCACAACTGGGCCCTCAGATCTTATGTATGCCCTGCCAGTACAAACTTGCTCTAAAGTACACCTGATCTTCAGCTAAAACAGAACTTAAGTACACAGCATGTGCTAAGAGGAATACTAAGATCTAGCAAGTGTACAGTTCAGTAGAAAAAAAACCATAGTGAAGGTTTCACTTTTTTTTTACATTTCCCCCAAAACATAGTTTTGCATCTTCGTAATCACAGTTTTCAGATATAAAAGATGGACATCCTCATCTACCCACAAATTTATCTCAAAACCAAAATATATTTACAAAGCAGTTTATAAAATACAGGCTGCAACTGAAACCTAATCGCTGTCATCTGATCCACCGTATGAGCCTCGTTCGGACCCTTCATTGTTGGATGCCTCTGGCTCGGACTCGTTACCTGAACCCTCGTTATCGGACACTCTATCTGAATCTCTGTCAGAATCAGCACTGCGAGAAGCTGGGCGAGATTCGTTCTCAGAGCCACCGGAGGGGCTTCGCCCAGACTGTACAGATGGGCTTCATGCGGACTGCACAGACTCGTTGTCGGACTGCTCCGAATCCGATCGCCTCCTCTTCCGTGCTGACCCATCGCTGTCCGAGTCTTCATCAGAAGGGCGGGCACTGGATCGTCTGGGACTGCCCCCCACGCTGCCGGACTTGTTGCTGTTGTCTGAATCGCTTTCCGACATAACGCGTTTGTTATGCGGCTGTTCAGCATCCTCTGAATCGCTATTGCTGTTCCTAACATTTCTGTCAGAGAGAAAATACAGTAATGAAAATATCCCATGTACCATTATAATCAAAGTGGCGTGTATTCCAAAAATAAAAAACTCTGAAGTAGTACTAACTAGGTCAAAAATTGTTTTCATATGTAGTCAAACCCAGTGTTTCTTAATGCTTAGCACAATTTACTCAGCTATTTTTGTTCATCATGCAGAGGGGGCAAGGAGCAATGCATGGTACAGAAGACCCACAAAATGCCATTATCCATACAAATGCACGTGTGTTAAGTGCCGTCAAGTCACTTCCAACTTATAACAACCCTATGAAGTAATGACCTTCCAAACATCCTATCATTAACAGCCTGTCATTAACAGGTCTTGCAAACTGAGGGCTGTGGCTTCTTTTATTGAGTCAATCCATCTCATAAGAACATAAGAAAGGCCCTGCTGGATCAGACCAAGGCCCATCAAATCCAGTAGTCTGTTCACACAGTGGCCAACCAGGTGCCTCTAGGAAGCCCACAAACAAGACGACTGCAGCAGCACCATCCTGCCTATGTTCCACAGCACCCAATATAATAGGCCTGCTCCTCTGATACTAGAGAGAATAGGTATGCAGCATGACTAGTATCCATTTTAACTAATACCCATGAATACCCTTTTCCTCCATTAATATGTCCACTCCCCTCTTAAAGCCTTCCCAATCTCAGGTTGGGTCTTTCTCTTTCCCTGCTGCCTTCAACGAAAACAGAGTTTACTTCAATTTGCAAAAACTCTGAATACCGATTCTCAGTGTCATAATACAAAACACAATTCTGCAGCGTTGATAAAAATGCACAGAATGTGGTACTGGAGGAAGATGTCGGTTTCCTGCAAACCTCAGCTTTCATTTTAAAAAAGCTCCTGTGCTTTCACTTGCAGATGTACTGAAATCTGAGGTTCTAGAGGCATATTTGAACAAGATTTCTATCGTTCGGGGTAGGGCTTCAATAACATGTGTTCATATTGAAGAAACTGAAGGAGATCAAACGTATAGATCATAATTCTACGTTTTTTGTATCCATGAAGAGGTTTACATTTTCTGTGCAGGTAACAGATGAGGGAGAGTAAATTTCAAGGTAAACAAATTATCCATACCCATCGTCAGCAATTTTGAGTTTATCTTCATCAGATGAGTCGTCACTTGATGAAATTATGGCTTTAGACTTGATTTTTCCCTTCATTGAAGGAGGCAGGCGTTCTGGCTTAGACTGTAAAGGGGGGGGAAACAGTACTATTGAAGTAGTAAAGAAAATTGAATTTCCAGCTCTTTTGTGAAATTTACGGTTATATAATCTTTCACTGAGAAGTGGTGAACACTAGCACCTAGAGGACTTTACATTCATTTTAGGCAATCAACCTGTTCTGTTAGATGGCAGCAGAGTGAAACACACAGAGAAGTTATCCAAAATCACTACATTTGAAACACTTGCTGCTTTGGACACCACAGAAGTTAGAAAAAGGGGGGGATGAAATTTCAGTGAACTGTGGGGTTGGATACCATTTTGTCCACTGCTGCCTACACATTTTTCTAGCTTGTACAGCATGTCTTGATCAGCAGAAAGTGGTAGGATCCAACCCTATACTTCATAGTACAACTAAGCTCACTGCCTTTGGTCCAAGTCTGTTGCCTAAACTAAGAAGTGAAATTTTTAAAAAATGAAATCATCATCATCAAAATACTTACAATTCTTCTCTTCTCTGTTTTGGCTGGGCGACGTTTTTTAGGCCTGGGTGCAGTATCATTTTCATCATCGTCACTACCATCATCTGCCTTTTGAGGTCTGGGGGAAAACACAGAGTCCTATAATTACAGCATTCTATTCAAATCTCTGCAAACAAAATGTTTTGTTCAATCCTATGTTAGGCAACAAGAAATAATGTTTCTTGCATACAAGAAATTTCTTCAATAGTCCTTGAGATGAAGCAGCTAGATCCATTAAAAAGTAGAAGTAATTATGATTTAATATTATTTTTTGCGGTAAGCCAAGTGCCATGTGGCTTGGCTCATGCCACAGCAGGAACACAAGATTTAAGCTACTCAGAAGCAAAAGAGTTGGTTTTTATATGCCGACTTTCTCTACCATTTAAGGGAGAATCAAACCGGCTTACAATCACCTTCCCTTCCCCTCCCCACAACAGTCACCCTGTAAGGTAGGTGGGGCTGAGAGCTGTGACTAGCCCAAGGTCACCCAGCTGGCTTCATGTGTAGGATTGGGGAAACCTACCCGGTTCACCAGATTAGCGTCTGCCGCTCATGTGGAGGAGTGGGGAATCAAACCCAGTTCTCCAGATTAGAGTCCACTGCTCCAAACCACTGTTCTTAACCACTACACCACACTGGCTCTCAGTAGCCTAGTTTGTTAAAATGTATCTTAACAAAGGCTTCCACACCAACATTAGCAAACACAATGAGTACGCACTATAAACCACTGCCTGATGTATCATTCCCAAAACTCAGGAAAGGATCCTTATGCTCTGAATAGTCGAGGAACATAGACTTGTTTACAGGCCAAAGTAGACACCAAATCATATGTCAAACACAATTATGTCAGGTACGATGTATCAAATACCATGACTTAGGTTTCAAGTATTTTTGTAGGTGTACGCAAATGAACTAAGATAGTAATGTGCCAGAAGTGTTCCATGAACACACACCAAGACTCCCATTACATTTCACACTTACAATGACAGGAGTGCTCAGAAGCCCCACTGCACTCCTGGCAGCTCCTTCTGTAATCTTTTGAATCCCGGCCAAAGGGGCTTTCCCGTCACAAAACATACTGACCTTCTCCTCTTCTTCTTTTTCTTTTCTCCTTCCTCTTCCTCACCCTCTTGTTCGCTGCCGCTGCCTTTCCGCCTTTTTTTCTTTCTGGAAACCGGCATATCGTCGTCACTGTCATCGTTGACAAATTCGTCAAATTCCCCTGCTTTTTTGGAACGCTGTCACAAAACCAAAACCCACACTCCGATCATCATTTGTTGACTAAAATATTACAAAGGACTTGCTTTAGAAGCTAGATGTCCTCTCTCTCTCCCCCCCTCTCCTGACCTCTCCAAAAAGGCAGCTCAGGCCCACCCTCCTTGGCCTTGCGTTTAAAGGAGGCCCTGAAACCTCACAAGCCCAGAATGCTCTTGCGAGGGGGAGAAGAGCCCCACAAGAGCTTGAATGGGTTAGTGTGACTATTTTGCCAACTGAGCAGCTCTCCTGGCCATCCCTCGGGTCCATCGCCCAGCAGGCAGGTGGCCTGACTTCCAGGTGCAGCTCCTTAAAGGGGGCACGCTATTTTGCTGGTACTGCTGCCATGCCTGCTGCTCCAGTAGCAGCCGTCCCCTTCGCAGGCTGCGGCATCTGGGCAGCGGTGTCAGTTCAACTGTGCGGTGGGTACCTGCCCACCCTACTTCAGAGCTGGTAGTAAGTGCGGAAATGGTCCCCCAACCTACACAGTTAGATGAAGACTTTTTTAAAAAAGCCAGACAAAAGATTCTGAGTAAAACAACTGAAATATGCATATTCTGAGCGACAGGCAGAAGGCATAACAATAAAAGCAAACATATCAGAACACACAAAGAAGAGAATAGCGATGTTGAGTTAAAAAACTGGAAAACCTGATTGAAATAGTGATAGCAGCAGATCAATCTGTGAGAAGAAAACATAGGAAATATTCATCTGATAAAACGGATTTTATAGATCTGTCCCTTCAGTGCCTAAAACTGATACTGATTATCATTAGGTTTTATGTTGCTTACAGTGCATTCCTAAGGAGAGTTCCTCCAGTCTAAGCCCATTCATTTCAATGGGCTTAGACTGGAGTAACTTTCCTCAGGAATGCACTGTTAGTGTATTCTTGTCCAACACGGTAGAACACCATTACTTCATCACTAAATAAAGCCTGATATCACATTTGAACAATTTGGGGAAACAACTTGGGGAAACAATAAAGTCCAAACAACTTTATTCTGTACCCTGCCAGCTCCACCGCTCCGTTTCTTCTCTTTTGATCCTTCAACTTCTCCAGTGAACATCAAAATATTCTTGGTCTTCTCCACATACTGTGCTCTCTGCTCTAAAAGTTTCTTTTGTTCTTCTATTTCTCTGAGGCGTTTTTCTTCCTGGAAGAGTAAGAGCAACTTTACTAGTATACTTCTGTTTCTGGTACTGGATGCAGATATTCAAAATTACAAATTTAATATATGCATCATATATTATAAATCGTATATTACAGATTAAGAATTTCAAATTGAGCAGTTACAGTTGCCATGCAGATTAAACTGTTAAGAATAATATAAGCTAGTTAGCATATATGTAACATGAAGAGTCTTTTTCCCCCCTTGTTCTATTTGAATAAACTAGACATCATTGCTTAAGAAAAAGAGTTAGTTTTTATATGCCGACTTTCTCTGCCAATTAAGGAAGAATCAAACTGGCTTACAATCACCTTCCCTTCCCCTCCCCACAACAGGCACCCTGTGAGGTAGGTGGGGCTGAGAGAGAGTGACTAGCCCAAGGTCTCCCAGCTGGCTTGGTGTGTACGAGTGGGGAAACCAACCCGGTTCACCAGATTAGCCTCCGTCGCTCATGCGGAGGAGTGGAGAATCAAACCCGGTTCTCCAGATCAGACTCCACCGCTCTAAACCACTTCTCTTAACCACTACACCACTGCACCACCACATATAGCGACAGAAATAATAGTCATGTAGGGTATGAATAAAAAAAAATATGGATTGATTTTTTTTATTTTTTCAGGAGTAGGAGTTTATTGTTTAATTTAGTCAATGTACAGTTGTTTGTATTGTGTGTAGTGTGTACTGACTGTTATATATTTTGTGTCTGATGTTTTTGGTGTTGTTTTGAAAATAAACATTTATTTTAAAAACGTACAAATTTAGCAGGATACATCAAACACCGTGTGGTGTAACAGTCAGAGTGTTGGACTAGAACTGGAGAGGATCCATGTTCAAATCCCATGTGCAAATCCATGAAATGTACTGGTGACAAGAGGCCAGTCAGTCTCTCAGCCTAACTGACCTCATAGGATTGCTAGAAGGATAAAAATGGAGGATGGTGTACGCTACCCTGAGCACCTTCAAACAAGGGAGAGATAAAAATTCACTAAAATAAACACCAGCCTGTTTTTCTTAAAAACGGATCACTGTTGAAAATCCAGAGGGGATTCTTCACGATGCAAAGATCTGTTCGTACATTAACTGCCTTTGAACGGAATGCTCTGTGCAATGGGCTCTTCTCTTAATTTCAATGAACATGTCAACAAAGACCCAATAAAGCCAGGTGTTGCTGGACAGATCATAGAATCATAGAGTTGGAAGGGACCACCAGGGTCCTCTAGTCCAACCCCCTGCACAATGCAGGAATTTCACAACTACCTCCCACACACACCCAGTGACCCTCTACTCCATGCCCAGAAGATGGCCAAGATCCCCTCCCTCTAATGAACTGCCTAAGGTCATAGAATCAGCATTGCTGACAGATGGCCATCTAGCCTCAGCTTAAAAACCTCCAGGGAAGGAGCGCTTACCACCTCCCGAGGAAACCTGTTCCACTGAGGAACCGCTCTCACTGTTAGAAAATTCTTCCTAATGTCTAGAGGGAAACTCTTTTGACTTAATTTCAACCCGTTGGTTCTGGTCCGACCAGATAGCAAGAGCTGTGGTGTAAAAATTGCACCTTTCCAAAGCAATTAAAACCTCGAAACTGGACCGTTGCTCCCAGATCCATGCATGTAGGTCCACGTCTCTAAGTGCAATACTGCAGCCTGGCGCCCAGTGCTAGGAGTGACGTGTCAGCAACCCAGCCCTGGCATAGCAGCGAAAGGAATACAAACCTGTTCTTTGAGCAACTTCTGGCGCAGCAGTTCTTTCTCTTGCTCTTGTTTCGCTCGTAGCTCCCGTTCTTCTTCATCCTGCTTGCGTGCCCGAGCGACGTGATATTGAGCTTGGCTCAGCAGATCTGAACACTGCCTATATAATGTTGAGTTAGAATTACAGAAAGAAACAAAATGTTTAAAAGTGATTCCAAATGACTGGCCAAGACGTAAACCCCCTCAATAAAAGGAGCAGGGTATATAGTTGGAAGGCTGCAAGAACCTACACATCATTTAGTGGCTGATATTCAAGTTTTTAATAAGCACGTCAGGGGGAAATGTGCATACCGCCAGGACTCCATTCTTTTGTTTTTTTCAAGTGGTTTCCTCTGCTAAAGTGTTTGGTCACTTTTTAAATATGGCAGTGATTTCTTGGGCAGTAGGAAGCCAGACAAGTCTGCATGCATCGCTCCACACATTTTTTTCCAGAACTATTAAGTTTGTTCAGATTTGTCAAATTAAGTTTTACACAATCAGCCTGAATAAAAACGTTCAGTAGTGAGAGCAGTTTAAAGGTGACATTTGTTTGTCAACAACTAAATCAGATGTGGGGAATTGACTAGGCCTTTAAGAAGTTATATCCAATAAACAAGAGCACATTTCTTTGTTAAAGAACATGCTTAAAGGAAACACAGCTCACCACATTTCTGGAAAACTAGTAAGCAACTCGTATGAATGTACAAGTTAACTACCATCTCTGATCAAGACAGACAGACAGCAAAGAGCTACCCTTGCAGTCTGCTTGGGAATATGTTGGACCCAAACTGTTATACACAGAGACACAACCTCCAAAGCATGGAGTCAGGTGATAACTGAGAGCCCATTTCTAAAGGGGGAGGTAAAAGCTCCTTAGGAGCTGGCGTGACCCCGTGCTGGCATAGATGCCACCTTACCACAGAATAAGGTGGCACCTACGCCTGTGCAGGGGCAAAAACACAGCCCCCCGAATGCACCAGCCCCCACAGGCAGGGCTTTCCCAGAAGGGAAAGCCTGTGCTAGTGGGTGGGACGTTTCTGGGGGTGGACCTGCCTTTAGGCAGCTTCCACAGCCCTTTTGACCCAGGAACACCCCCTCGAGTGGCAGCAGGGCAGCGCCACCTTTTTCGGTGGGGCAGCCCCATTGGACGCAATGGGGGATTCTCCTCATTTCCTCTATTTATATATTTTAAAGTCTTTTTACACCTCCGCTGTGGCAGGG
Source organism: Euleptes europaea (assembly GCF_029931775.1). Taxonomy (NCBI): domain Eukaryota; kingdom Metazoa; phylum Chordata; class Lepidosauria; order Squamata; family Sphaerodactylidae; genus Euleptes; species Euleptes europaea. The sequence goes on from NC_079317.1 coordinate 83,560,833, forward strand.
AAGCCTTGGAGGATCAGCCACGTCTGCTGCAGAACTGCCCCCCACCTTCAAGATTGGGTTGCCACAGTGTACTCTGTACTGATATTCTGTCCAAAGAAACCCAAATCTCACAGTGTATGTCATGCTACTGTGCTTATTTATCTAAATTAAGCCAATCCTCTAACAGTTGATTAAACAGATTACAAGTGAATTGCTTTTACCTGGCTTCAGTTGCAGCAAGGGCCAAGTCAAACCTCATTTTATCTCCTACTTTACTTAGGTAGCTGAAATATCTGAATGGAAAATAAAGATGAGAATATTTTAGGTGCATTCCAACCTTAAAACAATGTCCAGGTCACTGCAATCCACTAAAAGTAAACATTCAAATTTCTAATTTTATACTATGACCTTTTTATCTTTCTGATAGATAGATCGACAGAAAGAGAGTGCTCTTTTCAGCTCCCATCCAACATGTTTTGCAGCGTGATTATTATAATGAACTTCACCGTGAAAGTCCACTGATTTTAAGGGATCTGGATGGCAAGAGTACTCTTTGTGTGGAGGACTGATGCGGTGGCTGAGGGAAAGTCTTGCAGAACCTGTTGAACAACCGTTCAATGGAAATCTCAGGCAACTGAAACTACTGGGAGAGGAGGCAGAGATTTGGCACAGGTAATCAGGTTCCCACCCATGAATGTTACAAAAAAGAGCAGTAACGCTATGAGAAGGCTGCATATCCAATGAGACAGTAAGTCAAAACAGAAGAAGCAATATAGACATTGCAGAAGCAATATAGACACTGTCTTAAAGCAGTTTGTTCCTGGGTTCCAGATGGCTTACTTTCTAAAAATGGCTCTCCTGTGTGCTAAGAAATACAATAAACTTTGAAGGCTAGTACAAGAAAATGTGATTTTGAATGCCTGCTCCTAGCTCTGCCGGGAATTTCCACAACTGGAGCTTTGCTAAGTCTGACCAGCTCAGCTGCTTTACCATACACCACTCTCAACAGTGACATCAACTGGAGGAAGTGTTAAATCCTCCCAGCTCCCAGCTTCCTGTAAGTACTATTCAACATTGACTTGGGGAGGAGGGGGAGATTTTTCATTGCCGCTTTGTCCTCCATTTCATGCATCCCCTTGACAGAAGCGACTTCGGCAAACCTTGTTAAGAGTTACTGTCCCAGTCCACTATGTGATTGACTGCTTCAAACATGGTTTAAAAGCAGTGTTTGTCGACATCACTGTGGTACAGCTACTCACCGGTGAGCCAGCTCGAGTTCTTTGACAGCATTCAGGACCTCCTTCAGGTTACTTTTTTCATCTTTCAGCACGGAGGTAGCTAGCCTCTGAAGCACCAGGGCCACATTGAACATAAGGACTGTGTCACTGGGTGCCACATGTCTAGCCTGAGGAAACAAAAAGACTAATTTTTAAAACAGGTGTCAGCCAGCAATGAAAGATGTGCACAAGTGATATCATATCACATCCAGCGTAAAAATAATAATAATAATATATATATATATAGGGGGGTTTACCTTCAGCAATGTTTGCTTGCATTCTTGTAATTTGCCGCATTTGAAGAGAGCTCGGGCCAAATACAACAGCACCTCCGTGTTCTGGTGCTTAAAGAATTTTCGGAGGCAGTTTTCATACTACAAGGAAATGTAGCCAAATGACAAGACTAAATTCCTATGCGATGATTCAATGATTAATCACGGCATCCAGTTTAATTAAATGTGAACAGTGAAGTCAAACAGTAGTTCTCAACACTAATAATATGTCTAGTCAATTCAGCTCAGATAGTTGTTGCTGCACACGCTGTAGTAGCACCCCAGCTATCTGATGTGCTGAAGTGTCCTCGGAACTCTGCAACTGTTAAGATCATTACAATGGGAACCTCAATTATTTGGCATTTGCAGCATTGGAACTTTATAGTGTTATTTACAGCAAGCACGGTTAGTGTTTACTTATGCCTGCCAAGGAGCCACAGTCATTTTGGGCAATTTGAAATTCCTAGATCTTCCACACCAAACACATCGTTCACTGGTATGCAGAGTACTGTGCCTTTAGGTTCAGAGATACAAACCTTTGAAATAAAAAAAAAATCAGGACAAAAAGTTTGAGGACAGAAGAAAATATATTCCATTAGATCTGGGATCCTTGAAATCAGCAATTAAGCCCTGTCGTTAATGAGTGATGGAAAAGGACACTCCAACTAATTGCAGGAAAAAAGTATCGTAAAACAGATTAAATAGTAACAATTTTGATTACTGACTTATATAAGATTCAGAATGCTGAAGTTCTAGACCAATAGTTTTCAAACTTACTACTTTCAGGGAACCTTCTGTACATTATTAATTAGCCTTCTAAATAACTTCTGTGAAGTTGGGATGTATTTTAGAGGGCACACTAATGTCACATAGTACGCTGCCCAGGCCCTCACGGTCGCCATGTACAAACTGGCAATATGATCTGCAGCATGCCTTCTTGCAGTAGCCCATGGCAGGGAAAGTGGTGGGCAAGTTGTCCTTCGGGCACACTTGTCTACTACCACTGCTGATCTTCTCATTAAGCCCCCACCCAATAAGCTCTAACATCAGCACTCCCAGGAACACAGTTTCAAACCCACAGTTCTAGACTATCCAAAGATAGGACATTGTTTGTTACATTCCTAAATCAAATAAGACCAACCTATCTACCTTCCATCCAATACAAACCTGGCATACTTGATTAAAAAAGAAACATTAAAATGCTAATAATAGATGTTCTATACTTTAACTCAATTTGGCAATACTTTAAAACAAGTCATACAACATTTGAGACAAAAAGTGTACAGGTCTGAAAATACATCTACAATTAATTGAGCCTCCCACTGCTTTCAGAATCCTATTCCCTACAAAAAGCTTCTTGTTTGCATGCTCCAAAATTGTTAAGTGGCAAACTCCCATGTTTGGGATAACACCTTCCTATTTCTGTCTGCAAAAGTTATACTGGATTATCCTTCGTCTGCTTTTTGAAAAATCCCACTGATGCTAATAATTTCATAGACCCTTGTTCATTTGTTCTTTACTCTTTGAACAGTGAAAAAATAACATCCATCTCTTCTCGTACCATCTGTTTTAGGACTACAATTTAAACCACCAGTGTTGTTTTTTAATTTGGCAAATATCTACCTACATTTTGTATATACCACTGTAAACACTAAAAGGAAAACTCCATAGTAATTACTGAAGTATTTCATATTTCTTTCAAGGGACATAAATATCAGTAGCATAACATTATGTGCATTTTTTTAGAAGGGCAGTGTTAACAATACGTTGGACTTTGGTCAATTTCTATTTAAGGCTTGCACTGATGCCTCTGATGCATCCCTTGAGCCACCAAAGGAAGATGCCCAATCCCAGGCCATTTAATAGGCTGGAGGATTCATTCCGCTAATGGTGGCACTTTTCACCAGCACAAGAACCTTCCCATTACGAGAAGATCTTGCCAAAGAGGAAGGCTCCTTGTGCAAGAGGGAAGTGCCGGCATTAGCAGAATGGATCCTCAGGATCCAACCCACTGTGTCATGGATACCAGGCTTCCTTTGACATATTTTCTTTGTCCTAGCTGCTCTTGCCATATAGTCCTTATTAATGACTGCGGTAGTATGTATCAATGAGAGGAAAGGCTAAGGGAAAACAAGAACAAGTTAATGGAAGGATATTTCCTTTGAACACACTAAAAATAAAACTCTAATGGCTTGTATCCAACATATTAGGTCCGCCACTGTAAAGATATGATTGACATATGGGGGGGGGTTCTGCCAATATTTTTCTCCCACTTCAGAATCCTACACTGAACCTAGCAGTGTTCCTGTAGGTCCCCTGAAACCCTGTAAGGCAGTATAAAAGTCCACATAAGTTCATTATAGCTTTTCTTTTTAAGTGTTCTCTTAACCTCCTTCCATCAACTATTTTATTATAGAGTACTTCCATTTGCTACCCCACATTTGTAGTTCAGGCTGTTCCTTATTAGCATTATGAAGCAAAATAGTATGGAAATAAGACACTTCACAGCTGTTCTGGGGGAGGGGGGAATAGTTAACCCTCTCCTGAAAAGAAAAATCTTAGAAACAGCTACATTGAACAATAAAGCCTTGCTATTTCCTCCCAATAGTACTTAATAATCTGCTATCATATTGACAAAGTTTAGAAAACCTTTCTTCAAGAAAATCGTCATTGCTTTGGCAACTTTACTTTGGATTTGGGTTTAATAAGACATGTTTTCAAGCTGCCGTTTTTAAGGATTACCATCTGTACAGCACTGATGTACTGCTTCTGTTCCACATAAATGTGCGCAAGGTTGAGCCACACATCACTGATGTCTGCGGTTGCTTCCCTCACTTGGGCAAAAACATCACGAGCCTCACGGAAATATCCTTTGTGTGCCAGTACAGCTCCTAAAAAAGAGAAGCCAGAGGGGAAAGTTTCAGATGTATACACTGCCACCCAAACAGCAGTATCTAGAAGAAAATTCAGATCCTATAGTCACCTATGCCATTAGCAGCGTACAAATTCTTGGGATCATTCCTGAGTACTTGTTTGTAGATGGCTAGTGCACGGTCCTGATGGCGCTTTTCCTATAAAAATTATTTTGAAAAATGGACATTTACAACTTAAGAATTTAGCCAATAATTGCTGAAGAGACCACAGAAACACAATGTGAACATACATGGCATTTACAATGGTGCATGTTAAGTAGTAGAAGAAGAGTTGGTTTTTATATGCTGACTTTCTCTACCACTTTAGGAAAATCAAACCGGCTTACAATCTCCTTCCCTTCCTCTCCCCACAACAGCCACCTTGTGAGGTAGGTGGGGCTGAGAGAGTTCGGAACTATGACTAGCCCAAGGTCACCCAGCAGGCTTCATGTGTCGGAGTGGGGAATCAAACCTGGTTCTTCAGATCAGAGTACACCACTCTTGACCACTATACCATCATGTTGCTTCTGATCTATGGCAACCATATGAATTAATGATCTCCAAAATGTTGTATCGCCCTAACCTAAATGGCCCAGGATAGCCTGATCTCGTCAGATCTCAGAAGCTAAGCAGGGTCAGCCCTGGTTAGTATTTGGATGGGAGACCACCAAGGAATACCAGGGTTGCTGTGCAGAGGAAGGCACTGACAAACCACCTGTTAGTCTCTTGCCATGAAAACCCCAAAAGGGGTTGCCATAAGTCGGCTGCGACTTGGCAGTACTTTACACACACACACACACAAATGTTGTATCATTAACTGCCCTGCTCAGGTCTTGCAAACTGAGGGCTGTGGCTTTCCTTTATTGAGTCAGTCCATCTTATATTGGGTCTTCCTCTTTTCCTGATGCCTTCAACTTTTCCTAGAATTATTGCCTTTTCTAGTGACTCTTGTTTTCTCATAATGTGTCCAAAATGTGATAGCCTAAGTTTAGTCATTTTAGTTTCTAGGGAGAGTTTAGGCTTGATTTGATCTAGAAATCACTTATTTGTCTTTTTAGCAGACCATGGTATCCATAAAACTCTCTTCCAACACTACGTTTCAAATGAATCAACTTTCTTCCTGTCAGCTTTCTCCATTGTCTTACTTTCACACCTATAGATAGTAATGGGAATACCATGGTATGAATTATCTTGATCTTGGTTGCCAGCGACACATCCTTATACTCAAGGATCTTTTCTAGCTCCTTCATGGCTGCTCTTCCCAGTTTCAATCTTTTTCTGATTTACAATTACTATGGAGTACTTGCTGGCTGTATGTATTCACATGTTCTGCACTGTTGTTAGCTGTAATTCGCCTTGAGGCTGAATGAGAAAAACAGGCTACAAATGAAGTAAATTAAATAAATTACCTTCTCTCTGTCTCTGGTGGGTTGGTGCAAAGTCTGTAACCAAACATTACCCAGAGCCAACATAGAATATGTGTCATTCTGGGTCGATGGCTGCTTCAATATTCTTTCAAATTTCTTCTGTCCTGGGCCCCACTCTTGTTTAGCCAAATGAAGATTACCAATCAATGACCAAGCATCTGGGTGATCCTAAAACACATTAAAAGAGAGCAGATACCATCCCAGTAGTTTAGATCTGTTGAATGTGCACTTATTTATAACTGTCTTACCACAACTCTGCTCAGCCCCCAAGGTAAACAATTCAAAAGGTATTTTAAAAAGTCAAGAATACTTTAAACGTAACTTTCTACTAGTTTACTACTGAAAGTTTTCTTAAAGGTTTACAGAATATTCAGATACTGTCGCGCAGACTCTGACAGCTTCCTTCTGAACAGAAATCTCAAGCCGCTGTCAAAAAGTGTCCTCCGAGGTACCTCCCATTGATCACACAGAAAAGTAACATGCCGTTTCTCGTACAATGTGAAGACTGATACATCATATCATTTTAATCTCTATTCAGTATTCTCATCAATGTAAAGATATGAAAATTCCCCACAGAAAGCTTTAGGAACCTGACAAACAACACTGAATACGGAACACATACAAATTCTTACTAACCTGATTGATTTGAAGGGCTTCTTTAAACCAGTCAGATGCTTCATAAAAGTTTCCCTTGTCTCGTGCCATCGCTCCTAAACGCAGATAGCCTGAATACACACACACACACAAATATTCTAATAATTAAAGGTCCAGTTTATTAAACTAGCATTCCACTAGCTGCAGGATGAGGCATGTCTACTGCACAAATGCCATGAACTGATTAGGGATGTCAGGCTACAGTGGGTTAGCTCTGCAAGTGTAATGAACCGCCACTGACGGACTGCCTTTTATAAAGCCGTTGGGGGTCTGAAAAATAAAAGGAAAGCGTTTGATGGGACCAAATTTACACCAGTCCCCAATACGCCATTGTTGACTTACTCGAGAACAATGCAAACGCTCACTTCTGCTCCAGGATGATACAACGCTAAGTGACAGTTCTATCAAAGCTCCTTCAATGACATTTAACTGAAATCCAAGAGAAGGACTGTTCTGCCCAACATGCCTTGTGAAAAAGGCGGTACAGATGGATTACAGATGTAAGGCTTAGATTACCAAACATTTGATGAGTTTTATCAAATTTGCTATTTTCCTAGTTAGATGCAAAGTTTCAAACATTCTGAAAACATGGGGGGAGAAGCATCCCATTTTTTTCAGAAGGAAAAAATGGGAAAATATTAAATATATGCACCAATTACTTTCCTTTGTAACTTGCACTTATTTTAACGCTTTAACAATATGAAATGCATCATTTATAACTTAGCACATAAAATTGTACTACAGTACTTGGAATATTTGTGAAATTTTAAAATACAGCTACCTTCCTTTTCTATAGGCAGATGGCGGGATCCTGACTACATTTTCTGCTAATGCGAGGTGTGATTTCTGCCAATTCCTGCTTCTTGCTGCAGACCCCCAATTTGCTATTTCCTATCCCCCAGCATTTTAGGAAAATCAGTGGCCTTTAGCAGGAGAAATAAGGAAGGAAAGTTCTGTTCCATGGATGGAAGTGCCTTTCACCAGCAGAAAAGTTAATTTGGATCCAACACAAAATGACGAAAATAGCCAGTACTAAAAGAGACTAGAAATGTGAAGGCCAGGGGAGGGGGAAAAAAACAGGAGAAAACAAGGGTTTTCTTTTTTCCCCTCAGGCTCCCCCGCCCAATTTTTTCCACAGGAACATTGAAAATTTTGGAGAGTACTGAAAAAACCCTCCTATGAAGTATTCTCTCTTTTCGAATAAGTGAAATGCTTTTAAAGACAAGATGGGCATGTTGCAGACATACACAGCTCTAAAATCCAAAATGCATTTCTGCACCTAGAACGATACCTGATCTTCATGAGGGGAGCATGCAGGACTCTCATTGCTTTTCTGTCATTGCATACCTTCTGTTGTCTTTTTGACCTGACTTATGGTTGGCCTTTTCATCTCTCTCTCAAACCACTGTGACACATATACCCACAGATTGGGTTAAAAAAGTAGCTTGTTACCCTACCTTCCAGGAGGAAGAAGATCAGGAGGTGGAGCAGAAACTGCACCAAAACCTCAGAGGAAAACAGAAAGTTTGATTGAGAACTTAGCTCCCTCCAACCAGATTGCAAAAATTAAGGTTCATGGGCTAAGACAGTATAGGGTGCATGAGCTTGCAGTTTTCTCTCAAGTTTTAAAGGAAATGGGTGTGCCTCTACATCTGATCGTTTGGATGTGCAACCTGTACTCTGGACAAGAGGCCACAGTTAGAACAGAATATGGAGAAACGGAATGGTTACCAATTGGCAAAGGAGTCAGACAAGGATGTATTTTATCTCCCTATCTCTTCAATCTATACGCAGAACATATAATTAGGAAAGTTGGATTAGATTTAGATGAAGGTGGAGTGAAAATTGGAGGGAGGAACATTAATAATTTGAGATATTCCGATGACATTACATTATTGGCAGAAAATAGTGAAGATTTGGAACGACTAATGCTGAAAGTTAAAAGAGAAAGTGCCAAAACAGGACTACAGCTGAACATCGAGAAAACAAAAGTAACGACTACAGGAGAATTACACAACTGTAAGGTTGACAATGAGGAAATTGAAATTGTTGAAGACTTTCTATTCCTTGGCTCCACCATCAACCAAAAGGGAGACTGCAGCCAAGAAATCAGAAGGAGATTGAGATTAGGAAGGGCAGCCATGAAGGAGCTAGAAAAGATTCTGAAGTATAAGGATGTGTCACTGGCCACCAAGACTAGATTAATTCATGCCATCGTATTTCCTATTACAATGTATGGGTGTGAAAGCTGGACAGTGAAGAAAGCTGATAGGAAGAAAATAGATTCCTTTGAAATGTGGTGTTGGAGGAGAATGTTACGGATACCGTGGACTGCCAAAAAAACAAATCAGTGGGTTATAGATCAAATCAAGCCTGAACTGACCCTAGAAGCTAAAATGACTAAACTGAGGCTATCGTATTTTGGTCACATCATGAGACGACAAGAGTCACTGGAAAAGACAGTCATGCTAGGAAAAGTTGAGGGCAGCAGGAAAAGAGGAAGACCCAACAAGAGATGGACTGACTCAATAAAGGAAGCCACAGCCCTCAATCTGCAAGATCTGAGCAAGACTGTCAAAGATAGGACATTTTGGAGGACTTTCATTCATAGGGTCACCATGAGTCTGAAGCGACAGCCCTTAACACACACACATTGGGTATATTTGCAACTTTGTATATAACTAAGGCATAACTTTTAAATTCCATAAATATGTCAAATACAGCAATATTATATGCTGACATGTTATATATGTTGCACTTTATGTTGTTAACACAGTAATATTAGTTTATGCTTGACAGGACAGTAAGTATTGCATATATTTCAATTTCTTCCAAAATTTCAATTCTCCCCCCCCCCTTGGCTTTAAAATTTCCAGAAAGTTTTCATCTGTAGAAGAGGCTGCATCCTATGCTGCCTTAGCACATTTAATTTAGCTTTTAAAAAACAAACATATTGAACACACAGATTTTGTAGTAAATAAAACCATGTTGTGACTGGTCAGAAACAGTATTTGGATAGTTAAAATGTGTGCCTTTGAAATCATCAAACTCTTCTAAAATATATTATCATCAAGCACATTATATCGTCCTAACTGTAGACAAAATTTGCCATAACACACATCTTGAGTGAATATAATCTTGCCTTAAAAAGCATTTCGCTCACTTAAAAATATTTTAAAGAGCTTCCAAAATATCAGGGGTTTTTTCCTGTTGGAAAAACTGAACATGTCCTCAGAAAAAAATGGGGGGGGGATGCTTTTTTTTCTTAATGTTTCCAGTTGACCTGGGCCTTCACTATATCTACAGGAGTTTGTAAAGCTAATTCATCTCTTTGTTATATATTCAATGGCCACTTACGCTGGTATGGTTTTGACTATACCAGCAAAAGAGGTCACATCTCAGTAGTCTCTTAGGTGGATGAACTGCAGAGAAAATTAAAGGAAAAGTGACTTCATGAGAAATTTAGCTCCACATGCTGCTTAGCCAAACCACTTTACACAAATTGAATGCTAGACAAAAGAACAAACATGTTTAAAAAATACACACACTCTCTTCTAACAAATACGTGCTTGTGGAGAAGTATCCACAGAATCAGGCAGTTTGAAAAGCAACTGCACCAAAGTTTCTTACAGTCAACATAATTAGGATGTTCTCTTAAGACGTTCTTGTACAATTTTTCTGCTTCGTGGAATTCACACATGGCTTCATACAGCCTGGCAAGGTTGTAGGATGTAGTCACTGATATAGCATTGTAGTAATGCTCATCATGTTCAGCTTCTGCTTTAGCACGATCCAGAGATGCCAGGAAGTATTTCTAAAGGCAAAAAATGGAAAAGGGAACAAAAGCACACATTTTTAAGACTACAAAACTGGTGTCAGTTCAAGAAGTTATTATTGTACACAAGTTGCACAGTAGCAGGCTTCTTACCTTTGCTTCCCCTAAATTTCCAAGCCTGAAGTGGAGAGCACCCACATTGTTCAGAATCTCAGGAGGGACATCAGCTTGCACTTTCTCCTGAAGGATTCGTGTTGCGGTACCATAAGCAGAGAGAGCACCCTGAGAAATTTATAGAGGAATGTGGAAGAGAGTGGTTAGAGGTTCAACTCTAGTAATCATGTAGTTTAAAGTGAAAGTACTTTATGCATCTTTTCTCTACCTGTATATCTGTCTGCTCTAAGATCTGTGCAAGCTCAATCCATGCTTCTACATCATCTGGGTACTGTTCTGTGACCTTCTTCAAATGACCCTGTAAAACAGAACTGTTATTTATGCATGAAGTGTATGTTGGAATAGTCCAAAGACTTTTTTCAACAAAACAGAATTGAGCACAACTGACTGGGATTAGAGGCAGTCGCACAAAGCTAATAATTTTCTGACGTACTAACGTTAAATACCACTATTTAAAGCCATTAAAACATCTTGATCAGAAACTGATGAGCATTTCAGAACAGGCAAAACATTCGCCAACACCGGGATTTTCAATAGTATATAGTGTCTTAAAACCAGCATCCTGAGGAATAAGGACATTTGTACATAATCTGACATACCAAAAACTGTGGTAGAAAGTTTCCAATGTTCCCTCCTCAACAAAGACAGCTTTCAATGATAAAATCTAATGATTCACTGATACATATAACTTGACTTATAGTGCAATCCTGGGGGAGAGGGAGCTTAGGCAGCCACCTGACCTTTACACTGGTGTATCTCAGCGATATGCCAGTGGAAGGACCACTTACACTGGTGCAGGACCCCAAGGGAGGGTCAACCTTGACAAGCACTAACATATATTGAATACGAGTCAGCAATGCAAATCTAAACAATTGTCTTGTAAAGACTGTACCTTTGCAATATCTCGTTTGTCTTGATCTTCTGAAGCAGCATAGAGAGATCCAAGAATTTTCATCGTCTCATAATTGTTAGGGTATGCTTTCAGAACTTTTTCAAAGCACTGTGATGCATTCTCTTTGTCTCCCCGGTAAATGTACATTTGACCCAGTCCAAAAAACGGTAGCACAAAAGAGGAAGAAGCAAACTGGGTGGCTTGATAGTAGTACTGAAAAGCTTGATCGTAATCTTCCTGGTTTAAAAGGGAGAGGGTTTAGTTAGAATATATGACGAACAAGAAAACTTACTTTGAAAATAAAGATACCTACAGTAAAAAAAAAAGCAAAAAAAAAAAAGCACCATACCTGAACATGAAAAGACCGGGCTAATTGGTAGCAACTCTCTGCCTGCATTGCTTCGACCTCAGTATTATGAAAAGCATGGAGGGCCAAGTGCTGGACTTTACCATAATCCTGCATAAAAAAGATGGTTAAGTTAGAAGCGATTTCGTATGATAAACCTTCAAAATCATGCTCTGCAACAATTAGTTCTTGAAAAAAATAACTGAATAGTTTGAAGGAATGGTTTGCACATGTGGTTCCAGTACCAAGCATCTTGTGTACAAACATAAAGCACGATTGCCTGCATTCACATTAAGAAGTGACTGTGGTAACTGTAAGTTCTGGTTTACACACTACTTTGTCCATATGAATATGACACACACTAGCCTGAAGAAAATGTTTCTGCAAAAAAAACAGAGCCACTGCTGCAAGACTAAACAGATCCTGACCAGAATGTAAATGGGTTTTTAATAACAAGAATAAGTTAAGTATCCAAGCACTCCTTGACTGCTTATTTTTTTTAAAAAAACCCAGAAAAGTTTAGTATTTCTCAACCTTCAAGGTGAACATGCTCCTGAAATTCATGTGCACTTTGCACTGCCACCAATGTTATTAAGAATCACTCAATATAAAGCTCCATTTGTTAAGAAACATTTGAACATATTCAGATAGTGATATAACTCAAACACTCGACAGTTGTCTTACCTTTTTGAAGAAGAAATGATTTGCCAAGTGGTTTAACACCATTGGGTTACTAGGATCAATTGTGTATGCTCTGGAGAGCAGCTGAACACCATTCTTGATGGAATCGGCCTGAGAGAAACATGGATAAAGGTTTTAATTTTTTACTTATACTGCAATTCATAGAATCCAATCATTGTTTCGTTACTATAATCTTTCCAGAACTAATATTTTTTTAAAAAATAACGTGGTTTCATGAAGAAGTAGCTCCACTGAAATTCCCATTCCAGCCAACCAGGTATCGATCGCTGTCTCAGCCTAGTTCCCTATTGTTAAAAAGGGGAAGTAAAGGCCGGCATCACAGGCATGTCCTGGGAATGACTGAGATTAGGAATAAAGGTTATTAAGGATGCAATAAATACTAAGTATAAAAACCTTACAAAACTAGCTGTGAGAACTCATCTAAGGAATTTACCTTGACAGAGCCAAGAACAGAAGTGCAAGAGTCAGTGAAGACCTTTCTTAGGCCTTTTAAATGCATGTTCAAAAATGAAATTAATAAATCTTATCCTGCAGCATTCATGCGCTGAACGAATTAGAATATACTGCTTGAAGTTACAGTGAATACTCTAAGGGGTACAGAAGCCAAGCATCACAGGAGACTTGTGAATACTATCTAGGCTGGCAGCGCACAGTGTTAGTGAAAGTGTCGCACATTGAGGCCATGGAAATTAATGACTTCCAGGTGAGGGGCTAGAACTACAAAGACAACATTCTATCAAGAGGACTCTAAAGAAGGGAAAGATCTTGACTTATATGCCTTTTGTTCCTTAAATGAAGGTTTTTTTCCAGGAGAAAAAAACCAAGTTATGTGAGATATGCCCTACAAAGCCTCTCTCCATTCTAGCTGGGGGTGGCGGGAGGAGGCGGCATATTGTACACCAGACAGAAAAATCACTAGTAACTTGGATACAGCCAATGGGCCATACACTTAACTATCCTTGGTCCATTTTAAGAAGCATTTTTAGGGGCCATACATTCTCAAGAATAATGAAAACTGTACATACATTCGTAAAAACACAAAACAGCGAAAGGTTGTAGCTCAACAGGCTAAATTTTTGACTGATTTAATTTTCATGACAGCGTAAGAGACTTTATTTCTTAAAGGTAGTCCCCTGTGCAAGCACCAGGTCATTTCTGATCCATGGGGTGACATCACAACATTTACTAGACTGTCAATAAAGTAAACCCACCTCTTTGTTATTGAGTTCCAGAACAGCCAATCCAACTAAAGCTCCCACACATTTGGAATTGAGCTCCAGCGCTCTGCTGAATGCCAAGCGAGCTTTTTCCAGTTTGTTCAGTTTTACAAAGCAGTGGCCCATGCCCAGCCGAACCTCAGCTAAAGGGGGGGGGGGGGGAGAGGAAGCAAACAATTCCTAAGACTTAAATCTTTTCACATTTACATTCCCCTGCTCCAAGTAATATGGTTTCATCACTTAATTCGTTTATTTATAAACTTGCCTTTCACAGGGATGCAAGGCAATGACAAAAACAATACATTGTAAAAACATAAGAAAATAACCAGTAAAGAGTTAAAGCTGCTGCCCTTCAAAGCAAATGTTAAAAACTATTCATCCTATGAGCCAAAAGCCCTTCTAAAAAATTCAGCCTTTCATCCTCTCCAAAACTGCAGAAGGGATGTAGATCTTCTAATGCCCTCCAGAAGACTGTTGCATAACACTGGTGTGACTACTGAACGAGACAGCAAACTTGCAGTCATTGTGAATACTCTGGCAGGAATTGGAACTACAAGGCATTGTGGTGCCATATCAGCACAGAATGGAAGAGATGGTCCCTATGATTAATGCTTAATGTTTACTTGGTGCTTTACTACAATTGCAGACTCATAACAGTCCCTGTCCAAATGCCTTCAACTCACAACTTATCCATATCTCCTCAAGATGTTGTGATGGCCAGTAGCATAAATAGCTTTTTAATGTCAGAAAGAGTAAAAGTGCATTGTTGGCTTCATATTACAGTTGTTTTGCTTAGAAAGTATATACTTCTGGCTACTTGTTGTTGTTAATACCAACAGTCTGAATTCACCATCAAGAAATTAGATTTGCTTAAAACCAAGGCACTTACAAATGTTTTAATGCTTCTTCAAGCAATAATTTTTTTAAAAAATGGGTTTCTATTACCAGCAAGGACTTTCAACGTAAACACTACAAAATAAAATAGACTGTCTACTCAAGATATTGTTTCTGCAAAACTGTAGATTTGGGAACTCTGCAGCATAAAGAACAGAAAGATAGTGCCTTCTGAACATGAATGGGAGTCAGTTAGGTAGGGGGCACAGTTCACTGGGGGAGCATGTTTTGTCTGCAGAAGGTCCCACGATGCAGTGCTACTAAAATCAATCTTCAGTAGCAAGGCAGGGAAACACCCCCTACCTGTAGATCTACCATCAGTCAAATAACTGAAAATTGAATTGCATGAACTAATGGGCTGTCCATCTTCAAGTATTCAGGCTAACTTTTTGTTCTTTTGCCAAATATGCATATCTCCAATGTTTGTATACGCTTTTCCCCAACAGATGTTCATCCAATAAAAAACACTATCTATTTTGACTCCAAAGGTACTGTTAACTTTAATGAAAATATTTCAGTTTTACTGGAGCAATGAAAGCACTGCCAGTATCACAGGACCAATCACAGGCAACAGTTACCATTTTTAAGCTTATGAGAAAGCTCACAGATCACTACCTTGCCTGGCGAGCAAATATACTAAGAGTAGAGGGTATAAATATTTTAAAATCAATCTAATCCTGACAAACTGGATTCAAGGACATTGTTTTCAACTTCAATAGGCCCCAAACATGTTTAATTAAACAGAAATGTCTGTTTCTTACCAGGGCAGCCAGGGTTGGTTCGTAGTGCCTTTTTGTAGTAGGCAAGAGCTCCTCTATAATCTTTCTTGTTGAATGAAATGCATGCTTTACCTATTCAATACAAACAATACAGTCGATAAAGATCTACTGAAATTTTGCCATGGATGTCAATTCAACAGCAATTCATGCTTCCAATAAAACCATGTTAGACGCATGCAATTATAAAGAAGTGATGCTGAGTAGCAATTATGTCCAGAAAGACAGAATCAAGCCAAAGCTCCTTTATTGGGAAGAAAGCATACTGTACATGAAAGAGACTTGCATCCAAGTAGATGTATTTAAGGTCCAGATGCTTAACATACTATTCTTTTTTCCACGGCAAAAAATATTGCTCTTTTGATAGATACAAAATATTGAATTAAAATGAAAATAGCCACAGAATCACTGTATATTTATCTAGGCACTAAATTAATGTGCAGCCAAGATACATTTGGAGAGAGATGTGATTCTCTATTTTCATTAAGAAAGTACACCAAAGACAACAGGGATAAGTTCCTGTTTTCATCAAGACAAAATTTCTGAAATCACACTGTTTTCTTCCTGAATCTCACCAGTTCCCTGCTCAACCTTCTCCTTTACTCCCTGGACTATCTAGAAATATTATCTGGAAGGTGGGGAAAGGAAGAGACTGCAGAATGTGCATGGGTGTTTGTAACAACATAAAGATGACTACAGCTAGGAATGACTGTGAAATCTGATTAGAGCAGATTTTGCAATAGATCTTGGTCTTCCCCCTTGGATAGCTTTGAATCAAAACTTTCTACTGCACCACAGTATCTTTGGGAAAACGGGGAATAATTCTCTCCTTACTCCCAGAGTCCTGCTCCTTAAACTTCTGCCATAATTGAACAGAAGCCCACTGGAATGAAACCCTGAGAGTAAAAGCAAACAAATCTTGAATTGGGACGGAGCTAGGAGAACCTGCTTATCTCTAGCCGCACCAGCATATACAGGATGATCCAGAAATTTGAATGTGTTCACACACCTCTAAACTGAAGTAGAAATGTTTTCCCTAAAATGTGGAAATCCCATAACAAAAAAATACAAAGACAAAGTAATGTGTAATCAAATTAAAATACAACTGACATTGACCTATCCTTTGCCAACTTAACTTCAAGCCCTGCTGGCAAACTCAAAAAGTATGCCTTACAAGACTTCCAACAGGTGCTCAGTTTTGGACTTTGACAAGTCTGCAGTGGGAGAAAAGTCCATACCATGGGACATAGGAGCCACTGAGAATGTCCGTGCCCAAACTCACATACAACAGTGTTTTAAAAAATGCCTTTGGTGGATCTCTGATATCATAATGAGGCACCATGGTGAGCCGAGCCTCTAGACCTTTATATGACTTTAGCACAGCAAACAGAGGAGGGGAACTCCTCAAAATATTTCACCACTTTCTCACCAAGAAGGGCAGGAATATTATTTGGAGACTGGTTGAGCACAAAATGAAACTGTGCATCGGCTTGATCCATTTTATCACCCTCCAGAAGACAGAAGCAGGCTCTTCCCAACAAGTGATTCTAAGGAAGGAAGGAAGGAATAAGATTCAAGTGAAGAAAAGGTACACCAAAACAATGGCAGGTGTTGCTCTTCCTGACTCTACTGATATCATGGTGAATTTGTTTACTTTGATCTCTCACAGCAGAATAGGCATAATAGCAGTAGCAAATCCACACATTCCCCAGTTCATTACTTTATAAACTTCTTGTTTTTAAAATATCTCCATGGTAAAGACCTGGAAAAACTCATGGAGAAATGTTTTCCCCCAAGGACTTTCCCGCCCCAGCTCAAAAGGTAAAAAATGAAAAAGTATGAGGACTTTTTCATTTTTTCTAATGGACAAGATCTGGGAAATTTGGAGGAGCAGTGAAAAAATAAGTGTCTACAGTGTATGTGTTCATTTGCAAGAAATGTTTCTGTTAAGATACAGGTAAATTTGACAACAATTAATATTCTATAATGTGTTTAATGAAACATTATTAACAATGCCCTCTTGAATAATTCAGTTTTGCACAGTTTGCAGAAAACCAGGAGAGTGGGAGCCTTCCTGACCTCCTCAGGCAGGCCGTTCCATAAGATGGGAGCCACAGGGGAGAAAGCAGGTGTAGATGCTAACTAAGTTATAAATGATGCATTTTACATTGTTGAAACAGTAAAAGAAGATTAGATTTCATGGGAAAGTAAGGATTGCATATATCTAAATTTTTCTCAGAACTTATATTTTTTCCTGTGGCTTCAAAATTTGCAGAAAGTTTACATCTCTATCGCATGGCCTATCTAAACACTTTATTCTCTACATATGTTCTTCCTCAGAACCTTTGTTCTACATGCACCAATCTCCCAGTTAAATTTAAAATTATTTGCCTGCATCCTTTTTTGATAGAAAAATAAATGTTGAGCACTGACAAAATCAATGTTGTCATGGCAGGTGCTGCTGAAACATTATTTTAATCGTCACAGCCAATCAGATTTCCATTGGCCAAACCGAAGCCCCCAAGTGATCCCACCCATTTTCTAAAAATGCTTGGTGGGCACCAGGAAAGGAGTCAGTGGGTTCTATGGCCACGTTGGGGAACCCTGAGGTATTACTTCAATCCCACAACTGGAGTTATGGGTACCAAAATTGTGCAAAGCCTGTATACAAAATAGGATGCTTTTATCAATTGTTCTTACCTGATCATACATGATTATTTTGTCAGCCATTGTGTACAGCAGAGTAGCTTGCGTAATGAGCTCTTTCTTGTTGTCTTTATTTTTTTCCTTTCGAGCCTGCTGTACATAGTAGGCTGCTAAAGTGTCTAAGCAAGTCATCTGATCTTTTTCATGGTCTCTGTAATCCAGGTTTCCATCTATACGAGCTGCTTCGAGCAGTTTCACAAAATCTTCTGTTTTGCCTTGCTTGTAGTATTCCAGCTACAAAAAAAATACCACTGAATATTACCTTTTTCACTGCAATGTTTGTACCAAAGAAGATCACTACACAGCGTGCACCAGGAACAGCTCACCCACTCACTTAAGAGGAAGGAGGTTCTACGCACACATGGCTCTTTGCACACAATTATACTCCTTCTCACAAAGTCCTAGCTCCACTTACACAAAAGAATCACAAGTAGATATTTGTATTGGAGCACAACTACACAAGAAAGCAGGTGGAAAACACAACAGCAGCACAGTAATTCCAAAAATGAGACACAAAAGACCCTCAGAAACTGTAACAGCCCATATTCCCCTTTCAAAATTAACTCTGCAGTCCTATGCACAAGTACCGTGAAGTCCCCCCTTTGAACTCAGTGGGGGTTTTTTCCAAGTAAACACATAGAAGACAGGGTTATTTATCTCCCCTGGAAATGAAATACCAGATAAACTATACAATGACTTATTAGGAAGATACTGACCGCTAAAGCAATCCATATGTGCAGTTGAGTATGTTCCTGTTTAAGAATACTTATAACTTCATCCCCCTCCGGTAACTGATCAAAGTCAAGCTCGATGACCTAAAAAAAAATTGCATATTAATTATTTACATATTCATGACCCACAATAGACAAATTTAATAAGCTATTACTGTACTAGTAGTTATGCAGCTTACAATACAGCTATTAAAACTGTTTATTCTGAAGATCCTTTAAACTGTTGCCTTTGGCTGAAATGTTAAAGAGTGGGATTTTGTAGTCCTATAGTTTATAAGTGCTTCACACAACACTACTTCCATATGCAGAACCTCATAGGAAAAACACCATACATGCACTCACCATACATGAAAAACCACATACAGCATCTAGGTGCTCTCCTATACAGACGGCTTTCCATGTTGAATGTTTTGTCTATCTTGTGTGAATCACAGAAGTAATAGCAACACACTCCTTCAGTGTAAGTTTGCATGCGGAAAGGCAATTCTAAATTATGTTAATAACTGTAAATTTAAAAGGAAGGAGCAGCAACTAGGAGTATCATCTTATGCATGTTCTCCACCCCAATAAGTGAGGACAGGAGGGGGGGAATAAGTACAGACTGTCAGAATAGAAGTACAGATTGTCAAAAGAACATCAGCATTGCTCTGGTTTGTATGTACACAACAACTCATCCAGGGCCCCTGTTGGTAAATAGACTGAATGTCTCAGATTCTTTTAACATTTTCTATTTACTGAACAATCGTTCGCCCCAAATATTGGAGACTGTGGCACAGTTTTTAAAGTTTGTTTTAAAAGCCCCGCCAAACAACTAATTAGATGGCAGTATCAACAAACTGTATTTCTCAATGTAACTGCCTTTTAACATAATGTTATATACGTAGCTGTGTTGTTTTATAATTCTATGCTGGCCATTGGCTGCAACAACAATAAACAAACTGCCTTTTAACCATATTATAAAGGGCACCTTGTAACATTTCCATTCCTTTTGAAACCTTTTGAATTGTGTTTGTATTGCCAATAAAGGAATTGATGAAGAAGAACTCATCCAGGGACAAAGGGAAGCAAAAAAACCCAATAATTTTATGAGCACAGAATCAGGATCCGTTAACACGGATCATTAGTTTAACCCAGAAGACCGTCTCATCCTCCCTGTCAAAATCACAGACTGATAAAAAGAGCAGCAGCAGTTAAGGGGGAACTTTACGGCCAATAACGAAAACAAAGTTAGAGATAGGTATTATCAGGTTAATTCATGCCATCGTATTCCCTATTACCATTTCCATTTATTTACAAGCTCCTTTGACCAAAGGTCTTGAGCTTAACCATAACAATAATACATAATACAACACCCAACATATACTTAAGGTTAAAACACAGTAGAAAACAATTACTAAACATAGCATCACCAATACCATAACAATATATTCCCCCTGAACCAGCCTCATTGAAATCACAAAATTTATTTCAACATTCAACTCGCAGCTTACATGCTTGTTTTGTTTTGACGTTTGAGCGACATCACCTCTGCCAAAAATCTTGCAACAGAACTAGTGATATCAGGGTGAATATCTCCCATTATGTGGGATATCACCCAGGACTCCAAGGGAAGTTTGTATTTAGACAATATTGGGGTGATCCAACACAACCGAGGAGCTGACCAGTGCTGACAAAACAATAAGAGATGGTGTAGAGTCCCAATATCTCCAGATTTACATTCACAAACTCGATCTGAGTAGGGAATTTTCGCAAAACGGCCTAACATATCTGATATTCCCTATTACTATGTATGGGTGTGAAAACTGGACAATGAAGAAAGCTGATAGGAAGAAAGTAGATTCCTTTGAAATGTGGTGTTGGAGGAGAGTGTTACAGATATCGTGGACAGCCAAAAAAACAAATCAGTGGGTTTTAGATCAAATCAAGCCTGAACTGACCGTAGAAGCTAAAATGACTAAACTGAGGCTGTAGTACTTTGGACATATTATGAGATGACAAGAGTCACTGGAAAAGACAGTCATGCTAGGAAAGTGGAGGGCAGCAGGAAAAGAGGAAGTCCCAACAAGAGATGGATTGACTCAATAAGGGAAGCCACAGCCCTCAATTTGCAAGATCTGAGCAAGGCTGTCAAAGATAGGATGTTTCGGAGGACTTTGATTCATAGGGTCGCCATGAGTCGGAAGCGACTTGACGGCACTTAACACACACATGCCAATAAAGGCGTGATGATGATGAAGAAGAACTCATCCAGGGACAAAGGGAAGCAAAAAATAATAATTTTATGAGCACAGAATCAGGATCTGTTAACACGGACCATTAGTTTGACCCAGAAGACCGTCTGATCCTCCCTGTCAAAATCACAGACTGATTAAAAAAAAGAGCAGCTGAAGTTAAGGGGGAACTTTATGGCCAACAACGAAAACAAATTCACAGTGGGTATACCCTACCAGAAAATATTTATGTTAGTCTTTAAGGTGCTACTGGACTCTTGCTCTTTTCTACTACTGCAGACAGACTAAAGGCTCACGAAAGCTCATACCCTGCCAGAAAATATTCTTGTTAGTCTTTAAGGTGCTACTGGACTCTTGCCCCCCTTTTCTACTAACGAAAACAAAGTTAGAGATGGGTAGTTAAGCTGGTGCTAGTTAACATTTCGGCCGGTGCCTATCGACCACGAGACGCGCAAATGAAGGATCCTCAGAGAAAAGGCAAATTAGTAGTGTATTAGTGCTCTGTATATGTTTTTGTGTATTTTATGTTTCTTTTTTTGTTGTTGACGTATTGGGTTATGATTTTATTATTATTATTAATTTCTTTTTTTGTATGTCTTATTATAAAATCAATAAAAAAAATTAAAAAGAAAGAAAAGAAAGAAAAGGCAAGCGGGGAAGGGGAGGGAGAAGCAAGCCTCCCCTCCCTCCTCTCCTTCGCAACCCTACTCGGATCCCTCGGGGAGCCTTAGGAGACACAGAAAACGAAGGCGCAGCGAGAGATCTCAAGAACCCAGAGGGGGTCCTCGCGGGGTTCCCCGAGGCGCCCAGCCCCACTCACCTCGTCGGTGTCCCGGAGGGGGATCTCGATCGAGCCCCGCGACATGGTGGCGGTGGTGGCGGCGGCGCCGCCTCACCCGAGAGACTTCGGAGGACGCCTGGCCGCCACAACGGCTCCCCCCAACCGCAGCGCCGCCCGGCCGCCGGAAGCACGGCCTCGACCCCGGAAGTGCTCGTAGGAGGGCGGGCCGGCGAGGGGAAGGAGCGAACAAGGCCGCCGCGCCTCTGAAACCCCGCCCCGGCCTGGAGCCTGTGTTGCCGCCTCCTTCCTGTAGGGGGCGGCCGACAGCCAGAAACAACAGAGCCCTGGGAAGCAGCCAGGCGTGGCCTCCCTCTCTAGAAGGGTCGCAGGAGCCATTCATTAAAGACAGATGGATTCACATTGTAGCTGTATCTGAAGAAGTGAGCTGTGGCTCACGAAAGCTCATACCCTGCCAGGAAATATTGTTGTTAGTCTTTAAGGTGCAACTGGACTCTTGCTTTTTTCTACTACTGCAGACAGACTAAAGGCTCACGAAAGCTCATACCCTGCCAGACAATAGTTCTGTTAGTCTTTAAGGTGCAACTGGACTCTTGCCCTTTTCTACTACAAGAGCCATTTATGCACGGGAGGTTTTTGCCTTGGGTTTGCCACTCTTTAGAGGCACGTTTCCCCCCATCTGAATTCTCCAAACTCTGCATGGGGGCTTAGGCCATTTATGCACGGGAGGTTTGGCCTTGGATTTGCCGCTCTCCCCATGCACGTTTTCCCCATCCAAATCCTCAGAACTCAAAAATAAGCCCCCCATGCAGAGTTTTGAGGATTTGGATGGGGGAAACGTGCATGGAGAGAGCGGCAAATCCAAGATTTTTTAGTTCTGAGGATTTGGGTGGGGGAAATGTGCATCTCTAGAGAGTGGCAAACCCAAGGCAAAACCTCCCACGCGTAAATGGCCAGTGTGAAATTTACAGCGCATTCCTAAGGAGATAATTCACAGTGGGTCGCCGTGTTAGTCTGTCTGCAGTAGTAGAAAAGAGCAAGAGTCCAGTAGCACCTTAAAGACTAACAAAAATATTTTCTGGCAGGTTATGAGCTTTCGTGAGCCTTTAGTCTGTCTGCAGTAGTAGAAAAGAGCAGGAGTCCAGTAGCACCTTAAAGACTTAACAAAAATATTTTCTGGCAGGGTATGAGCTTTCGTGAGCCACAGCTCACTTCTTCAGATAGGTATCTGAAGAAGTGAGCTGTGGCTCACGAAAGCTCATACCCTGCCAGAAAATATTTTTGTTAGTCTATAAGGTGCTGCTGGACTCTTGCCCTTTTCTATTCCTAAGGAGAGTTACTCTAGTCCAAGCACATTCATTTCAATGGGCTTAGACTGGAGTAACTCTCCTTAGGGATGCACTGTTAGAGCTCAGTTAGAATTCTGGAGTGCCTCGGACTTGTGGTTGCCAGCTCTGGCCTGGGAAATTTCTGGAGATTTGGGAGTTTTTATAGACAACAAAAAACGGGGAGAAAAGAAGAACCATACAGGTACAGGGAGCCTCAAAGGTTGAGCTGAAAATCATGCTAATAAATCATGCCTGCTAATGTCAGTTACTTGCTTTTGACATTTACATTGCCATTGTGTGTCTAATTCACTTGCCTCTACTTAAGGATAGATGGAATCACATTCTAGCTGCATCTGAATCTAGCTGCATCTGCATTCTAGCTGCATTCTAGCTGTAGCTCATGAAAGCTCATACCCTGCCAGAAATTGTGTTAGTCTTTAAGGTGGTACTTGACGCTTGCTCTTTTCTACTGCTAGTGACAAACTAACATGGCTACCCACCATGAGCGAATAAATTCTGTCAGTGGTTGGTGTGATACACATCTGGAAATACTGATCATTTTACAACTGATGCTTTGCATGAGCAAGTTACCATGCTTACAGACCTATGATTGGCCACACAGGTTGTAAGGTTTTCTAATTTTTGGATGTGTTTTTAATAATCATGTTTTATATGTATGACCACTGAGGAAGGCCCAAGCGGCCGAAACGCGTATGGTCTATTGAAAGCGTCAATAAGCACGTAGACAGGAACGAGCCTGTGGATATTGTGTATTTGGATTTCCAAAAAGCTTTTGACAAAGTCCCCCACCAAAGACTGCTAAGCAAACTTCATAGTCACGGGATAAGAGGACAAGTCCTCTTATGGATTGAGAGCTGGCTGAAAAATAGGAAGCAGAGAGTAGGAATCAATGGTCAGTTCTCACAATGGCGGGATGTGAGCAGTGGGGTGCCTCAGGGATC
Source organism: Euleptes europaea (assembly GCF_029931775.1). Lineage (NCBI taxonomy): Eukaryota > Metazoa > Chordata > Lepidosauria > Squamata > Sphaerodactylidae > Euleptes > Euleptes europaea. The sequence continues at coordinate 83,584,887 of NC_079317.1, forward strand.
TGTGTTGGGACCGGAGCTTTTCAACCTGTTCATCAATGACCTAGAGTTGGGGTTAAACAGTGAAGTCGCCAAGTTTGCAGATGACACCAAATTATTTAGGGTGGTTAAAACAAAATTGGACTGTGAAGAGCTCCAGAAGGATCTCTGTATACTGGAAGAATGGGCATTAAAACGGCAAATGAGATTCAATGTAAGTGTAAAGTGATGCATATTGGGACAAAAAATCCAGACTTCACATATACACTGACGGGATCTGTGCTGGCAGCAACAGACCAAGAAAGGGATCTTGGGGTGGTAGTGGATAGCTCAATGAAGATGTCAACCCAGTGTAAAAAAGGCAAATTCCATGATGGCCATAATTAGACGAGGAATAGAGAATAAACTGCTGATATCATACTGCTCTTGTACAGATCTATGGTGAGACCACACTTGGAATACTGTGTACAGTTCTGGTCACCACACCTAAAAAAGGATATTACAGAGCTTGAGAAGGTGCAGAAAAGAGCAACCAAAATGATTAGGGGACTAGAGCAACTGTCCTATGGGGAGCGGTTAAGACGCTTAGGGCTGTTTAGCTTGGAAAGAAGGTGGCTGAGGGGAGACATGATAGAGATTTATAAAATTATGCATGGTTTGGAGAGAGTGGACAGAGAGAGGTTTTTCTCCCTCTCCCATAATACTAGAACACGGGGTCATCTGCTAAAGCTGGAGGGTGAGAGATTCAAAACACATAAAAGGAAATATTTTTTCACACAACACATAGTTAAATTGTGGAACTCCCTGCCCCAGGATGTGGTGATGGCTGCCAGCTTGGAGGGCTTTAAGAGGGGAGTGGACATATTCATGGAGGAGAGGGGTATTCATGGCTGTTAGTTAGAATGGATACTAGTCATGCTGCATACCTATTCTCTCTAGTATAAGAGGAGCATGCCTATTATTTTGGGTGCTGTGGACACAGGCAGGATGGTGCTGCTGCACTCGTCTTGTTAGTGGCTTCCTAGAGGCACCTGGTTGGCCACTGTGTGAACAGACTGCTGGACCTGATGGGCCTTGGTCTGACCCAGCAGGGCCTTTCTTATGTTCTTATGATCATGTACATTATGTATATCATCAATTGTGTTGAATATTTCTGTAAGAGTTTACAATGGTATTTTATATGTAGCATGTATTCCAGGCCTAGTATTTTTATCATATCTATTGTGGACACTTAATGAATATAATTATTTTTATAAGATTTTATAATTTTCAATTTGGGAGCTGTGCCTGTGCAGAGAAGAATTTGGGGAGGGATTTCGTCTAGGATTTATGAAATGTCATAGAGTTTGTCCTCTGAAGCCAGCATTTTCTTCAGGAGAACCAATTTCTACAGCTTGAAGATCAACTGCAATTCCGGGAGGCCACCTGGTTTCACCTGCAAATTGGCAACTTGTGCCTGACTGAAGGCAGAAAGCGTCTTTTAAAAATTCTCTTCACAATTTTTAAAAGGACAGGGCCAATATACACCAGCAACAAAAATATGTATGTTTGCAAAATAAATGTGGCCATTGTTATCTATCCAGGACGCCGACCTTTCTGGCTTAAAAAAGAAAACTCTACCGGAATTTTTTCACTTGGCTTCCTATACTCCCATGATAGTGAAGGGTCCATAGAAACCTCTCCAGCATTCATACACACACGTGTACGCATAAGCATGCAACCCCCCTTCCCCCATTCACTCCAGTACCTGAAAGCAGACACACACACACCCCAAAGCATCACCCCATTCAGCCGCCCCCATCCAAGGATGGAGCTTTCCTCCCTCCTTTCCCATTCCATAATACAATGAACTCTCTGATAGGATCACCCCGTTCTTCAATAGCGGAAAGGCCATTTAAAGCGCACCTGCGCTTTAGAGAATCGCTGACAGCTATACTAATGTATCTCAATGCAGAACAATGAAGACTAAAACCTCGCATGTTTGCAAAAGTATCTTTTATTGAAACGTAATTGCATTAAGGTATAAAAGTACTGCTTTGCCTTTGTCCATGTGTGGCATTCTCTTGACTCCGTTTGGTCCTGAGTTTGTGCCCCCAGCTGTTCTTTGGCCAAATAAAGAGCTGTTAGTTTATCCAACCTCCTCTCAATTGTCTTTCATTGGACTCTATGATAATTGGGTCACAACAATAGCACATGGCCAACAGGGAAATAATTTGGACAAGGCTTGTAAAATTCCTAGCCACCTCAGCTGGAGTGGTGGGGAGGCTTTCTTTGTTGTATTTCACTACGTAAAAGCACAGGATTCCTAGCCTTTTCATCATTCCCATAAAGTTGGGCTCATTTCAGTAAAGATATCTCACAATTAGATCACCACTACTATGTACATGACACTGATAGTGTACAAAACAGATTAGAGGACTCAGCAGGGGTTGGGTGACACAGCCCCCATAGGTCTGTATTGGACACATTGTAAAATACAGTGTAACTTGGTTACTGCTTTCTACTATTTGAAATTTACAGCCCATTCCTGAGGGGGTGCAACTGAGAAGTCTCCTCAGAGGCTTCCTGGCCACCAAGGAGGGGGAAAAAGGCCTTTTTCCAATATAAAAATTGGGGGAAAGGCTTTTTTCCTCCATAGGGGAAAATGGGCCTGCGCCACCGAAAAAGGTGATGCAGGACCGCCAGCGTCCCAGGAGGCATTCCTGGGGTGAAAGGGGGTTGGAAGCTGCCTAACAGTCCATGGGCCAGCATAAGCGGCTCCATGCCAGCGTCCATGCCAGTTTGCATGGCGCAAGTGGCACGAACGCTGGCATTGGGGTCACGCCGCCTTCTAAAGTGATTCGGCTTCAGCATCAGTAGGGTTGCCAGGTACCTCTTCATAACCGGTGGGAGGTTTTGGGGGCGGAGCCTGAGGAGGGCGTGGTTTGGGGAGGGGAGGGACTTCAATACCATAGAGTCCAATTGTCAAAGCGGCCATTTTCTCCAGGTGAACTGATCTCTATCGGCTAGAGATCGGTTGAATTAGCAGGAGATCTCCTGCTACTACCTGGAGGTTGGCAACCCTAAGCATCCGGAATGGGCTGTTCGTGTTATATTGCCAAACAGGTAACTCCTTTCCTGTTACCATGTCTTCAGCCAGGATCACCTGTCCATTAGACGTTCATCATGCACATGAGATAGAATTTCCTTCATTCCCAAATAAAAAAATGCAAACATTCTGGAAAACATAAAGTCTGTTCTGTATATAGCCATCAGTCTATTTATATGCTCATTATAGTTTGCAATTTCATTATTTTTAGGCTATAAAGAGTATCCCAGATATCAGGGGTGGGGGTGGGGAAGCAGCTGCCTCATGAAATCATCTAGTCAAACAGAATTATATTCCCAACAGTCTTGTTTGTATAGGCAGACTATTTGTCATAAGTGAGCAACGGTTGTAAGCAGAATTATCATTTTGTATCAAGCCTGTGAGGCTAAATTGCACAATAGATGTAATTCCTTGTATGTCTCAAAAGAATATGAACCTGCATCTTGTTGATAATACTTAGACAAGTGCACATCATGGATAATGACAGATTCCTTTACTGGAATAAAGACTGAAGAATATGAATTTATAGGACATGATTCTGTTAATACTATATTCGTTAAAAATGAATTATACTCTTTACTATTTATTTATTTTTGCCATCAAGTCACAGCAGACTTATGGTGACCCCATAGGGGTTTCAAGGCAAGAGACATTCAAAGGTGGTTTGCCAGACCAGTGATTTAAGACACCAGGGGTGTCAGATAAGAATATTCAGTTTCGTTTCTTCATTAGAGATCATATAGCCACCTAAGTAAACGCCTCAAGCCCACGCTAATAGGATATGCTAATGGTTGTATAGACGAATCTAATGTGTATTGGCTCTGATGCTATACGTAACTCTGATTACTGCCCTCCATCCTAAAGTCTATAAAGCACGATGTCTTTCTTTGTTCTGGGTGGGAATGCTCTGATGCTTTTAAGGGCATCTCCACACGCGCTTCTCTTTTATTGGTCCAATAAAAGAATCGTTTAATCCTGATAACCTCTCCTGAATTACTTTATTGGGCAATTGAAGGTAATTGAGGCATATCAAAAGGAGGTTTTGCCCCCACCCCCGAAACCTCCCTGCAGCGTAAAAAATCCATTAAAAAAGGTGGTGTATCTTACGAAAATTTAAAAAAGTGTGTTCCCGGCCCGAAAGGGCTTTGGAGGCCGCCTAAAGGTGGCTCCTCCACCAGCCCGGCGCCAGAACACCCTGGGAACGCCGGCATGCCGGCGCACACTTTTACGCCAGTGGGATGCCAGTGGAAAGCCCCGTCATTCTGGGGCGGCGCTGCCATGGCAGCCACCAGCAACCAGCATCCAGGCCTTCCTGCTGGCATTTGAGTCACTAATGCTGGCGTAAGTTGCTTGGATGCCGGTGTGGGGGCCCCAAACACCGCCGCAGCACCTTCTTGGCCTCCTAAGGGCTTTCGCCCTTCAGACTCAGGAATGCGCTGTAAGCCTTACAGGGCTTAGAACTTAATACTAATAAGGCCTGGATTTTAAGTTCCATTTCTTAGTTGGTAAGATAAATTACACAACTATTGGCTTTGATACAATTGTAAATTCATACCTTTTCCAGAGAGCTGACTCGCAGAAAGTCTGTACTTACCCATTAATTCTAGTAAACAATTCTTGTTTTAGGAAGTATAAGTTCTTCAGCTGATGAACTTGTAGAGAACATGTCAAGTTTTGCTGATTGCTCAGAAGATGAATTAATCAACATTACCTTTGAAGTCTGCAACACCAAGAACACAGGTACATCTGAAATTACTATGTGTTGTCATCCTGAAATGTGTATAGAATCTCAGTGATAGTTGGTAGAAGTTTGTACACTTATAGCCTTACAGTAGAATTTCTACTATATGAAAGACATAAACATTTGAACCTACATGTACCTTATTGGCTGCCTCTGCTTTTAAAAAAAAACAGGAATAGTACCTGCATCAGCTTTTATAAAGTATGTGGAAGATGTGACAGGATGTAACCATGAGAACAGTAAACTGCTGTTGCTGTATAACATGCTCGACCCTGAACGGCAAGATGTTCTCATTGATAGAGAAACATTCCTTGCTACTATGAAAAAATGGATTACCGTCTGCTGTGAAGACTGGTAAATGAAAGATCATTTTGATTCTCTTCCTTTGCTCCACTGGTCCTAATTGAGGTCGAATGTGTACTGCAGTCACTGGCTAAGGTAGCAGGTGACAATCCAGAAATGCAAATAAAGGCTTGCATCTTTCTAATGTGCTGACTTATTAGGGGATGATGCAGCCGCAGTGTGTCCCGCCCTACTCTGCCTCCTCTAGTCCCTGCCTGCTTTGGGGTAATACTGGGGACGCTGAATGGTAAAGACAATAGAAATGAAACCAGAGGAAGAACGGTATAGAACAGTGGTTCCCAAACCTTTCGGTTCACCGCCCCCTTGGTTCCACAAATTTAACCCCAGCGCCCCTAACCCTATCCAACAGCTCAGTTGAAGAGGCCCACCTCTAGCGCCCCCCTGCTGCGCCCTTGCCTCTTAGTGCCCCCCTAGGTAATTCTACAGCCCCCCAGGGGGTGGTATCGCCTACTTTGGGAACCACTGGTGTAAAAGAAGCTGTAGTTTGTTACCCACCGAAAATGGCCTTAGCAACTTTTAAGGCACAAGCAGCGACTCCGAATTGTAATTGGGCAATCGTTGCTCCCAAACATTTATAGCAGCAGAGCTACAATTTATGGAGCACATAGTGTTCCTTTTAAGTACAGTGTTTGCTGTATAACCCTGTAACGGGGCAAAGATTCTTGCCAGGGAGAATTGTTAGGGATGGCACATAATACTGTGTGAGCCTGCAGATTCTACCCTGTATTTTTCGTGGTTCTCTCCCTCCCTTCAGTAGTGTACTGAGACTAAATGCAGCCTGATCACAGGGGGAAATGGCTGAACATTTACCAGGGAGAACTGATGGGTGAAGGAAAGATTAGGCACCTCCTCATTCATCCAGCAATTGATTATCTCTGCAGATGCTGCCTTCTTAGTGCTTCCTTTTGACCTTACATACAGGGCAATCCTAAGGAGAATTACTGCCGCCTAAGACCATTCATTTCAATGGGTTTAGACTGGAGTATCTCTGCACAGGATTGTGCTGTAAATCCTATAGAACTTTGACTAGAAAATTTGCAGCATTCATTCATGGTTTCTTGTCCAGCCTATTTGTTCTTCTGGTGGAAAGCTCCACAGAAATGAGAATGCAATTGAAGTCTCTTTTGGCTCTAAATGGCATACGGTTAACTTTACTATTCTGAGGACTTGAGGAGCTGCCTGCATTCATAACAGACCTGACAAGTCACAGTTACTCCTCTGCACATGTTTTAATCTATAAGAATAACGGCATTTTCTGCTTAGCCTTCATTGGTGTTCGGCTTGTGGAAAATATGTTCAGTATTTGATGACAGATATGTGTACTTAAAATACTAGTTCAAGAACATAAGAATGCCTCTATCATACTTCAGCCTATTGTAGCACCTCATCTTGGGTCTGTATGTGAGTTATGTAGCCTGTCCGAGATATAATGAAGTAGGTGGCATGAACGTAGTAGAATAAACTAGCATATACTTTGAAGATGCATAAAATGCTTTCAGGCAGTTCGAGAAGAGTTGTTGGGATTTTTTGTTTTGTTTGTTTTTAAACTTAGTCTTCCAGAAACTGAAGTGGATGAATGCCGAGTTACCTCCAGTGGAAATTTACAGCACAATAGTGAGTATTAAGAATAGGGTGATTTCCTTCTTCAATCATGCATTACTAGGCATACCAGGTCCCTCTTCTTCTTCGGCAGGAGGTTTTTGGAGTGGAGGTGGGGGGGGGGGGGTCGCGCGATCCTGGAAATGCTTCAGCTCTTTCAGTTTACACCTGGAAGTGTTGCATTGCAAAGGGCGTGTTTCCACTCAAACTCCCAGTTTGAGTGGTAAAGCCCTGTTGCGATGCGGCACTTCCGGATGTGAACTGGAAGTGACCTGTCCCTGCTTGCACAGATTGCCCGCCGACCCTCAGCTGGTCATCGGGCGGCCAGGTGGATTGGCGGGGGTTTGCCCGCCACCACCTGGCACTTGGCAACCCTATGCATTACATTGCTGAAATTTTGGCCAAACAAGACATGGTGACGTCCTCATGGCCACAACAAGGACTCTGCTGCCCTTTAAAAGTGATTTAAAAATGGCACAAGGGCCTGATCCTGAACAGGTCCACACTGCAGCACTCTTGTCCTCCCCCACACCTTTTAAGGGTTTTAGTACTTAATAAAGGGGGGAGGGACAAAAGCCCCTCAGCCCACCATGCTGAGGCCCTGATTAGGATCAGACCCACCCTCACAGCATTTTAAAATCACTTTCAAATGGTGGCGCTGTCTCTATGGCAGCCACAAGGACTCCATTATGTCTAAAAGGTAAAGCATCGGCCCCGATTTGTTCAAGTACTATTATTGTGGTAGGTCTTGCTAGTCTATGACTAGCCTTTTTTATCTATATAACTACATAAGAGAATGTGTAGTCCAAATAATCCAGCAGAATTCTGTAAATCCCTTGTCTAATGAAGGAGAATGTTTGCTGTTTTAAGCGTGAGTGCCGCTATCCATTACCAGCACAGCATAGTGAATAATGTTGGACATATATTCGGTTATCACCAACTGACTTATCTCTCAGCATACTTTGCATTATTGACTTGTTTGGATAAAATGGAATAACACCATTGCAACTCCTTGAAGGAAAGGTGAAATTCAAATGTGATGGGTGTACTGGATATTTACAGTGTACTCCTATGCGGAGTTACTCCAGTCTAAGCCCATTGATTGCACTGTCATGTAATTGAGGATATGCATGTCTAAGCCCAGGGTCCTGAGATCCTTGCTGTGACCAGAATTTGCCTATTCACCTTATGCATCCCCTCTTAAGCTTGCATTTTATGTTCTTCTAATAACCTCTTTTATAGCAACAAATACTTTAAAAACATGATCAAGACATGCATGTGTTTCAAGTGTCCTCTAATATGACACATTTCTTGCAGACATGATGCCATCGTTCTTATCTGATGAAGATGCTGAGATTTTTGAAGGAAGAGCTGTAGATTCTGAAATGTGTGTGTCACAGTCACAAATATTACTCAGGTGGATTCTTGAGACTGGGTCTGGTGTCACTCATCTCATCTTTCCAACCAGGCTTTATGTGGCCATTTTTGCATGGTCAATTTTGATGCTCGCTCAAAGCTCTTTTTTAAAATGCGACTTAAAAATGCCTTTTCATGGTCCCTACGCAAAAGGAGAATTCCCCCCACTTGCCTGCTCCTTTGTTCCTGTTTGCATAGCCTTTAGCATATGCATAGCTAACTCGCCTCTGTCGTTTTGCATTGTTCCTTGAGGGAGATTCTTCAGGCAAACACCAAAGGTCGCATTAAATGGCCTCTTTAGTAATGCGAAGTGGGTAATCGCTGGCTTCGCAGTCACTTCTGGAATGACGATTCAGCGTGCAAAATTCAAAAAAATATGCGGGGCAATTCAGCCTGGAACACGCTGCTAATTACCATGCAAGAATGGTCTGTGTTTGTGTGTGTTGCCTTTTGATAGGCTTATAAGAAAACTGAGCAAGATACAAAATGACTTTGAAAGAAGGGGGAAACAGTTACTGAGCAACAAAAGTAGTGGGTTGCTAACTTTTTACCAAATGGGAAAGAAAAACATGACTTTCTGTGAAATACGTGAATGTTGCATAACGTCTAGTATAAATTATAGCTCTAAATAGGGATTAGAATTTGGTTAAATACTCCTTTTTACCATGGAAGCATAAAAGCATGTGTGCCACAAACAACAATTTTCTCTTGTAAGATTAGGGTTGCCAACTCTGAGTTGGAAATTTTTGGGAGATTTGGAGGTAGAGGCTGGGGAGGGCAAGGTTTGGGGAGTGGAGGGACCTCAGTGGGGTATAATGTCATAGAGTCCAAAACAGCCATTTTCTCCAGGGGAACTGATCCTTGCAGTCTGGAGATCAGTTGTAATGTAAAATATGTAAAATATACTGGAGCCTCTCATTTCAGCATTTTAGTATTTTTACTCAGTTTGGAAACATAGGAGCAGCTTTAATTTGCTTTTTGAAGCAAGATGTAAAAAAAAAAATCAAGTTCCCTTTCCAGTGCAGCTCAGCTCAGCTCATATTATTTTAAAACACTCAAGGATTGAACATTTTACACCGTACCAGGCTTCTAGCTAGCTGTTGAGGCTTTGGGCCTACGTATGGCCAACTGCCAGTATTCAAGAAGTTTTAATGCAGAAGAAGAAGAAGACTTGGTTTTTATACCCTCCTTTTCTCTACCTTTAAGGATTCTCAAAGCGGCTTACTATCACCTTCCCTTCCCCTCCCCTGTAGATGAACAGATCAATCATGGCATTTGGCTTGCCTCAATGACAAAATTTTACGATCTGCGTATTTTGTCAAGTTTAGGTGGAATTATAGGCACATAACTTTTAAATGCAGATTGATGCTACACATGCTGTTCATCTCCCCAAGTCCTCTTAGAAAAGCAGTGATTGCACTTATAACCTGTTCAAGAGGCTTGTGGGGAGGCTGCTGGGTTTAGTTTGAGCATGAGTATTGCTCTTTTAAGTGGGCTCTCAGTGTAAACCCCAGCTACTGCAGATGTTGATTCACAGATACTGACAGTGTCATCCTAAAGAGAATTGTGCTCTTCTAAGCACATTTGACTTCAATGGACTCACTATGAGTGAGAAGGAGAGTGGATTAGCAATTAATGGTTCACATCTTCTAAAAAGTTGTCAAATATTGAAATACTTTACACACTCTTCTTTCACTATGCTTTTCTTGAAGGGCCTTTGATTTAAACAGCAGTGTTGAAAACTTAAAATATACAAGTCAGAAAATGACTGAGAAGTTATTGAGAATGCAGAAAGTGATGGAGGTGTCGGAAGAAACCTATCTGCACTTGGCAGATGATATTGTGGACCTGAGAGGAAGATTAACAAGGTACTTTTGTTTGTGCGTGCACAGAATTTTAGGAAGCGCTGTTTGAAAGCCTGTTATCTGGACTCATACAGCGCATTCCTGAAACGAATGCCCACGCCGGGCTTAGGAGGCAAACTGGCGGCGTTGCCTCCTAAAGAGGTTTCGGCGCAGCCAAAACCTCTGCCCGGTGCCAAAAACCTGTGCAACCCTCATAGGGTTGCACGGGAGATATGCCAGCTAAAAGCTGGCGTGTCTTTACAAAAATTAAAAGGGGTGTTCCCGAGCTGAAAGTGCTTGGGAGGCCGACTAAAGTCGCCCCCGTGCTGCTGCTGGCGCCGTTACGCCCCGGGAACACCTCCTGGGGCACTGGAACACCTCCTGGCTTGCCGCCGTGGCCTGTGCCAGCGGGCAGAGGCCAATGGTCGGCGGTGGTGGTTGGGGAGCGGCGCCCGGTCCTGCACACCGGTGCTGGGGCCGCTAACGCCAGGTTGTGCCTTCCAGGCGTCAGCAGTGTGTGCCCCTGAGCCAGTGGAAGCCGTAGTCAGCCTCCTAAGGGCTTTGGGCCCATTTTTCAGAAATGGGCCCATAGTACCCTTGTAGTTTTTTGTCTTCATGGTAGATGACAATATCTATGACAATTATTACATGTTTGAGTGAAAAAGTGCTGGTTACAAATTAAGGATGTGCTATGTGTAACAACTGAAATTTTGTCATGAATTTGACTTCAGTAATTTCATATCAAATAACCGGAGGAAATAAAATTAGTAAGGTACTTTCTCTTAAAGTTGCCAACCCTAGCTTTCAAAATTCCTGGGATTCTGGAGTTGGTGTCTGGGAAGGGCAGGGTTTGGGGATGGGAGGAAGTTCAGCAGGAATGTGATGTTACTCTAGAACTTTAGTTTCTACTAAATTCATGGTATATCATAGAATTCACCCTCCAAAATTCATGGTATATCATAGAGTTCACCCTCCTCCCAGGGGAACTCATCTCTGTAATCTTAAAATCAGCTGTAATTCTGAGGGAAACTCCAAACCCCACATACCTTGAGGTTGATAACCCTACCTTAGAAGGATACCCATGGGTTTCATAGTCCACTGTGCAGAAAAGGGTCAGATTAAAATGTTTTAAATAGAGTTTGGTTTTCTTCATGTATCCCTAAAAGCCTTAACTTCTAAGCTTCCTTCACATTGAAAATATAAAAATTTTCATTTTTGCATGGATTTCTGCTATAAAAGCACATCAACAAATGTATTCAGAATTTTACTAACCAATTTCTATTCTGACTTTGAAGTTCCATTTAGTTTTAGTGTCATGTAACTTTCTTCTGTTACATTCTGCTCTGTACTTTTTCTGTATGCAGTCTTTGCTGCTATGTAACTGCTTTCTAAAGACTATGCAAGCTTTTTTATTTTCAGAATGCAGAAACGTCTAGAAAACTTCAGAAACATATATACTGAACTTGAAGACATCAAGAGTAAAACAGCAAACTTGCACGAAGAGAACCATGTGATCTCTGAATGTGTCACAAAACTGGTATTTAAGAATTTATATTTACTTGAGGGTACTGGTTTGACGGAGAGATCATGAGTCCATTAGCAGCAAGTTTGTGTTTATCTCTTTTAGGGGTGTGCACAATTGTTTTTGTATTTTTCAGATTTGGGTATATTAGACTCAAATATTTTCAGGATTTCCTAAAAAATACCAAATCCCCATACTAGTATGGTTTCCCCCCCCCCCCCCGGCTTTTTTGGGAATTTTTTTGGCTCCACTATACTCTATGGGGAATATTTCTGGGGGGCTGTTTTTGTAGCATAACTGCTGGTGACTGTCCTTTCAAGAACCCCCAAGTTTGGTAAAGAGTGGGTCAGGGGGTCCAATTTTATTGCCTTCCAGTTTTTCCTTCGTTTGGGGGGAGGCAATAAAATTGGACCCCCCTGACTCAATCTTTAGCAAACTCGGGGGTTCTTGTAAGGAGAGTCACTAGCAGTTATGCTGAAAATTTGGTGCCTCTACCTCTAAAAAAAAGGCCTTCCCCCTAGAGCCCCAGAAAGATTCCCTATAGGCATCAATGGGACCTCTTCCTCCTCCTCCTCCTTCACTTCTGTAGGCGTCCTTTAACACTAGCCAGCAATCCTGGAAAAGCCCCCAAAGCTGATTTATTTCAACTTTTTCAGATTCAGATTTTTTGGCTTCTGATAAAGGGTGACATTTTTTTGGTGGAAAAACTGAAATTCTGAAAAGGTCCAAAAAGGTATTTTTCGGCTTCATTCAGTTCGGCAAATCCAAATGCACACTCCTCATTTCTTTTCTATAAGATTGAAAGGAAATGGTATCGAGGATGGTATTGCTTTCTACTGATTCTGGCCATCATTGGTCAGACTAGACAAAGATCATGCTCTCATATCAAATCCAAAGCAAGGATTATAACTGTTTTAAGTGGAGTATATCCCATAGCTTCCTGGGATATAAGTACATGGTTTGTAAAATCTATGTGAAGGAGAGACGTGCTCCTGAAACACAATTGTATTTATCTTATATTCTAAAGCAGTTGGCCAAATATTTGGATACATTCAAGAAAATCCCTTACGAACAGAGATTATGCCATCTGCCCACAAAAAGACATCGAATCGATAGAGCACATGTTTTTTGAATGCACCTTATATAACAAAATTTGTAGTGAAACTATCGGACCATTGCTAGAAAGGTTTCCCGGAAGATCTAATAAAATTATGATTGAATATCTTCTGTCAGATAAGAACCACCATACAACACGATTGGTTGCCCAGTTTTGCACCCTTGTCTGTAATCATAAAAAAAGTGGGAAGGGCCTTCAACACTGAAGAGTGGCAGTGATTTCAGTCACTGAAATGACCTAATTTTTAGTTTTTCCCAGGAGAGTGTCCAAGTGCTGATTTGTAGTCAGACGTGTAGTTTTAGGTGGTATCCATTAGGACTATCCTATGTTTATTAATGAATTTTGTATATTTTATTTTATTTTGTATTTAATGTTTTCTTTATTTATATACTGGTCATGGACTGTAATAATAAAGAACTTGAGCTTGAATCTTTGGATACTTAAATCTGGTGACTGAAATTGTGAAGAGGCAAGACAGATCTTTCTACGAATCTGAAAAGAGCCCCTGGTTTGCAGACAAATGTGAAATCTAAAATAAATGAAGATATGATTAGGTATCTGCTAAAGGGAGCTTTGACTCTTGAAAGTTTATCTCCCCCCCACAAAAAATCTTGTTGGTCTCTAAAGTGCTACTGGACTCGAATCTAATGTTCTACTGCAGACCAACACAGATATACTCTGAAACTGCTTTAATAAAGTTTGCTTTTATTTTATTTTTTAGTACGTCATTTAATTTAATCTTTTCTCTCTCTCATAATAGAAAAAACAAGTCGACTCTCTCACTACAAAACTTATTTCACTTGAGGAGGTAGGTGAAAGATCTCTATTTAATAGCAAAGTCTCTTGAAAATATACATTTTTCACTTGATAATGAGACCTCAGTGACCTCAAAGCTTGGGGAGCAATAATCTGTTCAAGAAGTGGGCAAGAGACTTATTTCTCCTGACACAATAGGAGAAGTACCATTTTGTATTATCTGTATGAGGTAATTCTCAGAGTGGCTTTTAAGCTGTTCTTTATCCTTCTGCTTTGTACTTGGATTGGATTCAAGTTCCCATGTATGAGCTTTCTGTAAAAGAATATTGGACTCTTGTTTTGAATTAAAATATCCAAGGCTGAAGTTACTAGAAAACATTTGGTTGATGGGATTGATGGGAGTAATTTGGGGTTACACTCAAATGAAAAAATGTGAATCCTATGTTGTTAAGTGCTTCATTTTTTAAGTTCTACAGTTTAGGTAAATTCTAGTCAAATAAATTGTAATGTACAATGTGTACCAAATCCTAGGAAACATATAGAACCTTATCTGTGGCAATAAATAGAGATCAACTTCTCTTTCTTCAACATCCTGTCAATATCCTTTGCTCTCTCAAGATATCTGCTCTCATTTTTTCCTTGTGATAATTGCTATTGATCTTTTTGATATTAGAATTCTAAAGCATATGAAGACAGAAATACCTTTCCGTATCAAGCATTACTTACACATTTATGGGAATGCTTTCGAAACTTGTTATATGAAATAAAATCTCAGAAGAATAGCATGTTTCAAGCTCTGACGGAAGAGATTGTAAGTAGTTCTGAGAGCCTTAGGGGTTGTAAACCAGATTTTGGTCATCACTCATTCATCACTCAATTCATTTTTGTTTTGTAGTGTGGGATTATAAAAGAATTACCAAATAAACAATGTATACATATCACAGCTATACACATTTTCTTTGTTTACTAGAAGTTGTAAACAGATTGTGCTTTTAATATTGTTGAGTTTTTGCAAATAAAAATCATAAATGTGAGCAAAAGTGTGTGTCAGAAGAGGGCAGTAGTTAGTTGTAAAGTCAAAGCAGACATTGTTTAAGTAAATTACAATATCAAATTTGCTGTTCTTTGAGTCTTTCTAGTATAATACTATGTACTTTTTGTAGGAGTTCTGATAAAGCAAGGGTCCACAGTGATACTAAAGTCCATGACAATTTATAGGATGTAAATAACATTGTAATACTTGAAGACATCAACTATTGCCAAACAGCCATATCCTGATCTTTCTAGGAGATGAAGCAGAAAATTGGTTACTCACTATTAACTGTAGTACAGACATTTGCCAGTTTATGCACATTCATCACCACTTGGAACAGAATATTAATAAGATTGGACAAGTTTCTGGATGGTCCACAACTTTTGGCGAAATCAACTTGGTATGTTTTTTGTTTGTTTTAGCCTGGTTTAGAGACTAGTTTTAAACATCCTGTGGTAACCTAAAGGTTTATCTCCTGTTCTGCAGGAGATATACCAGACTATTGGAGGTGGAGTTACAGCATTATTAAACTTGGTTCCTTCCAGAAGGCTGTGTCTGGTCTCTGTTCGGAGTCCTTGTTGTAAGCTGGGCCTAGCATACAACACAGCCTTAGTTGGAAGTAAATCTTGTGGAAGTCAGTGGGATTTCTCAATAAATATGGTTGAGGTTGAACATGTATAGAGAAACAACATACTGCACAGTTGCTGCAAGCAATTACATTATCAATGTGAGACTCTATCTGAAAATGCATTGCTGAGGCTAGAGGTGTGTAAGAGATGGATTGTGGACTCATGTAGTCATAGAATTAGTCTGAATCTAAAAAAAGAAAAAAGAAAGACTATATTATCAGAAGTAAGGCTAAGGGAGAAGAAAGTTGAAACCAAGTGCAGGTCTTATGAAAGAGAAGCTGGTTATGGGGAAGCAATTTTTTTCATTCTACAGGAGTGTGAGTAGGCAAATTAACAATGACTGAATCTGTTCCCTGTATAATTTCATCGTTTAGTCTTCACTAATCTTAATGGGAATTGTACAAAATGTGGAGCATCAATGTGGGAAAGCTAAGATTTCCAGGAGGGTGGATTGAAAGAACTCTGCACACAGAACTTACCGCTGTGATCTTGCTTCTCTCCCACACCCATGCACATTCATTGTATACACTGTATTCATTCACTGTGAAAAGCTTTTCTCTTAAGCCCTAAATGGTATGTGCTCCGAAGGGGACCTTCATTTACACTTCTTCTAGAAGATGCTGTTGGAGCAGAATGATTTCTGGGAACAGCTGTCAGGTTTTAGACCACACGTAATAGAGTTGCTCATTTGGACATAAGAAAGCAACTTTTAAAAAAATCACTTCTACCATATTTAAAGGGAAGGTTTTATAGGGGGCTGTGCAATGTCTGGGGGAAGGTCTTTGTTTTAGTGGTGTGAACAGTTTTGGGAGACCTTTAAAATGTTTTTCGACAACCCCTTCCAGAGAGCCAGCATGGTGTAGTGGTTAAGAGCCGTGGACTCTAATCTGGTGAACCGGGTTGTTTTGGCCACTCCTGCTGGATGACCTTGGGCTAGTCCTCTGAACTCTCTCAGTCCCACCTACCTCACAACTTGTCTGTATGGGGGAGAGGAAGGGAAGGAAACTGTAAGCCGGTTTGATTCTCCTTAAAAGATAGAGAAAGTCGACATATAAAAAACAACTCTTCTTCTTATCTCTTTGTTTTAAAAATGCTGGTTCACTTCCCCTGTGTGTTCATCCATCCCTCCAAATCATCAAAAGAGGTGTTTTTCGCAGGTGGAGAAGAGATTTCTGAAAAGTTCAGTGCAGCCCTCCATAGAGAGGTTCCTTGTGGCTGCCACAGAGCTATGACACTTCTGTTCTTGCAGTTTTTCCTAGGTTTCAGCTAGTGAGGACTTTTTTGTTGGGTCTTCACTGATTCATCAACTAGTTGCCTTCCAGGCTAGTGGTACGCAGACTTGTATAGCGTCTTTATAGAACAGCAAAATAAGTGGAGAATCGCCATCTATCTAAACCATTGTATGAGCAAGAGTTGTTACTTTTGGCTGCTTTACCACATGCCTAAAATAAACAGCATCAGTTTCAATCTCTTCAAAAAGGAAACTTGAAGATTACAAAACATAGTTTTGGAATGCATCATTGTTGTTTTCTTTAGTTAACCTAACAAAAATAGGAAGGGGAAATTACCTTTGACAATTTAACAAAATAAATTCTGCTGACACTAAACTTGTATATACATTTTACTTCAGTAGAATTATCCGTTCTGTGCTTTTATATGTAGAGATTTGCATCTTTTTCCAGCATTCAGCAAAACAAGTGCAAAGAGAATCCTAATTCTAAATATAACCCCCACACACCCACCCCATGAAACAAGTTTGCATGGAAAAGAAAGCAGGCATCATACTGTATGAAAAGGCCACATAAGGTTAGAGTCCTACACTGACCCAAGCAAGCAAATATGTCTACTAGAACCAGAGTTGGGTTTTATGTGTATGGATACGTAATATAACAGTTTAGTCACTGCTTTGCTAGGCAGTCTCACATGCTCAGTATCAATGTGGACATAGAGATGTCGAGAATATTAAGAAGAGTGATAAATTTCCCCTGTGACAAGGAGATCCATAAACCTCTAGGAATCTTTGCAAGCCAAGGAAGCCCTAAAAGTGGGCAGAAGTTTTTCCCCACACATGGCTAGAACAAACTGGCTTGAATGTAACAGCACATAAAAAGCCAAAGCTACCTGAGTTTAAAAGTAAATATTTGACAAACTATATTAAATAAATGTCCCCCCCTCTCTTTCACACACACACACACACCATTTTATATAGCCTTAAAAATGTCGAACTTCATGAAACTGAAGAATTGGGTGAAACGAATGGCAGCCCAGAACAAAGTATACTAGAAGCAAAGATTCAGACATCATCCATGATGAATGATCACCATTGCTGCTCTGGGAAGGCAAAAATTAACGCTCCCAAAGGGCACATTGAAGCAAGTTTGAACAAAACTGCTTTACAAACTGAAGATGCAGCCTCTTTCAACAGCCAGATGTTAACTCAAACTGAAGGAAAAGATCAAATAACAATATTATATCAAGTCTGGAAAAAATTGTCAGAAGTAGGGGAAAAATGGGAGAATCCAGAAGGCAACTTGGAAGTTATATTGGAAATTGCTACGTCTCTAGTAAAAGATGGAAATAATGTGTTGGATGAGAAACAAGAATCAAATAAGTGCACTTTGCAACATAAAATCCAGCCTGAACCCAGGAAGAAGAAATCAGTTGCTGCTGGAAAAATGAAAGAGTCTGCTTTTAGGATTCTTGGAGAACAGTATGAGAACGTACCGGAAAGCAGTATGACAAACGCATACATTCGACATATTATTAAGGCATTTCACCTATGGATTACAGAAGATGAAAGGAGCTTTCAGGTTCCAGAGTACTCAAAAGAAACAAAAGACAATTTCAAAACGGAGGAAAAAACGTCAGACTTCACACAGGTAAAATTACCAAATGCAAATATTTATCATAATTGAAAGCTCAATAACCATTACACTATTAAGTTTTGGCATAATAGACGGGTGAATACCTCACCCCTTTCCAAAGTATGTACCACAGTAGTGGAATAACAACAGAAAAGGCCTGGGCCATAATGGATTGTGATTTCCTTCTACCCCTTAACCCTATCTATCCTGTATTCTGTGAGCTTTTTAGTATTTTGGGGGCTGAGTGTTTCACTAATGTACTTCTCAATTGCAGAATTTCTTTGTCAACCTTTTTGTCCTTAATAAAATGGTAATAGAATCATAGAGTTGGAAGGGACCACCAGGGTCATCTAGTCCAACCCCCTGCACAATGCAGGAAATTGACAACTACCTCCCCCACACACACACACACACATCAGCAAAACCATTCACCCATTTCATGGAACACTTTTTTGCTTTATGTCACTTTATATATAGTTTATTGAAGGCCCTGTGGTTTTCTCTTCAGAAATAAAGTATGTCTTTGTTGTTTTTAAAGAAATAGAAGAAGCAAATGGATAGTACACACATGAATACAGGAAGCTGCCTTATACTGAATCAGACCCTCGGTCCTTCAAAGTCAGTACTGTCTACTCAGACTGGCAGTGGCTCTCCAGGGTCTCAGTCGGAAGTCTTTCACATCACCTACTTGCCTAGCCCCTTTAACTGGAGATGCTGGGGATTGAACCTGGGACCTTCTGCATGCCAAGCAGATGCTCTACCACTGAGCCATGGCCCCTCCCCCTTTGTGTGGCAAGGTCACCTCTTTTCCATAGAACACAGAAATGTTTGTGGATAAAATACAACTTGATATAACTAAAATGGTACCTTTTGTTCAGTCTACAGAACAGATCAATTTTGATGACTTCAGCCAATGTGATGGAAGTCTTGTTTGCAAGGAAAAGAAGCTACCTGATTGTTTTTCAATGGTTCAGCAATGTTCAGTGCATCAAGCCAACAATAAAAAGGATGGTGAGGAACCTTCCCTAGAGAAGGCTAATACATAGGGCCTTTTCCCAAGACTAGATTTGGTAGTAGAACGTTTGTGTTATTCTTTGCCTTCTCCTGTAGTGTGTTTCTGGTCATATTTGCTTAAAGCATTGGAAGAATTAGAGCTCTGAGAGGACTAGGTATCTGTAACAAAACTTTCAGTAACTTTCACAGCACTATAGGGCCAAAGGCATCTTGTTCAATGCATTAGGGATCTGCACCTAAATAAACCCCAATTTTTAAAATTCAGGTTTCAGGAAGGCCTAAATACCAGTATTCAGGTCCCTGATACCGTTTCAGGGTTTGGGGATTTTTCAGGTTTCCAGAATTATTCAAGTTCCATTATTCCCTATGGGGACTTTGTTGAGGCCACTGAAGTGGCTGTTTTTCAATCAGATGACACCAAAATTGTGGGGTCCGTACTGCTGCCTGTCCACTAAAGACCTCCCTTCCAAGTTGCAAGCATATTGGACTAAAGGGTCCAATTCTACGGACCCTAAACAAGGTGCCCCCTCCACCCTACTCATAATTGTTTCCTATGGGGGGAAGGAATTCACAGAAGGCAATAACCAAACACACAAAAGTAACCACTAGCCAAAAGTGTCCAAATGCAAAAAGAACAGAACCAATGCCAAAACTGAGAACCCCAGAAGAACCCAGGGCCTATGTAGCAAGCCCAACAGAACAAATAGCCCTTCATCACTGTTCTTCTGTTCCCTCTCATCCCTGTAAAGAAATACAACAGCAATACAGCAGGAATGAGCTTCATTCATTCTGCTTGTTCTTATTTTAAATTGAGATATTCATCTACTTTGCTAAAATATTTGTTTTGTTTTGAGGGAGTGGGAATAACAATGTTTTTGGCACCCTATTTATTTTCTGCATATAAATGCTCCCCTTAACATCTGACCTGGGAAAGCTGCCTCCCTCCACCCCTCCCTCATCAGATAACTTGTAAAATTGAAGGAAAACCAGCCAGGGAGCCTTAAAATGTCAGCCTCAGATATTTTCAGATATTTCTAGAATGCTTCAGAAATTATTCTCAGGTATTCCTGAGACTATCAAGTATCACATCGGCCATTTTTGCATGGTAATTAGCAGTGCATTCCAGGCTGAATTGCCCCGCATATGTTTTTGAATTTTGCACACTGAACCGTCGTTCCGGAAGTGACTGCGAAGCCGGCATATACCTGCTTCGCATTACTAAAGAGGCCATTGAACGCGACCTTTGGTGTTTGCCAATTGCCGTGAAGAATCTCCCTCAAGGAACAATGCAAAACAACAGAGGCGTGTTAGTGCATTACAATATTCCGTGAAGGCCCTCAACAGTTGTCAGAGGTCCACAGGAGATAACAAGGTATTTTTTTGGATATCTGAACACACATTCCTAGTGACCAGTCCTTCACAGAAGCTCAATTAGTTGCCAGTCAGGTGATGGAGAGCCTTGTTAATAGACATATGCTTGCAGGTTGTTAGATAATATATTTGGATGCAGCAGCTCCATGAATATAATTTCTGATTATTTAAGGCTGAGTAGGAAGATAAGTGAAACTGTTGCTAGGTATAATCCTATGAGATTGCCTGGATTTGTTAAAATGGGGTATGGTTGCCAGGCTATTGTTGCCTGAGCTATAGCAAAGCAAATGCCAAATCTATAAACTTGCACATTTGGAAGGAAAGAATTATACTTTACTTTGAAGCTCTTGCTTCCTTTTAGCTTTTAGAATACAGTTCAAATGAATCGCTTGTGTCTAATTGTATTGTACTGGTCTCTTGGTATGAACAGATGAAAAGTATTCCAGGCAGGAAGAAATCACCTTGGATATGAAAAACAGAGAGCCCAGCAAGGTAAGAAACTAAAATTGTGAAACTCATTAGCATTTTATGTTTGAAATGAATCTAACATATTTATGTAAATGTAATGTATGTGAATAGCTAGGATCGTAGCAAGGGAAAACCTAGGAGCTTGAGTCCCGGGCGAAGCTCGTGCTATTGGCCAAGCCAACGCATCCCATTGGCCTTAAGCCGGGTCATGCCATTGGTGACCCGGGGATTGTTTTCCCCCTATCACGGATCGGGGGGGAGCGGCCACCAGGGGCCAGGGGAGCATTTAAGAAGGGCCTGGTTATTCAGTTCTCAGTTCTGTTCTGTACTACAATAAAGAGTTGTTGTTGGAACTCCGTCTCGACCTCGTGTGTCCTCCCCACGCGGACATAACAGTGGCGACGAAGGTGGAACAACTGTGAAATCTTCTCATTTTCCTATCATGGAACAGTCTACACCTCCAAGGAGACTGAGGGTAATTATAACAGCATATGTCAACCACCTCTTCCTATAGAGATTTCTTGACGTTATCAGTAAATAGACATTTGTTTCTGGATGGAGATGGTGGGGTAGATTCAAAGCAACATTTATGTGGGCGCAAGAACTTAGAGGCTCTACCCTCCTATGGCAGCGCAAAATGCTCTTTGTGCCTGCAGAAATGCTACATAGGATCCACCCGGCTTCCTGCCCCCCCCCCCCCGCCGCCGCCGCCCAGGCTTAGGAAAGAGAACGACCATTAGAAGATGTAAAGGACAGCTGTACTTAAGGCTTAGATCACACAAACAGATTTCACAGAGCTTCATTGGCTTGCCATATTGCCAATTGGGGGAGTGGGTGGGTTGCTCAAAGGACTGGTAGGGAACTGTATTGGGAGAAACAGACGGCTGTATTAGTGGGAGCCACTGCAATAATATACTTATCTAGTATACATTTATCCTGCTTTTCTCCCCAATGGAGACCCAAAGAAGCTTACAAAAAATATACCTTGAACAAATTTACAAACAGAATATGAAAAAAAAAGCATAGACAAGATAAAAACAAAAATAGACAAGATGTCCTAGAGCGCTGTCCACCAGATCGCTCCAACTTGCCAAGGCCACAGGCAGTAATCCATGGGCAAAGAGCCCTTCAGCTTGTGCCCCTGACCATGCCTTGGCTATAAATGAGCAAGATACAGGAAAAAATACCCCGCCTAGCTGTTTTAATCTGGCAGCCATCTTCCCTCAGTTCCCCTCCTGATATATGCAAATCTTAAGGAAATATATGCTTGGAAGAGAGGAAAGCCCAACTGAGTATGAAAAGCTCTGTAAGTGAAGACAGCTCTGACTTGAACTCAAGTATGTGGTATGGACTTCTTGCATAGCACACGCTTTTGTTTTAGTGGAGAGAGGAGAATGAGCACTGTTGAAATTCCAGTTTAATTCAAAGTAATAAATCAAGGTTGTTATATACCTGTGTACTAGTTTTTAAAAATGTTAAAATTACTGTGTTGAAATCAGAATTCCTGTCTTCTTGAAAAACCTGGCTGTGAAATGTCAGCCACTGTAATAAAGGTTTCAATTTATCCTACTTGTCTTGAGTAGAACATCCAGGGCTCCTGACTTCTGTATTTGCTACAGTTTTAAAAGAAAATCCGTTGTCTTGTTTCTTCTCGTATGTTACTTGACCTTTGAACTATGGAATAACTTTGTATTTTAATCATTTTGGTTTATAATAGTATGTCTGTTCTCTAGGGAGTAACTTCTTTTGCTAATGAACAGAGAAGAGTGGTCCCCAGTCCTGTGTGAGTTGACTAAGAATAACATCTGTCACTAGCAAGAAGCAGTGTGTAAAATTAGAATTTCGGAGGACAGATTGAGAACAAGATTTGTTTATACTCTGAGCTTTTAAAAAAGTACTACATTATAGAGTTGACTGTATTGTTAAGGCATACACTCTCTAGATGTAGGTGATGGACCTTGTTGAATAATGGCAGATAAACATCACCATTCTCTATCTACACTAATGGTTCCCAGACTTTTTGGGCCACGGCCCCTTTGGTTCCACAAACTCAACCCCAGCGCCCCCTACCCTATCCAACAACACAGTTGAAGGGGCCCACCTCTAGCGCCCCCCTGCTGCCCCCTTGCCTCTTAGTGCCCCCTAGGGAATCCCACTCCCCCCCGGGGGTGGTACTGCCCCCTTTGGGAACCACTGATCTACACTAATAGGTTTATTACTTAGATACAAAAAGCTTCAAATATAATATGTGAGAAAATATCTTGAATCCTGTAATGGCAAGGGGCTATGTACTAGTTTGAAAGTAAATAACACAAGTGCATCTCTAAGGACTAGACCAGGGGTGGGGAACCTTTTTCCTGCCAAGGGCCATTCGCACATTTATAACATCTTTCAGGGGCCATACCAGGTGTAGATCTCCCATGGGGGGGAGAGGCTAGGGTTGCCAGGTCTCCAGCCACCACCTGGAGGTTGG
The DNA here is from genome assembly GCF_029931775.1 of Euleptes europaea. Taxonomy (NCBI): domain Eukaryota; kingdom Metazoa; phylum Chordata; class Lepidosauria; order Squamata; family Sphaerodactylidae; genus Euleptes; species Euleptes europaea. The sequence continues at coordinate 83,608,161 of NC_079317.1, forward strand.
CAACCCCAGGGGAGGCCAGCCAGAGAAGGCCTGCAGGGCGCCCCCACTCCCCCCTCCCAGATGGGAGGGCAGCCAGCGGTGGGCCCCAGAAAACGAGGCGCCAGGGGGGCGCAGCCCACAGTTGATTGGCAAGGGAGGAAGGGAGGAAGGAAAACAGAGAAAGAGGAAAAGGGAGGGAAGGAGAAAGAGAGAGAAAGGGAGAAAGAAATGGAGAGAGGGGGAGAAAGTAAGAAAAGGACAGAGGGAAAGAAAAAAAGGACAGAGGGAGACAAAGAAAGAGACAGAAAAAGAGGGAGGAAGAGAGGGAGAGAAAGGAGAAAGAGTGACAGAAAAAGAGGAAGAGAGAAAAGCCTTCACACACACACACACACACACACACACACACCGGCCTGCGCAACCGGGCCCCAGCCACCCCACCTCCCCCGCCCACACACACACACCCGGCGGCGCACGGAGCACCAAGCAACCAGGCCCCAGTCTCCATGCACTCCCCCCCCCCAGAGCTCCGCGGCAGGGTTCCCGCAGCAGGGTTCCCGGAGCTCCTGGGGGCCACAAAAATGTCCTTGGGGGCCGCATACGGCCCCCGGGCCTGAGGTTCCCCACCCCTGGACTAGACCAAATCCTAAACAAAATGAAAAATGGCTCAGCAGGCTGTCGGAATATCTTAAGAAACCAGATTAACAACTTTATTACGGATTCCATGGACTGCCAAAAAAACAAATCAGTGGGTTATAGATCAAATCAAGCCTGAACTGACCCTAGAAGCTAAAATGACTAAACTGAGGCTATCATATTTTGGTCACATCATGAGACGACAAGAGTCACTGGAAAAGACAGTCATGCTAGGAAAAGTTGAGGGCAGCAGGAAAAGAGGAAGGCCCAACGAGAGATGGACTGACTCAATAAAGGAAGCCACGGCCTTCAATTTGCAAGATCTGAGCAAGGCTGTCCAAGATAGGACATTTTGGAGGACTTTCATTCATAGGGTCGCCATGAGTCGGAAGCGACTTGACGGCACTTAACACACACACACACAAATGCAAGAAGTGTTGTTGCTGAAAACCATACCTTGTCTTTGGACATGAACGTATTACAGCAAATTCATGTAATCTGCTGATCTTGATGGTGCAGCTGGTCACCAGTATTCATGGCTTCATCTCATTAAGATATTGGTTAGGGTTCTTCAGGGTTTAGCTCTCAGTTTGCTGAGATATCGCATGCTTCTTTAATGTGTATACTTCATTCCATGCAAAGTTATAAAAGTCGGGACCACCCCTTTGTTGGGTTCTCCTCAATTGCATAAACTTGCATGCCCTCTGGTTTACCAGGGTTTGGGTAAGGACTGTAGTGTGACAGTGTACATGAAGCTCATTCAACACATTTCAAAGCATTATACTAATTTTAAGCTATAAATGCAACATCAAAAATAATACACAGTGAATCTTATGAGCCTGGCCTGCTGTTAGTGAGGTTATGCATTCAAGGAGTACATGCTGGTCAACATTGCCAAAGTAGAACCCAGAGATACTGCAATAAATTAAACAATGTGTCTCTACAGGATTGCCCTCCAGTTCTGTGACCAACTTTGGCTACAGATGTGTACTACAAATAACCATTGATATTTTCAGAAAAAATACTCATTTAGCCATAGAAAAGAAGGACTAAAGCATCTTGTAGCATTCAGGTACATGGATGTGTCTTAACTTTTATGTTTTTCTACCATCAGATTATTTCCTCCCACACAGAAATGTACTTGTTGATTATGCTAGAATTTGTTTGGCATTCTGTTGTTTGCGGAACAATCAATAATACTTTTTAAAATAATACATAGTGCACAATCGGTAGTAATGCTGACTTAACAGCATCAATTTGAATGTTTATAGATGTTTAAATAGTCTAAGAGGATATGCCAAAATAAATTGTCCAGTGTGGTTAGTACCAATCCCTTCAAATAAGACCCCCCCCCCAAAAAAAAATCTTTGGCAAAGCTTAAAAAAGAGGTCAAATACGAATCTCTGGAGGGATGAAAGGGGGTTTAATAATTTATGTGATTAAGTACTTTGCTGTTGACTTAATGACCACTGGAGTAGGACCTTAAATTGGATCTTTCAGAACTTTTCAGTACAATTAGCCATGTTACTTATTAAAAGACACATGTGTTCGCAAATTGGCTTTGCAAGAAAATAACCCTTTATGTCAATTACGAAACTTTTAAAATACCTTTGTTCATCAGAGATAATTGCTTCCTGTCAGGATTGAATAGTGTGGCTTAAAAAAAAAGCACCAGAGTCTAGAAACAAACTTGCTGTACTGCTTTTTGGCTTTGTCAGTTGCATGTCAGGAAGGGAGAAATTGTCCTTTTCAGGTTTTAGCACCATGTATTGCAAGATTGCTAAACAGATGTATCAGTTTGGGTATTCTTCCTACATGCATCTGACACACATCTGTATTTCAAATGCCCTGAAACTTGATCTGCTTTACCATGGTGGGACAGAGGAAAACTGAAGTGTGCACTAGAAGCAATGTTGTCTCTCTACCACCTCTCAAGTATCCAAAACATTTCCTCAACATCGCCTCTGTGCTACAAAGAAAATAACACAAGATCATTGCAAAGGTCAATCTTCTAGCTTTAGAAAAATATTTAATCTCTTCTACTTGTGTAAAAAAAATGCATTGGGTTAATTTTTGGCCATTAAAAAGGCTATAAATAGTACTTCAAGATTATATAAAAGCATTATATAAAATGCTGACTTTGACTGAAGAGATTGCTTTCACAAGGCATAAAATTATTTTTATTTCTGAAAAAAATAACCCTTCCACCCCCATTATATCTCTGAATCTGAAATGTGTTTGCAGAAACAGCCATCCCTGAAGCAGATATACTGTTTAACAAACAAGTGTTGCCTTTGACGCAACAGATGGGTTAGTGTATGAGTATCCAAAAAAAAAAAGAGAGAGAGAGAGAGGCAAACCAAGCATGATTTTTAAACATAGGTTCATGATATTCTCAAAACTGGACTGGAGATTGAGTTTGTAAAAAAGATTTGTACTGTCATAGTTGAAATATAGAAAACAACCTGATTTTTCAATAGGTTTGTTTAATTTCTTGGTGGAAATGATACTGAAGGGTTTTAATTAATACCTTATTCCTTGCCATTTTTGTGTGTGTTAAATGCTGTCAAGTCGCTTCCGACTCATGGTGATTGTATGAATCAATGTCCTCCAAAATGTCCTATCTTTGACAGCCTTGCTCAGATCTTTCAAATTGAGGGCTGTGGCTTCCTTTATTGAGTCAATCCACCTCTTGTTGGGTCTTCCTCTTTTCCTGCTGCCCTCAACTTTTCCTATCCTGATTGTCTTCTCCAGTAACTCTTGTCTTCTCATAATGTGATCAAAATATGATAGCCTCAGTTTAGTCATTTTAGCTTCTAGGGTCAGTTCAGGCTTGATTTGATCTATAACCCACTGGTTTGTTTTGTTTGGCCGTCCACGGTATCTGTAACACTCTCCTCCAACACCATATTTCAAAAGAATCTACTTTCTTCCTATCAGCTTTCTTCAATGTCCAGCTTTCACACCCATACATAGTAATTGCCATTTTTACCTCTTGAAAAGTGTTTTGTTTTTTTACACTACACTAAATATTATATTCTTTCTCCAAGTTAATTTGAAACCTAATTTGAACCATTGAGTTAACTGTTTAGAGGCATTTTAAAATCAATGTATGGCATATAAACTTGATTTTTGGGGAATCAAACCTGGTTCTCCAGATTAAGAGTCCACTGCTCCAAACCACCGCTCTTAACCACTACACTATGCTGGCTCTCTGATAGAAAAGCCATTCAATTGGAGGAGCTTCTGTTGCGCTCGCAGAAAACCGCCTTAGGATCCAAGTCACAGAGACTATTTAAATACATGTCAGAATAAGATTGGTCATGGTTTAACAGAAGGCAGATGGCCCACCAATGATTTAGAGATACATTTTTAAGTTAGAAGGTACAATTTTTTCCAAAAAGCCTTCAGCCTAGACTATCTCACTTTTTAAGAAATTAAGGTGTAATACTATCATGATTATGGTTGCCAACCTCCAGGTGGTGGCTGGAGATCTCCTGGGATTACAACATATCTCTAGGAGACCTCCTGCCACCACCTGGAGGTTAGTATTCAAAATTGGGCTACAAGTACAAAACAGGAGAGTAGGAAATCAAAGGTCTGCACTTGTGTAAAGCCCAATAAAGCGCATATACAGCTAATGCAATCAATTGTATTCTGAGGAGGAGCCTCACATAACAATATCCCAAGGATATAAAATCCCGAGCAAGGACTTGTGGTACACAATGTAGAATACAAACAGGTAAGTATATATACAAAGATAATTCAGGTGCACAAAAGTTAACAGTCCAGAATGGTACTGTCCAAATGAAGCACGGAACAATTTTCAATCGCAATGGGCTTCCGGTAAAATCCCCATTTCAGAGTTTTCATCAAGCTTCAAAAAGTTTCCAAGTGCCAATATCACCAAGATATTGGTGGAGGTTGGCAACCCTACAATTGGACTCTATGGCATTGAAGCCCCTTCCCTCCCCAAACCCCGCCACAAAAACCTCCTTCTGGTGGTGAAAGAGGGACCTGGCAACCCTGAGGTACTAGCTGGAGAGCTCCTGCTATTACAACTGATCTCCAGCCACTAGAGATCAGTTCACCTGGAGAAAATGGCTGCTTTGGCAATTGGACTCTATGGCATTGAAGTCCCTCCCCTCCCCAAACCCCACCCTCCTCAGGTTCCACCCCAAAAACTTCCCGCCGGTGGTGAAGATGGACTGGCAACCCTGTTCCTTAAGCTCCAAGTTTTTTATATTCAGTGCGTTTCACCATTGCAGCTTTGGTTAAAATGAAGTATGGCTGTCCTAATCTTTGCTCCTTCACGTGATTGGTCTGGGTGTGTGTGTTAAGTGCTGTCAAGTAGCTTCCGACTGATGGTGACCCTATGAATTATTGATCTCCAGAGCATCCTGTTGTTAACAGCCTTGCTCAGGTCTTGCAAACTGTGGGCCATGGCTGCCTTTATTGAGTCAGTCAATCTCATGTTTGGCCTTTCTCTTTTCCTGCTGCCTTCAACTTTTCTTAGTATTGTTGTCTTTTCTAGTGACTCTTGTCTTCTCATAATGTAACCAAAATATGATAGCCTCAGTGTAGTCGTTTTAGCTTCTAGGGAGAGTTCAGGCTTGATTTGATCTAGAACATACTTATTTGTCTTTTTGGCAGTCCATAGTATCCTCCAACACCACATTTCAAATGAATCAACTTTCTTCCTGGTGTGGAACTATACCAATAAAGGGTTTTTGGAGCATATGGGAGACCACAGATGGCCCAGAAAGTGCAGATTTGACCAGACTGATTATGCTAATAAGCTGTGGAGCCAAGTCTTTAAACAAAGTGTATGTATATACACATGTACATTATAAACACAAAACTACTGGCTAATTCCCGTTCATCCTACCCAAGATGTAAATAGCATCCATTTAAGTTTAGATTTTTCTGACCTTCCTTTAAGATCCTCAGAGCGGCTTACGTCATTCCATGTAATAGAGGAATAATTTCCTTATCTGTAATTGGGCCAGAGTTCTCTATTTCCATACACCCAGCTGGCTGGTCTTGACAGCCTTTGCCCAAACAAAGGGAAGGAATGCTTCCCCCCCACCCCCACCCCCAAATAATTGCACAGTACAATCTTGCTGTTTGGTCTGCTTTTTTCCTTGCCTACTTTCCATTTATTCAGAAATGAGTAAGTAACGTCCTCGTGCTCTGAACTGCGAGAGAACAGTTCTCAGCATTTGTGCTAAGATAGAAGTCTCTTACTCTGTAATTCGCTGCAACACAGAGGAGAGGCTTCTTGAAGAACTACTTTAAAAACCAAAAACTCATTTTAATATTGGGAGCTCTGCTTGGTCTCTTGCGTTAGAAAGTGCTTTAGCTTAGTTAACCGAGCCAGATGTAACATTGACCTTAAATGGTAAAAGCTCCCAGAGTGAGCAGAAGAGAGAGAGGGAGGCTTTCCTGAAGGGGGAAAACAAGAGGAATAGCTCGGTTTTAGGTAAGTAATCTCCATAAACCAAGAATAAACAGCTTTTCTCCAGCTAAGATTCAAAACGGAACCGTTTTTTCTCCTTTAAAGGTACAGTACTCCATTGCTTTACTTTTACATGAGTGAAGTTGATCAGTGTGCTAGATTTCCATTGCTGCCTAAATAGCAATAGCAAGGCAGTGTGCCTGACTTGTGTTTTTGCATATTATTCTCGAAGTGCACAAGTAATGCTAAAGAAATGTCAATGCTGGTCCATGATGAAGTCATATGCTTAAAGTAAGTAACTTTAGCCAGTAAAACATGTCCTTTTGGTTTAGAATCCTTAGCAGCTGCTTTCTACTTTGTTCACAGTTTAAGAGCATTAGTTACTACTCTGTTTATAAACAAGTATGTGTAAAATGAGCTCACTCACTGCAACAGTAACATGCAACCATATGAGCTTCTTTTGCCACATGTTCGCTTCAGAGTATACAACTTGCTTTGAAGGATTGCCTACTTGCCGCCGGAACCTGTCTTTAATTTGTAATCATAAAATTAAAGAATGCAGTTGGTATTTTCGTAACTGTGTGCAAAGAGAAAAGCATATTTCACTTCCAGCCACTGTGGACGGAAAGTGTTAAATGGTGTCCATTTGCGCATTGATACAATCATACTTGGGTTTTGGATTACAGCCATGATGTTCAAATTGAATGTGTTGTGTATGCTATGTCATTTCTGTAGAAAGTGACACATTATCTTCTATGGGTAACTGCCGCTGTTTGCCATTGGGTGTTCAGTAACTTATTCCAGGCATTTTGTTACATTTCAAGAGTATGAACTTAGTGTGCATGGTATTGTGCTATCCTGTTACTTAAGAAGAAGAAGAGTTGGTTTTTATATGTAAACTTTCTCTACCTCTTAAGGCAGAATCAAACTGGCTTACAATCAGCTTCCCTTCCCCTCCCCAGAACAGACACCCTGTGAGGTAGGTGGGCATGAGAGAGCTGTGACTAGCCCAAGGTCACCCAGCTGGCTGTTATCCTGTTACTTAACAGACCAGATAACTAGCCCAGGTTCTTGTTCTAAGATGTTAGAGGTGTGGAGGATCAGTAGGAAGGAAGGTGAGAGTCTGCATATAGAATATCCAGCCATCTCCACCTCTGGATCCCAGAATTACAGGGCCTGACAATTTATGACAACACTTTTCTCACTGAAATGCTGCCCTGATGGAGATTGTCTAACCTGAACATGAGAGCAGGAAACTGGGATCTTTAATATCAGGAGGAGGGGCTCTACCTGAAAAGATGTTTGCTTGGCTCAGTTGTGCAGTCTTTGCCACTTGGGTACCATTCTTCTGTCATTTCTTGAATGTTGGAGGGTATTTATTTCATTTTAAACTAGTCTTGAGTGCATCTTTGGTAGCTTTGAGAGATTTTAAATAATGTGACTGTTTTTCAATGCATACTGCACATGAGTACAACCCAATTTAGTGGCATCAATAATGCAGAAAAATATAAGCAGTACTCATCTTTTTAGTCCTGTGAATCTGTAGCTATAGTGGCATTGCCTTTGGAGGCTTTGTATTGTTTAATTAGAAATTTTAAATAACCTAATACTACTTGCCTTTTTCTGTTTTGGTTTTTAGCATAAGTGATGTGTAAAGAGAAAATAATTGCCCCTCGTGGTGAGGGGCCAAATGGGAAATCTGTCCCAAACACACAAATATTCAGTGGCACACAAAGTAGCCAGTTATCAGCAGGTAACTATGAGATTACTGCAGAAAGACTGCAAGATTGCCCATCATCATTATATAGTCCAGGGCATCTTTTTGACTGCTCACAATGAGCAAGTCAAACTGGTTATATGAATTGGCACACATTTAGGGTTGCCGACTCCGGGTTGGTAAATACCTGGAGATTTTGGGGGCGGGGCCTGAGGAGGGCGGGGTTTGGAGAGGGGAGGAACTTCAATAGCATAGAGTCCAATTGTCAAAGTCGCCATTTTCTCTATCGGCTGGAGATCAGTTGTAATAGTGGGAGATCTCCTGCCACCACCCGGAGGTTGGCAACCCTACACACATTACTTAGGCCACCATGAAAAAGCCTTTGACTGCAAAATAAGCTTGATTTTGCAATGTCTTTGTTTATTCATTTATAGTCTGCCTTTCTCTCTGAGACTTGAGGCCGATTATAACAAAAACAGACAAACAATGCAGACAGGACAATATAATATATACAACCCCCAAAATCCACAGTTGAAAAATTCACACTCAGGATGATTCTTTAGCTATGCATCTGGAATGAAATGTACATCTCTGCAATACTGAATAAGAATTCTGTATAGAAGCTTTGTCTCAAGTCATGTGCCACAATTTATTTATCTATTTATTTACACATTTTACCACACCTTTCCTTGTGGTTCAAGGCATCTTACAACAATAATTTAAAAAGATTTCCAATTACAACCAGGATAAAATACCAAACTTCAATCTCTCCCTCCCTCCCTCCTTGAATCTTTAACAATTTTCATCTTGTATACGTGACAACTGGTCAGGAAAACACGTAGAATAAAATCTGTTTCCAGTTAATTTTAATGCAATGGAAACAAATGACCAACCCTCAAATCTTCCTCAGCTACTGCTTTCCACATTCTGTACCAAGCTGACTGAGACTGGAGAATGAGAAAATGGCCATAAATTATTACCACTTCCTGTGCTGAGGAAGGTCAATGGCATGTACCCTTACAGCGAGCAGCAACCAAAACACTGAACACACGGATGTAAACAGTTTAAGTAACTTTAAAACCCCAAGCTGAACAAAGACAGACCGATACTTTAATTGGCTAAATTGGATTGTATCTCCGTTTGAAGGGCAAAAGAAATTTCCAAAACACATACCGTCAACAAAAATAGCACGTTACAAAAAACGCATCAGGTCCTCCATGGCTGAGTGTGAAAATCCTATTTTATCATCTCAGACTCAATACACCAACCATATAGCGTTGTTCAGTATAGCTATCCTCATAAAACTGAGCAGAAGATGAAAGAGGGTTGCCAACCTCCAGGTAGTAGCTGAGATCTCCTGCTATTACAACTGATCTCCAGCTGATAAGAGATCAGTTCCCTGGAGAAAATAGCCACTTTGGCTATTGGACTCTATGGCATTGAAGTCCCTCCCCTCCCCAAACCCCGCCCTCCTCAGGCTCCGCCCCAAAAACCTTCCACCGGTGGCGAAGAGGGACCTGGCAACCGTAAGATGAAATAGAGTTGTTTGCCTTAAGCCACCTAGTGAACTCATGGCTGAGATGAGACCAGAGCCAGTAGCTTGACTCACCGCCACTGTACAGTACCAGCTCTTTGGAACTGGCATGCCATCTGTCTCTCATCTTGGACAAAAAGCATAGGCTCAAACTATTTTGACAAGCCACCATCTTCTGTCTGTTCATCCTCATTTTTATCTGGCCTTCTGCTCAGGGTTGCATACATTCTCAGTGTTGGATGGTATAGTTGTTAAGCATTATAAAATAAATGAGGTAGCAGTTTTTACTTTTTAAGGCTTAAGCTGATCTAGGGCTTGGGATTTCTTTCCATTCTGTTCCAGTGCACATCTCTGAGCATGTAAAGTAGTAGTAATAGTGCCAGAGCACATGGAGAGAACCTGCCTGTCACTACCTGGCAGCCCTAACTAGCCACTTCCCACTCGGGCTTCCTTTACATATGGTATGGTTTCAGTCAGGTTTGAACTTAGGGTTGCCAGGTCCCTCTTCGCCACTGGTGGGAAGTTTTTGAGGCGGAGCCTGAGGAGGGTGGGGTTTGGGGAGCGGTGGGACTTCAATGCCATAGAGTCCAATTGGCAAAGCGGCCATTTTCTCCAGGTGAATTGATCTCTATCGGCTGGCGATCAGTTGTAATAGCAGGAGATCTCCAGCCAGTACCTTAAAATGAAGCATAGCTGGGAGATATGGGAGAGAGTTCAAATGCAAATGTAAATGGTACTGGCACAAGGTATGCTGGAAATTCTACAATTCTACACTGGACACTGTTGATTGTATTCAGAAGCAGTAAAATAGGAAAAGGTGTCTTTATCAATGTATTGAAGCACTCAAGATATAGGAATAAGAACGAATCTTCATACTAAATATGTTGGAATTCTGCTTAAAGCCCTGAAGTTTTCTTGTGTCAGTTATGTGGAGAAAACAAAATTGGATACAAATGTTTTAAATACCGTATTCTGATAGAAATGGAAACTCTTTCTAAACAAGGCAAATAAAATACTTCCAATCCATACTTGAAACACAAATTGAAAATTGACTTTACTTTTTAAGAAAAATCAGTTTTCAATTGGTGTTCAAGTTTTGGGTAGGTACTGAGTTTGTATCTGTTGACAGACAGGAAAGGATTACTTACCCAATACTATCTTACTTGATAACTGAATATTGCAATTTTACTAGGTTTTTTTGGTTACATTTTTATCCTGCCCCTTCTCCAAGGCACTTAGCATGGCATTCATGATTCAGTCCTCCTCTGTAATAGTCTCACAATAGCCCTGTGGGGTAGGTCAGGCTAAGAGAATGACTGGCCAAAGGTTATCCAGTGAATTTCATAGTTAGTAAGGATTTGAACCTGGGTCTCCATAAGCCTAATAAGCATATTCTAAGCACTGCACCACGCTAACTCTCAAGTGTCACTGTTCCTATCTATAGGGTTGCCAACCTCCAGGTACTACCTGGAGATCTCCTGCTATTACAACGGATCTCCAGCCAACAGAGATCAGTTCACCTGGAGAAAATGGCCACTTTGGCAATTGGACCCTATGGCGTTGAAGTCCCTCCCCTCCCCAAATCCCGCCCTCCTTAGGCTGCACCCCAAAAACCTCCCGCCGGTGCTGAAGAGGGACCTGGCAACCCTGTCTATCTAGCATATTCTGAATAACCATTTGTCATATTTGTTCATTCTTCCCCTCTGCCCTAAGCAGTAAAATGTTCCACGGTAGCCTTTTAGAGAATTGGTTCACTAATGTACAAACAGAAATGAAGACTTACAGTACCTGTTGTAATTGTTAGTGTACAAGTTGAGCAAGTGGCAAGCAGTGCTAGTTCCAAATCAACAACAGCTCCTCTGCAGCTTCTGACAGGCAAAAAGGAAGGAAGGAAGGAAGGAAGGAAGGAAGGAAGGAAGGAAGGAAGGAAGGAAGGAAGGAAGGAAGGAAAGCCGTCCCCCCTACACACACACATATACCAGCAAATGAAACAGCCTGTCTTTTTCCTTTCTTGCCAGATTGGTTTGAACATGCATCCTGGCAGTAACCTGGGGCACTTTCCAAGAATCCTCCATACCCCATCGGTGACGCTCCTATTCCTACCAAGTGCCCCATTGTATATATTAAAAAAACCTACAGAAGAGAAGTTCATGGTTAGAACAATATTTTGGGAGTACTAAATATGGACAATACATACTGGGTTGTAGAAAAATGCTGTATTTAAGCAAATGTTTCAAACTTTAGAATGGATATGAAACAAGTTTTTGTAGGAACAACTGTCTCGCCATGTTTTTTCACTGGAATGTTCACCCAGGAAAATAATTGTACCTATTTCCCATTTTCAGCTATTGGGAGCTATAACTGAACATCTAGCAAGGATAGCACTTTGTATTATTTTATATTAATAGGATGCGCAATGGCATTATATGGCCAATTGTGATATTTTCTTGGGAGAAAAGAGTGAGCTTCCATTGCCAAAGTACTGAGGTAATATATTTTCTTAACACTACTAAACATCGTATTTAATGTTGAAAATGTTCCTTTTCTAACTATCTGAAGCACTTCATATCAATTCCCTTGAAATCTTATAGCAACCTTGCAGGGTGGTCCAGTGATAGGATCGCTCTCTAACAAAGAGCTGGCTCGCAAGGAAAGACAGTGAGTTAACACTTGAGCTGAAATCAAAACATGGGCCATCCATAGGGTCGCCAACCTCCAGGTACTAGCTGGAGATCTCCTGCTATTACAACTGATCCCCAGCCGATAGAGATCTTTTCAGCTGGAGAAAATGGCCGCTTTGGCAATTGGACTCTATGGCATCGAATTCTCTCCCCTTCCCAAACTCCTCCCTCCTCAGGCTTTGCCCCAAAAACCTCCCGCCGGTGGTGAAGAGGGGCCTGGCAACCCTAGCCATCCAGCTAGTGACTCATTCTTCCAAGAGCTATCCCATTCCATCAGTCCAGTTGTAGGAAGGAATGCTCGTTTTTGTCATCCAGAGGACACCGGTTTAATACGGTGGCTTTCAAACTGCCCCCGTTTACAATTTTTTTAAGGCAGAAGGACTTGTGAGTGTGCCGTTCTGAGTTTCTTGGGATGAACCATCCTCCCACCACCACCACCACCACCAGCACCTAGTGTCGACTCTGAATATAAAAGCACATGCCAGTGTGACAATCAAGGGGGATGCTATAAAAAGTCTGTTGCTCTGTTTAAATGCCTACACTTTGTTGCTATGGCAATTACATTCCTTCACTGATGTGAGAATAGCTTGTTGCCATCTCTTTTGTGGACAGGAAGTTTCCTATGGAGAAATCGGCATTCTTGCACCATCATCCACCTACCCCACGTAATGAGTTGCATGTTAGGCTCTTTAGGCTGCCGTCTTAAATGTGCACATGGGGATTTAGGGTGTTTCTGTGCCACCTCTTCAGAGTCTTGCTGGAGGTGGCTTAAAATTAAAATGTTACAAGATAAAAACAAGCCATTTTGAAAACAAACCATTGGACATAAACAGCATCAAAAAAAAACTACCCATAAAACATAAGCAGGCTGATAAGACAAAACCTGGGTAAGAAAGATGTGTTTTGGCTTGGTGCCTAAAAGAAAGTAAAGTAGGCCTCAGATGAGCCTCAAGTAGGGTTGCCAACCCCCAGGTACTAGCTGGAGATCTCCTGCTATTACAGCTGATCTCCAGCCGACAGAGATCACTTCACCTGGAGAAAATGGCCGCTTTGGCAATTGGACTCTATGGCATTGAAGTCCCTCCCCTCCCCTCCCCAAACCCCGCCTTCCTCAGGCTCCGCCTCAAAAACCTCCCACCAGTGGTGAAGAGGGACCTGGCAACCCTAGCCTCAAGGGGGAGGGCGTTCCAGAGGTAAGAAGCCATCACAGAAAATGCCCTCTGTCTAGTCACCACCTCACTTCTAAAGCCAGGGTCACAGAGAACAGGGCTTGAAAGGCAGGTCTTGACAGGCTGGATGGAGGGGACAGTCCTTCAGCTTCCCTGGCACTGAGCCATTTTGGGCCTTAAAGATAAGAACCAGTGCTTTGAATTCTGCCCACAAACTGATGGGTAACCAGTGTCACAACTCTCTGCTAGCGATATGCATTTGGGTACCAACTAATCAAAAACCAAACTCAACATGAGTTGTTTGTTAGTATAGTTTTATAAGTGATCCAAACTGAAAATAAACAATAGTCAGTCACAGTTAAATCTTTTTGTATCCAGCTTTTTTATCCTGCCACCTGGCTTAGAGTTCATAGAGGATAGGAGGGGGAGAGGGAATGAAGAAGGACTCATCAGATGTGGTCAAGATGTTTACCAATGGCCAGAGTTTCACACAGATGGACGTGGAATGAACTGATGGATCAGTCTTCCCAAAATAGTTTAATCTGAATAGCCTTTCTGGATTTGGGAGGCCTTTGTTCTGATGTGTGTGTGTGTTAAGTGCTGTCAAGTCGCTTCTGACTCATGGCGACCCTATGAATGAAAGTCCTCCAAAATGTCCTATCTTTGACAGCCTTGCTCAGGTCTTGCAAATTGAGGGCTGTGGTTTCCTTTATTGAGTCAGTCCATCTCTTGTTGGGTCTTCCTCATTTCCTGCTGCCCTCAACTTTTCCTAGCATGACTGTCTTTTCCAGTGACTCTTGTCGTCTCATGATGTGACCAAAATACAATAGCCTCAGTTTAGTCATTTTAGCTTCTAGGGTCAGTTCAGGCTTGATTTGATCTATAACCCACTGATTTGTTTTTTTGGCAGTCCACGGAATCCGCAACACTCTCCTCCAACACCACATTTCAAAGGAATCTATTTTCTTCCTATCAGCTTTCTTCACTGTCCAGCTTTCACACACATATATAGTTGTTCTGATAGTATCCCCTATTTGCTTGCTACTGTGCTCTCTAGTGTAGTGCCTGCTATGGACAGTGGCAAACATTTTACTTGCCCATTCTGGCTTACAGAGGCACCATTGCATGGTAGCTGGAAGGCAAAGCCTAGCCTGACAACATCTCTGCCATGCTGGGCTAGGCTTTCCCCCACTGCTGGTAAGTCCCTCCGCCAGTTGCCAGGGAGGGACCAGGGCCCCTACAATCTACTTGGGGTGTGGAAAAAATTGGCAAGGGCCAAAACTTACCGAAAATAGTTCCCTATGTCTTTTATCAGAAGAAGCACCAAATCTATCAGAAAAAGTATCCCTCAGTTTAGTTGCTGCTGTAATTTAAATGTTCTTTTGTGAGTTTCTTGGAAACTTATGTTCACATACTGTTTTATGAAGGCTGAGGAAACAAAATTTAGTTTAAGTCCTCTGACAATTATGTAGACCAGTATGTAAAGCACAACAAAGCTCCATAACTAACAAACTCAACATTCCTTATAGTAAGTATGGTGATACAAGGCAATTAATCTTGCAAACAGCCTTAAATTTGTATTAATGGCTTTTGGAACTCTTGGATGAACTAGAATGCTCCTAAAAATAAACAAATAAGCTATGTGGGATAGCTGTAACATTTTTACTGTAATCCCAGTGGTATTTACTAATGGGCACATTACCAAATTGCAGGGGGGTTCTGTACACTTTCTACGTGTTGAAGGGCCTTTTTAGCTACTGTTTTACAATTATTTGGAGGGAAATTGTTTGACATCTCTATTCAAAGATTCCCCCTACCCCCTCTGGCTGAATATCATCTGTGTTCCTGGTTGAAGAGGGCAGTCTGGTCTTCAGCTGTGTATTGCATTGCTTACTCTGACCAATCCATTTCCTGAACCCAGGCAGGATCTTTCTTTAGCATATTTCCTTGCTGCCTAACATACTTTATGTTTTCAGAATCCCCCTCTGTCCGTCTCTTGCCATACCCCAAGTCTCTCATCTACCTCAGAACTGACTACATACATTGGCTGTGGGAACTTTCCAGCCTCCCTGTCAAATTTCCTTTCGATCTGGGATAGTCTCAGGATCCAAAAGAATCCCTGTCTCAAAATGAGGAGTACACGTTTTGATCTCCTGCCTGTGAATGAACAGGGAAGGGTTTCAGCATTCGTCTCAAATGGCTGTCAGGAACCACATGGAGGAAGACTGGGTTCTCTCTGTTTGGGCTAGAAGCCTGCCGGGGGAGAAGCAGGCCTTCTACCATAGGAAAAAAATGTTTTAGGCACCACTTGGCTGCTTGATTTGTAAAGATCCAGACTGAGGAATTAAAGCAATGAACAAATTCCTGAAAATTCCCTTATGGCATAAAGGGAGTAGCAGGAGGGGAGGTTCTAGCCCAGGGCTAGATGAGGCCCCTGTGAATGTTTGTGTTGCAGTGTGGGAACAGACTGGTGCAGAGATTTCACTGTCCAATGGGAGGGGTGTCCTTTCATTAAAGGAATCCATTGCATATCTGTACTATCCTGTACTATTTACCCAGGGTTGCCAATTTTGGATTGGGAAGTTCCTGGAGATCTTGGGTGGAGCCTGGGGAGGCAGATTTGAGGAGAGAGCTCAGTGGGGTATAATACCATGAGGTCTCTCCTCCAAAGCAGCCATTTCCCCCTGGGGACAGGGTTGCCAACCTCCAGGTACTAGCTGGACATCTCCTGCTATTACAACTGATCTCCAGCCAATAGAGATCAGTTCACCTGGAGAAAATGGCGGCTTTGGCAATTAGACTCTATGATATTGAAGTCCCTCCCCTCCCCAAACCCCGCCCTCCTCAGGCTGAACCTCAAAAACCTCCCGCCAGTGGCGAAGAGGGACCTGGAAACCCTACCTGGGGAACTGATTTCTATAGTCTGGAAATCAGTTGTAATTCTGGGAGAACTACAGGCCCCACCTGTTGGGGGAAGGATCAACTGTGACTCCTCCAGGGAAGGGGGGATTTCTTTTTAGGGACCCAAACGGTCACTAATAGTGAGGACAAATGGGGAACAGGTCCTTTTTTGTCTGAGCTTTTGTTTTTACATCAGGTTTTTGTTTTGTTTTTTGTAACCGTAATATTCACAAGAATATAGACTTTGTTTTCTTATCTCAGTGCAGTTAAGGTGGAAGAGGAGGTCTTGCTGCATTTTGTAGTCTGAACTGAAGAGGGTATCAGATTCCCAAGCTCCTCCCTGATCACTGAGCAAATGCCCTCAAAACCAGCTTTCACTGGTGTCAGAGCTATATGAATAATTTCTAGATCACCCTGTAGGAAAAGCCATGGTTTATGAGGCAGCTTATGGAAGGAGCTAATATTGAGAAAAGGTGGGGCTAGGGTTGCCAACTCCAGTTTGGGAAATTCCTGGAGATTTGGGGTGGTGCCTTGGGGAGAAGAGAGTTTGGGTAGGGGAGGGAGCTCAGCAGGGATGTGATGTCACTCTAGGACTTTTTCCTAGACTCTATGGAATACTATAGAATACACAATCTGAAACTGCCAGAGGAACTGTCAGCTGTTATCTGGAGATTAGCTATAATTCTAAGAGAACACCAGTCCTCACACTGAAATTGATAATCCTAGGTGGGGCTTGTTGGTTTCAGTAAGCCCCTCCCCACCTTTTCCCTTATAATTTAAGCACTGATATCTGAGAAGCTCTTAGATCAAATGGATCATTAAGCTGATTTCTAGTATCGATCTCTGCCGTGAGCTTAATTTCAAAGTAGGAAATTTTGTTTTTGCTCTGTTCTTTGTACAGTAAGGCCAAAACCAACTACAAAGGCTATTTGCCATGGCTGAGAGAACATACAAAGCACGTTTTTCCTGTTTACCTAAGGGTATTTACTTTCCAGAGACAGACTTTGCGTGTGAATAATGGCGGATGAAGATGTTCTTGTTCCTAATCTCTTGTGCTATACAAGTTCATCTGAAATTCTAAGGAATGCTATGTTTTCACCCAACTTGACAAAATGAAGTAGATAGTTCACTAATTCTAAGTACATCCCATGCTATGGCTTACCATTCATAAATATTTTGAAGATCTATGCCAATAATGGTATGGATGATGATGATATTTTGAAGCCCTGCAATACAACTGAAATTTGCAAAGTGTGGATAACAACTTTCATTTTTAGATTTAAAAATTTTTATTCTCCCAAAGGGTGTTATTTACATCATCTTGCTAATGATGGTTTTCGAAGCACATAGGCAAAATTGGTTGATAGAGAGTTACAAAAAATGGGTTTTCCTCTTGAGTCTCTTAAACAAATAGAATACACCTCTGTACGTAAACTGATTAAATCTAGTGTGCTACATTTTAACAAAGAGAGCATATGCTGTAAAGCCTGGAGGGTTTGCTCCTTGTATTATTTGGGTCTTTCGGTCCCAGCCCTTTTATTCAGGGTCTGTTTCTGCTGGATCTGCTGCTGTCTAACTGCAGAGTATCTGCAGATGAATTCTCAAAACACTATGCACAGGGGCTTCCCCCCCCCCAAGAAATTCCAGGAGTACCTTATGATCAATTATGCATTCCTAGCAAAAATGTGGAGCTTCTGAGTCCCTCCCCCCTGAAAATTGGCTGTGGTGTGTTTTTAAAAAAGATGTCACTACCACTCCCCGCCAGCCCCGTGGCAGGATTCTTTCATTTGAACTAAACTGAGTGGCCATTTTACAGCCAAAGCAGAGAAGGGTCTTGACACCCACCCCCAACCAATTTGTTGCTGGCTATCTCAATGCAGGGGACAGCAGAACAGAAGAAAACCCGCATGGTCATTTGTGACCATCTCATCCTTTTATCGCTAATATGAAACTTTTTTCGCTTTTATCGCACTCACAAAAAAACAAAGATGAGGGGCTTCCTCCTTAACAGCCCAGGAACTCTGCCACAAAACAAATGCTGGCAACCTAGGGAAATGGATGCCCTTTATCCCAGCTTAGGTGTGCCCATGAACAGCCGCAGCCAGTTGCAGCCTGGCAGGCCGCTCTAGCAAAAGTCACCAGGGGACAGAGCAAAGCTACACATTTCTTTGCCCTGCCCCACGGAGGCTGCCACACTCCTCTCCAAAGTCCACCTCCCCCCCCACCAGTGGGTTTGCCTGTCCAGGTGGCTCACTTGGTCTTGCCCCATGGGGCTTACTCCCCAAATAAATGCCCCCCAAATTTCAGCACTGGTCTTGCTCTGCAACCAAGTTTGTGTTCCGAGTGGAGAACGATCAGATGCCTGTCAATAACCAGCTTTTAAAAAAGCTTCTGCTTTACACACGTATTCGGCTCCAGTGCTAAATTTCGCCCTCCTCGCATATTTCAGATGGGGAAGAGTACTTGGGGGAAATGGAAGAGGGTAATTGCTGCCTAGTGCATTTCCCTTTCTAATGGCTGAGAACTTTCGGTTGTAATACACGTTTACTTGCAAGGCTAAATTTCTGGCATGCGGGTCCCATCAGCCACAGCACAGCCTTTTCTGGTGGGCAAAGGAGACCCTTCCTTCCTTTCTCCCTAGAAGAAAAGCTGGCTGGATCTATTTCATCATCCCATCAGTAATCCTGTACTTGCAAACAAAACAAAAAAGGCTTTCAGGCATATAAGGGGAAGGTGACAAATCAGCCCGGCTCCATTCCATCCGGATGAAACTGACTAAGCAGCCTCACTCGCAAATGGCTTCCAGAGTTGGATGAGGGGGACAGAGAAGTGGGAGGGAGAAACAAGAATGGGCATGGAGAGAAAAACCCAAAGTGACAAGTATGCACAGGACCAGCTTTTGATTTCGATCAAGGCAGACTTTAAATTCGTGGTAAAACAGCACCCTGAAAACGCAGGGAAAACATGAGGGGAGAGTGAGGTAATTTCTGAAGGTCGGAAAATACATGTATAATCCAACAAAGCCCCGAAGTAGTCTGGTGGTGATCGCGACCCATGCATAAAAGGCCTCAAAGACCTTACCTGCATATTGTAATCTCCTAACAGTCCCTAAATACCATTTTCCCCCCTAAAGCAACATTAAACGTGCTACTGCTAGGAGAACTATTAGGCAGGTTTGCAGGGGTCCCATTCTCTGAGAGGCTTTGTGATTTTTTATTTTTTGTTGGTGTGACTACACAGAGAACAAAAAGACATAAATGCATTCTCATTGGTTTTTTGAATCGACCGATGGCCTCACAAGGCACATTTCAACCTTTGTGCATTTTATGGTGCAAGTGTGATTTGGGTAGATTAAAGCTCAGACAAGGCCTCTGATAGTGCTAAGAGGGAGCCAGTGCTAGAGCCGATTCCGCTGGGTTAACAGCCAACATCAGTGGCTTCCCAGAAAGGGCACGCTTTGTGTGGGAGTGCAGGAGTGGCTTTGTGATTGTAAATCTGGAAAATTAGACACAATTTGGCATTTCTTTATTTACTGCAACCAATATGTTACTGCTCAAGATAAATGGATCACAATGTACATTCAAAAATAAGCCCCAGTTGGAGACTGTAGCCAATATCAGTTAACTGATATTGACCCTCATGTAACACTTGCAGTGGCAAAATTCCTCTCTGTGGCATTCAATAATAATGTCTCATGATGTAACTATATTATTTATTATAATGTACCTTGTTTTTCCCCCCTATATTTTCTGATGACCAATTGGTCTGTGAGCATAAATAAAGAAGTGAAATGAAATATTTTGAATTGCTTGTGATCTATTAACACTGGTAATAAACAGCAATGCCTTGTGTCACTTCAAAGGCTAAGAAGACCTATTTGGGGTTAAGGTTTTGTGAGTTACAGCTGGTGTCTGAAATATTAATCTTCAGTTGGCAAATGTATGTATGTGGTATAGGAAGAAAATATAAAACTGCTGGGCCTAAAGGCCATGAAATACAACATGTATAGTTTGTAATATTTCTACACTAAGTCACCATTCTTCAGCAAAATAGTAGTTGTAGTAGTAGTAGTAGTAGTAGTAGTAGATAAAGGGAGAATCTAGAATGAAATTGCTGAACTTAAATGATCAGAAAGTTTGATTCTTTTTATTTAGGGCGTGAGCCAAATTATTTTTTTTTATCCTACTACAAGTGATAAGATAGCATAGGTGGGCTAAATTAAACTAGGAAGATTGTTACCACCAGTTTCTACTAAGGTGGGCATTTTTTATATTACTTAATCAGAATCCAACCCACCAAAAAAGATATTCATTAATATACTGATAGTGATTTTCACTGATATTTAATTCAACATGTTTTCCAGTTATGGTTGCCAACCTCCAGGTACTAGCTGGTGATCTCCTGCTATTACAACTGATCTCCAGCTGATAGAGATCAGTTCACAGGAGAAAATGGCCGCTTTGGCAACTGGACTCTATGGCATTTCAGTCTAACTGGGCTGCTCCATTTTTTTTTTAAAGCAGGAGGCTGCTTGCTGTGAATCAACACCTGTGTTGCCGGTTTATTTTTCTTCCTTGACCTCCAGTGGTATACACCATTCGGACTGTAACAACTCCATACTTGAGACATCACTCATAGGTAGGAGCAACTGATTTCTATACTTACTGTATCATTTTATGCATTCAGTAGAATCTAGCAGTAAAGCTTTCCCTAGACACTTCCAACTTAGGCTTTGTGGATGTTTGAATGTCTTCCTTTGAAGAAAAAGCACATTAAAAAATAGTGTGCGAGGGTCAGTGCTTGACTGAGAGCCAGTTCATAAGTTCTAAAGTCCTTGTGTCCCTTGTGTGACTGCCATAGGTCCTGTCAATCAAATGTGTCTTGGAGTTCCATACTTGAAACTTAGGCCTTTTATTCAGGGATGTTTCCCCTCATCATGCATAATCAAAAGGAAGCCCCAAAGCAGTCGGTGGTGGTGACTGAGGAGAAACGTCCCTGCATAAAAGGCCTTAATTCTTAAGTTCATGTGGGCTCAGTTCAGATCAGGACTACAGTGCATGGAGAGAGGTGGCTTAAGCCTTCTCCATAAGGTTGCCAGGTGCCCAGTGGTGGTGAGCAAAACCCCGCCACTCTACCTGGCTGCCTGCTGACCAGCTGAGGGTCAGCGGGCAAGCATGCATGCTCGCCTGCATGCCGTGGCATGCCACCTCCGGTTTACACTCGGAAGCGCCCAGTTTGAGTGGTAAAAGGCCTCCTGCAATGCAGCTCTTCTGGGTGTAAACTGGAAGTGATGCGATTGCGTCAGCGCGGCCATGTGCACGCAATCCATGCCTCAGCTCTGCCACAAAAACCTCCCACCGGAGGAGACGGGGGACCTGGCAACCTATTTCCCCAATACCTGAAACTGCTTCAGGCAGCTACTGTTTGTGCCTCTGGGAAAACTTACATGTACTGATAGCTATAGTAGCCTTGTTACTCACTCAGCACTACAGTTGATTGCCTACTAAAATTCTTCAAGAGAAGGAAAATAAAGTAATAGGCAAGTAGTTTAATACATTTAAGCTGATAACACCACATTATAGAAGAAATAAAAATACATTAGTACCAATTTTAAAAGCCTTTGAATCGGTTCACCATAAATGCCATGGAAAGAGTTAACAAAAAGTCTCCTGAGACCTGCGTACAAAGCTTGTGTTTGGGGGGTGGGGGCGGGAAATCCTTGGCTTCAAAACTCATTCAGTATATTTTAGGGACATCTTTTTTCCTACATTGATAACAGTAGAAGGGGGGTTTATGGAGACTAAGAGTCTTCTTTTTTTTGCCATTGTATCCTGACAACAAGTATACCATTGACTTGAAGAAAGCATGTTAAGACTTTGACTGTGGTATGTATATGCTCGTTTAGAAAAGGAACTAAATTAGAGAACTACCGGTAGTGTAAAACTAGAACTTAATGTGCATCTGTAGTACCCCTTATCTCCTCCTCTATACTTTTTCTCTACCCTTGAAACCTACAGACCAGACATCAGATCAGAACCCCCAGAATGCATCTGAGACCACATCTATAGCTCCCCCAGAAAAGTGCCGCATTTTTATTTCTTAATTCGGTCTCTCCCAAGTTTTCGAATAAAACACGTAGCAACTTAATCTTGCGAGGCCAGGGGATTGTCAGTACTCTGAGGCGTTTCCTCCATTTCATAGAGGAAGAAGGACAGCAATTGACAATTTGCCTGGGAACGGGCACATCTCTGCCTACTTCCCTCCCCTTCCAAATTGATAGCAGTGTCTCAGTTAATTGACTTCTTCGTAGTCCAAATACACAACAGGATCTGCCGGATATTTGACATTGACATGTAAATACATCCATCTCTCAGGTTGACACTTTTATTCCTCATACTATGTTTTTCCTCTGGAACCCAATTATACCAGATGGTTACAATATAATTTAGTTTGTTATTGTTTCAGAACTATAAACCCCATCAAAGAGTTGTCACCCCAATGTCTTACTCTTTAGGATAATACTTTCCTGCCTGAACATTAACCACCTGATCAACCAATAATATTTAAAACGTTTGGCTTTGATCAAATCCCCATTTGAGGAACATCTTATTCCCCCGTTATCTACACAGGTTTGGGGTATAAATATAGCTTTAAAAAGGTAAGGTAAAGGTCCCCTGTGCAAGAACCAGGTCATTCCTGACCCATGGGGTGACGTCACATCCCTACGTTTTCTAGGCAGACTGTTTTTACGGGGTGGTTTGCCAGTGCCTTCCCCAGTCATATATAGCTTTAGGGACCCCCAATACTCCATAATGGGCGGAACAACAAATGAGATCCATCCCAACTGTTTCTGCAATAGTTTTTCCATCAAGTACTGCCCCTACGACCCAGTGCAGATACCTTGGATATCTCAAACTGCTTCCCATTCCGCTCCTAGTACCACCTCATCTGTCTCTTTCATTGAACCTTCCTAGACTCTGTCCACCAGACAGGCTCATATGTTTTCTCCCCCCACACACATACACAAACACAAACACCTTTTTCACTATGTACTATTAGACTTATATAGGTTAGAATCTAGCTGAAGTTAGGATGTACAGATCAGTTTTCTATTGTGTACATGTGTATGAATGTGTGCTCTTTTAAGTTTCCATAATACTTCTGTACATTGTCTTGTATCCCTAGACTGCCAAGCCTATAGGCAGATGTCATCTTGGTCCCCTTAAGCACGTTGCTAGCATTTAAGGAGCCTTATATGTATATACATTCTGTAGACCTTTTTTGGCCACTACTGGATTCAACTAAAGATTCATGGATTGTGGGTTGATTTTTTTGCAAACTGTTAGCAGAGGGAAGATGGGATAAGATCTGATAGTAACATGCATATGATTATATTCAAAGCTGTCTTACAAAGAAAACTGACCTTTTTAATTAAATTGCTTTCTATTGTAGACTGCAGTGATTTCAAAGGGAAAAACTGGCATGATTTTCTTTATGGTAATTATCCAAATCAAGGAGAATCCTGTAGCCTAATTCTAAACACTCCTCCTTTTCTGAATTATTCCTTTAAAATATTTCCTCTTATTTCCAAATTGCCTTAAAACTACTGTTTTCTCAAAATGATGGGTTCCAACATATTAAGTTTACCTTCTACTTTTAAACAAGCTGTAATAAAATTTTTGTTGCTGGTACAATCTTTATAAAAATGGCATTTGTCAGTTACATAAGGCATAATTTTGCCTCCAAGTTTTTGATCTTCAGATATTGTGTGTTTAATAATAGAAGCGCTGAATTTAGAACATATTTCAACTCGAAAGAGATGTTGTTGGACATTTCCTAATCTACTCTTCCTGGGCCAAAGACCAGTATCCAGAGAGAATCTCTTAAACAAGAAAAGGCGCGTCTATCAAACAGAGCATGGGGGAAAAAACAAAAGGTAACATAAACCTATTTTTGTTGTATGAGGATTGTGTTGATAAAATTACTAGTAAAGTTTCAGACCTTTTACAATAGACACTTTTATCAGTAGATGCTTTTGCTAGAACTGTGCATGTCTAATGCCGAAAAAGGAAGATGTTTCTTTAGAGTTGTTAAACATTGTTCTCCGAAACATATTTAAAATGCCTGTTTGGCAACATTGTAAAAGAAATGGGCAGTTAATGGAACGAGGCTAAAATAACATACTGCGGCAGTTTTAAAAAAAAAAAATCAGAGAATCAGAGTGCTAGTGTAGCAAATGAAGGGAAAGGTCAGATACCTTTCTGAGTGTCCTGTTCCCCCAAATGATTGAGGGGGAAACCCAGCATTCAGCATGTTGAATATAATCCTTAGAAGGTTCCTATGGTAACGAATAATGCAGTCTTACCGTATGTTGTTGACTGTCAGATAACAATTATAGACAACCAGTCTGCCATTTTTAGAGTGATCAGCAAGTGGCCCAACACTAACCTTTGGAAAATGTTTTGTTGTTTTTGTCACTGGAAGAATGCATTCCTATCAGTTGTCTGTGTATGTGTTTTTAAGGAGATGCTGTATCACTGGCTATCAACTAGTTTTACAGAAAGGCCCCTCTGAGAAAAGGCTAGCCTATACCCAACCTGCCCCTTACGCCATTTATGCATGGGAGGTTTTGAAGGCCATTTATGCATGGGAGGTTTTGCCTTGGATTTGCCACTCTCTAGATGCACATTTTCCCCATCCGAATTCTCAAAACTCTGCATGGGGGCTTATTGTTGAGTTTTGAGAATTTGGATGGGGAAAATGTGCATCTGTGTGTGTGGGTAAAGTGCCTTCAAGTTGCAGCCGACTTATGGCGACCCCTTTTTGGGGTTTTCATGGCAAGAGACTAACAGAGGTAGTTTGCCAGTGTCTTCCTCTGCACAGCAACCCTGTTATTCCTTGGTGGTCTCCCATCCAAATACTAACCAGGGCTGACCCTGCTTAGCTTCTGAGATCTGACGAGATCAGGCTAGCCTGGGCCACCCAGGTCAGAGCATTTGCATCTAAAGAGTGGCAAATCCAAGGCAAAACCTCCCATGCATAAATGACCTTATACCCTACTCACTCTTCTTACATAAGAACATAAAAAAGGCCCTGCTGGATCAGACCAAGGCCCATCAAGCCCAGCAGTCTGTTCACACAGTGGCCAACCAGGTGCCTTTAGGAAGCCATAAACAAGACGACTGCAGCAGCACCATCCTGCCTGTGTTCCACTGCACCCAAAATAATAGGCATGCTCCTCTCATACTAGAGAGAATAGGTATGCAGTATGGCCAGTATCCATTCTAACTAATAGCCATGAATACCCTTCTCCTCCATGAATATGTCCACTCCCCTCTTAAAGCCCTCCAAGCTGGCAGCCATCACCACATCCTGGGGCAGGGAGTTCCACAAATTAACTATGCGTTGTGTGAAAAAATACTTCCTTTTATCTGTTTTGAATCTCTCACCCTCCAGCTTTAGCAGATGACCCCGTGTTCTAGTATTATGGGAGAGGGAGAAAAACTTCTCCTTGTCCACTCTCTCCAAACCGTGCATAATTTTAGAGACCTCTATCATGTCTCCCCTCAGCCGCCTTCTTTCCAAGCTAAACAGCCTTAAGTGTCCTAAACCGCTCCCCATAGGACAGTTGCTCTAGTCCCTTAATCATTTTGGTTGCTCTTCTTCCCGTTCATAGTTTAAAGACTCCAGTTTAGTTTTTTATATCTCTTTGCTTATTGCACAGCTTAAAAACTATCCTAATCATTTCAGCAATCATCAGTATAATGAAATATCATGCCTAGGTCTGTACCCATCGGCAGGCCCATGAAGGTGCCCAGGGATCATATGGGACTTTTCAGGAGTCCTGAGCTTCCATTATACACGGTCATGGAAGGATATGTGGAGACAGCATTTCCCCAGATTACTGAATGAAAAGTAAACTTGTTTCCTGCTTTTGAACAGCCTGGCCAATGAGTGCACTAGCAAGGATATCGAGGATGGCCAGTCTCATTTTCTTTCCGTGTATTGGCCAATAATTGACATGGTAGGGGGCTCTTTTATTCCTCCCTGTCTTATAACACTAGAACTACAGGTCAACGAATGAAATGGATGGGCAGTAAATTCCAGGAAGAACAAATGAAAGTACTTTTCATGCAGTGCATAATAAGCTTATAAAATTCACTGCTATTACATGCTTTATTGGCCACTAGCTTCAAAAGCTGTAAAAAGTTAATACAGAAATGTATGGAGGTTAGGACTCTCATTGGCTGTCATGATAATTAAATAGAACCTCTGTGTTCAAAGGCATTGCTCCTCTGGACCACAGGTTAGATAGGCTGTTGCCTTCAATCCCTGCTTTTGGGCTTCCCAGAGAACTGTAGCTGCCCACTATGAAAAGACCATTATGGTTTTTTCTTATGTTGATGGGCAGTAAAGGAAGGGCAATTACATAGTACTTGGTGTTTCCTATCATATACTCAGAGATACCAACTTTTGATATGAATTCAGGTAATTTGAAGTTGTTAGCCTTAATTTTTTTTAATTTCATCTGAAGTACCATTCTTAAATGAGCATACGTGTACTGTGGGAAGGTTAAGAGACCATAAATGGCAGAGATTCAAGTCCTCAAGAGATGGTAGACAAATAAGGAAACAGCAAGCAGAGAGAGAACCTGGGCCAGTAACTGAAAAGGAGAAGATCAAACAAACAAAGCATCCCATGCCATGTCACATTAACTCCTTTGATTAGGTTTAATAAAGACTGTTTCTAAAACCAACCACTCTGTAAAATTATAACTACTTGAAGTCTGTAAGGAAAGGCACTTGTTTAATGCCCTCAGTTAGAGATGGAAGGGGAGTTACACTAAGAGTGTAAAGGGGAGGGTCTGTAGCTCAGTGGTAGAGCATCTGCTTGGCATGCAGAAGGTCCCAGGTTCAATCCCCAGCATCTCCAGTTAAAGGGACTTGGCAGGTAGGTGATGTGAAAGACCCCTGCCTGAGACCCTGGAGAGCAGCTGCCAGTCTGAGTAGACAATACTGACTTTGATGGACCAAGGGTCTGCTGATTCAGTATAAGGCAGCTTCATGTGTTAAGATCTAGAACCCAGACTTGGCATATATCTGAAAGGTTGTCTACAGCATGAGGCTTAGAAAATGTGACTTCCAAAAGCAATTCAGGTGGCTACATGCACGCATCCAGTCATCCCAGCTAAAAGAGAAGCATTTAGCGTTTGCAAGAGAATTATGTGAGCATCTTCTTTGAGCTAAGCTACCATAGGACTCACCACTGTGAGTTTAAAAGAGAGAACAGGGTGACTGACCATGGGCCTATCATGAACTCTCAGCCTGACTTACCTCACAATATTGTAGTGAGGGTAAAATAGAGGGGAGGAAAATAGGGTTGCCAGCTCCGGGTTGGGAAATACCTGGAGATTTTGGTGGTGGAGCAGAGTAGGACAGGGTTTGGGAAGTGGAGGGACTTCAATGGGGTATAATGCCACCTCCCAAAGTGGCCATTTTCTTCAAGTGAACTGATCTCTGTCACCTGGAGATCTCCAGCCACCACCTGGAGATTGGCAACCCCAGATGAGAATGATATAAGCTGCTTTGGGTCCCCATTGTGGAGAATGGTGAAGTATAAATCAAGTAAATTAAAATATAGATGAAGATGGGCAAATAAAAGGTGGGTGGGTGGGAAGGAGAGAAGGATGAGGGGAACATGGGGCTGCCAGGAAGAGGGGAAAAAAGAGATAAGGTGGGGTAGGTGACACAGGGAGAAATTAGGTATCCCCTACAAGTCCTTCCAGGTCCCCCACCATGCAACTGGGCCCAGACCAGTGGGCCGCACCATGCGCCTGGGCCATAGTTTTCTCAGGCAGTGGCTTCCTGGAGGAGAGAAGGAGGGAAAGTTGAAAACAAGGGCATATAAAGGTAGATCGGCTGGTGAGTGGGAAGAGGAGAAGGAAGCAGGAAAAGGGGAGAAGATATGGGGACTTTGGGGGATGTGAAAGAGGAAATAGTGGAGGGGAATGAGATGGCCCCTGCAAGTTTTTGCAGATCCCCTACTTGGGTGTGTGTGTGTAATAAAACAACAATTAAAAATGCATAAACTGGAAGGACTATCAGTGGGAGAACGACAAACAAAACAGAAAAGTCTTTGCCCATTGACAAAGCAGTGAAGGGGCAAACGAATCTCCCTGGGGGAGGGATTCCATGATTTTGGTGCCACAATCAAGAAGGCCCTTTCTTGAGTTGTCACCTATTTAGCCTTAGCTGGCAGTAGGGTTGCCAACCTCCAGGTAGTAGCTGGAGATCTCCTGCTACTACAACTGATCTCCAGCCAATAGAGATCAGTTCACCTGGAGAAAATGGCCGCTTTGGCAACTGGGCTCTATGACATTGAAGTCCCTCTCCTCCCCAAACCCCGCCCTTCTCAGCCTCTGCCCCCAAAATCTCCAGGTATTTCCCAACCCAGAGCTGGCAACCGTAGCTGGCAGGGCCCCTGAAGACCATAGTGGTTGTATAGATTTATATAGGTTAACTCATTGAGGCCTGCTTGACTGTCCCAGAGCAGTCCTGAGTTTGTTATAGAAAAAAAAACCTTCTCTGCCCTGTAGGGAGAACCGGGCAAGTTCCTTGTCTTCAGAAGTGCAACTGCCTCTCCATCCTCGGCCTTTCTTGTAGTTTTAACTGAACAGTCAGCTATGGTGGAAGCTAGGGATGCCAGCCTCCAGGTTTGACCTGGGAATTCCCTGGAATTACAGCTCATCTCCAGACTACAGAGGTCAGCTTCCCTGGAGAAAATGGATGCTTTGGAGGGTGGAATCTATGGCATTATACCCCACAGAGGTCCCTTTTCTTCCAGGCTCAACTCCCATATCTCCAGGAGGTTCCCAACCTAGATTTGGCAACCCTACCCCCATCCCCCACCGGGGAGAGGGGACCTGGCAACCCTAGTGGAAGCTTAGCATAAGGGAAGCATCTAGGGCTATGATCCAGTTTCTGAAAGATTGTTCTAAGCAGAAAAAAGAATAGATATGGGGAACTGGGGAAAGGAAATACAGAACATAGCTAGAAATTGTACTTTTGTTTTATTTTTTAATTCAAAATGTACAAGAGTTTCCAGTGTTTTGTGCCTACCTTGTAGGTGGGCCAAGTGTTTGAAGGTTTTGTATTTGAAAGATGATAAAGACCCCCTTCTGACGAAACATTTTTAGGTTCACTGGGAAGGAGGGGGATTGACTTTGATAAATCATAAATTGAGATGCTGTATGCAAGTGTTCGTTGTACAAAAAAAAAGCCACATCTAATTAACTGTTACCTGAGGATTATGTGGGTTTTGCAGTCAGTATTTTTGATGTCATGGGTAGAGCTGTGAGATGCAGATACAGAGGGTGGATTACAAAGGTCTCCCTGGCAGTGTGCACCAGAGATATTGGACTAGGAGAAAATGGAAACCTACCTCAGATAGACCAGCAAGTATGCAGCATAGGCTCTGACTCACCAAAAGAGCCCCGTTTGCAGGCCTGAGCTGGGGGGAAGGCTGGAGTCGGCGAGGGGGCTCAGTGGGGCTGGTCGGGCTGGGTGGCAGGCTTTTCAGGGCCATGGGGGGCAGCGGGGGCAGCAGGCATGCCACATTAAAATGGTAGTAGCTGGGAGGCCAGGGAGGGATCTGTGGCATTGGTGGTTCTGGTGGGAACTTACCTGCCCTGCCGCTCCTCCTCTGGCATGCCCAGAGGTTCAAATGGACCAAACAGGTCCTGGGGCTCTGGGGGCAGGCCCTCCTCCGGACTGTCGACCTGAGCATTTCACTCCGGTCTGCCCGCAGAAAATGTAAGAGCCCTCGCCCAGCCCCTGTCTTGTTCGGCTTCTGAGCTACTGTAGCTACTATACCCCTGTAATGGTACACTACAGAGAAGAATTGGTAGTAGGAGGTAAGTTATCTTTCTACAAAACTTGCCTCTCATAGAGAAGCCTCAGTTTTCCAAAACACAGTTTATAAACTACTACACTAAGCAGTCAAACCAATGTGATGCTGGGTGTTCTCATTTGATTTTTTTTTCATCTCTAAAAAAAGCAATTGTACAAGGCCCCAATTCAGATTGGTGCCTGTTGAGGCAAACATGTATAGGTTCCCCCACCAGATGCCTGTATTCCCCCCCTCCCCAGCTCCCTGGTCCATTGCAGACTGGGAATATGATGTGCAGAGGGCAGTTTAGACAGCCCCTTCACTTGTTCTGCAGTCCTGATCTGAAATGGGCCCCCATGCACCTGATTTTAGAGGATGAAAACCCACTGAAATCTCTGTTCACAGAGTTCTCAATGGTCCTTTATCCATGGGTACTTGGACTCACGCTTGACCCTGGCTTGACTCGGTTGTTCTTGGGAGTTCTTGATGCAGGCTGTTATGTGAAAGGTGTCTTAAACCAAGGAATTAACTAGATTATCACTGGAATACATTCCAGTCCCGTCATTCCATGAACAAAATTTTTCAGTTCTCTCTGGACCAGGATGTGATAGTTGTTCTATCCATAGCCACCTTATAACTTGCCTATTTGACTACTAACTAATACCAACAAGATAAGAATGCCAGAAGATCTATTCTAGGTGACCAGGAAGTATCAGCAGTATAAAAAGTATTAATCTACTTTATTGCCTTAGTTCCTAAACCTAGATTCCTAGAAATGAAGAAGAAATTAAAAGTTTCAGATACAGTCTTTGAAAGTCAAGTAGTCAATGTCAAAGATATACACAGGGGAAGAAGCGGAGGAGAGATCCTCTTTATAAATGGCTCTGTGTATTATAGCCATGGCGGATATTGCTCAGTCTAGAAGACTGTTAGGGGGTCACCCCTGTGGTAACTCTTTTAAAAAAAATAAAATAAATTAAATAACATTTTGTTACAAGCCCCTATCCACTGCTGTGGTTGGAAGCAGGCTCATCTTCTGCTTCTTTCTATGTTCACACCCAGCCTTAAGGCCAAATTTTATAGGATTGCTATACAATTATAGAACTGAGCTATCAGTGGTAGGTTTCTGGAATTTGAATTTTTTTTTAGGATTAAAATAGTGGATTAGTAACCAGTCAAACAAGGACACACAGTCAGCTACTTGCAATGAGAACTGTGGATGAGCACAAGTAAATTAATAGTCATGAGGAAAGGATAATAGAGGCATGGGTGCACTGCTGCCTGCCTGTAGATATTCCGCCTCTCAAGTGAGAGATTATTGAACCTGAAGAAACAGACTATAGTTAGGAGTAACAGACTGACATTAAGGGGAAGCTAAATAGAGAAGACTGAAGAATTCATGGGCTGGTTCCCCCCAATTCTGCTCCTGCCCCTTTATTGATTACAACATCCATTCACGTTGGGTATCTGGAGACCTTTCCCTGCTCCCACCAAGTAAAATCCCAGAAGTTGGCTGATATAGTCGTCTGAAATTCTTCCTTTGATTCAGTGTTACTGTGAGTGGTTGGTACTGACAGAAACAGAGTGAAGGGGCTTGAAATTACCATTCAGACTGCTTATAACTTGCAAATTGTGAGATCAGAGAAAATCACTTGGAGACTTGTGGGGAGGAAGAATATTATGTAAGGATATTTATCAGATCTTTGAAATGACATGAAATGGGTAAAATCATTTAGTGAAGGGGGAGGGAATTACCATTATCTCTAACAGGTAGCTCATATTGCAGGGCAATAAAGCCAGAAAAGCCTTACTGTGGACACTTGGCAGCCCTTGAATTATATAAGTTGTACAGTGTTCTATTTTCATGTTCAAAGTAGGGAGGCATTGAAAGGAAATTTTATGAGCTGTTTCATAATAATCGAATTAAAAAGATTCCTCATACTACACACACACACACACACATATGAAATCACTGGTAAGAGTCAAGGATCCCAGTTGGAAGATGTGTCACCTTTTATATGACTTAGCAGTGTCTTAATTGGTATCTCTGACTCGTAGAAACCCTCTAAAATGTTTTTAGTAAATTATTAGATTGGTTTGGAAACTTCTAATTTTATTTAAGTACCTCTGCTGTGGAAACCACCCAATCAAATTAATAAAAATAAATGGCAAGAATTGTGTACTGCTATTGATTGATTGTATATTTGAATCCCAAGAAAAACATAGGATTTCCATTTAACACTTCTGTGTATTGCCAAAAGAAGCATTAATAACATGTTTAAAACCTAGAGGAGGCTGAAACCCTTGAAGCCTGTGTTCAGGTAGTGCAATGCTCGTATTGCAGTAATAACCCAGTTTAGCTGAAGTATTTCCACTCTTCAATTTCAGTAAAGTTGTTGGGCTTGATGGTATTTCTCACCTGGCGAAGGCGTTTACTTAGGATATATCAGGTTCCAAGGGAATGTGACAAAACTGTAAACTCTACATTCTAGGCACCAAACTTTGGGTTTAGCTGTAGTCTGGGTCTTACTGTCTACTTACTCTGGTTTGGGGATTGGTATGAATTTGGAAGGGATGGTAATAAGGTGCCTATAGTTGTTACTCAAAAGCAACAGCCCTTACAAATTCTGGCTTGATGGCACATAAAACCTTGTAATGAACAAGCATCATCACCACACACACACCCACTGGAGAGGAGAGACAGGCAGGGAAACTGGAAATAGGATGCCTTTTTTTGTTTGTAGGGTTGGCAACCTCCAGGTAATGGCTGGAGATCTCCTGCTATTACAACTGATCTCCAGCCGATATAGATCAGTTCACCTGGAGAAAATGTCCGCTTTGGCAATTGGACTCTATGGCATTGAAGTCACTCCCCTCTCCAAACCCTGCTCTCCGCAGGCTCCACCCCAGAAACCTCCCGTCGTGGCAAAGGGGGATCTGGCAACCCTATTTGTTTGATTTGTTACTATAGCCATTTGCACATGTGTTAATACCTGGGTTAATACCTCTGCAATGTAAGGGGCTTGAGATTTATGTATTTTTTAAAAAAATGAAAGCTGAGAATTCAGAGAAGTTGTGACATGTTGTAATAATGTCATATCCATATAACAGTGTTTAATTGCTGATTCAAAGAAAAATTGAAAAAGCCCCAGTGGACTAGGAGAGGGAAACTGCAGGGGTAACTGCCACATGGAAGCTCCTTTGCTAATACACTGTATTGGTAGCCGTACCAGCAGTGGGGAAGCCACCTGTATCTTCTTCTCCACCTGCATCTCAGTCTGTTGCCTGTACAATTTATTTTAACTGTGGGTGTGAAATATTTCTACTCTGTCATATGCACTTGACAATCATGTTCTCTCTATGTTATCAATGTGTGTGTGTGTTTTAAATGAGGGTTAAGTATGCATAGGAGCCCCGTGACGCAGAGTGTTAAGCTGCAGTACTGCTGTCGAAAAGCTCTGCTCACGACCTGAGTTCGATCCCAATGGAAGTCGGTTTCAGGTAGCCGGCTCAAGGTTGACTCAGCCTTCCATCCTTCCGAGGTCGGTCAAATGAGGACCCAGCTTGCTGAGGGTAAAGGGAAGATGACTGGGGAAGGCACTGGCAAACCACCCCATAAACAAAGTCTGCCTAGGAAACGTCGGGATGTGACGTCGCCCCATGGGTCAGGAATGACCCGTGCTTGCACAGGGGACCTTTACCTTTTTTAAGTATGCAGAGCAAGCTTGGCAACAATTGGCACTTCAGCAAACTGTTGGAAAATACCGTATTTAAAGATTAGGGTTGCCAGGTCCATCTTCACCACTGGCGGGAGGTTTTTGGGGCAGAGCCTGTAGAGGGTGGGGTTTGGGGAGGGGAGGGACTTCAATGCCATAGAGTCCAATTGCCAAAGCGGCCATTTTCTCCAGGTGAACTGATCTCTATTGGCTGGAGATCAGTTGTAATAGCAGATTTCTTGCCACCACCTGGAGGTTCCCAACTATTGGTATAAACTTATATTCAGTACTCACAATGTGTTTGTATAAAATATGAATAGTAGCCAAGGTACATATTACATTCGTAATGCAAGTCTTACAAAATGAAACAAGTGAAATCTAGGAACTTGTTAACAACACAGAATTTGGCTGCTCCATGAAGGAGACAACTTGCAGCATATGATATATGAAGAAACACTGTATAAAAGAATTATTTTATATTTAGTCTGCATTATAAAGGGTCATTTTGCATTACAAATGTAATATGTACCTTGACTACTATTGAATTCATATTAATATACAGACACATTGTGAGTCCTGAATATAAGTTTATACCCATAGTTGGGTACCATTTTATGGATGCAGGATGGTGCTGCTGCACTCGTCTTGTTAGTGGCTTCCTAGAGGCACCTGGTTGGCCACTGTGTGAACAGACTGCTGGACTTGATGGGCCTTGGTCTGATCCAGCAGGGCCTTTCTTATGTTCTTATGTTGTTCTTATTTTGTTGGCCTGGAAATTTAGTACCCCATTCCCCCCTGTTCATCATTATTCAGACCACCTGGAGGTTGGCAACCCTATTAAAGATGCCTGTACCTCATTGGTGGCTCAGAAGTGCCAAGCTATCTTAGAAAATGATTTATAAGCTATTGTATGTATGGCTTTTCTTTTTTCTTTATGCTTTTTTTTTTAATAAGCAGAACACTTGAGGCCAACAGCCAGGTTAGCACTGGAGATGAAGTAAATCACCTTCATTCTGCACTCTTGCCCAATTATTCAGCTGCAACTCAGAAGGTAAGTTTACTGGGGAGGGGTATGTGGGTGTGTTTGTTTGTTTTGTTTTGGGGTTGGGGTTGGGGGGTTGAGGGGATTTGGTATTCAGCTTTCTTTGCTGTAGGTCAAACGAGCTGTAAGGAGGGAACAGCTTTGAAAGCCAGGCATTTCTAAATACTTTTTCCTTTTATGGAATAGAACTCTTAGAAAATCACTTCCTGGAGACTGTGTTCTCAAAACTGCTCAGCGACACAGGGAAGTTGCTTGCATCCAGTGATGAGATGTGAGCCTTGGGGTGAGGATTAATCCTCAGCTGCTTTATTTTAAGCAAGGAGTTTATGAAACATGCAAGAACTAAACAAAGTCTATTTATATTGTATTGGTTGACACAAGAATACCAGAATGTAGTGAGATGCAGGTTTTCACTTCTAAATTGGTTAAAATTAAGCATATTGAAAACTAATGTTATACAGGGTTTTTTTTAATGCTCAATTAAATCTGTTCTGCTAAAGGGAGAATGTTTCACTCCTTGGCGTTTTATGTTCTGGTGACTCCTGGGCTTTCGTCTTTCATTTACAACCTCAACCCAGTGCCAGTAACAGCAGCTCAGGATCAACAAATGGACCAAATCCCATTTCGTGTAGAGCAAGCACATATACTTTATCTTGTGCATTTTTCTTTGATTCACGAATAGCATAATCAGAAAGTTGCACATTAACATATTTTGTACGCGTGTTCTCAGAAATTTCCTGTGACTTTTCATGAATTAAAAAAAACTTTCAAAGATAGTCTGAAGATGCCCTGACTTCATATTTTCTTAATTACTTAATTTATACTCTGCCTTTCTTGCAGAGACACTGTGTGTGTGTGTGTGTGCTTTGTGCTTTTTATGCTAAGGCACTTTTGAAATCTCCCTTTATGAGTTGTAGAACTCTCTAACATGACATGAAACTGAAACTCTTACTGAGCCTCAAAAACACAACTTGTCATTTGTGGGTTGTGTTGGCAAAATTTAAGCTTTCTCTATCTCTCTGCCCATCCCTCCTTTACCAATATATTTCCAGCCTATAGGCTGGGTGACTGAACTGGAATCACCTCTTGCAGCTTTAAAGCTACTGAGCCCCTTATTTTCAGAATAAAGTGCACACACATAAAATAAATAAGGGTAAAGTGACAGCCTTATAGATTGAATGGTCAGGTACAATTTTACTGAAATTACAATCACTGCAGCACAAAATTAACTTATTTAGCTCTTCCTGCACAGTATATATACAATCTGTTTGGATCTAAGAAGTTGAGAAGTCAGAGTTCCCTGCCCAGGTCCAATGCATAGAACAGCCACCTTGCTCCAAGTCTGATAGCACTTCCCCTGGGTCTTCTCAGCCAGACCAACTGTGCTGAGTGCATTTCCTGTCACCTTCTTCCCCAGTTGACGTTGTGTGGATGAGAAGGTTATAGGGTTGCTAACCTCCAGGAAGAAGCTGGAGATCTCCTGCTATTACAACTGATCTCCATCCGATAGAGATCAGTTCGCCTGGAGAAAATGGCCGCTTTGGCAATTGGACTCTATGGCATTGAAGTCCCTCCCCTCCCCAAACCCTGCCCTCCTCAGGCTCCGCCCCAAAAACCTCCTGCTGGTGGCAAAGAGGGACCTAGCAACCCTAGAAGGCTAAGCTCCAAGGTGGTACATTTGCCAGACCCAGAACCCCTAGTAGCATGCTCTGAGAAAACCTTCACCCACAAAAAGGCTGAGAAGGCAAGAACTATAGAAGCTCATATGCCTCTTACCTCCCTTGGCCTGTACATATGATCTATAGAGCTGATCTCTGGATGCCCTCCTACTCAGTGACACTGCGTGTCACCCCACCTTCTCACCCACGTCGGGAAGGGAGGAGAATGGGCTAATGAATAGAGATTTTCTTCCCTTTCCCAGCTTCCCACCCCCAAACAAAGGTACTGCTGGTACTGTGTGAAGAAACTAGATTGTGATTTAATTCACTGAAATTGGCCCCCATGGCAATCACAAAAGCTGCATAACCATGCCACCCACAAGCAAGTAAGGGGTCTTTGTATACTCAGAAGGATTCCCCAGGTAAGCCGACAAATATGAATTTGTAAATTAAACATAAGCAAACAAATAGAAAAACTCAGCCTAATCTGTTCCAGGAGCATGGAACATTGAGACTCTGTTGAAGGGGGAACTGAGCTACTCAAGCCCCTGAGAGCTTCTAGAATCCTAGCGGGAGATATTTGGAGAGTGAGAGGGAGGTTTCTGGGTTGTTTACCCCTCAAACTGTTTTCCACAGGCCCCAGCTTCTGGGAATAATACTGATCTACTTTATAATTCTACTGTAAGAGCTTTGCATGCTCAAAGCTATACATAGGACAAATATTATATGAAGAAATGTCATTCTTGGGTGTTTGCAGAATAGCTGCAAGAGAGAATGTATAGTTCTATCTGAACTTGTAAGACAACACTTTAAAAATCCCCAATGAAACCTCCACTGCAGTAATTCATGGAATGTTGAAAAGGCTTCTCTTAAAATGTCCCTATTATGTTACATTAGACCTTAAAAGCCCTAGTTAATAAAACATAACGGGAAACATAAGTTGTTCCTTTAAACTTTATTGCTGCTTATTATTATAAAGTGATCCCAGTGTTAACAGCTTAGACTTTAAATGGATTTGACTTATATTTTTGGCATCTATTATAGACTTTGGATCACAAGGCCCTTCAGACTCTCTCTTATGAGGTTAACTTGAAACACATATTCCCATCAGTGCATGGTCTCTTTAGTCCGCATTGCAACCCAACGTGGCGTCCAGCTCCCGTCATGCCAACCCTACCTGAAGATGTCGGTCAGCCAACTGAGACTCATCACTCCCTTTTGCCACCTGCAGATAAAGTAAGTACCCTCATCAAATCTGTTATCCTGATAGAATGCGGAAAACCTCTTTGTGCCCTTTTAATATATGTAGGTATCTGAATGTACTAATTTCTAGTTGGGAGGAGATATTTAATGCACTGGTCAAATCTTGAGGTTTGATAGGTGATATAATATTGTACTTGGTGTCCTCATTCCACCCTCATTCCATATCATTGCCCCCTCCTGGGGGGAACTGGTTGACTGCTGTGTGAAACTATATGCTGGACTAGATGGACCACTGGTCTGATCCAGCAAGCTCTACTTGTTCTTATGACTGTGTGGGTGAGGAACACGCAGACCACTGTGATGCCACAACATAAGACAAATTCTGGCTGTTACAGAGGACAAGTAAAATTCATTGGCCCTAAAATTCCCCGGTAGTATAATCCACATAGTTGGGAACCAGCATAGTTTAAAAAGTTGTTACAGAACTGTCAACCGAAGTTGAATTGTTTTATTTCTGACGCTATTATCCTTTCCTGTTCCTATTTGTAGGGCTGGGCAGAACATCTTAATCCATTTTTTTAGACTGTATTTAGAGCTGCTGTCAACTTCCCAGTAGAATTGGCTGCTGCGAGGATTTAGTTTGGGATGTTCCACAAGTTGTGGAGCCAATACCGTCCGTGGGACAACTTCTGTTGGAGAACTCACTGTAATTGTTTTTTAATACTGTGTTTCTCTTGCATCCAGATATTTTGCCAGTCCAATAAGTACCCCCAGAAATGGTGAGAAGAGAAACATAGGGCAGCAAACAGAGTCCATGCTTCCTTGTCAAACTGACAGTACTTGGTACATAGTTTCCCTTTCACATGATACTACGTCATACTTCTAAGCCCTCTGATTTATGTGTGTGTGGGAAGAGATAGCGATGGCTTACCTGATAGGATACATGCTTTGCCTGCAGAATGTCTCATCTCTGGCATCAGGGCAGGGAGCTGTTCCTGTTGACAGCAGAGGATAGGACTTGCAATAATGGGTTTAAATTATGGGTGGAAAATAGGGCTGTTGAAAAACAATTCAGTAAAATTTGGATTCGGCAAAATTCGGCCCGTTTTGATTCAGGAAATGTTGAAGTCTGAACTCCCCCCGATTCGGCTCCGTGGAATTCAGCGCGAGTTTCGGAGTTTGGGGGGAAATTCGGCTGTTTAAAGCTATTAAAAACACATTCACGCCTTTCCGCGACTCCGGGGGGGCATTTTTGGAGGTAGAGGTCCAAACATTTAAGCGTAGCTTGAGGGGACCCTTCTTGCAAGAACCCCCAAGTTTTGTAAAGATTGGGTCAGGGGGTCCCAAGATATGGGGCCCAGAAGGGGTCCCCCCCAAAATCGCCAATTGGAATAAAGGCATTAAAAACACATTCGCTCCTTTCCGTGGCTCTGGGGGGACATGTTTGGAGGTAGAGGTCCCAAAATTTCAGTGTAGCTTCAGGGGACCCTTCTTGCAAGAATCCCCAAGTTTTGTTAATATTGGGTCAGGAGCCCCCGAGTTATGGGGCCCGGAAGGGGTCCCCCCATCTGCCCATTGGAATAAAGATATTAAAAGGGATGTACTAAAACTAATGACAAGTCAGCCCATTGGAAGCAGTGGGAGAGGGTGCACAGCCCATTGAAGATAATGGGAGAGGGGAATGTCAGTTGACTTGCATTGACTCCACTGAAATACATTACAGGGGATGTACTAAAACGAATGACAAGCTAGCCCACAGGAGCGGCTGCACAGCCCATTGGCAACCATAGGAACCAGCCAGAGAGAGACTCACTGACCCACAGTTAACTCCACACGAAGTTGGCAACCGGTGAAAACAGTAGAAAGCAGTCCCACACAGAGGCAATCAAGCCCACCCACCCCAGCAGAACAGGTAAACCCACCCCCTTTGGCTTCCCCCCTCTCTCTCACACACACACACACACAGAATCTCCCCCCCCCCACATACATTCACACAGGAAAAAATTATAGAGAATTATAGAGAAAAGCCCCCAAATGGGTCTTACTGTGGATGTCCTCTTCTCTCAGGAGCAGGGACTGGGAGTCAGGACTCAGGAGTAACCCAATACGATTCTAGCAGACTCACACACACATACTCTCTGGCACGGGAGGTTTTGCCTTGGATTTGCCGCTCTCTAGATGCACATTAAGGATTGCCTGCTCCCATTCATTCCAATGGGTGAATGGGGGGACCCCATAACTCGGGATTAATTGCCTTTTAGTCAGACCCCCGGGCTGGGGTAATGGTACGGCCCAACTGCCGAGGCAACCACCAGACCAGACCCCCAGGCTGGGGTAATGGTACGGCCCAACGTGAATGTGTTTTTAAAGGCTGTAATGGGCAGATGGGTGGGGGGACCCCTTCTGGGCCCCATAACTCAGCCCCCCCTGCCCCAATCATCACCAAACTTGGGGGTTCTTGCAAGAAGGGTCCCCTCAAGCTACGCTGAAATTTTGGGACCTCTACCTCCAAACATGCCCCCCCAGAGCCGCGGAAAGGCGCGAAAGTGCACACGCACCCCCCCATGGGGATCTCTCTCACACACAAACAGACACTCTCTCTCTCCCTGGGCCACGCAGCAGCTGGGCTCATGCACTCAACCGCAACTGATTGGCCAGAAGAAGACCCGGCTTGGCCACCATTGGCCACGGGAGAATGCTGCTAGTTGCTTACTAACTGATGGTTATGCTGCTGATTCGGAGTCCCCGAATTTGCCAAATTTATTCAGCGATCGCCCCGAACTCGCCGTATTTGGCTCATTGTTTTCCCACCTTTTTTGAATTCGGTTCCATCGGAACTAGAAACTGCCGAATCGGGGAAAATTCGGCTGTTTTTCGGTTCGGGACGAACCGAATTGACAGCCTTAGTGAAAAAGTACCAGCTGGATCAACAGTGGAATCAGCTTCCTAGGGAGGTG
This sequence comes from Euleptes europaea, assembly GCF_029931775.1. Classification (NCBI taxonomy): domain Eukaryota; kingdom Metazoa; phylum Chordata; class Lepidosauria; order Squamata; family Sphaerodactylidae; genus Euleptes; species Euleptes europaea. The sequence continues at coordinate 83,648,696 of NC_079317.1, forward strand.
GCGAGCTGTCCCTCATTGGCAGTCTTTAAGCAGAGGCAGGATGAACACTTGTCAGGGGTGCTCTACGATGATTCTGCATTAAGCAGGGGGTTGGACTAGATGGCCTGTATGGCCCCTTCCAACTCTATTATTCTATCACCTGTTGAAGGATCTCTGTAGCAGGCATTGAGAAAGACTTCCTTCTTGCCTGAAATTCTGGAGAGTTGTTAATGGACAGAGTAGATGGACCGATTATACTAGATGGACCGATGCTATAAGACAACTGCATGAGAGTACAATCTTGGGGGGAGGAAAACCTGTACGTAGTCAGACATGTAGGTTGGACTTCAAAAGAGCAAATTTTAACAAACTTAAACTTATGCTAGGTAGAATCCCATGGTCAGAAATACTTAAGGAGAAGGGAGTTCAAGAAGGATGGACGTTTCTCAAAAATAAAATACTGAAGGTGCAATCCCAAACCATTCCTATGAGAAGGAAAAATGGGAGGAGCCTAAAGAGGCCAGAGTGGCTCCATAAACAGCTTTTTAAAGAGTTGAGAAATAAAAAAGACTCATTTAGGAAGTTGAAGGAGGGCCTTATAACCAAAGAGGAATATAAGCAAATAACTAGTGCTTGTAGGGAGAGTGTTAGGAAAGCTAAAGCTCAGTATGAACTTAGGCTAGCGAGAGATGCTAAACGCAACAAAAAAGGGTTCTTTTCCTATGTACAGAGTAAGAGTAAGAACAAGGACAAGCCCATTGCGTGGACCGGAAAGTGAAATTGTAACAGGAGATGAAGAGAGGGCAGAACTCCTCAATTCCTACTTTTCCTCAGTTTTTTCTCGTGAGGGAAGTGGTGCTCAACATGGCATAAACAGAACATGTGATAAGGGAAGGGATTTGCAGCCTAGAATTGGTGTTGGGGTAGTGCACAAACACCTGGTTTCTTTAAATGAAACAAAATCCTCTGGGCCAGATGAATTGCACCCAAGGGTACTCAAAGAATTTGCAGATGTAATTTCGGAACCTCTGTCCATTATTTTTGAAAACTCTTGGCAAACAGGTGAGGTGCCAGAAGATTGGAGGTGGGCAAATGTTGTCCCCATCTTCAAGAAGGGGAAAAAGGAGGATCCGGGTAACTACCGACCCATCAGCTTGACTTCTATACCAGGAAAAGAGTTCGAACAAATCATCAAACAATCCATCCTTGAGCATTTAGATCACTAAGAGCCAGCATGGGTTTCTCAAGAATAAGTCATGCCAGACTAATCTTATCTCCTTTTTTGAGCAAGTTACTACCTTGCTGGATCAGGGGGATGCTGTAGACATAGTTTATCTAGATTTTAGTAAGGCTTTTGATAAGGTTCCACATAGTATTCTAGTTGACAAATTGGGAAAATGTGGGTTAGATCCTATTATTGTTACATGGATCTGCAACTGGTTGACAGATTGTACCCAAAGCGTTCTAGTTAATGGTTCCTCGTCCACTTGGAGAGAAGTGACTAATGGAGTTCCTCAAGGATCTGTGCTGGACCCTGTGTTGTTCAACCTCTTTATAAATGATTTGGATGAAGGAATAGAGGGGATGCTTATTAAATTTGCAGATGATACTAAATTGGGAGGGGTAGCAAATACGGTAGAAGACAGAGCCAAGATGCAGGATGATCTTGACAGGCTGGAGAAATGGGCTAGAACTAATAAAATGCACTTCAACAAAGACAAATGTAAAGTTCTGCATTTAGGTAGGAAAAATCAAATGCATAATTATAGGATGGGGGAGACTTGTTTGAGAGTAGTGTGTGTGAAAAGGATCTTGGGGTCTTAGTAGACCAAATACTGAACATGAGTCAGCAGTGTGATGCTGTAACTAAAAAGGCAAATGCAGTCTTGGGCTGCATCAATGGAAGTATAGTGTCCAGATCACGCGAAGTGATGGTATCACTTTACTCTGCTCTGGTTAGACCTCAACTAGAGTACTGTGTTCAGTTTTGGGCATCACAATTTAAGAAAGATGTAGACAAGCTGGAACGTAGGGCTGTCAAAAAAAAAATTTGGTACAGTTCGGAGTCGGCCGAATTTGACCCTTGTGGGTTCGGTACGTGCTGAAGTCCGAACTCCCCCGCTTCGGATCCCCAGTAATTCGGGGGGATCCGGAGTTCGGGGGAAAATTCGGCCCCCGCGCGCCTTCAGAGGGATTCCCTGAAGGCGTGCGGGGGCCCTTTAAACTGATCTGAGCCTCCTTTAAACTGATCTGCGCCGAGGCGCAGGTCAGTTTAAAGGGCAGCCCGCACCTTTCAGCGGGCTCCGCTGGAGAGGCGCGGGCTGCCCTTTAAACTGATCTGTGCCTCCCGGCCGGGAGGCACAGATCAGTTTAAAGGGCAGCCCGCGCCTTTCAGCCGGCTCCCCTGAAGGGGGCCCCGAATTTGCCGGATTTATTCGCGAACTTCCGAACTCGCTGAATTCGGGGCCCCCGGTTGCCCGCCAGTTTTGAGTTCGGATCCGTCCGAACAGAAAATCACCGAATCAGGGGAAATTCGGTTGATTTTCAGTTCGGACCGAACCGAATTGACAGCCCTACTGGAACGTGTCCAGAGAAGGGCAACAAAGATGGTGAGGGGTCTGGAGACCAAGTCCTATGAGGAAAGGTTGAAGGAGCTGGGTATGTTTAGCCTGAAGAGGAGAAGGCTGAGAGGGGATATGATAACCATGTTCAAGTACTTGAAGGGCTGTCATATAGAGGAGGGTGCTGAGTTGTTTTCTGTTGCTCAAGAAGGTCGGACCAGAACCAACGGGTTGAAATTAAATCAAAAGAGTTTTTGTCTAGATATTAGGAAGAATTTTCTAACAGTTAGAGCGGTTCCTCAGTGGGACAGGCTTCCTTGGGAGGTGGTAAGCTCTCCTTCCCTGGAGGTTTTTAAGAAGAGGTTAGATGGCCATCTGTCAGCAATGCTGATTCTGTGACCTTAGGCAGATGATTAGAGGGAGGCCATCTTGGCCATCTTCTGGCCACTAGGGGTGTGGAGGGGGGAGGTAGTTGTGAATTTCCTGCATTGTGCAGGGGGTTGGACTTGATGGCCCTGGTGGTTCCTTCCAACTCTATGATTCTATGCCCATCAAAGGGCTTTTCTAATATGCATTTATAAAGTACTGGATAAGTGTGCCCAATATCTTAAAAGTATTTACATCTGCCTCTCTATTCATCAGTCATCTTTAAAAAAAAAAAAAAAACCACTGAGAACATCATGTTCTTTAAAAGGTGTTGAAAATTTTAAAGCCAATGTATATCTGGCATGCTTAGTTTTACTTTATCATTGTCTTTTAAACCTAGGACACTTTGGATAAAAACATCCGGTATTTTTCCTTTCAACATCATAGGGAAATGTTGTCAACGTGAACCCCGCAGTGATTTGTCATATATACTGACTCAATAGCACATTGTGCAGAGTGCTAATTTCCTGGTTTAAGATAAACAGCTGTGTGCGATCTTAGTGAGCCGTCTGTTGAGAGGCATAGAGTATAGGTCAAACAGAGCTGGATTTTACTTCATTGCCTACAGTTGTATTGCATTGCTGTATACCTAAAATGTTATCAGGCATCAAATGTTATAATTTGAACAACAGGCACTGTGGGAGCATCTGAGGGCTATCTACAGGTCTCTGCTAGCTTGGAAGTTGAGTGACATAAATGCTTTTTAAGTGTTCTGTTCACAAGTGTGCTTTTGACTGGAAGAAGTGCTGTAATTCTGCGAATGCAACGCATGGCCTAGATCATCAGTGCTTTCATACTTGTGCTTGATAGTGCTTCCCTGTTTCTGTTTCTCATAGCATTGTGTTGTATTTGGGGAACAACTAGTACTACTGTGAGAAGTTGGCAATCCAACACAATACACACAACACAAGCCTTTATTGGCATATAAAAGGAAGAACATACATTTGGGTAAAACTGAGTACAAATAAATAAAACCATCCCAAGTCAGACACTAAGGAAAGCTACACACCATTCACGATACCTGATTGCTAGCTGTAAGAACCTTGCCACTGCTTCAATAATTTTTGGTTTTTGTGTTGTCATAAGATAGGATGTCCTTATTTCACCAGAGAGCCATTCCCTGTTTACAAACAGTGGGTCAATTAATTGGGATCGGCTACAAGCATAAAAGCAACAATTGAAAAGGACATGCACAAGGGATTCAATTTCACCATTCCTGCAGGGATAAAGTTGGCAATCCTATCTATTCCCTACAATCCTCCCAAACTCAGCTCAGTACAAGGAAATAGCAGAGAGGCTACTTGGGGCTCTGGTAGGGTTGCCAACCTCCAGGTGATGACTAGAGATCTCTTGCTATTACAACTGATCTCCAGGCAACAGAGATCAGTTCACCTGTAAAAAATGGCCGCTTTGGCAACTGGATTCTAAGGCATTGAAGTCCCTCCCCTCTCCAAACCCTGCCCTACTCAGGCTCTACCCCAAAGATCTCCAGGTATTTCCCAACCCAGAGCTGGCCACCCTAGGCTCTGGGGTGCAAACAGTGAAAGCACAAAGGCTGTTGTTGCACCATACTTCGTTAATGGGGAAAGGCCCCTGGAAAGCTGTAAATCAGGGTCATGGAGAAACAGTCTCATGGTGTATGCACACCATAATCTCCATATTACCGTATTATACCATATTATGGTATACTGGAATTTGTACATCTGCACAGATTGAAAAGGCAACATATGGGTGTAGCAGACAAGACAAATCCCTTATAGCAGGCAGGGGAAGGAACATTGGGCTAAGTTTCTGGATATAACTAGCTGTTATGTAAAGTAGGTCTTGAATCTTCACTTGGCAGCAGTGAAAAAGAGATCGTGCTCAGTTACAAAAATGGTGCTAAATTTCCAATCCAACAGCATGCAAGTTTGAGCTGCAATGTAGCCGAACTCTGAAAAGGAAGCAAACTGGTTTAAAATATGAAAGCATCGTCTCCTGTGCGTTCTAGATTGTTAAATGAAGGAAAATACCCAGCAGACTATCATTGTGTCTTTTATTGTTAAGCTTAAACCCATGTTGCCACAGTAAATGTATTAGAGTTTAAAGTACCACTGGACGTTGTTCTGTTTTGTCTAGAAAGCTCTCTGAGCCAAACGACACATTATGCTGTGATAAATCTCCTCCTGCCTGGGTTGTTTTTTTTTGGGGGGGGGTTTAAAATGCAACTGTAGAGGGGTGCCAGTTTCTTTAGAATAAAAGAGAATGTGCGTTGAACCCTTTTCTTCAGTACTCTTTCCTGGTGAAAGTCCTTCCCCAGCTGCCTCAAAAGGGGAAATACACATATCTTTTAATGTGAAGTTTGAATTTCAGATGGAATTTTTTTTTTGCAAAAGAACAAAAGGAAGTCTTAAAAATAGATTGCTACTTTAAATATGTCTAAATATTTAGAATAGTTTTAAGAAGAATACATTTCACTACAGACTTTGGCAACACTCCACCTCTAGTCATGCATAAGCAAACTGTTAATGTGCAGTGAGTCGTACAAGAATACGGATGTGGATTTGATGCACATTGGAATGCGCATCCCATTCAAAGCAACACAGTACTAAGGTCTGCTTGGTCACCTGGCTATGCCTCTGATTTATGCCCATAGATCCTAAGCCAGCAACTGATACATGCAAAAAATATGCATAGATCATTTTCACAGGATCTGATGTTGGAAATTTGTAAATGCTGAGCACCTCTGGTCCTGTGATATTTACACTAAAGAAGTCCCATGCATGAGCTGAGCATTTGGATATGTTGATAAACAAAATAATGTTGCTTTTCAAGGAAATAATATAAGTTATAAACTGGAATTTTGAGCAAAGAACAGTTTCATTAACTTTTCATGAGATATGTAAGTGATAATCTTCTCTTAACTTGGATGAATTTATCTTGTATTTGGGTGAAGTGGATGTTGGGTTTCCAGTCTCTGGATGTGGCCAGGAGTTCTCCCAGAATTATAGTTGATCCCCACTTGGACGAAATGGCAGCTTCAGAGGGTAGAATCTATGGCATCACATCACCACTGAGCTCCTTCTAGGGTTGCCAACCTCCAGTCAATGTTACTCCTGAGAGAAGATGCAGCCTGGTTGTGGCGCTTAAGAATTTTGTATTATCACAAAGGCTGAAGAAGCAATATATTTGTGAAAAACGTTATAATTCCGGAAGACGTTTTCCATTCTACATTCTTCCATGATACCAGGGTATTCCCTCCCCCTTTTGTTCCATCCTTGTAGTCCACGTGGACTTTTTGACTCGTCCGTATGGAAAAGCCTCCTTAGACAGCTTTAAAAGATTGTTGGATCTTCTGGCTCTTTGAAAAGTCTGTTATAACGCTTTTTTAGAGACATTGCAACTCTCTGTCTATTGTTGTTGTCCTTGTACATTTTTGTATGTTGTTTTTGCTTGCTTGCACCTCACTATTGTAGTCACTGTATTGTATAATATTTTATTATAACTGTTTGATACTTTTTGCAAATTTGAGCTGCGTTCTGGTTCTTATTTATCAACCTCCATGTGGGGCCTGGAAATCTCCCAAAATTACAGCTGATTACCAGACTACCGAGATCATTCCCCTGGAGGAAATGATTGCTTTGGAAGGTGGACTGAATGGCATTATAACCCACTGAGGCCTCTCCCAGTCCCCAATCCCCACCCTCCCCAGATCCCACGCCTGAGATTTCCCAAGCCTGAGTTGGCAACCTGAGCTCCTTTCCCTCCCCAAACCTCTACCTTCCCTAGGCACTGCCCCCAAATCTCCAGCAATTTCCCAAGTCAGAGTTGGCCACCCTAAGTGAATGTCTTGTATTTATCTTGTTTGTTTAATACCAGCAGTGACTCTTCAGTCTGTTTAGAATCATATTTTAAAATTTCTTGAGTTTCATTAAAATTGTTTGCAAACACTAGGAGTTAGAAGCCAGTTTTCATTGGAAATAGGTGAAGTCCACAGTAGGATTTTAATTGTATGGTGAAATAAAAACAGAGTTTCACTTACCTGTAACTGTTGTTCCTCTGGTGGATCTTCTATGCAGTAACACATTGGGACTGCGCAGGCGCAGGCCAGCCACGGATAAGATTTGTCAGCTTCTAGCAAAATCTAAAAAGAGAGTGCTCCCCCTCCCCTCGGGGCAGGCAGCCTTCCTGCCCAGCGGTCACATGACCCAGGGGGAGGGAGCACTCTTCCCTCCAGTTCTCCAACCTGCTGCCACGGAACCAACAACCACATGAATGCAGAGAGGTCCCACAGCGGGGAAGGAGGGAGGGATGTGTTACTGCATAGAAGATCCACCAGATGAACAACAGTTACAGGTAAGTGAAACTCTGTTTTCATCTGCGTGGCTTCTATGCAGTCCCACACTGGGAGAGTAGCAAGCTCGGTTGCCCGGATGGTGGGTGTGGGACAGTCACCGAAACAATGACTGCAAGACGGCACGTCCCACTGCTGCCTCTCTAGATGAATCCACATCCACAGCGTAGTGTTTCATGAACGTGGACGGCGTGGACCAAGTAGCAGCTTTACAGATGTGGTGAAGATCAACCTTAGAGGAAAATGCGATGGATGCCGCATATGCTCTGGTCGAATGCGCCCTAATCATGTCAGGACAGTCTTTTTTTTTTTTCAATAAAATTTTTATTTTTCAAAACTATTAAACACATATTTCAGCAAATACAAATAAACAATAAACATCAAAATAGATAAAAAACATTCGCCAAGATTGTTGCATTCAATCATAGGTTAACTCCCCCTAACCCTCCTCCATCTCCAAATAAATTTATATATTCTTTTGCATAAAAATTTCTAATCCTATAACAAAAAAGAAAACAAAAAAACAAGAAAAAAGGGTTAATAATTAATTCTATCTTATAATATAATAAAATAAAAAAGGACAATAATAATAAATGGATTAGAAGAACAAAGTAGCATTAATTACTTCCATTAAGAAATTTAATTTGTTTTAAATTCTCCCTTCCTCCCTAACACCATTCAATGAAATATTACTAGTAAATTATTTTATCAAATAAGATCCATATCCAATTAAAGCCTGTCCTTTTAACCAATTCCATTTGTTAATCTTCACCACAAAAGACACTAGAGCCATTTAGGTTAGTCCCTTTATCAGGGTTTTCCAACGCCTCCTTCTTTTCATCATTTTCATTAAACACCGAAGATGATCCTTGAAAATTGTCAGCAAGCTCTCTTCCACAAATGAGTAGTCTTCAAGGCGTATCTTAGTTACAGTATTTTCCGCTTCCAATTCTAAGAGGGAGATCTCAACAAGTCGGATTTTCCTGTCCAAGTAGGTATTTAACCGTTCATCAAGCAAATTGAAGAGATCAATTACATTCAACACCATTGGTTGGAATTTGGTTTGTTGTATGTTCTTGTATGTTCTTCCTCTCCTTCCTCAGCTAAAGAGCTCTCTAGCATTGCAGTATTTGGAGATACATCTTCAGAATCTTCTATAAATTCATTCCTGTTTTGAGTTACTGACAGGGTGAAGATATTAAATTTGGTCATCATCTGCTCCAGCAGTACTGACATCTGCTTTTGTTGATTTAGCAGTTGTTCATAATACCTTGCATTTGTCTCATTTGTAGATTGAACATATCCTGAATTAACTTTTCCATGGCAGTTTCTTGCCAGAATGCCCTTCTTAATAGCGATTTTGGCAGGTCCAAGATCAAAGATTTTAATGAGTGTGGGTAGATTAATAAGCTTTGGTAAGCATAATCACTGAGAGTTTTTTCCAAAAAGTCCTTAATTTAAAGTAGAAATTGAAGTTTTTTGCAGACGCTCTAGATCGGCAGTAGACAGGAAGTAGGAAGTTGACAGGAAACAGTATAGCCACGGACTTTCCGACGTCCCCTTTTTTGTAGTTTTTCAAAGAGACGCCTTTAGATGATGCACCAAGGGAACGCCTTTCAGTCCTGCACGCTTCTTTCACTTCCCTTCTCCCCTCGAACGGCAAACATGCTTCTGCAGATCACAGCAATTCCTAGATGTCTTCCGGTTCTTGAAAACGAAACTTAAGGACGTGGATGAAGGACCTTCCCCAGCCGGGAAAAGATAGTAACCAAGGAGAGGGAGGGTTTTAATTCTCCTTTCCCCTCAAGCATCACAGAAACTGATTGGTCCCTTTCACATCAATCAGGAAGTTCGATTGTTTTGTCTACCCACAGATCAATTTGATAAAGTCCTTGCCGCTTTATCTGATGATTTATCTTAACAAAAAAGGCTTTATATGATGGGGGGAGGCATGCGGAGTTCCCAGTAGTTGCTTTCAGCCCGGTTAACTTTCTGTACCCGGTAAGATCAAAAGAATTCTTGTACTCACTTAGACTTCTGAGAGTGAGGTATTTTTCCTTTAAATGTTTCTTAAGATGGTAATAGGTGCTGGAGGTCCCGGGCGGTAGCGCAAAAAAAAAAAACGCTCGCGGCGATGCCTTCTCCCCTCAGTGTCAAAGCAGGACTGCATCCACACCTCCGGGGGACTTAAAAAAGCTCCCTCGGAGAGTATGGGAGTCACACTGCTATCTTCAGGCTGGAGAGGAATTACTGCATCCCAGTCCCCTTTTTAGGACCGGGTTGGTGTGCTAAGAGCACTCCAATTTTGAGCGTATCTTGGATTCTCCTAGGAGCTCTCCTAGAAGACTGGCGCCAGGACCAGCTCAGTAACCGGAAGTTCATGTCAGGACAGTCTTGGCCTGCAAGCTCGTAAGCCAACCTGATGGCTGATGTGACCCATCTGGAGAGGGTCTGTGGAGAGGCTCGACAACCTTTATGATGACCACCAAAGCAGATGAATAAATTATCGTCCTTTCTGAAACTGCGTGTTCGCTTTATATAGAAAAGGAGAGCTCTGCGAACATCTAGGGAGTGTAGGGCTCTGTCTGCACTCGAGGACGGGTTAGGAAAAAATACCAGGAGGACTATGTCTTGGCCAAGGTGAAAGGCTGAGAAATATTTGGGTAAAAATGAAAGTTTTGGCTTTAACACAACCCTATTGGAATGAAACTTAGTATACGGAGGGGAATGTGACAGCGCTGAGAGGTCACTAACCCTCCTCGCCGAAGTAATGGCGACTAGGAAGGCCGATTTAAACAACAGTAGGGAAAGCTCGCATGAGTTGACAGGAAGGCCTTTAAAGAATTTTTTGGATAGCGGGTGAGAAAAAACTGAAAAGGAGTCAATATTGCAGTGAAAGCCGAAATGGCGGCTAAATGAACTTTAATGGAGGAATTTGATAAACCACCATCTTTGAGGGACATCAAATAATCCAAAATAGAGGACAACGGGTATGTAACAGGAGAAAGTGATTTGGCTGTCGCCCAACTAGAAAACCGCTTCCATTTTGCATTGTACGAACTGCGGGTAGAAGACTTTAGGGAGTATAATAGAACTCTGGCTACTCTATCAGACTACTGCCCTAGGGTCGAATCCTCCAGGCTGCCAACTGGATGGCTGGGGGGTAATGGGTAGGGTCCTTGGGTAGGTGGATGAATTCCCCGTGGGCAAGGGACATTAGCACCGCAAACCACGACCTCCTGGGCCAGAAGGGTGTGATCACTATGGCATTGGTGTGGTCATGACTGAGCTTGGCCACTACTCTCTGAAGTAGAGGGAAAGGCGGAAACAGATAAAACAGAGCCCCGTTCCATGTCGACTGAAAGGCATCGCCCAGGGAGCCTGGGCTCGCCCCCGCCCTTGAGTAGAACTGTGGACACACAGAGTTGAGATGTGTGGTGAACAGATCTATCTGTGGGCGACCCCATAGATGGAATAGGTGTTGGAAGCAGTGCGTGCTCAGAGTGATCTCGTGTGCTTGATTGGGATGACGACTCAAGGCGTCTGCCAGAGTGTTGCTTGTGCCTGCGATGTATATCACTAGTGTCACTTGATGTGCTATGGCCCATTCCCAGATGCTGGTGGATTCCCTGCAGAGCGAAACGGACCGTACGCCTCCTTGTTTGTTCAGATAATGCTGAGCGGTGGAACTGTCTGTAGCAATCTGAATGTGATGCCCTTCCAGATATCCTGTAAAGGAAGACAGAGCAAGGCGTATAGCACGAAGCTCAAGCAGGTTTATGTGTAGTCTGGATTCTGATGTAGACCAAATGCCCTGAGCCCTGAGGTGATCACAGTGAGCTCCCCATCCTGATAGGGACGCATCGGTGAAAAGATGCAACTCTGGGGAGGGGAGGTGGAAAGGAAGGCCTGCAAGGAAGTTAAAATCGCTAGACCACCATTGCAGAGAGCATATAACGTATCTTGGGATGGAAAGACGTTTGTGTTGTGAGTCGATGTTAAGTCTAAACGTCCGGAGGAACCAACCCTGAAGTGGGCGCATGCGTAGACGCGCAAATTCTACCACAGCCATGGTGGAGGCCTTAAGGCCCAGCAATTTCTGAACCTTGAGGGCGGTCTGGAACCTATTCCTGGTGAACCGAAGGACCATAGACTGAATTGCACGGGCCCTTTGTGTAGGGAGAAAAGCTCTGGTTGTCGTATCATCCAAACTGGGCCCAATGAATTCTTGTATCTGGGAGGGGATGAGCCTAGATTTAGAGAAGTTGACTAGGAGGCCTAAATTGTTGAAGGTCTCTAGGATTATATCAAGCTGAGCAAGCAGCCCTGATTGTGAAGTTCCTACTACCAGCCAGTCATCGAGGTAGGGGAAAATTACACAACCCTCAAATGCAAGGTGAGCTACAACCACCGCAAGGCATTTAGTGAACGTTCTAGGGGCTGTAGACAACCTGAAGGGTAGGACATTGTACTGATAACATATGCCATTGCACTCAAACCTCAAATACTGCCTGCAGTTAGCATGGATCGCGATGTGAAAATAAGCATCGCGGAGATCTAACACCACGAACCACAAATGTTTGTCAAGAAGGGGAAGCACTTCCGGTAGTGAAAGCATGCGAAACTTTCTGGTCTTAACAAACTCATTCAGCTCCTGAAGATCCAGTATAGGACGCTTCCCCCCCTTCTTGTCTACAAGAAAGAAACGAGAGTAAAACCCGCAATCTTGGTCAGCGGGAAGGACCTCAGAAATGGCCCCTTTGGAAAGGAGGGTGTAGACCTCCTGCAAAAGTGGCTCAGGGGGCTGTGATGTAGAGCGGCCTGGGGCTTGATAAGGGGGTAGAGCATCAAATTCGATGAAATATCCAACCTTTTTTATTTTCAACACCCAAACATCATTTGTAACAGCAACCCAGACATTGTAAAAGGCAGACAACCGGTCTAAGAAATATGCTGGAACCTCTAGTCATGCCTGTTTAGGCTTATTGAAACCACCAGGGGACACCCTGGGCCGTTTGCGGCCTCTAGGCTTAGACTGGAATTTCCTGTCCTGTTGTGGACGTGGGAATGAGGGGCGGAAGTTAGATTGGTGAAAGGCCCCCTGGAATCTGTAGGGGCGGGAAGATTGAGGGGTCTGGTGGCCAAAATACCGTCGTTTGGGCTCAGATGCCTGAGGGGCAATTCCCAGTGACCATGCATTAGTCTTATTTTTCTATAGACGGTCAAGGAATGTATCCGTTTGGGCACTGAACAGGGATGTGCCTTCAAAGGGAAGGTCTTCTATGCGTGCTCGAGTGTCATAGGGAAGTGCGGATTGGCGGAGCCATGCATGTCTGCGAATTACAGTGGCGGAGGCTATGGCCTTACTAGATGAATCCGCCACATGGTGCGCCGCTGTGAGTTGTTGTCTTGCGAGAGACATGCCCTCATTCTGGATGGCCCTAGCCGATGGCCTCTGGTCATCAGGGAGGATGGAGATCTGTGGGAAAACTATTCCACAGGGAATACTGATACCTAGCCATAACCGCTAGGAAATTGGAGATGCATAACCCCACCGCGCTAGAAGAGTAAATCTTTCTAGCGAGGGTATCTAATTTTCTCCCTTCTCTATCCTGCAGTGAGGAATGTGCTCCCGATCTATATTTACCAGGGAGCGCCTCCACCACCACTGAATTAGGTGGAGGGTGTTGGTACAAAAACTCCCTGCCTTCCCTGCGGATCTTGTATAAATTTTCCACTCTCTTGGAGGAAGAGGGATCGGAGCAAGGTTTGGCCCAATTGGCTTGAACCACTTCAAGAATACTCTTTATCATAGGAAGTGCCACTGGACCCGCATCCGGGCAGTGGAGTATATCCATAATGGAATCTAAGGGGCCAGCATCATCAGGCCTAAAATCAATATTAAGGGCTTTCGCCATGCGGATCAGTTGTTCTGCATACATGCGGATGTCTCCTGCAGGGGATATAGGTTTAGAGTCCCCCACAGTGTCCTCCGGGGAGGGTTGTGACGTGCGGGACTCTTCATCCGAGTCCAGAGACACCTCGATGCCGATCGGCTCCAGCGTGAAGCAGATCGGCTCCGATGTGAGGATCAACTCTGACGAGAGGTGGACTGACGTCGACAAGTGGACCGGCTCTGGCGGGAGTAGGATCGGCATTGACAGGAATCAGATCGACTCTGACGAGCGGATGAGCTTCGAGGGTCAGCCACTCGAGGTCGTTGAGATACGGATCGACTCCGACGGGTTGAGTGGCTCCGACAAGAAGTGGAGCGACTCCGACGGGCTGATCGGCTCCGACGAGGAGATCGACTCCGACGAGGAATCGAACGATGCCGATGAGACTGGGATGGTGTCGGAGTACGGGATCGGGCCCAAGGTGCTTGGCTGGGCTCGATGTGCAGTGATCCCTGAGGCGAAACTGCGGGGCTCTTTTCAGCGGCCGACTGATTTTCCATAGCGATAGTGGGCTGCGGCTGAGCAGCTCCCGACACATAGCCGGTATCGGTATTGGGCCACCAAAGGCACGTCCTTGTAGAGCTTGATGAGGTGTTGCTCCATAAAGACTTTAATCTCCTGGGCCCTGCTCGGAGTCGGATCCGAGGGGGTAGCCAGGGAATGAGGAGGTGAGTCCTCAAGGGTAATGGGCTGGCACCCAGCGACGTTGGCAGCAAGGGAAGCCAGTGGACGCGGAGACTTGGTCTGAGTTCGGCAGCGAGGTGAGGTGGATTGGGAGCGATGTCGACCCCGGGGACCGTGAAGGCGACTTGCAGCATGGAGCTCTAGAGTGAGAAGAGCGGCAAGAGGAGCCCTGACCACGGCCATCTTGCGCCAGCGGCGCGATAAATTTAGCGGGTTGGACGACCACCGAGGAAGGTTTGTCCCGCATGGAAGTCCCTCCCGCCGACCGTTTGGAGATTTTCGACTTTTTGGACGAGGGCCCGGGTTCAACCAACTGACCTTGCGATGAGGTTGAAGGGCCTACCGCCGGATCCGGACGGAGCAACTCTTTGTTGAGGTGGGAGAGAAGGCGAGTCAAATGCCCCCTCAGGGCCGTCGCGGTGAGTTTGGCACAACTTTTGCAGGAGGCAGAAATATGGCCTTCTCCCAAACACAACAGGCACTCTTTATGAGTGTCTGTTTTAGCCATTTTTGTACCACAGGTGGCACATTTCTTGAATAGAGGAGCTTTTTTGGACTCCATTGCTGCAGCAGAAGCTAACACGTTCTCTCTCCATGGCGGCAGAAAGAGAACTGGAGGGAAGAGTGCTCGCTCCCCCTGGGTCATGTGACCGCTGGGCGGGAAGGCTGCATGCCCCGAGGGGAGGGGGAGCACTCTCTTTTTAGATTTTGCTAGAAGCTGACAAATCTTACCCGTGGCTGGCCTGCGCCTGCGCAGTCCCAATGTGGGACTGCATAGAAGCCACGCAGATGAATTAAACATATTCATACATTCATGGTTTTTATTGTGTTGCTACAACTATCCTTAGTATATTTTTATTTTCTCTGTTTTTAATTATATTTTTGGCACAAACTAATCAGGAGCTCCCTGCTGAAGTAGGAATATCCAGCACACCTGCTATAGTTCTTCCAGAAAATACAGTTTTACAAGATACAGAAATGGAGAGGAACCTATCGCTCAGGTAAATAAAATTATTGCCATATATATGTATCTCCTGCTGACAGTTAAATAGATTTCACAAAGTAACCCAAGCGAAAGATATGTCTCTGCCTCAAAGACCTTACAGTCTAAAGTTAGACTGAGGCGAGAAAAGAAAGCAGTGAATGAAAGCCAGTATGACTGGATATATTATTTTGTGTGTGTGTGATAGCTGGAGTGGGGACTAAGAGGTAAGCAAAGGCAGCTCCATCCCAACCTTCAAGTGAAGTGGGGATGAGGGGGTAGGGTTTGGCCACTGGCTGGCGCAAAGAGAGAGCCAGTCTACATTTTCACCTGAGGCCTGACGCAGAGAGAGGGGATGGCCCAAGGAAGGGGCATATATGGACCTGCGTCAAGCTGACCTTCCTGCTTTGGAGAAGCAAGTGGAGGAGGCAGGTATCATAGAAGAAACTGTGTTGAGCTGTAAGTTGATGTTGTCCTGGAAGGTTGCTCCCAGGCATAACTGGAAGCAAGGAAAAATGAGACCTGCCTTTTAGAGACACAAGGAAAACATTACATGCAACATGCATGAGTCAGTACTAATTTCTTCTTTACATGAAAAATAACCCAAAATTTAATTTCTTTTTAAAAAAATGAAAAGCATCCCTGGTAGCTGTGCCTGTTGCCAGTCTGAACGGAGGACTGTTGCAGGAGGAGAAGCTCCTTCATCCTATCCCTTCCAGTCATTTGTCTACTTGATCTCCCTTCCCATCCTTAGTGGAGAATGATGCATGGCCACCACAAAGAAACCCAAATGGCAGTATGAGATGTTGTCTCTGAAAGCACGTCATCATTTTATGTGCCCTGAGAACCCTTTCATATGCCAATCCACTTCCTCCATTGAGAGGGAATTCCTGTATGTGAAGCAGTAATGGGCATCATAACCCCAACTTACATAAATACCTGGATTCAGAGAAGAATTCTATTTGATGGTCAACCCAAGGATAAAGCAATTGGCATAGCTTTTTAAAAAATCTCATTTGTATTAACTTAATTTTAACAATTCTATCAAAGAACATGTTTTGCTTCTTCCCCCCCAGACCTATTAGTCCTTACCTGCGGCATTCTAACAGGCATACTAGGGCATCTGATACCTCATTGACTTCTGTTGGTAAGATCAATTTTGTTAATGTTATCCTTTCATTTAAAAAGTACAATCATAAATATCTTTACAGGTTGTGATATCTCACCTATGACATTGAGGATTGAGAAACTATGGTTTCTGAATAGTTGAGTGTTGGAGAGTTTTAATGGCTGTATAATCTCAACTTGCAGTACAATAAACATATGCTCTGAAGTTAAGACGATGCACGAAAATAGCAATACAGAAAAACAGATGATTCCTTGATGCCCAGCCTTTTAAATGAAAGTGAGCATGAACTTCAGGTTTAATTCAGTGTCCACCTGAAGCACTTCCAGGATGTCTTTGTGTATTCGCTTCCAAAATTTCTGGGCTTTCACTCAAGCCATAGCAGAAAGAATCTGCGATTTTTACTATGAGACAGACCAAACATTTTTTATAGATAAACAACATTTCAGAACAAAAACTTAATAATGAGTTGAGTAGAACTACATGGAGTACTACTAGGCGCAAAACTGGATGTGGGTTGCGGGATCATAGCACAAGCAACATTTCCCTATTCCCCCATGTTTTACTCCTCCCCTTCACTCTCCTGTATCTCAAAAAGATCAACAATAACAATAATAATAATAGGAAAAAAACATGTTATGTAGATGGGCTCCACTGGGCACGGACACAAGATGAACTGTAAAAACTTCCCTATTTGTCTTTTCCCTTTTTTTTCCCGTACCCCCTTCAAAAAATGAATAAAATCATTTAATTTTTTAAAAAATGAAAGTGAGCATAAGATGCATTTTAGAACAAGGTCCCACCATCTCAACCCCTTCTCCCTCAGGCATCTCTTTCTGTCCCCCCCTAGACACAGCGTATCTGTCCCAAGCTCCTCACAGGAGGCGGCTCCAGGGGTGCCCACAGCTTCTAGTCAGCATGGGTGCTCCTACACCTCCATAGTCTGGAAGCACTTCCAGTGGACTGAGGATCCCCCGGTTTGCACAGTGCCAGCTGTGTAGGGCCTGGATCAGTCGAGGGAGAGACCTGGCTCATCTCTCAACTACCGGCCTCAGGAACCATCTGAAGAAGCACCACCAGGTGGTACTTCTTGGGGAGGGCGGGGGCGAAAAGGCTGGTGGGGTGGCTGTGCAGCTGCCAGCCAGCCAAGGTCTCAGTGGTTCTGCGATAGATTATAGTCCTACTCCTTTATAAAAGCCTCCTCCTGAGTTGTTCCATTATGCTACAGTTATGATCCTCTGTACAAATGCCCTCCTGAGCGTTTCTGTCTTGCACATTCTGTGAAATGATAGAAGGGTGGGAGCCTTTCTGATCTCCTAAGAGATGCTGTTCCTCAAGATGGGAGCCACAACAGAGAATGCATATGTACAGGCCATTGCCAGTCTTTACCCATTTGGCAGGTGGCATCCTCAGAAGGCTTTGTTCAGATCAGTGAAATTCACACATTGGAGCATAGTCTGAGAGAAGCTGAACGGCAGTTATGTGGGTTCAAGGCCATCAAGTGCTTTGGATATAATGACCAGTAACTTGAATTGAACCTTGTAACTGGTTTCCCTTCCCTCCCTTCTTAGGGCTAACAGCAACACGGGGGGTGAGGGCTTGTTCTGTTTGGGAAATTGTGCAGGGGAAGAATGGGTTACTAAAAAACAAAACCCTGTCTCCCTCATGCCATGCTTCCCAATCCATATTAGGGGACCCTTCAGCTGCTTTTTAACCTTTAAAAAGGGACAGGAGACCTATCACAGATGTTTTGGGTCTCCTCAAGTTGTTCCCTGAGTGCAACTGGATACTAATATCATGGGTAAAAACCAGTCCATAGACAAGGCAGATAGATGGAACTAAATGTACAATTTTAGTGTTTAACTCGAATATTTTACTATTTAGACAACACAGGTCATGTGATTGACTTGGTGAATGACCAACTGCCAGATGTTAAAATCTCTGATGAAGATAAAAAGAAGAATCTTGAGTTGTTAGAAGAAGCAAAACGAGTGAGTGAGAGGTTCCTCACACGCAGAGGAAGAAAATCAAGAAGCAGCCTTTCGGAGTCTCCCACAGGTACATACATTTTGTGTCATGTACTTTGAAACACCATGTAAGTGAAATTCATGGTCATCAGACAGGCAATGTGCCTCTTAGTGTAATAAATAAATTAGCATCATTTTAATACAAGATTCTTCTAGAGCCATAACTACTGACAAATATGTCATAGCAAAGGCATAGGTTGTAAGGTTTATGCCACTCCATAATTAGCCTTTTAGGTGCCACAACATTTTTTGCTACATTTCGTACAATAAACTAATATGGTTACTTCTTTGGAATATATTTTACATGAGATTATATATAGTGAGTCTTCACAACAAATATATATTGGCTATACGCTGACAGGTCCGCAGTTTCTGGGCTTTCAAGGCCTGGAACGAAAAATCAGGGTTGCCAACTCATCTGCAAGGTGAGGACTGTGCTATGTATAGCTTCTGTTACGGGAAGTGTCTTTATCATCTATTAAATTTTTGCTTTGCTTTTCTGCCAAGGAGCTCAAGGTACTATATATGGTTTTCCCCGCCTTCATCTTATCACAACAACCTTCTGGGTTAGGCTCAGTGAGAGTATGATTGGAACAAGTTCACCCAGTGAACTTCATAGCTAAACAAGGATTTGAACTGGAGTAATCTCAATCCTAGTTGGATACTCTAAACATTACTCCAACTAGTTCCAATGACAGAATAGGCAACTCTGCATTCTATAAGATTAACTTTAGACATTGCCAAGTTTTTGAACTACAGAAGATGAGATTTTGAAAGTCTTAGGCAGAACTGGATGTAGAATGATTACCTGAAAATGTGTTTGCTAAGTTGTTTCAAAAAGCTCTGCATCAAAAAAGCTGTATTTCAACTATTCTGCTTTATCACTGTTCTATAAAATCCTATGCTGTCAAAGGACCCTTAATATTGATGCATGTTTAGACATCTTGATTACTGTGAATGGTCACTATGGCTAGTGATTTTAATAGTTTCTAGCCCTTTTCAATCATTATTTTTTTGGCCTCATGTACAGGATAATGTTGGGAATTGGACGATGAGTTTTGTCTGGATCAGGAATGCTAGCTAAATGTATTTATTTATTTGAATGATCTCAGGGAACAGTGCTGCAGCACATAGTCAGTGTTATTTGGTCATGTGACATTCTGCTGCGTTCTGAGGGGCTGCAGTTAAACTGCCGTTTTAAGTTGTTGAAACAGGCTGGCTATGAAACATATTCCTCAAACTATAAGCGACATGACAGCTTTTATTATGTATCCCATGTTTACCCTCCCTATAATAAGTAAACGTTTGTTCAGTTAAAAGAAAGCTACAAGTTCAGAGTCCTTTATTTTCTGTGTGTGTACAATAATCCACAAGATCACCATCTATTTAGAATTCAAACTCGATAGCACTACCCTCTGTCCTCCTTGATGTGTGTGATCATGTGTATTTTCTAGTTTCATTATGCACTATGAGAAACCTGGTTTTGTTGTGGGTAAGCCTCATGTCACTTTCATAGTCCTGTGCCTAGCCCATTGACTGACTCTACCACCCTTCCTCCAAAGATAATGTCTGCTTAATCCTATAAAGCAGATTTTTTTTCATTCATGAGTTGCTTTTATTGACAAAATATTCTTCTTTGATTAAAAGTGAATCCACTTTTGTCTTATATTGTCTTAGTTCTTTGTCTTTCTCACAACTCTTAATAAAATGGCCCAGGGTACATTTTCTCTTTTTGTCATTGCTTAGAAGGGAGGAGTATTCTTCCTCAGAAGTAACTGCTTCTTGCCAAGCTTTCAATATGTAAAACATCTGATAATTCTTCACTGCTCAAGAGATTTGGCATTTCAATTCGGGTTCAAACCAGGTGGAACGTAATTGCAAGACAGGGCCTAGAGTGGAATCACTGTTCATAGAGTCTAGAATTAACATTCTGTGCCTTCTCCCACGTCATTCTCACTCTCGTCATGTTGTGATTGAGTAATCATGTTCAGACATACACGCTAGCTACACGTAGAAACTGCTTACAAACAGAACTCACTGCCCAGTGGCTCCCCCTTCTCTCTAGCACCAAGCAGGCACACACATGCATTCCAATGTGTGATAAGGGAACCCTCCAACAGTCTCCCACCTATTCCCCCCTTTCTGATACTTTCGCTTCAGCCTGCAAGGGAACAATAGAGGTCTATTGACTAAATGTAGCAATGGTCACACAGGCGGGGTAGGAAGTAATGACGTTTGCAGTGACAAGCTATATCGGATGTTGATTGGAATGTCAATTGTCTATATAACCTCTTGCATTGCCCCCCCCCCTTGGGTGTGACCGGATTGCAGAGCTCGTTAATCTGCTTTCTGGGAATCACCCGATTTTTGAATTCTTGGCCAATAAATCAAACCGTGAAGCTCAACCCAACCTCCTTGTCTTCATTTACTCCATTGAACTCTATGTAAATGAGGGGACACATCATTCACAGAACCACACTTGTTTGTTTTGAGATGTATGTTACATGAGCCAAAATAAAGAACCAATGAGCATAGTCTGAACACTTACAACTCTGAAGTGAAGTTGGTCCTGTAAGAAAAGTATCAAATATTTTGCCTAACAGTATAAAATCAGGGGTGTTTTCTGTAGCCAGTGGGAGAGAGATGACTGAAAATTTGGGATTTGAGGTTAAGCCTTTTTTACCTTCAGTTAATTTTCTGCCTCTGTAGGTGTAGGCAACATGCTAAGATCAGTTGTAAACTTTCAGGAAAAGCAGTGGTAACAGCTTACCAGACATTGTACCACTTCAAAATGCAGGTACCTGGTATAATACCTGCCACCTGCAGGATGTGATACCTGATATCTGCAGAGGCCTGTATCACATTGTAGTTCCGAACATGAGGACTGGCTTTCAAAATACCTAAGGGACATACTACATATGATAGCGGAGTTCCATGACTGGAGCGCCAGATAAATAATTTGGCCCTACAAAGTGGTCACAGAATGAGATATCCACTAAAAAGTGGTCACAGAGTGAGCGTCATAGTGAAAGAGAAAGAGATACCTGAATTGGGGGCATGCTAGTAGGGAAAGCAGGTTAACTCTTCTCCTACCATGTTGTTCACCCTGGATGCTTTAGTTCCACTATAGGGAAAAGACAGGTATTGCTATAATGGTGGTCATCTTTTTCCTATCAAGGCATAAAGCAGCTATGGGAGAACATATCCAGTCAAAGAAATGGCACACCTATGCTCCTTGCACCACCGAACACTACTGCAAGAGTGCCACATGCAGTTGGGCCCTAAATAGTTCCAGATTATATAATGGCCTTGGTGATCCAACATTCCTGTGAAAGTGCCATGGGTTTTTAAAGACTTTACATATGGGTTTATAATGGATCCTGTGCCCCCCTGTGTAGTTTACGCCCCTGGATCCTGGAGCCAGTGGCTTTTTTCTTTAGGAGAGATTCACAAAGTAGTTTTCTGGAAAGGCCAAGAATATCTTATTAGGTATAGCAATCCTAGTATGTCAGGCACCACGATAGTCGGAGCAACTGTACAGTGCTGTGGTAAAAGTGGCAGCAGCTGAAAAGTGCTGATTAGAGGCCCAAGCTGGTTTGCAGTTCCCTGCTTCTTAAGATAACATGACATGAAGTAACCTCACTTTTGTGCAAGTGCTGTGAAGCAAATGCTTTGTTTCTGGCTTTCTTACTTTTCATACCAGGGAGTGTTGGGGGTGAGGGCTATGTTTGGTGGGAGTGCCAAAGTGCTTCTGTGGCTCCCCCCACTGAGATGTTGGTAGTAATCTCTATAATTAAAAGGCTATTTCACCCTTCACGTGAACCATCTCCCAAAGATTGCCGTGGTGGTCTTTTTATTATTATGAACTCATTACTGGCTGTCGCAAGAAACAATTATCTTCTTCTTGTTGTTGTTTTTCAACCTCGCAATTTAATGTAGGCATGTCCCCAACACTTAGTCCCAACATTTCACCTGCACCATCTCGGAGCAACTCTTTCAATCTTCCAAGTCCAACAGGTAAGATCAGTACTGCATGTTCTTATACAAATGAAATTACCCCTTCCCCAATCATTTGAATAATGTTTCTCAAAGTTGCCTAGAAATCATAAGCAACAAATGTCTCTTGCCAAATGGGGGATAGTATATGATAGAATAGAAATCCCCTTTAAGCTAAGTATATGTTAATCAGGTTATATTTTCTTAATTGTTAATTCTGTTTTGGTTCTGGAGTAACTATGCAGTCTGGGACCAGAACTGATTTAAAAAGCCCATGCAGAAAAGCCTTGCGTTTGGGACTAATATAGTATTGAAGTTCATTGCAGTGACTTTATCACCTCTTTTTCATTTTGTAGGTTCTGATGCATGTGCATTCACTGTTGGTTCAGTGTCTCCACTGCAGGTAAGAACAAGCTAATTAGTTACGTTATGTATGCATGTGTGTGTGTGTGATTGAATCAAGGGACTGAACTGAAGCTCCTTGTAATTGCATCAGGGGAAACCCTGGGCAGCTTGGAGTTCCCCAAGGCTCCTGAACTGTATGCTCCCATTGGCTACTGGGTTTTTTTTCCCCAATCATGGTTGTGGGGGGAGTGGCCGCAGGCGGCTAAGCGGGCATATAAGCAGGGGTCTGGTCACTGTATTTAGTTCTGTTCTCGTTCATACAATAAAGCGGTTGCTGTTGGAACTTTGTCTCCGACCTCATGTGTTCCCCCACGTAGACTTAACAGTGGCGACGAGGATGGTTAACAAGTTACATACACTCTACTACTCTGCACAGTGAGAAATTCCAGCTAGCCCATACCAGGGTTGGGTCCCTTTGGAGAAGGGAGCACTGGGGACTTAGGGCATCTTGCAGTATTTGTTTTATTTACAAATATGCAGCTAGAACCCAGGTAGAGGCAAAGAGGCACTCCTACAGGTTAACAGATACCCACTGAAGGTGATCCTGTGTACCCATGGTGCTTCAGCTAGCTCATAGCAGTGGTTCTTCTCAGCATCCAAAAATGTGCCTCCCACCTGCTTCCCCCCTCTCACCTAGGCAGAAGTATGCCTTTTCCAAAGCCCAGTGGACACTTGAACAAAACTATTTTGTGACACTCAAGGGCCCATCGAGGAGATACTTATGGTTAAGACACTTTGCCCTTGCCTTTATTTTGCCACGTAGGGTAGACTGATCTACAGTGCTCTTCCACCAAGCCTGGAAGTCAGTTTTTAATTCCTGACGATTGTAAGCTAAGGCCGTATGTTAATAATTGCTTTAAAGAGTGTCCCTGCTCTTTTGGGGGGCTTACACAGATATCCCATGATTTTCATTTGGGTCATTTATGCATGGTCGCTGTAACCTGCTTTATTCCCTGTTTCAGCCAGGATCTAACTTTTCAGTAAGCACAATATCCCATTCCTTGGTAGCTCATCACTGTTTCGACACAAAACCAACCCGGGTCTTCCCGTTCCTCTGTTAATCCGGCTTTTCCCTCTCCCCTGAGCTCAGCCCAGCTCAAAGCAGTGTGTGGATGACTAAACAGGGGGAAACACAGAAGATTGGCTTCTCTCACAGCCAAAACGAAGCAGTGTGTAAAGAGGCGGGGATTCATGTGCTTCCTGCTACCTCAGAGCTCTTTCTGAGCAAAAGAAAGGCTTTTTAAAAATGAGGCTTGGATTTCTCCACCCCCCTTTCTTTCAGATTGCGCCGGTTTTTGTTCTTAAAATGCTTTTGTGTGTGGCAGTTGTCCTTTAAAAAAATCAGCCTAATAGGTTTTGTTAAATGATTTTTGAAAAGACACTACAATTTCTTTAATACGTTTTATTTTATTTCAGAATGCTACAAAAGGACTAAATGATAGAAAACAGAACGATCAAAGAAAACTTTCTCAGGGAAGATTGTCTCCTCGCCTAACTAGTTTTGAAAACCCAAAAGAGAAGTTGTCTGAACAAAAGGAGAACTTTGATCCACATAAACTTATGGATGATCTGTCCAGATCTTGCACTTCAGCTAGTGATGTTGGCAGAGTGTCTGTTAATACCAGCACAAATACTTGTGAACATGAACTTGGAAAACCATTCCTTAAAATAACAAAAGAAAAAGATTTCCCTTTCAAAGGCAATTTACAAGGACCAGGAATGGCTACAGTAGATCCAAAGCTAAAAGGTTTGGTATCGTTACTGAAGGATTCAAAGGTTACTTGTAAAACAGGACTTACTTCATCTGGTACACACCCTCCTCTACTACGATCAATATCATGGGAACATGTAGAACCTGGTAATATAGAAAAGGCACCTTTTAAACAACCGCCTGATTATGATAAAAATGTTGCCACTATGAATAGATCCAGTAACATATCGACTAAACCGTTAACTTTTAAAGACCTCCAAATACAAGTGCAACCTGTTCGAATGCAAAAATTGACAAAACTCAGAGAGGTGAGTAAAAAGTATGTTCCTTTTATCATATGTGTTTGCACCAATCCTGGGGGATGATATAGTAAAACAAGGCTGCTTCCACACAGAGATGATTCTCCGTGTAGCTCTTATGGCTGCGGTGAATGCAGAGGCATTTGTGGTATTTTCCCAACACTTTCTTGGCCTCTGCCACCAGTTCATCGCTCTAAACCAGAGAGGTAAAAAAAAATCAGGACTTGCTAGGTTGCCATAGCATAATAATACTATAATGATCTCTTATGAAAACTTACCAGTTCCCAGGTTTCATTTTTTAAAGTAAGTTTCTAGCCCTTTCTTTGGCAAGACATTAGGTGGAAGTTTGACCTGCATGCTTTGCAAGGAAAAGGTCTACAAACTTTGTTTAAAATGGAAGTTGGGACCTACTACATTGTTTCAATAGATTCTTACAGCATTATTCCTAGGAAGTGCATAGTTTTAGTGTAATAGAAATTTGATGGGTTCCCCTTCTTCCCCCCCCCCACCCCCCTGCAGAGTATAAAGGTGGATATAAAATACAGAACAGAGGTATTTCACTCTCAGATAAAGTACATGTTATGTAAACAGGAAGAAGCTGATGAACTGTCCTGTCATCTCAATGTAATATTTGGTAATGAAAAAACCTACTGTTCTTTCTGAGGAGACTTCTTCCGATCCGAAACCTCTTTTCCTTCCTCAGGATGTATCAACAAAATCTTATCTTAAACATTTGTTTCTGCTGTTCATGCACATTTGTGTCCTGTTTCTTGCTCCTTCTAAAGCCGTTTTTCCAGGGCAGGACACGTCCATATCACAGGAATTATCTTGCAATAACTGGATAATCATTCTATGCCAAATGATCTGTGTACAAAAAGATGGCAGAAAATGTCAAGCATAACCTGACCAAAACAAAGTTTGGAGCCTGATTTTGTGACATGTTAGTGCTAAGGTAGCAGAGAAGCAGTTTTTTACTGTCCTTGATCCAGCATTCGTAGTTGGGTGACTAGGAACCAAACGGAGCAGGGAGAAGATGAATCTTTGCTGTGGGAGAGAGAGAAACCATTACCTAAATGCAGCTGCCTCCAGACCTGTGGGATTCTAAACAGATGGGAAGCCAGCTATGTTGTCAGGCAGGGCACCAGGAAAGGAAGAGAGACTCTTCCTATCTGTACCAGCCCCACCCCTGCTTGAATAGGCTTGGCAGCAGCAGTGGCTCCATCCTCATCGCTCAGCTGTGCAATAATTGGTAGACAGAAACATAGAAAGAAATGCATTTAGTAATGGATATAACAAAGGAAGGTAGTTTTCTGGAAGAAAAAATTGTACAGCCCTATTAATTACAGAGGATAAAGGTATGAATGAGAAGGCTTTGTAAAAATGTGATGAGGGACATCCACATTCTACCCATTCATGTCTAAAATTGTGGGGCGGGCTTTTTAAAAAAAGTGTTCTCAGGTATGGGGAACAAACATTACCCTCTTCTCCCATTTAACATTGCTGCATTCTGATGATTTCAGAATGTATCTTCCAGTCCACGGATTTCCTGCCCCAACATCTACTTTGGCTTACTCATCT
Source organism: Euleptes europaea (assembly GCF_029931775.1). Taxonomy (NCBI): domain Eukaryota; kingdom Metazoa; phylum Chordata; class Lepidosauria; order Squamata; family Sphaerodactylidae; genus Euleptes; species Euleptes europaea. The sequence goes on from NC_079317.1 coordinate 83,674,760, forward strand.
AGATATATTAGAGCTGGAGTGGAATGGTGCCTAGAGAAGCTAGTGAATTCTACTAATTGATGTTTGTTAGTCAAATGAACAGTTGAAAACGGGGACAAGTTAACAGAGGTCATTGGCTGTCATTCATAGAAAATCAGATGGTTAATAATATCAAAAGTAGTAGTTTTTCATAGTCAATGATACTTTTGTTACTAAAATGCTATAACTGCTTTATTGCAGTCAGTTCTTTCAAAATAAAACATATTTACAGTGAGCTTGTATTAATTTATACTGTTGTTGAGGAAAGCTGTTTCTGAACAACTAAGAAATAATTCTATTTTCCCCATCAGGAGCACATATTGATGCGAAATCAAAATTTAGTTGGACTTAAACTCCCTGATCTCAGTGAAGCTGCTGAACAGGAAAGAGGTAAAACATAATACAAATCTATGGAAAATATATTTATAGATATTGGGGAGAAGGTTGTCTGCTGTACTAATGAAAACTCTTTTAAGTGCTATTTCATATGTGATATTTATTGTTAACTCTGGATTTGGAAATTCCTGGAGATTTAGGGATGGAGTATAGGGAGGGAGGGACCTCAACAGGGTATAATGCTGTAGAGTCCTCCCTTCAAAGAAGCCATTTTCTATAGGGAAACTGATCTCTGTAGTCTGGAGATAAGTTATAATTCTGGGAGATCTCCAGGCCCTACCTGGAGGCTGGCAACCTGTTGGTAGAAGTACACTGTCCTGTGTAAATAATGTGTCTGTTTTGCAAACATGCACACATGTATACAAAACTATAATAACCAAATATCAAGACCATTTACTTGGGAGGATTTATAAGTTATTGTTAAAATATGATACAGAAACGGAACAAGTAAAGATCAGTATGATTAAGTGGATGCATAATTTTGGAGAAAATATCACAATGGAAAAATGGAAATCATTATGTACCAAAGGCTTAAAGTTTACAGCCAGCCAGGATGTATGAGAAAATTGGTATAAGATGTTTTATAGATGGCACTTTACTCCAAAAATGCTAAAAGAAAGATGCACAAAACAAATAAAACAAACTAAGCGGCCTGCTGGAAATGTAATGCATCAGATGGCTCTTATTTCCATGGTGGACTTGTCTGAAGCTGCAGTTGTATTGGAAAGCTATACGTCAAGAACTCCAAAAGATGTTCCAACAAAAATTCCCATTAGACCCTAAGGGCATGTTGTTAAGAATTACACCATCAGAAATATCTTCGCAATTCACAGACCAATTTAAATACGCTACAACGGCGGCCAGAATAGTTTTAGCAAGGAAATGGAAACAAGCACTTCTTCCAGACATAGAAGAATGGAAAGAAAAATTAATGGAATATGCCACTATGGCTAAAATGACTAATATGGTAAATAGCAATACAAATTATGAGCAGTTTCATGAAAAATGGAAACCATTTTATCAATATGTTGAGATTCAATCTTAACCAAAATAAAATAAGAAAGTAGATGCTAATTAACCGTAGTGAAACCCAACTTAATTTTGTACTTGGATAACTATTTTGATTGCAGAAGAACTAAGTACGCTTGATTTGCTTGATAAGGCCATTACCTTTCAGTTATATGACTAGAAATGTTAGAATCATTTTCTGTAATTTTGGTAACTATTTTGATTGCACAATTGTGTTGAATAGCATGGCAATGTAATCTGTTTGATTTGTTTATGTATGCTTGTCTTTTTAATTGCACTGCTGATATTCCTATTTCCCCCCTTTTTTTCCTTTGTACCCCTTCTCCCTTTTAATTTTTTTAAATTTAAAAATATATATACAATCTTTACTGGAACTTCATCATCATAAACATTTTCTTAAGATCAAAGAGGAATTAAAATTTTGCAGAACATCTTGGATGGGTAGGATTGCGAGTGTTAAAAGGAATATTCTTCCAAAAATCCTTTTCCTATTTATTAATAGACAATAATATTATTATACGTTGACTCCAGCTCCTGGCAATCTTACCCCTCCCCATGCTGGAATAGTATGAAACATTTAGCAACGTGTTTAATGTATTTAACTGCTCAAAGGTCATCAATGTAGTATTGTTTCCTAGAAGTCTTAATAACAAAAACATTATGAAATTTTCAGGGTCTTCACCATGTTTATTGGAGGAGGAGGAGGAGGAGGAGGAGGAGGAGGAGGAGGAGACTGGAGAGAATAGCTGTGATGTCATGCCCAATATTCCTGATGCACTCTTACGAAAACTCCGTGTGCATACACCTCTTCAGGGAAGGTGATATGCCTTTGTAATAGTACTTGTACTGCTATCTGAAAATGTGTGATGATTCTATTCGATTAAATGGAGAGGACAAAGTGTAGAATGTCTGTCTCCACCTCTGCTCTCATGAGCATGTCAACATATAGAAAAGGGTTTATCTTTTTTTGTAATGGGAAGGTATATAGTTCTCGCTATGGTTATCTGTCCACTGTCTGTTTATGAATTTTCAAATTTGGGGCTGTTAAGAAAACATCTTTAAGAGGAAAAAAGTCCACTGAATCCAAACATAAATGACCTTGCATCCTGACTGTACATTTGGTGGAGTCTCTCTGGTCAAATTAAGGAAGTTATAGTTCCTGTTCACTTTATTATTGTTGAGTGTGGAGTTATAACAATAGTTGCAGTATCTCAGGCTTGCCTACTTTTCCAGAAGCTTGTTAACTTTCACAGCAATACAGGAAATGAAAGAGCTTTTGTGATGTTTGTATTGCACAGTGCTGAAACAATAAATTAACATTAAACAAATATTACTTCGGGTCTTGGGAGGCTAATAATTTTATATTTATCGAGGCATGTACATTATGCTTAAGAATAAAATAAGATTGTTAAATGAGCAATATCTATGAAGGTATAAGTTGACATCTGATATTCATGTCAGTTTCCATTTTAAGGATTGTTGAGTGTAGATAGGTTGGATCTTAAATCTTACTCCATTCCTTCAAAGAGCACTTCAACTTGTGCTCAGATGCAAGTCCCCTTTTTTTCAACAATCTTACTCCCAGGAAGAAGGATTGCATCCTCATTCTGCATGCAGAGACCATATTAGACTCATCCCCATGTTTTTCTTAGGAAGTATTCTCAAGTAAGCATACATAGATTTGCAGTGTGCAGCTTTTATTGGCCAAGTTTATTGGTATTATGTGTTGGAAAGAAAAATACAAAATTGAGGCTAACTGAGTAGTATTACTTGGTGGTTGGAGGTTTGGTGTCCTGTCCCTTTTCTTCCAACCAAGGAAGAAGGGATTGTGGTGGAGGAGGGGTGGGATCTTTAAGCAGGTCTACTCAGATGAGGAACCCAGCCTTATTCTACTTGCAGAGACCATATTAAACCCATTCCCTTGTTCTTCCAAATCCATTCCAGGTTTTATATGTTACTGTAACCTCTCCACTGAGCTCTTTTCAAAACAGTTAAGTTGGGCAAATTAAAACCATGCTGGCCAGCTATACGGAGAATTCATTAAAGAGTACAACAAATGGCAGAATGTACTTTAAAACTAATTCATTTCAGAAGGTAGATTTAAAAATGATTGCAGAAAAAAATTATTATGTCTGTACAGTAGTGACATTAAGATGTAAAAAACAACATGCATTCTTGAGAACTGAGTGTGTGTAAATGCTATTGTGCGGCTGCTACCACCCAGCAAATTCTAGTGGAATGCTCAATGATCAGTTGATCCAGTCGTCAATAAATCAGTGACATATTCACACCTGGTGCTCCGATTCTGACCCCATAGATGTCTGAGCATCCATACTCAGGACCCAACCCTATTATTACCGATTGCTTATGTACCATATAGATCACCTGATGTACCATATATGTATCACAACTCCATGACATCCACTGAGAAATGCTCTGTGCTTGCAAACTGCTAGAAACCACATTCTGCTGTAGGATGGGGGATTCTAACTCCTATCAACTCAAGTGTTCATAGAAAGTAAAAACTGCTAGCTGTTTAAGCAATCTCTTGTGATTCTTTCTTGCCTCTCGGGATTTTGCTTGCTTTTTCAAATCTGTTGGTAGTGATTTAAAAACTTGTTAGAAATGTTGAAATTGCCATCTAGAACCAAATAGACTAATCAAAGTCAGTATTGTTTAATTATGTTTGTTCACATTAGGTGTCATTTCTTACATCTAGTACTTGTGACCTATTGTGATGTATGTAGCTTCTGCCAAAAAAAGAAATCACTTAAGCTAGGGGTGTCAAACATAAGGCCCGAGGGCCGGATCCGGCCCCTTGAGAACTCTTATACGGCCCGTGAGCCAGCTGAGGCAGCCACCACCCCACTCTAAATCTGGACTGGTGAGCCATGTCCCGGCCCGACCAAGTGACATTTATGTCATATCCCGCCCTTGTAACAATTGAGTTTGACACCTCTGACTTAAGTGGTAAGAGCAGTTAGTGATGCCAATACAGCTTATCATTCTAGTGTCCTGGTCAAGATAGCTTAGTACAGATTTTCTAAAAACTCTGCAAATCTAACTGCCTATGTGTGTGTCAAGTGCCATCAAGGCTCTTGGACTATGGCAACCCGATGTATTAATAGCCTCCAAAACGTCCTATCATCAACAGCCTTGCTCAGGTCTTGCAAACTGAGGGTTATGGCTTCCTTGATTGAATCAATCTATCTCAGTTGGGTCTTCCTCTTTTCCTGCTGCCTTCAATTTTTCCTAGCCTTATTGTCTTTTCATAATGTGACCCAAACTGCCTATATGTTTTATAAAAATGGTCCTCATAATGACCATTCCTCATAAGGAACGGTCATGCTGATTTTCACAGTAGAAGTTTCTGTTGAATATTTGATACACTTGTGCCTTCCCCTCCTTTACTGTTTCTCTCCCTTTCCTGAAAAACCTTATATAGCCTCTTGACTTTTCCTGCTTCCTTCCCCTTCCTACCCACCAGCCAACCTACGTTTAGCTGCCCCCCTGACTTCAGCTTTCCCTCCTTTCCTCCCTCTGGCAGCCTCTTCCTGGGAAAAGTCTGGCTCACTTGCACAGTGCCAGCCACTGGGCTGCACCGAGTTGTGTGGTGCTAGCCGGGTAGGGCTCAGCTGCACAGTGGGGAACCTGCAAAGACTTGTGGGGGCATCTCATTTCCTCCTGTACCCTGCTCCCTGCACTATTAATTATTTTTCTTCTCCTGGAAGCTCCCCTATCCTCAGCTTTCCCTATTTCCTTCCCTCCTTCCGACCCACCAACCAACTGACCTTTTATCTGCCTCCCCCTGCAGCTATATTTATTTATTATTTATTTACGTCCTACCCCATCTTTCTCACCAATGGGCAGCCAAAACATCCTCCTCCTTTCCTCCATTTTATCCTCACAACAGCCCTGTCAGGTAGATTAGGCTGAGTGTGTGACTGGCTCAAAGAAAGCGAGCTTCCTTGGCAGAAAGGAGATTGTAACCTGACTTTGCCAGAGCCTAATCTGAAACTCTAGCCACTACGCCACCCTGGCTTTTGTGGGGTGGCTGCTGTTGAACAGTAGCAACCAGCCAGGCCTGTATAAGTCATTCTAGTCATGCGGTAGCAAGTTCCCTGGGGTTGCTGTGAGGCCTGGCCCTGATAAGCCCTTTTTAAAAAAAAAGCTAAGTCACTTTTATTAAATAAGCTATTCATAACATAATATTACTACATAGAACATGTTCAATTTTTGAATCACACTATTCTAATTTCTTGTGACATTTACAATATCTTATGACCTTTGCAATGAAAGTTACTTTTAATAATTTATACATTTCTTTAACCTTGTCTAACCAATCACCTATCGATGGTCTATTCATCGATTTCCAGACTTTAGCAAATACTAAGCACACTGCTGTTAATAAATACAATGATATTGTCTGGTACTGTTTTGGGATATATGCAGTATAAATACGGAGGACCAATTCAACGGATTTGCTCACCTCAAATGCCACGGGTTGCACGTTAACTATCATATCCCCCAAAGACTCAGCTCTGATATAATACCACCACATATGCAGAAAGGTGGCATTTGGCAATCCGGACAGGAGAAACATGCCACTGATAAACCACTTGCTGATGCAAAAAGCAAAGTTGAGGAAGGACAACCTTGCTTAACACCTCTTATTATTTTAATTGGCACTGATAAAAGGCTTGATATTAATCATCCTGCAAGGGAGGCTAAATAAATAATTCTAGCCCAGCTCAAAAATCCATTTCTAAAACCAAAAGCTTCCAACACTGCTAAGTAATTTTTTGGTTCCAAGCGATCAAATGTCATCTCTGTGTCAAGAAATATAAAAACAGCTTCCAATTTTTCAGTCATAACAAACTGCATCATAGTAAAAACTTTCTTTAGTTAATGAACATATTGGAATAATGCCAGTTTGATTGATATCTATGTATTTGGAAACAAGATGCCAGTAATTTCGTCAAGATCTAATAAAGGTAAAGGTCCCCTGTGCAAGCACCGGGTCATTCTTGACCCATGGGGTGATGTCACATCCCGACATTTTCTAGGCAGACTTTGTTTACGGGGTGGTTTGCCAGTGCCTTCCCCAGTCATCTTCCCTTTACCCCAACCTCGGAAGGATGGAAGGCTGAGTCAACCTTGAGCCGGCTACCTGAAACCAACTTCTGTCGGGATCGAACACAGGTCGTGAGCAGAGTTTTGGATTGCAATACTGCAGCTTACCACTCTGCGCCATGGGGCTCCTCAAGATCTTATAACCATTGTTTAATAACGTTATCCGCCTGTACGAACCAATCTCTTTACTATCTTTACCAAGCTTAAGAATTAAGTCATCTTTACCAGTAGTCCAGAAACTGGTAATTGTTTTATACAGTATATCTCATTTAATGCCAAAAACAAACATTTAGATAAGGTTTCTATAAACATTTGGTTGTACTCACTAGTAAAATCGTTGAAACTTGGTGCTGTATTCTTTTTTAAAGATGTTATAATAGAAACTACTTCATATAAAATTATTGGATGGTCTAACCATATTTTGTCATCCTCAATACTGGAATCTTCAGATTTCTAAGAAAGTCATTATTTTGTTCAATTTGAGAGTTATCAGAGTTGAGAACCAACATGGTGTAGTGATTAAGAGCAACTGACTCTAATCTGGAGAAGTGGGGTGGAGTCCTCACTCCTCCACATGAGTGGTGGACTCTAATCTGGTGAACCGGATTTGTTTCCCCACTCCTACACATGAAGCCTGTTGGGGGACCTTGGGCTGGTCGCAGTTCTCTCAGTACTCTCTCAGCCTCATCTACACCTCACAAGTTGTCTGTTGTGGGAAGGGAAGGCAATTGTAAGCCGCTTTGAGACTCCTTAAAGGTAGAGGAAAAGCGGGGTATAAAAACCAACTCTTCTTTTTCTTCTTCTTCATATAGGTTCTCATAATATTTCTCAAATTTCCTAAGAATACACTCAGTTTTAGTTTCAAATACCCCATCACTGTTCTTAATGCAGGTAATTGTTTCTTTTGCTTTTTTCTTATTTACCCTTGCTGCTACTAACTTCCATGTTTCAGCTCTGAACTCAAAAAGCTCTGTTTGAGATATAGAAGGTTTTATTATTTTTTTCCCATTTCTAAAATATGTCCCAACAACACTTCAAAATGTAATGAATGGATAAATAATAGCCATGCCCTATATAGTATGTGACAGTATCAAAAATATTTCTAAGCTCATTAAGAAAGTATAAACAACTTTCATCCCTGATCCTTTGATAAAGCAAGCCTTGTACTTTAATCTGTTCAAAACATGTTCAAAATACATGTTTCTAGTTTATTCCTTTACTTGTTTTGATCTAGATGCTTCCAAAAGTATAATGCCTCTCATAACGGCTTTACCAGTATTCCAGGCAGTGATATTCATAACCTTTCCCGTGTGTTAAACTCAAAGTATTCTAAAAGATTAGCTTGTATTTTTCTCATAAAACTTAAATCCAACAGCAAATCATTATTTAAATGTAGGGGTGTGCATATCAATAAGCTTAATTTAAAAACTCAAAAAACACCTTTTTAGTATTTTTAAGGGGGTGTTACTGGCAGCATTAAATGGGGGCCAAAAAAGCAGACCCCAAATAATGCTGAATTTATTCAGGGCCACTATGACCCCACAACTATTTGTGGCCTCCCCCTCTCTTACTTACCTGCACTTCGCTTTGGAGCAGCAGCAGTTCTCTGCTGCCACAATGAAGAACTGGAGGTGAGGCTGGTTGGGAGCTCTGCCAAAGGAGACAAAGCAAACTGGGGGCCGGGCTGGCTGGGACGCAGAGCTATGCAGCTGCACTGAAGCTAAGTGCAGGTAAGCAGGGGAGGGAAGGGAGCCCTAGAGGGGAGGGGGGAGAAATCCATGCCGCGCTGCTGCTCCAGAGTCCAGAGAAGCAGCACCGCATGGATTGCTTTCAGATCCCCCCCCACCGGCCTTCTCTGTACCCCGGAGAAGGCTGGCGGGTGGATCTAAAAGATCCAAGGTTTTTTCAGGAAATTTATCAGGTTTGGGTTTATTAACCAGAAAATTTTCAAAAAATCTGGGTTTTTCAGATTTTTTTAAAATTCGGGTTTCATAAACCCGAATCCGAAAAATACAAAAAATAAATTTGTGCCAGCATGGTGTAGTGGTTAAGAACGGTGGTTTGGAGCGGTGGAGTCTGATCTGGAGAACTGAGTTTGATTCCCCACTCCTCCACATGAGTGGCAGAGGCTAATCTGGTGAACTAGATTTGTTTCCCCACTCCTACACACGAAGCCAGCTGGGTGACCTTGGGCAAGTCATGCTCTTTCAGCCTCACCCACCTCACAAGGGGTCTGCTGTGGGGAGGGGAAGGGAAGGCAATTGTAAGCTGGTTTGATTCTGCCTTAAGTGGTAGAGAAAGTCGGCATATAAAAACCAACTCTTCTTCTTCTTCACCCCTATTTAAATGCCAAATTATTTCCTTCTACTTATTAACTACAACTACTATATAGAGTGGTGCATGATCTGAGTGATGTATAGAACCTATAAAAGAATCTTCTACTTTATTCAAGAAGGATTTAGACACTAAAAACATGCAGAGTAAGAAACATGAAAGAATTATGAAGTCATGCAAGTCACATGGTAGCAAGTTGCCTGAGGTTGCTGTGTGGTCCTGACGAGCCTTTTCTCTAAGGCAAAAACAGCCCTGGAAAGGGCATGGCCCCTCCTTCCTGCCTCTCGCAAAGCTTGAAGGTTGACAATATTATTGTGGTTGCCTAGCAATGGCCACTGAGGGCATTTGTTTCTTAAAGCTATAGGTCCTGCTTTGAACATTTTAGAGGGAGTTAACCCCCTTGTGCATTGGTTTTTTCCCCCTTTGTTTTTCAAATGTCAATATTTTTTTCTGCAACCATGGGGCTTTTCTCAGGTTTGTAGAAAGATCTTTCTTGTCCATGGCCCCAATCTCCAGATTTAGGTATCCACAGATGGGGCCATGTTGAGAATTAAATATATTGATAAGCAAGATAGAACACCTATTGTATGTAGTTTATATATATTGTAGTATAATATGTGGGCTATAAATACTTCAAAACAGTGCAGGTATGGGTATGTACAAAACAGTTGAAGTACACTTTATAACCATTTTAAGCATTCATGAAAAAAACAAATAGTTGATCTATTGTTCAATAATGTTCTCATGCTGATGAACAAATTGCAGTTAAAACTCAGGAGCATTTGCTATATCCCTGGTTTAGATACACACTGAGTGTGTTGAATCTTGCTGACCGTCTGATGCTGCCAAATTTTGTTTCTATAATTTTGTTTCTCTATTTATTGCAGTTGTCCTCCACTCACTGAGAAGGAGGTTGAGGTGAGTCTATTTAACTTCTGTTACAATTTATCCCTCTCTTCCTCTGGGGAGCTCAGATTAGCATACATGAGTCACCCCTCCCTAGTTTCATCTTCATAACACCCTTGAAGTAGATTGACCCAACTGATTGTAATTGGCTCAGTCATCCAGTGAGTTGGGGATTTAATCCCAGATCTCCTTAACAAGACTAGCTAACTTCACAGCAAAAAATGGTCATCAAGCTTCCCATGCCAGATAAGGCAAGCTAATGATATATGGGTAAGTTTTCTCCATTATCAGGAAAAGTTAACCTCTTTGAAGAAAATATATTTGACATCTTTATATGATTTTATTTACGGGTAATAGGCAGTTCCGTGGACTGCCAAAAAAACAAATCAATGGGTTATAGATCAAATCAAGCCTGAACTGACCCTAGAAGCTAAAATGACTAAACTGCGGCTGTCGTATTTTGATCACGTCATGAGACGACAAGAGTCACTGGAAAAGACAGTCATGCTAGGAAAAGTTGAGGGCAGCAGGAAAAGAGGAAGATCCAACAAGAGATGGATTGACTCAATAAAGGAAGCCACAGCCTTCAATTTGCAAGATCTGAGCAAGGCTGTCAAAGATAGGACATTTTGGAGGACTTTCATTCATAGGGTCGCCATGAGTCGGAAGCGACTTGACGGCACTTAACACACACACACACAATAGGCTATATCAGAAAACGCCAGAATAGCCTGGTAGCGACACTGAAGGAAGCAGTGACATGCACTTACGTTTTGGAATAGCAAATACTTCAGTTTATCTAATTGGACCTTCTTTTAGAAATGCTAACAGAAAAACGTCAAGGAGTTCTGCTAGACTCAAAAGATGTATCTCTGGCCAGCAAAAACTGTCCCAGTGAAAGATACTGTCATTCCCTTTTTGTGTAACATTCTCTAGTACAAACATGCCAGTAGCTTTCTACCAAATAAAACCAACATACTGAAATCGATTCCCAGTTCCTTATTCAACAAAAAGGTGCATAACCAACCTGAATAAAGAACTGAATTTTGCACACGTCTACTCCAACTTTACTACTGAGAGACAAAGGATGCCCTAGCTTGTTTCTGGTGCAAAACTTTGTTCTTGCACAAATTGCTCTCAAGAATACTGTAACAGAACTAGTCATTCAAAGGAGTGCAGTCTCTTAGTGCTAGGGTGTGACATGCAAGGTTCTATATTAACCTCTCCACCAATCACAACTCTCAATGGTTGACTAGCAGAGGGTAGCATACAATAAATGTGTGTCAGTGAGTGATCAGTAAAATTAAATGTAGATAGACCCATGTTTCAGAGCATACATTAAAAAACCCTTTTTTATTTTTACTCACACATACGAGGTGGTTTGCCATTTCCCTCCCCAGTCTACATTTTACCCCCAGCAAGGTGGGTACTCATTTTACCAACCTCGGAAGGATGGAAGGCAGAGTCAACTTTGAGCTGGCTACCTGAAACCAACTTCCATCAGGATCGAACTCAGGTCATGAGCAGAGCTTTTGACTGCAGTACGGCAGCTTACCACTCTGTACCACGGGGCTCTTTACCTAAACATTTTCTCTGAAGCAAGAATGTGTTGCCAAACAGAACTCCTTTAGACATGGACTGCCAGGATCCAACAGTCTCACTGTGGATTCTAAATAGGCTATTATTTAAACAAACTGTAAACAAGGAAGGCAAGATCTCTGGACCTTTTTAGAAACCATTGTTGGCGGTTACCATCAATGCAAGGCATACTTGTACAGTACTGGCTATGCATTTGTTTTTTCCATTGTCAGTCCCAAATCACTGTGGAAAACTCAACCTCATCCTGACTGTAATCAGGATGGCAGATTTACATGATCTGTGGACTGGGATTGATGGTAGGGAAGATGGATTATAGTCCCTATATTGCCACAGAAAAGACTGCTGGATGAGGCTAGGACAACAGTTCTAAAAAGTTGTGGGGTAGTAAAAGGAGTTAAGTGGTTGGCACCGCCATCCTGGGTAGAGTTATACTCTTCGAAGTCAATGGATGTCAATGGCCTTAGAAGGGTGAAACTCTCCTTATGGCACTGTGGGATATTGTTCTTCCCGCTACACTATGCTGTGCTACTTTGTATCCATGGAGGACCCTCACCCACATTATGCCCTGAATATGAAAGATGGAGTAAAATTTTAGAAATATTACTTGTGAGGCAAATAACTGAAAACTAAGGGTTTGATTACACAACTTTGCTGGCTCAGCCTTGTTGGCTTGCTTCAGCTTTGGCACAAACAAGATGGATGCCAGGAGACCCCTTTTGTCTCTTGTTACACAGCACTGCTCCATTCTTTGCACACTCACTCCTGTCCTGTACACCATGTGGGGTGTCCCAGGCTTGCTCAGGGTCTGTTCGGGTACCATAACATAGTTTTCCAAAACCCAACTTGCATTTCATGTTTAATGTAATCAGACTCTACAGCAAGCAGATATGGCTGCAATGAAGTTTACACCATGTTGAAATCAATTTAGGAATCTGTACTAAAAAAAAATTGTGTAGGTCTTTACTTCAGATAAGTCAATGGACTCTACACAGTGCAGCCCTGGAAGGATTATGTGAAATGAACGGCTGACTGGCTTCCCCCTTGTCATAGGGTGACTATAGCTGACATCTCATATGCTGAACTAGAGCGCAGGCCTTTCTTGTTAGAGTGTAACCAAGTCAGATGGAAGTATCTCTTTATCAGGTTTCCCATGCTTTTAAAAAAAAATTCCTCCCCCTTTTGACTATATTGTTTATTGATGCATTATACTGTTTTTATTTCATTTTTAATTGTAATCCATTTTATGGCATTATACTCTGTATAACTCTGTAATCCATCTTGAGTCTCAATGAGAGAGGTGGACAATAAATAAATAAGAATCCTGATGGGAGTTGTGGAAGGGTCTATTGGAATGGGGTTAACCCTTTCCCTCTTCTATGCAGTTGCTTCTTCTAAGATACTCTTTGTCTTGTGGTCAGGAAATTACAGGAGCTCATCTACTATGGTGAGGCTAGGACTAGGGAGATCCAGGTTCAATTCTTTACCACAAAGCTCACTGAGTGACATTCAGTACAATCCTAAGAAGAGTTACTCCCATCTAAGCCCATTAAGTTCAATGGGCTTAGCCTGGAGTAATTCTGCATAGGATTGCACAGATTGTGTCAGTGACTGTTGTTGGAGAAAATAACCCTACATGCTTTCCTGAGTTCCTTGGAGGAAGGGTTGGATAAAATTAACCAACTTTTAAAAAACAATATGAAATCTGATTATGGCTGAATTTCCATCATGTCCAGTATGGCCCTTAGGGAATATAACTTCTAGACAGGTTTAAGATCAGGAAATTAATTCCTAGCAATACACACAATTGAATGCAAAAAAAAGAGTGTCTGCCCCTTTTCTTTTGCACTCATCATATTTGTGATAGAATTGATGTTAAACTGTTTTCTCTTTTTATTTCACTTCAACAGAATGTATTTATACAACTTTCATTGGCTTTCCGAAATGATAGTTATACTTTGGAATCAAGAATTAATCAGGCTGAGAGGGAGAGAAATCTTGCAGAGGAGAACACAGAGAAAGAATTGGACCATTTTAAAGTAGCTATTACGGTAAGAATAGCATAATGGACTTGCATTACATTTTGCACTTCCACCTGACCAAAGAGCAAGATGGGCGCAGTGGCAGGGGGTATTCCCATTTCTCCATGTCCAGCTTGCTCTCCTCTGGGAGTCTTGGCAATCTCCCCCTGTCATCTGAGCATCTCTTCCTCACACTGAGGGGAGAAGGAGAAGAGTTGGTTTTTAGATGCCAACTTCCTCTACCACTTAAGCCAGAATCAAACAAACTTACAATCACCTTCCATTCCCATCTCCACAACAGACACCCTGTGAGGTAGGTGGGGCTGAGAGAGTGTGACTAGCCCAAGGTCACCCAGCTGGCTTCATGTAGAGAAGTGGGGAAACAGATCAGCCTTCGCCACTCATGTGGAGGATTTGGGAATCAAACCTGGTTCTCCAGATCAGAGTCCACCTCTCCAAACAACCACTACACCACGCTGGCTCCCAAGGACAAGTAGGCAGAGACAGAAACCCTTCCCTTCATGTCACATGCACAAGGGCCAGCTAAGGTTCAACCATGATGAGAATCTGGATACCCAGTAAAACATATATTATTCACATATATGGTATTCCTAATAACCTAGATGACATTTATACTCGGTATTAAAATTTGGAATCACCTGAAGGAGAATGCTTCTCTTCTGGTTGTCCCTTCTGTCCACTGGAGATTATTCAACTACTGTGCTGGTGTTTCCACATTTGATGTCACAGATGGAAAACGTATTAACCTGCAGATAATTAAACATAGGCCTGAAGATAATTAAACATAAGAATGAAAGAAATATGTGCCGAAAGATGACCCATATTTAGGGACCCAGCACCTGTATAGAGATCCTATTAATATACTCAGGGTGGAAAGAGGCACCTTCCATATGTCAAATCAAGCATAATACAAAGGTTATTGCCATTCTACTTCTTGTACAGGGCAAGCTTCTTGTTCGCCACTACTTCTTTGTGTTATGCACAGATATATATCCAATGTGGATAATTTTAAGGGAATCTAGTGCTCTGATACCAACAGAGTCAGATGCTTCACAAAGAAGGGATCTGTGATCATCACAATATACCAGGAACTCCAGTTCTTTTGCGTTAGAACTTGCAGACCGACTGAAGCTGTGTATGTAAATGATCTTGATGAACTGTAACTGTAAGGCAAAATTGCCCATTTGACTTGGTGAGAAGGGTAGTGAAATGTTAAAAGACTTGAGTAAGATCATATGAGGATTGTAATGTTTACATATTTATGGTGGAATTTCAAAACTACACTTGACAATTATCTTTTTTTAATGGGGAAAATACTTCTCATGACTCTTCATTATGCTTGGTGATTTGAAGATTCTCTTGCCTCAGTCAACAGATTGTTGTAGAATAAATTGTTAATTAAAATGTACAACTAATTGATGCCTTACTGATAACGATCCTGATTCAGAGGGTCATGTGGCAAACGCTACATGTGCAGAGGGTCTTCAGTAGGAACTATATTCAAGAAGCCTCCTCCAAGCTCCTCATTATCAATCAAAAGTACCCCGATAGCTGAAGAGGTTCAAGCTGCCTCCAGTGCAAACATCTACTTAGGTGTACGAACACTCTATACAAATCAGAGGAGCTCTCTGGATTGTAGTCTATCTCTGCCTGGTCACATCAAATTGAAATTAATTAGAAAAAGTGTATCTTTTTTCTAGGAACACCTGGTGTTAAGGATTAATAGTAGCAATAGCAGTGCCAAAGAACACTACGTGTAAACTTTTTAAATAGCATCAAGCCACCATCATGTCTTATTAACATACCCGTTGGAATCCTTTGGAAACTTTCTGACAGTCACATGTGTTCAAATTGAGTCTGTTTCATAAAGTAGATCCCAATCTTTTGGCTGCATTCAACTTCATGTGCAACAATAAATTAGTCAGTTTAAATATTTAGAGTTTAAAAACAAATACTAAAGAGCAAAAGCATTTTTATTCAGCAAGACATTATGTAGTCCTATTGGAGTCAGACAGTCTGTATACTTTTTGAAATTATTAAAGAGCTGTTGCTAAATTGGAGTATGGCTTCACTTTTTTTCTGATGTTGGAAACTGTTCATTCTTTCTGTTTTATTTATTTAAAAATGTAAGCCCTACCTCTCCTACATTAAAGGCGACAACTAAACCATTTAAAAAAACAAACTTTATAAGGCTGATCAAAAACTGAGAAAGAACAGTTTGTTAGAGTTTGATTCCTTAATGTCAATATACATTACAATACCTTGAAATAGGGCTTTCTTTTTATTCCTACAGTGGAACCGCAAGCATTGTGTATGATTAGGAAACCTTGCCAATTAGAGAATGGCCACCTCCAAATGATTACAGGGGGCAACGTTAAAATTGTGAGATGTAATAGCCATTTGTTTAAAGTTCTCCTTGATTTGTCACATCAGTGCATTCTGTCATTCCAGTCTTCGGCTTCCTTATGGCATCATTCTGAACATAGAGAGATGTACCAGAAATTGTTGGAGGATATCACTGTGCTTCATCGTTTGGCCTCTAGATTATCTAGTCGTGCTGAAATGGTTGGAGCTGTTCGCCAGGTAAGATACATCAAACATCTTTGTGTGTGTATAAAGTGCCGTCAAGTCGCAGCTGACTTATGGCGACCCCTTTTTTGGGGTTTTCATGGCAAGAGACTAACAGAGGTGGTTTGCCAGTGCCTTCCTCTGCACAGCAACCTTGGTATTCCTTGGTGGTTTCCCATCCAAATACTAACCAGGGCTGACCTTCTTAGCTTCTGAGATCTGACATGACCAGGTCAGGGCCAAACATCTTTAGGCTTACCAAAAAACCAATTCTTCTTCCTCCTCCTCTTCTTCCTCCTCCTCCTCCTGGGAAATCAGACTTATTGTAATAATGTGCTCTGATAGGTAGCAAGGACTTGCTAGCACAGATGCTGTTTGCTTCATATTGAACATATGCTTTTCTGTATGCTACATATCTTCTTTGCAGGAGAACCGCATGTCAAAGGCCACAGAAGTTATGATGCAGTATGTGGAGAATTTGAAGAGAACATATGAAAAGGATCATGCTGAGCTTATGGAGTTTAAGAAACTTGCCAATCAGAATTCTAGCAGAAGCTATGGTTCTCCTGGTAAATACTGTCCTTAATACTCAATGATTTTAAAATACCAGTTTGCATTGCTGTCTGTCTTGACATTGGCACTCCTATATCTACATAGATATTTAATGAAGTATCAAGGTATCTGACAAAAGAGAAGTATTTACAAAAGTTGAGCTTAAATATTTATTTAAGGCATCCAATTCCTCTCAAAGCTACAATAGGAAATAATTTCCTTCCAAAACACTTCTGCAGTGATATCAGACCAGACTAAGCTTAATTAATGCACAGTATTCCTTTATGTGAACATCGTCATCATGAGTATCATGTGTCCGTTGGAGAGAAAATTGTCATCAATAATTCAATGGCAAGAATGAATTCATGTTTTCTATTTTTTTCCTGTTTTTTAACAGAAGATGGTGTTCCACGTACTTCTAGATCCATGTCTCTTACTGTTGGAAAGGTATTCTTTCACGTTTTCATAGAAATAAAGATATTTAATGAAAACTATATGCAAATTGGGGATGAAAAATACCACCTTGCCTACGAGGATATGCTAAAGAGTTTGCAGCTTTTCTGTTTAGAAAAGTGATGGGGTAGGGAGGACATGATAGGGATTTATTAAATTATGTTTGGTGTGGAGAAAGTCCAAAAATGCTACAACTCAGGTGCATCCAAGGACAGAAGTGGAGATATTGTTTAAAGACGGGTGTATTGGTTGAGGGCCAAAAGACATTCATGTGTATGAGAAACTTGTAATCACTATTTTAAATAGATTTTGTTAAGATAAAAAGTAGCAAGAATTAACAAATAGTTGTTATATATTTTAAGAAGACATTTCAAGTATTAATAACCTTGTATGTTGTTTGAAGTTATAAGATTATTAGTCAAGAATGTACATCCTTAAGCGTTTTGCAAGTTCAGGCCTTCCTTATCAAATGGGACAGTTAGCTATTGTTAGGAGATTATGTTAAAATCCTATAAATAGGGGAAGTTAAATAGATTGAGAGCTTCTTCTAAGAAGGGACTCCTTGCCTGTGACCTGCTTACTTTCGGGGTAAGATACTTTTATGGACTCATATAATTGCTCTCCTTTATTTATCTATATAACAATGGTGGATGGATGGTATAATGTTTTGTTGATTTAATCAATGTTAAGAACACAATAGTTATACTTTAATGAAAAGCTTAAAATAGAAGCAGAGATGCTCTAATAGTATTTACATTAATGAGTCTAAAATATTATTGAGCTGTACCACTGGCTAAATGTTAAATGATTTGATATAGGATAGCTAACTAGAATCCTAGGGCTTCTTAAATGAACACCTGTATCTGAATCAGGCCTTGCTAGAGTCATCCAGAACAGCAGGAAGAATTCAGTAGCTGGATATGTTGTCCTCATAGTTGCATAGATAGAACTACATTGGCATAGGATGTCATTGAAGATTAACATTGACACTAATCAAATGAGAGGACACTTAAGCTCTGTGCTTTTTGATTGTCCCGTAGAATATTCCTGGTTTCACAAACTAACCATAGTTTAAATAGATCATCTTGTTGCATCTGAACTAACCCTAACTGTAAATAAGTCACTTTTATGATAATGTTCACAATTTCCCTTTGATTTGCTGAGTGTTACATCTGTGGAGCGATTACTTGGTGCCATAAGTGTAATGAAATGTATTTTTATTATAGGCGCCTCGGAGGAGAGTCAGTGTCGCTGTTGTTTCAAAATTTGAGATCCCAGGCCAGTCACCTAGCATGTCACCCATTCCTTTGATGCCATCCCTGGTAAGTTCTGCAAAGATAAACTTCTTAAGAAAAAAAACGTACTCCATATAAGAGTGATTGCTGCATTTTTATAAATGAATTCTATACCATAGGTTTTGAGTTGCATTGACAAAAATCAAGAATTAGGTTTAACTATAAGCTATTAGGTTTACTTACAAGAACCATTCAAAGAATGGAAATGTCCATTTTATAATAAGATATAGTTTTGGTTAAGCGAAAAGGGGCTATGGATGCAGGGTTGAAAAGTATTTTATGTGACTTTATGTGATTACGTGACTATTTGTTTTAGTTTATGTATATATCTACTGTTGTCTGTCCATTTTTATTAATATTTTTTAAAGTTTACTATAAGCTATGTAGTGTTGATTCAATGACAGAAATGAGAAAAATCTTAAAATATAAAGGAAGAGTAGGAAAGTCACTGTTCATTAAACCTAACAAGTATGTCTTCATACAGAAAATGCAAACAGTTTTAGTGTTGCTATGTGGAATGAAATTGAATTGTAACACCCTTTATTTACAGACTGAGTCAACAAATGGAAGAAACAATCCGACAACAACCCCTGTCTTACCTGCACCTACAGAGAAGTGAGTTCACATTTTTCTTCTCCGTATTGAGATTCCGTTAGCATATAAATTTTAATGGAATAAGCATCTACATTTCCCTAAAATACCATAGCATAAGACAGAGATAATCAGCAATTATGGTGGATTGTTTAAAGATTGTTGGTTTTAAAGTTTCACTACAAGAAAAGGGTAAAACAATCTTCAGTGGTTTTTTCCATAATGTTCCCGATAGAATGTTATAGCCTGATTCTGTGTGCATATTTACTCAGAAATAAGGACTGCTAAATTCAGTGGGACATTCCCACATTAGCTGCACATAGAAGAGTAGCCTTAGATTTGATTTAGAAGTAAAACCCTTCAGGTTGCATTGAGACAAAGGCTTTTAGGGTGCCTTATGTCACTGCTCTCAGCCAGACTGGAGTTGTGACTTCAAGAATCAATGTATAAGTCTAGGGATTGGATCTAGTGATCTGCTTGTACAGGGATCACAGATCTTCTCTGCTTTCTGCCTTTCCCAGCAGTCCCTTCTGACCCTGGGAAAGTGTATTCCTGGAGTTGCAGGACCTGCATGGAGTAATAGCCCCATGGGTTGGTGGACCACAGTGAGAAGGGCAAAACTGCTCCCTCCTTTCCTTCCATCAGTGGAGTTCTTCTGCCAAAAGAAGGGCCCCCCTTCTCACTGCAACCCACCAACCCACATGGCTATTATTTCACACAGCCTTGGATTTCTTTAAAGAGGATGCAATTCCCATTTGATGTAAGAGGCATTGGTTTTCCTGATCTTAATTTATATCATCAGGCATATCTGTTAATTTGTACTAATTATTGGGATTGGCCTCTCATTTGGACTATACACCTTGGAGGCTTCTTGCCTGATGCCCCTCTTTAAATGGAATGAATTAGGGTCTATTTATGTCTCCTCAATTTTTGCAATTAGAGAATTATGACATATAATGTCACAACAGTATCAATTTGACCCATTTTGACTGTGTGGGTCATGAAAAGCTATGGTTGATTTTAAAAGAAATGGATGTGCCACAACATCTGATTGTTTTGATGTGCAGTTATACTCTGGACAAGAGGCTACTGTTAGGACAGAAGATGGAGAAACAGAATGGTTTCCAATTGGCAAAGATGTCACACATGGATGTATTTTATCTCCCTGTCTGTTCAATCTATATGCAGAACATATAATAAAAGCTGAATTAGGTTTAGATAAAGGTGGAGTGAAAATTGGTGGAAGTAACATTAATAATTTGAGATATGCAGATGACACCACATTACTGGCAGAAAATAGTAAAGACTGGAAATGACTGTTACTGAAGGTTAAAGTAGAAGGTGCCACAGCAGAATTTCAGCTGGATATCAAGAAGACAAAATAATGACTACTGGGGAATTACACAAGTTTAAGGTTGACAAAGAAGAAACTGAAATTGTTCAAGATTTTCTATACTTTGACTCCATCATCAACCACAAGGGAGACTGCAACCAAGAAATCAGAAAAAGACTGAGACTGGGAAGGGCAGCCTTGAAGGAGCTAAAAAAGATTCTTAAGTATAAAGAAGTGTCACTGGCGACCAAGATCAAGTTAATTCATGCCATAGTATTTCCCATTACTATGTATGGGTGTGAAAGCTAGGCAATGAAGAAAGCTGACAGGAAAAAGTTTGTTCATTTGAAGTGTGGTGTTGGAGGAGAGTTTTACAGAGTTTTCCATGGACTGCCAAAAAGGCAAATAAGTGGGTTCTGGATCAAATCAAGCCCAAACTTTCCCTGGAAGCTAAAATGACTAACAGAGGGTATTGTACTTTGGTCTTATTATGAGAAGACGAGTCACTGGAAAAGACAATCATGCTGGAAAAAGTTGAAGGCAACAGAAAAAGAGGAAAACCCAACAGGAGATGGATTGACTCAATAAAGGAAGTATCAAGGCTGATCCTGCCTTGGTGTGGTAACGTAACCAGACTTAGACCTGGGTAGGTTCAAGTCACTCCCCTGTAACTCATACAAAATGAGGCAAAAAAAAAACTTTATTAAAAAAAATTCAGGAAAAGTTCTTAAAAACCAAAGCATATAGTTTAACTGAGTCATAATGCACACACAAGTAGCTGGCAGTGCTACTTACATATCCTAACTTATCCTACTTACTTATCCTAACGGCAGCAGTGTTGGTTGTTACAGTTGAATCATGATGTTCTACAGCTTACACAGAATATCTTCAGGCTACAAAGGTGGTTGGTGGAGGAAAGAGAATAAGAAGGGAAATGTTTTTTTCCCTACTGTAGTCTATTACATAGGCATTGCTGGCCGTAAGCTCCTGACCTTCCCAACCAATCACAGGGCTGTCTCCAGGATCTTTCTGGGGTGAGAGTGAGCTCCCGCTTCCCCTACCAAATTCACAGCTGAACCATGTGAACTAATTAACAAGTCCTCAAGATGACATTGTTGAATAGCCATCAGTCAGGGTGCGTGTGGTTAACACCTGCAAGCAGTCAGAGTGCCGGAAGTTGAGAGCTTTAGCTGGAATTTTCCTCTAAAATTAGTGGATAAAGCACTTGGATAAAGCATCTCGCTTGACAGAAAGCCATGGCCTTCAATTTGCAAGACCTGAGCAAGGCTGTTAAGGATAGGACAGTTTGGAGGTCATTAATTCATAGGGTCACTATAAGTCAAGAGCGACTTAACACACACACACGACCAGCCAAAAACAAGTGCTTTATCCATTAATTTTAATGGGAGAAACTTAAACAAATAACTGTGTTTGGATTGTTTCCTATCATAATCAAAAGTGTAAAAGCTCGGTTGTTCCTAGTTTGACTTTCTTCTTCAGATTATGATAATTTTCGCATTTAATAGTTTATTACTCTGTTGATGAACTTGAGAGGAGAACCTGGCCAGCCCATTAAAGATGTACTTTGAAAGAGATCCAAGGAAAGAAAATGCCTATCTTCCATTACATAGACCTAACACTTCTGTTTAATGTAAATTTTCCAGTGGAAAATCAAATGGAGACCCTGATTGCGAAACACCTCCTTCGGCCCCAGCACAGAGTGGAATGGAAGAGGTCGGCCCAGAAATAAAAGCCAAAATAGAAGAGGAAGCTTATAACAAAGGGTGAGAATGTGCATATTGTCTGAATTACTCAGAAAGGACTCTGTATAAAACCATCTCTTTTAAGTACCTAAACCATTTTAATATAGACTCTTGCTTTCATAAATCGTCTTGATTATTTTGCAGAATAAGTAGCTTGCAGAAATAGTAGCCCTGCTTTCTATTATTATCAAAGGAAACACTTTCAGAACCAGGCCCTCTTCCTATCACCACAGCTGCCTTTTCAAGTCAGTCATCGAACTGCCTCTGTGCTCAACTGGGGCTGCATCCACACTATTTCCTGTCTCCTTCCATTGCCACTGTGAATACTGCAGCATTTGCAGAGGCAGTGAAGCATCCCTGCACTTTCTTTGCCCCACCTCCCTGTGACTGCCAGTCTCACCATTCCATCAGAGGTATTTTTCTGCCTTAAAAAAAAAGAAATTGACATGTTGCTGTAGCACTAAGCTGCAGAAATGTGTCAATTGACAATTTTTTTCAAGTCCCCAAAGCCTCAGTTACCAACTGCTCCTCTGCACCACCAAAAGGCAAGAAAAATGGTGCCAACATTGGTTTTTAAAAATGTGCAAAGGTGCTAATACTATGATCTTTCTCAAAATATCACACCAAACCAGATTTGGGAAAGATTGCAGAAAAATTGGAGGGAGGCTGGAAAGTGGACAACAAGGGAATGCTGCAGTGTGGTCCTCACCAAAACAGTACCAGTTTAGACACTGGGGAGGGGCTGTGGTTCAGTGGTAGAGCTGCTGCTTGGCATGCAGAAGGTCCCAGGTTCAATCCCTGGCAGTATCTCCAGTTAAAGGGACTAGGCAAGTAGGTGATGTGAAAGACCTTTGCCTGAGACCCTGGAGAGCTCCTGCCAGTCTGAGTAGACAATACTGACTTCGATGGACCGAGGGTCTGATTCAGTATAAGGCAGCTTCATGTGTTCATGTGACACAAAACTGGAGCAAGACTTCCATATGGAAGCAGCCTGATTTACTCTAGGCCAGGAGTGTCGAACTCATTTGTTACGAGGGTAGGGTTGCCAGGTCCTCTCTTCGCCACTGTCGGGAGGTTTCTGGGGTGGAGCCTGAGGAGGGCAGGGTTTGGGGAGGGGAGGGACTTCAATGCCATAGAGTCCAATTGCCAAAGCAGCCATTTTCTCCAGGTGAACTGATCTCTATTGGCTGGAGATCAGTTGTAATAGCAGGAGATCTCCAGCTACTATCTGGAGGTTGAGCAAGCCAAAATCAACACCTCTGCACTAATATCAAAGATAAGAAAAGTAGTGCAGGAATCTTGGGCTATAATTAATACAACACAATAATGTTGTGTTTGTGTTGTATTCACTATCTGGAGGTTGGCAACCCTATACGAGAACTGGATATGACATAAAAGTCACTTGGCCGAGCCCATGCTTCGCCAGCCCAGATTGAGAGTGTGTGTGTGTGGGGGCTGCCTCAGCTGGCAAGCCTGCCACTGGCTCTCCAGCCCAGATAGGGACTGGGGGGGGGGGAGTGGCTGCCTTGGCTGGTGAGCCTGCAGCAGGCTTGCCAGCCCAGATCAAGAGTGGGGGTGGGGGTGGTTGCCACGGCTGGCTCGTGGGCCAGATAAAAGCTCTCAAGGGGCCACATCCGGCCCCCGGGCCTTATGTTTGAAATCCCTGCTCTAGGCATTCATCACCATAAATGCACATTACCTCATAAATACGATGTGGTGAATTATGGGAACAAAGCTGCAAAAATTCTGACATGTAAAATACATTAACTGGGTACAACGCTGGAAGGCACTTCCGTCGTTTGAATGCCTTGTTGCATTCCTCTGTTTGTTTGCATGTGTTACCATAGCAGTCATGTGTCTATTTTTAAGAAAAGCAAAACAGAAGGATATCATGTCTTCATAACTATAACAACTATCTGAGGCTAAGTAAAACAATTAAAACAAAAGTGTAACCAAACAGATTTGATTCACCATGTATTATTCCCTGAGTCATGTAGCTCATATTTCTGCAGTATTATGGAGCCAACTCTAAGGTTAAAAAGTTCCGTTGAGACAAGCGGAAGCCCGAAATAATGCAGGTATGAGTTTAAGCACATCAGCAAACAATATATACCTTCCAGCAATGTCTGAATTTTTGTAACATGATGCTAGTTGCCTATTCAAGAAGTATCTATTTGTCTGTTCAAGATGTATCTATGTGTTTGTGTGTAAAGTGGCCTCAAGTTGCAGCTGACTTATGGCGACCCCTTATGGGATTTTCAAGGCAGGAGTAACAGAGATGGTTTGCCAGTGTCTTCCTCTGCATAGCAAACCTGGTATTCCTTGCTGGTCTCCCATCCAAATACTAACCAGGGCTGACCTTGCTTAGCTTTCGAGATCTGATGAGATGGGGTATATCATACTGCCTTCCTTCCCAAGATGCATCTGTACTACAAACTAAAAGTGGTGCAGCTGACATGGCACCTGTCCATGAACTGTTCAAAACTGTAGTTCAGCCAAGCATAATGCTTGCATGTTCCCCTTCCTATTGCAAACACCCCACTTTTCCTGAGGGTCCCTTGACACCCCCCCCCCATCTAATGAAGATATCTAGGAGTCTGCATTGGTTCTAGCAGTACTTTCCTCTATAAGGTTTTCTTGCATCCTTTGGATGAACTACCAATAGCCTTGCTTGATAATGTGGAGTTTTTGTTGCGCTTTTGTTTCTGCTGTACTTTGTTCAGCAAGGCCACCTATGGATAATGAAGTAGACTGAAGGCCTCGCTTCAGGGGAAGCAAATTTCACACTCTTCCTAGGACAAGTATGGAAGTGACAAAAGCACAATTTCTGTGTTAGAGGAGCAAGTTAGTACGCCATCCTAGATATGTTAGATGACTCAAAGTTTCTAGTTTCTGAGAACCAGGATGTGAGGAAAAGCATGTGGAAGGCTATTCAAGGTCATTATGCTGTTTCCTTTTGTTGTTGTCCGTGAATGGGCAATCTTTTTTTAAACGAGCAGTTCAAAACTGGAATTTTTTGTGTTGCACTTAAAGGTATCAGGAAGGCTTAAAGAAAGCTAAAGAACTTGAAGAGCTAATAGAAGATGATGAAGAAAAAATTGTTGAAAGGCCCAATGAATGTAAAGAAGGTGAAAGTGATGGTGAAATTGGCAGACACGGGTAAGAAAATAATATCTGCAGTGTAAAATAACATTTTAAGTTATTTGCTGAAACATCTTAGGGAATGTCCTTAAGGTTGATATTGAGAACAAGGTTGATATTGATATTGGGGAGGGGCTGTGCCTCAGTGGTAGAGCATCTGCTTGGCATGCAGCAGGTCCCAGGTTCAATCCCTGGCATCTCCAGTTAAAGGGACTAGGCAAGTAGGGGATATGAAAGACCTGACTGAGACCCTGGAGAGCCGCTGCCTATCTGAGTAGACAATACTGACTTTGATGGACCAAGGGTCTGATTGAGTATAAGGCAGCTTCATGTGTTCAACCATCTCTGTGATGTGGAGTTTTCCTTACGACAGCTCCTCCGTAGCTTTTCCAACTCTCCTAAAAAGCAGTTCATTGCTCATACAGTTCTTTTTGCTGCAGTATTCAGTTAAATTCTAGCCTGGCCCCTAATTCAGTGCATATAGTGGCAGGTCTGAACAGAACCTTGCATACATCTGCTGTGTTTTTACACAACTAGGTTGCTGTTTTTCTCGGGGTTCCTGGTCAAGTGGGAAAGCCTTCCTGTATATGTCTGTATGCACATAGAACTGTGGAAGAGAAAGTGGAGGATGAACATTTCTAATATGAATGCACATTTTGGCAAGTGGGGGTTTCATACTCATTTAGAGCAAGAGCGCTGAAACATCTAGTTGTTGCCAACATTTTTACATAAGATGTTTGAATAAGTGTAACTATGAACAGAAGTCAAAATTGACAAATACACAGGACTCAGTACAGATTAAGCAACCAATATCCCTTCCAACTTTTATTGTAACTTGCTGATTTATTGTCCATGATGACCAAATAAACGAACTGTAAATGTGCTGTAAACATTGCCCCTTTCTCCCATAACTGAATGTTTATAACTTTATGTAAATATGTCTCTTCTCTTCTTGAGTTTGAGACAAGGTGCTAAAAACTGGACAAGTAAGCCATCCAGACAGATTACCAAGAACAACCTCACCATCTTGAGGACAGTCATATTTCCTTCTCCTTATTCCTGTGGCATAAAGGTAGCTTCTGTACTCCTGGCTGACCTAGCGCTTAGTCGGGGAGTTCCTGGAGCCCATTACCTAAGCAGTACCTCAACCTCCCCCCCTTGGGATGCGCTTCCAACCCCGATCCCTTAGCAAAGAATACTTTGTGTGTGTGTTAAGTGCCGTCAAGTCGCTTCCGACTCATGCGACCCTATGAATGAAAGTCCTCCAAAATGTCCTATCTTTGACAGCCTTGCTCAGATCTTGCAAATTGAAGGCTGTGGCTTCCTTTATTGAGTCAGTCCATCTCTTGTTGGGTCTTCCTCTTTTCCTGCTGCCCTCAACTTTTCCTAGCATGACTTTCTTTTCCAGTGACTCTTGTTGTCTCATGACGTGACCAAAATACGACAGCCGCAGTTTAGTCATTTTAGCTTCTAGGGTCAGTTCAGGCTTGATTTGATCAATAACTCACTGATTTGTTTTTTTGGCAGTCCACGGAATCCATAACACTCTCCTCCAACACCACATTTCAAAGGAATCTATTTTCTTCCTATCAGCTTTCTTCACTGTCCAGCTTTCACACCCATACATAGTAATAGGGAATACGATGGCATGAATTAATCTAGTCTTGGTGGCCAGTGACATATCCTTACACTTCAAAATATTTTCTAGCTCCTTCATGGCTGCCCTTCCTAATCTCAATCTCCTTCTGATTTCTTGGCTGCAGTCTCCCTTTTGGTTGATGGTGGAGCCAAGGAATAGAAAGTCTTGAACAATTTCAATTTCCACATTGTCAACCTTAAAGTTGTGTAATTCTCCTGTAGTCATTACTTTTGTTTTCTTGATGTTCAGCTGTAGTCCTGCTTTGGCACTTTCTCTTTTAACTTTCAGCAGTAGTCGTTTCAAATCTTCACTATTTTCTGCCGATAATGTAGTGTCATCAGCATATCTCAAATTATTAATGTTCCTCCCTCCAATTTTCACTCCACCTTCATCTAAATCTAATCCAGCTTTCCTAGTTATATGTTCTGCATATAGATTGAAGAGATAGGGAGATAAAATACATCCTTGTCTGACACCTTTGCCAGTTGGAAACCATTCCAAGAATACCTTAGTATGCAATTAAACACACGGAAACCATCATTGGATGGAAATGGCCACAACTTTTATTGGTTACAGCAACAGGCATTGGCATGGCATAGGGGCGTTATCCTAAGCATCGGCCACCCGCAGGCCAACCGATGCATTTCCTGTTCCCAGCCCGCCTGGGAATAGCCTGGGATGGCAGTCTGTGGGATCCACATGGGCGGCAGCCTGCTGTGTGGTCCCCTGCCACTAGGAGGGAGGCCACCCTGACAGCCCCCAACTGAGACTCTTGCATAACATGGTCAGTTTTTCCCATAATAAAATATTCAATTTGAAGAGTTTAGATGAGCTGTATAATTGTATGTTCTTTTTTTCCATTTTACAGTAAACTTGAAGTTGTTATCCATTATATACAAATACTCTACCCCAAACTGCAAAAACATTGGAATGTGCTCTGGATTGTAGCCGCCATTGTCATAATTTTTGCTGTGGTACTGGGGATCTCCAGTTTATACAATTACTTCTCCTCCTGTGCCGAATTATCAGAGGGACAACAAGCGAAAGCTACCTGCTCTGCTGCTCAGCAATATGCCTGGTGGAACTCAGGACTGCAACATGACCAGCACACAGAATAATGATTGAGTGTGACTGCGGGAGGGGGAGATACATTTATAATAGCACACTTTAAAAGTGAGATCCACAAAGCAAAATTAGGGCTTTGGCACTTTCGTGGTGGCTGAATGTGATCAGTAACCCACCACTTAGTTTATTCTGTGCCATCAGACTTGCCAAATGTATTGTGAGTTTTACCTAGCCAGATGCACCAGCCGATAAATGCTGTCCTCTCTTTTTATATCTGTAATCTGATTTGTTGTGCCTGAATATTGACACAGCCACGTGAAAACATGAAGACAGGATTTAATAAAAAATGGGGCATTTACACATGGAGGTTCATTGGTAGAACACACACTCGAGTGCTGCTGAATAAAGCCATCCGTAGCCTTCTTCGTCATGAATTGTTTCTGCTATATAAATGTTGGCATTGGGCTTTTAATTATTTTAAGCCCTTACTGTTGCAGTAGTTTAGAGTTATATTTGATTTCACAACTCTAGGAAGTGACCAAAACATAAAACTGGCCAGGGGAATTATCCCAACTAGGGGAAAGTCCACACAGTTACAGAACAGGCCTCTGTACGTGTGATGGAGTAGCATGGATACTTCCCATCTCCACATGTGTATAGTGTAACATGACTGCAGACTGTGTGTACGTCTGCTCAAACTTATCCCACATCTGTTAGAGGGCAATCTCAAAACTCATGCGCATATCCCATCCCCTATGTATCTTATTGCATGTGCAAAAGGCCTGTTTCCTATTCTCTCCAGGATCAGAGGAACATGCCTATTATATTAGGTGCTGTGGAACTCAGGCAGGACAATGCTGCTGCAGTTGTCTTGTTTGTGGTCTTCCTAGAGGCACCTGGTTGGCCACTGTGTGAACAGACTGCTGGACTTGATGGACCTTGGTCTGACCCAGCATGGCCTTGGTTATGATCTTATGTTTCTGCAAGAATGGGTAAAAGCCCTGTGATTCTGTAGAATGGGATGTTGGTAATAACTCCAAGTACATACATTGAAGTACCATGTTGTATCTAAGATATTGGATAAGGGCATAATTCATTGTGACTCCCTTGAAAATGTCACTTCCAGTGCCTTGATCGTATTTAAAAATTTTCCATAGCTTGATCCTGAACTAGATGTAAGCCAGTTTGGGAAATGGAGGAACCATAAGGGATGACATTTGCACATGAGAATTGGGCCCGAGGTGGGCGAATGTCTCCATTCTCTGAGAAAAATATCTGAGAAAATGTGTAGCTCTGCCCCTAAGACAGGTATCTTATATTTGGTCAGTATCATTATTTTGTATTCTGCCTAGAAATATGTATTAGCTATGAATTTTTGGAACTAAATGGAGCATCTGGGCATGTTAGAAAAGAGTGTCAAGCAGCGTATTTGCTGCTGCTTCAACAAGGGTATAAGGACTGAACAGACATCTAGTTAGTATCTTAAAGACTAACAGCATTTATTCCAGTCTAAGCTTTCATAACTTAAAGCTCATGTCATCAGATGAGGTGTCCATCCAAAGTAGCTAAAGTTAAACAAGTTCAAGCAACAGAAAAGGAGTAGGGAGATTGGAGAGAAGCTGTAAGGATAACCAGTGTAAAAACAGAACAAATCACAGGGTAATCAGTTAAAATAAGCCAGGAGCTACTCGACTCCTGTTTAATTTTGCTACAGCAGAATAATAAACCTTCTGTTGGAGAAATTCCCTTGCATGACATTTGCAACTGCACTGTGTTGCACTAGCTTTATCTTACGTTCAATGGAAAGCTAGAATTTCTTCTGTACTAGAATTTTCAGGCCTGATTAGATGAAACATTACACACAAATTGGGTAACCCCAACCCAACTAGCATTTACAGTGTGATCACACTCAAAAGAATGTATGTGGGGGGGGGGGGAAATGGACTCCCAAGCACAAGCACGACATAGGAGACACTTTGTCTTTCTGTCCTTCTCTCCCTTCCACCCAGAACCCTTTTGTGACCAGAAGAGAGCTGTAGGGGTGGAGGGGCGCTGTGTCTTAATGGCGGAAGACATGTGGAACTGGCGGTAACAGAAACAGCTTCCCCTCCCATGACCCCCTTTTGCTCACAAAAGCACGTTGGATGGAAGGAAGAGATCAAGGAAGCTTCTGCTGCTGCTGCGCACGTTCAGGAGCCCAGTTCTTCCACTCCCTGATTATTTTGAAGGTCAGTGTGGTCACACATTAAACGTGGGTTTAACCCCAACCCAACTTGCATTTAATGTCTCATCTAAGGAAAACCTTTCTGCACATTAAGTGGCCAGTGACAATCTGGAGTTGAAAACGTTGTACTTACCAGCATCGTAGGATAGGGAACTAATAGGGCTGGGTATGAGACTATAAATTCCAAAATCTTTCTAGAATACACATATCACCTGTTCTTTTTCCCCCCCAATGGAAAGAGATGATTTACTAGTGTAAAACTAACTTGGAAAGAGTTGACTGATAAACAGATTTTTCCCAACTTTAATTACAAGAGGTTTGGGAACTAGATGTGTGTGGTTTAATGGTTGTTCAAGCAACCGTTCAATATTCTCAAGGACAGTGGTAACTTCAGTGTTATGGATATCCAAAGGTTGATAGGTTAGGTGAGATCACAAGCACTGATGCTAAATACAACTTCTTGTATATTATTTCACTATTGGGTATAACTTTAAAAGGCCATAGAAGAGTAAAACAGTGGGATTAAGAAAGTTTAATGAGGCTAATGAGAATGTGTACCATTTTGCTTTCAAACTGGAAGAGGTGAGAGAAGGGGTTTCTGTGAATTAAATGACCTGACCAAAAAGGACAGCTATGTTATTTAATTCAAATACGGTTCAAATTTTTCAAGCATGAATGATGAAGCACATCTGCTGCTAAATCATAAGTAATAATGACATTGCATAAACTCAAAAGTAAAAAGTTAAGTGATGCTGAAAATCTAGAAGCCCAGCTCTTAGATAGCAGGAAGTTATAGAGAGGGTGATCCACAAGTTTTGCAAAATAAAGCATTGAGATTAATCATTCCTGCTGTTCTCATTCATAGATGGCATATACACACATAATGCTTCTCTAAATAATGTTTCTGACCAGGTCCTAGGATTCCTTTCCGGGGTGAATCCCCAAGCTGTTTTCCTGTTGGCCTTTATTACAGTGAAGGCACGCAGTGAAGTCACTTGAATGATCTGTTACTGCTAATCAATGTTTATTTGAGAGGTTTTAAACCTGAAGCCAGGTTTAAAATTGGCTTCAATCTCCAGTTTCAATCTCTGCTTCATAGCAAACACTGGTTAGTGTTAACCATGGTATAGGTCAGTGCCATTGGGGTCAAAGCCAGTGGGATCGATTCATAAACAAAAGGTATGGGGCTAAGAGAGAGAACACGCAGATGGCAGCCCGATCCCATTTCTTTAACAATACTTGTTTGAAAAAGTTAAGTCTCCCATGTTAAGGATGATGCCAGCTCCAGCGTACAGGTAACACCTTTTAATGTATTTCCTGCCTATGTATGAATGAATTCTACCGCAAAGCAATACAATGTTAATTATTTAGGGTAAGTAAACTTGATTCGTGGGGGCTGTCTACTTTTTGGAGAAAAGAGACAGCTCCTGAATCCGCAACTCAGAGAGGCTGGAGAAGGAGCGCCATTTGCCACAGTAGCAGAAGGATGAGCCAAATAGCAGGATGCTGCTTTCTTTGTGGCGGATTTGGGGGAGGGGGATGAAGCCTGTATAAGATTTACTGCTAGGAAATCTGTGGTCGTATTTCTGAAACAAAGAAAAGATTGCACAATCTTGTGGTATCAGTGTGGTGTCTTTGCAATGTCAATGAAATCAAAGGGATTGTCGCTAGAAAGCATATTAAAATTAGGGTTTGTTTCTCTTTGAAGTGCAATATTTAATTTATTTGGCTTTAACAAGACACATTTTGTTTCTCATGCACAGCACTGATGTTTTTAAGCAGGAAGAACTCAAAAGGGGCACCATTTTTTGTGTATTCTATTTAAATTTGTTAGACTGTAAACTCTGCACAGGTGTGCTAGTATTGTATAGCATCACATACTTGAGTTTTGAAAATAAAAGGATTGTTTCAGAGTCCTCTGTGTTGCTCTCATATGATTTATGTATACAATGCCATAACTGCAGTATTCCATGGGCACTTTTTTCTTTAAATTGCCACCTCTTACAAAGAAGCCAAATTGCCTTTAGCATTGCCTCTTAAATTTTGTTACTCCAGGACCACTAGCGGTCCAAGGTAGGCTTTCAGGACAAGAGGACAAATCATGGTGAATGCAGAAATAATTCCACTCTTTCCACATTCTGACACAGTTGTAGTGAGTACACTGCTAGATTGTACATGCTCTGTGTCACTTAAATTGCGGTCAGCCAGGAGCCTGATTTGTAGCATAGTGATTCCCAAACAACATGGTGACAGGGAACATCTTTCTACTCTACAGCTGTGTGGTATATGCAAAGAAATAGTTGAGTTCTGATTTGGAAACATTCCAAAGAGATCCCTCTACATGGTAAAGGCAACATTTCTTTAAAAATGTGGTTGCATACAAGCACAATGACTATGCACCCCAAAGCAATGAGCTGTGGATTTTTTAAAAGAAAATCACAGGTACATAACTAGGTAAGGCTTCTCTCAGCCTCTGCTTGTTTTGTAGCAATGCAAATGAAGAAAACTGAAGGGGGAAACTTGCTGAGTTTTCTAAGTCAAATGGTTATATTCATTACATCTTTCATCAAGGCACCAAATTAATAAAAATAACTAAGAATGAAAAGCAGAAAATCCTGATTCCTGGGGGCCTAACGCACTCAGTATATACTACGTTTACAAAAACGTGTTATTTACTAAAGTTTGGTAACTGAAGTTTACATGACAAGCAAGCCATTCTTTTCTAGTTTACAACTGAATAGATAACATGAATGATGAGAGGATCACAACTGACTAAACAGGAATTGTCCCAGAACAAGCGTGCCAGGGGTGTGGGGGAAAAAATTCCCGCTGTTTATAGGACTACCATTATAACATTGTGTTATCTCTCTTCCTCAGAAGGGTGTTTTCTGAGTCAGCACTAGTTGTATTTTCCACACTGCCTCTGATGGTTTCAGGGGCATCATGTGTTTCCGGTTAGTGACCTTGGACAAAGGATGACTTTTGAACTGAACAATGTTGATTCCCCTGTTCCTGTGAAATTGGGCAGTGTCTCTTCAACAGCTCTCAAGGAAAGACCTCACTCAAAGCTCACAAGGTGTGGATTAGCATCGCATTGCACTCTAGAGCGAGAAGCAACCTGGCCTGAGTCTCTACCTCTGGTGGTGTAGGCAATGTCATCTCTTTCAGGAGTTTTCACCTTTTTCATTTCAGTCTGGATTATAAGGGCCATGACACAGCTGACTCCTGATTCAATAGGTATGTGATTATATCTTTTGATTAATCTGATTAATTAGAATGTGTAATTCTGAATAAGGTAAGACACTGTAGATGACCTTATAGTAAGGGATAAGGTAATCTACAGTGTCTTACCTTAATCAGAATGACACATTGAAGTGAATGAGTTCAGAAGGGTGTACCTCGTGTTAGAATTTCACTGTAAATATATTTAGTTAATTTGTATCGATACATTCTAGAGCGTTATGTACTCTTGAGCTGCCCAGTGGAGTGCCAGTCCCTTTCTCCACAATGGGGAATCTGAAGCAGCTTACATTGTTCTGTTCTCCTCTATTTTATCCTCACAACAACCTTATGAGGTGGGTCTGGCTGAGAATGTGTGACTGGCCCAAGGTCACCCAGCAAGTCTCTATGGCAACCCTGGGGTAGGATTCTTCACATGTCTAGAAACTAACCCCTCATGGTCTAGATTATATCTTGACAAAGAAAGTAACACTGAGCAATACATATGGCTGAAGGTCAAGAACTTGAGCTGTCTCTGCTTGCCTGAAATAAATGAAATGCTGGTACTATAACTCAAACTGAAATTGTTATGCTGACACTTTGTTGTGAAAAGTTTACATTTTGTTTTCTATATGGCAATAGCACTGTAAGCCGCTTTGAGACTCCTTCTGATAGAGAAAAGAAGGGTATAAAAACCAACTCTTCTTCTTCTTCGACAACTGGTCGATTCAAGTCCCATCTCTGCTGTTAACTCTTTTGCTGGAATAGGATGACAGACAAGCACACAGTTGTGACTTAAAAGGCTACTGTGTGTTACTGTAATCCCATGGGAACTAGTTGTCTGTAGCTACTGATCACATGGTGAGTCCAGCGTTAATCCTGTTATTTCCCACAAAAATCAAGAGGTTGGCACCATTATAGAGGCAAACAAATAGAGAAAAATGCAAATGACAGCCTTTATGTGCAGTTGAAGCCAATATGTAATATAATTAGCTACAATGTGGTTTCTGGTTGTCTCTTTTGTTGAAGGGCTAGTTATTAGTATTAGATCCCTCATCGCTAAAAGAAAAATAATAGTGATCTCTTCCTCAAATTTGTTCTGATAACAAAATACACACCATAATACCCTTTGAAATTTTAAAGGGCTCTTAAGTATTAATTTAATTTAAATAATTGTACCCCACTTTTCTCCCCGAAGGGACCCATAGTGACTTACAATAGAAAAAAACAGTATATAAATAATCCAGTAAACAAAAAACACAGAAACCAAGCAACCAGTACATCTTGGGCTGGTCCTTGATTCTTTGGCTAGCTCATTTGAAGATATAGTTTACAAACTACAGGTTAAGAGCTAAAGGACCAAGAGCCTTTTGGCTGTAGCCCTTTGACTCAAGCATTACAATCTACCTGAAATGGGAAGGTTAAAAAAAAAACAGTCCTCATCAAAGATGTTGTACAGCTGACAAAGATGGCCCACCTTAATCCTTCTATCCCTCCCCACTATATAAAGTCAGTTTCTAACATTTTATTGCACATTGTCTGGGAGTGCTGAAAAGATACACCCCCCTGGACTATTTATTAATTTACAAAATTTACATCCTGCCTTTGTGCCCTTACAAGGGCCGCCAAGGCAGCTAACAATTTAAAACATGCATGATAAAATTACATTATAAAACTATTAAAATCAACCCCCCTCCCAAAAACATACATCACTAAAACAACTTGTTAAAAAGTTAAAATACATGCAAAACATAAAAAACATTGGTTACAAAGGAGAGATCGTTGAGGGAATGCCAAACAAAACAAAAAAAGTCTTCACCCACTGGCAGAAGTCAACAACAGAAGGGGACAGATGAATCTCCTCGGGGAGAGAATTTCAGAGCCTTGGTGTCATGACTGAGAAGGCCCTTCTCTGGTTTGCCACTTGCCTAATCTCAGAAGGTGGGGCACCTGAAACAGGTTTTCTGAAGATGACCGCAATGGTCAGGTGCATTTATAAGAGATCAGGTGGGCATAAGGTGGGCCACTCCTGTCAACATGCTGGCTGAGGAGTTCTGTACCAACTAAAGTTTCCCATCACTGTTCAAGCGCAGCCCCATGTAGAGTGCACTGCAGAAATCTAATCTGGATGTAACCAGAGCATGCAGCACAGTGGTCAGATGTCTTCTGTACAGGAAAGGCTACAGCTGGCTAACCGGTTGAAGCTGGTAAAAGACACTGTGGGCCACAGCTGCTATCTTCCTATCCAGAAGTAGGCCTGGGTCCAAGAGCACCCCCAACTATGGGCATGTTCCTTCTAGAGCAGTGCAATCCCATCCAGAACGGGTAATTCCTTAAATCCCTGGTCAAGCCTTCCACCCACCAGTAGTGCTTCCGTCTTGTCGGCATTAAGCTTCACTTCATGTGCCCGCATCCACTCCAAAACTGCCTCCAAGCACTGGTTCAGTCTTTCTACAGCCTCCCTGAAATAAGCTGGAAGTGCACAGTAGAGCTGAGTGTTATCTGCATATTGGTGACAACCCAGACCAAATCTCTGGATGACCTCACCCAGCAGTTTCAGGTAGATATTAAAGAGTATAGGGGACAAGATGGAACCTTGTGGGACCCCAAACGCCAAAGGCCAAGGGGCTGAACAGCAGTCCCCCCAGTACCGCCTTCTGAAACCTACCCTCTAGAGATAAGACTGTAAACACTGCAGAACGGAGCCTCCCAATCCCAGTCCAGATAGGTGGTCCAGAAGGATATGATCAATTATCTTCTGAAAAAATCCTATTGTTGTTTGTTCTTGACTGGAGATTTCTCAGGCAACGCAAGAGAGAGCCTAAATTATCTGTCTTTGACCTGAAATGAATAAAGAAGATGCAGTTGTGGAGTGGCCAGTCCCCTCCACTAAACACCAAGTATGATTGTTTTGGGGTTTGGTATTATTGAAGGTTTATTCCTGGGTTCAGTGGAATCGCTGCTCCGTTATCTTAGCTGACCACAAAATCTCTGCCCGATAATGTGAACTGGACACCTGAATGTCAGGAAGCCTTCAACAAGCTAAAGAAGCTTGTTTCTGAGCCTGAGGTCACAGCTTCTAACTTTCCACAGCCATTTACTGAGACCACTGATGCTTATAATTTGACTGCAGTACTTAACCAAAATGGCTCTGATGGTCAAATTCATCCCATCTTGTTCCTAAACTGCAAGTTGCTGGATTGGGAGCAACATTTGTCAGCCACAGAAAAAGAGTGTCTGCCCATAGTGTGGGCACTCAGTAAGTGAAAGCCTTACCTATGGGGCAGGAAATTTACCCTGCGGATGGACCAGTCACCTCTCTGTTGGTTACACAATACCAAAAGAGTCAAGGGAAAGCTGCTAAGGTGGAGCCTCGTGCTCCAAGATCTTGACTGACATCTTACACATAAAAGAGCATGAAAATGTGGTGTTAAATGCCTTATCAAGGAAGGTGTAAGTGTAGAATATGTTTAACAAGTTGGTTTGTATATATACTTGATATACGGTAACTGTTTTCTCTTACAGGAAACGTTTTAAAGTAATGAAATGTATATCTGGTTTGTGAATGTCACTGATATTGTGTTGACAATTAAGGTATTGCCCATAGTCCAGAAAAGACCTGAGTTGAGTCTCACCTAAGACAAATGAGCTATTAAAGGGTGGGCATGGGCAAGTGATTGATGGGCAGAAGTCCTGCCCTTTTCTGTCAGCCACCAGCCTCCTTTATGCCTGTTTGGTGCACGTGTGTGTGCAGAGCAGATAACACATGCAAGCTGATAATGAGTCAGGATTCAGGAATGGCTGAGAAAGCCATATGGGAGGATGGAGTGAGGGAGACAAAAAGGTCAGTTAGACAGTCAGCTCAGTTCAGATAGGATCTGAATCTCCAAGGTGAGAGAGAGACAGCGGCAGGATCCTGTCTCAGAATCTGCCTTGTGTGTAAGCAGGTTAAACCAGTAAATGTGGTGATAGGGTTCGCATCTCCAGAGTTAAGTGGGAGAGAACTTGTCTCAGGAGAATATGTACGCCTTGAAGACTGATTTTTGTGGGAAAGCAGGTTGGTGTGGTGAATCCTCTGAGAACAGACTGTGGCTGTCCCAGGGAAATCTGGCTAATGATTTGTAATTTGGGGAGGAATTCATATTTACAGTGGGAGAATCCTAGGTTGAGGGAAGGCCAGTCTTTACCACAAGAATAAAAGCTTGGCAACATCCCCAAAATATATGACGAATTATTTAAGTACATGGTGACAGCAGCAAAGCGCAAAGCAGAGAATACCCTGATTTGATTGAATGGATAAATAAACTAACAGAACATGCAACTATGACAAAACTAACATCTCTTATACACAATAGATCAATTTCAGAAAAATTGAACTTTTAAACTATATAGCTAAAAATTAAGAATAGAATTAAATTAAAACAGAATAAGAAAGATTTAGGTAACACATGTTTAAGAATAAATATATTGTCAGATATCAAATTAACACATGAAGCTGCCTTATACTGAATCAGACCCTTGGTCCATCAAAGTCAGTATTATCTACTCTGACTGGCAACAGCTCTCCAGGGTCTCAGGTAGAGGTCTTTCACATCACCTACTTGCCTGGTTCCTTTAACTGGAGATGCCGGGGATTGAACCTGGGATCCTCTGCATGCCAAGCAGATGCTCTACCACTGAGCGTCAGCCCATCCCCTATACTGAGAACACAGAACAATGTAATTCAAAGAAGATAATAAATGAAATGTAATTTTAAAAAGTAAGCTCCATATATAATGCAATAAGTTGATTGTTTATTGTTTATGCTTAAATGTTTATATGTTTGTGTTTAACAATAAAACTTTAGTACAAAAAAAAGATAAAAGAATAAAAGCTTGGCTGTTAACTGTTCTGAGCACCCAAAGGTTAACATCTGAAATGTTTATAACTGAATGTTCCCAGAAAAATCTGGGTGTTATCTGTAAACAATTTTAAGCCTCATTACTGCACCTCCTTATTTATATTTGTCTTAACCCATGACCTGAATGTTGGCACATATTTGGAGGAAGCATTGCCTCAGACTGTTTTCATACATGACACTGTACAGTTCATCTAAGCTCCTCTTGTACTCTCTATGCCACATGTGATTAATGCTAACATGACACAGAATTCAGTCAAGAATCCATATATACATTCTATCCAAGTTAGGCTTAATATTTGTATTATAGGACATTTTAAGCATAAACCAATTTTAAGCCTCATGTTAAAATATCACAAGCGTGACTTGATATCTAGCCTAATTTTTTTAAAAAATCTTATCTTTGGCTCATGGTTATATGGGGTTATCTTTAACCAAAGGTTCTCATGGAGTCCATCATTCAAGCATGATGGTTTTTAATTATGTCCAAATGTTTGCCTGAACACTAGATTAGAAATGGGCATGACCTAAGTAGGAAGCTGGACTGTAGAAATTTGGTCTAAACTTTTACAGAATTCTCCAGGAACGGCCTCTTCCAAGTTGGGTTTTTTTTTTTGCCATCATGTTATAGCTTCCAAATGCCATGATCAAAAGATGTTTATGACAATTCATCTATTTTTTTGCAGCACAGTTCTTGTGAGAATATATTTTGTCGTGAATTTTGGATGGTTAACCCACTTGAGAAGGTTGATAGAGGAGTTATAGCTGATGGCATTTTAACATTTTGAATGACTGATCTACTGTTTAATCCCGGGCTAGTCTGGTTAAAAAATCTTGAGCATCACAGGTGGGCAAGATCGGTGGCTGTAATCCTGGAGAAACTCTGCCAAGCCATAAACAGTACTGAGCCAGAGTCAGCATAAGGAAGTCCCACCCTGAGAATTGTTCCTGTTTTGTAATGTGCAGGATGAAAGATTATAAACAATAGTAAGGATGAAAGAAATAACTCTAGGTAATAATGTGACATTTTTCTGTTTAATTTGTAGGTGTTGTAACAACGGACTGCAGAATTACAGGAGTAGCTCTCTTTACTGGAAAAAGTCTCAGTCAACCTCCTTTTGATTTCTTTGAGGCACAAGAAGTATGCAAGCAGATAGGGCTGGTCCTGGCAAATAAAACCCATGTTGAAAATGCTTTGAAGCATGGCTTTGAAACTTGCAGGTACATCTTGTTTCAACATAATTTCATATTGTTTTACCGATTTTGTTGTAGTCGGCATTTTTATTGGAATATTTCTTTGGGAAACTTTTTGGCAAGTGCGGTATATAAAGAGCTCATTTTGGGGCCTTGCAGTGGCCAGGGACAGCATGGCCGAGGCGCTTCAGAGGCGCCTCCAAAGAGGTTTCCAGGCCGCTGCAAGGCTTAAAAACGCAGTTTAAAAAAAAGGAGGGGGAAAGGAAAATGGGGGAAATAGCCCCATTGAAAATAGCGATGCTGCGCCAGAGAAAACCTGGAACAGCAACACAGTTGCTGGCGGGGGTGTTCCCGGTCTGGGTTTTTTTTGGAAGCTGACTACAATTAGCTCCGCCCCCAGGAGCACCCTGGGAGCGCCTCCCCACGCCCATGCTGGTGCCACATTTCTCTTCCAGGATTTAGGTCCCAGAGAGACTGCGGTGTTGGAAGGGCGGGATGCCGCTCCACAGCACCCAGGCGCCGATGGAACTGCCCCCGTCGCCAGCGTAAGTGCTTCTTATTCCGTGATAAGAAGCCATTTATGCTGGCAGCAAGATTATGCTGCCTCCAGAGAACTTTCAGCCCCCCCCCACCTCAGGAATGCACTGAAAGACATTAAATAAGATTTTTTAAAATATATATTTTAAATCAATGTATAAAAATTCCATCTATACAAGGTTGGGTCCCATTACTTCCTTTTGCTAATTGAAAAGATTTCCTTCAATTGAAAACATTGTCAACTATTCACTTTGTGGAAGGGAGGCATTGGATCCAAACCACACTGTTTCCAACCCCCCCCCCCAAAAAACAGCTGTTGTTCTTCATAAATAAATGAAGCTTAAAAACATATAAAAACAAAAATAATTTCTCTTCTTTCTCATAAACGTTAAAATGTGTCCTATTCTTGGATTAACTCTGTTCTTTCATAGAATTGTTTATATGGATTCTGTATATTTAAGTATGAGTCCATCGTTCTGTATTATAGCTAGTAACCTTCAATAACCACCCATGTTCATAACTTGTGTGACCAACCCCCTACTCTCTGATGTTTCTGTTGCTTAGAAATAACAGCTTGGCTGTGACAGATATATATTTTCTGTTTTATTGATTTTCCACCTTAAAATATTAACACAAATATACTTGTGTTAATCCACTGATACCTCATATCCTACAATTAGATCCATTACATTATGTTTGACCAATATTTATCTCTTTCAGTTTTATCAGTCTTATTATTAAGCAATTATTTTAGCATTGTCTCATGGTATAAAAGGATAGCAAATGAAAAGTATAGAATTCAAGGAGAGGTTGTAGGGGGAGAATGGTTTGGATTGGATCCCACAGATGTTCTGCTGGGAAAAGTGGAATTTCCCCCAGGTCTTTTCTCCCAGCAGCACCCTATGAATATAGCAAACTATAGGTTTTTACAATATGCAATAGAAAAATGTAACAGAATATCAGAGGTTAACAGGGGGCATTTTTACAGCATTTTCAGTTACTTTTATCCTTGATGGCAGTGCATGTTGAAATAATACTTAGGTAATTCACTATCTGCGAAAAGAGTGGATCACAAAAAGCCATGCTATGGTATCCTCTATAATTTCTAAACTATGTTTTAGTAACAGTTGCAAAAGATAAACAGCAGCTACTGGAGGTACTGATTGTTTTTACAATGAAGGATCACATTAGAGATATATCCTGACTCTGAACAGAGAGAATACAGAGAATTTGCTTGTGTATGTTTGCATATAAACCAAATCGTATTTGCATGTGTGATGGGACAGACCAGGTTACTGGACAGACATTTCAACCTTGAAATTAGGGAGCTGGGTGGCGGAATGCTGTCCTTAGTTTTTGCAACAAATACTATTTCCGCTTTAAAACTTTGAATGTCAGATCTTGGAGGTTATTATAAATTGGCAATCCAAAAAGCTGTCAAGAGCAGACAATATCGTCTATCTTTCTTTTAATGAAATAACCATCTATACCTCTGTTCAGTGTACAAAGGACTTGTTATTTAATATTTTTTTCATAACTGTGTAGGTTAGAAGAAACTGATCTACAGGCTGACTAATAAACTTCAGGTGTAAATAAAGAAATTTGTCTTTACGTAGCCCAAACAGTCTATCCATTATCCCCCAGTAACAGCTACATATGTCCCAGAATTCAATTTACATACACCAACTTTAATAACACTACTTCATAATATTATAGAACTTGACTTAGGGACACGTTTAAACAGGAAATGATGCTTTTCATGTTTTATTAAAGCTTTGGCTGGGTAGCAGAAGGATTCGCTGTTATTTCCCGGAAAACATCTAACCCAAAATGTGGTCAGGGCAAAACTGGAGTAGCTGAATGGAGATTGAGCCATAACAGGAAATCTAATGCCTACTGTTACAATTCTTCAGGTGAGTGAGCATGTCATGTAGATTTATATTAAAAAAATGTTTTGTATCAAATCCCTTCCTGAAATTGAGATGGAGGAAGTACTTTTTAAAAACTAAACAGTAGATATAACTTGGTTGTAAGCAAACTTTGCTGCATTGATAGGCAACCATATCATAATAGGCAATCATATCAATTTGCTGATTAGTACTTGTACTCTTTTTTCATCCTTAAGGGTGCTTCCAGATGATAGATCCTCCTATGAGGAGAGCATCTACACAAAAAGTGGCTCAAGTGGTACTCAAGGAGTACTTCCCAGTATGCAAGTTTGCAACAGTGTTACTTGAGTTTAGTTCTACCATAGTTATGCAACTCATACTGGCAACAGGAACAGGCACTGGCACAACTCCCATGTGGCTTTCAAGTGTCACATGAACACATAAACACATGAAACTGCCTTATACTGAATCAGACCCTTGGTCTATCGAAGTCAGTATTGTCTACTCAGACCGGCAGCAGCTCTCCAGGGTCTCAAGTAGGGGCCTTTCACACCACCTACTTGCCTAGTCCCTTTAACTAGATATGCCAGGGATTTAACCTGGGACCTTCTGCATGCCAAGCAGATGCTCTACCACTGAGCCATAGCCTCTCCCCAAATATACAGAAGAACAATTAAATTTAAAAAATGTGAATAACCAACAAAAGTCTTAACCCTCCCTCCCCCAACCTAGAGACTAGCTTCCAAAAACCAACAGGAAGAGAAGTTTTCCTCCTTCTATTGCAGAGAGAGGCCTGGGTGCACAGCTAGGCAGAGCATCTGAACACAGCAAATGAGAAGGTGCTGTTTCTTGCAGATGCATTGTCCAGATGAATTGTCATGGTTCAGGTGCCCTGAAGCAGAAGGAAAGGATATAGAGAAATGGATACAGTCCAAAGTCAGTAGTTTTCTGAAAACATGCTGGTGTTGGAAACTTCCCTGAATGTTGGGAAGTGTAGGGCAGTGCCGCATACAGGGGGCAGTCCTGGGCAAAAACTCGCCACTTCTTACCATTATCTTGACATCATGCAATTTTGTGTGATTTCTCGACTAACGCATCCAATGAAAGGTGCTTTCACTGGCAGAAGCAGCAAAACATCACCTTGTGATGTCAGAACACAGGTAAGTTCCTAATTGTTTCTGAAAAGAAGCATACATTAAATGGGCAGTGTCCCATTTTGGCATCCAGACACTTAATATAATGAAGGCATACCCTTTATTCCTAATCTGTTTAAAAAAAAAAAAAAAAAAAAAAACCTGCCCTGGATAGTCACCTGAGTGTTGAGTGTACCTGATAAACATTTTAAATGTTCACAAAATTGGCATGGGTGTGAGAGCATCATTCATCAGTACAGACAGTAGTATGTGAGAAAAGAATCTAGGGGTAGACCATACACTGAACATGAATCAGCAGTGTGATGTGGTAACTAAAAAGTCAAATGCGACTTTAGGCTATATCAACAGAAGCATAGTGTCCCGATCACGCAAAGTGATGGCATCGCTTTACTCCACTGTATTTAGACCTCACCTAGAGTATTGTGTTCAGGTTTGGGCACCACAATTTAAGAAGGATGTAGACAAAATGGAATGTGTCCAGAGGAGGGCAATAAAGATGATGAGGGGTCTTGGATGGGGCTATACTCCCCACTTTTTAATTTTTAAAAGTTTTATTTCAATACACAAAAATATATAAACATTAAACATAATAAATTATATTATTACAATTTATGTGGAGCTTCCTTTTTTTAAAATTTGGCATGTGATTGGTCAGTTGACCATATTAATAAACTTGATTTGACTCACCCTCAAGACAGGTTCAAAGCAGGTACCCAAAACAAGGACAATTACAGGAACAAAACAAGAATGAAGGGTCTCACTATATGCCCAGAAACCTGCACTGGCCTGATCTTGATTAGCCAATCAAATGCACAGTTGATAGGGTTGCCAGGTCCCTCTTCGCCCCCGCCAGGAGGTTTTTGGGGCACAGCCTGAGGAGGGCAGGGTTTGGGGAAGGACTTCAATGTCATAGAGTCCAATTGCCAAAGCGGCCATTTTCTCCAGGTGAACTGATCTCTATTGGCTGGAGATCCATTATAATAGCAGATCTCCAGCTAGTACCTGGAGGTTGGCAACCCTAACAGTTGATATCAATTAACCAGCCCCCTGAAGGAAGGCTCTTCTCCCACTATGATTTCATCATATTAATTAGATGGAATGTACTTTCTTAGCTCCAGCATCCTCGGGAGCTGATTAGGTGGTATTAGGTGGTATGCTCCTCGTACCTGGTGCTCTCATCTAAGGTTCTAGAAGTCAACAACTTGCTGAGTTTCAGTCAGGAAACTTTCCATTTTAGCTAGGCCACAGCCTGAACCAATGTTTGAAAGAAAAAAGAAACTGCATTAAGGGACCAGTTTCTTGAAATGTACCTCTTTTGATCAGGCAGTTGAGTCAAATGGAGTATATACCCCTCAAGTTGAGGATAAGCAAGCAACTACTGGGACCTTTTACTACTTCGGTTGAAATATCTATAGATATATATAATATCTATAGATATATATAACTGCTTCCTCCTATTTAGTAACACTCAGTATTGGAAGAAAAATGCAGAACTTTCACATTTGACACATTAAAATCTCAGAACTGTTTCATTATTACAGTATTTTGGCTGCTGATGTTTGCTGATGTTTCCTTTTCTAAATTTGTGGCTACCAAATCTGAATTTAAAGTAGACTGGGGTTTAGATTTTGCAAGACTGCAAGTTACTGGCAAGCATAAATCCATATGTTGGTAATTCAAAAATACATTTGGCTATAACTATTAAAGCTATTAATTGGAATTCATTGCATCCATGATAGGGAATGTAGTATTATTTGCTCTTTCGGCAGCAAGTCTATAACACAGCTATATGAATATGCATGTGGTCCATCATTTTAAGGCTCCTGTTCATCTTAATTATTTGCACTTTTCTGTATTTGCCTATTGTTACGACCTAAGGTTAAAAAAGCAAGCTATTATAATGTTAAAAGATGCTCTTAAAATGTGTTTTAAAACATATTCTGATTTATTCTGGTGCAATTAGAAAATATTAAAGTTTTTTTAAAAATATTTTTTTAATTTTCA
Organism: Euleptes europaea; assembly: GCF_029931775.1. Lineage (NCBI taxonomy): Eukaryota > Metazoa > Chordata > Lepidosauria > Squamata > Sphaerodactylidae > Euleptes > Euleptes europaea. The sequence goes on from NC_079317.1 coordinate 83,719,732, forward strand.
TAATAAAAGGGGTAAAGAAAAGAAAAAGTAGGGAAAAACAGATAGGGAGTTTTAACATGTCGTTTGTTATCTCCAAGCCCAGATTTAGTCTTACCACATATTTAATCTTAATTTAATATTCTATTAGTTGGTTTAAATCATTCAGTTCTGTCATTACTATCATTAGTATAATGGCTATACTTGACTCTATAATGAAAATAATTGGTCATTAGTTAACAAGTCTAAGCTCTCCTTTCTTACAAGTAATTAAATCCTGCATGTCTGTGTTAATCAGTCATTTGATATATAACAATTCTAGCCTTAATACTAAGTACATTTACATATTCTCTATTGCTGATATATTTTCTACGCCTATATTGATCCATTGTATACATGCTTCAGTCATGAAAATCTTGTCAAACAGTGGCTGCCAGAAAATATTAAAGTTTTTAACTGACTTTAGGTGCCTGGCAAATAATATCAGTACAACTTACTGCACTGTTCCCACCCCATCCTTTTTTTCAGATATATGGGTTAATTCCTGCATTCCGGAAGCAAGTACGACTTCACTGCCAGATGCTTCTACAGAGATGAACTCCACTTCAGCTGTCTCATCTCAGGACACTTCAACCATGGCTACAACATCTGAGGCAAAGCAAACCAAAAGGCTTCACCCATTATTTCGTGTTATATGTGTAACAGAAACCATGTTGCCAACAGAAACAACAAGACATGAGCAGGAAATCACACTACCGGCAAACCAAGCAGCCTTTAAAAATGACGGTGTCGTCTTTGGCGGTAAAGGCCACGCACTATTACTTTGCTTATATGGTTTAGATTTATGATAGCTTAGTATTTTCATCATGGATCCTGGTTTGTTTGTTTGTTTGCCTCATTGAAAGATGTATGTATGTATGTATGTATTTTATTAAACTTTTACCCAGCCCTCCCCAGCCCAAAGGCCGGGCTCAGGGCTGCTGGAAGTGAGGGGAAAACCAAGAGGTAATTACGAGGTTAAAAACTGGACAAGGAAGCAACTCAAGGGAAAGTATACTTTTGAAGCCACGAAAAAGATCAAAAGGCTATAACGAATGCAAAAGCAAAACATTAATTGTGGAGGGAAAGTCCTGCTCCTTATTCCATATGCATTCTGAGAGAGATTGTTTTTCAAATCTAACAATTAAAATAAGATACTAACAGGGAAAAGCTTTTACATTGGTAAAAGCTGCCATGTTAAAACAGAATGGAGTGCCAACTTTTAATCAAAAAATGATGTTTACTAGGCTGAAATGGGAAAGATGTACCATTAGGAAGGAATTTTCTGAGGTGGAAATGTAACGTGTAAACTGATCATGGTAGGTTCTTCAAATCTTGCCATGAAGGGCTAGTCCATCACAGGGAAGAAATACTAGCCCAGATCTACTCCTGGTTTTCTCATTTGTATTCATAGAAAGTTCTGAGATAATGGAGAGGCATCAAAACTGAAAACAGCAAAATATCCACCATTGACCTAATCGAGAGCAGGGTGTATAAATGATATTTGAGCTGTCAGCAAGTATCTTGCCCTGCAGCCTACCAGTGAGTACATTAGATTGTTTGCTTTCTTCTAATGAAGAAACTTTGTCTCTTAAAATGTGGGACACTTCTATTGTGTTGTCATATGGCATAAAGGCACTTTGTTTTGCTAGTGGGTTTCTACTACTACTTTTCCTCATTGGAAGGTTGTATGGGAGGGAGGCAATGTGGCCAACCAGTTTATCTGCTGAAGGGTTGACACGTAGTTACTGCTGCACTGGAAGGAAAATAGGCTCATGCTAAATAATTAATCCCAGCTGTAAGGGAAGGAGTTTAATTCCAGTAAAAGGATATTAAGTTAGACATGTATTTTCAAACTCTTTTACTGAGAATTGCTCATGATATTTCCCATGCCCAGTCTGCCCTCTGAAAGTACTTGTCTAGCCAACTGTTCCCCCTCCCTTCCAATTCCACTGTACGGATGAAGCAGAATCAGAAAGCAATGCCAACAAAAGTATTTTTTCTGTGCCACAAGTAACGACTGTTCTGCTTCTGCAGGTTTATGGAATTTGTTATTAAAAAACAGATCAGTGGCAGGGTCCGATTGTTGGGGGCAGGGAGGTTGGCCGATTCTGGTCAAATGTTCTTGCTTGTTATTTTGATAATTTTTGTTAGACTTTATAACGATATGATTTTTGACAGTTTGGAAGCCAATATTTAAACCGCATGGTTTAAAAAGTGGGGTATAAATGTTTTCAATAAATAAATAGCAATAAAGGACTTGTTTTAAAATGCTAACCTCACTGACAAGACAGAACCAACGGGCTGAAATTAAATCAAAAGAATTTCCGTCTAGACATTAGGAAGAATTTTCTAACAGAGCGGTTCCTCAGTGGAACAGGCTTCCTCGGGAGGTGGTAAGCTCTCCTTCCCTGGAGGTTTTTAGGAAGAGGTTAGATGGCCATCTGTCAGCAATGCTGATTCTGTGACCTTAGGCAGATGATGAGAGGGAGGGCATCTTGGCCATCTTCTGGTCACTAGGTGTGGGGGGGAGGTAGTTGTGAATTTCCTGCATTGTGCAGGGGGTTGGACTTGATGACCCTGGTGGTCCCTTCCAACTCTATGATTCTAAGACAATCACAGATCTATTGGCCGAAGGTAGTGCAAGGGCTTCTTCAGGGAGAGACAATTCGTAAAAAATAAGGGTCCAGGCTTAAAGGGCTTGATAGGTAAACCTATCACTGTGGATTGGCAGTTGTTAGACAGAGATGAGTGACAGCCAGTCTGGGAAGCACCAGGAATGATGGGAACTCTGTGATTCTAAAAAGTATCTTGATTTTTTTTGGCTCTAGGTGTACCTACTGCTCTCCTGGTTCTGGCACTTATCTTCTTTGTAGCTACAGTTATTTTAGCTGTCTGCTATATTAAAAAGTAAGTATGTTTTGTTTTTTGTTTGGTGTAAACACATTTGTGCTAATGCAATTAGATGTTATTGCAATACATATTACAATATTGATATTTATGGTACATCGCTGGTTCACGCTGTGCCTTGATGTGTATCCTTGGATGTGTGTGCCCCTTCTGTTGCATGCAAACTGCTCTGAGTAATGTCTGAGCATATACATACATTGGTAAAGATACCATGCTACCACAACGTATCCACTCCTTTTATGCAGCAGATCTACAATATGGGTGAAGTGTACTCAAATATGAATGTACATGCATAGATATCTGTGCAATATAAATTGTTTGCCACAAGGTGAGGGACCCTTCCAGCCTGATGCTCATCCACGTGTCTCACCACACATACATCCTACACATGGAGGAACAGTGTCAATCAGCCCAGAGTCTTACCACTTACAACCTTCATCAACTTTGTAGGTAGCCTTCTTGGTACTACGAGCTGTGCTTTCTTACTGTACTTATCTCAACTGCACAGGGACAAGACCATGCTCCAACCACGAATCTCATTTATCAACCAGTTAATAGTTCTACATACCTAATAATCTTCTCTTTGGATGCCCAAAGAGAACAGACATCTGGACAGGACAGCTCCTTTCAGAAAACACATTGCCCAGTTCTTCTGTTATTCAGGTCCCGACCAAGAATAGAAAGTCCCTTCACAATTCTTTAGCCCCTGTGTATAAATCACCATTTAAGCTGTGCTGTATGTTGGTTTGCAAGCTGCTCCCAGGGATTGTGCAAGTTCATTCCACCAGAGCCACAACCACCACAACATGGACCCTGTGTCATTTTTCCATCTTTTGTGAGACACTAAGCCACAGATGTCAGAACTCACAATGATGCCTCCTTTGGCATGACTGTGTTCAGTGCTTTCTTTGTGTGACTGCATCTGGTCCAACACCAGGTAGGTCAGCCTGCTAATCTGTCACCATTTTTGTGATGCAGTGAGAGCGGTTGCTTACCTGTGAGTGCTGTTCAAGTGGACATTTGTGCAGTTTTGTGTCCCAGCCCATACTGTGGCTTTAGTTTTGAAAAAACCAAGTGGGAAGCCACAGGTCCTCCCTCTTGATGCGTCATGGCACACAGGTTCAAAAGGGAGGAGGGTTTCACACCCAAATGTTCAGCTCTAGAATGTTCTGTATCTAGGCTCTAGCCAGGTGCGTAGCTATTAGTGTGAGTAAACAGATGACCATCTGAAGAATATCAGCTACAGGTAAGTACATTTGTCCCCCACCCCACTCATCCATCATTTCTGTGTGTTTGTAAAGATGGCAGTTCTTGTTAATCTAATGTGCTTTAATGTTTTGTTCAAGATACAAGAAAACATTTCCATTTTCTGGAAAGGAGGAGAAAAGAGAAGTAATTGAAACCAAGAACATCAAAGATATAAAGCCAAGTAGTAAAACTCCAGAGCAGGAACCAAAGAAGAATGGGAAAAAGGCCGAAGAGCTTCAAGCTAAACCTGAACCATCAGTAAAATGTATGGAAGCAGAAGTTTAAAGAATAAATCCATGGACAGCTAAAATTGACAGATTTTAAGTGAACAAAATATAATAGCAAACTGTTTATAAATAGATAACTGTAAATAATGCCAAAATGAATATTATGTCTTTTTCTGAAGAAGCTTTTTTTTTGCACATTAGCTATACCATCTTTGAATAATACCTTCTTCTACAAAGATGAACTGTGGCCCTTGCAATAATGCCTACACAATTCTCAAGTGTGTTCTATGTGGACAACAAGTGCCAGATATTTGTCTCGGATCGGCCTCAACTGAATTAAACAAGCCTTTCTATCTAGTTCACATATGTGACTGGTCACTTTCTTCCCTGTGTGGAACCCTGATCTTATGTAAGATTTCATAAACAATTCTCACTGTATAAACTTTGGCATGCCTAGAAACAGCACAAAAGCATTTTTATTGCATTGGCTGAAGTAAGTGCTTTTGCGATTGTAGAAACTGCTACTGGCTGACTCCTTCTACTGTTCATTCAGAGATTTCTCTACATGTTCTTGTAAATGGAAAATTCACATAGGAAGGAAAGAGTCAGGTTAACATAGGAGACACAGGTCTTTTATGCATGACTGTTTCACTCGCTGTCACCCCTCCAACGACTTCAGGTCTTTGTGTGGATTATGCATGCTGTTTCTGACTGTCAGCGGTCGCCTCACTCTCCCCTTGCCTTTCCCTGCATTTTGTCCACATTTTCAAATTTGAGATAAAACAGGTCCCTGAAAATGCAGGCAAAACACAGGGAAATGCTGGGGGAGAGCAAGGTGACTTCTAATCAACACAAAGACTTGAAGTTATCGAAGTGACAGTGAGTAAAACAGCCATGCATAAAAGACCACAGACACAAATTGTTTTATCCAGCCATTCAAAGAAAATTTTCCTAAACACTCAAGCTTCCTTATCTTCACTTTCTTGAGATTTTCCAGTAATGTAACAAAACCCGAATTGTAGTCCAAACCTGAAAAAATACAATAGAAACAAATGGGAATTGTAAGATCTTCTCCTTTACAGCTGTGTTCCTAAACATTACATTGTCATATTTACTACAATGTTTAATTAAGTACACAGAACATAATGTATTAAAAACTGATATGTTGCCAAATTCATGTTCATCATGCCACAACAGAGCATTTTATTTTATTTACTATATTAACTACAATCATGTTCATCCTTCTGCAACAGACCATTTAATTTTATTTACTAAATTAACTACATAATTTTCTATAAAGCTTAGCAGGCAGAAATATCTGGACACTTATTATCTGCAAAACAAATCTGGATCACAGTTGTTATGGTAGTTTCTCTCAATGAACAATTAAATAAATAATTATGGGAAATTATTTGTCGTGTTATATGGGTATCTTCTTTAAAAGCCCAAGGATGATAAATTTAAAAATAGGCTTATACCATTGGTCAAAGGCCACATGTCAAGATACAGTAACTAATCCAATAGTGATAAATCTGGCCACTCATGTTAACTTTTGCAATAGCTATATTTACTCAAAAGTAAACTATGTTTAGAAAGCAGGACTCCTTAGTAAGCGTATGTAAGATTTCGGCCTTAAAAATCTTTCTCTTAAAATACTATTTCATTTTTATTAGAAAAGATTTCTACAGCTAAAATACATAAGGCAGAAATCTCCTTTTCTTAACAAGTAAATTAATACTTGCTACACACAGCAATATTAAGCTGAGGTAAAGTAACATTTCAAATAACACTGTGCTAAAAGCTAGTCAAACATAGAACTGATTTTTAAAAAGGGGAAAAATTATATCACTGAACATCCACTAGACTTCACCAGGAATTAGCTACATGGTATATAGGACTGTCAAGATTGCAAAAAAATACAATACAGTCAATCGATTGTAAAACATGATTGCTCAACAGGATATCCTGTCTTTCTTTAAATTATTTTTATTTATGTTTGTGACATCTAGGTCTGTGCAATGTCAATCACTCTGATGCACAATGAGGCTTATGTAGTATCAGCCACTAGACAGTCAAAGCAGTGATAATTATATATCTATTTCCAAACTTGGCCATAGAGTGCAGAACAGAACAAATGCACAGAATGGGACCAGGCACATAAAAGGGAGTTAAAAAAATTATTTTAAGTCTTAAAAAGTGAGGACGGTTTAACGCCCCCACCCCGGGAGAAGTGTGTTTTCTTGCGTTCACATCACAACATAAATGCAGACTGAGATCTCACAAAATCACTCATGCATTATAAAAGGCAGGAAGCTAGAAATGTGGTTGTAAATCACTTTCTGAATGTCCATTGATCAATTAAATAAACCTGATATAAATGTATTCAAAACTATCTTTTTCACTTGTGAAACCTGCTATCTGTCCATTTAGAACTACTTTTGTGTAACACATATGCAGAGAGGGGCTGAAGTGTACTTTAAGTGGCATGTATTAATGCATCTAAATGCATCAGGAAATCCCTGATGTAGGGTTGCCAACTGCCAGGTAGTAGCAGGAGATTTCTTGCTATTTCAACTGATCTCCAGCCAATAGAGATGAGTTCACCTGGAGAAAATGGCCACTTTGGCAATTGGACTCTATGGCATTGAAGTCCCCCCTCCCCAAACCCTGCTCTCCTCAGGCTCCGCCCCAAAAACCTCCCGCCGGTGGTGAAGAGGGACCTGGCAACCCTAACCTGGAGATCTGCTGCTATTTCAACTGATCTCCAGCCAACTGAGATCAGTTCACCTGGAGAAAATGGCCACTTTGGCAATTAGACTCGATGGCATAACTCAATTAGACCCTCCCCTCCTAGGGTTGCCAGGTCCCTCTTCACAACCGGCGGGAGATTTTTGGGGTGGAGTCTGAGGAGGGCGGGGTTTGGGAAGGGGAGGGACTTCAATGCCATAGAGTTCAACTGCCAAAGCGGCCATTTTTCTCCAGGTGATCTGATCTCTATCGGCTGGAGATTAGTTGAATTAGCAGGAGATCTCCAGCTACTACCTGGCAGTTGGCAACCCTATCCCCTCCCCAAACCTGTCAGGTCCCTCTTTGCCACCAGCAGGAGGGTTTTTTGGGGGCAGAACTTGAGGAGGGCGTGGTTTGGGGAGGGAAGGGACTTCAATGCCATAGAGTCCAATTGCCAAAGCGGCTATTTTCTCCAGGGGAACTGATCTTTATCAGCTAGAGATCAGTTGTAATAGAAGGAGATCTTCAGCTAGTACCTGGAGGTTGGCAACCCTATTTAAAAAGAGACCTAACAATTGAAAACAGCCAAATACAACAATTTAACAAGCACATAAAACAGAGCAGAACACTACGATTGAAATAACACAGCAGTAGAGCATTCAGATAATGCAGAAAGCAACAAGGTTTTTAACCAGGAAGGCCAAATGCTCTTCCACATAAAAGTGCTTTGGCCCAATAGAAAAATACCACCAGTGATAGACCTTTACATCACTTCCTAGCATAACTAAGCACTTCTGCATCCTGAATATTCATCCAAAAAATAAATAATCTAATTTAATTTACCCCTTGGAAATCATCACCTACAGGAAATACCTGAAACGACTATACAAAGAATAATTGGTTCCATCCCTAGAACATGGCAGTTGCTGACATTAATTTAATAACAACATCAGTTGTATTCCCACACTTGGGCTACAGATGTTTGTTGACCTTTATGAAAAGGGGGAGGCTGGACTGTGTACTTTCTTCAGGAAATACGCAAGATCGTTAAATCAAAACGTTAAGCCAAGTTTTGTCTCAAATACAGTATTTTGAATGTAACTCTACAAGAGTTGCCACAATTACATCTCCAATCGTCTTACCATGCTTCAGAGTATATCATAGGTTTGCAAACTATGTTCCAAGAAAGCTTTGGAATTCCTTGGAGCTTGTCATGATTTCATCTATGAGAATATCAGCAGTGGCGAACAAGCTTCTGTGAAAGATAGTTTGTCTACCACTACTGATCATCCTGTGCAATGGTCAGCTGTAGAGGAGCATAAAATAATGGGTAACTCAGGAAATGATGCCATGTGCACTTAGAATATTTCCCAGAATCCTTTGCAGCAAGCAGGGGTTTCTTCACAGAAATGCCAATTGGATAAAGTTCCCTGAAATGCAATGCAAATGATCCAGTGTGTTTCACTGTTTATATTTCGGTTCAGTTCTCAATTGTACTTCTTACTTTTCATATTCCTATTCTTCTTGTAATATTATGTATAACTATAATTTGAAATAATTGTTTATAATGGCGCAGAGTGGTAAGCTGCAGTCCAAGCTCTGCTCACGACCTGGGTTTGATCCCCACGGAAGTTGGTTTCAGGTAGCCAGCTCAAGGTTGATGCAGCCTTCCATCCTTCCGAGGTCTGTAAAATGAGTACCCAGCTTGCTGGGGATAAAGGGAGATGACTGGGGAAGGCACTGGCAAACCACCCCACAAAGTCTGCCTAGTAAACGTCAGGATGTGACGTCACCCCATGGGTCAGGAATGACCCGATGCTTGCACAGGGGACCTTTACCTTACCTTACAACTTAAATATATTGTTATATCTGTATTTTGCTACTTCATCCAAGAGTTCAGAACAGTATTGTATCGTTACTGCTATCCTGTGAGGTAGTTTAAGCTGAAAAATTAAGACCACCAAGGGAAATTCATAGCGAATTGCAATTTGAATAGTTATTTCTCATAGTCACACCCCAGTCATATGGAGGTGCTCCCAGATGCTGGTTTTAAGAAGTATTTTTTGTTTTGTTGTTGCTTTGCTAATGCTATGCAAGAAATAGCAATACACAGTCCTCACACAGAGTAATTCCTTATTCAAAAGCATACTAGAGAAACTTCATTTACCGCTTGCTCCCCCTTTATCTAGAGCACTTATGGCTGAACCTGGGAGAACTACAACCCAGCCTCCTCCACCCTGCAAAAAAGCACTCAGTGCTTTTCTGCTGCTCAGGAAGGGGAAAAGTCACCCTTCCTTCAAAGTTCCTGCTCTTTTGCTAGCATAGTGCAAACATTGTGCACTTAACCTATCTCAGCAATGTGATAAATTAGTTCGCATAACAGAATTCAGAATCTATTTTCCCTGCTCTTGTAATTGCTTCAGTTAACCATTAGTTAAGAAAAGGTGTTGCAAGACTAACCAAGAGATTGCCAGTAGAATCTTACAGAAAGAAAGACAGAAAGACAGAAATGTAAACCTCTAGTGCACTACAGAAAATGTTTCCCATGTTCCAGACAAAATGAAACTGTTTACATGTGATAAAGACCATGAAAATGCATTCAACTGAGCAACTAAATTAAGGCAATTCCCTACCTCTAGCATAGAGATGTGTGGCCTTGTGTGGATGAGATGGTATGCTTGCTAGGGTAAAGAGATTAGAAAAGGAGCTGGTTTAGCACAATTACTGGTGCAAGATAGAACAAGAATGTTTCATCAAATAGTGGTAAACACTGGATCAAAGCCAGTGGATGCCAATTCAAAAGATGCAGTAATATGAAAGAATCAAAATTAGTCAGACCTTGTGACCTAACTGAAGGTTTGTTTTACGGATGACAAGGGTATCAAGAAATGGGAGTTTACCCTCAATTTCCTTTTCCATGGTAAACTGAATGTTTGGATGGATATTATTAAGATAGGTCACAAGGTCTACCGGAAACCAACTCACACAGATCGCTACTTACACAAAAACTCCAACCACCACCCCCGACAGAAAAGAGGAATAATCAAAACATTAATGGACCGTGCAAGACGGATCTGTGAACCACAGTTTCTCAAGGAAGAAACTAATCATCTAAATCACGCACTGCTAGCAAACGGCTACTCCAAGAATGAAATCAGAAGGGCCATTAAACCAAACAAAAATCAGAAAACTCAAGAAAAACAGTCTCCCATAGGAAAGGTATTCTTGCCATTTATTAAAGGAGTCACTGATAGGATGGAGAAACTTTTGAAAAAACATAACCTACAAACAGTGTTTAAACCCACCAAGAAAATACAACAAATGCTACGATCAGCAAAAGACAAAAGAGACCCCCTCACCTCTGCAGGAGTATATCGTATACCTTGCAGCTGTGGAGAAGTTTACATCGGGACCACAAAACGCAGCATACAAACAAGGATAAAAGAACATGAAAGATACTGCAGACTTGGCCAACCTGAGAAATCAGCAGTGGCTGAACATGGACTGACACAAACAGGACACAGGGTCTTATTCCAAGACACTGAAAGACTGGACAATTCTACCAACTATTTTGTCAGATTGCACAGAGAAGCCATTGAAATTCATAAACATCAGCACAACTTAACAGAAAAGAGGAGAGTTTAAGAATGAATAAGGCTTGGCTTCCTGCCCTGAAAAACCTCCAGACTGACAAAGACAACATTCAACAATAGCCATACAGATTAGCTTTGGATTACACACATTAACAGATCACTTCAGGATACAATGGTTCCATATTAACATACCATACCCTCATTAGCACATTATCTTGATACTTACAGGACAATACTTTTGCAGAACAATACTCAGCTCAAACCCAACCCCTTTCTGACTATATATTACTCTTCCTACACCCTTGACACTGAGAGACACTGTCCTTCAGTGTTACTACTCTGAAGATGCCTGCCACAGTTGCTGGCGAAACGTCAGGAAAGAAAATTCCAAGACCACGGTTACACAGCCCGGATAACCTACAAGAACCAATGAACTCTGACCGTGAAAGCCTTCGACAATATTCAGAATGATAATGTTCAGTTTTTGGGGGAATGGGAGCCTTGGAGAATGTATTGTGAAAATCAATTTTCAATGGGTCCATTTAAAGGATACTCTTTGACCTAATCCCATATTTATATCTTATATTGGTGCTATATTTAGGTATAGTTTTTTTAAAAAAATGTTGAATAAGATTATATTACTTAATAGAATGGTGGGATTAGTTCCGTCAGCAAAAGTTTATACAATTTATTTTTAGATGGAAGTGGATGAGGGGAAAGTCATATTGTTGAATTAGCAATATTATTAGAATTTTTTATTATTGTATTTATTACTTTTTAGTAATCGACTCATGTTAATATGCTATATTAAGAAAATAAAAAAAAATATTAAAAAAAGAAAGATGTTTGCTCCTCCTCCTCCGTTTTATCCTCACAACAAGCCTGTGGGTAGGCAAGCTTGAGAGAGAGACTAGTCCAAGAAAACCCAGCAAGCGTTATGACGGAGTGGGGATTTGAGTTTTGGGGGCGAAAACGCACGGGAGGTTTTGCCTTGCATTTCCCCCTCTCTAGATGCACATTTTTCCCATCTGAATTCTCAAAACTCTGCATGTTGGGGTGGGGCTTGTTGTTGAGATTTGAGAATTTGGATGGGGGAAATGTACATTTAGAGAGCGGCAAATCCAAGGCCAAAACCTCCCCCGTGCATTTTCGCCTCCTCGGCCCACAAATTTCCCCGTATTTTTGCTGAAACCATCTGGCAACCCTGGTGACGCATCTTGGCAGGGGCTCAAATTGCAGCCAAGCATCCACAAAACTGCATTTGGTCGGCGAACAGCGAACCGTTGTCCCAAAACAGGGTCCGTCAAAGCCAACGAGCGAAACGGTTCCCAACCGCCGAAAAGCCCAGTTTCGGTTGCTTAGCGACGACAAAGGGGCACGAGAACGGGGGGGGAGGGGGAGAAGACGTAATCGGGACGCGACGGGAAGCGAGCGGGCCCAGACGCCGTACCTTCGCGGCGTCCGCCCGCTTGTGGGAGGGAGCGGACGGGTGAAGTCCGAGGGAGGCGAAAGAGGGGCCTGCGGCTCGGAACAGGATGCCGGGGCGTTGGGGTGAGGCCGCTAGCGGAGCTTCCTCCCGCCGCGTCCCCTTCCCCGCCCTCCCCCACTCCCCCGCGGCCTGGCATCCCAGCCGTTGGCGGGAGCCTCTCCTCACGTGCCAGTGAACCCCCCCCCCGGTCCCTGGGGCCTCCCAGTCTGGTGCCTACTAAGTAGGACTCGCTGGCATCTCTTCTTCGCCCAGTTTGCTTGAATTGAGGGGCGCTGCTGTATGCGGGGGAGGAGGGGGGAGGAGGGGGGAGGAGGGGGGAGTGTCTTTCAGGGGAGGCTGGGGTGGGGGGCGTGGCGCCGTCGGGCCGGTGGCGGAATGGAGAAGCCGCCACGTGGAGGCCCTCTGGTCCCTGGCGTGCAGTAGTGGGCGGCGGGGCCCTGAAGCAGCCCACAGAGACTCATGCACTTCAGTAGTGTTGGAAAGAACACACGTGTGTGTGTGTACAGTGCCGTCAAGTCGCAGCCGACTTATGGCGACCCTTTTGGGGGTTTTCATGGCAAGAGACTAGCAGAGGTGGTTTGCCAGTGCCTTCCTCCGCACAGCAACCCTGGTCTTCCTTGGTGGTCCCCCATCCAAATACTAACCATCCAAATACTAATCCTGCTTAGCTTCTGAGATCTGATGAGATCAGGCTAGCCTGGGTCATCCAGGCGCGTTTGTACACGTGTGTTTATACATTCGCCGAGTTGTGCAAATGGGGCAGTTACTCGCTTCGGGACAAAGAGGCGCGTGGTGATTTATAGCACAGAAGGCAAGGGCTGGAAACTCGTTTCGGAGGAAGGGTTTAGGTGTGAACCCACGTTGGAGGCATTTCCTTCTTGCCTGGAAAAAAAAAAACCTGTTTTAACTTGGGGTGAAAACGCACGGGAGTTTTTGCCTTCTGCGGCGCTCTAGATGCGCCTTTCCCCCACCTGAATTCCCAAAGCTTTGCATTGGGGGCTTATTTTTGAATTTTGAGAATTTGGCTGGGGAAAATGTGCATTGAGAGAGTGGCAAATCTAAGGCAAAATCTCCCATGAACACATGAACACACATGAAGCTGCCTTCCACTGAATCAGACCCTTGGTCCTTCAAAGTCAGTATTGTCTACTCAGACCGGCAGCGGCTCTCCAGGGTCTCAGGCAGAGAAAGGTCTTTCCCATCACCTACTCGCCTAGTCCCTTTAACTGGAGATGCCGGGGATTGAACCTGGGACCTTCTGCATGCCAAGCAGATGCTCTACCACTGAGCCACAGCCCCTCTCCCGTGAGTTTTCGCCCCATGTTAAAACAGGTGTTTTTTTCCAGGCAAGGAAGAAATGCCTCCAACGTGGGTTCACATCTAAACCCTTCCTCCAAAACGAGTTTATAGCACTTGCATTCAGTGCTGTTTTGAAGTGCTGTTTTGAAGTGCTGTTTTGAAGTTGTACATAAACCAGCTGGGCTTCTATTATTTAGATACATGTCAGGTACTGTGTTGGTGTTTTTTCGTTTTGTTTTTTTGCATTTTGTATTTGCCTTGCAGTTTGTGGGGAGAACTAAAAGTTTTCCACAGGGATAGTTGTCTTGCAGGGTCATCCTAAGCACAGTTACAGCCTTCTAGGCCAGTTGCCTTTAACAGAAGGCTCCTTACTTAAGATAGCAGTCTGTTTCAGAAAAAATAAATAGGGGTCTTGAGGTACATTAAAGAGAAGCTACAATTGTAGCTGATGTAGCGGTTTTACTTCGACGTGAGTGTTTACATGTGACCACATCACTTCACACAGATTGGTAGTCTCATACTACGAAGTTACATTGGATTTGATTTCTGTCAGTTAAAATAAGAATTTTGCCTCAGTAAGAAGCTGTACATGTAATGTTCAGTCACTGGTGATTCTCAGTTATATCAAATAATTTCTACACTGTTGGCAAGCATAAGCAGCAATAAAGATAAGATTTTTGCAGATTGGACATAAGTCCAGCATTTGCTGTCAAAGTAAGTTTAAGAAATTATACAGAGTGAGTGCTCACAGTGAGTAGTGCTACTATAAATGGCCCTGTACTACAACTGTGAAATCCAGGAATTGGTGCATTGTTGTATGGCTGTTTATAAACTTAATCTTCACAGATTCATGTTTTTAGTCTTTTGACTATTGGCAGGTACAAAATCCATGTTCACCACAGAATTATGTTATGTCTGGAGTTCCTGAGATCAAATCCCAATGTCTTTAGATAAGAAGGTTTAAATAATGAAAAGTCAGGGTTTAGTTACAGTGTAAATTACAGTGTATTCTGCACCACACATATAATTAAGAGGCATTTTCCATGTCCAAGTTCTTGGTGGTGCTCTTCCACTCTAATAATCCATCATCAGTCTTTGCTGAGCACTGTTATTTTCTAGATGGCTTAACTTGAATTGATCCTGAAAATTCCCTTACCATTAAGAGGTGCTGAATTTCAGCCTACAAGAGTTTTAAATGACAGATTGCTGTGAATTATAGTAATTGATGTTGTATGTTACAGTTTTTGTGCATACAATGGAGATAAAGGTTTTGTGGGTATGTTAAACAAAACATATTTTCTCAGGATATTAACGTAATTTGCCCGGCTGCTTTTTGTGTGTGTAGCTAGCTAGCAATTTTAAAAGGTACGGGAGATAAGTAATCTGACTACTCCGTTTATACTAATATGGTGATTTTTAAATGTATTTATTAGAAACTTCCCAACTGAGTGAAGCTGCCTTTCTTCCTGAACATTGAGCTGAAGAATTTTATCATGGGCCAGCAACTCTCAAGCCAGACACACACAGTTATTAATAAGTTACCCGAAAAAGTAGTCAAGCATGTATCTCTGGTTCGAGAAAGTGGCTTCCTGACATATGAAGAGTTTTTGGGCAGAGTTGCTGAACTTAATGATGTGTAAGATTTCACTGTTTCTTTTTTACATAAAGTGCCAATGTTTAATACAGCATATGCCTAGCAGATTGCCAGGTTCAGGGAATTGATGCTGAATACTTCTGTTGAATGTTTAACCTGTGTACCTCCTTGTTGAAAGATCAAGCACTCTATTATAGAAGCACTGTAACATCTATGCTTGATATTAAACCCTATGTTTGATACAAAACCCATCACTCATTCACTCCACACACCCAAAGTATATTCCAGCCATTAATATTCACCTAGAATATGTGCATATTTATAAAATTTTGAAATGTTCATGTTTGTAAAATTCCATTAGGTTATCTGTGTTAGTATGATTCAAATCCAGTAGCAACAAGATATTTGGGGATAAGCTTTCAAGAGTCCAAGTGCCCTTCATCAGAGCTTTGCTTGTCCAAGCTCCCTTTCTCAGCTTTTCTACAGCAGATCAGCATGGCTACCATCTGAAACGGTGTTAGTATGGTACAGCAAAAACACCAAGACCTAAGGCAGGGGTGGGTAACGTCAGGCCCGGGGGCCGTATAAGGCCCGCGAAGTCATTTGGTCTGGCCCTTCATGGGTCCTGGCAGATCTCTAGCTCAGAAGGATTTAAGACTGGCGATCCGCCCCCTCCCGCAGACAGGAATAGCCTCTATTCAAGGCAGATGTGAGTTTGTTTTGGCAAGAAAAGGAACCTTTTCCCCCCTTGCAGAAGAGTTGTTAGCTATGGAGCTGCTAGGACCGCCCAAGAAACTGTGTTAACTTTTTCCCACCCGGGCCATGGAGAAATGTATTCCCTCTGTACTACAAGAGGGCTGGGGGCGGAAGTGGCGAATGGCCCGCGAATAATGTTACAAATATCCAAATGGCCCTTGGCGGAAAAAAGGTTCCCCACTCTTGACCTAAGGTTTCAAAGGCAACAGCCAACTTTACTAGATATTTGTTAAATGTTTGTAACACTTTTAGAACCCAGCTAGTGGCATATGTAATGGGGATAATTTCCTTCTCACGCAATTACATAAAACCCACAGGTCCTTAATGCTGCAATATGTACACAAAGTAAGGAGTCGCATTTCTTGAAAATGGCAATTAAGATAGTAAGTGCAAATAGGAGGAAATTTACAGCACTGCCCTAAGAATGTTTGCTGAAAAGTAACTGAGCTCATGGAGCTTACTCTGTGGAAACTGTGCTTAGCATAGCAGCGTTGATCGACAAGGACATTTAGAGGGGTAGCTTGAGGGGTAATTGCATCGGGTATGAATGGAGCATAAAAATATAGCAGAAAATCACTTTATCCTACATTCATTGTAATCACTTCAAAATAAATGTTCAGAAATTACCCTGTTCGAGATAATGGATATAGTTTTCCAGTGTTTGTTTTGAGGAAAAATTGTAAGAATAAAGCTAGGGCAACTGAGAGGAAAAGAAATAGATATTGATAGAAATACATCCTTGATTCATGTTGAAAGCTTAATTTTCATATTTTTTACTATAATATTGACAATTAAACATTGTCCCTTAACCAACAAGGTTAAGATGTGGGTGACACAAGTCATGTTTATTCTAGGAATCCAAACTAAGAAATTCTTCTTGAAATGTATATTCATTTTATTACACCCTGAAAAGCTCAACATAATATGCCAGAAAGGATGTAGGTTCCAGCACACAAATGATATCTTGAGTATCCTAAGAAAAGGAAAATGAATTATTGTCCCCAGTTGTAAATGAAACGGATTTGTGCTTGGAATGTCTACTACACTCTGTTAAATGAATATTACGTTATTTCAGGACTGCCAAGTTGGGTTCTGGTCAGGACAAGCATTTGTTATTTGAGGTGCAGCCAGGCTCTGACTCGTCAGCACTCTGGAAGGTGGCTGTTCGAATAGTGTGTACTAAGGTAAGTTTATCAAAGCCTTTTACTTTTACTTATTTTAAACATTTATTAGCTGCTTTTCTACCTTATAGAAACTCAAGGCAGCTTACAAATAAAATGCATGAAAAGCCACTGGTTAAAATCATTAATTTAAAACTGCTGGTAAGACTTTGTATTACTTGACAAAATTAACCTAAAATTTGAGATATTGTGCCTCACAGCCCATTCCTGAGGATTGGGCTGAAAGTGTAGTGGAGGCGGTGTAACCCCGCCGCCAGTGTAAGTGCAGTCTTATCATGGAATAACAGGCACTAACACTGGCGGCGGGGGCAGTTCCATCGGTGCCTGGGCGCCATGGAGCTGCACAGTGCTCCTCTGATGCCGCAGCCTCTCTGGGACCTAAATCCCAGAAGAAAAATGCGGCGGGGGGGGGGGGCGTTCCCAAGGGTGGAGCTGACTAGTCAGCTTCCTAAGTCCCTCCAGCCCGGGAATGCCCCTTCCAGCAACAGAGTTGCTGCGCCAGGTTTTTTTGGTGCCACATCACTGTATTCAATGGGGCTTTCCCCCTCATTTTTGTTTTGTTTTTTAAAAGGCCTTTTTTAACCTTGCAGTGGCTGGGAAACCACTTTGGAGGCACTGCGGCAGTGCCACGGCCAAGCATCCCCGGCTGCTGCAAGGCTCAAGAATGAGCTGTCATCCTAGCTAAGAAAAAAAGTGCAAATTCTGTGAAAAAACTAGAAAGTTATCCAAAGGGAAACTAAAAAGATGACTGATTGAATTATAAGGTTATTCTAAACCATGATGCTGTGGGAAATCCCTCATGGTTACTTTGTGCATCTTAATCTTTTAGAACCGTTGGTTCATGTCTTCTTTGTGTGTATTTATATAATTAATATCGGGAACAGATGAAACTATTTAAAAATTGCTAAGACAGCTTTTTGTATATTTAGATAAACAAGACAAGTGGCATTGTTGAAGCGTCAAGAATCATGAATCTGTATCAGTTCATTCAGCTTTATAAAGATATCACAAGTCAAGCGGCGGGTGTTCTTTCTCAGAACACTGACTCAGAAGGAGCTGCAGAGGATCTGTCATCTGTTTCATCTTGTCAGGCCAGCATTTGGATGGGAAGGTATTTCAGTACAATGAGAGGGAAGTTTCTGTTGGAACTTGAACAAAAAATCCTTTCCTGTGTGCCTCGGCTTTGTATATTGAAATGTAATCTGTATAAACAGAGCTTTGGTGTTCCACAGTATTCTTGACTGCAAAATTTACCAGCCGTTTAAAATGGTGGGCTTTCCTTTTCAAAACTTTTCTTTGGTCACAGTGACTTTTCCTCTAGATATGACCTGTTCTTCCACCTGTTCCCTTGACTGTGAAGGCATATGTGCATATATCTTGTTGGAAATCGTGTAGGGAATTTGTAAACTAATGATGGCCCTTTCCAACTCTGATTCTATAAAAACATCTGTTGCTGGAAACTGACCCTCCCCCAAGCTAAACAAGTGTTCTGTTTGGTGCTGTGTGATACGCCTTCCTGAATCTTAGGTTCACTTACATATTCTGGAAAGCACAGACCATATAACACTGAAAACATCAAACTCTTTAGTAGTGTACGATCATATGCATCATAGCATACTAACTGTGGATAAATTAGTCACATTTAAATAGTCCTTGAAAATGCTGTATTTGTCTACAGAATTCTCATTCTCTAATGCTGTAGATTCCTGTGTTGATATTTTCATATTGCACATTTTGAGAGTGAGTAAAACCTTGTCTGAAGCATTTCATTCATTCCAAAAGAGAGAATATTTCATAGGAGTTTATTCAGTGTGCCCCCAAATTTCTAGTATTTGTTTTGGAAATGTTAAAAAGTCTGGTGCGGGGGTGACAGTTTTCTTCCCCCTCCCCGCCCCCCGCCAGGTCTTCAGATCTTTATTCAGGTATCACAACAAATTAAAGTTTGATCAAATGTGGAAGTTTTCAGTCATGCTCATTCAATCATATAGGTTGTAAAAATCTAAATGAATTTAAACCAGTTGGAGAAACAGTTACAGCTCTGTTTTTAGTGGCTTTGTTCCACTCATTACCAATTATATTTTGGCATCTGAACATTCTCTTGGAAGGCCTTTAAGTGACGCTGATTTAGAAGATTTGGGGAAAAAAACATGAACTAACTCGTACGTGACATCCTGTTTTGCAAATAAAGGGGGGGGGGAACAAGACTGAAGTCAACACCTGGCATCTATAAACTATTGTGTTATAGGTGGGCACTGTTGAAAGATGCTTAAATGTTATTCTGTCTGAGTTCTGATCTGCCATGATTGTGAATAATTGTGCTCTCTGCATTGTAGGGTGAAACAGCTGACTGATGAGGAAGAATGTTGCATCTGCATGGATGGACGCGCTGATCTGATCTTGCCGTGTGCTCACAGCTTTTGCCAGAAATGCATTGATAAATGGTAAAGTGCCTGAGACAGGCCGCGTGACTGCTTTATGTTGTGAAATGATCCTTTGACGTGTTTGGCCCAATTCCCTATAATAAAGGAACTGGTGGAAATAAAATGGTTCTACCTTCCACTGAAATTAAAAGAAAACACATCCTGGCCATGCCATTGGGAAGATACTGATTGTGGCAGGTATGTGGGCTATGGAGTGATTTTGTAAGGGCCGCAGGCAAACTCAATTTTGGGGGGAAAGGTGGTTCTGTTGGTGGGTATTTCCTTACTTGGACTGGTCTGTCTCTTTTTTTTTAATAATATTTTTATTTTTATAAAACTTAAACAACATTCAACTATCAATGTAAGCATCAAAATGTAAATTCTAATAAACAATTGTTGAAACTACATATTTATATACTTAAAAGTAGAATCTAAAGACTTCCCCTACCCTCCCTCAATCTTTTCATTTATTTGTAATCTCCTTAGTATCAAAATTTAATCCTAATATTATTACAAACATTCATAAAATATTTTTTACTTATTGTTTAACCTTACTCATAATCTAAGTATGTACTGCTTCACTTATCTATATTAAAATAAAAAGAAATTGAAAACAAAAAATTGAAAAGAAAAGGGAAACAGAAATAAAATAAAAAACACTACTTTTTATAGTTTAAAAAAGGATTAAATAGTAGGTACTTTTCTTAACTTCAGGTCTGTCTCCGTTACAATGAAAGGGAGCACTATCATGATGCATACCTAGCCTGTTCCTGGTGATAATAAAGGGTCTGTGTAACTAAATGGGAGGAAATAAATTTTCCATTTAATACTGTCTGAAAACGTAGTTCATGTTATGGCAGCATCACTCCGCCCCTGTGTAGGTATAAATAAGTCTTTAGATAGATAATACAACATTCCAAAGGGGGGGTCTTGCTTTTTTAAAATTTAATGTAAAGCTGCTGCAAAACCTTAAAAATGACAGTCTCGCTAAGATGCACTGAATCAAGAAATTACTAGAAAATGTGATGAATAAGTTTTATCTATAACTAATGGTGGCTTGTGCATTACTCCTACCTGGGGGTTATGTCTTTGCTTAGCAAAACTGTATCAAGGGACAGAATTATTTGTTTTTCTGGTCTGTAGTCCAAAGCAAGTTTGACTTGTTCATATTACAAGCTGTGTGTGTTAAGTGCCGTCAAGTTGCTTCCGGCTCATGGCAACCCTATAAATCAATATCCTCCAAAACGTCCTATCTTTGACAGCCTTGCTCAGATCTTGCAAATTGAAGGCTGTGTCTTCCTTTATTGAGTCAATCCATCTCTTCTTGGGTCTTCCTCTTTTCCTGCTGCCCTCAACTTTTCTTAGCATGACTGTCTTTTCCGGTGACTTGTCTTCTCACAATGTGACCAAAATACGTTAGCCTCAGTTTAGTCATTTTAGCTTCTTGGGTCAGTTCAGGCTTGATTTGATCTATAACCAAATGATTTGGTTTTTGTTTTTTTTTACAAGCTAATCATTAGCAAATAGTAATCTGAGCAAACATTTTACATGTGCTGGTTTCTGGAAATTAAAGTTTAGAATCTTGTTATGCCTGTTTTAAATGACTGCAGCCCAACTGCATGACAAGCTAAGCATATTACAAGCTAAGCATTAGCAAATGGTCGGCTGGGCAAACATTGTACATATGCTGGTTTCTGGAAATTAAACTTTAGAATCTTGTTATGCCTGTTATTTAAATGAGTGCAGCCCAACTGCTTGTCTGGTAGGATTATAAAGATAAACGATATTGCCAATTCCACTTGAAAACAGAATGGAATTCTGGCAATCTCTGGCCCTTTGGGGGGCAAAAACAGTAATGGAACTCTGTTCTGTTAGAATTTGGGTGTTGTGATTTGCAAGATGAATGTGATTCATGAGTGTGCCATGGTAGTAAAGCACTGTATTGTATTATCTTCTAAAGATAATGTCTCAGGCAATAAATACCAGTATATTCAGTACTGCTGAAGACCTCATACCAGAGGCATTGTGTTCAGTTGGTAGAACCATAGTATAAGAAGGATGTTACCCTGGGAAAGATCCATAGTGCTACAGTTGTGATTAGAAGTCTAGAAATAAGACAAAAAGGCTGAAGGAAGAAAGGTGGTTCTTCAGGAATGTGTGGACTCTTATTCACCCTATTCTCTGAATGCAGGATAAGCCATAGTTTTAGTTTGCAGGAGGGTAGATTTAAGTTGAGTAATGAAAAGGTTTGCAGTTATAAGATAAGAGGGCGTTCTTATCTGGCAGTACTGAATTCTTCTTCCTTGGTGTCTTTTTAATAAATCGCTTATAAGCAATATATTAAGGACATGCAAGGCATTATGATTTGCCTTAAAGATAATGCAGTTGCAGTAGTTCATCTGTTCCAGCCACTCACCCAAGCTTCCATTAGTCTTATATTGTATCTTGAAAGAAGGTGGTTTTGAGCGTCTTCAGTACAATCTTGACACCCCCCTCCTTTTCTGGCTTCCTTATACAGGAGCGGCCATCACAGAAATTGTCCGATATGTCGTCTGCAGGTGACAGCAGCAAATGATTCCTGGGTGGTATCAGATGCACCTACAGAAGAAGATATGGCTACCTACATACTCAACATGGCAGACGAGGCAGGCCAACCTCACAGGCCATGACCCTAGCAATATTCCATAATCACAAAATGTCTTTAAGATTTCACTTTCATTGTTCCTCTTTGTTTGGTCATGGTATTGGGTTTAAATAAGCTAAATTCATGTTCTTTAAAAGTGAACACTAGTGTATGAGCCAGTTTACATGCCTTCATAAATTTTATGTTAATTTATGTCTGTTGCAGAGGATACATTAAGAATTTACTTATATTTTATGAGACGCTGTAATATCTGGTTATTTTATTTTGACCATTGCTCTTCTGTGACGGCTTGCAATGAAATTGCCTGTCGTTATAGAAAATGTAAAACTAACCTGGATAATTATTTGAGGGCCTGTTGTCTAACCGCCACACTAAGAAGCAATCCTTTTTCCTTAATTCTTCTATATGCAAGAACATGTGGTTCTGCTTGCATGAATAAGAATGACTAGAATTCCAGTTTGAATTTTCAGTCTCATCTATTGCCCCCTAGTGGTAAATTGTCACCACTTCTAGCGTTTACATGTTGCGTAAATCATGATTTGTTGCTGTGTTCTTGTAAAAAAAAAAAGGCTGTTCTAATGATTAGCTGTTCACTTTTTTTCAAGAAGAAACAATCTTCTAGGCAGGTCTTAATAACAGTAAAAAGTCTCCTTTAAAGTCCACCTCCATGATCAGCATTATACATTCTATATATTATTGATCACAGAAAACCCAAAAGCTTTGTTTCCAATTAAACAGCATAATATCTGGGTAAAACTATCCTGTGATATTATATGAGTCTGGCTTCTTTTAGCTGCAGTGTAACTAAGAAGACAGATATTTAAAGCAAATCGATGGTGCTTGATTTGTTTCTACAGTATGCTTTCCTGTAATAGGAATATCTATATATTTCTCAAATGTGGGCAGTTCTGTGGCTATTTAAATCCAGAGATCAGGCCCACATTGACATAAAGAAGATTTTTCTCCAAACTTGGGAGACCCCCAGGTTTGCAGAAGGATTAAAACATATGGAAAATGTATGGATTTTTCAAATCTCTCCCTCTCCCCCCCCCCCAGGAAACAAAGCTGTTAGTGCCTGCGCAGAACTGCCGCCTCTCCTCAGTAGCCTCTGGAGGAGCTGCTGGCGGAAGTGCGGCTGGCAGAGGAGGAGGAACTAATGCCAACACTGTTGCCTTTCCTCACCAGCCTCTAAGGATGGGGAGGGAGAAAGAAGCCAGGAGCTTCTGGGTTCATCTCCAGCTGCAGGCAGAGTCCAGGAGTCATGCTGGGCGCGGCCTCACCAGCGGTGGAGTCCAGGAGCTGCGCCAGGCTCAGCAGCTGCAGGCTCTGTGAGGTGCATGAGGCCCAGCCATGCCAGCAGACTTGGGGAGCCGCGTCGTGTCTAGCCGCGGTGGCAGACGCCAGGAGCCCCAATGGGTTTGGCTGCAGTGGGAGACCCCCAGAAGCTGTACCATCCTGCACCAAAGCAGTTGCAGACGCCGCAAGGACAGTGGGGCCCAGCCACAGCAGTGTCAGACTCCAAGAGCATCGCGGGGGTCCAGAAGTGGCTGCAGCAGTGACAGGGAGCTACACGGGGATCAGCGAGCAAGCGGGTGGGAGGATGGGATCCCTCCCGAGTGTTGTGGGGCCCCCACTTGTTTTGCTATAGGGCATTTTTTCACAGCCCAAATAATGTACTTTCAATCCACTTTCAATGCACGTTGAAGGTGGATTTTACTGTGTGAGCTGGCAAAATCCACTTGCAAACGATCATTAAGGTGCAGTGAAAGTAGATTGAAAGTGCATTATTTGGGCTGTGTGAAAGTGCCCTTAGTGTCTTACAGAATTCCCTATCATTTGTTCTTGGGCCCGTCGGTGTACAAAGTTTCCTATGTTAATTGAGTTTGTACTTTTAAAAGTCTGTCTGCACCGTGGTGGGAAAAACTGGCTTGAAATCTTGTTTTGTGGGAGAGGAATCTAGTGATAATTATTTCTAGAGGTGGTCGCTGTGATATTTATGACTGCCTAATATCTACGGATTTCCATTCTCATGAAAGTCTGGCGGATTGCATCAAGCCTGTGCATTTCAGAACCATTTTTGTGGAGCTTATTGAATTCAAGTGGTACTGAGTTAAAATATGGCAGAAATAATTCTCTTCTTCCTCGTATGATTTGGCTTGCCAAGGTGAAGTTTTAGACAGCAGTTTGTTACTGACAAACACCATGAGAACTCATGCTACACTGAAATAATTCACTTGCTGCAATTTGACTTCAAAGTAGACATTAGAGAGGACATGAAACTTTATTGTATTTCCCCTGATGATGTGTCTTGGGGATTAGTATTATTGGGTAGAGCACTTTGCATTTTAAGCAAAATAAACCATTATTGGTTTTTCTTTTCCATTTAAGGATGGTTTTGGATCCAGTTAAAGGGGCTAACTACTACATTTTTATAAGAAAGTAATACAGGTGATTAAATTTGCAAACTGTGTTTGTTTTTTAATGACAAGTGTTTATGTTAGAAATCCTGAATGCCTGCTGGATTGATGTGGAGAAGTGAGAATTTTTAAATTATGGCACATGCGTGTGTATGTGTGTATACACCCATGTGCAAGCAGTTGTATAGCAGTAACATGAAAGCTTGTAAATATTTGTAAAGTGAATATGTTTGTAAACTTTATATTGTGTATAGCTTTTTAAATCTAATAAATTCACCCAGTGGTGTAAGTAGCGTAATGTGTGCCTTGTAAAGTATGTCCTGTAGCTCAGCCTTGCAAATTATTTAGGGAGTCACTCCAACATTTGTGTCAAGTCTCCCCTCCCTGCCACGATATGTTGCAGCCGTGCCTCCTTAGCATTAAAGATGGGTCCCTTTGAGGCTACAAGAGAGAAGAAACACTTCTGAGCATGTGAGACAAAATGGAGTTTAACATGTAAGGTGTTTGCTCATGGGTTGCTGACCCATGAGACAACTGCAAAGCTGCTGCAGCTTTAGGATATGTGTGTACCGCCAGTGGAAACTCGTGAATGGTTAAAAGCACCATCTAATTGTGTAAATCGGCAGTGTTACAGTATTGGAAAAGGAAAACTGATTAATTCGATAATGATTTTGGGTTTTTGAACTGACTTCTGAAAAAAAATCTTCAGTGACTGTTGCATTGCTGCTATTTAGAGCAGAAGAAATTTGCATTCAAGAAGTCTTTATTCTAGCACTAATGAGAATATTTCAAAACTTTTATAGACTGTTAATAGCTACAAGCCTTCCAATGTATATTGTTATGACCATTGTGCAATAAAAACATGGGGTTCTATCCATCCTTGTTGTTTCTTATATCAAGAACCAAGATTCAGTTGTGGCTACAGGAGCTTCAATTGCCTATACAGAAGACTGTTCCGCTTATTTTAATAGAACCAGTGCTCTCTAGATCTGAGCATTGGTGCTTAGCAAGCAAGGCTTAGACTATAATTCCGTTAAACAGCTGTATAACCAAAACTACCCACAAATTGAATGGGATTACCTGGATCTGTGATGTGCCCAAATAACCAGGTAATTCATGTTTAGGATACTTCCTGTCTGTGCTGAGACCCTTTCCATGTATCTTGTTGCTTGGGAAATGCACGGTTTAATTACTTGAGAGGGAATATGAACTTAATTCTTCCTGCTCTAATACTCATGACTGTTTCTGTACACAGAATTTTCTGTTATTCTACCTAAACTTCATGGCAATCATCTGAGCTAGATTTTCTTCTGGAACCTAAGATCATACCAACGTCACTGGCATTGTGTTTACGTTGCCAGCTCTTGTTTAAAAGTGTTTCAAACTCTGATGTGGATTTCAATGAGAACAGCTGTCCATTATAAGTATACAAAAGAAATCAAGGCAATGTATTTCTGAAGACATTTTTACTTGTGTTTTATGGAACATTCCTCATTGTATAGTACTGATTTTACATGCTATATATACTTTCAAATATTTTGTCATAAAAATACATACATATTCAAGTTCCTTTTTAAATAAGGAGCTAAGCTTCATATTTGCTTTTGAAATAAACTTTAAATCAGAAAAAAAAGAATTAGCCTAATGAGCATCAGAGAGCCAGCATGTATGCTTTTGCCTTTTTGCTTCAAAGGTAGGAAATATTAAAACATCAAACAAATCCTTTTCACATTAAATGATAGCAGTTCGACTACAGCCTCAAAATAATCCAGCTAGAAAAAGGTCTTCTCTTTTTTCCCACCCCCCACCAATACTAGCTTTTTAATGGTTGTCCATAGATAGAACAGTCTATGCCTCTGAAGTAGCTACTGTTACTGCTTCTAACATAACTACAGAAATCAATCATTTCATATCGGAGTGGAATGGCTTATAAGAGGCACTCCTTTAAATATTGAGCTCAAGTTTCATCAAATCACAGAAAGCAAATTAATGCTTTCAAATTTTTAAAATATTTTGCCATTAAAAGGCATGTTTCTTTGTTCTAAGTGATCACACAAAAAGCACTCAAGCAGGAAGTATAAATGTTTAGGGTACAGTATCCTGACCACTGCTCCAGAAACAAGTTATGGAGCTACCGAGGACCGCTGATGTCAGTATACTTTATCACATGTTCAAAATCAAAACGTCTCTTAGGTTGAACAGGCATCAGAGATACATAAGGGGCTTTCACTATAGTAATTGAGCTAGTGACAGGTTTATTTACCTAACATGTTGGGTGTACACTAATGGGCTGCTGTCGAAAACTTGTTTCTGACAAGCTTGAAGAAGGGGAAAATCCTTTTAAATCCAAAATGTCTGAAAAGACCCCTTTCTTTGGGTCATGAAAATAGAATACAGTTAATCCTGAGAAGTTCAGTCAAAACAGCATGAGAACTCAAATGATTATATTTTATAATAAAATAGTAGCAAAATAATTTCTAGTTAAAAACCATATAGCCAGTATAAAGTGCACAACTTCTGAACTTGTTTATATATACTATGACAGAGAACCAAAATGTTGAGATGGATTTCTTTGTATATGTTAATTCCATAATATAGTATTTCTAATAACTTAAAGCAAACCCATTTCAAACAATAAAAACAAATATGACTCAAAAATTCCTTAATATGGATCTTTTCAGTAGTGTTGAATGTTTAGCTGGCATCAACCAGAACCAGTGCCTTTTCTGTTCCCACAATAGAGAGAAGTTGGTGCTGGGGTCCCACAAGAATCGGTATTGGGGCTGGTGCTATTTAAGTTGTTCATAAATGATTTAGAATGAGGAGCGGGAACAAGCAGTGCAGTGATTACCTTTGGGATCACGCAAAATTATTCAGGATTGTAAAAACCAAGGCCAAAGGTGAATAATTCCAGTAAGATCTCCACAAACGGGGCTAGTACTTGACAATATGGCAAATAAAGTTCAACGTAGGTAAGTGTAAGGGTGTTGTACAGGAACAAAAAAAAAGCAACACAATTTAAAGTAGGGTCTGAACTGAGAAGGAAAGAGAACTTGGGGTCATAGTGGATAGCTCAATGAAAACGTCAACCTAGTGTGCTGCATCAATGGAAAAGGCAACCTCTACGCTGGGGGTTATTAGGAAAGGGATGGAGAATAAAACACCCAATATTATTATTCCCACACACAATAGATCT
Source organism: Euleptes europaea (assembly GCF_029931775.1). NCBI lineage: Eukaryota > Metazoa > Chordata > Lepidosauria > Squamata > Sphaerodactylidae > Euleptes > Euleptes europaea. The sequence goes on from NC_079317.1 coordinate 83,747,448, forward strand.
ATGGTGCTACATCATTTGGAACACTGTGTGCAGTTCTGGTCACCATATTTCAAAACAAACAGCAGAGCTGGCAAAAGTTCAGAAGAGGACAACCAAGATGATGAGGGAGAGGGTAGGAGCACTCTTCTTATGAGGAAAGGCTGAAGAGTATGGGACTTTTCAGTTTAGAAGAGACCACTAATGGAAAAACAATTTTGCACAGGGTAGAGAGAGTGCAAAAGGAACTTTCCCCTGCCTCTCACACAATGCTAAATCTGTGGGACAACCATTGAAGTCAATGAGCAGTAGATTCAGGATGGAGAAAAAAGGAAACATCAGGGGAAGGCCTTGGCCTCTATGGAGGAACTGGTTGGCCCTGGTGAGGCAGGCTGCTGGACTGGATGGACCACAGGTCTGACCCAGCAGGGCTCTTCTTATTTTCTTAACAAAAAGTATATTACTGCATGCGTGGAATGATTTAACGAATGAGTAATATAGACAAAAACAAACTGCCTTATGTTCATCACAAGTCCCACTTAGGCTCCCTGAGGTGGTAAGGGAACCACCATCATTAGAAATCTTGAGGGGGCGCTGCAGGGCCATTTTAGTCACAAGGGCTTGGTAATGGGGTATAAACTGCAGACTTCTGGGGGGGATACATGGGGTTTATTTTATTGGTTTTAAATTCCATTGGTTGATTAAGACTTTTAAGCTGTGTTGGGCCACAAAGAAAAGCAGGATATAAATATTTTATTAAAATAAAAAAATAAATAACTCAAGATGCAGGGCTAGAAGAAATCACCTTTCCTAAGAAAGTTTGTTAGCTGCAAAATGATAGTAAACAAAACCAAAGAGAAACTTGAAGAAAGGGAAATTGGACCATAAAATTGGTTTTGTCGCTGGATCAGTGCAAGATACAAAAGCCTTGATTTCTAACCAAAAGTACAGGGTCCCCCTGAGCCTCTTCCACGCCAGCCTTCAGACTCTTGGGAAAAGCGAAAGAGTTAGCTAGCTATCATGCAACTATCATTTTGCCCCAAGGCAAGAAGAGAATAGTGGGGATGCACACAAGACAGTAGGACCTCATTTGTATGAATAAACTTGTTTGACCACATGCTGATAACGAGTGCCCTAGTACAAAGTTGGTAAGGAATGTGAATTCAAGAGGCCAAACTGACACCACCAGCTTTAGAACACATCACTGTATTTTGTGTACAAAATGCAGCTGGCATGGTTCATTTTAAAAGTACTCTATGTGAACAGTGTGTTTATACCATAAAGAAATGATGGGGGGGATTTCAAATCAAAATAGGAAAACTAGTTAACACATTTCACCAACGCATTTGTTTTGGGAATAAACTGGTCTGGACACAGTATTCCAAAATTTATCAATTCCAGAAAAAATCATACTTCCTGATATCAAGTCAGCCACAGGTAAACTACATTCACTTCTGTTTTGCTTGTGCAGCTATTAAAAAAATATGAGAAGCCATACAATCCTACTATTCCAAGTATTACTATGATATAGTTTGGCCATTAGCAATGAAAACTGAGTAATATGTAAGCAAGGCCAGTTAGGAACATCACACCAGCCTGCGTGGGGGGGAAGCTTACACAAGCTTAGACTCTGATCTGAGAGAGAAGATCAGCAGTTTTGAATCTGTGCACAGTCAGCAACTGTGTAATTTTTGAACTGATTTGAAAGAAGAAACTTAGGGGGCCTACAAGCAGGTTCGTGTGCTTTTGGGAACTAATGTTACCCTTCATATATTTTTATTTATTTAAAATATTTATCAGACACCTTTTTTCCTTACAGAGTTCAAGGTGGCTTACAATATTAATAAAATACACAAAATAGATACCATAAAAAACATAAAACCTAAAATTTTCAATGCTTGATCCCACTCTTAGCTCACCTTGTATATTTTAAGCAAACCAATACTCTTGTGATATGACAGGTCTCCAGTACTCTTCTCAATGGAACTGACCCATAAATATTTACCTTACAGAGGATAAATGTGAAACAAAACCTTCATTTTCAATGCTGCCTATTCAAAATCACCTCAGAATACAGTCCTCGAGACTTGTTACAGCATTCGTTAAACAATTAGGATAAGGTGCCCCCAACATCACCACAAATGTGACTAAATCAGCACATACATACATTCAGGATTGGTTTCAAGTCATCAAAAGATCTTAAAGTATTTTAATAAAACTACAAAATTTGCAGGGGAGAGATAAAAAAAATGTAGATAAATATGCTGAATACGTTTTCCTACAATGTACTTGTGGTAGTTCTTTGGTCACACTTTTATTTCCCTATAAAAAAAATCACAACAATTTTTGCCGTGTACATCGTTTGCTCTAATAATCAGGGATTAAAGTGCCACAGATATTTTGCTTGCCACTAAGACATGGCATGTGTGCTACCAGAAGCTGCTGTCCCCAAGTATTTTTGTTTGTTTGTTCCCTGACAGAATGTTATGTATCCTAGATGCAAACACTATAAATATTAGATTCAGAGTGCACTTTTAAATCCCATGTGCAGCATAAAGAATAGATTTGTGAGCCCCACATCAGAATATACGGAGCAGTCCAACCTCTATGCAGTGCTTGCAAAAACGGGATCTGCTGCATAGACTGATGCAACTTGAGAATTCCTGGTCACCGAGCTGCTCTCTTTCCGGTTGATGCTCAAATTCTCTCTTAGGCTCACACACTTCTCTCCTGGCAGTTCTGCAATGCAGTCAAGATGATGGGAACTATGACTAATTTGACAGTGCAGTAATCTCTTCTGTCTTCATTGCATCCGATAAGAAACTCAGCTCGTTGCACAGGGTCTCATACCTGAAAGCCATCCGAATCTGGGCAACGTTCGTCTTTCGAATGTCATTTCCTTCAGGCCCTTCATGGCAATAATTTGCACCTAAAAATTTCTGTTTTTCCTAAGGCGAGAACAGATAGAAAAAAATCAGTTCAGACTTGCTTTGTTTTTTAAAAGCAGGCAAACATACATCAGGAGTTGGTCAGGAAAGAGCCATCTTACTCCTCTGGGGAAAATGGCAAACAGGTAAAGCTGTAGTAGGAATTGTCCCAGTAGCAGTGATTATTCTGCAAAATGAGAAAAACCACTGTAGGCTGGAATAAATGGAAGTAACACTACAGTGGCCACAGTGATATCAGCAGAAACAGAATCTATCCCATGTCTTCCTCAAACAAATTGTGTACTAGGAGAAGGATGACACGTCAGTTCTAGTGCCGCATTCTTAAAAGATTGTTCACATGGTCTTTGTGTGGAGACTGCCTTAAAACAGCATCTCAAAGAAGCTGCCTATGCTCAGAAAACTTTTCTAAAGAACTGTTCACCACATGGAGTTTATCCCATACTAATCCCATCACATGGATGATTTGTAGGATACTGAGAAAATTTTCCAATCCTTGCTGCACTTGACTAACTGAACACATGGAGAGAGATGTCCATGGGAAACATTTTACACAGTCACTATATGAGTTTATTTTGTGAATAAGTGGCATCTAAAGTAGCTCTTCAGTCCCCCTACCCACAGACTGGTCAGCCTCTTCTCATCCTCAGTGGACACCTTTCCTGCAGCCACACCGGTATCAAAGGAAACCTGAGCAACTAGGGTTTTCTCTAGGCAAGAGAAGTTCAAAGGCAGTTTGCCATTGCCAGTCTCCGCGTCACGACCATGGTATTAGCTTAGTTTCCGAGATCTGATGAGCTTGGGCTAGCCTGGGCTATCCAAACCGAGGCGAGACAGATATACTGCTTTCTATTATTTGAATCAGTCAGTTTTACCTAAATATGTAAAATTTATCTATCAGGTTTCTGAAAATTATTTTTTTTTAAATGGGGGATCCCATTTTCTTGTTGTAATCACATACATGAAGAGAGCACGACAACAATTCCTTCAGCAAACTAAATTTACCTTATCTGACAAACCACTTTGTAGTACACTGTTCCTTGCTATTTCACACAGGTCACAAGTGCTCAGCTTCCATACTTGAGCCGCTATGGCATATTCCTCCATAAGGGCTTCCTTAAAATATATTAAATATATTATTACCATGTGAAATCTATATAGTCCTTGAGGTGATGTACTAGAATAAGTTCAGTTAGTACACAAATTATAAGTAAATAAACAAAAAATCAGCAATAATGAAACGATTAAAACGAGTAGTAACATTAAAACATTTCTATTATATGTTTTTATTTAATTTAATAAGTATTATGCTGCTTTGATGTTCAAATATTTTTATGTTTGCCATCTTAGAAACCCTATTTGGGTGGAAAGACAGCATTAAAACATTTAAAATAAATAAATGTCTATTATAGAAAAGCAGCATCTAAATAAAGCGATTCAGTAACTAAACACATGCAATACTGCTCCCCCATCCCAATAATTAGAAGCCAGGATAAGAATATTTTTACCTGGCACCTGAAACTTAACATAAATAGCACCAGGCTTATTGTGAAAGAGAGGAAATTCCCCTAGTGGGGCGCAACCACAGGGAAGAATACCCTGCCATTATGGCCACCCACGTTACTTGAGTAAATAGGATCACAATCAACAGGGTCTCTACAGATCGGGATGCTTGAGCAAGCTGATATGGAAGAAGCCCCTCCTTAAGGTATCTTGAAAGCCTAAATGATGTGCGACCAAGGTAAGCGACAGCACTTGAACTATGCTCAGAAATGAACTGGTCACTAGTGCTGATCCTTCACGACGGGTGAGATATGTTCTCACGCATCAGTTAACAAATCTTGCAGCTTCATTCCGCACCACCTGGAGTTTCTAAACATTCCTCATAGGCTGCCCCATATACAGTATATCAGGTCTGATTATGACTAGAGTGTAGATAACCATTGTCCTATCTCCCTTTTACAGGTGGGGATACAACTGACAAAATTAACAGAAGTTGACAAAAAAAGTACTCTGCCACACATTACCTGAACGTCTACCGGCACAGATGCAACCCCATCCATAACAAGCTGACTTCTTATTCCCTGATCAGTATTATTGGCAAGCAACAGTGTTTCAGGCTTGTCTGAACTGAGCTTCACTTTACTGGCCCTCATCCAGGCTACTGCTGCCTCCAGACAGCTGTTGAAAGGTCAACCTGACTACTATAAAGGAGAAACAGAGTTACGTGCCATCAGCACAGTGACAAAAGCTACTCCAAATCACAGGAAGGCATCTCCCAGAGGATTGAAGGACCCTAAAGCACTAATACTATGGGGTTGAGCAGCAATCCTCCAGCACCACCTCCTAGCACCAATCAGCCAGATAAGATTAAAATAACTCTTGAAACCCACCCTAATCTACCAGTCCAGAAAGGTACCATGGTTAAAAGTATCAAAAGCTCCTGAGAGGTCCAGGAAAATTCACCTGTGTCTTTCCCAGCACAGACAACTATCTGGAAACTGGCTTGACCAACACTTCAAATCAAGAAGCAGTCATGCCACAGAAAACTGCCCAAAGGTCCTCTAAAACTCACCAGGTAACCATCTGACCATGACAAAGAAGGTATCATAGCATCCTCCATTAACAGATCATCAATACCTTAATCAGAGCAGGAAACCCATCCACTGTGTGACCTACCATTTATATGATCTATCCATTTATGGACAGTAAAGTCACCAAGAAAAACAAGCCCTAGAAACACTAGTAGCAAGTCAGATATTTATTTATTTTTGAATTTCTACTCTGCTCTATCCCGGCCAAAGCTGTAGCTAAGCAGGCAAGTAAGAAGGCAGTCCTATGTAATAATTTATTTTGTTCATTAATATCTCACCTTTCTCCTCAACGAGGACCCAAAGTGTCTTACATCATTCCCCTCATTTCATTCTCACAACAGTCGTGTGAGGTACATTAGGCTGAGAATGTATGATTGACCAATGGTCCCCTAGCTAACTTCCATGGTAGAGTGGAGATTTGAACCTAGGTCTCCCAGATCCTAGTCCGCCACTCTAACCACTACCCCTCACTGACTCTCTGGTAAAAAAAATTACTAAACAAGTAAAAACATTCATTTATTCCTAAATAAACACAATCAGGACAGCTCCCCAATGCTTCCTGAACAATCCAACAGGTAGACAGGAACTGCCAAGTAACTGAGTAATTTGGACTGTCACAAATGTATATTTCATCTTTGCAACCATGAGGGCTAGAAAGTTGCTTTTGTCATTTCTCAAAATACAGCTGTGATCCTCTAACAAAGAATGACAGGCTACACAAAAATGCTTGATTTAGAAGTCACCTGTCACCCTGTGCTATGTGTTCCCACCCCAAACAAGAGACATCAAGACACAGTCCAAAAATCAGTGTTCAGGAATTTAAACCATTAATAGCTACTGATAGTAGCACTATGACTACAATCCCATCGAAGCGTCACTGAATATAGTGAGACATCCTCCTGAGTAAACACACTTGCAATTGTTTTGTTTAATTTCAGCTGACTGGAAAAAAGTATTTAATTAATGACATTTCAAATAAAGTTAGCTTCAAAATTACTTTTATTCTATTACCTTTGTGTAGTGGAATTGCATAGGGTCATCTGTAGACAGAGAAACACAGAGACCCTTGTGTAGAAATTCCCGTAATGGGTTTTTGGAATACTCCAGGAACAGGCTGTTGTTGCTAAGAGGAGACATTGCAATGGGGATTTGTGCGAGATAATAAAGATACTGGAGAACTGGACTCTGTACAAAAACAACAGAGAGGTATTATTCATTGACACCAAGAGATAACAGGAAAAGAAATAGTCATTTAGAGGAAATGGAAACCATTCCACTTCAGTAATTATTATCTGGGAATATTTTAACCTTTCTCTTTCCCCATGTATGGACAGAATTACCCATGTGCAGTTTCTTTGAACATTTTAAACGTATCAGTTTAATAAAGTAAACACTACTGGCATTTTTTTAAGTTGCAATGAAGTGTTCAGACTTGGGAAGGTAACAAGTTTTTTTAATTACACTTGAAGTGGGAAATGCACCATGTCCTTTGACAGTTGTATGTATGTTTGGCTTAAAACTTTTACATGCTGCTGGTCCCAAACCATAGAGGGCTTTGAAGGTCAAGAACAGCACAGTGAATTGTGCCGGTTAACAAACTGGAAACCAGTGTAGGTGGACCAAGACTGGAGTGATATGGTTCCTATAAGCCACTCCAGTCAACATCCTAGCTGCAGCATTCTGTACCAATGGAAGTTTCAGAACACTTTTCAAGGGCAGCCCCAGGTAGAGCGCATTGCAGTAATCTCATCTAGATTTATCTAGGACATGCACGACAGTGACCAGATTCTGTCCAGGAAATGCTGTGGCTGGCTAAACCAGTCAAAGCTGGTAAAAGATACTCCTTGCCCCAACTGCCACCTGCTTACTGAGCAGTAGGCCTTGGTCCAAGAGTACCCCCAGAATATGGATCTGTTCTTTCAAGGGGAGTGCAACCCCATCCAGAATGGGTAACACCTTAAATTCCAGGTGAAGCCTTTCAACTACCAGTAGCACTTCCCCCTTGTTGGGATTAAGCTTCAGTTTATTAGCCCACATCCAAAACTGCCTCCAGCGTTTCTACAGCCTCCCAGGGATCAACTGGAATTGCAAGATAGAGCTGAGTGTCATCCTTGGTGACAACCGAGCCCAGATCTCCGAATGACGTCATCCAGCGGTTTCATGAAGATGTTAAAGAACAAAAGGGACAAGCTAGAACCTTGTGGGGCCCCACAGACCAAAGAACTGAACAGCAGTCCCCCAGCACTACCTTCTGAAACCTACCCTCCTGGTAGGACCAGAACCACCATAGAATGGTGTCTCCAAAGCCCAGTCCAGATAGGTGGTGCCAGTAGGATACTGTAATTGATGATATTGAAAGCCGCTGAGAGGTCCAGGAGAATAAACAGAATCACCCTCCTGTCCCTCTCCCAATTCAAGTCATCCACCAGGGTGACCAAGGCTGCTTCGGTCCCATAATCATGGCTAAACCCAGTCAAGAAGGTTCTAAACAATTTGTCTCATCCAGATAAGCTTGGAGTTGTCCAGCCACCACTCGTTCAACCATCAAGAGCACATTTGAGACTGGTCAATAATTATTGAAATCTCCTGGGTCAGGGGTAGGCTTATTTAGAAGTGAATGCACCACAGCCTGTTTTAAGGCTGGGGTGACCCCCCCACCCTTAAGGAAGCATTAACTACCTCTCAAACCCAGTCAGCCAGCCTCCCCGGGGAAGATTTGAGTAACCAGGAAGGGCAACGGTCATACAAGCAGGTGGGTAGGCCTCAAACGTCCAAGGATCCTGTCCATGTCCTCAGACTGATAAGTTGGTCTAATAAAAAACTTTCTTTCCTGGGACGTATTTCAACGACCCAAATGAATATTTTACCGAGGATACTATTCTTATTTCAGAACTTGCCAATCATCTCCCAAGCAAAATATTTTACTGTTTGGAGAAAAGACTTGTTAAATTTCATCTGGCAAGGGAAAAAACCAAGAATTGCTTATAAATATCTTGTGGTCTCTAAAGATAGAGGAGATTTTGCACTACCTAATCTTCAATTATATGCTGAAGCGGCTGCTTTAGTATGACTTAAAGACTGGATTGAACTTTCTAACACACGACTTCTTGACTTAGAGGGTTTTGATAATAGAAGTGGTTGGCATGGTTATTTATGGTATGAAAAATCAAAATGCATACATCATTTCAACAACATAGAGTTAAATCTTCTTTATTTAGAACATGGAAGAAATACAAACATCTACTCGAACCGAAGACACCGATGTGGATATCACCACAGGAAATGTTGACCCTAAGACCACTTAGGCCCGCACAGTTTGTTACATATCAGGAACTTTTGAAATGGGAAAGGCAATATATCCTTATTGAAAGATTATGAGGAAGTAAAATACCTACTGACCTGGTTTCAATACCACCAGATTAATTCTGTTTATATTCAGGATCTGAAAACAGGGTTCGCTAAAAACAAATCACTTTTTCAAAAAGCCTTATTGGATACAAATGACCATTTAATTTCTAAGATGTATAAACTATTATTGGAAATCCATTGTGAACAAGATAGGATTAAACCTTCCATGATTACTTGGGCACAAACTTTGGGCCATGATATACTATTGGATAAATGGGAAAGATTATGGACTCAAGGTATGAAATTGTTACTTGCGCAATCTTTAAGAGAAAATATTTATAAAATGATCTATAGATGGTATCTAACACCCAAAAGATGGCGACAATTTATAATACAATGTCTCCAAAATGCTGGAAGTGCAACGTAGAAACAGGTTCATTTCACCATATGTGGTGGACCTGCGACAAAGCAAAAAACTTTTGGGACATGATTTACAACGAAATAAGACTGGTAATACAGAACAACATACCTAAATCACCAGAGATGATGTTGCTTAGTATGATACCGCAGTCTATTTTGTCTCAAAGAACATTTTTAATATATGCCACCATGGCTGCAAGACTGATTTATGCAGCTAAATGGAAATCATCGGACATTCCAGCCAAAAAAGATTGGATACAAAAAAATGTTAGAACTGGTGGAAATGGCGAAACTTACAGCACTGATAAACCAAAAAGACAATATACAATTTCAGGGAGAGTGGGAGGCACGGAGAATGTATTGTGAAAATGAATTGCAAATGGGGAAATTTGAGGGTTATTTTTGATCTAATCCATTTTATATTGCTTTTAAGGATGTTTCTGTTTCAGAATATATAACTATTACGATAACCGATTATATGATAGATGATAGATTCATACAAATTATACATATTTATGAATTTTTAAAGTTTGATTTGAATATAAATATAATTGAATAATCAATTAATTATGTAAGGATTCGAATTATTGTCAAAAGAGTACGTAAATTTATAAAGAGATAGATGGAGATGAAGGGGAAGTCAATTTTTAATTTACATTTGATTGTAATTTCAACAATAATTAATTGCTTTTTATCCCTTATTTTTTAATCCAATGATTTATTATTGTTGATGTATTTATATGTTTATATGTTTTGGAAAATAAAAAATTATTATAAAAAAAAAAAGACTGAATAAACTAAAAAATACCCCAAACCATTGGATAAGGCAGCACCCTCGCACCAGCCGACCCTGTCACTGCTAACACAGTGAGAGAAATTCTGTCTGCAAAGTGCTGAGCTGAGCAAAACGGTCACAGAGGGTCTCCAAGCAGTCCACCTCCTCCTGCAGGCTCAAGCCCAACAGGCCTCTGACTACCCAGAACAGCTCTGCTGGCCTACAGCAGATGTTTCAGAATCTTGTCAACCTTCATCTTCAATGAGCCTAAACACTTTTCTTTGTCTTGTCCTGGCTCTCTAAGCTACTTTCACTTCTGAAGAGCTGTGGAAGTTTGTCTGATGCTGAGTAAGGCAGAGCACGGACCGGGGCTCGCCCCCTAACCCCAGAAGTGGAAGCACTACAAAAAATATTTGTTGAGCAAGTAGGGTCGTAACCCATTTCAAGGATACTTTCTTTCACTGAGAGACAAAATCCATATTTTACAACAAGGAAACTGAAATCTTTGAGCACATTTTGCTGCTAGGACACAGTATATGGAACTGACCTATTTTAGCAGAACGTGCATTGTTTGAGACATGACTTGAACGCCAGGAAGGAACTTCAGCAATGCATTAACAATGACAACCAAAAGGTTTTGAGAAACAGGAAATTGCTATCTGAAGGTTGAGAAAATGCAATACTCTTTCAGCAAAACTGTGTTTTGAGGAAAGGCACTGATCTCCCACAACAATGGAGTAGCAACAATGTATTCATTGTTCTATTACTGTTAGAATTGCATTAACTCATATTTACCACCAGTAGGCAACTGCTATTGGAACAAAGAACACAGTCCAGACTATAAAAACTATGAAGTCCTCAGATGTAAACTATAGAGAACTAAGCATGTCCTTAACTATTCCATTGAAATAATTGGGACATACAACTCAATGTTATATATAATTACTCAGGAGTATATGTTCAAATTGGCATCCCAAGAGCATTTATAGGAAAGAATACTTTAAATAAAAGCCAACAGCATATGGGATATAACTCTCTAGAGCGCTTTGATGACAACTATATTGCCACAAAGGAACAGTTATATTTCTCATCTGGCCACCTGGCCTGTTGGAACAGCAGCAACTTCCTCTCTGTTCCCACTTTCTCCCCTTTTCTTCTGCTGCTCATGACTTGGATGAAGACTGAAGAATTCAGAATCTGAATTCAGAGATCAATAGCTAACAACAACATTTAACTTTTAAGAACTGCTTCTCTTCTAGATAATTTTACACCATTTTTATAATGTATGTTTTTCTGAATTTTGATCTTTCTAAAGAAATATCTATAAACAATTTTTTTAATTCTCAGGAGTTAATCCCACTGTACTATTCTTCAGAAATGTGCATGAGATTGTAGCTATAATGAATTTAATTGTGGCTGGATTGTGTTTCATATGCTTTCTGAGCTACTTAGGGTATCTTCCCATATAAAGATACAGTTGTGTACATGTGAGTTTTATAACAATCTATGTGGTGGTCTAGAGAATATAGCCCACTTTTCTCTGCATAGAGGGCAAAACTCAAGATCGTCTGCATATTGCATATCTTCTATTATTTTGTTGCCTTTCCTACCCTACATTTTCATTTTCTATGTTATGTGAATGACAAAGCGCAGTACCTTCTTCAAGAGTAATCCATGGGAAATGTTGTCTGCAGTTAGAAAGGCCGATACCAGATGAGTGATAGACCCAGCTTCTCCACAATGAGGCCGAAACATAAAAGTGCTCATCCCTCGTTCCCTGCAGAATTTTTTTTTAAAAAGATTAAAAGGTTTATGTGGGTGCAATCCTCCTTTGAAGTGCCTGGGTATTCATTAAGAACTTTTTAAAAAATCTAACCTCATAACAGCCCTTAGGAGGCAAGCAATGGACATCAGAGGCAATGAATATAGTAAGGTACAGGGAGGTCATGATTTACACTAGATTACAAAGTGACTCAAGCAGTGGATCAATGATCGTTTCTATGGAACAATAAAAGAAACTTTCCCTGAGCAATAATATGGCATTAACCATACAGTGGACACTTGATAAACACAACACAGGGCAGAAAGCCTGTCTGCTGAATTTTCCTGTTTTCCATTTATTACTGTGAGAGACAGTGTGGTGTAGTGGTTAAAGTGTCAGATATAGATATAGATATATCTTCTGCACACTTACACTCTCAGTTAGAGATTCTAAATCAGCACTAATCATCTGATGACAAAGACAAAAGGGTCAGATTCAGCCTTTTCTGATCTTCTGACCCTCAGCAGATGAAGAAACTCTGAAGAAGAAGAAACTCTACCCAGTCCTTAACATGTGCTTTTGGACGAGTTTTTAGCCCACCCCATTACTTATTCACACACTTCCTTCTGTTGGACTGGGGTGATTGCATAAACAAAGTCTCAGAAGCTGCACCAGGAACAGAAAAATACAGCAGTAGAAAAGAGATTTTAATTACACTTATATTTAATTTATCATGAAACAATGCTGGTTTAATTCAGTCACATTTTATATTGAATATCATACTTTTATACCAAATTTACAGTGATATTAAAACACATCTACTACTTACTTTCTAAGATTGTTGAGAACCATGATGTTTGCATACATGTAATACAAGTAATAACTGTATGGAGGATTTTTTTCTCTAGTCCAAATATCAGGGTTGGGGCTCTTCTCAGAGAACATGTGGTCACTGTGTTTGGATTCATCGTCCACACTATCAAAACCTGTCACCTAAAAATCCAAAAAAAACATGTTGTTGTATGAACAAGCTTCAGATTGGGTAGATAAATATAAGACTGACGTCAGTGGAAAACCTAATTAATGTCTAATGGGTGTCCATCTATCAGTTCAACCCCTCCCCCTTTACCTGATTGGAAAGGAAGGATATTATAACGAATGACAGCACTAGAAACTCTCTGGTATAACTGCATTATTTATAGAAATTGAAGACTTAATAGAATGCAGACCACTTACAGGGCTCTGTTTAGAGTGCTCTGGGAAAGTAGCAAGTTCTGGATTTGTGGGGAGGGAAGGGTAGAATTCTCCCACTTTATTTCTGCCCCTTCTCTCCTCCCACACCCCACTACCTTCAGGATTACAGAAGCCTCCTTACATGATGGCACCAAGCCTCATGTTGCTGTGGGGGTATGGGAGGGATTACAGCAATATCAAGATGTGGTGGTGGTAGAAAGTGACATCAAGTTGCACCTGACTTACGGCGACCCCGTAGTGTTTACAAGGCAAGAGACGTTCAGAGGCGGTTTGCCATTGCCTGCCTCCATGTGGGCTGAGAGAGTTCTGAGAGAACTGTGACTGGCCCCAGGTCACCAGCAGGCTTCATGTGGAGGAGTGGGGAAGTGAACCCAGTTCTCCAGATTAGAGTCTGCTGCTCTTAACCACGATACCACACTGGCTCAATATTGAGGTAGAAGAGACAAACAGGGAGAGTATACACAGCCAGGTTTTGATAACAGGCATGGGTGGCCAGTCGTTACCCCTGGCTGCATCTGAGGCCACAACCACCACCATCTTTTTCTCTCTTTTTTTACTTGGCAAATGTAACCACAGGGCTCACAATGATCTTATTCTGTTCATGAGCCAAACTGTCCAAATTACTCCAAAGCAGACAGCAGACCAGCAATGTTAAGCATTAAAACTTTTTTGCCAGTAGATGGAGTCACTTTCTCTATCTTTGTCCGCACCTGGATGGATGCCCGGATCCCATCATAACATATACATTTGCCAACAGGCCTGGAGAAAAACATTCTGTCCCTTTTAATAGAGGCTTGATGGAATGTTATTTACCCGGCAATGTTATATTTACCCACAGAAGTCCAGCATTTGGAGAGGAAAAATACTTGGAAGGGAGAGCGGTAAATGACAAGAAAATGATGCTGGGGTAAAGAGACATCTGTTAAAAGCTGATTTTAGAGAGGGTATATAGGATCTGGGAAACCCAGGTTCTTAAGAACATAAGAAAGGCCATGCTGAATCAGACCAAGGTCCATCAAGTCCAGCAGTCTGTTCATACAGTGGCCAACCAGGTGCCTCTAGGAAGCCCACTAACAAGACAACTGTAGCAGCATTGTCCTGCCTGTGTTCCAAAGCACCTAATATAATAGGCATGCTCCTCTGATCCTGGAGAGAATAGGTATGCATCATGACTAGTATCCATTTTGACCAGTAGCCCCTCTCCTCCATAAACATGTCCACTTTCCTCTAAACCTTCCAAGTTTGCCGCCATCATCACATCCTGGGGAAGGGAGTTCCACAATTTAATTATACATTGTGTTAAGAAATACTTCCTTTTATCTGTTTTGAATCTCTCACCCTCCAGCTTCAGCAGATGACCTTGCATTCTAGTATTATGAGAAAGGGAGAAAAGCTTCTCCCTGTCCACTCTCTCCATACCATGCATAATTTTACAGACATCTATCATGTCTCCCTTTAACCACCTTCTTTCCAAACTAAATAGCCCTAAGCGTTTTAACTGCATCCCATAGGGCAGTTGCTCTAGTCCCCTGATCATTTTGGTTACTCTTTTCTGCAATATCCTTTTTGAGGTGTGGTGACCAGAACTGTACACAGTATTCCAAGTGTGGTCTCACCACAGATTTGTACAAGGACAGTATGATAGCAGCAGTTTTATTCTCTATTCCTCATTTAATTATGGCCAGCAAGGAATTTGCCTTTTTCACAGCAGCCACACACTGGGTTGACATCTTCATTGAGTGATCCACTACCACCCCAAGATCCCTTTCTTGGTCTGACGCTGCCAGCACAGATCCCATCAGTGTATATGTGAAGTTGGGATTTTTTGCCCCAATATGCATCACTTTACACTTGTTAGAATTCCCACTTTGCCATGGAAACTTGAGAGAATGTGACTGCCCCAAGGTCACTCACATTCTCTCATCCTTGACTCTGGCAAGTATTTGGATATATAAATGTATTTGGATATATACAACAAAATATTGTTGGTAATGTCTGTTTTGACAGCACCAAGAACTTATTCAGGGGACGGGAGACAGAACTATACTTCTGACAATCTAATTGCCAAATTAGGATAGATAGGGATATGGACATACTAGTACATAAATCCCATTAATGTATGCCTATATTTCTGGATAGGGGCAATAATTTGAATAGTAAGGGAAGTTCAGTTTGGGCCAAGAAGAAAAGTGGAAGGGTTCCTTATAATTTTTGCCAAAAGAAAGATCAAACTTTGGTGCCAAAATAACCCAGACTCTTCACCAAGAAAAAAGGAGTTCTGCAACCTGTATAATTCTACAATTTGCATGGATTTGCTTATTTGCCCAATTTATTCTGTTCTTGCTTTCTCTGAGGCAGTTCAATCCACTCTGCAAGTCACTGATCCCCAAATGACTGAAAATCCTGCTCAGCCTTTTCTGTGGCTTATAAAATTTCACTAGGTATTGTACACATTTCTTCAAGCTCATCCTTGCAGTTTTAACAGCATAAACTTGTTCTGCAGTTGGCTGGGTAGACCAATCCCAAATTTCATAAGTGTTTGAATTCATGTACTCACATATTTAAGGAAAAGATGCAGCTCTTTATGATCCAAGGGGTTGATAGTTGCTTCAAAAAGAGGCAAGAAGATATTTTCCAACATCTTCCCAAAACTAGGGAGAATATTTTTTGTCCTAAATATATCACTGAAAGCAACAAAAAAGTGTTAAGTCAAACAATTTACTTTGTTTACTTAGGGTAACAGTCCCTTCCTCTGCATACAGATTTTTCCGGTGAGCTGTGGACCCCCAAAGGCATTCTGCTGAGCCCTATACCTTCCCCTCCCTCAGGTATATGAGCTGCCATTGTGCTGGGGGCATTGCCATAAAAATGGCTGACAGTAAACAAACTGAAGCTTAATCCAGACAAGATGGAGGAGTTGCTGGTTGGGAAAGCAGAATGTATAGCTGGTGCTAAGCTATCAGACTTAGATTGGGTTAAGTTTTTCCTAGTTGATCAAGTTAACAAGTTGCATGTGCTCATGGATAGGTCTTGTAAATAAACACCAACTTGTTTAATTTATTTATAGAAAACACTTCTATCCTGCCTTCTCTCTTCAGGCTCAATGTGGCTACAATGCAGCAACCAAGTTGCAAGAACACAAATAACAGTCCAATTAGCAAAAATTAAAACACAGATTAAAATGTACAAATTACAAATTGAAAAGCACTCCAGAATTAAAACATCCTGAATTAGTTTTTAAAAGCAGAATTAGAATGTACTCTGCCATATTAGCTGAAACAATTTATCTTCTCCCAGTTACTCTCCGGCATAAAATTTTCTTGTCTACCTTCCTAAATGTAGCAATTAAAGGTGCCTCATTATGGCAGACCATTCCAAAAGACTGGACCTATCACACCCAAAAAAAAAAGCTCATTATCTAGCTGTAACTGTACAAACAGTCCTCAGGAAGGGCACCTTAAAGAAAAGGCCATCTAAAGGAAATACCTATTCCAAGGGAGTACACTGAGAGATGCAGCTTGATAAGTATGAGAGCCCTAGGCTATGAAGGACAGTAAAGGTAATAACCACTGCTTTAAATTAGGCCTGGAAGCAAAAAGGTAGCTAGTGCAGTTAACCCAGGACCAGAGTTGTGTGTTTTGAGTGGCTGACTCTAGACACGAGCCTTGCAGTGCTGTTTTGTACCAGCTGGAGTTTCCAAGACATCTTTCAACGCAGACCAACATAGATTGTGTTACAGTAGTCCAGTCCGGAGGTTACAGGACCACGATCAGCATACTTACATCAGCAGAGTATACCTAAGGGTCCTGATGGCACTCCCAGCAGCAGCACTGACCTGTTGGTCCATTAACAATGCATGGTTCAGTTTACCCACAGCCTCTAGCCTGTAAATGGCCCCTTATTTAGACTCTGCTGATCTAGCTACACTGATCCATACTACATTAACCTCCAAATTGGGCTGTTGTAACATTCTGGCTAACCGAGGCTCCTGTACACTTTGGTCACATTATGAGAAGACAAGAGTCACTGGAATGGACAATCATACTAGGAAAAGTTGAAGGCAGCAGGAAAAGAGGAAGCCCCAACAAGAGATGGATTGACTCTATAAAGGAAGCCACAGCCCTTAGTTAGCAAGACCTGAGCAAGGTTGTCAACAACAGGATGTTTTGGAGCTCATTAATTCATAGGGTCACCATAAGTCGGAAGCAACTTGACGACACTTAAGACACACATGTTCTACATGGGGCTGCCTTTGAAGATATCTCAGAAGCTTCAACTGCTACAAAATGGAGCAACAAGGCTCCTGTCTGAAGTCAGCTGCTTAGAGCATGTAATTCCACTGATGGCTCAACTGCACTGGTTACCAACAGTGTTTACTGAAATGCAAGACTAGTTTTTTTTTTCCAAGTAGGCCATAAAAAAAGAGGGGGCCACCTTAAATTTGCATATACTTATTATTTATTTTATTACACTTTTACCCCACCCTCCCCGGCCCAAAGGCCAGGCTCAGGGCGGCTCCTAACATCCAGTAAAGCACATTTTTTGTGTTTAACATGTTGGAGTGGGGGAGTCTACTTCCATTCAGGGTTATCTTTCAAGGAAATATAGTATCTGCTTCAAGATCCAACTCAAAGGGCTGGTTACTTTTAAAGACTGTTATATCCTAAGGGCCCCGTACTTATCAAATGGCATCT
The DNA here is from genome assembly GCF_029931775.1 of Euleptes europaea. Taxonomy (NCBI): domain Eukaryota; kingdom Metazoa; phylum Chordata; class Lepidosauria; order Squamata; family Sphaerodactylidae; genus Euleptes; species Euleptes europaea. The sequence continues at coordinate 83,765,216 of NC_079317.1, forward strand.
CTCAGTATACTCCCTTGAGTCAATTAACATTCTTCAGTATTCTCTGTATGGTACCCTCCCTTAAAACTGTGTGTACAGTTATGTCACAGGCTTTTTCCACGGTGAAACCAGTCCTTTGGAATGGCCTAGCAGAATGGGTGCGGAGGGCATGTTCACTTGCCACATTTAGGAAGGCACGTAATACTGTTTTACTTCAGAAAGCATTTAGTGGAGGAAAAAAATTTCCACTTATGAAACAGACAACTAAGGGGGGACATGAGAGAAGTTTCTAAAAGGCACAGGGTAGAGAAAGTAGAAAGGGCACTTTTCCTCCCACAATACTGTAATTAGAGGGCATCCAATGAAGTTGAGGGGCACTAGGTACAAGACAGAAAAAAAGAAATACGTCTTTACTCAAAGAGTGATTAAAACATGGACTACACTGCCAGCGGATGTAGAGATGGCTACAGAAATAGGTGGCTTTAAAAGGGGATTAGACAGATTCATGGAGGTCTATCAGCAACTACTAGCCATGGTGACTAACGGGAACCTCCAAATTCAGAGGAAGTAAACCTCTGAATACCAGTGCCAGGGGGCAACATCCGGGGAAGGCCTTGGCCTCTATGCCCTGTTATTGGCCCCTCAGAGTAACTGGTTGGTCACTGTGTGAGACAGGATACTCGATTAGATGGGCCAGTGGCCTGATCCAGCAAGGTTCTTCTTATGTTCTTGAATTGTTTTGGCAGATTTGGCTGCATCTGTTCTAATTCTGTGTTGTTTTATTTGTAATTTGTGCATTTTAGTCTGTGTTTTAATCTTGCTAGACTGGTGTATTGTGTCTTCACAACCTAATTGTTGCATTGTTAGTCTCCTTGAGTGTGATGAGATAAATAAAAAAACATTTCTGTCTTGGCTTATTTATTTAACTAATAAACTGCCTGGAGCTTCCTAAATGTTTATCCAAATGCCTGTTCCTCTCTCACCCTGGCATGTAGCATACTTGACACCTATGAGAGCAGATTGCACGGAACAACTTTGGAGCTAAGCAGGCTGCTGGACACACTGTGTGAGGCACAGAAGTGCAGAGAGCTTCTGAGTTCAGTAAGGATACAAATCCATGTTTCCCACATCTAAGCCCAGAACTCCAGGCATTAAACAATACTCTCCACCTCCTATGTTAGACAAAATGTGTTGTCCCACTGTGGCCAGCACAAGAAAGGCATTAACTGAAACAATACTTTATGTAGCAGCCTTAAGAATTTAGGCCATTTTTTCTACCTAAAGATTCAAATCCCAGCAGAAACTGGCCATAATCTAATCCTGTTTTAGACTACGCAAGATCACACTGTAGCCCATGGTACACTCTGAACATAACAATATTACTGAAGCTAAACAAATCTGGAAAGCCGGTTAAGGTGTCAGACTATGACCTGGGAAACCTAGGTTCAAATCCCATTCCTGCCGTGGAAGCTTGCTGGGTGACCTTGGGCCAGTCACACACTCTCAGCCCTGACCCTGGCTAGTATTTGGATGGGAGACCTCCAAGGAATACCATGGTCATGACGTGGAGGCAGGTAATGGCAAACCACCTCTGAATGCCTCTTGCCTTGAAAACCTACTGGGTTGTCATAAGTCAGCTGTGACTTGACGGCAAAACAAAAAACAAATCTGGGTCTGGTCAGTGCCTGGATAGAAGAGTGTCTGGGAACTCTGTAGAAGGCTTAGAGTTTCATATTAAAATATATATATTAGGCATACCTTTAAGCTTATAGTTACAGAAGTTGCCAGTTGAATGCTTTCATAATATACAATTCTATACTGCCCTTTTTTAACGAGTTGATGAGAATTAATTATCCTAATTCTTGTTCTCTATATATAAGCACAGACAGGATAAAGCTTTTATAACACACAAACAGCATAAAAATATTAAGAAGTGAAAAAAGGTGTAGAAATGGGAAGTATTCAGTTTCCTAGTTTGCCCTACATCAAGGCCCTTGTCTACAAACATGCCTTAAAATATTTGCTTTCAAAGGCTTCAGTCTGAATGACTAATAAGAAAGTCGTGTTCTTTTGCTTTACCACTGCTATAGGGAAATTAAGAATAGAAACCTGCTTCCCAGGGAGCAATGTGACTCATGGAGACTTTGAGCAGATTAGTAGTCTTCTAGGGCTTCATGTTTCAGCCTTCCAGATTCACTGCATGATGGTCATAAATCATAATCTCCAGCAAATAATCAGGGATGACAGCATCAGCTGCAGTAGTTACCGTCACACACACATACACACAGAGTTAATCTAAAGCATCCCTAGTTCTCAAAGATATTAACAGATGGGTGAAAATTATGTATCTCATTTTAAAAATTTATAGTCATTTTAAATATTTTATGTAGTCATAATTTGCTATAAGAAAAACTCAAATGGTTAATATTTAAAATTACTAGCCTGATAGGGAAGTGGAGGGAAGAAATAAGAGCCTGTGATTTAAAAAAAAATCATATACATTTTTGTTGTTTACTTACAAGATTCTAGGGACCTGAATTAGCCAGCGCACATGAGGTGAATAAACTTTGTGCCTAATGAACCATTTAGCCAAGTTCTGCCATTCATCTGGAGAACGCCCATAGATAGACAGCCGAGGTTCTGTGTACTGGTATTTACTTTCTTCTAGTTCACGAGCAACCTCCTATTAAAAATAATAATTCATTGTTACATTCCTGCCAGGAATCACAAAAACTTATATTCTGTTCCTACTTGGAAGTATATCCTACTGAAATCAATTGTCCAAGTTACTAGTTGGTGTTTTGGTATACTGAATCATTTTTATCCTGGATCTCAAAAACCTTCATGTTCACATGTATGGATTACATCTCTGTATGGATAAACTTTTTTTTCTGATTTTCCCTGAACTACAACTCTACCACCATCCATGTACATCAGTGGTTCCCAACCTTTTTTTGACCAGGGACCACTAGGACTTTTTTGTTCAGTGCAGGGACCCCAAGGTTCAAAATAAAAATTCAGAGAATTTGAAAATAAACTTTAATCATAACTGTTAAACTTTAAGCTTAGAATAATATTTGAATATATATTTTTATAATAGAGAACTTTTAATTGAAAATATTAATTTATTATGGGTTTATAACTTTGTTTCGCGGACCTTAATTTAGTTCTCGCGGACCCCTGGGGACCCCCTTGGGAACCAGTGATGTACATAGATTGCAAGAGGCATGTCAAGGTCTTTAGAAATGTTATTTATTATATTTTAGATGATATGTCATTTTGGCAGCCAATATTTGTCTGGAAAGAAACAAAACAATAAGTTTAACACTCTTTCTGTGATGCAATGCTAGATGATCATAATTTGGGAAAGCCCTGAATTGGGTTCCTATCTTCACATATGAGTCCCTATACCACAGTTATTGCCAACAAGGTGAGAAGGATGTAGAAAGTTGTCCAATAAAGCAGAAAGCCTGTTCTGCATGAAAACAAAATCCCCCTTTCTGCATTGAACAGATGATCAACAAGAACCATACACCCCATTAGACAGTGCACATCTTAGGTCCTAAGATACAAGGTTTCACAACTCACAGCAGCCTTCCACCCTCTTTTCTCTTATATATGACCCTTATTGCATGGTGGCATCTGAGTAACCTCCACCCTCTAAAAATGTCTATTAAAGGTAAATGTCAGCGCTAGTTACTTCTGTAAAGATTATTCAAAATAAATTTCCTCACTGTTTGCATCCAGAGAAGCTGATATGAGAAACCTCCTCTATGTTTCATAAGTATGATTTTGTGTGTGTGATTTTTCTTGATTAGTGTTGTATGAAGTATTGCCTGCTGGGAAGGTGACACCCTCCAGCTAATGGGGGCAGTTTACAGTCAGTTTGATAATTTCGAACGTGGGAGATAGAGACAGAGCTTCCAATTAGATGAAAGGTGATATACTTCAGGTGGCTCTCATTAGGAATCTAATTCAGCACCAGTAGGTTTTTAGAAGTTTACTTCTGAGGCTTCCCACAGTGCCTTCCCTCGCCTCCACATTCCTCATTGTGCAAGGGTCATGGTCGTGCCAACATCTCTGGATGGAGATGGCCACCACCAGCATAACTGGACCAAACCTGAGAAGGTGCTGCTGTACAGATTGGTGGTAGAGCATGCCAACGTTGTCTTTGCAACCACCAGGAGCAGCTCTGCCACTGCACAGTGCAGGTCTCAGCCCTGGGCCATGCCACTCAGATGGAATTGTTCACCTGAAGCGCTGGAACGAATCCTTTGGGCCTGCTCAGAAATATGTGAGTGCCCTCATGGCCTTGTGAACGGGCAGTGGAGGAAGGTTTGACTGGCACTGAAGCTATCACGAGGGTGATGATACCACCCGTGGTGGTGGGCGGACATGGCATCAAGGTGTTGAGCATCAGATGTCAGAATATTTTAAATTTCACTTGCAGTGTCGGCCAAACAAAATATTTCCTATTCTCGGCGTTAACTTCTTAAGAGAATTATCTTTTAGTTGTATTATATTAAAATAAAACTACACTTGCAAATAATATATATTATTTTTAATCTTCCACATATTGTTAAGACACAACAAGTGATATAAACGCATTTACCTTCACCATACGAGCGAAGTATTCACCACCAAGATAGTTCTCTGTTTTCAAGTACAAATCTCTCAGCTCGCTTGCACCAACTGGATTATATTTAGAATTAAATTTATCGAATCGATGAAAGGTTTGGCGATCCTGAGATTTGGGGTGGGGGGAGGAAATCATTATACAATAATTAACTGAATACAATTTGTTAACAATTCACATGCTTTGGTGTGTATCCATCGCACAATTTCTCCGGTGGAACAGCAGTTCTGTTTGTGAAATAGGAGGCAGCAATTTCTACCCATTCCCCCAATACACACACACATTTTGTCTCCATGATATTCAAAAAGGTCTGCTGATGTGCAGGAACAAAATTGGGGGGGGGGGCTCATGAGCTGCAGGAGAAACAGAAAAGTTCCACTATGCGAAGTCCCATAGATGGTTGGATACATGCCAGTAAGTTTGAATTCACAGACTTAATAAAAATGGCCACCACCCCCCCCAAAAAAAACCCACCTCTCTCCTTTCTTCCCTCCATTACTTATTTGCAAAATTCTGATAGTTATCATGTTTTTCATTTACTGATTAAAGTATACTTACAGCATGGACATCTAAAGAATCTACAGTGAGGTCATAAGGATCCATATGGAGACTTTCAAACACATGCTTTAGAGTCATCTTTTTGCCATTCTTTTCCCCCACAATCCTGTTTGGCTCAGTTTTGTAAGTGTGTTTAATAAATCTCAGCAAATGTTTTTGGTTCATGCAGGCAGCTGCGTGGATATGAGTATCAACCTGAAATTTTTAAAAGAAACAACGGAGATCATTCTTGCTCAGCAGGTACCAAATATGCATATCTTACACATTCCTAACATACTGGCATTTAATTTCCTCAAAACCTTTCACACTTCTGAAAGACAAATCTAATAATCCCATTAAATTAAAATTAAATTCATGTTTCAGAGGTATAATGGCTGGGATCCAAAGAAGCCTGGGTGTGTACGGATACTTTTCTGTGCATGGGACAGCAACTGATTTTTTTCTACAGCCTCTGCCACCCTAGGTGTTATATACCACAACAGGGGACCTGCAAGAAGCTTTCAGAAACAGTTATTTAATTCTCCCCAACTTTGCTCCCTCCCCCCTACATCGCTCAGTCTCTCTTTCTCCCTTCTGCCACCCCTTTCTTTACTCTCTCTCTCTCTCCTCCATGCCTGTCACTTTCTCTTTTTTTGCCTCCCCTCCCCACCCCATCTCTCTCTGCCTCCCATCACTCTTCCAGCCACCCACCTGCTTCTCCCCCACACAGCAGCAGTAGTGGCAGAGGCTCTCCAGGAATCACAACGGATCTCCCAACTACAGAGATCAGCCCCCCATAGGGTTGCCAGCTCCAGGTTGAGGAATTCCTGCAGATTTGGAGGAGAAGCCTTGGGAGGATGAGGTTTGGGGAGGGAAGCAACCTCAACAGAGTATAATGACATAGACTCCACCCTCCAAAGCAGCCATCTTCTCCACGGGAATTGATCTCTGTCATCTGGACAGCAGTTGTAATTCCAGGTGATCTCCAGCCCTTACCAGGAGGTAGGCAATTCCAGTTACCCAGGAGGAAATGTCTGCTTTGGAGGGTAGACTCAATGGCCCTTCTGAAGTCCTTCCCCTCCTCAAATCTCGCCCTCCCCAGGCTCCCCTCCTCAAATCTCCAGGAATTCCCAAACCTGGAGTTGGCATCCCTATCTCCTTCCAACCCAACAGCTTTAAAAAAACATACTTTATCTGCCCCTCTGCCTTAAGTTTTCCATTTCCTCTACCTTGGAAAACTACAGTCTTTCTCCACAGTGGGGACCAAAGTAGCTTACATTGGTCTCCTCTCCTTTTTATCCACATAACAATCCTGTGAGGTAGGTTAGGCTGAAAGTATGAGACTGGTTTGTAATCATAGGGCCTTGCACCTCATCACCAACTTCCATACTTTCATCTAATACAAATTATTCAACCAGCAATGATTTAACATACTGACATATATAAACAGCTTCCCTAATCTTCTACTACTGGTACTAAATGCTAATTTATTTTGCATTAGATGTGTGCCAGATGACATACACAAACACATGTGTGGCACTGTCTTTTCTCCAGAGGCCTTACAATATAAATTATATAAGCAGGATAAAAGTGAAATTTATAAAATATATGCATTTGTTTGAACAGAGAATTTTTGATTTCTTATCCTAACATGTGCCTCCTTTTGATTCATAGTTTCCTCTGAGTATTTTTTTGAAAGAGTATGTGGCCCATTATACTTATTGTTTTTTTGTCAGGCTACAAGTTTTAATTGGTTGAATCAGCCAGCCAACCAACTAACGTTTCACTTGATTAACCTTTAGGCAACATTTTAGTAAGTGGAGTGAAGTTAAGGTCACTATTGCTTATGTTTTGGAGGCAATTTTGGTTCTAAACTATTTCAGTGTGAAGAATGAAAGAGGTCACATTAATTATTGTCTCCTTGCAAGTGATTTCATCCATTAGACTATGCTAAAAATGTGTTAGCTAAGGTTGAAGCATCAGAGGTGATGATGTGTATATTAATAGCCCTGGTATTCTAATAAACAACCTTGTTGCAAGGACACTAAGCAGCTCTAGCATAAGTTACAGAGTTTGGGTGGTGAAAGCTTTCTATCTTAGATGTAGGCATCATACTTACCAGCAGTATTCCCTAGATCAAATGCTTATAGGAAATTAATTAGATTAAGTTGCATATAATGCGAGGGTAAAAATGTAATTACTAGGCTGACTATTTGGTAACACTGCAAAGAACGCCAGAAATGAAGAATCAGGTAGATCCCATAAGAATTTTAGGGAAAGGGAGCAAAATCAGGTTATACATTCAATAACTTTAAGCGTGCTGTAGAACGTGGCATAATTAGTACTTCTTATAATGTAATCCTTTTTCTTTTGACAAATTGGTCACACTTTTTACAAAAAGAAAATGCTGTAGGCCTCACTGCTCAACAACTAAACACAAAGTGGCAGACAACATCTTCCAAGTTCTCTTGGCCTTGAGAATCACTACTTGTTCATAACAAAAGCACTCTGAAACAGTTTTTTTTCCAATGACTGAAATATCTCAGACATTTTGCCACTGATCTATCCAGACGAAGCTTAATGTCAGGGAACTATGTCTTTTCCCTTCTATAAAAGCATTAATTGCCTAACAGGCTATTTTCTTGGAACTGTGAATTTTATCAATGAATTCTCAGGTCTCTACAGCTTCTTCCCTGAATATATCCCAATAAAAATCCATGTGCATTAATCCATTTTATATGATTTATTTCTTGTGCTTGTCATCTTAATTGTCTTGTCCCAATTAGCAATTCATTTCTGGATTCATTAATTTGAAAAATTACCACAGCATCCCCTGTGCTTGTTACGACAAACAATTCATAACTAGTTGGATCCAAAATGTCTTGCTTCTGACGTATTTAAGACAAGCATTAAGAATGTATTCAATGTTTTAGCTATATGCTTGTCAAATCCTCTTTTTGCTTGCCTTGTCAACTTACATTTGTTTTGCCAGAGCCTGGGATCTTTATTCGGCAAGATGTCCACCTCTGGAAGGAAGGCTTTGCCTTTTATGGCGTGAATCTGCTCATTAACCATTTTGCCTCCCTCTCAGGTCTCAGTGTTTTCCTATGTGTGGAGTCTACCTTCTATCTGAGGTTCAATTATTCTGCATTTAAATAACTTAGAAGCATCCTGAAAAGAACTGATCTTTTTTAACTCTTCCATTCAACTTCATTTTGATCTATCCCCTAGTTTTTTAGATGTTTCCTCGTCTAAAATCAAATGTGGCTGCATTGGAATTTTGGCACACGTCTATTTACAGAAATGCTGAACTTAGTAGCACTGCAGTCTCTATTCCTACTGTTAAAACACTTTCTCTTTTAGCTGCTTTCCTTATTTCAAGGCCAACCTCAGAGTTATGGTCAGATCAATAGTACATCCCAGTATTAAGGGTTCTTTCGCAAACCTGGTACTTCTACCCAAAGTGAGTTTATTCCTCTTAAACATTCTGATTTGTTGGGTTCTATGAGTTCTTTGACATACAGAGCAATATTACCTCTGACACATTCTTCTCTTTTCTTTCTAAAGAGTTTATATTCTGGGATAACTGTGTCACACTGCTTTTCTGTGTTCTACCAGGTTTCTGAAATGCCCACAATATCCCTGTTCTTGGATATCCCGGTTGCTGGTCTAGATGGACCTCTGGTCTGATCTAGCAGGGCTCTTCTTATGTTCTTAAGGTTCATTGTTAGTACTTCTGCTAGCACAAGACCTCTTGCATATGTGGAAATACTCCATGGGATCCTGCCTGTTCTTAAGCTTATATGTACTGACAGGGAAAGACTACAGAACCCCAGCTTCCTTATTTTGAATTCACACAAGGGTTTAACTCTACTTCCTCTCTAATATTTTCCAAGGGCTCTCCCACACTTACAGAACTTGTCCTCTCTTTATTTTTACTGCCAACTGCCTGCGTCTTTTCTCACCCTCTAAGTAGTTTTGGCCACTTGCCACCAACTGAGTAATAAGTAAAGTAGCACTGTTCATCATCCAATCCATTATAAGCTTTCCAGCACATTCAACAATTCTGACATGGTCAAGTCAATTGATGACAGTGTAGATCAGGTAACATTTGATGGTCTTATGTAAACATATCATATATTAAATCCGTCACTGAAGTAGATAAAATTTCTACATTTAGAACCGTCAATGATAATTATAGTAACACAAACATCTAGAGCAGCCTACTCTGAATTATGATATATATCTTCCTTACGCTTTAGCCAAGGGATATCCATATCTTACAGCTTTCTGAGTACATAACCTTTTCTTGTACACACCACTACTCTTTCTGCTTGGGAGTCTCACAAGACTTTCAGTGACATCAGCAACAGGGACATGCAGTTGGAACTTTCGTAAACACAACCCAACCTTATCTGTACCTCATTAGGAAATACAGTGCATGTTCACAGCCCAAACAAAATTATTTCTAACATTTAGACGTCTTTGGAAACCCTGTGATATTTTGGTATCTTGATAACTAGTTTAATTTTCCCAGCCAGTAGGAGAGGCTGGGTAGTAAAGGAAAAGTGCAACTCGGCATCAGCAGATGTGAGTAATACAGACGTCATCAAACTAAAAGAGCTCGCAATGAACAAAATCACTCTGATTATTATTTTTGTGCCTATCATTTTGTGTTCTCAGTGGCTATATAAGTACAGGTCCTGTTTGTCAGAGTGATTCTGTTATCTGGGGCCATGTTTCTGTCTGCTGGAAGCAAGAGAGAGCAGTCTGGGAATCAAGGAGAACAGAGCAGACAGCTTGTTTCCACATACACTACATAGCGTTGGCCTACTATATAGACCAGAGGAGGGGGAAACAGAGACAAAGATTTACTTGCGCATACTGGAAGGCAGGCAAGGCTGCACAGATTAGAAAGAATTGAGGCACAGAGGCTGCAGTCTATCTCCTTCCAGTTAAAGGAGGTAGTACCAGCAGGCCTACATACTCTGAAGGGAAGAGAGGAAAATGGATTACTTGTACTACATGGCTGGCAAGCAGGGCAGTGCAGTGCAGATGGGGAGGGAGGAAGCAGAGGCAGAGGCCCAGCTCCTACACCCTTTGCTACAAGCCTGTATGCAGCAAAAGGCGTTGGGTAGAAGCAGATGTTAAGGCTTTAGCCCAACAGTAAACACACACAAACCCCAATTTAAGTCAAATGCAAGAGACCAGGAGCCGTGGAAGAAACAGACCATATTTCTATGTAAAACAGAACTGCTGATTCAGGATCTGAATCTTTGAACATCAGTGCAATCACCCTTCCCCAGCTGGTAGCTCCAGCAACCACTGGAGAGGGGGGAAGAGAGACAGGATGCAGTTCCCTGTTCACACAACACGAAAGAGGGGAGAGCTGGGGGGGTCCGTTTTTATATTAAACCAGAGCTCACAGACCCCATACAGCATTTTACTTGGGTACTTTCACCATTTTCCCCCAGCCCAACTGTGATATTAGAAGCCAACAAAAAAGTACTTAATAACAAGCACAGCAAGGAAGCAACAGATTTTAGGTCTCTTGGCCATAGCAGACTCATTCCCTCTACTTGAATATCCCAGAACAGGGAAATTCACTCATGTGCCAATTCATACCTCTTTGTGACCCCTCTACAAGTGAGAATTTGGGTTACCTGTAGAAGTGGATTTCTTCTGCCTGTCTGAAATTTGAGAGGATCCCCTGAATGTGAGATATAACCCTTTAGAATTTCATTTCAATGTGAGTGGAAGTTCCACATAAAAATGGGTTTCCCAGGCAAACTAACAGAAACAACTTCTGAATTTAAGTTACCAACATCCAGATTGGGTAGCATCTTTGTGCAAGGAATTTTTCATTTGGCACCCAGATTTGTGCATAGTTAATGAACTCTCAAGGAACCATTTTGGTGCCTGGCTAGTAATTTTCCATGGCGTTGAACGGGAGATCATACATGCTTTAAAGGAAAAACTCTGTCCTTTGTTGGAGAGATGCTTCTGAAAGATTCTGGGGCTGGAGAGAAAGAGAAAGAAGACTGCCACTGATGGAGTGGTCTGAAGCACCAGCAGGGGAGTACAGGGAGTCCCCCCTTTTTTCTGAGGAGCTGACACAGGGTGTAGGATCAGCTACCCTGTAGGAAGGCCACTCTGCCTCTACCTGTGCTCTACCTGTGCATTTGTAAAAAATGCAAATACATGCTTCTCCTCCAAGAGAACCAATACAGGTAAGCACTAGCCACTGGAACTTCTTACTGCTTCTAAAATGGGGCAAGCCTAATAGTAACTAATCAGTTTTCATTATCATTTCACTATCAATCCAGTTCTTAGCACACAGGGCACCTACATTATGGTCTGGGTGGTCACAGCTGCATGGAATAATGAAGCAACAAATGAAGGCCCAGCAGGTCTAGATATCTTACTCCATTCATTTTCCTCCAAACCTTAGTTTGTAGTTATAAGGGTTTAGTTAGTGCTTTACGAACAGGCTCATTTAGAGCTTGTGTTATGTTCTGGCTACTGAGATCTGTAGTGCATGACGAGCCCTTACAAGATGATGCAAAATCCAGAGTAACTTTATGAGGGTGGTATTTATACTTCCCCTACTTAAGCAAGGTCATTTTGCCCCTGTTGCACACATGCAATGCTTGTGCCAGAAATTCTTCACCTACTAATAATCAATATCCATGCAACTGCATACTGCTGACACTAAAGAAAGTTCAGGCAGCAATCTATTTAGGGACTACAGAAAAATAAGAGGCACGAGTCTCTCTGTGTATGGATAACACTTTCCACAGTGGCAATGATGACACAGCATAAAGAAACAGTGGGCACAATCCAACTATCTACTGTGTACACTAAAGGTTATATGTGCATGGCCCTGAATTGTTGCTTATTATTGTCATTCCAACACAAATTCATATAACACCACTGCACCTTCTTTGCTGTCCTAAATGTTTTAAAACGTGTGTCTTAGAATGAAACATAAATGTAGGAGCTGATTGGAGTTCTCAGTCAAGTATGCTCAACTTGTAAAGCTGTACAAATATGATTTACAGCTTCTCTTTCAGTTAAATTGCAGGTTGGTGCATTAAAAAAGCCACCCAGTTCCAACTTAATACTGTTAAATCTGAAATTACTGTGCTCGTATCCACATGACAATTGTTTTCAAGTATGACCCCAGGTACTAAGTCTATCCAACACCCAAGGATTACCTTTGACTGGGCTTCAGCAATAAGACTATGCACACAAACTTGGGAGTAAGTCCCACTGAAATCCATGGATTTATTCCCATGTACACTGAAAACAATCTTTAAAAAAAGGTACTCAAAATAGAAAAAACGGGATTTGGTGTTCAGGAAGCTGCTGGGGCTGAGACTGAAATGAAAACATTAACTGCACCCATAGACCTCTGGATTACAGCCTAACTCTATAAAATCCATTAAGCTATGCATTATATATACATACATATACATATATATATAGACATTCACAAATTAAAAGATAAAAAAGATAGAAGAGCTGAACTGATTTCTCCCCAGTTCAATACTATTGTAGGGCAGCTAGCATTAGAAGTCTGGATTTCTAGACATTATGATATCAAAAGCAAACTGATTTCTCCCCAGTTCAATACTATTGTAGGGCAGCTAGCATTAGAAGTCTGGATTTCTAGACATTATGATGTCAAAAGCAAACTGATTTCTCCCCAGTTCAATACTATTGTAGGGCAGCTAGCATTAGAAGTCTGGATTTCTAGACATTATGATATCAAAAGCAAACTCCAATGATACATAGTATAATACCATTATATAAAACATCTACTTCCCCCTGTGATATATTATTTAAAGGCAATTTTTGCAATATTATTTATAATTCAAACACACCGGATCAAAACTTATTTCTAATTGTCCTTTCAGTTTCATATAAAGATGGATTTTGGAATCAGGGATTGGATCTTTCTCGGGGGGTGGGGTGAACAGGGCCGCTTTAGCGACCTCCAAGTTCAGCACCTTGATGAAATTTGGCCATGAGCTACTATAGAATCCAGACTACAAGGAATGTGCACAGTCAATGGAAGACTAATCTCTAGAGACATATGACTGAGGCTTCCCGATATTGCTGAAACGATTTAGAAGGTCTCGTTTGACAGTGTGGCACAACTAAAGACCCACCAAGTGGAACACAACTCAACAAGCCATGTTGTGTGTCCTGTCATGTGCTATCCTTGAAAATCCCCTCCATCCACTTACTGCAGTCTCAAGTACACAGAAGCAAAGTCAAATACTTGATGGGCACTAGTTTAAGCAAGCCTGCCACAGGATCTGACATCTATCTGATATTGTGAAATTCACAACATCTCAATCAATCCATTCTAGCTGTATCTGAAGAAGTGAGCTGTGACTCGCAAAAAACTCATACCCTGCCAGAAATTTCGTTACTCTTTAAGGTGCTACTGGACTCTTGCTCTTTTCTAATCAATCCATTAGCACACCAAAGAATTTCAATAAGTGACACTGACTAGAACCGGCGGCAATGCTTTCATAATCCATTTCATGCTTACCTTTCTCACATTGTAAAAATCACGATGCGGATTGCCCTTCAGTTCTTTAAGCTCAGACATTTCATTTAACATCTCATGTAAACCAAACTTAGACTCTAAAAAGTTAAGCCTTCGGTGACAGTATGTTTTCCTATAGAAAAAGAAACATGACATCAAAATTAAGATCATAATACCCAGAACTCATGCACAAAGGAGAATTATTTTAATCAGTTTATGCACCAAGAATCAGGAAGTGAATACATGATTTTAATTCAGATTCATTTGTTGCAAAATATCAGGTGTATAATCTACTACAGTTGTTCATATTGAAACTTAATGTTCATTCTGCCATCAGCCAAATACAACATAGTGGAAATTCAAAATGTTTGTCACCTCACATCCTAGGATTTAGAATCATAGAGTTGGAAAGAACTACAAGGGTCATCTAGTCCAACCCCCTGCACAATGCAGGAAATTCATAACTACCTCCCCAACACACACCCAGTAACCCCTACTCCATGCCCAGAAGATGGCCAAGATGCCCTCCCTCTCATGATCTGCCTAAGGTATCGCTGCTTGAATGTCAGCAACCCTGTAGCTACTGAAGTGCAGAATGGCTACTAAGGTTTCCTTAAAGTTTTTTGTTGTTGTAAAAAAACACACACAAAACAAAACCGTACGTTGGGCCATCTGCAATAAGAGCCAGCACATGACTGAGGTCAAGGGTGTAGGTCTGTAGATCGGGATAAGGCAGACTCCGAGGCTCATCAAGTTCCTTCATTTCCTTGTTATCAAAAACAAAAAGAATGCCACCCTTCATCTTTACAACATAATCCAAGTTCCCTGGAGCATCTTCAAGACTGTAGGGATCTTGCATTTCTTTTGGAGGTGGATGGAAATCTGTAAAATGTCAGAAGACTTTGGACATCGTTCAAAATTCAGTATCATTACTGAAATCACAGCTTTCTGGTTACAGCATTCAAACAAAAATATCATTTTACTAGTCTGATTAAAATAGCCTATTGTTTATGCTACAGCGCATTCCTGACCTGCGCTGGTGGCCATGCCCAAAGGCCTTTGGAGGCCGGCAACAAACTACTCTAGCACAAGGGCCCACAGCGCTGGCGTCCGGGAGGAGCACACAGGCGTTTCTGGCCCCAGCGCCGGCATGTAGGGCTGGACAGCAGTCTCCGGTAGTAGCAGTGCCGGGCCCAGACACCGCTGGAGCCTGCCACTGGCATCCAAACGTCGGCAAAGGCCGCCGCGGTGTCCCAGGAGGCGTTCCCGGGCAAAACAGCATCCCGGGAGGCGTTCCTGGGGCATAACTGTGCCAGCCAGGGGGCAGGGCTGCCGTTAGGCAGCCTCCTGAGCCATTTTGGCTCAGGAACACCCCCTTTTATTTTGGCCGAGATACGCCACCTTTTAGGTTGCATGTATTTTTGCAAGCTGCATGGATTTTTGGCGCCGGGCAGAGGTTTCGGACGGGACGAAGCCTCCTTAGGAGGCAGCGCCGCTGAGTTGCCTCCGAAGCCCGGACAGGCATTCTGCTTAGGAATGCGCTGCTAATGTTACTCTGAACCACTTTGTTTTATTTTTACATGCAATGTGGTTTAGTGGCTTTTATCAGCCCCTACGGGAGTGCACCCCAATATATACTGAAGTACTGGGTTTGCCATACTGTTCAACTAAGGATGGCCTATTGCATCAACACAGGAGCCATGAATGCCTTTGGATGCAACATGTATTAACAGAGCCTGCTGCCATTAGCTAAACAGAGTGGCAGCATTCAGCCCATTTAGTCCACTGGATAGAATGTTCTTAACCATGAACCTGAAGGCGCTTTGAGTGTACATTCCCAATTAGCAACCCAGCACATAAAAAACCCAACAACCTCAAAACCCTTTATGAAATAGAATCAGGGTTGCTATTCCCAAAAACACCCTAAAAAGGCTAGTGTAAGCAGAAGCAATTCTGTTAACATACTTTTCTGTCCTGCTTCAGACAGCAACTAGGTTACATCCTACCAGCATTTCTGCTCAATCTTGCGCAATTCCCCTTCTCGTTGCAATTTCTATCCAGCATGGCATTTGTCCATGTGGGTCCCACCATCCCCAGTTGTTACCTTTTCAGTGGCCCTTTAGTCTTCTTTTTTTACAGTAGAAAAGCTGGTACATATACTCCAAAGAAATTAAGTAAGTGAAGCTTTTCCTGGCATGGATGTTAAAAGGTAAGGAAAAGTGTCACCTGCTTGATTTATGGTGCTAAAAACACAGAAGCAAACCTAGGGGGTTTCAATTCTTTTCTGTCAGTGGGGTTGGCAACAGGACCGAAAACAAATATCCTATCCCTTTAATGTGGTTTAATATGTAGAAATGAGAAGCTGAAGCTTTTCATAGCATAGAAGTACATAACATCACTTGGTAAGTATCATCACATTAATCCTCTATTAAAGGGTCAGGACATTTTTCTCCACACTTTTTGACAACCCTAAGCCCAGTTAGGACAGATATTAGTGGAGTTCTCTGCAGACAATACTGTAGTTGCAGGGTAGCTGTGCAATTACTAGGGGACTAGAGCAACTGCTAGTTAAAACGCTTAGGGCTGTTTAGCTTGGAAAGAAGGCGGCTAAGGGGAGACATGATAGAGGTCTATAAAATTATGCATGGTTTGGAGAGAGTGGACAGGGAGAAGCTTTTCTCCCTCTCTCATAATACTAGAATGTGGGGTCATCTGCTGAAGCTGGAGGGTGACACATTCAAAACTGATAAAATGAAGTATTTCTTCACACAACACATAGTTAAATTGTGGAACCCCCTGCCCCAGGATGTGATGATGGCTTCCAACTTGGAAGGCTTTAAGAGGGGAGTGGACATGTTCATGGAGGAGAGGGCTATTCATGGCTACTAGTTAAAATGGATGCTAGTCGTGATGCATACCTATTCCCTCCAGGATCAGAGGAGCATGCCGAATATATTAGGTGCTGTGGAAAACAGGCAGGATGGTGCTGCTGCAGCTGTCTTGTTTGGGGGCTTCCTAGAGGCACCTGGTTGGCCACTGGGTGAACAGACTGCTGGACTTGATGGACCTTGGTCTGATCCAGCAGGCCTTTTCTTATGACTGCTGAAAGTGTGCCACTGAGTTGCCACCAACTTAGCACAGGTTCTGACTTGGCCTGCACAGCTGTGTTTGGACTACAGGGCTTGACTGCTCTTACACTATAAAAGTATTTATACTGTCAATATTTACTCCTTAAAGATAAAATTTCGACAAACCCATTACAGTAAAATCTACTGCAATGAGAAAATATTAACCAAAAATGCACATCAAGATCAGTAACATAAATAACCATATTTTCATAGATACACAACTATGTCTAGTGTACCTGGAAGCACCTCATCTTCAAATTTCCATTTTGTATTCTGCATGCTGCATAAATACTGTGAGGTTGTCCTTGGGAAACGATGGTAAGCCAAGCGGCAATATTTCTCTCGAATTAGCAGAGCTTTCACCAAGCTCTTGGCAGCCTGTTCGTAATCATCAACTGTAACCTGAAGCCAGAAATTATATAACTGTTGAAAAAAATCTACTAAACGTTACAACATATCCTAATCTTGTAACTTGTTCTCGGTGAAGTCGTAAACCATTTTCTGAGCTGTACCACTTCAGACCAGAGGTGGGGGCTTCTCCATATACAAACTAATTTTTGGATGTACAAGACTAGATGTCAGGGAGGAATCTAGGCTAAAACCCAATTACCTATATCCTTTCCTATACAGTCAAATACACATGCTGGAACGAATACCTGCAAGGCTCCTTCGGAGTTTGTTTTGAATCCTTCTTACAGAACAGTCCTCAGCCAGGTGTTTGTAGTATAAAAAGCACATTGCAAATTATTATCTGGAACTGGAGGTTGTGTGTAGACCAGTGGTTCCCAAACTTTTTGGGCCACCGCCCCCTTGGTTCCACAAACTCAACCCCAGCGCCCCCTACCCTATCCTGTAAAAAGCATTATTCAAAATAGGGGTTTGCATAATGCAGTAAAGAAGATAACAATAAAATTTCAAAACAGTAACAATTAATTGCACATCTGTTCAAAATCAAATTAAAACTTTATAGTTGAAATTTATTCAACAAAACTGATAAACTTGAGCCAGTGGTACCAGCTCTTCAAAGTCTGGAAAAAAAGTCTGATAGTTTCCACCAAATTTGCCAGCATGGTGCCATAGCTTGATCTATTGTAAATTAGTGAACAGCACGGTTGAAGGGGCCCACCTCTAGCTGCCTCCTTGCCTCTTAGTCCCCCCCCCAGGTAACCCCACTGCCTCCCAGGGGGTGGTACTGCCCACTTTGAGAACCACTGGTGTAGACTATCTAGCCATCTCATTCCATGTGCACTAGGTACTCATGCTCCAAGCACAAGTAGTCTACCTATACAGGGGGTGCAGATGGACTTCCTCTTCCAAATAATGACAAGGCATGCCGCAGTGTATTCAGCACTACATGGGTCTAGCTATGGGGTGGCAAGATAGGGAGAGGAGAGTTTAAAGCGTGCCATAGATCCTTAGAATAATACTTTGAACTTTATTTCAAAGCATGCATTTAACTGTATGGTGTCATTACTAATCAGCATACAAAGTTAAATTGCCCAGTGCTACATCCACATGTCCATGTTTATATACCACTGAATGGAGCAGATACCAAGCAAACACAGGGATCATAATAGAATCACACACTGCACATACAACAATTAACACTTTTTCTCTTAAAAGAAAACTGCCGTTTCCTTACCCCAGCACAATAATCCCCACTAATTGTAACTCTTTGAAATTCGGGTACATCGTATGTCCCTTGGGTGGGCTGAAAAGCACCGGGAAGGACTGGAGTAGGAGGAGAGAGAGCTGTTGTGGCTGACGGAGGTTTCCATTCCTGTGACGGAATTTGTAATGACAAGGACTGCGATCGAATCATCTTGAAACTTTTCTTTCTAGGTTTCAATAGTAAACAATAGTTAAATGAACAAGATACTTCTCTAGGGCAACCAAACAAGCTATTCTAGAAATAGTCTAGAAAACGATGTATTTCTTAATTTGGCAATAGATCACGATGGGTAGCCGTGTTTGTCTGCAACAGTAGAAAAAAGCAAGAGTCCAGTAGCACCTTAAAGACTAACAAAATTTCTGGCAGGGTATGAGCTTTCATATCTGAAGAAGTGAGCTGTGGCTCATGAAAGCTCATACCCTGCCAAAAATTTCGTTAGTTTTTAAGGTGCTACTGGACTCTTGCTTTAATTTGGCAATGTTAGTTACAAGTTTTCTATTTCATTTGCCCACGAATACTACTTGCATTAACTATGGAGGTTTAACATGCCAAATATTTATCACCCAGAAAATAAGTGCTTAGGATGGAGTGCAACAGCTACTGTAAAGTGCAATGTTGTAAAACGCTGGGATGGCAGAGACTCCATATAAATGTTGCCTGTAAACGTATCAGCAAAAACATTTGAAGCTGGAAGGACCGTACTCCTCATCCATCAAAATACTCCAATAAACACTTACCAAAACAGCATCCTAATTCTAACTGTTTAGCTATATTAAAATTACATTAAAAGTCAATTTTGTGAATGAAAACCTGTTTTGAAAATATTTTCCGACATTAAAAAAATGTTTAAAAAATGTTTAGTTACACAGCTAGATGCTATAGCACAAGAAGAACAAGTAAACATTTTCATTTTCCTATGATCCATTTTCCTACGGGAGACCTGCAAACAACTCCCATAGGTACATCTACTGCTCTCCCACTGCATGTAGCAGCAGGTGCTTCTGGCAAGAACCAGGATTACAAGGTCTACAAAGGTGAGGTGCACATGGGATTCCCTTAGCAGGTAATGTCTGAGCACAATGCCATGTGTTCTCAAGCCTGGCAAGGGAAAGAACTCAATTGAACCATATGGGGATTCCCTCCTATGCTCACAACATATATGCAAGAGGACAGATCAGCTGGTAATTTGCTCGCCTTTTAACCTCTAAATGTTTTACTTTTTATATATTTTAAGACAATACAAAGTTGTTATTATCTATTGAATGGCCTTCAGGATTAGATAAAATCTAAGGGAGGAGTAATGGAAGAGAAATCCGGTTTGAGAAGACAGATCTACAATGGACCACCGGGCATAAGATTCATGAGTCCCCACTTCAGATATTACTTGATGAACAGAATTTCAGAAACACTAAGAACTTGTATTTTTTAAATACACTCTTCTTTTGAGTTTTCACATTCGCTGTAAATAAGGGGATATGTTAGGGTGACCAGAATGTAAGAGGAGAGTTTTATAATAATGCTGGTAGAAGAAGAGGAAGAAGAACAAGAGTTGGTTGTTATATGCCTATTTTCTCTACCTTTTTTGTTAAGGAGAATCAAACCGGCTTACAATCTCTTTCCCTTCCTCTCCCCACAACAGACACCTTGTGAGGTTGGTGAGGCTGAGAGAGCTCTAAGAGAACTGTGACTAGTCCAAGGTCACCCAGCTCATTTCATGTGTAAGAGTGGGGTAACCAACCTGATTCACCAGATTAGTCTACCGCTCATATAGAGGAGTGGGGAATCAAAACTGGGACACCATATTAGAATCCACCACTCTTAACCACTACATCACGCTGATAGAAACTGAGTACCACATTAAGTTATAAAATGTGATGGAGGGGAAAAAACACTAACTGATTCCATTTCAAGGGAAACTTTATGGTAAAATATTTCTTTGCCTGTTACTGATATCTACATGCAATCCCCACAGATGCTGTGCCCCTTCAGATGTGCTCCAGCTATCAACCATAAATGTTACTTCAAATTACTGCCAAACACTCATTGAACAAACCTTTTAGCCGTCTCCAAAGATTGCTGTTCCGCCAACTCCTTCTGCAGTTCCCTTTCTTTCGCCTCTTGTTGCCCAATCGGACAATCTTCAGGCACACTGAATAGTGATAAGACATCTTTGCTGTCTTCTTCTCGAAGAACTTTGGCGAAAACCTTTTCAGCTAGAAGTCGCACTGACTCATCAACTTCAGAAATGTTTAGCTTTGGAAATTGTCTGGGCATCTCTGGTAAAAAAAATATACAGACAGAATGATAGCTAAATGTTAACAGATACTAATCACAATATTACAGTTATCACTTTTGTTAATCACCTAGAAGTTTAAATTCTTCTAAAGTTTACACGCTCTGACCTGAATAGCCCAGAGTAACCTGATCTCATCAGATCTCAAAAGCTAAGCAGGGTTGGCGCTGGTAAGTATTTGGATGGGAGACCTCCCAGGAATACCAGGGTTGCTATACAGAGGAAGGTAATTGCAAACCACCTCTGTTAGTCTCTTGCCTGGAAATCCCTACGAGGTCACCTTAAGTCGACTGCAATTTGACAGCACTTTACACACAGATTTTTATCTGACACAATCTACAGTATTAGATAACAATGATTCCTATTTACTATTAATATCAAAAATTAGAATAAAGCTGAAGAAAAATGCCCAAATATTCAGTGCCGAAATACAACCTACACAACATTCTTCTCCATTTTATCCTCACAACAACCCTGTGAGGTAGGTCAGGCTGCGTGTGTATGATAGGCCCAAGGTCACTCAGCAAGCTTCCATAGCAGAGTGGGGATCTGAACCTGGGTCTCCAGATTCTAGTCCGACTCTCCAACCACAATGCCACAGTGGCTCTACAGGAAAACAAAGATGCCCATTGCCCTACCTTGCTGGATGACAAAAATGTTGGGGAAAGGGGTGGGCAGAAACTGTAAAAGACCAGGCGTTGTGCAGGGCAAAGCCTTCGACGACAAACTCAAAAACAGCAAAAAATATTATTACACATATATTACTTTTCATAACTTGTTTATTGCAATCACTGCAAATATTAAAATATCCTTCCATCATTACAGCTTTGCTGTTTCTTTTTAAGATCTATTAATATTACTCACTCCGCTGATTCACATTCTCACTTTGGAACAAAGCTACCTCAATATAATCTAGCAGCATTCAATCCTAGGTTTGCAACAAATTTCAGATTCCTTGTGGCTACTACCAGCAATACCAAATCTACCTAATAATATTCTTACAAGCATATCACAGCCTTTCAGAGGTTAATATATGAGCTTGTTGTTATATGGATAACAATCTTCTATTAATATCTACAAACTTGGAAAGCTGTTTGAGACTGACTTTCAGGTTCCACCTAAAAACAAGTGAAAACATTAAATGTAAATATATTTGGGGCACTACTAATGAATGAGGCGACAGAGGGGCAAGCAGAAGCCCTTTTGCCCGGTGCACCATGGTCCAGATCCAAATCCGGCCCCTGTGGCACTTGTCATGAAGTTGTCCACTGCAGTATGGTTTGTCCTGAATAGCTTGTTGTTACATTGTGGCTTAAGAAGGAAAACCAAAATAAGTGTCCTTCAGAGGTCCTCACCTTCTGACTTGGCTGCCAGCAATAAAGTTTGGGACATAGATACCATCTGAAGGGCTGCATTTGGTTTTGATGCAACAGAATCGCGGGAGCCTAGATTCATCCTGTTCTGCTGTACCATTTTGATTTGACTATACCGCATATCCAAACAAAATAGCTAATTCTGTATATTCAATGAAGCAGTAGGAAACCACAAGATGAAAACAGAGATTCCTGGTTGTTCTTATTCCTCCCTTCCCCTACTTTTGCCTGGGGTGAAAAATTCCTCCATTAATTCATACTGCTCATAAAAATGACTTTACTTCCTCAGATGAAAGGTGACAAGATATTGTAACTTCCACGTTCTGGATATTCCCTTATTTTGGATCTATTTCCAAGTATTTTTCTTGAGTTGGAGGCTCTGCAGCAAGGCTTCCAGTGAGCATTCCTGCCAAGTAGTGATGTGCCATTGGAACCCATACAGCCTCCTAAAAGCTTCACAGACAATTTTCTAGATAGATAGATAGTTCATTTGCGGCCCTTGGCCAGATAAAACAAGATACATGGACTAAAATGGTCTTACCGACAAAGGTTTACAGTCTGAGTCTTAAATCACTTAAAAAAATAAAAATAGTAAAATAAATAATATCCAAGTTACATCTGCCATTTGGACTAAGAGACTACTCTGTGGCAACGAATTTTCATTGCAGCCGTACAAAATTTTGCTACCTGAGAGGTGATTGAGGGATTATCTCCTTGTAGGAGCTTTTTTATCTTTTATCTTTCCCTGTCGCAGACAATTTTCTATTTTGTTGCTCCTGCTGCCAATATTAAAAAAAAAAAAAGGAAAGTTCTCAAGATTGCTTTTGCTTTCCATGGCTCTTCCCATCACCCAGTGCTGCTGGGCCTCACCCTACACGCCTTCATCAACCAAACAGTTGGTTCCTATTAAAATGTATCTAAACATCATTGAATTGAAAGCTCAGAGAACACTAAACGTCATGCTAGAAAGAGTACTGGTCTGCCATTGAGATTGCCCACCTAGGGGTGAGAATATCACTGCATTTTTATTCCTGATAGGCTCACAACCCAATAGGTAACCCAGAGGCTGCAATTTTCCGATCCAAAAGAGGAAAAGTGGTTTTGCAAGAAGGGAAGCAATGTAACAAGCATAACAGCAGCAAGAGATAAATGGAATAGCCTTGAATTATACAATGCATTCTCCCTACAGTTTCTGGAAGGGTGTCCCCCCCACCACCACCTAAAGTAGCAGGGATGGTATGGAGTTCTAGTTTGGGGCTTCTCCTTAACGAGATTACTTGTCCTAAATTAACCCCATCGGGGATCGTTTGCTCGCTCATTGTGTAGGGATGTTGGTACAAACGGGCAATTATTGACCAAGAGGCAAGAAAAGGGCTTGCATTTTGCATGAGCCCATTGCCATAAAAGCAGCTCAGAGGGCGTGAAGCTGCCAGAGAGGGGAAGGGCGGCTCGAAGAGGAGGAAAACGGGCTGCTCCGAACAGAGCTGTCCGGCGGGGGCTCGCCATAGCCCCCCGGCGCCTGAGGCGAGGCGAGGGGAGCGGGAAAGAGCGGAGACTTACCGAGGGCCCCCGGGGCAGCCATGCTGCGGTTTGCAGAGCCGGCCTGCAGCTCTGCAATGGACCTTGGCGCGCGCCCGCCCGGGGAAGGAGGCAGGAGGGGGGAGGAGCCGCCTCTACCAGCCGCTGCCGCATTTCCCCCAGGGCTTTGCAGCTCCCGCGCCGGCAGGACCAGTTAGTCGGCCCCCTCCCCACCCTCCGGCCCCCTCCCCACCCTCCGGCCCCCTCCCCACCCTCCGGCCCCCTCGCCTTGCCCTTCCAGGGGCTTGGTGGCCTCTCCCCCCGAGAGAGCTTGGAACAGGGAGGGGCCCCCGACCTGCTCGCTGGGCACGAGCGTTTCCCCTGCCCGAGCCCTGTTTCTTCAGGCGCAGCAATGCCCACTGGCCGCGCGCCACCCTCTTCTGTGCGGCGCGCGCGCCCGCCCGCGCGCCTTTGCCGGGTCGGAAGGGTTCAAGCAAGGAAGCAACGGCGACTTATGTTGCGCTCCAGCTTCCGCCCCTTCCCCGCTTCCTCCACATGCCGCTTTCTTGCTCAGGCCCCTGTCAGCGTGAGCTAACCAAGCCCTAGGAGGAAAGGCTGAAGGAGCTGGGGATGTTTCGCCTGCAGAGGAGAAGACTGAGCGGGGGTATGATAGCCATCTTCAAGTACTTGAAGGGCGGTCACATCGAGCATAACAGCAGCAAGAGATAAATGGAATAGCCTTGAACCATACAATGCATTCTCCCTACAGTTTCTGGGAGGGTGTTCCCCCCCACCCCACCCCAACTCAAGTAGCAGGGATGGTATGGAGTTCTAGTTTGGGGCTTCTCCTTAACGAGATTACTTGTCCTAAATTAACCGGGCAATTATTGACCAAGAGGCAAGAAAAGGGCTTGGATTTTGCATGAGCGAAATAGTACTTGAAGGGCTGTCACATAGAGGAGGGGGGCGAGTTGTTCTCTGTTGCCCCAGAAGGCCGGACCAGAACCGACGGGTTGAAATTAAATCGGAAGAGTTTCCGCCTAGCCATTCGGAAGGACTTTCTAACAGTCAGAGCGGCGCCTCGGTGGAACAGGCTTCCTCGGGAGGGGGTAAGTGCTCCTTCCATGGAGGCTTTTAAGCAGAGGCTAGAGGGCCATCTGTCAGCAATGCTGACTGGAAGACTTGAGGCATATCATGAGAGGGAGGGCACCTTGGCTGTCTTCTGGGCATGAAGTATGGGTCGCTGGGGGTGTGGGGGGGGGAGGTAGTTTGGAATTTCCTGCATTGTGCTGGGGGTTGGACTAGATGACCCTGGTGGGCCCTTCCAACTCTAGGATTCTATGAATCAGGGGGACCCGCGCAACATTAAAACTCCCCACAAGGCTACATAAAGCGCCGTAAATTTTGCAATGCGCAATGGGGAGAGGGGAAGTGCCAGAGAGAGAGAGAGAGGCCATTTATGCAAGGGAGGTTTTGCCTGGGATTTGCCGCTCTCTAGATGCACATTTCCCCCATCCGAATTCTCAAAACTCTGCATGGGGGGCTTATTGTTGAGTTTTGAGAATTTGGATGGGGGAAATGTACATCTATAAGAGTGGCAAATCCAAGGCAAAACCTCCCGTGCGTAAATCCCAGAGAGGGGGGGTTGGCCGGCGCTGTTGCTTACCCACCTTCGGTTTCCCTGGGCGAGTCGCTCTCTTTCGGCCGAGAAATCAGCGAGAAGGCGTCTTCTCCCGGGGAAGTCGCTCGACCCACTGCCGGAACGCGACTGGCAGCGCCTCCTCGGGTCTGTGCGCGAACGGGAAACCTCTTCCCTGAAGGGAGAAGGGGTCGGGTTACAGCGAAGCCTCGGGTCCCCCTGGTGGGAAGGAAAGAGATCCGCTGGCACGCCTTGCAGGAAATCTCCTTGGCAAGAAGCGGCTGTCTTAGAGCATGGGCCGGTTATCTCGGGAGAAAGTCGTTTGCTACTAAACTGTCGACTCATCCTTGGCCCCCGCCGCCGCTGCATTCAGGAACAGGAAGGGTGAAAACGCCCGGGAGGTTTTGCCTTGGGTTTGCCGCTCTCTAGATGCACGTTTTCCCCCACCTGAATTCTCAAAACTCTGCATGGGGGCTTATTTTTGAGTTTTGAGAATTTGGCCATTTATGCATGGGAGGTTTTGCCTTGGATTTGCCCCTCTCTACATGCCCATTTCCCCCATCTGAATTCACAAAATTCTGCATGGGGGCATATTTTTGAGTTTTGAGAACTTGGCTGGGGGAAATGTGCATTTAGAGAGTGGCAAATCCAGGCAAAACTTCCCATGCGTTTTTGCCCAAACGTTCTTGGATAACCAACGTTGAGCTCGAAGCGAGGAAAGTTAAGGGCTCCTGAGGCGTCAAGGGTGTTTGTCGCTTTTCCTTTTTTTAAAAAAATCAATTTTTATAAAGGGTACAGACAAAAAAGGAAAGGAAAAGACAGATAGGGACATCATAGAACTATTCGGACCATGTCCAAGCTAATTCCTGCATTTGTCCTAACCCCATAGCAGTCTCTTCTATATTAATTCCAAATTTAACTAATATTCCAAAAGCTGTTGTTAATTAAGAGTTGATCTGTTAATACTTAGAGCGGTTCCTCAGTGGAACAGGCTTCCTTGGGAGGTGGTAAGCTCTCCTTCCCTGGAGGTTTTTAAGAAGAGGTTAGATGGCCATCTGTCAGCAATGCTGATTCTGTGACCTTAGGCAGATGATGAGAGGGAGGGCATCTTGGCCATCTTCTGGTCACTAGGGGTGTGGAAAGGGGTGGTAGTTGTGAATTTCCTGCATTGTGCAGGGGTTGGACTAGATGGCCCTGGTGGTCCCTTCCAACTCTATGATTCTATGATTCTACTGATTTTGACTAAACATCTGTTATAAACTTGTAGCTTGGTTACTAACTATATCTGTATTTCCATTATGAAATTATATTTATTAGTAAAGGTCCCCTGTGAAAGCACCTGGTCATTCCTGACCCATGGGGTGATATCACGTCCCAACGTTTACTAGGCAGACTTTATTTACAGGGTGGTTTGCCAGTGCCTTCCCCAGTACTCTTCCCTTTACCCCCAGCAAGCTGGGTACTTATTTTACTGACCTTGGAAGGATGGAAGGCTGAGTCAACCTCGACCCGGCTACCTGAAACCAACTTCCGTTGGGATCGAACTCAGGTCGTGAGCAGAGCTTGGACTGCAGTACTGCAGCTTACCACTCTGCACCACGGGGCTCCTATATAATTTATTAGCAAACTATAATGAACGCTAAGTAGCATATATATTTCAAAACTCAGTTATATCTGCAATCTTGCTTTGTGATTAAAATACCAATAACCCTCTTCGTTAACATTTTTAAATCATCTGTATTTTTCAAAAAACATCTGAGCACCAAGTTCACTTAACCAGGGACTGACAGTTGTGACCCAGGAAAAGCGACTTTTTTTTTTGTTAATCACTTTTCCTGGGTCACAACTGTCAGTCCCCGGTTAAGTGAACTTGGTGCTCAGATGTTTCCAAATAGAGAGGGGGGGGAACCTTATCATTCAACAACTACCGGCTTTTAGTTCATACAAAACCATCCTTCCCACATCCATTCTCGAAATGATACCTAATGATAGAAGGCAGTTACAACAACTAGCTCAAGCGTGGTCCAAAAAGCACTTAAGAGAACATTGGGCTGCCTTGCAATTACTGAGCACAATCGGCGCCTTTAAGTCCCATTGATTTGAGATGGAGAGATTGAAGAATAACGCTTTCAGTGGAAATCAATGGAGCCCCGAAGTGCTTTGCTTTGGCTGGGTGGGGGCTCCTGCCCACGGTTGTGAATTTAAGGAATAAAGGGGGAAGAGTGATGGAGGTCAGAGGTCTAGTCATGTGTCATATTTTGTAAAAAGGCTTTGCGCAATTCTGAATAGGAGGTAACATCAGCATTCTGAAACTAAGATTATGTTCCGAGTGTGTTTACTGGTATTCCTTTGTTAAGGCAATAGCCCAGTTGGTTTACTGATGCTTTAATAGTAAGAACTAATAGGTAATAAATTGTTTCCTGACAGAAATGATACTTTGAATTACATTTTGGCAGAGCCAGGTGACTGCAGAAGGGAGGGGCAGGAGTATGTATGAAATAAAGAGCAGGAAGTTGGCTGAAGCAGGGTTTTCTGGGTGTATGGTGTGGAGTTGCAAATGTGCTGCCTTGTAGTAGTGCCTCTTGGCCTCCTATGAATTAATGACTTCCCAAACAGCCTATCATTTACAGCCTTGCTGAGTTCTTGCAAACTGAAGGCTGTGACTGCCTTTATTGAGTCAATTCATCTCATGTTGAGTATTCCTCTTTTCCTACTGAATATAAGAACATAAGAAAAGCCATGCCGGATTAGACCAAGGCCCATCAAGTACAGCAGTCTGTTCACACAGTGGCCAAACAGGTGCCTCTAGGAAGCCCCCAAACAAGACAACTGCAGCAGCACCATCCTGCCTGTGTTCCACAGCACCTAATATATTCGGCATGCTCCTCTGATCCTGGAGAGAATAGGTATGCATCATGACTAGCATCCATTTTAACTAGTAGCCATGAATAGCCCTCTCCTCCATGAACATGTCCACTCCCCTCTTAAAGCCTTCCAAGTTGGCAGCCATCATCACATCCTGGGGCAGGGGGTTCCACAATTTAACTATGTGTTGTGTGAAGAAATACTTCATTTTATCAGTTTTGAATGTGTCACCCTCCAGCTTCAGCAGATGACCCCACATTCTAGTATTATGAGAGAGGGAGAAAAGCTTCTCCCTGTCCACTCTCTCCAAACCATGCATAATTTTATAGACCTCTATCATGTCTCCCCTTAGCCGCCTTCTTTCCAAGCTAAACAGCCCTAAGCGTTTTAACTAGCAGTTGCTCTAGTCCCCTAGTAATTGCACAGCTACCCTGCAACCACAGTATTGTCTGCAGAGAACTCCACTAATATCTGCTCCTCTGATCCTGGAGAGAATAGGTATGCATCATGACTGGTATCCATTTTGACTAGTAGCCATGGATAGCCCTATCCTCCGTGAATATGTCCACTCCCCTCTTAAGGCCTTCCAAGTTGGCAGCCTTCACCACAATTTAACTTTGCATTGTGTGAAGAAATACTTCCTTTTGTCTGTTTTGAATCTCTCATCCTTCAAGCTTCAGCAGATGACTCCATGTTCTAGTATTATGAGAGAGGGAGAAAAACTTCTCCCTGTCCACACTCCAAACCATGCTTAATTTTATAGACCTCTATCATGTTTCCCCTTACCTGCCTTTTTCTAAGTGTTTCAACCGTTCATCATAGGGCAGTTGCTTTAGCCCCTGATCATTTTCATTGCTCTTTTCTGTACCTTCTCAAGCTCTGCAATATCCTTTTTATTTTAGGTGTGGTGATCACTACCTTCAGCTTTTCCTAGCATTATTGTCTTTTCTGGTGAGTCTTGTCTTCTCATGATGTGACCAAAGTTCGAAAGCCTGAGTTTGGTCATTTTAGTTTCCAAGGAGGATTTAGGCTTGATTTGATCTGGAACTCACTTATTTGTCTTTTTAGTAGTCCGGTGTTATCCCTAAAACTCTTCTGCAACACCAGATGAATTAGTGGGAACATTTATTTCTTTTAAGTAGGTTGTGAGTTGCTGGCTCATGCAGTCTACTATCTTGAGGGAAGCATGCACGTGGAGCCTAAATAGTTGACGAATGTAAGCTTTTGTCCAGGCTGGTAATTAAATGCTAGAGCATATTCTTCCTTTACTAAGATTAATGTGTTTTTAAAAGGTTTCTTGCTGGTGTGTTCAAAAGGTTCATGTAAGTTGTTTGTTCCTGCCTATTTTATCATAGTGCTCATCACTATCTTGGCAGAGTACCCAAACATTCCATATGGCTTTAGCCTAAAGATTATTCAAAAATTTATTGTTAAAATAAATAACCCCTAACTCTTTGTATCAACCGGCAACCTCTCCAAGTGAAGTTCTCCATGTGGATCATGTTAAGCTTGACAAAGAATAATGACTCAGCATAAATATAGTCCATAAGTGTGCCAAATATACACTTATTCTAAAGATCTATGTCTATGTACATTCAAGCCCATGGTACCACAAAAGCAGTGCTATTGGTAATTCACATACAAACTCTGTTTTGGAAACTAGTTAATCCCTTAATTTTTTTCCTTCTATAAATGGATTTGTGATTATATCCAAAGAATCACCGAAACAGCAATATGGCATTGTAATTCTCTTCTCTGTGCATACTAATGTTAGATGGATTTTTAGAAGCACCTATCTGAATTCTCTTTTCCTTTTATCCTTGACTTTCAGAGTAATATTAAACTACGACTATTCTTTGGCTCCATTCACAATAGTCAGTCATATTTTTGTTCCTTGTAAGTCTATAGGTGAAAAAAAATCACTTGCTGTGAGCTGTAATTAATTGCTATTTGTTACTGCTGACTAAATGCATACAGACTTGTCAATATTGCATCACAGCCAAATTCATGGACAGGATCCAAAGTGTTACACTTAAAAGTATCAAAAGTATTGGGCAAACTCAGTGGAACTTCTGGCTTTTCCCCCCTTTGAACAGTACGCACGTATATCATAAACTCCTTTTGAAGTTCCAGTCACTTTGAAAGAAGTTTGCCATGCAGCATAGGAAGTTGCTGCTTAGAAAGACAAGTCTGAAGTCTCCATATCCTAACAAAGAGCTACCCACGTATTTCTTGGAATAGAAAGAAAGCTGTTTTTAAGCTGCATGGGTTCTGTTTTATGCAGATTAGGCCCTGTATTCTCAGTCTCCCATGGTGGTATTGTGTATGGAACAAATGCAAGACTACATGTTTTTACCAATGAGAAAATACCAATTTAAGTGGCCCATACTTACATAGTATGTTGACTGATTGTGAAATGGTATGCAAGGGATGTAACAATAAGACTGTCACCCCATTCTGTATGCTGTCAGAAAACAATAATTGCTAGATTAAATACCAGGCTTGAAACGGGTTATGGAATCCAGCAAAACTTACTACCAAGCTATCACATTAAAATACATGATTTTCATTTTCAGTGATATTATTAAAGGTTGCACAGCAGTTCCAGGTAATCTGTTTTGGTGTACAGAGTGGTGGTAACTACCCACGCAGGATGTTTATTCTTTTTCAGTAATAAACGTCAACCTAAGGTCAGGTCTGAGAATGAGAAATGTTGGTCATATAACAGTTGTTTTTACAGCTGAACACCCAAAACTGCAGCCTGCCGTTATTTCTCAGTCACAAATAACTTGAATTAATGTTCTGTGTTTCAAGTAAATGTAATGACACATTTAGATTTCATCAGTTAGCTGCTTTAGGATTATATGCTACCAAACATTCTAGCTGACCCACTTTTTGGCTTGGGAGGGACATTTCAGATTTGGCAGAAATTCATCTGCAGAAGCATGAAGTGTTACCCAGGTTACAGGCCACACAGAAGCCACACAGATAAAGTGGGACTGGTATGCAGCCTGCCACCTAAACAGAAAATGTCCTTGACGCTTAAGCTGAAGCCTGTCTAGGGCATGACAAGACCCAAGCAATTGCTCTGGAGCCCATAGCAACATCACCCAAACTCACCATTTATGGAATGGCATACTGACAGCATTCACATGCCAAAGCCGTATACGGAAGTGGCCAACCAGGGTACTGTGATGTTGGCACACTTCCTTCGATCTCTGCCTGTTCACACTCGCCCACAGAACACAACGGGAAAGAACAGATGTGAACTATCTACTGTATGGAAAACTGTGATGTACCCAGTAGGGCCCCTGTAACTACCATACTCCCAGGAGCTCCACATCCAGAATTCCCTTCTGCAAACACATACCCTTTAAAAAATATTTTATTGGAATATATTAATGGATGAATAAAAGGTGTATTTGAATAACAATTCATGTAAGCAAACAAAAGAAGACAATACAGTTAATTGTGTTGGAATATTAACATTTTGAAAATACATACAAAGAGCGAGTAACCTTCTCCCCATCACCACCGCTGCCAGGGCTGGCTCCGTCATTGCCAGCTGGGGAGGACTGGCGTGCCTCCCTACCCAGCTCCTTGGTTGCTAGCTTGGGGGGGGGGTGAGGACTCTTGTGCCGTCCCAACTCCTTTGTCGCAGGCTTGGATGGGGAGGGGCGGCAAGGACTCCCACACATCCCTGCCTGACTCCTGGTTGCCAGTTTAGCCAGCAGGCGGGCTTGATTGGGAGGCAGTGAGGACTCTCCCACCCACTTGGCTGACTCCCTCCTTGCTGGCTGTGTAGGGGGCCCCACAAGAACTGCAGTGCCTCCCCACCCAACTCCCTGGTTGCTGACTCAATGGGGGGCAGCGAGGTCTCCCCGACCCCCTCGCCCAACTCTCTCCTTGCCATCTCAGTTGGAAGGCAGCTGTGAGGACTTCTCCCTCCCCCCCATAGCTACTGGCAAGCTCTGCCGAGGCTTCCCCCATTATTGATCCTGGCAGCTCCCAACGTCTGCTGTAAGGCCTGCCGAGCCCCCCTCCCAAACAGTGGCGAGCTTCCTGTAGTTGCCTGACACAGGAGGAGGGGGAGGTAGGTGTGTGCTCTGAACTTGTTCAGACAACACTTTATCTAAGTTGGGGGGGATTTAAATCCCCAATGCATTTTTGTAACTTTTTAGATTTTTCTGCAAACCCACGGAATCGCCCAAGTTTGTAGGAAAAAAATCTGTTTTGGGTAAGTGTGCCCCCTATCTGGATTTAGATATCCGCAGAGGGCACACTTAGGAAATAGATATATACCGGTAAGTGAGGTTTTAGAGTTCCCGTGGAAATGTTAAGCGTTTATGTGGGTTAAGTAAGGTTTTGTGGAGTATCTTCCCAAAATAAAATGGTGGCAGTTGAGCATAGAGGAGGCAGCCTCAGGTACGTAGCAGAGTCAGTTATCTGGGAAGGATCACACTGGGCATTTTAGAACTTCGGTGTTTTTTTTAATAAGAGTCTTGGCTTTTCTATTTGTAAAAGATATTTTGTACTTTATTGTTTGCACTTTATTTTCAATATAGTCTGCTGACAAGGAACACACTGTATATTTGCATGCAGATAGGAAAACCAAGGCTGTGTTTCCTTGCTGTATAGAGGCCTGCAAGATATTAACTCTCTGAAGTTTTATTAGTTACATGAAATTCAAGTTTTTGAACTATTAGGAAGAAGAAGAGTTGGTTTTTATATGCCAACTTTCTCTACCCCTTAAGGGGGAATAAAACTGGCTTACAATCACCTTCCCTTCCCCTCCCAACAACAGACACCCTATGAGGTAAGGTGAGGCTGAGAGAATGTGACTAGCCCAAGGTCACCCTGCTGGCTTTATGTGTAGGAGTGGGGAAACCAACCAGGTTCACCAGATTAGCCTCTGCCGCTCATGTGGAGGAGTGGGGAATCAAACCCGGTTCTCCAGATCAGACTCCACCGCTCATAATCACTACACCACACTGGAATGGGATTGGTCTCTTTAAAATTAAGCTTTTTAAAAAAAAGATAGAAGTGAATTGGAAGATTCATAATAAATTTACTTTAAGAGAAATGTCATTTAAAAAGAAATATTTAAAAACAAAACCCGGTTTTTTCCTAAATGTTTGTTATTTATTTCTTTATTTAGAATATTTTTGGTACCACCTTTTTAGAGTACCGCCTGAGGCAGCTTACAATTAAAAGCTATTAGACATCAGCAGCATTTTTAAAAATCCATAGAACAGAGCACTTTGTTTTGTTGAGGCATCTAGATGTCATAACTGTACCCTGTGTGGCCATACTAAACATGCAAATTGCTGGTGTTTTATTTGTCATGACCTTACTGATATTATGTAAAGAGTAGTTATGCAAGGAATGAAAGCTGCTCAGTGCCATGCAGATTTTAGATTATATAACACAGTTTATTCTTTTGGGGCTTTTCCTTGTATCTGCTGTATTCAAGGTTATGAGGCGGAGCAGAATTCACTTCCTTTTGTATCTGTTATTATTGGTATATATGATTACATGTGCCCCACTTACCTAAGCACTGAGAAGTCCAAGAGTAGCAGTATAGGATATTCCTCTGTTAGGTGAAACGCACTGCAGGTTTATTTTGCAGTATTTGCAGAACCCAGCACAGGCAAATAAAATATATGACTGGGTAACCTACTGAATGAAAAGCATAGGAGTCTGTACAAGTTCAGAGAAAAATGTAGCTTATGTGGTCAAATCAGCGCTCCTCTTAGAGACTTGGAGTTGCTGTTATTAACATTCCATGTTTTATTGTGCTTTGTTTGCAAAACATTCTGCGCTTTAGAGTTTATTTGAACTTTTCAGCAATGCAAGAGAGGAAGCTAGTCTAAAGAACTATCCAGTTACTCAGCAGCAATCATCATAATGTAGAAGCAAGAAAAGCTTACATAGTACATAGGAATACAGATGGGATCTTCTGGAAGAGATCACAGGGAGGTCTAAGCAGGTGAAAGAAGTCCTAGGACACAGTTGTCAAGATAGGCTGTCAACGACATTGCAAAGGAGAGGGGAAGCTGGGCTTAAGTTGCAGGAGTAAAAATCCCAGAATCCTGATTTGTATGTACGTTTTTACAAACTTTTGGCTAATTAGCATGCTGGGCTGAAAAATCTAGTTACAGGTTGAAAAATGCTGGTGTCTTTAGGATACATGATGATAGACAAGCTCAGTGGCTTCCTTGAATTCCTTGGGGCACATCTACATAGCTTTCTCCCACTTCCACTTACCCACTCCCCCCTTCTTTTTTTCTGCTAGTACTGATTCCCTCCCCCAAAGCTACTTTCTCATGCAAAGTTCCAGATGCATGTTTTTGAAGGGGAGGGAATAAGTGAGGGGAGAACTGGCAAAGGGAAAGAATCACTTCCTCTACCACTTTTCCACACCAAATCACCCATTCCTAAAGCTCCTTTTTTCCCCTAACAGAAGCAGCTGTTAGTGTTTTGTAACATGCTTTACACATTTAACATCTACTTCTGCCCTAGACGTTTAAGAGAAATTTCTGGGACGGTTACTGTTCTATGCTCCCTTTTGCCCCAAACTGTAATGTGGCAGGAAAATACTACCCCAATAACAGAGAACTGAGAACCTCAGATTTCTTTGTAACGTTTGTTTTATTCAAATATGCAAGTAGGATGTTGTATTAGGGCCAAAATACACGATATGTGTGGCATGAGGAGTGACAAAGGTCCAGCCCTCCTCATTGTCACACACAGAATCATCATCACTCAACTGTGAAAAGTGTTGTGTTGCTCTGCATGGTTCCAAATGCTGTGAGGGGGAAAGAGGAACTTCCACCTACACTCCAGGTATATATTAACAAATATTGCAAAACTCCATATGGAAATGCCATGAGTGAATGAAAGGTCCTTGCTTCCGCCCGAAGGACTGGAATCACAGCAGGCCTGCAGCCAATGAACAGATGTGAAAATTACTTTGTTGATGCTACCGCTCATCAGCATCGGTATCCAGTGACAATTTTGTGACTCATCTATTATGAACAGATAAACAAATTCCACAATCGCCAGGACAATTCCAGAAGAGGATGATGGAGGACAAGGAGGAAATAATACAGAAATCATTGATCGACCTAAATTAGAACTCTGGCTTCTTTCTTTGGAAACAAGTAGGAAAAGGGCAAGTGACCTGGTATTATGCTACTTCTAGATATATTTAATGATTTATAACATTCTGACATGGCATGTGTAAAATACAGCAATTACTGTATAAATGTCAGTCAAGCATTATATACCACAGTTGGAGTCCATGGCTAATTATGCAACCTAAAGAGACTTCTTATTATGGTTAAAGGTCACAGTCCAGCAAGCTCTGTTTGTAGTTTGGTCAAAATATTCTGCCCTATGATCTGACAGTGGTATTGCCACTACCCTTTTTTTTCTTTTTCAACAGATAATTGCATTTTATTTATATCATTTCTATTCTATCCTCTCTGCCAAAAAAAAAAAAGCATAAGATGATCATTTAAAGAACATGAACAACAGAACACCTTGATAAACACAGACACCCTCAGCTGGTGGCAGAAACTTAACACACTTAAGGGTGGGGGGGTGATAGAGGAATCCTGATGCTTAATGTCACCGGGAGAGGTAAAATATTTTTGAAAAGGGGTAGAATACATTGTCTGATGTAATTACTACAGTTTAATTTGAAAGACAGTTCATCAGGTCTTAGGGAAGAACTAAATGTAATGGTGAACATCCTGACTAGTCAAAATGGCAACTGCATGCCAAGTTCTCTCTTCTCTCCGTGGAAATGAGTGATATCACTTGTAATTCATTTCCCCAACAGCGGCTAATAATGTGAAGTGGGGGAGGGGCAATAACTTATGTAGTGGGGGGAATGGAAATTAATCCAGTCCATTATGTGGGGCAATATCCCAGTGCTCACTTGTTGCGGGATATACCACCTGTATAAATCAGCAGAGTTAAAACAGCCAAAAGCTATGTGGAGGAACATTAACAGCAAACATATTTAAGATAAAGAAAACTGTATTTAATGAAAGGTAAAGTTCCATAAATAAACGAAATTCTCCTGACTGAATCCTTATGAGACTGAGTGAATCTTGAGCGAATGACAGTTGGCAGCGTTTGTTAGAAGCAACTGCCACCTGAAAGGAGGGGCCAACTCCACAGGAACACAGAGCCACCTGCCAATCAGACTAGGCCCCATCGTTAAATCCAACTTCTTATGCCTCAAGGTTTTGTAACACTTGTTATGAATGGGGGTGAAAATGCAAGGTTGCCATTTTCAGCAGCAACTCTGTTTGTCATCACATGTTTTCCCCCCCTATAACAGCTAGTAGCCATTTGTGGAAGGAAATTTGTTAATGAAACAGCACTGCAGCCCTAATACAAATCCTTCACTGGCTGGTTTTAACCATTAAAGTAAACATCAGGGGAACTAGTCATGGATCTCCAACATATCATTTAGTTTGGCTGTAAGAATTGGGAAAATGCCTGATCTAGATGACCCGGGTTAGCCTAATCTCATCAGATCTCAGAAGCTAAGTGGGGTGTCCCTGGTAGTCCTTGGATGGGGGACCATCAACGATATCTAGGGTTTCTACATAGAGGCAGGCAATGGCAAACCACCTCTGTTCATCCCTTGCTTTGAAAACCCTATAGCCGTGTTGGCAAACCTATGGCACGCATGCCGACTCCGGCACGCGTAGCCCTCTCTGCCGGCACGCGCAGCTCAGCTGGGCGGTGGGGGCCCCGCCCCCTTCTCTGGACTCCCCGCCACCCAGCCTTTCCCCTCTCCCTCCCCCCCTCCCCGGCCAAAAACCCCTTTGCAGGGCACACGAAGTGGCTGCCGCCCTCCAGCCCCCTTCTCCCTCTCCCTCCCTGGCCAAAAACCCCTTTGCGGGTGCACGAGGCAGCTGCCTCCCTCCAGCCCCCTTCTCCCTCTCCCTCCCCCCAGCCAAAAACCCCTTTGCGGGGTGCACCAGGCGGTAGCCGCCTCGCGTGCCGGCCCTCCAGCCCCCTTCCCTTTTTCCCTCCGTGCCATCCGTGGGCAAAAACCCTTTTCCTGGGCGCGCAAGGTGGCTGCCCTGCAGCCCCCTTTCCCCTCTCCCTCCGTGCCTTTCCTAGCCAAAAAACCCCTTCCTGCGTGCTTTCCTGCAGGGCAGCCACCTTTCCCCTCTCCCTCCAAAACCACTTTCCTGGGCGCGCGAGGTGGCAGCGCGCAGGCCCAGAAGCCCCATTCTCTCCCCCCCCCCACCAGAAGCCCCTTTCCTCAGCTTGCAAGGCTGCAGCTGCCCCTCTCATGCTGGCCCAGAAGCCCCCTTCCCCACCAAAAACCCCTTTCCTTGGCGCACGAGGTGGCTGCCGCCTCGCTCACCAGCCTAGAAGCCCCCTTCCTTCCCTGGCCAGAAAGCTCTTCCTTCCTTCCTTCCTTCCTTCCTTCCTTCCTTCCTTCCTTTCCTTTCCTTTCCTTTCCTTTCCTTTCCTTTCCTTTCCCTCCCTCCCTCCCTCCCTCACTGAAAACTTTCCTGATTCCAGCAAATGCCTGCTAGGTC
This sequence comes from Euleptes europaea, assembly GCF_029931775.1. NCBI lineage: Eukaryota > Metazoa > Chordata > Lepidosauria > Squamata > Sphaerodactylidae > Euleptes > Euleptes europaea. The sequence continues at coordinate 83,802,991 of NC_079317.1, forward strand.
TCTCCAGGACTTCATCAAGAATGGAGAATACAGCCCTCCCACAACTGGTAGACTACCTCTGAATGTGAAGGTACCACTATGGATGTCTGGTTCCCAGCTATATTAGTTCTAATGCAGTTTTTGTTCTAATGCAGTTTTTGCAGGCAGCGCGGAGCAGTTCAAATGCCCTGCCCCCTTCCCTGGACTCCCCGCCGCCCAGCTTTGAACTGCCCCCCCTTCCCTGGACTCAGTTGGGCTGAGTCCCAGTTGGGCGCCGGGGGCTTTGAACTGCTCTGTTCAAAGCCCCTCACCTTCCCTGGACTCCCCGCCGCCCAGCTGGGAGTCCAGGGAAGTTGTTTTTTCTAAACTAAAACCTCAGTATTCAGGTTAAATTGCCGTGTTGGCACTTTGCAATAAATAAGTGGGTTTTGGGTTGCAGTTTGGGCACTTGGTCTCTAAAAGGTTCGCCATCACTGCCCTATAGGGTTACCACAAGTCAGGTGTGACATGATGGCACTTTACACCACCATTGGGGATATGTGATAGCCCTGCAACAGAAGCACAATCTCAACAAGATACATGCAAAGTTTACACACCAATTAGTGAACAATTGCACACCTATTGCTGCCAAAAACTGGCCTGTGGCAAAGTCTATAGATTCTTCCAAGTGGGCTTGTCACATCCCTGGGCATCCTACCCCTGGGGAAGAAGGGGTGAGCAGGTTGGACCCCTCCCTGTACATTCCAAACCTAGGGCAGAAGAGGGAGAGCTGGGGCACAGCCTTAGGAAGGCAGCACCTATGGTTGCCAATTCTGTCTTGGGAAATTCCTGGAGATTTGGGGGCAGTACCTATGGAGGGATGTTCATTTCTTGTAGACTATGGAATACCATATAGCCTGCCCTCCAAAGCTTTCATTTTCTCCAGGGGAGCTGATTTCTGTAGTCTGCAGATCAGTTGTAATTCTGGGAGAACTCCAAGCCTCACCTGGAGGTTGGCAACTCTAGTAGCACCCCAGTCACAGAGCAGAAGGAAGAGTCGTACAACTAGTAGTTCCGTTTGGAATAAAAGCCTCCTCTGGGGAAAAGGTCACCTTGAAAGAAAGGGCCTATGCAGAAGTAAGCACAGAGAGGTAGACGCTTGAAGTAGCTAGGAGGTGGGGAAAGGAAAAGTAATTTAAAGGCCCCAGTGGAAGGAGGTGGGTGGTGCCAGCATGAAGTTAAGAGGGGAATCGCCTACCAGGTTTGAGGCCTCTTCAGCCTGGAAAGAAGCAAGCATCCCAGGGACTAAGGATGTGTCAAGAGGGCAGCAAGTAGTACCTTCTGCAGACCTTGGTAATCTGGGTACCTCACATCTTAACCTTGCAGGATGGGTGCAGTGGCCAGGCTAGGAGCTATAAGGGCCCAATGAAGGGCCCATGCTGAGAGAGCAGACCTGGAGCCTAGGTTGAAGTCAGTGGGAATGGTGACTGGGGGAACTGGCCTGGCTGAAAGGTGCCTGTTAAACTCTGTAACTGGGTGATGCGTGAGATATGAAAAAATAAACTGAAACTGCCGCTATTCTTGGGTGCCAGTTTGTCCTTGGCAACTCTGGTTGAAGATAGGAAACCCCAATGGGGATATGGGTCTCAGCTCCAGGGGCCTGACAGAACTATATAAATAAAGATGGAGTGTTTCATGTCGCTTATACATTATGATCCTTGTATCCAAGCTAAGGGGTGGAAGTGTGTCTAGCCATGTATCTTTCTCCCTCTTTCTCCGCCCCCACCCAGGAAATCTAGGGCCTCATTTCAGTATTCCAACATTGCCTTTCATTCACATGCTTTAGTAGTGCAAAACAAACATGTGTAATTGGGGGGGGGGGATCGAGATTAACAGAGTCAGATACCAAGATGTTCTCCATGTTCACAATAATTCCTCACTACAAAGTCTCATGGCGCAGGGCTGACCTTACCAGACACAGGTCATTTACGCATGGTCGCTGCAGCCTCCTTTATTCCCTGTTTCAGCCAGGACCAAAGTAACCCGGGTTGGGGGGAACTGTTTGCATTGGCTGGAATGATCAGGGACGAAACTGTGAGCTAATGGAGGCCTGAATACAGAAAAGCAGCCTCCCAAGTTCAAATCAAGTCCCACCCCTTTAAATGCTGCTCTGTGGCACAGAGTGTTAAGCTGCAGTACTGCAGTCAAAAGCTCTGCTCACGACCTGAGTTTGATCCCAACAGAAGTCGGTTTCAGGTAGCCGGCTCAAGGTTGACTCAGCCTTCCATCCTTCCGAGGTCGGTGAAATGAGTACCCAGCTTGCTGGGGGTAAAGGGAAGATGACTGGGGAAGGCACTGGCAAACCACCCTGCAAACAAAGCCTGCCTAGAAAACGTCAGGATGTGACGTCTCCCCATGGGTCAGGAATGACCCAGTGCTTGCACAGGGGACCTTTACCTTTAATTGGCTTACCTCACAAGATAAGATTTCCTTCCCCCCCAAACCTAACTGCCGCATGAAAAAGCATTTTAAGAACAACAAAAAAAATGGAGCAATCTGAAAGAAGTGTGGGGGGGAATCCAAAACTCGTTTTTATAAAGCCTTTCTTTTGCTCAGAAAGAGCTCCGAGGTAGCAGGAAGCACTTGAATCCCTGCCTCTTGACACACTTCTTCGTGATTGGCTGTGAGAGAAGCCAATCTTCTGTGCTTCCCCTGTTTGGCTTTCTTCATGCTGCCTTGAAGAAGGGTTTGGAAAAAGGTGGGGAGAAGCTCAACCCGAGAAAGTTGTACGCTCGCTCAGTGATTCCGGAATGAGCCAGGATGGACGGTTTAAATCGGGCTGGAAGAGGAATGGGTTCATTTTGCGTTGAAACAGGGTTGAGCCAACAAGGAATGAGGTAACGTGCGTTCAGAAAAATTTGATCCTGGCTGAAACACGGAATAAAGGAGGCTACAGCAACAATGCTTAAATGACCACAATCTCACAGTTCCTGTAGGGATACAGCTAGTGGCCGTTGTTCCTAGTGAAGGCAGAAGGTGAAACTGGATGTCAGACATTAACTCCTGCAGGATTTTCTTGGCAGGACTCTGGGGGCCTTTTCTCTTTTCCAGTAGGTAATTTCAGCAAGTGATTTCTTTAAAGGGAAGCGAGATCCATACCAGAATAGATATTCTGAGTTCTAGTGATACTGGCCAGTCACTGTGATTCAGGAGTTCAGCAAGCAAACATTAATAAAGATTCTGGCTGAAATAAAGGTTTCCTATAGGTTATTGATTTCTGTCTCACAGTGGTTTTCCAGAGTCTCAGGAAGAGGTCTTTCACATCACTTGTTTCTTTTAAAACCACCATTTACTTTATAGTCTGTGCTCTGAAAAAAATAGAAATGGTACAATGGTAAGTGTGTCTGTGTGTGTGTGTGTGTGTGTAAAGTGCCTTCAAGTCGCAGCCCTTTTGGGGGTTTTCATGGCAAGAGACTAACAGAGGTGGTTTGCCAGTGCCTTCCTCTGCACAGCAACCCTGGTATTCCTTGGTGGTCTCCCATCCAAATACTAACCAGGGCTGACCCTGCTTAGCTTCTGAGATCTGACAAGATCAGGCTAGCCTGGGCCATCCAGGTCAGGGCACACAATGGTAATTAAGCTAAAAAACAGATTGACTACTCAATGTGTTTGTATAATATGTCAGTTATAGTGGTGGAACTTAGAGTGTTGGTTAAACTGAACCTTGTTAATATGGAGATACTGGTATCTTACAAATAGGTGATTTCCCTAAAGGACAGAATGTGTGTGTGTGTTAAGTGCCATCTAGTGTTCAAACATAGATATTTACTTTGCATGTTGTACAAAGAAGACAGATAAAACCCATTAGCCAAGCAATGACTGAGGTCATGTGTAACTCTGTACATAAGCAGACGTGGCATATGTGAAAAGATGTCCTTTGATGTCTTTGCTTTTATGGCATACCAGAAAGAGCCCCTGGTGTCTGGCATCCTCATCCCATTCTCACCACCCTCCTGTGAACTACCAGTCATTCTAAATCACTTCTAAAGCATTTTTATTATGTCATTCTAAAGCACTTTCTTTTACCAAAATTATTGTAGTAAACATGTCAATAAAACTCATACAATAAATGCAATGCATACAATAAATTATCTCTAGAACATTTCCACAGACATTAAAACTTATTTTAAAAACTTCTAAAACAAATTCCTTATAAAAAACTCCCTCCTAAACACATTCCTTGGAATTGTAGCAATGAGGGAGCCTTTCTAGCTTCTGTCAAGCAGGCCTTCCCACCATAGGGTTGCCAACCTCCAGGTACTAGCTGAAGATCTCGGGCTATTACAACTGATCTCCAGCCAATAGAGATCAGTTGATCTGGAAAAAATGGCCGCTTTGGCAATTGGACTCTATGGCATTGAAGTCTCTCCACTCCCCAAACCCCACCCTCCTCAGGCTTGTTGATCTCCCCATTTGGAATGGAAGGACACCTGGAATGGCTCTGCATCATCACAAAGGACTTTGAAATGTTTCTTCAGTTCTGGGAAGGCCTAAGAGCTTCAGTGGTTCCATCCAGTTTTCCAATATTGTTATTGTGCACTCTGACTTCTCCATGACATTTACCCTACTAGCACACACGGAGCTTAGCTTGTATCCAGGCAGACATTCTCCCCCTGCTGTCTTAATACATTTCAATACATTTACAGAAAGGGAAAGAGGTTATCACAAACTATTAAAGCAGAATACTTAAGTGGATCCTCCACATTTAGAGGAAGTCTATCTTGCTGTCTCACCTGCTTTCACATTCTTACCCCCAACCATAATTTCTTATAGAAATACAAGGTATAAATAGAAGGTCTTAACTCATGTTACTTCATTTATATTCTATGCACTATCATTAATCAGCCCACTTTACCTAGAAGCTATTATTTACTTTAAAACTATTCCGTATTTGTTGTGTTTAAACTTCAGCTAGTATCCGTATTCTAACACCCACCTCTTATTAAACATATAGTCATCGACTCTATGTTATTTAGCTTTTCAACTCTTGTTTTCATCTGATATAATCACTCATTTCAAAGACGTATTATATCATGCATATCTATAAAAAAACAATTGCCATCTCTTCTTGTAATCATCAATCGGCCAGCACCCTGAAATTTTAGACTTGTTCCTTCAAGGGGAGTGCAACCCCATCCAGAAAAGGTGACACCTTAAACCCATGGCTTGCAGCTGATGCCTGTGGATAAGCCAATTATAGAATACTAATAGGCCCAAGATATACTATTGTTTGGTTTGCTTGATTTTTCTAATGTACTGGTAGTTGTTGCTAGAAACTTTGGGTCCCTTCACAGAGAAAAGTGGAATATAATAATTAAAATGATATAGTATACAGGGCTAATGTGTGGAGAGGGGGAGTAGGAACAAGGATGTTGGTCCTAACTCCTGCTTTTGACTGAATGGTAGTTTCACCCCTCCTACACATATTCACTGTACATTGACACAACACTTGAATGCATACAAGCTGGGTATGTGTAGGCTCCATCCCTATGATTTGAAACAATTAGGGATAGGCTTGTATACATGTAGACACTGATCACATTCGGAGCCAGCATAATCAGCTACAAATAGGAGGCAGGAACAGTGTGCTTAATACCATTCCTCCTCTTCATAGATTGCAAACTGAAGTAACCATTTCAACTCAAAGTTAAAGGTAAACAAGGGATACATTAGATATTGTTTATCTAGTTATTTTTTATTTAGTTATTTTTCGTCTGAAAAGGATGTACAAGGATTTAATCATCAGTGATATAAGACAGAAAGTCCAGTTGTATATGATTCTAAACATGTTTTCAGACACCGAATATACCAATTTCTGAAAAGCAGTTGATCTGATATATTTATCATATCCACCTTCCATAGCAATATGGCAATTGCTTAAGGAAGCATCTGGAGATATCTATGGATATCTTCCAAATCTTGTAGGATTTTTTCAATCCCAGCTTGAACATTTAGAAATTCAAAACTATATTAACAAAACATATGCATTCAATATTAAGGAGAGTATTATCCTATACACACTGCCCATATCTTGAGTCAATTCCATAAAAACAAGTATTCCATCTCCTGCCTAGAAAGGCATATCAGCAGGACTTCCAGAGTTCCCTAAAGGGATACCTAAAAGCTTCTCTTTCTTGCTGTTCTATTAATGTCTCACTCTAAGAAGGCAATCCTCTCCAGGTGTGATGTATCAGGAACAAGCTATCCATTTTAAAGGTATATACCCATCTTTCAAATAAAACAGGATAGATCATTTTCCATGTTTAGCCCTAAAGGTGTCATAGTCTGAAATAAGTGTATGAGGTAAGCTTCCTTCTGTTTCAAAACCCTATCCACATCAATCCTATCATACAATTTAGTTTGGAGGTGCCAAACCACAAAGTATCGAATGTCATTTTCTGTATGCTTGAGGTTCCGAAAATGGTCTACTAGAGGGGCCTCTAGGACCTTCCCTCTAATCCTAGACCTATGTTCCAGAATTCTGTGTTTAATAGCTTGTATACTAACTAGTCCCTATATAAATCTTATTACATGGACATAAAATACAATAAATAATTATCCGTGTATTGCAGTTTGTAAAGCTAGTTAATTGGAATTTGAAATTGGAATCTGCTTTTTGGAATTCCCTGACTTCCAAACATAATGCGCAAGCTGCGCAGTTTTTACATTGGAAGTGGCCCTGTGGTTTATTGTCAGGTGCTTTTAATCGGTAATCAGCTTGTAACTAGTGGTCACGTAATGACCGAGCTCTTTTCAAACCAATGGTAGGTGGTATCTGGCATCCCAGAATATCTTCAAGGAGATGCCAGTGTTTTCTAATAATACGAATGGTTTGATGGGACATATGAGAATACTGGAGAGCAAAATTCACTCCCCCTTTCTGCTTCCTATCTTGTTTTTTTTAAAAGGGTATCTCTGTCAACTACATCAACCCTATTAAGCGCATGTGTGATAGTCTCCCTTGGATATCCTCTGTCTCTTAAAAGGATAGCCAATTCATTAGCAGCTTGTCTATAGTGTGTCTCTTCCATAGAATTACGTTTAAGACGTGTGAATTGTCCATATGGTAAATTCATCCTGAGGTGGGTAGGATGATAAAAACCAAAATGTAATAAAGAGTTACGATCCGTGGATTTTTTATGTATTTTAACAGCTAAGTGTTTAGTAGTTGTTCTATAAACCACGGTATCCAAAAAAGGTATCTCTACATTGCTGCATGATCCTGTAAATTTAATTTCAGCACAAGAATTCAGCCATCCCAAGAAAGCCTCAAAATCAATATCCTGAGAAAAAATGAAAAAAAGATCATCCAGGAAACATTTGTATCCTACAATATAAGTCTGGAACAGATTTTGATGGTAAATAAAGTTTCTCTCAAAGTTAATTATATAGAGATTCACTATAGCAGGGGTGCAGTCAGAGCCCACAGCTATGCCCTTCCATTGGATATAGATCTGATCCAAATACCTAAAGTAATTGTTTTCAAACACCACATCTAGCAAATCCAAGAGGAAATGAAAAGGGGGTTGTGCCTCTTCTCTAGACAACAACCATTCCTGTATGATATGTCATGTTCTATCAAGCGGGGCGTTCGTTTACAAAGCTGTAACATCGACCGTAGCTAGCACACAATTATCAGGTATTTGTATGATCTCTATAAACACAATAAATGCTCTAGTGTCTTCTATATAAGACTCAGTGCAAACTGAAAGTGGCCTCAGATAGAAATCTAGGTATTTAGTGATAGGTTCCAAAGCAAAATTTATTGCGGCTACGATCGGATGGCCGGGAGGATTGGTCCCTGATTTATGGATTTTTGGAAGAGTATAAAAGACCGGCATCTTAGGAAACTGGTTAATCAAGAAATCTGCCGTCTGTTAGTTGATGTAACCTAAGCCAAGTCCCTCATATACTACTGTCCTGATAGTTAGCATAACAGCCTCTGTGGGGTCTATTCCTTTTGGTTTAATTGTCTCATAATTTCCCTATCATAGTTCTTCACATCCTGTAGTACAATAGCTCCCCCTTTATCTGCTTGCCTAATAATCAGATTTGGGTCTGACAGAGGGCACACGAGCTTGATCAGCAAGACGGAGGGCACACAAGCTTGCCTTGATCGCAAACAGCTTCTTGAAAAGAAATCTAAGCCATCAACTAATAAGATTTTTTGTTCCTTATCTTACAGTTGGCATTCCAGTGATATACAAAAAATAATAAGAATACACTGGCACATACTTTTTGGAGTTCCTGGTTGTGCCGACCAACCTATTTTTTCACTAAGGCGTTCTACATCTTTAAGGGACAGACTAGTAAAATCTGACATAATTTCTCCTTACACTTGTCCCACCACAGTTGGGCATTTCCGCTGTGGGGCATGTACAGTCTGTAATTTAAGCCTGCTGGTGAAGGAATTCACTTCTGCTTCTGGCTTTACATTTAAATCGACTCATTTTTCAAACTGTACTACTCCTCGAGTCATATACATGGCGACCTGCTCTTGTTCTCTTCTTTATATAGGTTCTACCATGCGTCCCGTAAAGCTCAGGATTGGGGAGCATAAATCTCGTATCAGGTCCAAAATACTAGATGCGCCATTAGTCAGCCATTTCATAGAAAAAAAGCATACAGAGAACAATCTTCACTTTTTTGTCATATGGGTTTATAACAGCCGCCCTTATAACACCGGAGATATACAGAAAACATTACTTCAGAAAGAATTAATGTTCATACATCTCTTTAATTCTCTTGCACCAAACGGCTTAAACACGGAATCAGATTTTTCCTGTTATATCTGAGACTATCTCTTTAAGGGGCTTTTGTGTAACCCCTGCCCTGCAGTTTGCAGGCACATAGATTTACCTCAGCTTGAAGCAGACATCAGTACCTCTGTTTAGAGAATCAACAGGAGCAGTCTAATTTGACGCGTAAAGGATGATGAATGTGGTGACTACAATTTATTGAGTTAAAAGTGATTTTTCTTTGAAGGTATTATCAATTTCTATATTATTTTAGCCACTGTTTAAAGATTAAAAATCTAAGAATTTAATAATTAAGAATTAAAACTTGTATGCTACTGTTAAAAGCAATTGTCATAAAAATATTCTAAAAATGTCAACGGAATATTATAAAATTGTTTTTTTGACATAAAAGTCCATTTAAAAAAATTATTAAAAAAATTATTACAAAATGTTAAACGATTGTTCAATAGGTGATGTCTGGCTGAAAAAGCCAAATCATCTTGGCGAAAACGCCCACTATCCAGAAGGCGTTTCCGTGCCCTGCGCCTCATGCGCGTGGCGCCCTGCCTGTTCCAGCTCCGTGCCCCGCGCCTTATGGGTGTGGCACCCTGCCTATTCCAGCTTGACACACTTTTTATACGTTGTTGAAAAAGTGAACAGGCTTATTGTCAGCCTTCATGCTAGGACATTTCAAGTATACTCTAAATTGCATGTACATGAGGCTTATTTGCTTGTTTGTTATATATATTGTAAGCACACACTTGTATATTGTCGAAGGCTTTCACGGTCAGAATTCATTGGTTCTCGTAGGTTATCCGGGCTGTGTAACCGTGGTCTTGGTATTTTCTTTCTTTCTGAAGATGCCGGCCACAGCTGCTGGCGAAACGTCAGGAAAGAAAATACCAAGACCACGGTTACACAGCCCGGATAACCTACGAGAACACACTTGTATGTTAGTTGTTTTTTGTCATAATTCTCACAATAGATTTTTTCATATTTTGACATTGATATATGTTATTTATTGAGTGTGTACTATATTTTCTACAACCAACGTATTAGTACAAGTGATATTTTTCTTGTTCAACCACCTGGAGGTTGGCAACCCTACTCTGCAGCCTAAAATCATCCTATACCAAATGCCCTCTGGAACAACCAAGTTTTTTATAATACCTCTAAAAAGCAAGTTGAATCCTTACAAGTCTCTCTTGGGAGAGCATTTCTACGTCTATGCATACTAATTAAAAAAAAGGCCTATCCTGATGTCCTCCAACCATACCTCTGAGGGTAGAGGGACATAGAGGACAGATCTTGAACTGAAAATTTAATCATATGGCAGGAGACAGTACTTCAGATATCTCAGACCACACAGCATTTAAGGCTTTAAAGGTCAAGCCAAAAATTACAGCTGGGTTTTGGTAACAAGCTGGCATCAATAAAAAGGGAACAGTACTGGAATTATAAGCTCCATTTGAAGTTCTGGCAGCTGCATTTTGTACTCTTTGAACTGATGAAGAACTAAGGAAACAACACACTGAGCACATAACTGTAGTCTGATACGGATGATGTTCCCAAGGCATGCATAGCAGACACATCAAGTGTCAAACAGTTTTCAGTTTTCTAACCAATGTTAGTGGAAGAGTCTGTTCTAACTGTCTTGTTCTCTAACTAGGAAATTTAATAAAAATGTAATCAAATTTCAATGTTTATGATCCATAAACTCCTTTTTCCTGACTTCGCTCAGTTCCAGGCAAACATTTGGCAAAGGGGCAAGACAGTTACACCATCAACTAAGCCTGTAACATTAAGTCACATGAACACACATGAAGCTGCCTTCTACTAAATCAGACCTTAGTCCATCAATTGACAACTCAGACTGGCAGTGGCTCTCCAGGGTCTGTGGCAGGGGTCTTTCACATCACCTACCTGCCTAGTCCCTTTAACTGGAGATGCTCTACCACTGAGCCACAGTATGTGTACCTGACAGGCTGTGTTATCATCTTCCTCTCAATGGAAGGGAGGGACTTCAATGCCATAGAGTCCAATTGCAAAAGCGGCCATTTTTTCCAGGTGAACTGGCCTCTATCGGCTGGAGATCAGTTGTAATAGCAGGAGATCTCTTGCCACCACCTGGAGGTTAGGAAACCAACAGCACACAAGCTCAATATTATACACAATATCCTTATATTTGTTGATGAAATTTTCACACAGTATAAATACTCACTATTATATACCTAACAGTTTATATACAAACAAATGCTTTCTCAAGCTGTGGAATTGTCCATGAAATGAAAGAGACCGAGATATGCCAGTTCCAAAACAAGTTGGTAACTATAAGTTCGAAAAGGACGCTGAAGGCAAGAGCGGTCACGTCAATGAAGATCCCAGCGGCATCCTGAGTGTGCCCGAAGGCTGCTAGAACTTTTCGTCTCCCACAAAGAGGCGAGGTCAGGAGACCGGGAGATTCCGGCGCGGCCAGTGATAGCAATGCTCCAACACAGTTCTATTCGGAAACGCTTTCGCCAATCGGCTTCATCAGCCCAGCTTTCATCAATGTTACTTTCTGCAGACCTACACCTAGGTCTTTGTGAATCCTGCCATAGAAACCTAGGTGAAGGTCTGCAGAAAGTAACATTGATGAAAGCTGGGCTGATGAAGCCGATTGGCGAAAGCGTTTCCGGATAGAACATTCCCTGTGTTTGTGTCGGAGCGCGGCTTTTAAAAAGAAAAAAAGCAATGAGATCTCTGTAAATGCTAATGGGTTCTGTGTAGAAGGCATCACCTGAACCCAATCACCGTATCCATTATTTCTTGGGCAATGAAGAAATGTTCAGCTAAAGTAAGCATTGTGGGGAAACAACTGGGATCAAACATTATGCCCAATATGTACACTATGTCTAAATTGAAAGTAAAGCAATGGTTCCCACTGAATAGAATAAAAGCGCAGCAATCTGAGATATAGTTGAAATGGAGCAAATCTTTCTTCTTGACCAGGCATGTGAGTCAGCAAAGTAGAAGGAAGTATGAGTCGGGGACACCACTAAGTGGAGCATTGTACACCATATCAGATGCACACCATGTTTTCTCCGCACGTTTTCTCCAACAGACAAGAAATTTACAAAGATAATTGTTATATTTTCCAAATCCTTTCCAAAAATGTCTCATTCTAAAAAAAATCATTTCTGTGTGATTGCTGTCTGGTTGGTTTCTAGCCCAGAAATGAAATGCATTCCTGCTTAATTCATTGGTATGTACTGAAATCAAAGTCTGACCTGTTATAATTCTTTAAGTCTTTGCCAGTAGGTGGTGCTGTTGCCCCTACGTTTAATTTAATGGGACTTTCTCCTCTCATCATGATTAACTCAAAGGTCAACAGTATCAAAAGTACTAGTTCAGCGGCTTCAGTTCCCTTCCACTAGTCTAGAAACCTCCCTGCTCTGACCTTTGACATTCCTTGACAATAAAATCACAAGGGCAAAGAAGGTGAAGCTTGTCAAACAAGGGACTTGGCCAATAGATGAGAAAAGTAGCTACAAACAAAGGCAGGTATCTCAAAGGTTTGCACTACAGGCAATTATTCATTGTAAGTGAACACCCACACTGTACTATACTGTCAAATTTTTAGATCACCCAGGGCATTTTAGTTGAGTAATTGCATGTGGTTGCCTTTCATAAATCATGATACCCACCAAAGTATAGATTCATTCTCTTTCCTACTTCTATCCCACTACAGATTTCCAGATGGACAGTTCCTTGTAAAAGGTAAAGGTCCCCTGTGCAAGCACCGGGTCATTCCTGACCCATGGGGTGACGTCACATCCCGATGTTTACTAGGTAGACTTTGTTTTACGGGATGGTTTCCTTGTACCAAATGATTTATATTTAGCATTAACTCATTTGCTGCTAGCAAATCCATTTCATGAGACATGGATAGCCAGTATATCCAAAAAAGGCAAAGTGTTTAAAGCACAATTAGGATCTTGCTTTGGGCATGCAAAATCTGCAGGTGGTGGTGTGTAAACAAGCAGAGATTAGCATAGGGCAGTGGTGGCAAACTTATGGCACGCGTGTCAGAGGTGGCACTCAGAGCCCTCTCTGTGGGCCTGCACGCTGTCGCTCCAGCACAGAGCTCGCCTGAGTTCGTTCCCCCGGCTGAGGAGGCTGGGGACCAGCGGTGCCTTCCTGGCTCCTCTGGGAAGCACCAGGCTCCTTCCCAGCGCCTTCTCCGCGGTCGCTGGCTGCGCGCTCCAGAAGTGAAGACAACAACGAGCCTTCTGCCAAGGACTGGAAAAGGTGGAGCCGGGACAGGGCTGGACCGGGAGTGGGATGCCTGGGCGGCCATCTGCGGTGAGCTGGTTGGTGACTGCAGCGCGGGGGATTGGCAGTGAGGGCCGAACAGGGGCCCGCCTGGCATTTGTGCTGGAACCGAGCCCTTTGCTTAGCTCGGGTTTCCATTCTGCTCGTTCATGCAACCGAAGGTGCCTCTGAGCGTGTGCAGAGGGCTGTCCCCACCATCAGCCCCCCACATAAGTCTTTTAATTCATATGAAGATAACAGTTGGAAAAGGAACCAAACTGAATGGCTGGGGGGCTATGCTCCAGCTGCTTTCCTTCCCCCGCTCTGCCAACCACCAGGTAGTATAGTAGCAGGAAATCTGCTATTTCAGTTCACCTGGAGAAAATGGCCGCTTTGGCAATTGGACTCTATGGCATTGAAGTCCCTCCCCAAACCCCACCCTCCTCAGGCTCTGCCCCAAAAACCTCCCACAGGTGGCAAAGAGGGACCTGGCAACCCCTAGCCCCATGTGGACTTCTAGCTGTGTTGGCACTTTGCGATAAATAAGTGGGTTTTGGGTTGCAGTTTGGGCACTCAGTCTCTAAAAGGTTCACCATCACTGGCATAGGTTCACCACTTTGAAACATCTTTCAGCTGATAATCCTTAAATAAATAAAGATTTCTTCTGTAAACATAATAAATACTGGGATGATCACGCAGTTAAATTGTCACTGGAAGATTCAAACATCACTTGGGAACATTGTGCTAGTCAATGGCCATAACAATAAATTACACTTAGGAACAGTATTAGAGATAGTAGAAATGGGTCAGGGTTTCTAATTATCTGATTTTGTCCAAATCATTGTAATCAAATCCCATTGCAAAAGATTACAGAATAATGATTTCCTGACAAAATACAGAATGGGAGAGAACAGTGTAAGTGGGGAATATCTATTTTTGGGATATACTGCAGCACATACATGAAACAGAAACCAAGTAGTTATGAAAAATATTGCAGTGGTATTATCTGATGTCAGAGGAAGGCACTGGCAAACCAAGTCTCTTGCCATGAAAAACCCCAAAAGGGGTCGCCATAAGTCGGCTGCGACTTGATGGTACTTTACAATCACACATTATCTGATGTAACTACTATAGGAATTAAAAGTAAAGAATGCACCATTCAGATAGGGATCTTATATACCTCTGAAGTTGATGTAGCTCACACCTAACGCCAAACCATTAGAAGCATCATGGGAGATATAAATTGTTTACTTCACCAACACTTCTATACTTTGTTACAAAAAAAGGATCAAATATGTCACTACCAAGACGACGAAGGAACTGTGTGCATATAAACAGGCTATAAAAATAGTTTCTTCTGATGTTTCATTCATGCCTACTTGGGTGGCTGAAGTTATTCCAGGTTTGCCTGCAGCAAATAGTCATCTAGTAGAAATACCACACCTAGCAGCATTGTTATTTGTAGTTGTGAGACTATTTAAACAAATTCAAGCTCTTCAATTTTCTGCTTTTCATATATAAGAAGGTGGCGGGAGTGGATTGTTGGTTACTTCTTGTACATAACTAGTCATGGTTTATAACACCTGAGTAAGGGAAATTAAACGAAAAAATTGAACACACACACATACACTGTACTAGAAAAACATGAGCAAATAAAGTATCTAGCCTTTTAACTGAAAGTCCTGATAGCGGAAATAATTGCACACTGAAGGAGCTGGGGTGGGGAGAAAGAATGAGAACAGACATTCCTACATTTCTCAAATCTCTTAGAACAAATCAAGAGGAAGTGGTTAAGGATACGAAACTGCCAAATAAGGGAGACACCAATGACAGGACTTCGTTGGCAAAATACATTGAAGTACAGCAGTGGTAAATCTTACCAATAGATGGTGCTCTGGTTACATTAATCTCTTCCATTGTGAGGAATTCCCCCCCCCCTTTTTTTTTTTTTTTGGTGGCTTTAGGAATTTCTGTCCTGCCCACAACAATCCTCTGGGCATCTAGATTGAACCTGAACTGTGGCCCAGGAAATCCTTCAGCATAAATAACCTTGGAAGCTACCCTGACCATTTTTTTGGAATATGTTCTTTCTCTCCATAAATCTCTTTTAACTTTTGTTGTGCAATGTGAAAGTTGTACATTCGTGTTTTCCCCCTGATTAATTACAGCAGAAAACAACTTGATGATCAATCCAAGTTCTGACATGTTTCAGCTTCACTTGAAACACTTGTATGAAGAAGAGGCCTTGGAGTTGCCTGAACAATCCTGAGTTCTTAGTTGAAAGCACTCGCTAGGGCTTTTACAGTGTTTACTAGGTTGGATATATTGGAGCTGTTTTTGGCTCCCAGTCCTGGCTTGGTGAAAAATGACAAATTATCTGCAATTATAGCAGCTTAGATCCAGCCAATTATAATGAGTGAAAGAGTAAGTACCATGGCTGGGTCCCTCCCCCTTCCCCCTCTTGTCTAAAAATAGCCGACCAGAACTTCTTTATGTAGTATTTGTTTTTTATTTTCACATACTGCCCCTAGAAAGAACAGTTTGATACATTCTCTATATCTTTCACCATTCCGGAATGTGATAAAACAGGACAACCAAGAGAGGGAATAAGGCAATGAAACGAATAACATAGGGGAAGAAAGGTTGACATTCATTATTTTAAATCAACAAAAGAATACACGGGGTGTTTTAAATGCCCTTATGTAAAATATATAATATATAAAAATATCTCTGTTACTTAACAACAAAAGAATACAAGATAAGGAAACAATTATTTAAATAGGGATAAATTCCTCTCATGCTGAAGCATCCACCCAGCCATTCATCCCTCCTCAAGTGCGCACACAAACCACACAGCACACACTGAGTCCATTGCACTTTGCCTGGCCAGGCCATTCAAGTATAAAGCAGCCCCTGCCCAGAGAGAGGGGCTTACAAGTAGCCAATTTCCCTGCCGTGTGGGGGTGGGATTGGGGAGAAAGGGGGGCAGTCAATGCGGAGTGGAGAAGAGTCAGTCGCCACCGGAAACCCATAGCAAAGGAATGCCTGCACAGTCCACCTTGCAGTGTTCATTTCACAATCACCATGTCCTGTAACCACCTCGGATGGGGTTTCCTCTTTCCTCCACGTACAGTCCAAGCCGGGCCTCTTTTCCCTGCGGGTTGCCTCCGGGCCACTGAAGAGGTGCCCCTCCCGGTGTGGCATGACGGTCAGAATGTCGCCTGGGACCGGGGAGAAGCTGGGTTCAAATCCTCATCCGGCTTCGTGGGGTGACCTGGGGCCAGTTGCCGCCATGGCCGTTGTGAGGACAAAAAGGGGCAAGCCAGGCGCATCCGAGTTCCTTGCAGGAAGGGCAGAATTTCAAAAAACCAGACAGACAGATGACTAGGTCCCATTCCTGTTGCGGTGCTTACTTTGGCAGCCACTGTGAGGCAAGGAGTCCTTGAGAAGGGGTCGCTGATGCCGCGGCGGCACCTCTCAAGGCTGTGAGGGAACCGAAGAGGCCAGCTGGCCGGAGAATGTCCTTGAGCCGCCGCCGCTCTTTAAGGCCACCAGGGCTTCCACCAGCGAGCGCCGCCGCCGTCCGTAGCCGTGCGGGCTGATCTTCCTGGTGGGGGCGTTGGCGTCCTTCTCCTTGTTGTTAAGGTGGAAGAGCTGGTCGGCCAGCTTGGCCACCGAGCAGGTCCCCATCTTGCAGGTGACGCGCAGCTGAGTGTGGAAGACGGCATTGGGGTCCTGGCGCTTCAGGCGGACGTGGCCCTCCTCACGGCGGCTGGGGGGAGGAGGAGAAGAAGAGTTGGTCTTTATATGCCAACTTTCTCTACCACTTAAGGGAGACTCAAACCGTCTTACAATCGCCTTCCCTTCCCCTCCCCACAACAGACACCCTGTCAGGTGGGTGGGGCTGAGAGAGCTCTAACAGAGCTGTAACTTGCCCAAGGTCACCCAGCGGGGAAACCAACCCAGTTCACCAGATGAGCCTCCGCCACACATGGGGAGGAGCGGGGAATCAAAACCTGGTTCTCCAGATGAGACTCCACCGCTCCAAACCACCGCTCTTAACCATTTCACCACGCTGGGTGTAGTAGGGGGTGGGAGGTGATGAGCGAGGGGGAAGGCACTCTATCACCACTCTGGGGGGCGAGCTGCAGCCCTCCCCCCCCAAGGCACAAGGGCAGACGTGGGGCCAAAGGATTCCCCACCCCCACCCCAGGGGCGCCAGACAGCTCCTTTGGCTGCATGGAGGCGCCTCGCCCGGCCTTTGGCGCCTGAGATGGCCATTCTTTCATTCCAAAGGGGCAGAGGCGGACTGGCGGGGTGCCAGCTTTCCCGATGGCAAGTGGGTCCTTGGTGAAGTGCCCTCCCCTAAAAATATACATTTATTTCACAAACGTTTTAATTGTACCTTCCCCACACACGCACACTTATGCGTTTTTGTGGAAACTTTTATCTATTTCTTTTAAAAATTTAAAAGCAGTGGGTAGCCATGTTAGTCTGTCTGCAGGAGTAGAAAGAGGGCAAGAGTCCAGTAGCACCTTAAAGACTAACAAAAATATTTTCTGGCAGGGTATGAGCTTTCGTGAGCCACAGCTCACTTCTTCAGATACTTCTTCAGGTATCTTCAGGTATCTGAAGAAGTGAGCTGTGGCTCACGAAAGCTCATACCCTGCCAGAAAATATTTTTGTTAGTTTTTAAAGTGCTACTGGACTCTTGCTCTTTTCTAAAAAATTAAACGATAGCCTTCTAGTCGTGGGAGGAGGGGGGGGGCTTTGTCTCCTGGCAACCAATATTATTAGACCCCAGTCCGCCACTGCAAAGGGGCCTGAGGACGGGGGGGGGGAGGGGACCCTTCCCCTCATCAAGCCGCCCCGCCCCCGCTCTCCCGCCAAAACCTCCCCCCCCGCTGGTTTCCAGCGACCGCCCGGCGGCGCCACCAAAAAAGCCCCTTGAGAACCCATTACCTGGGCTCGCCTCTCGCCTCCCGGGCCTGGGCGAAGGAAGGCGCGTCCGCGTCCGCCTGGGGGAGCGCCGCGTCCCGCCTGGCTCGGCTCAGCGCCCATCGGGACCACCTGGAAAGAGGGGCAGGCCGAGAGAAAGCGGACGGTGAGAAGGAAGCTCGCCCAAGCCCGGCAGCGCAGGGCCCCGAAGGTCGCCCTTGGCCTGGGCGGCCAGCCCCGCCGCGCTGGCGCGTGCCGCTTGCAAGTGCCTGCCAGCCGCGGCGCGCGCCTGGGCGAGCTGCAACCCGCGTGGCGCTTGCATCAGGTGGCCTGGCGGGAGGGAGGCAGGGCCGGGGGCCGGCGGCTTTGCAAGGGACGTTTATGCACGGGAGGTTTCGCCTTGGATCTGCCGCTCGCTAGATGCACATTTTCCCCATCCGAATTCTCAAAACTCAACAATAAGCCCCCATGCAGAGTTCTGAGTTCGGAGGGGGGAAATGTGCATCTAGAGAGCGGCAGATCCCAAGCCATTTATGCCTGGAAGGTTTTGCCTTGGATTTGCTGCTCTCTGGATGCACATTTCCCCCCTCCGAATTCTCAAAACTCTGCAGGGGGGCTGATTGTTAAGTTTTGAGAATACGGATGGGGGAAAAAGTGCATCTAAAGAGTGGCAACTCCCAAGGCAAAACCTTCCATGAATAAATGGCCAGATATGAATGAAAGTCCTTTGCCTTGGATTTGCCACTCTATAGATGCACATTTCCCCCCATCCGAATTCTCAAAGCTATGCACGGGGGCTGATTGTTGAGTTTTAGAGAATTCGGATGGGGGGAAACGCGCATCTAGAGAGCGGCAAATCCAAGGCCAAACCTCCCACGCCTAAATGGCCAATGGCACCGCCACCTTCCCGCCCGCAGGGGCCTCGGCTCCTTCCCTGCGCTTAACCGGCCTGTAGCCGTACTGCTGCCCCGCCGCCGCCCCCCCCCCCCTCCGCGCACGCGCCGGCAACAGAAGCAGCACTTACTTTCTCTTGAAGTCTGACGCAACGTCCAGCTTGGCCGCCTCCGCCCCGAAGAAGGAGACGGAGCCCAGGTAGAAGAGGGCGAGGGAAAGCAGCCGCATCCTGGCCGGGGAGAGAAGGGCAGAGGTCAGCCTTGCCGGGACCCTCCTCGGGCGCTCCAGCCAGCTGGCGGGGGTCTTCGTCTTCCCCCCACCCACCCCCCTTCCAAGGGCCATGTCTGCACGGGAGGGTTGGCCTTGGATCGGCCGCTCTAGTCTAGATGCACGTTTCCCCCATCCGAGTTCTCAGACCTCTGCCTGGGGGCTCGTGGTTGAGTTGTAGAGAAGTTGGCTGGGGGAAACGTGCCTCTAAAGAGCGGCGAATCCGAGGCAAAACCTCCCGTGCATACATGGCCAAGGACTCTGTGGGCCCGCTATTTGCTCAGCCATTCATCACGAGAGGATCAATACGGGGACCTCCAGTGTCCACATTTGTCAAGCTCTCCATTTGTTCAGAGGGGTCAAGGTGAAACTTCCCCCTGTCGCCACCGCATCCAAGGACCCTTTATGCTCGGGCTTATGAATGGCAGCGAACGGCTTGGCCCGGCTGGGAAGCACAACCGCCTCCCCTGTGTTTTCCATCCATGCGACCCAACCCACACGAACTTTCTGGCTGGACTCCGGCGCTTAAAGGGAGACTTGGCAGCCGCAAGGCTGAAGCGGGCTGGGATCTCCGAGTTGACATGCACGGGAGGGTTTTGCCTTGGATTTGCCGCTCTCTCGATGCACGTTTTCCCCATCCAGATTCTCAGAACTCAACAGTAAGCCCCCATGCAGAGTTTTGAGAATTCGGGTGGGGGAAATGTGCATCTGGAGAGCGGCAAATCCAAGGCAAAACCTCCCGTGCACAAGTGGCCAGAGCTCCGCGCCAAGCGGGGCGGCAGAGTTGCAAGCGCTGTCGACTCCCCTTCTGCAGCCCCCAACCCTTTCCAACAAGCCCCCTGCTCTCCCCCACCTTGCATGCTTCCACCGAAGAAAAAGATCCTACCTGAAAAGGAGATTAATCCACTGAGAAGGGAAGGGAAGTCCTCCGATCGCGTAATCCCCAGGATGTCAAAATAGCCCAGATCCTCCCGTCGCTGCTCTGCTCTCGGGCTGCCTCGAGCGCGCCACTAAGATATCTACTGACTGTCCGGCGCCCCACCTTGCCCTTTTATAGAGCGGCGGCGGCAGGGAGCTGGAGGGGGCGTGGCTAGGAGTGACTGACTGGGCGATCATCCTGCCCGGGTCCCCTCGGGTGCATTTTTAAGGTTTACTCACACTAGACTAAGAACGTGCAGGGGGGCGAGTATTACAAAGGGAGAAAAAAAGTTGGATAACTGTACCCCGTGTATTGTTCAGTGCAAGCAGAGCTTTAGGTGGAGAGCCTTCCTGAGTCACTCTGCAAGATCCATTCCTCTTTGCACAGATTCCCAGCCAGCGTGGTGTAGTGGTTAAGAGCGGTGGTTCGCAGTTTGATCTGGAGAACCGGGTTTGATTCCCCACTCCTCCACACGAGCAGCAGAGGCTAATCTGGTCAACTGGATTTGTTTCCCCGCTCCTACACGGGAAGCCAGCTGGGTGACCTTGGGCAAGTCACACTCTCTCAGCCTCACCTACCTCACAGGGTGTCTGTTGTGGGGAGGGGAAGAGAAGGTGATTGCAAGCCGGTTTGAGCCTCCCTTAAGTGGTAGAGAAAGTCGGCATATAAAAACCAACTCTTCTTCTTCTTCTAGTTGTTCTTGGTCAAAAATATAGTGCGATGTGCAGGGTCCAAGGATGTGATCCACGTTTGCCTCGGGTCAGTGGCACAACTGCCACTGCTTTTGTATGCTCGCTCAAGAATCCTGCTGCATTGGACCAAAGACCAGTTTAGTCCAGCATTCTTGTTCCACCAGTGACCAGCCGGATGAAGCGTGGGGGGTGAGGCATAAATGCATTCTCCCTTCTTCTCTGTACACAGAGTCTGGTATTCAGACATCTTCCTCCTGAACATGAATGTTCTGTTTATCATGGCAGAGAGCCAGTGACAAACCTTTGCCTAGCATTGAGAGATCTAATTATGTATTAATTGAATAGTTCTGTTTCTGTCATTCTTTCCTGATACGGGAGGGGCCCTGGCTCGGTGG
Organism: Euleptes europaea; assembly: GCF_029931775.1. NCBI lineage: Eukaryota > Metazoa > Chordata > Lepidosauria > Squamata > Sphaerodactylidae > Euleptes > Euleptes europaea. The sequence goes on from NC_079317.1 coordinate 83,824,145, forward strand.
TAGAGCATCTGCTTGGCATGCAGAAGGTCCCAGGTTCAGTCCCTGGCATCTCCAGTTAAAGGGACTAGGCAGATAGGTGATGTGAAAGACCTCTGCCTGAGACCCTGGAGAGCCGCTGCCAGTCTGAACAGACAGTACTGACTTTGATGGTCCAAGGGCCTGATTCTGTATAACGCAGCTTCATGTGTTCATGTGAATTGTCAATCAATACCCACTTTACCAAAATATTAGAAGAAATTGAAATATGCCCCCCCCCAAATGGCAGCAGCTAAAAGTAATCCCTGCTCACTTCCAGCATTTCATTTGGGGTGTGGGATTTCCTTAGTATCCTTCCTGGATGTGGTAGTGGAGAGTGCCATCCAGTCACATTGATTTAAGGCAACAATGTAAAGTTTTTCAAGGCAAGAGACATTTGGAAGTGGTTTGCCATTGCCTGCCTCCTCATGGGCTGAGAGAGTTCGAAGAGAACTGTGACTGGCCAAAAGTCATCCAGCAGGCTCCATGTGGAGGAGCAGGGGAATCGAACCCGGCTCTCCAGATTAGAGTCCACTACTCTTAACCATATGCATGGGTGAAAAACGCATGGGAGGGTTTACCTTGGATTTGCCGCTTTCTAAATGCACATTTCCTCCCAGCCAAATCCTCAAAACTCTAAAATAAGCCCCCATGCAGAGTTTTGCGCTTGGGCTCTCCATCCTTCCTCGACAGGAGGTGTCAAATCCAACACTTTGAAGCTACAAACGCTGACAGAAATTCCTGAAGAGCCCGGCTATAAATTAAACTAGAAAGAAAGAAGGGTGGGGTTGGCTGGGAAATACCTTAATTGGTAAGGCTGAGCGATTAAACGAAGAGGGTTGACTGCTTTGCACAATGATCCAGGCTGAAGGCGTAAGCACCCGTCCCTTTGCCAACGCTGCATACCTGTGTTACAGGTTGGATCGCTTAGCTGGGTAGGCTCTTTTCCCCACCCCACTCTGCGCCGGCCCTTTGGGAGCTGCTTTCATTCTGCCAGGAGCGCACGCTCAATCTCTCACGTAGCCGGCTGGTTTCTCCCAGCCGCTGGACCAGACTGAACTAGTCATGCACTGAACGCTCCAAGGCGACTGGGAATGCGAGCGCTCGCGCACAGACACACACAACGTTGGTCATTTATGCACGGGAGGTTTTGCCTTGGGTTTGCCGCTCTGCAGATGCACATTTTTCCCATCCGAATTCTCAAAACACTGCATGGGGGCTAATTGTTGAGTTTTGAGAATGTGGATGGGGAAAATGTGCATCTAGAGAGCGGCAAACGCAAGGCAAAACCTCCCGTGCATAAATGGACTGTACACACGTCCTGCGAGTGCCTTCACAGCCAAGAATGTGGACGTTGGACCTGAAGCTAGATCTGAGAAATCCCCGGACATCTGACCGAAATCTAGGGCCGAGAAAACACTTCGCATGTGAGTGAAAAATACATGCAAAGCCATTTAGGGGAGGGGCCGTGGCTCAGTGGCAGAGCCTCTGCTTGGCATGCAGAAGGCCCCAAGTTCAATCTCCAGCATCTCCAGATAAAGGGACTAGGCAGGTAGGTGATGTGAATGACTCCGCCTGAGACCCTGGAGAGCCATGGAGAGGGGCTGTGGCTCAGTGGTAGAGCCTCTGCTTGGCATGCAGAAGGTCCTAGGTTCAGTCCCAGCATCTCCAGATAAAGGTAGGCAGGTAGGTGATGTGAATGACCTCTGCCTGAGACCCTGGAGAGCCATGGAGAGGGGCCGTGGCTCAGTGGTAGAGCCTCTGCTTGGCATGCAGAAGGTCTCAGGTTCAATCGCCAGCAGGGTGGTTTGCCAGTGCCTTCCCCAGTCATCTTCCCTTTACCCCCAGCAAGCTGGGTACTCATTTTACCTACCTCGGAAGGATGGAAGGCTGAGTCAACCTTGAGCCGGCTACCTGAAACCGACTTCTGTCGGGATCGAACTCAGGTCCTGAGCAGAGCTTGGACTGCAGTACTGCAGCTTAACGCTCTGTGCCACAGGGCTCCTTTTATTACTAGGCGGGTAGGTGATGGGAAAGACCTCTGCCCGAGAGCCTGGAGAGCCGCTGCCCGTCTGAGCAGACAATACTGACTTTGATGGACCTAGGGTCTGATTCAGTAGAAGGCAGCTGCATGTGTCCATGTGTTGTTTCTTGATAACCGTGGAGTGCCGCACGCCCGTCTAGGAGAGGCGTGAGGATGGCGGGGAGAGAGCCTTCCCTTTGATTGCCACGGGACTCAGCCTTGGGAAGGGATTCCTCCCATGCCAGCAGCGCTCGGGCCGCGTCTCCGACGTTTGCACTTAGAAAGCCGGCGGAGGAAATGAAGGCGCCGACGACTACATCCCGTGCTCCACCAGCATCCATTCTCGGCTCCCCCTTTTCGCCTGGTTTGCGTTGCGCTTGTGCCCCAGGAGCGGAGAAGCCCGCTGTTCGTCTGGAAGTCAGGAACCAGATTTTCTGGTGCGCCCCTGAGTTTTGCCTCTTGGCGGTCCTTGCGCTGCAAGATAACTATAGGTTTTGCATGTAGGCGGCTGGAAACCTCCCCTCAAGCAGCGGCTGGAGCCTTCGCTAAAGAAATAAACAAAAGAGCCTTTAGTTAAAAGTGGGTAGGACCTGGTAAACTATGCCAGGTAAACCACTCAAAAAAAGCATGATTCCAGTTAAAGTTAAGTAGGTTAAATTAAAAAGCCAATTTCAACTGAAGGATTAAGCAGGTGCTGTAAATCTCCCATATAAATCATTGGGAGATGACTGGATCGTGTTCTTTATTTTTTAACGTTATTTTATTCTATTTATAGTCTGCCTTTCTCACAGGGACTCAGAGCAGATGACATAGTGAAGAATAGCCTCTATTCAAGGCAGAAGAGTCGTTAGCTATGGAACAGCTAGGACCGCCCAAGAAACTGTGTTAACCCTATCCCACCCCGGTGGTGGAGAAACATATTCCCTCTGTACTACAAGAGGGATGGGGGCGGAAGTGGCGACAATGGAGGGGTTAAAGGGGGCTGGGCCAGAATGGGGGAGGGGGAGTTCTTAGCCAATGTATCCTCATTTCATCCCTGCAGGCGGAGGTAGCAGGAGCCGGCTGTAGAATCCGGCCCGACCATGCGGAGCAGGAGCAACTCCAGTGTGTGGCTGGCAACACACCATCCTGTGCCACCAGGTGGGCGAGTGCGCCACTGGTTGGATGCCTGCCTGCTTGTCCGTGCTGGGGGGGGGGTCATCTGGGGCAGCTGCCTGCTTGGGGCTTGGTCGGCTAATTTTTAAGTTGATAATTTAGTACGGTGTGTGAATGATGTTATAAATATCTAAATGGCCCTTGGTGGAAAAAAGGTTCCCCACCCCTGGCCTAGAGGCTAACAGCACAAAAGGTTCCTGGCCTGCTATGACACCTGACACCACTAGGGGGGCAGGGAGGGCAGAAGGGTGGTTTGGAGGTGCAATGCCTGACTTACCTGCCATTGCGCTTCTGCCCCATAGGGCTGTGCAGCTGTTGTACCTGCAAAGTTGCTTGTGGGAGAGCTCAGCCACAAAGAGTATGGAGTTTGCTCTCCCAGGTCAGCACCACTTGCTCTAAGTCCGCACTTCAGGTTGCTGTCAGACAGTATCCCATGCCATGCGCCCTACCATCTGAGGCGTGGTGTGTCTTGGCAGGGGTTTTTCAAGGGGGGGGGGTGATGCCATTGGTTGCTCGGGGGGGTGCTGGGCTAGCACTTGGGAGCTGTGTGTTGGTCGGTTACTTAGTTGGCATCCTAAGCTTCTTCTGGCCATGGGCTTGGGCCTGCACCAAAGGGGGGGGGGGAACAGTCTTTAAAAACTTTGTGCAGGCTGAAAGGGTGCAGGGAGCCAAGACTGGCCCCACCCTGAGAAAGCCCCGTTTTGCTGCACCCCTGCACTGGCATAAATGCTCCTGTGCTAGCGTAAATGCCCCTTATGTCGGCCTAACTGCTACTTACACCGGTGCAGGGATCAAACTGCCTCCTAAAATGATTCAGTCCCCCTTGAGGATTGCACTGTAAGTGGTATAGAAATTGCATCAATAGGATCCTACTTAAAAGAAGCTATACATTGCAGTATAGACCACAGTTCCTAATCATTTATCCAAGGAAGTTTGTAAAACCATTTTGTACAGTGCGACCCTATTTCCTGTGCAGAAAAGCCCTGTTAAGTTTTGCATAGTTTGTGGAAAGCCAGGAGTATGGGGGCTGTGATGTAATGTCTCTTTAAGTAAAGGTCGTCTCTCAGCGCACCTGTACTGTATTTATTATCTTAATGATTTCTGAGCTCAGTCTTCGTAGTTTTCTGGCTGAGGCTGTTTTGGAGCCTTCTATCTTAGCAGAAGCTGCTATTGAGCTAAGTTGTCATGGCGGAGTAAAGGGAGAGAGGTGATCCAGCAAATAAGAGGGGCCAAGGTCATGAAGGGCTTTGTATGTGATAGCCAAGACCTTAAACAGAGCCTGGTAACAGATGGGTAGCCAGTGGAGCATCTGCAGAATGGGAGTAATATGTATGATCCATCTAGCTCCCGATCATAGCCAAACCAAGGCATTCTGGACCAGTTGGAGTTTCCGAGTTGATTTTGAGGGGAGATCAATGTACAGTGCATATTGTAGTCTAGTCTTGATGTTACTGTGGTTTAGAACTAGGCTAGGCTGAGTTGGTAGAAAGACTTTTTTTGCAGTTGCATTAACTCATTCTCCAATAATTAAGTTGGATCCAGTATGACTCTCTGGGCTTTCAACTGAGCAAGGGTCAGTTGAACGTCATCAAAAGTGGAGAGAAAGTGACATTCTTTCAGAGCTTGTAAAGAAATGTTGTATAAGTATTTATTTGCCCTCTGTTTCCCAAACACACACGCACTAAGAAGGGGTGAGAGGCTGATGATGGCAGGTAGGCTAGTCTTCAAGCTCCTTTGTGATAGAACTAACACACACACACACACACACACACACACACACACTGTTTTTATACATGTTTATTTATATGTTTACTTAAACATGCATACATGAATATAAAGAAAAAAATTTTATTGTTACCTTGGGGAAAATTACCTTACTCAAAATAATTTTATAATTATTTTGCATAGGATGGCTGCTGCATCTGGATGTTTACTTTGGAAAAAATGACAAAGTTATAGCATGATATTCTAATATGCCTGAATATGAAGTTGCCTAACTCTGTCAACCTATTGAACACATGAAGCTGCCTTATCAGAACCTTGGTCCATCCAAGTCAGTCTTGTCTACTCAGACCGGCAGTGGATCTCCAGGGTCTCAGGCAGGGGTCTTTCACATCACCTACTTGCCTAGTCAGTTTCACTGGCGATGCCGGGGATTGAACATGGGACCTTCTGCATGCCAAGCAGAGGCTCTACCACTGAGCCACAGCTCCTCCCATATTGGTCCATCTAGCCTGGTACTCTACTCTGAATGACTGTAGCTCTCCAAGGTTTCTGACAGGGATCTCTTTCAATGGAAATTCCAGATTGGAGACCTGGAACCATACAAAATCCAGCTGAGCTGTGAATCTTCTCCAGCCTTTGTGATCTGTTCTTGTTGAATATAGCTTGACAAACTCATCTCTTTTATATATCATGGAAAGGTAACTAATCTTTCTATTAGCTAATTTGGCCTTATGATTTGTAATGTATCGTCTCTGTTTTGGAACCAACAACAGTGAAAACTGTACCTGTATAACTCTGCCTTCCACCCACCTTAGTTGACTTTTAGTCCTGTACATTAGGTGCTTCCCATGATGAAAGGTGGATGGGGCCATGACAAGTTATTCTAAGTAGAAATACCAAGAAATAAATAAGTGCTTCCCGGAGATCTGATTCAAAATTTGTCAACAAAGTGACAAACAAGAATGCTAAACATTCTTTTAAAGTGACAATGTAATGTTTAGTTAACAGTCAAAGCTCTAATATCATGGAAAGTTTCAACTTCCAGTAAGAAGAAACAAATTTCTGTCGATTCAGGAAAGTACCTACACATTTGGAAGGCCCAAAGGGGAAGTACAGGATCTGTGATGTTCCAAGAAACAGTTCTGCAAGAATTCTAAATGGAGTGAAGATATATAACAAATTACTCATAGTTACGATTTTCAACACACTGGGCAGTGTCAGTCCTTAAGAGTTTTCAGATTGCATGAACTGCTTTTTCAGTGACTGAAATGAAGTACAGTCAGTTCAATGTAGAACTGGAATCTAGTGCATAATAATATATGCAAATAATAATCTTAGAATTTATGACTAAAATAATTCATTAAGTGTATTTATTTAAAATATTTCTATGCCGCCTTTCCATCCAAATTGGGCCTCTAAGGCAGCAAACATCAAAACATTAAAACGTTTCAACAGTGAAAAATATTAAATTTAAAGCATATATACAATAATTCAACTAAAACACACAAGTTTCGACCTGTGTTTATATCAGATGGGGTGCAAAATAATATAAGCAACAGCAGCTTGTTTGTTTTACATGATTAAACACAGACAATCTTTATGAAAACTGCTTAACTCGTGAAATATTATTTTAATACATTAACTGGATCACTCTGCCTTCCAATCCCATCATGCTTTTAAGTTTGGCATACGCAGAATGCTTGACCAAAACACAGTAGATGGCTGCTGTCAGGGGCAGGATACAGGGACCATATCAGCCCAATGCTGGAAGAACAACAATGGCTGCCCATTTGTTTCCAGGCACAATTCAAAGCACCGGTTCTTACCTTGAAAAACCTAAGTGACTTGGGGCCAGGGTAGTTGAAGGACCACCTCCTCCCATATTTTCTATCCCACCAGTTAAGATCTGTTTCACAAGCACAGCTCTTTGTGCTCTCTCACCTTCAGAGGTGAGGTGGGTGGCAACCAAGACAGGGGTTTTTCAGTAGTGGCACCTCACTTACGGAAGGCTCTTTACCTTGAGACTCACCTGGAGCCTTCATTGCACCAAAATATTTCTGTTCACCCAGGCTTTTAATTAAGGGATTAATCTTTTAACACTATTTTAGTCTGGAAACTTATTTTTAAGCTGTCCTGTTTTAATGGTCTATGTTTTCATGCTGGGCTGAAAAAAATAAAAGCTCCTAGAATGGAGGAAGGAGAGAGTCGGAGCAAAAATAAATATAAATATTAGAACTAAAACTAAAATAAATTGGAACAGAGCAAGGCGGACAAAACAAGGAGCACAGCCCAAAAATACCGAGCCCCACTCAGCCTACGCTCTAGTTCCCATAACACAGAGAGGGAGAAAAGAAAACAGAATAAGAAAGGGGGGAAACCAAATAGAATAAGGCTTAATTGGGCATACAACAAGGACAAGCAGAAAAAGACCAAAATAAAGTAAAATGAATAAAATCAGAATACCTTGAAACAGAGCATAGCCTTGTGATGTCCACTCTCTAAGGAGAGGGACTATGGCTCGGTGGTCAAGCATCTGCTTGGCAAGGCGAAGGTCCTAGGTTCAATCCCCAGCATCTCCAGTGAAAGGGACTAGGCAAGTAGGTGATATGAAAGACTTCTGTCTGAGATCCTGGAGAGCCACTGACAGTCTGAGTAGACAATACCGACTTTGATGGACCAAGGGTCTGATTCAGATTAGGCAGCTTCATGTGTTCATGTGTTCAAAAAGTCCTAAATAAAACCGTCTTCAACTGCTTCCTAAAGATCAAACGTGAGGGGACCAGGTGTACCAGGTGTACCTCCCAGGGGAGGCTGTTGCATAATAGTGGGGCTGCCACTGAAAAGGCCCTCTCTCATGTACCTACCAAAGGAAGTTCTTTGGTTGATGGGACAGTCATGAGGGCATCTCCCTGTGATAATAATTCCTGGGCAGGAACATATGGGAAAGGCAGTCCTTCAGATATCCCAGTCCCAAACCATGTAAGGCTTTAAAGATCTGGGAAAGAAAGATCGAGGCTGGGTATCATCTGCATATTGGTGACACTGCAGCCTAAAACTCCTGATGATCTCTTCCAGAAGCTTCACATACATATTAAATAGCATGAGGGATAAGATCAAACCCTGTGGAAAGCCACAGATCAATAGCCATGGGGCAGAGCAGGAATCCCCCAACACCACCCTCTGAGACTGTCTCCCCCAAGAATATGCATGATTCTGAGTGATATGAATTTTTATCCTTACTTCAAAAACAAATGTAGCCACAGATACTGCAATCTGCAGCAAATGACAGAAAAGGGGCTGCTTAACCTTTTCCTCTGACATTTTCCCCACCCCATGAACACATGAAGCTGCCTTCTACTGAATCAGACCCTTGGTCCATCAAAGTCAGTATTGTCTACTCAGACCGGCAGCGGCTCTCCAGGGTCTCAGGCGGAGGTCTTTCACATCACCTACTTGCCTAGTCCCTTTCACTGGAGATGCCGGGGATTGAACCTGGGACCTTCTGAATGCCAAGCAGAGGCTCTACCACGGAGCCACAGCCCCTCCCCATGTGTCTCTATGTGGTTTGAAAAGTAACAGGGTTTTTAGAGAGAGAGAAAACAGTGCAGCAGATTAAGCAGCCTCTTCATGCTGTAGACTGAAGCATATGCTCAAATAAAGAAGTAGGAACTGGGAAGAAGGAACTGGGAACCAACTTCAGCCTCGTTCATATCTCATAAGAACATAAGAAAGGCCCTGCTGGATCAGACCAAGGCCCATCAAGTCCAGCAGTCTGTTCACACAGTGGCCAACCAGGTGCCTTTAGGAAGCCACAAACAAGACAAGTGCAGCAGCACCATCCTACCTGTGTTCCACTGCACCCAAAATAATAGGCATGCTCCTCTGATACTAGAGAGAATAGGTATGCAGTATGACCAGTATCCATTCTAACTAATAGCCATGAATACCCCTCTCCTCCATGAATATGTCCACTCCCCTCTTAAAGCCCTCCAAGCTGGCAGCCATCACCACATCTCAGTTGGTTTTCCTCACCACCAGTAATATGTCTTGTTTTTCCCCCAACTGCCATCTGTCCTGTGACTGCAATACTGGTGATGGTGGGTCATTCTGGCCTCTATTACTGGCCAGAAGATAAGAGTTGCTGAATAACTATTCCAACTCCATTTCAGCAAGAACACCAGTGAGGGAATATTACCCTTGACTTAACTGGACATAAATACCTGCTAACTCACTACTGTGTTCTAGCCTTGTCCCGCCCATAGTCCTCCTCTGCCTTTTCCTCCACTCCCTTCCTTTGTGTCTCTTACCCTTTAACTGAAAGCCTGAGGGCAGACTTATTTTCTTACAACTTATTTTCATGTATGTACAGTGACTGCCTCCAGTGTTGCATTTGAAATTTTACATTATTGCTAGCTTGTTTGGGAGACAATTTTTAGCTGAAAAGCAGGATATAAATAAGTAAAACATGTATCGGGCCCTTAATCGCAGCAATCACAAGCCTATCCTTCTTTTGCTGAGTCAATGAAGCACACTGCTTATACACAGAGTATTATGTGAGAAACACTGTAATGTTGTGAGTAGAAAGTCATTCTAGGATGTGGGTGATCTAGGTTCGAATGCCCATGAAGCTCACTGGATGACCTTTGGACAATCATTGTATCTCTCAATCAACTCAAGCCTACCTCGCAGGGTTGTTGTGAGGATAAAATAGAGGAGGGGAGAAAGATGTACAGCATGTTGAACTCATTAGAGGAAGGGTAGGATTAAATATATATATATATATATATATATATATATATATATATATATATATATATATATATATATATATACACACACACACACTAATTATATAATACACAGATGTGGGCAAACAAGAGTCAGTCTCAAAGATTCTTCAAATTGACTGAGGCCCAGTTTGAAGGGGAACAATTAATGGTTTATCCTTGGGAAGACTTGATTCGTAAGTTAGACCTCAAGGACAGACCCTCTGCACAAGAAGTCCAAATTATCTGATCCAATTATGCCCAGATTCAAGGCTTCTGCTCCTTAAAGCTTACCAGCTCACAACCAGGGGTTGGTGCTTAGGTAAGCCACAGGCCTTTAAGAGGTACTTTGGGCTCTAACCTTCATTGCAGCAATGTCCGCCCTGTCTAGCAGCTCTACCAGGTCCTGCAGAAACTGACTCTGTCTTGCTGCTGTATACCTACTCCAGGTTTCATGCTTCTACTTCTCCCTTGCTCCGGGGCTACCTTTAAAAAACCAATCAAACACTCATATAATGTACACCAAGAGCTTTTTTAACATAAAGCTTTCAATCTAAAAACCAACCAGCTTTATTTACCAGTATTTTATTGTATATCTAAACCTCGCAGAAGAGACAAATACTAAGATTACTAAATTTAAGAGCTGCATTAAATTGTTAATACTTGACTAATGAATGATGGACTTACTTCTGAAATTATAAAATGGCTGCCAACATCTTGAGATTTGGGATTCTTTTACATGTATTTTGTCTGCATTTCTGTTTTAATTTGTTTATCTACAGCAGGGGTGGGGAACGTCAGGCCCGGGGGCCGTATAAGGCCTCCAAAATCATTTGGTCTGGCCCTTCGTGGGTCCTGGCAGATCTCTAGCTCAGAAGAATCTAAGACTGGCGATCCACCCACTCCAACAGACAGGAATACCCTCTATTCGAGGAGGATGTGAGTTTGTTTTGCCGAGAAAAGGAACCTTCTTTCCCCCTTGGAGAAGAGTCATTAGCTATGGAGCTGCTAGGACCGCCCAAGAAACTGTATTAACCCTTTCCCACCCGGGCCTTGGAGAAATGTATTCCCTCTGTATTACAAGAAGGGTGGGGGCGGAAGTGGCGACAATGGAGGGGTTAAAGGGGCAGGGCCAGAATGCGCGGCCCGCGAATGATGTTATAAATATCCAAATGGCCCTTGGCAGAAAAAAGGTTCCTCACCCCTGATCTACAGGTACTGAAGATAACTCACAAAGTTGTTTCTGGTGAGCATTCTACAAGCATGTTACATAGTTTTCTTGAAAGATGTCTAAGAAGTTAATAGGTTTTAAGAAAGCTTTGCAGATTGCTTTGTGAGCTCTGACAGTTTGCTAAATCTTTGCAGCAGTCAGATTTTATACGTAACATATACACATCTTCTATTTAAATATTCCCCTTGTATCACAAATCTATAGGGTCACATCCTCTTACTGTGTATTACTAAGGTCAGTGTTCTCCTGGAAGTGGTTTTTGAATTTCAGAGGAGGAAGAAATGTTCTTTGTTCCTTGCCTTCTTCACAAGGAGAATATGTTGTACAAGTCACAATTATTGTTGCTCAATCTTTTTCTATTTGACTCAAAAGATGACAGAATTCAAATTACAGTTTTGTAATTATAGGATTTAGAACCAGTACATTTCCCACTGAGGACTTCAGTAATTAAACTCTAACTGGGATTTTTCACATGACCTGAGAAATATTATCCCATTAATGTATGGGCTGTGGAAGACCAGCTATTATAAATATCACATACACGTGTGTTTACATATACACACATTCCTGCCACAGCTAATATTCAGGAAGGTCTGACATGAGCTACTTCTAGCTCTTCTTTCACAGAAGAAATGTTCAAAAATAATCCTGAATTACTTAGAATGTTAAATGGCATTATGACAATAGCAGTTTATATAAACATTCACCGCTAAAAAGGGGAAACATATTAATAAATAATATAAATAAACAATGCTCCCCTTAAAAAGGGTCACATTTAACAATTCTACTGTCACCTGGTGTTTTCTATTTAGGCTCCATAAGGCTGTTGCTTGTAAGCAGTAGTCCCGAATATTTTAAATTATGGTCAAAAATGTCTTATTTATTAGTTGATCTTGTTATAGTGAAAAAAACTCTGCAGAAACACAGAAAAGCACACAACATTGGAGATAAATCATTGGAAAATTAATTTAATATGACAATTTGAAGACATCACAAATGGTAGGACAAAAACTGCTTTTCAGTACCTTCAGATTAGATCTGTTAGATTAGACCTCAAAATTGGTTTGGATCCAGTGAAAGATTTCCAAAGTTGGAAAGAGGGGGAAAGAGCAGTTTTCGCCTCTTCCCTTCTCCGGGGCAGACCTAGGAATCTGCCTCCATGTTATTCCTCTTTGGCAAGAGCAGCCAGAAATTTTGTTAGTCTTTAAGATGCTACTGGGCTTTTGCTCTTTTCTATTACATGAACAGATAGAAAAGGTTGGATTTTTTTTAATGATGGAAATGAATATACTAATGGGCAGCCCATTCCTGAGGGGGGGGTATTTCTGTGGCGGCTGGGAGGGGTGCACCCATGCCGCCACCTCAGAGGCTTCCTGGCCTCCGCGGAAGTAAAACAGGTATAAAAAAAATAGAAAAAAGGAAAAGATGCCCCACTGAGAACAGCGAGGCTACGACACCAAAAAAGGTGTCGTAGCAACACCGCTGTGCGAGGGGGCGCTCCTGGGGTGAGAGAGGTTAGGAGACTGATTAGCGTCAACTCCACCCATGGGAACGCCCTGGGAACACCTCCCTCACTCTAGCACAGGTGTTCTTGTCTGGGATTTAGTTCCCAGAGTGGCTGCGCAGGTGCCAGGGGCCGGTGGAGTTCCGCTGCTCCAAGATGCCGGATATTAGCAGTGTGATCTGGTGCAAAGGAGGATAGAGCTTGTGCGGATTGCCATGCAAAGGCAAGAAAAGGTATTCTTTAGAAGTTTCCTCTCCTATACCATGGTTAATTGTTTTTTTTATGTTTTTGTATGTGTGTTTTAGCTTTTAATTGTTTTAATGATATATTGTTGTTTGCTTTCAATAGATTTTTAAGGCATGTTTTTATTATTATGTATGTTTTTAATCTGTTAGCTGCCTTGATGGCCCTGATAACAGCAGAAAGCCGGGGTATGATTTAAAAAAATAAAATAAAATAAAATACAGAAGCCATGTCCTCATAGGGAAAAAGGCATTTGAGGCACTCTTGTGTTACAAGGATGCATTTGTGAATTCCTTTAATGTAAGTGTTGAATGTACAGGAGTCAAGGTTTATTGACAATAATTATTCAGCTTTGGCATTCTTGTATGTGAACGATTGTTCTTTACCAAAAGTGCTTTTGGTTCTCTACAGAACAGTGTAATTTCAGAGCAAGCTTCCCAAAATGCCCCTTTCAAAATGATCCTGGACAGAAGAATCTGGCTTCTTTAAAGTCAAATCTGGGGGTAGGGAAGCATTATGGCTTTTAGTTGTGAAAGAACTAGGTGTTTAGCTTTGTTTAACTGAGCTGCCTTTTTCTAGGATGCAGAATGTTTTTTCTCAGTTGTTTGGAACTGTTTACACAGGATAAAGCATTTGTTCTGTATGTTTATATAGAAAAAGTGGCACCAAGCTTCCAAACCATTTAATAACATTTGTGGTCCAAAAAAATTGAGGCTTTGTATCCCTGAATCATTTTTGGAAATTCACATTTATGGTAATGAGAAAACAGCCCCCTTTTGTTTTAATGCGCCCTGTAAGTGGCACCTTCCATGTTCATTGTTAGCATACCACTCAGACACCCTGCCAAACAATGTGCTCTCAGAAACACAGTCCATCAGCACTATGTTCACAGATCCTAATGGGTCAAATTGGGGAAGACCAAAGTGGTTTCCATTTTGCAGTCTATAAATAACCTGAAATCTCTCGTTTTTTTCCTTCCAGGCTGCAATAGACATTTAACTACTGAAAAGTGGCACTTTCCCAGGTTGTTATCTAAATGGAAAGCTGCAGAAAACTAAAGCAGAAGAGATAGTGAAGACCCCCAAATCAAGTGTCCTGCAGCAGGAGTGGCAGAAGAAGAAGAATGGTGCTGCTGTACTCATCTTGTTAGTGGCTTCCTAGAGGCACCTGGTTGGCCACTGTGTGAACAGATTACTGGACTTGATGGGCCTTGGTCTGATCCAGCAGGGCCTTTCTTATGTTCTTATGTTCTGAAGAAGAAGAAGAAGAAGAAGAAGAAGAAGAAGAGGTAGTGGTGGTGGTGGTTTTTATATGCTGACTTTCTCTACCACATAAGAGAGAATCAAACCAGTTTACAATCACCTTCTCTTCCCCTCCCCACAACAGTCATCCTGTGAGGTAGGTGGGGCTGAGAGAGCTCTAAGAGAGCTGTGACTAGCCCAAGATCACCCAGCTAGCTTCATGTGTAGGAATGGGGAAACCAACCCGGTTCACCAGATTAGCATTCGCCACACATGTGGAGGAGTGGGGAATCAAACCCGGTTCTCCAGATTAGAGTCCACCACTCCAAACCACTGCTCTTAACCACTACATCAGAGCTTTCCTATCTGTTCTGATTGACATTTCCAGCTAAGCATATTTGGATTTTGGGTCTCCCATCTGCAGGACTTAAATTTCAGATGGAGACAGAAAGGCTTTGGAAAAAAAACAAAAACATCCAAGGCAATCAAAATTGCAGCCTTCCTGTCTCCACCTATCCACCTAGTAATAGCCTGTCAATTTCTAAAATCATGTATTTCTTCTCTTTGATTCCTGTCACTTTCATCATCAGTTTCAAGCACTTACAGTGCAGTCCTAAGCACATCTACACCCTTGTTAGTTCATTGATTTCAATGGACTTAGGAAAGTGGCTTCTGTAGAGTTGCCACCCTCCAGGTAGTAGCTGGAGATCTCCTACTATTACAATAGATCTCCAGCCGATAGAGATTAGTTCACCTGGAGAAAATGGCCGCTGTGGCAATTGGACTCTATGGTATTGAAGTCCCTCCCCTCCCCAAACCTCTCCCAAAAAACCTCCCACCGGTGGCAAAGAGGGATCCGGCAATCCTAGGCTTCCAAGATGTTGGCAAAATTGTTAGGTTTTGGCTCTGCTTGCTTTTGGCCACCAGTGTTCCTCTAAGACACCAGCCCACTCAGAAATATGCCTGCCAGTCCACCTTGACTCTGTTTAGGACTGAACTCACATTAATGCTCTTCATCTTTCTACTTCTGACTGTATGTTGTCCTCTGCTATTGCCCTACTGTGTTTCTTTCTGCCTTGCTGACTTCTTCCATACTCTCTTATGTCTGAAGAAACCTCACTTGACCTCTCTGACAAACCTCCTTCTGCTCCTCTAAATGTCTTTAAAATGCAGCACTGCTGCGGAATAGTCCCTAGGACTTTGATCTTGGAAGACTCTGTTCAAATCTCACCTCATCCATGAACCTGAGGCTTAAGCAGACTCAGCTCATTTCCCTACGGCACAGGAATAACAATATTGATCGATCTTGTTGTACAGTAAAATCCATATTAGCAGGACTTGCGGCTCACAATAAATCATTTAGATTATGCATTAAGTGTGTGGCATAACCTCAGCTGTACAAATATCATTCACTCATAAGTGGAGCATTCATTTGACTTGGTCATACCACTGTAAATCCTTGGGAACCATAATTTTTAGTATCATATGGTGCCTAGTACACTGGTAAAGGTAAATGTAGTCCCCTGTGCAAGAACAGGGTTATTACTGACCCATGGCGTCCCATCCCGACGCTTACTAGGCAGACTGTGTTTACAGGGTGGTTTGCCATTGCCTTCCCCAATCAGTTACACTTTACCCCCGGCAAGCTGGGTAATCATTTTACCGACCTCAGAAGGAAGGAAGGCTGAGTCAACCTTGAGCTGGCTATTTGAAACTGACTTCCGTCGGGATCGAACTCGGGTTGTGAGCAGAGCTTTTTGACTGCAGTACTGCAGCTTATTACTCTGCACCACAGGGATCTTAGTACACTGGTAGCACTTAACAAATAGGAAACATGACTAGCAGTGATTGCATTATGGGAAAGCTACCAGTGCAGTCCTGTTGGGATACCAGATATGATGGATGGCAACACTGCTTTCTTTGAGCAGGACTGATACTGCCTTATTTTATTTGATGGTAGTGCATGTGATTGCTAAACCTGTTCCTTAATAATTTGTTTATCCATAGTTCTTCCAGGCTACTTTCTCTGTCTGTCCCTGCACTGAAAAAGCTATCTGGTTTCTAGCAGTATGGAATTCAGGTTTCCCTGCATTGTTCCTCCCACATACCAGATCTTTCTGCTAATTCTGTGACAAGAGACATTTCAGTATGTGCATTGCATAAAGTTACTGCAAAAAGCTTGGCCTGGGTGATGAACGAGGCCCACTGCTGTTTTATTGGTGCTTTAAAAAAAACAAACTACACTTAAGTGGGTCTGTCATACACCAGCGCAGTAATAAGCTTACGCTGCACGAGAGCCTGGCATGATATATGTAACTGCGGCAGTCATTTTGTACAAACGTGCCTCCCCCTCCTTTCTTCCCAGTGGGGTATGTTGCTAGCTTCAGTCCAGAGGAAAACGTAAACAGGAAACATCCTGGCCATGTAAAAATTCCATTCTTGAGAATGAGCTCAGGGGGGTTACATTAAAGAGGGCTTTGTTGTCCATACAGTTGCACTGAATAAGCAATGCATCAGCCAAATATTAAAAGCACATTGCTGCAAGCTTTGCAATGCAGAGTGATCCTATTCAAATTTTTGCGGTGGAAGACTGCTTTTAAAATAGATATGAGTAGGCCTCAGGCCTCTAACAAGGGGATCATGGACCACATGGAAGGCAGGGTGCTTACAAAAGTTTTCATTCCATTGCAGAAACGTGTTCCAAATTTCCCGCAGTTTTTTATCTGACGTCTTCTACGGCATGAGTGTCAGAAATGATATTGTGTTGTTGCATAAACATTTTATTACTTCATTTAAGAAAAAACAACATGTTCTTCTATTGGCAGTGTGGTGTAATGTGGTATAGTGGTTAGAGTGTTAGAGTAGTATCTGGGAGACCCCTTCTCTGCCATGGAAGTTGACTAGGTGAACTTGAGCCAGTCACACTCTTTCAGTCTACAGGGTTGTTGTTAGGGTTGCCAGGTCCCTCTTTGCTACCGACGGGAGGTTTTTGGGGCAGAGCCTGAGGAGGGTGGGGTTTGGAGAGGGGAGGGACTTCAATGCCAAAGAGTCCAATTGCCAAAGCAGCCATTTTCTCCAGGTAAACTGATCTCTATTGGCTGTAGATCAGTTGTAATAGCAGGAGATCTCCAGCTACTACCTGAAGGTTGGCAACCCTAGTTGTTGTGAGGATAAAGTGAAGCAGAGAAGAATGATATAAGCCACTTGGGGTGCCTGCTTGGAAGAAAGGCTGGATATAAATTAAGTAAATAAATAAATAAGCATGCTTCTGATTGAAATGAAATACTCATAGGTCAATCCCAATAACACTTTTCTGGAAATAAGCCCCACGGAATAGACTTGAGCAGGATTCTGAATAGAGTTGCTTAGGATTGCTTTCTTAGGTTTAGGAGCTTGTGAGGGCAAGCAGGAGTGCTCCTCTTACAGTCTCTCCTTTCCCCTTCCACTGACTTCAGCACAAATGTCCTTGAAATGGGCTTGCATTTCAGCTGCAAGTCTTATCCTGAATTTTTTTTACTTATTTAACTTTGTTTATACCCTATCTTTCTCCCCAATGGGATCTCAAAGCAGTTACATCATTCTCCTCTTTTTGATTTTATTCTCACAGCCCTGTGAGATAGGTTAGGCCACGGGTCTCCAACCTTTTTGAGCCTGCGGGCCCATTTGGAACTCTGACATAGCATGGCGGGTGCGGCAGCCACAAAATGATTACCACAGCTTCACTTCAGTAATACAGCGTAGATCCTTGTGCTGTGGTGGCAGCTGCTGCCAAAGCAACATTAAAAAAAAAAATCTGCACAGCCAATCAAATCTTCAATAGTCAATCTGAAGCCTTGGTGGGCAAAAGCCCTACCTGTCAATACCCACATCTCCAAAACACTTGGTGGGTGCCAGAAAAGGTGTCAGCGGGCACCATGGCACCCGAGGGCACCACACTGGGGACCCCTGGGTTAGGCTGAGAGTGTGTGACTGGCCTACAAGAATGCTATTCCCTATCTTAGACTTTATGACAATGATATTCAAAAATGTTAAAATGCCACATTAGAGAGAACTCACGGTGAGTTCTTTATGGTCCATTTGGTTATTTTTGATACCTCTGAAAACTTTTAGGGGTCCCATGCAGCTGCCACAATGTATATAAATAACTAATAACATGAATTTGGTGGCAAATATCCATAACTGTACCAACAGCCCACTAGAAGGTCAGTGCTGAGATAAGAGTTTTTGCATATGGGGGAGACTTGTCTGAGCAGTAGTGTGTGTGAAAAGGATTTTGGGGTCTTAGTAGACCAAATACTGAACATGAGTCAGCAGTGTGATGCGGTAGCTAAAAAGGCAAATGCAGTCTTGGGCTGCATCAACAGAAGTATAGTGTCCAGATCATGCAAAGTGATGGTATCACTTTACTCCTCTCTGGTTAGACCTCACCTAGAGTACAGTGTTCAGTTTTGGGCACCACAATTTAAAAAAGATGTAGACAAGCTGGAACGTGTCCAGAGGAGGGCAACAAGGATGGTGAGGGGTCTGGAGACCAAGTCCTATGAGGAAAGGTTGAAGGAGCTGGGTATGTTTAGCCTGAAGAGGAGAAGACTGAGAGGGAATATGATAACCATGTTCAAGTACTTGAGGGGCTGTCATATTGAGGATGGTGCCGAGTTGTTTTCTGTTGCCCCAGAAGGTCGGACCAGAACCAACGGGTTGAAATTAAATCAAAAGAGTTTCCGTCTAGACATTAGGAAGAATTTTCTAACAGACCGGTTCCTCAGTGGAACAGGCTTCCCCGGGAGGTGGTAAGCTCTCCTTCCTGGAGGTTTTTAAGAAGAGGTTAGATGGCCATCTGTCAGCAATGCTGATTCTGTGACCTTAGGCAGATGATGAGAGGGAGGGCATCTTGGCCATCTTCTGGTCACTAGGTGTGGGGGGGAGGTAGTTGTTAGTTTCCTGCATCATGCAGGGGGTTGGACTTGATGACCCTGGTGGTCCCTTCCAACTTTATGATTCTATGATTCTATTCTATGATTCTATATGCTAGAGCAGATATTCATGGTGATCCTCTTACAAACATTACACCAGCCTTACGGAATATTTGCCGTATGGGACTAGGTTATTGTGGCAACCAAGTCATCATAGGCCTGTGTCACTTGTGAAAATGTCATAAAAGACCAATCTTGCTCAGCTGCTGTCACAATATACTCTTGCTGCACATTTGGAACAAAAATCTAAGCACAAAGTGAGCTTGCACTGATAGGAGTGAAAGTTCTTAGCCCCAGGCCAGAAGCTTTCCTCCTGCTGCCCTGCATGCATAGGCATTTGAAAGCAACTCTCTCTAAAGGTTACTAAGACTGCAATCCTATAACCATGCTGTGAGTTCAGAGTAAACATGTTTAGGATTGCACTATTAGGATTGCACTATAGTATTTACTCTCAAGTTAAGTATGTCTATATCTACTAAAATTATGTACTGCTATCTATTAAGGATACACATATATCGAATATAGTATATCACCAGAATTAAATAATAGCAATTAAATATCATTACTTATGTATACAGTGGGAGACAGGAGAATATGCTCTCTCCCTTTTAAAGACTTGTTTTACCTTAGATCTACAAATAAGTAAACAGGCTTGGTATGATTTAGACCTGCTCCAGAAAGTAGCTGATGGGTATTTTGTAATAGGTACTTTGTTGTGTTTATGTATAATGTGTGTCTGTTGTTTGTTTCGTAGGCTTTGCTGGCTTTGTTTTATGTTGTTTTGAAAATACAAAAATATTTTTTTAAAAGTTAAATATGTCTAGAATTGAAGCAACAGATCCATTAACGCTGCCATCATATGCACACTTGCAGGTGAGTATGACCCAGTGAACTCATTAGGACTTAGTTCTAGGTAATCACAAATAGAGTCCTGGGGCCACTCATTAAAGCCTCTGTGAAACTGACAGTCTTGTCAGTTTCACTATCCAGGGGGAAGGTGGGGTGAGAGAAAGGCTAAGGAAATCGCCATAAATGACGCTTTCCCCTACAACTTTATACAGAGAGATGGTGCTAAAATGTACGAGGGCTATTTAAAACTGCACTCCCCCTTTTTAAAAGTGCAAAAGAGGGTCCCAAAATTCTTTACACTGAGAGTGTAAAATATCTTAACTTCTAAGCATGCGCCTTTAAGCGTACAGTTTACAGCACAATTCTAAATGGTGTATTCGAAAGCAAGTTCCACTGAAACAAACGTGGCCATCCGGTGTTGTTTTACACCCAGTAACCTGAAGCTGTGGGAAAGCAACTTGCGGTTGTAGTTGCCCGCTCCTCTGCTTGAATGTCTAAAACAGGAAGGAAGCGTCAGACTGGAAAGGCCAAGCTTTACATGCTGAGATTGCCTTCAGGTTTTGCGGCGTACAGGCGAGGCACCAAAGCGTCCCTGCGCTGCGCACACAACGCAAACTCTAATTATAACGAACGAAAGGGGCCGCAGATCAGTTCTTGCACACTATTAAGCCCTCGCTGGCAGTGGCGGGCTGGCCAGGGTGTCAGCTTGCCCGATGGCAAGTGGGCCCCCTTAAACATATGTTAAAAATGTTAATGACCTGTTAGCAGCTTGAAAATATAATAGATGTATTTAAAATTATTTATTTAAAAATAAAAATTCAATTATAGCAAACTGTATTTACATATAGCAAACTGGGGAAGGCACTGGCAAACCACCCCGTAAACACAGGCCATTTATGCATGGGAGGTTTTGCCTTGGATTTTCCACTTTCTAGATGAACATTTTTCCCATTCTACTTCTCAAAACTCTGCATGGGGTCTTATTTTTGAGTTTTGAGAATTTGGATGGGGAAAATATGCATCTAAAAAGCGGCAAATCCAAGGCAGTCCCCCACCCCCCCATGCATAAATGGCCAAAGTCTGCCTAGTAAACGTCGGGATGTGATGTCACCCCATGGGTCAGGAATGACCAAGTGCTTGCACAGGGGACCTTTACCTTTATTTACATTTAGTATCTACTGTATACTGCCAGTAATATGTACAATACATGTACACTGCAATTACTAAAACACACACATTTATTTTGCAAAAAAAATTGTGTGTGTTAAGTGCCGTCAAGTCGCTTCCAACTCATGGCGACCCTATGAATAAAAGTCCTCCAAAATGTCCTATCCTCAACAGCCTTGCTCAGATCTTGCAAATTGAGGGCCGTGGCTTCCTTTATTGAGTCAGTCCATCTCTTGTTGGGTCTTCCTCTTTTCCTGCTGCCCTCAACTTTTCCTAGCATGACTGTCTTTTCCAGTGACTCATGATGTGACCAAAATACGATAGCCTCAGTTTAGTCATTTTAGCTTCTAGGGTCAGTTCAGGCTTGATTTGATCTATAACCCACTGATTTGCTTTTTTTGGCAGTCCACGGAATCCGTAACACTCTCCTCCAACACCACATTTCAAAGGAATCTATTTTCTTCCTATCAGCCTTCTTCACGGTCCAGCTTTCACACCCATACATAGGGGGTTAAAAGTAAAAGTAAAGGTCCCCTGTGCAAGCACCGGGTCATTCCTGACCCATGGGGTGACGTCACATCCTGACGTTTCCAAGGCAGACTTTGTTTGCGGGGTGGTTTCCCAGTGCCTTCCCCAGTCATCTTCCCTTTACCCCCAGCAAGCTGGGTACTCATTTGACCGACCTCGGAAGGATGGAAGGCTGAGTCAACCTTGAGCCGGCTACCTGAAACCGACTTCCGTCGGGACTGAACTCAGGTCGTGAGCAGAGCTTTGGACTGCAGTACTGCAGCTTAACACTCTGCGCCACGGGGCTCCTGCATAGGGGGTTACCGCACTTGTATTCCCAGCGATGTATTAAGAGTTTGAAAACGTTATAAAAAATACTGTTTGCACTTTCTATGTATTCCCAGTGATGTATTAAGAGTTTGAAAACGTTATAAAAAATACTGTTCGCACTTTCTATGTATTCCCAGCGATGTATCAAGAGTTTGGAAACGTTATAAAAAATACTGTTTGCACTTTGTTTGGCCCCTTTAGCTGTGAAGACGTGTTCCAACCATTTATAAGCTGTGGTATCCAAAAACCCTTTTAAAGCGATGGTTTTTTTACAACATTTTCAAACTCTTAATACATCGCTGGAAATACAAAGTGTGGTAACCCCCATGGTTATAGGAAATACGATGAGCATGAATTAATCTAGTCTTGGTGGCCAGTGACACATCCTTACACTTCAAAATCTTTCCAAGCTCCTTTATGGCTGCCCTTCCTAGATCTCAATCTTCTTCTGATTTAATTGCACCTTTTTAAATTAAATCAGAATTAAATTAATTGTACCTTTTTCCCCACTTAGATGTTTTTTTGAATTTTTATTTATTTATTTCTTATAAAGAAATTAAATGGTAGCTTTATAGTTCATTATAGTTATAATTAAATCAGAATTAAATTAATTGTCCCTTTTCCCCCCACTTAGGTGTTTTTTTGAATTTTTATTTATTTATTTCTTATAAAGAAATTAAATGGTAGCCTTATAGTTCATTATAGTTATAATTAAATCAGAATTAAATTAATTGTCCCTTTTTTCCCCACTTAGGTGTTTTTTTGAATTTTTATTTATTTATTTTTTATAAAGAAATTAAACGGTAGCCTTATAGTTAATTATAGTTATAATTAAATCAGAATTAAATTAATTGTGCCTTTTTTCCCACTTAGGTGTTTTTTTTAATTTTTATTTATTTATTTCTCATAAAGAAATTAAATGGTAGCCGTATAGTTCATTATAGTTATAATTAAATCAGAATTAAATTAATTGTGCCTTTCCCCCCCCACTTAGGTGTTTTTTGAATTTTTATTTATTTATTTATTTATTTGTTACAAAGAAATTAAATGGTAGCCTTACAGTGGTGGGCGGGCCCGGGCCCCTCTTTGTCTCCAGGCAACCAATATTTTTAGACCCAGTCCGCTACTGCTGGCTGCACACGCCCCGGCGACCCAACCGCCCTGCCGGGCCTGGAGAACCGTTGCGGCGCGTGGTGTTTGTAAACCCGGCGGGCCACGCCCCTCCGCCCCGCCCCGCCGCCCTGCTCCGGCGAGGTCACACTCTGGTGGCGTCCAGGGCGGAGGGGGGTGGGTGGGGGAGGGACGCGGGGCGCAGGCGCACAACGAGCCTCCGCGCGTCCAACATGGCTGAGGCGCCGCTGTCGCTTCTTGCGCGGCGGCGGGAGCGGAGGGGAGGATGCTGAGCTGCCCGGGAGTGCCGGCGGCGGCAGGGCGAGCGGAGAGCGCGCGGGGCCCGCCTCAGCCATGGCCCGCCTGGCCGACTATTTCATCGTGGTGGGCTACGACCCCGAGAAGGCGGGTAGGTGTGGCTGTGTTTTTGTCAGTGTGGTGTGGGGAGGGGGGATATGGCTTCCTCCTCCACATGGGGTGGGGAGGGGGAGAGAGAAGGTGGGGGGGGGGATGAGCTCATAGACGGAAGAGGCAGCCGAACGGTGGGTGGAGGTACGACAAGCGGTGGTTTCCTCTCACGAGATCCAGTAGGTTGGCAGGGGATCGTGGCCATTTATGCACGGGAGGGTTTTTTGCCTGGGATCTGCCGCTCTCTAGATGCACGTTTTCCCCCATCCGAATTCTTAACACTCAGGCCATTTGTGCATGGGGAGGTTTTGCGTTGGATTTGCTGCTCTGTGGATGCGTTTCCCCCCCCCCCCCATCCTGATTCTCAAAACGCAACAATAAGCCCCCGTGCGGAGTTTTGAGAATTCGGATGGGGGAAATGTGCATCTGCAAAGGTGTAAATCCAAGGCAAAATCTCCCATGCATAAGTGGCTTCAACAATAAACCCCCATGTAGAGCTTTGAAAATTCAGATGGGGAGAAATGTGCATCTAGAAAGGGGTAAATCCAAGGCAAAACCTCCCATGCATAAGTGGCCTCAACAATAAACCCCCATGTAAAATTTTGAGAATTCAGATGGGGAGAAATGTGCATCTGCAGAGCGGCAAAACCTCCCCATGCATAAATGGCCTATGTATATGTGGAATTTTCCTCATAGCAACTGGTGGGGGGGATCGGTTTGAGAAAGCAACTGGCAGTCAGGATTGTTGGGGGGCGGACAAGAAGTTAAATCCCCCAGGGTTTAGGGGATGTGAGAAAAATTGTTTCCTGTCCAGGAAAAATCTATGGTGCCTGCACTCCTGTTTGCCTGTGGCGACGATGGACGACTTGACTCTGGAGCTCCTTGCGGCGTGCCTGTGTGGCTTTATGCACCGTTTGGCAGAGAACATGAAAACACTAGTAGAGGCTTCCCCCTTTCCCATTAAATTAATACACTCCTGTCACATCCGGTGACTGCATTCGATGATGCATGGGTGGAGGGGGGGTGTTCTTCCCCAAGCGGTGGAAGAGATAAATGTAGACGTATTGCCTATACGTATATAAACACCGACACACATTCAGTCTTGTTTGTTATGTCTTGTATATTGTTCTGTTCTCTGGAGAGAATGTTATAATCTTTTGCATTAGGAGAAATATAGAACGATTCAGAGTTTGAAGACCTACACAATGGGCACCATTCTTCATTGAGGTCTATAAATAACTGGTTTAAAGCTAATTCCTATCTCGCATTCTGAGCTAAAAAAAATTGCTGTGACTTTCTGGGTACTGAGGGGTATTTTGGACGTATTTCTTTGTGAATATCATTACTATGAAAATACCGTGGCTCAATGGTAGAGCATCTGCTTGGCATGCAGAAGGTCCCAGGTTCTATCCCCAGCATCTCCAGTTAAAGGGACTAGGCAGGTAGGTGCTGTGAAAGACGTCTGCCTGAGACCCTGGAGAGCCACTGCCGGTCTGAGTAGACAATACTGACTTTGATGGACCAAGGGTCTGGTTCAGTATAAGGCAGTTTCATGTGTTCATTATTTTGGTATCCTGGATGTGCTTTCTTCAGGTTCACTATTGAGCACAGATGTGGGAGTAAGGTGATATTCTATTCAAACTTTCCTGCATTGTGCATAAGTCTCACTTTCCTCTTCTACTTTTGTAAGTGTAGCAAAACCGTATACTATCAGCGACTCTCTTCCACCCTTTTTGGTAGCATTTTAAAGCAGTATAATATTTGGTTATAAGCCCCGTGACGCAGAGTGTTAAGCTGCAGTACAGCAGTCAAAAGCTCTGCTCACGACCTGAGTTCGAGCCCGACGGAAGTCAGTTTCAGGTAGCCGGCTCAAGGTTGACTCAGCCTTCCATCCTTCCGAGGTCGGTAAAATGAGTACCCAGCTTGCTGGGGGTAAAGGGGAGATGACTGGGGAAGGCACTGGCAAACCACCCCGCAAACAAAGTCTGCCTTGGAAACGTCGGGATGTGACGTCACCCCATGGGTCAGGAATGACCCGGTGCTTGCACAGGGGACCTTTACCTTTACCTATATACCATATTGTAATGACATTTGTCAAGTGCTCAAATCTGGCATGTGATTTTTTTTAAAAAAGGAGCTAGGCCCTGCCCATAAGCTTACAGTTTAGGAAAATAAGATAAAGCACAAAAAAAATGTACAAAATTCTATGATTTCATAATAGAAGGCAAACCATCTCTGAACTTCTCTTGCCAGGAAAGCCCTACAGGGTCACTATAAGTCAGCGGTGGCTTGACGACAAAAAAAAGTGTAACATTGTGGGATAGAAAATAAAGAGAGGTTCTGCCAAATGCTGAATAATGTGGTTTTTGAAAATATTTCAACACTTTAAAGGTGTATAATATTGACTGATACCAAGAGATTGTTTTTGAAGGGATCTTTTGACGTGAGTCCTTCCCTCTTGCTTTGAAAGAGAATCTTAAAGGGCTGAATGTAATTTATTAAATTATTCTGTTTGTGCCTAACAAAGTCTTCTTTGTCTTGTTTGTCTTCGTGTTAATAATGCATTGCCCCTTTATTTATATAATTATGTAAATAAATACATAATTTACATAATTATGTAATAAATTCCTCCATCTAAAATAGAAGTGTAATCACGTGCACAGAAGAAACTCTGAGTCTTATCTTTTTAACTCAGTGGATATTTGATCAGAGTTAGCATTTTTTTAGACTGAGTGGTTAGATCACAAAGCTTGCATATTTGTTACTATGACCTGAGACATGAAAACACTTAAGCACTTGTTCAAATTCACATTCTTGAATAATATAGGGCTATTTGCCATGCATATAGTTAAACCATCACAGAAATGCTGCTCTTGGCCGCTTTGGAATTACTATTTTCCTGTAGCATCTTAATTATTTTCTAATTATGTCTATAAATAATAGGGCTTGAATAAGCACTGCAAAATCAAATTTTAAATGCCAGTTTATATGTTGTGGCAGTTCTGAGATATTGATAATGTTATCAGTTCTGAGATATTGATAATGTTGACATCTAAACTATACGAAATAGACTAGTTCACATCTGGTAAATTTACTAGGTGGCAAACCCAAATGGAAGCAAATATATCTTCAGTTATAATTTCATACTTAAGAATAAAAATTTCCATCAACTGGCTTGTTTTTCTTTAGAACCCAGTAATTCAAACTATTTGAGAGAGAACTTTTCATGGAAGAATAGATATGCACTGTCTAGTTTGAATTCCTTTATCCCACATGCAGTCCCATAATGCATAGAGAATTGACCTTTATTTGTTAACAAGCATCACAATGCTACAATCTGATTAAGTACATGACTACATGTTGTACCACTACAGGGTAACACTAATATTTTCTCCACCCTCTTGCTTGAAAATGAAATCTTCAGTAATACTATTAATGCAAATTTTTACAGACGGGTAAGCTGTGTTTGTAGCAGCAAAATAAAGCAGGAGTCTGTGTGTGTTAAGTGCTGTCAAGTCACATCCAACTCAGGGTAACCCTATTAATTAATGACCTCCAGAATGTCCCATCTTGAACAGCCTTGCTGCTCTTGCAAGCTGAGGCCTGAATACTATTGATGCAGACTTTTCCAGACAGGGTAGTGTTTGTAGCAGCGAAGTAAAACAGGAGTCTAGTGGCATCTTTATTACCAAGAAGTTGTTTTAAATTAGAGGTACTTTTCTAGATCTTATTTTTGTGTGTGTTAATCCTACTTTACTATCGTCAGCTGGGAGTGGTTTTCACCCACCCTGAGTGAACTGATTACTCTTTTGATTAAAGGTAAAGGTAGTCCCCTGTGCAAGCACTGGGTCATTACTGACCCTGGGGTGACATCACATCCTGATGTTTACTAGACAGAGCATGTTTACGGGGAGGTTTGCCATTGCCTTCCCCAGTCGTCTACACTTAACCCCAGCAAGCCGAGTACTCACTTCGGAAGGATGGAAGGCTGAGTCAACCTTGAGCTGGCTATCTGAAACCAAATTCTGTTGGGATCGAACTCAGGTCATGAGCAGAGCTTTTGTCTGCAGTACTGCAGCTTACCACCCTTCGCCACAGAGCTCTGCTTTAAACTGGCTTCTCTTTGTAACATCCTTCCCCCCTCTTGCCTTTCTGTTGTTTGCTTCTTTTTTGTTTGTTTATATAAATGTATCTGCTTAATGGATGCATCTCATGAACGGAGCTCTGGCTCAGAAAAACTTGTGCTAGAATATTCCAAATCTTATTTTGTTGTTGCTTTGTTATTAGCATTTTAAAGGGGGAAAATGCCATCTTGGCAGCTTGCTGAAGAGTTGCCTCCCATCTGTTGTGACAGTGCTTCATTAACACTCAATTGCCCTGCTGCTGCAGGCTCCTACTCAGAGCTCCAGCAAGTAGTGGGCAAGGAGTTCAGAGATGTCTGCTGAGTTACGAAATTTGTATTGGGTGCTGCAGCCTGCACTTGCACTGTATGTGTTGGTGGGTCCCATGTGGTTCCTAGGCTGTTCACCCTTGTGCTAGAATAATGGTATCAATTATAGGTATATGGTGTGAGATCTGTAGATGACACAAGGTGTCCCAGTCTGATTACGCCCCACTCCTATGTGTTTTTGAAAATAGTCCCTTGTAAGTGTGCATTGGTTTTAGGGTAGAGCTGCGATCCTACATATATAAAAATCAACTAATAAGTGGTCTACCTTCCAATGGAGGAAAGTACCTATTACAGGAGACTCTAGTTATTTCCTGCGCCTTATTCTAGCTAATATTTCTTCAGCCATTGAAAGAAGATGGACTTGCACCCACCAATCTGCTAAATTTTACATTAGTGGGTATGTTCTTTCCACCCCTTAATCTCAAACAAATGATCTGTAGGATTTTCCCCCATTTTCTGGGTTCTCTCTTTCATACAACATGCAAGGACTTGTTGTATTTTTCTTTACCAATTTTCTGCTAAATGTATAGGATTGTTGTGGTGGCCTGAACTCATACTGAATCCTTTTATTTGCATTGTCATAAGAACATAAGAAAAGCCATACTGGATCGGACCAAGGCCCATCAAGTCCAGCAGTCTGTTCACACAGTGGCCAACCAGGTGCCTCTAGGAAGCCCACAAGCAAGACGACTGCAGCAGCATTATCCTGCCTGTGTTCTACCGCACCTAATATATTAGGCATGCTCCTCTGATCCTGGAGAGAATAGGTATGCATCATGACTAGTATTTGTTTTGACTAGTAGCCATAGATAGCCCTATCCTCCATGAACATGTCCACTCTTCTCTTAAAGCCTTCCAAGTTGGCAGCCATCACCACATCCTGGGGCAGGGAGTTCCACAATTTAACTATGCGTTGTATGAAGAAATACATCCCTTTATCTGTTTTGAATCTCTCACCCTCCGGCTTCGCCAGATGACCCCGTGTTGTGGTATTATGAGAAAGGGAGAAAAGCTTCTCCCTG
This sequence comes from Euleptes europaea, assembly GCF_029931775.1. Lineage (NCBI taxonomy): Eukaryota > Metazoa > Chordata > Lepidosauria > Squamata > Sphaerodactylidae > Euleptes > Euleptes europaea. The sequence goes on from NC_079317.1 coordinate 83,852,864, forward strand.
TCCACTCTCTTCACACCATGCATAATTTTATAGACCTCTATCATATCTCCCCTTAACTGCCTTCTTTCTAAGCTAAACAGCCCTAAACATTTTAACCGCTCCTCATAGGGCAGTTGCTGTAGTCCCCTGATCATTTTGGTTACTCTTTTCTGCACCTTATCAAGCTCTGCAATATCCTTTTTTAGGTGTGACCAGAACTGTACACAGTATTCCAAGTGTGGTCCCACCGTAGATTTGTACAAAGGCAGTGTGATAGCAGCAGTTTTATTCTCTATTCCATGTCTAATTATGGCCAGCATGGCATTTGCCTTTTTCACAGCAGCTGCACACTGGGTTGACATCTTCATCAAGCTATCTACTATGACCACAAGATCCCTTCCTTGGTCTGTCACTGCCAGCACAGATCCCATCAGTGTATATGTGAAGTTGGAATTTTTGCCCCAATATGCAAAAAATGTACACTTGCTCACCTTGAATTGCATTTGCCATTTTAATGCCCACTCCTCCAGTTTGGACAGATCCTTTTGGAGATTATCACAGTCCATTTTTGTTTAAACCACCCTAAATAATTTGGTACCATCTGCAAACTTGCCCATCTCACTGTTCACCCCCAGCTCCAGGTCATTGATGAACAAGTTGAAAAGCAGCAGTCCCAACACAGATCCCTGAGGGACCCTGCTGCTCACATCCCTCCATTGTGAGAACTGAACATTGATTCCTACTCTCTGCTTCCTATTTTTCAGCCAGCTCTCAATCCATAAGAGGACTTGTCCTCTTATCCCATGTCTATGAAGTTTGCTTGGCAGTCTTTGGTGCGGGACTTTGTGCATTTGGATTTCCAAAAGACTTCTGACAATGTCCACAGACTCATTCCTGTCCACATGCTTGCTGACACTTTCATGTTTTTCTTGAACATCTCATATCCATCCACTTCTACATTCCAGTCATCCCACCAAGTAATGCCCAATAAATCCCTCTGTCTGCATTAGAAGTTCAAGCTCTTATTTCTTATTGCTCAAGCTTTGGGAATTGGTATATAGGCACCTAAAGCCCTGTATCTTCGACTCCATTTCACCTGGCCCTCCCAGGTGGGCCTCTGCTGTTTGCTCTCCTTCATGGAAACCCCTGTGTTGGTAGTCAGCCTTAATGCTTGTGAAGGTGTTCATGGCCGTGTTGTTTGTTCCCATGTGGATTATCACAAATGGATAATGATCCGTAGATGTGATCAGTTTTGGCATCACTTTGTGATGTCAGGTTAAAGCCTTCCTGATGAATCTCCCCAGGTTTCTTCCCCAACCTTAATAGGTGAAGTCCAATGTGTGCTAGTAGGCCATCTTCCAGAAAACCTAGCCTGTAGTCACGGAATCCTGCCAGCAATGCCAACGCATCCAGTGGTTCCTCCTCCATTATCTTCTGTTCCCGTCACATTTTTCTTCCTTTGATGGGAAGGATCAAGGAGAACAACACATGTGCCCTTGTTCTCTTCAGCTTCCTTCTGGGAACTTCATAGTCAGCCTTAATGCTTATGAAGGTGTTCATGGCCGTGTCGTTTGTTCCCATGTGGATTATCACAAATGGATAATGATCTGTAGATGTGATCAGATTTGGCATCGGGTCTGCAATATCTTTAATTGCCCCTGGCAAGCAACACTCTTGGGCAAGGGGGTGAGGCCTGGTCACATTACATTTTATATGCCTCAGCAGAGAGTCACCGATGACCAGCACTTTCCTTTTTCTTTCAGTGCCATTTCTTTGTATTCCCATGCCCTCCTCTTTTTTGTCCTTGTGGGTCTTCTGCCAGTGTTTCCATCGCTGTTGCCACTGTAAGGGCCAGGAATTGATTCTTGAGTTAATATAACTGTTAATTGAGCATAGATGGCAAGTGAATTTTCCATGAGATTTGAGAACATCTGGTGTAGATCTACTGTTCTGCTGTTTTTTGGTCAATATACTCTCATGGATGTCCTTAGTTGGCATATAATTGCACAGCATTATTAATTTGGCCTTCAGCTAGTCATATCAACATCAATGTAGGCTATGGAATTTTACTAAGGGCACAAACTGCATTTTAATATGTTAAATAATGCAGTTGGAAAGCGGGCACAATTAATAAAATAAAATCTAACTGATTAGCTGTAACATTTTTTTCTCCCGTGGTTTTGAAGTGCTCGTCAACTCAAATTTCCATGTGAAGTCATTTGCCTACTGGAATGCGAATGAAACTTGAGGAAAGTGCACAGATGTTTACAGAGATCAAACAAGGACATGAGTAAAGTACCCCACAACAACTTGTTTTTGTTATGATCATAATATCTTTGGAACCTTTATTCAGTAGTGTTACTCTACGGTTTACAGCAAGCCATATTTGCAATTACCAGCAAATAAATGAGCCACACAGTTGTATGTCCTGTGCACCATATCATAAATACATACCACAACATAAGACATACCTAACAGTTACCAAAGTATGTAATTTCGTAAATTACCAGAGTATGCATGTAGGATTGTCTCTCCTCACCACAGCTGAACCTTAGGCAGCCATTATGTATCTGGAGTGAGGGAAAGGGTTTCCCTCCCTGCCTTCCTGCTCTCTCCTCACCATGAGGCACAGCAGGCTGAGTGAGAGTGAGATTGTCAAGGTGTCTGGAGGAGGACCATCTGGCTGTGAAGAAAGGGAGACCCCCCATCCTAGTATGGCTAGCTTGCTATTTTCTTGGGTGGCTGCTGTGATGGTTTTACTTTCTCTCCTCTGTAGTCAGCTGTTGTCATTCCAGCAGAGTTTTCAAGGCAAGTGACTAACAGAGGTGGTTTGCCATTGCCTGCATAGGTACCCTAGAATTCTTGGTGGTCTCGCATCCAGCTATTAACAAGGGCCAACCCTGCTTATTTTCCGAGATCTGATGAGATCTATCAACATATCTAATTCTTAACATGGCAATACCAATGGATACTTACATCTGGAGAGTGGAGCCATGAACAAACAAGACAAAACTTTCTCCAAACATGAAAAAAACTCAGGAGAAAAATCTGAAATCTTAGAAAAAAAGGAGACTAAAATCCCTGCAAATACTAAAAGCATCATCTGTACCTTTAAGAAATGAATGCCCTCTGCAGTGGCCATTGTGGGGTGGAGGTTGCTAGGCAACCATGTCAGTATTGCCAGACTTCAAGCTTTGATTTCTGTCAGTTAAAGGCAGAGAAGGAGGTGGAGCTATTTTGGGCTTTGAGGGGGGACTCTTTGGGGCTGGGGCTGGCAGAAACCACTGGCAGGCTGAGCTGCTTACCATTATTCATCAACAATCACCACATGAAAAACAGTGTGGTATATTGGTTAGAGCTTCAGACTTGGGTATGGGATACCCAGGATCAAATCCCCACTCCCCCATGGAAGTGCACTGGGGAACTTTGGGGGTTGATGTAATGATAAAAACGAAAAGAGACGAATGATGTAAGCCTCTTTGGGGCCCCAATGGGGAGAAAGGTGGAGTATAGATGAAGTAAATAAATAATAAATATAGCTGAATATGGGGGGAGCAGATATGGGTGGGAAGGAGATAAAAAAGCAGGAAAAGGGGAGAGGTTATAGGGGCTGCCAGGAGGAGGGAAGCATGAAGCAGTGGGCAATGGCATACAAGGGAAACTGAGATGGCTCCCCTAGGTCTTTGCAGGTCCTCTCCCCTGCTTGTCAATATCTAATCCTCAACATGGCCACATCTGTGAGTACTTAAACTCAGAGATTGGTGCCATGGACAGACAAGACAGATATTTCTACAGATCAGCTGGCACCATGCAACTTGGCTACCAGGGGGAGGAAAGGTGGGAAAGCTGGATGGGGGGGCAGATAAGAGTAGGTTGGCTGGTGGGTGGAATGGAGAGAAAGGAACAGGAAAAGGGGAGAGGCAATGAGGGCATTCTTGGGATGCTAGCCTCCAAGTGGGACCTGGAGAACCTCTAGAATTACACCTCATCTCCAGACTACAGAGATTAGTTCCCATGGAGAAAATGGATGCTTTGGAGGGTGAATGTACGCCACTGAAGCCCCTGTCCTCTCCAGGCTCCATCCCCAAATCTCCAGTTTCCAACCTAGATCTACCAGTTGTACTCCCCATCCCCTGCTGGTGGCCAGGGGGGACCCAGCAACCCCTGGGCTTTCAGGAAAGGAAAAGAGGAAGTAATAATGGAGAAAAAAATGAGATGCCCCTGAACATCCCAGTGGGTCTCCGTGTGTATTTGTGTGTGTTTTTAACTATCAGGCAGGGTTTTTTTACTTGCAGAAAGAATGCACATCCATTGGGCCTACTATTTCAGATGCAGGGGAAAGGAATAAGTGAATGCAGCAATAATGGCCTTTGACTTCATAATCTTGTCTTATATCTAGTTATACTTAGTTCTAACGTATGCACCATAATGTTATCCTTTGTGGTGGAAGCTCTTGGATTGGTTGGAGAACTAAAGATAGCTATGCAAGCCAAGCTTTGTCATGCGTTTCTTCAGTAAATATGTGGTATAAGACAGAAGCATTCTGCTATCAGTGGAAAAGTTTTGAAGTTGTCACAAGGCTGAAGTTGTTTTAGAAAACAGGTTTTTTTCCTTTGCCTTAATGCCACATAGCATCAGCAGACTGTAGCAGTGTGCCAATATTCCATTCTTTGGTGCTGTCTCTGGAAAAAGTAAGATTAATGACTTTCTTGTTGAGAAGAAATCTTTGTGCAATGTATAGAACAATGGAAACTTGACATAGAATTACTAATGCCTGCTCACCATAAATAATAAGATCGAATATATAGTTCTTAACATTCATAGTGCTTCTTTTAAAAGTATTTCAGTGGCAATGGTGGCAGGCAAATATATTATTCCCAACAGGAAATATTTCACATAGCCCAGAACAACTCATAGTTTTGTTGATATGTACTCCGGAAACTTATTTAACTTGTCCTTAGATCTGAGAACAGTAAGGCAGTGTAAGACAAAAATGAAGTTTTATATAATTAGGGCTATTTTGATCCAAAAGGACACTGGAGAAAATAATTGTGCTTTTTAATACTAAGTCAGCCTTTAATGAAACCTTGCAATTTATATTTAATAGCTGCAGTTGTGTTTAGTAATGGTGACCTATTGTGATCTTGGCCAAGACTTTGTTATGAATATTGCATGTAAAGAGCTGGGCCCAGCACATTTCAGTAGGAAATGATGAAGATTTATAATAGATGACTCATGCAGAACAAAATAATGTTTTAATAGAAGATAACTTGTCTCTTTGTTCACTGATGTGAATTTAACGCACGGTGGGACAATTCTTTGGTTCTCTGCTTCAACCTTACTAGTAGGTTCTCAGAACCTTATCATGCATTTATAGAATTCAAAAACAATTAGAAAAGGTGTGTAGGTGACAAGTATTTAATCTCTTCTTGAAAGTATTGTAGTAGGGAAACTGCAGAAGCAGTGATTAATTTGAAGCAAATATTTTCCACATAATTCATTTTAAAAAATCTCCCTTTGATGCTGTGGTGATACTTCTTGAAAGCCTGGAACTGTCTATAAGAGAAGAATATACCTGAATTGTGAGCTAGCTAATGTTACTGAAGAGTTTTGAGGTTGTTACTTGTAAACTGTGGTGCTTGTAAACTATGGTCTTGCACAACATACAGTGCAATCCCAAACAGGTTTACTCAATGGGGCTTACTCCCATGAAAGTCTTCTTAGGGTTGCGCTGTTAGTCGATGAACAAATACATTGTGATGGCTCACATTTTGGTCTTCCAACTATTGCAACAGTATCTACCATAAAGTGGATTATTTTGTATTGTACATTTGACCTAAATTGTATGTATACCCTGGCACCCCAACCCTTTAAACCAGATATCATAACACCAATTTTTTCAAAAGCTGTCTTTAAAAAAAAGGACCCAGAGGTTAACTTACAGATATACCCAAGGGGCTATTAGGATCACAATGGACCATTTTTGAGATATATATCTCTTCAGGGCTCCAGGTTCCATTACCTAAGGTGCATTAAGGAGCCAGCGTGGTGTAGTGGTTAAGAACGGTGGTTTGGAGCGGTGGAGTCTGATCTGGAGAACTGGGTTTGATTCCCCACTGCTCCACATGAGCGGCGGACACTAATCTGGTGAACTAGATTTGTTTCCCCACTCCTACATGGGGAGCCCGCTGGGTGACCTTGAGCAAGTCACATTCTCTCCGCTTTACCTACCTCACAGGGTGTCTGTTGTGGGGAGGGGAAGGGAAGGTGATTGTAAGCTGGTTTGAGTCTCCCTTAAGTGGTAGAGAAAGTCGGCATATAAAAACCAACTCTTCTTCTTCTTGTTCTTCTAATGCAATACATTGTGCCTTTTCACACCATGAATATCTGCTGCATCCTTAATAATCAGATGGAGAAGACCTTCCCAGAGCTAGCTGAGGCCCCTTCTTCAATTATGGCTAGGGAGGGGGCTTGGATTTTAAAAACCATAGAATCATAGAGTTGGAAGGGACCACCAGGGTCATCTAGTCCAACCCCCTGCACAATGCAGGACATTCACAACTACCTCCCCCCGCCACACCCCCAGTGACCAGAATGGCCAAGATGCCTTCCCTCTCATCATCTGCCTAAGGTCACAGAATCAGCATTGCTGACAAATGGCCATCTAACCTCTTCTTAAAAACTTCCAGGGAAGGAGAGCTTACCACCTCCCGAGGAAGCCTGTTCCACTGAGGAACCACTCTAACTGTTAGAAAATTCTTCCTAATGTCAAGACTGGAACTCTTTTGATTTAATTTCTACCCGTTGGTTTTGGTCTGGCCTCCTGGGGCAACAGAAAACAACTCAGCACCAACCTCTCTATGACAGCCTTTCAAGTACTTGAAGATGGTTATCATATCCCCTCTCAGTCTTCTCCTCTTCAGGCTAAACATACCCAGCTCCTTCAACCTTTCCTCATTTATCTCTTAGATTGAGGAGGGAAGGCTGCATAGTATACCCTGATCTTGTCAGGTCTCAGAAGCTAAGCAGGGTTGGTACTTGGAAGGGAGACCACCAAGAAAGACTCTGCAGAGAAAGGCAGTGGCAAACCACCTCTGCTTCTCATGTGCCATGAAAGCCCCTTGCTGTGGTTGCCATAAGTTGACTGCAACTTGACGGCATTTCACACACACACATATCTCTTAGTTTGGTTACTGCTTTTCCTGGCTTCTCTTGCCCACTCCCTCTCCCCTGTTATAATTGGAGGAGAGACTTGGCTACCTTTGGAAAGCTTCAACCCATCCTAGTTAGGAGCAGGACAGAGCTTTCCAAAGATAGCTGAGTTCCTCTAATTGCAGTGGGTATATGTGTGAACAACAGCTGTTTGGAGCAGCAGCAGCCAAGCTAAGAGACAATAAGAGACAAAGCATTTGTATTTGTTGAAAAGACTAGATGCCATCATGAAATTTCTAAGTGTCATGGCAACCTGGTGCCCAGAATTTTTTGAGTTCCAGTGCTGAGTCCCATGGTGTCTTGAAGACAATTAGCTGATGTAGTTGTCTTCTTTTATACTACCGTGCAAGAAAGCTTTTTTTTTTTTTTTTAACATCTAGGTGCTTAATCTCTCTTCCCTGGCTGGCTGTTGCACTTATGAATATTCTTATGGTGGAATGCTTTACAACTGGAACAAATGTCTTCTTGCAATCTTTTTCAGAATATTTGTTTCCTACGAGTCTTGTCTTGTATGCGTAAATCTGTCCCCTGCATTATACTTGGTTCTATCTATTGGTTTACACCCTATGGTTTTGCATTCAGGTGGTAACTCGGTGAGTAGCCAGGTCTTATTTTCATGGGATGATTATATTTCTTTTGCTACTCTCTACTTCCTAGCCAGAAATGTCTTCCAAGGATGAAAGCGCAGATGTTCCTTCTATTTTAGCAGTGTAAGACTCCCTGTAGTAGTGGACCTTTTAGTTATTCTAAGTTCTATTTCTTCATCATATTTAGTTTTCTTTTGAGAATCAGTGTTGAACTCAATTTCTTCTTCATATTGATTTGTAACTTGTCCTTCAGAGATGGGGAGTGGTGTTGGTTGTTCAGTATTCTGTTGTTGCACAGAAATGCCCCCATGTCAAAGTATACTGTGTTGCTTTTTGTGACGATGACAGGTTTTGAATTTAGGATTCTGTGTCCTTTGCACCGATGATTTTGACCAACCAATGTGTGTTCTATGGCTCTTCTTTCCAGAACTGTAATAATGGAACGACTTAATCAGGGACATGGCCGCGCACGGCAGGGGGCAGCCACCCAGCACAGATCATCTATAGGGTTGCCAGGTCTCCCCTTGCCATCGGCGGGAGCTTTGGTGTTGGTGTTGGGGGCTGATTTGCAAGCGCACAGAGTGCATATGCAATAATGTTCCTTCCAGGGTAAACCCAGAAGTGACAGGGATACTCTAGCCTATTCTTCCAAAAACTCTATGGTTTCCATAAAGTTTTTTTTTTTTTTTTTTTAGAAACGTGCTAGAGCATCCCCATTGCTTCCTGGTTTACTTCAGAAAGGACATTATTGAGAGAACCAGCGTGATGTAGTGGTTTGGAGCGGTGGTTTGGAGCGGTGGACTCTGATCTGGAGAACCGGGTTTGATTCCCCACTCCACATGAGCGGCGGACACTAATCTGGTGAACTGGATTTGTTTCCCCTCTCCTACACACGAAGCCATCTGGGTGACCTTGGGCTAGTCACACTCTCTCAGCCCCACCTACCTCACAGGGTGTCTGTTGTGGGGAGGGTAAGGGAAGGTGATTGCAAGCTTGTACTTACAACATTTGCATTTCATTGATGTGCTGCATTATCATGTCCCTTAAGTTTCATTTCTTGAGCACTTTTGTGACCTTTAGGTTTCTGTGTTCTGGATGTCTGTATACTATTAACAGGCTTTGGTGATGATTTTAATTAATTCTGGTTTTGTAGGTGTTCATCAGCAATCTCTCTGTTATTTTTTTCACTGTCCTTCAAATGTGTTTGTGTAAAGTGCCTTCAAGTCGCAGCCGACTTATGGCGACCCCTTTTTGGGGTTTTCATGGCAAGAGACTAACAGAGGTGGTTTGCCAATGCCTTCCTCTGCACTGCAACCCTGGTATTCCTTGGTGGTCTCCCATCCAAATATTAACCAGGCTGACCCTGCTTGGCTTCTGAGATCTGACAAGATCAGGCTAGCTTGGGCCATCCAGGTCAGGGCTCTCCTTCAAATGGTACTGTGAGGTCATTGCTTGAGAGACAATTCACTGAAAGAAGGCTCCCTTCTAGATCTGGGACATGTAAATGTCTTCCATAAGGATGTTGCTTATCCTATTTGTTGGTGTACTCAATGTAAGAATCCATGGCTGACTCCTGTGATTATTCTTATTCTTTCTGCTAGGAAAACCTTATCTTTTACACTTAGTTTGACTTCCAAGACGAATTCCTTGTTGCTTGTCACATGATTTGTTGTGCTGAGCCAGTGTGTTTCCATGTGGTGTGTTGCCCAGAGTGGTTTTAAACAGACTAACCCATTTTTCATGTGAAGGCTTACTTGTGGTCATGGCTTTCTCCTTTGGTATTACTGTTTGTTCCCGTTGCCTTCCAGATTGAACATGCCCCCCATCCCAGGTGTCCAACCTTCTTGTAATAGAAATGTCTTGATTTCTCTTTTCTGCCTTATCAACTGCTTTGAAGGCTACTTCAGGAGTTTGTGTATGTGCGTGTTGTCACTCCCTTTAGTTTCCTTCCTTCAGTTGAATTGATCTAGTCATTTCATCTGTCCTTAATATAGTCGATCATTAAATCCAACTCTCTTGTCTGAAGGGCATCAATAAGGTTTTATGTGATTCAGAATATCTGCATTGCTATGAGGCCACCCCATGTTTTTAAATGTATCCCTGATACATTGCAGTTGTCTCCTGTCTCCAGCATGGGATTATTATGTTTATGCATTTTCTGTACAGTTTGCATAATAGGTATAGAAGGCAAAGGCAATTAATGATATTATTTTTTACTTAAAATATGAACATGATTAACACAATAACAGCCCATTCCTGAGTGGGAGGGCTGAGCTGTTGACTGGAGGCAGTACAGCTGCGCCGCCTCCAAAGGAGGATTCGGGCCCCCCACTGAAGCCAAAACCTTGGCTTTTCCTGCAAGCCCTGTGGAAATTCTCCATAGGGTTCCACGGGGCTATGCCACCTAAAAATTAGGCGTAAAGGGGGTGTTCCTGGCCTGAAGAGAGGTTAGGAGGAATGCCCTGGGAACACTCCCTGGGATGACAGCACACCTGGGATGAAAGAGGTGCACCATTAGAACGCCATTGGGAGGCAGCGCCAGCTTCCCAGGGCCATGCTGCCATGGCAGCAGGGGGAGACCGATGTGGGTGGCCCAACGTTGGTGCCCGTGCCACTGTGGGCGGTGCAAGTGGCCCAGGCGCCGGTGTACATGGCCTAGACGCTGGTGCAGGCCCTCACCCATCTCCTAAAGACTTTCAGCCTCCCAGCTCAGGAATGAGCTGTAACACCCTTACAGTATTTTCTTTCATTTAACAGTCTTTGATCATTGACATCTCGGGAATGGGGGAGGCTGCCTCAGCTGGCTCATGGGCTGAATATGAGCTCCCAAGGGGCCGAATTTGGCCCTTGGGCTTTATGTTTGACACCCATGGTCTACTTGAAAGCATTTAGAAGCATTTGATGTTGTATCCAGGTACAGAATTAACAGAACTAAATTGGTGTTGTTAGGTTATAATGTAGACACAGTCTAAATGAGAAATAGCTTAGGTAACTGGCTCTTTTTGGGCGAATAAAGATATTAGATACTTGGGTCTAAATATTCATAATGTTGATGAAATTGAAATTATAATATGAATTACCTGCAAATGAAAGGGGAAGATGAAATAGGAATTGAAGTGGTGGTCTGAGTTGAATATTTCTTGGTTCGGTAGAATTGCAGTTCTTAAAATGAAAATTCTTCCAAGATTCTTCTTATTATTTTCTGCTCTCCCAATGACCATCTCTCAACAAAAAATAGTTACCATACAGATAATGTTTTAATAAGTTCATTTGGGGCCATAAACACCTTGTATATATCACAAGAAACAGGTGGATTATTAGTTCTTAAGATACTGAATTATTATATTGTCTCCTTATTGAATGAGTTGCCAGGTCCCTCTTCACCACTGGCAGGAGGTTTTTGGGGTGGAGCCTGAGGAGGATGGGGTTTAGGGAGGGGAGGGACTTCAATGCCGTAGAGTCCAATTGCCAAAGCAACCATTTTCTCCAGGTGAACTGATCTCTATTGGCTGGAGATCAGTTGTAATAGCAGGAGATCTCCAGCTAGTACCTGGAGTTTGGCAACCCTATTATTGAAGTTTATTGAAGATTGCACACATTGTGTGCAATGACTGGGCCCCAGTTGTGCACCCCAGGCTAACAACAACAGATCTATGTTTGCTTTTGACTGCCTGCTTTTACAGTTCCAATCAAATGGATCATCACCTGGTCTGCTTCTGGCACATCAAAGACCATCTTTAGGTAGCAGCATTTCTACATTGATTTTCCACAGCTGATGAATTACATTGTTCAACTCTCGTCACTGTAAATTTAACATCTGATCTGCTTCCTATGCTTCTGCTCCCTTTGTCATCGGCTCACTGTTTTGGATTACTTGCTGTTTGACTGGCCCCATAACCTGTTGGCAGAGTGCTGCTCAAGGTAAAGTAGAGTTGGTAAACCTTGCACAAAGCTTTATTTTGTCAAGCCTTTTTATTACAATAACAAAAACACACAATAAGACAAGAAGAAAACGACTATAAACCTTTTATTTAGGAAACATGAAGCTTTACTAGAGACTTGCTTATGAGCAGGGAATGAGCAAGCATCTCGAAGTTAACTAGCATGATAGGTTATAGCTCCACCTATGGATGAAATGGGTGAAACAGATTGTTCACACCTTTTGTCAAATCACAGTGATCTAGTTCAGCTCATGTGACAGTTCATCTCTGAGTCAATAATACCCACACTGCATCCCACACAATTTCTGAGTATGTGGGTGTGTGTGAGGTGATTGGGGACCACTCCCATTCTTATGCAAACTCTCATTCTATTTGTGCAGGAGGGTGTGTTCATGATTTCCTCTATTTCTCCCATCCAGCAGTAGCCCCCCTCCCCCGGGTGCCACATCCCATACCATTTTGAAGTTTCTTGTGACCCTCAGGAGCAGCCTTTCAGGGGACTCTAGTAGGAAGAAGGAATGGGCAAAGATCTGTCATGAATTCCACTTTGTTCAGGGTTCTTAGGATCCAAGGAGAAATAAAAGGGCTGCACCAGACGGAGAAGATAAAAAATAAAGCCAAAGCCAATGATGCAAAACAGGTTTAAAAATGTTTATTTATTTTTGTATCCTACTCTCTATCTCGGCCTTTTATCTCTGTTACTCAGATAAAATTCCCTACACGTTTCACCCAAGGGGCTTCTTCAGGGGAATCTGTAATATATAATTACGTAACTGAGTTTATAGAAATAGTTATTTAGTCAAAAATTTACAAGCAAATAAAACATCATATTAAAAGTCAGAGTACAAGTTGTACCATATACAAAACTGCTAGAGCTTATTCGTCCTTGAGGTTGCATGGAGGAGAAAGAAAAAAAGTCCTTGTAAGTGAGAGAGATAAAACTGTCTAGCACCCAATAATTTAAAGAATTATTTGTGCCTAAATGAATGTTACCCACCTGTTAGTCTTGCAGCGGTTTTTCAAAGAAGACTATAATAAGTTCAGTAGCAACTTGCCAATGGAAGGACCCTTCTATATACCAGTGATGCAATAGCTGTCCATTTTACAGAAGCTGATGCAATTCCAGAGATAAATTTAACCCTTTAGGTGTCAGTGTCTGGAGTCTAACAGTCCAATTTGCTTCTTTTTCAATAGCAGCATTTCATTTTTATATATTGATTAGAGGTTCTGTGCGTTTTATTGGATTTTATTGCCATTTATATTCTAAGGTGCCTTGAGTTCCTATAAGATAGAAAGCCTGCTCAGTAACCTTGGGCCACCCACAGTTCTCTCATATCTCTCACAGCCCACACGGAGGCAGGCAATGGCAAACCACCTCTGAATGTTGCTTGCTTTGAAAACCCTATGGGTCGCCATAAGTCAGCTGTGACTTGACAGCAACCCCCCATAATACCTTGGGGGCTGTTTTGGGAGCTGGGGTAGGGGCTGTTGGAGTTGCTCACAAACAGGCAGTAACTATGTCTGAGCAGGATGAGGTTCCGCCAGGCTCATAGTTAGCGTCTTTGTAGGGCTGCCTAGAAGGGAGGCCTGGCTGGGTGTTTCCTAGGACAATCAAGTATTGTCCTCCCCATTTCTTACTCACACCTTCATGCTGCTATATTAGCTGCATCACACAGGATGGCTTTGCAAACTGCAGATGGTCAGTCCGAAAACTCCCTTGTACTTGGTTAATAGCTACGAAGCTGAAAAAAGCTGTAAGAACTTAACCCTCAATTCCTTGCAACCACTTTCCAAGCTAACAGATGTGGTTTATATGGTTGAAAGGATCTGGGAAGAAAAATAAATATTACCTTACTGAATTCAAGTCTGAACTGTCAAAGGCAAGCAAATTGCATTTTTGTGGTTAGACCGGTGGAGGTGGAAACAATCTGTGCAAATTAAATGCTTCTTTCTCCAGCTCCCCAAATGCCTTATTTTGCATTTTGTTACCAAATTCTTTATCTCCTTTGACGTTTATGTATTCCAGAACATTTGGTAGCTATGAGGAAAAACTATGTAGCATGGAAGCTTATTGGAATTATTTCATTTGATAAAAATATACTGCTTTCATTTGCCTCTGAAAATGTTCTGCGTTCAGTGGTAGTAAATCCTGCAAGCCAGTATCAACAGCTGGTGAACAGTGCTTTATGTAGTTGATTAAAAATCATGTATTAATTGGATGACTTTTCTACTAAAGGGGTAGTTGCTTAACTGCTTAAGTTCTTATTGTACATAGAACACTGTGAACTTTGGCTAATTGTTAAATCTCTTTTGCTTGTCTCTTAATGAGGTACGTTCTGGCAGCTGACAAAGCTCCATTTGTTGTTCATGAATGTTAGAAGTTGTAAGCAAAATAAAATAAGAGTCTAGAGACTAACAAAATTTGTTCCAGCATAAGCTTTTGTGAGTCAGAGCTCACTTCATCAGATGGATGAATGGATAGGTTCATATCGGAAAAGGCACTCCCTAAGGTATGTTGGTCCCAAGCCATATAGGACTTTAAAGATCAATACTAGCATCTTGAATTGAGCCCAGAAGCAAATAGGAAGCAAGGTAGATGGAACAAGAATGGAGTGATATGTCCCCTGTGACCTATTCCAGTCAACATTCTGGCAGCATCATTCTATATTAACTGTAGTTTCTGGACAGTGTTCAAGGGCAGTCCCTTGTAGCGGGCATTGCAGTAATCTAATCTAGATGTTACCAGAACATGCACCACAGTGGCAAGATCTTTCCTGCCCAGGAAGGGCTGCAGATGGTTCACCAGCTGAAGCTAGTAAAAGGCACCCCAGGCCACCACTGCTACCTTTTTATCCAACAGTAGGCCCCACCCAGTCCAGTAGTGTCCCCAAGCTATGAATCTGCTCCTTTAAGGGAAGTGCACCCCCATCCAGAACAAGAGATATCCCATTTCCTCGGTCATCTAGTAGTACCTCCACTAGTTGCACCTCAATTTTGTTGGGATTAAGTTGCAGTTTGTAAGCCCTCATCCATCACAAAACTGCCTCCATCCTCCTGTTCACACTTACCACAATCTCCCTAGGATTTGTCAGATGTGCAAGATAGAGCTGAGTGTCATTTACTTATTGGTGGCAACTGGGCCCAAATCGCTGGTTGATCTCTCCCAGTGGCTTTATGTAGATGTTGAAAAGTGTGGGGGACAAGATAGAATTATATGGGAGGCCAAGGGTTGGAACAGCAGTCCCTCAGGACCACAGTCTGAAACCTACCTATGAGGTATGATCAAAAACACCACAGAACAGTGCCTCCCAGCCCCAGCCCCAAAAGGCGATCCATAAGGATACAATCGGACTCAAAGGGTTGCTGTGGGAGAACAGTTGTCATGAGTGTGGGAGCTGTCATGGGGCAGCCTGCTGAGGCTTCCTCAGATGAGGAGGACCTTGAAGCAGCAGGCTGAGCAGTCACCAACAGATGAGTTCCCCCCATTCCTACAACTGCCCATAGCAGGAGACTCATCTGTGTTAGAGAGCCAGATGCAGGCCATCTCACCAGAGAGCCACCCAAAGCCGCTGGAACAGAGGTGCTAAAGGTTCAGAGCACTCCTGCATGAGCATCGAAGGAGTGTTAGACTACAGGCCCAGTGAAGAGCACTCCCTGCTGACAGTGATGAGGCTAATGAGCTGCACCCAACAGAATGCTGAGTCAGCGGAGCAAGCAACAGCTGATTCACCCTAGGCATATTTAAGCAGGCACTTGCATCCAGAACAATCGGGAACAGTTACCACCTTCCTGTGGTCTCGTTGGACTTTGATATCTCCAGATACTCTTGTGGCATTGAGGTGATTTGGAAGGACATTGTGCCTCCTTCTTTTGATGGAGTTCAGCTGACTCTTGCTGACTCAAGAGTCTTGGGGTTATACTGGACCCAGCTTTATTACTGGATAAGCAAGTTAATGCAGTTGCAAAAAAGGCTTTCTACCAACTTAGCCTAGCCCAAAAGTTGGCTCCTTACCTTAGAATCATAGAATCATAGAGTTGGAAGGGACTACCAACACAATGCAGGAAATTCACAACTATCTGCCCCCCACACCGCCAGTGACCCCTACTCCATGCCCAGAAGATAGCCAAAAAACAACAACAACTTCCAGGATCCCTGGCCAATCTGGCCTGGAGGAAAATTCCTGACCCCAAAGTGGCGATCAGATGCCTTGACTTGTGAACCAGTGATTTGAACTGGTTGCTGTAATCAGTTGCTTGCTGACTTAGCACTTAACTGATAATGACACCACGAGATTACTGGTTACCAACATGGCTTTTCCAAATAGCAACAATTGTTACTGAGTGAACACAGGTCATCTAAAACCTACATAATAACTGGAAATGCTTTGTTCTTGAGATCTGTATAATAGCTCCAGACAAAATATTTGTCCCAGGAAGACATGTGAATAATGTATTTATATAAATGTTAGTTTTATCTCCTTTTCGTGAGAATGTTGTCTTTTTAGTGGGGCAGCAGGAAGGTGATATATTCGAGTATCCAAGGTAGTTTATTGTTAAGGTACATTTGTGCAGCTGTAGTGTTAAGAAATCACCATGTTTGATCAAAATATTATTGAAACTTTTTATCTTGATGTTGCAGGAAGGACACAGGGTTGGAAATGCCAGGTGTGGTCAATAGGCTATGGGTGTTGATGAACTATCGATGGCATCCTGATAATATTGTTGCCACCTGCTTGGTTCTGGAAAGATTAGAGAACTTTGTTCTTTATCGTCAATCTTTTTGTTTCTGTAGATCCTCTTACTATGAGGATAATTATTTCCTCAAAATAGTACAACTTCTAATTTGATAGTAATGATTCATAGTACATGTTAATTTTTTTCAGGTTTTTGTTCTTTTAACTGTTTTAATACCTATAGCAGTTTAGTATTGGTATTTGAATTTGGGATGGTATGCTCTCTGTTGGGGAGCAGGTGTTGTGGGAAGAGTGATGTGAAAAAGAAATTAACCAGATATCTGTAATATTGCTTGAATTTAAATGATTGTAAGCAATCTTGGTTATATTTTATATAGAGTGGTAGGTATACCCATTTTACGTAAAATAAAAATAATTACACAGCCAAGTGAAGGGACTGAGTGCTACTCTGACAATCCCCCCCCCCAAAAAAAACTATGATATGATTATGTTTTTAGTGGCGTAGGTGCTGTGTAGCATTTTTCTAAGCAAAGCATGTAAAAGGTTTATAAAATACATTTATTTGTATGTAAAATTAGACTTATCAGGGGTACTATGCAGAGGTCTGTATTCTGCTTTTCAGAGCATGTTCATGACAAAGGCTGCAATCCTAAAGGGGGGCGAAGCTCCTTAGGAGCCAGCGTGACCCAGCGGCAGTGTAAGTGCCCATTTAACCCAGGATAAGGGGCACTTACATCATCACAAGTGGCATCCATGCCGATGCTGGGACGCATTGTAGTCCCGTTGATTTCAGTGGGGGATTTCGGGTAACTTTTATTTTTCTTTTATGTTAATTTTCACTTTGCGACTGGGAATCCTCTGTGGCTGTGGCATGGCTGTGCTGCTCCCAGCTGCCTTTGAACTACTTATGATTGGGCTGCCTGGCAGTAGTTTTCTAGTCCCTTGCTCACAAAGCTGTGGCTTAGAGAGAGCAGAAACAAGAGACAACCGAAAGCCAATTTACATGAACTCTGGATCCTCTGGAAGAGTTCATAGAAGGAGTTGACAAAGAGGATTTTTCCTGAGCTGCAAGACTTGAGGTGAAGGTGCTGCAGAATGGAGGAGAAATCAAGTGAAGATACCTTTGTTCTTCCTTCTTCTTGTGGCTTGCATCTGTGGAAGAGAGAGAGAGAGACGGATTCCTCTTCACTGCTGCAGCCCCATATCCTATGTTACATTTCGCTTGTAGGGTACTGCTGATACTCAAAGAGTTCTTGCAGGACAAATGGCAGGCTCCTTGGGGAAGGGAAATATTTGCTCTGTCAACTCTTCTAGTGTATTCAACCTTCTAAAATCTATGCATGGTGACAGAATAAGGTTATGCTTGCTTCCTGTTCAAGTGCTGAATTACTTTTGATGTGCACATTACCGTCTTTACTTGTGCAAATCCAACACATGACTGTTGCCTTAATTATGTGCAAGTTTGGTTAGGGCTAGCCAGGGTTCTCATTTAAGTGTAGTTAACATTGCAGCTGATATAATACATGCAGTTAGCCTACAAAAATATGCTGCATAAATAATATGTAAATAGTACTGTAAATAGCTATCTCCTAATAGCATGACACAGTTAATAAGGAATTTATCTGTTAAATAACTTTCATGCATCATATCATGTGTAATTTTAAAAAGTATTTAAAAAGAATAAAAACCCAATGACCTGGGAGGGTAGAAATTGACTAAACATCCCATCTTTTGATCTGAATCAGGTCCCGGAAGGCTTATATATGGTATTTTAAATATACTGTGGATAGCATAAGATAACATAATCACTTTTGAAAATTAGAAAATATTTTAATGCTTATATCAAAGCATTAGTATGCATCTTGTTCAGTGAATACTTGAAGTAGCAATGGGAAATGTTGACTTAATTATTTCAAGCTTTTGTTTCTTTTTGGTTGGCAATTTTGAATCCACTCTAATGGCTAGAATGACATATTAATTAGAGTTTCTGTTTAGGACAGAGGCTGATTTTCCTGTTGAAAGTAGTGCATAAAATATAACATTTTTAAATGGCAGCATGGATGTCTTATTGCAATTTGGAAAGCAGATACACACAATAACCTCCAATCTGTATATACCTGGAGTGAAGTAAAAAACTTCAAAAATGTCCCCCCCCCCCACTTCTCTATTAAAAGTTAAATTGATGGTTTTCAATCTTTCCTGGCCTGGGATCCGCCTTTAATACTTATGTGACAGACAACTGCATTCTAAAGAGTTGTCCTTGTCGTAGAACCCCTTGTGATTGACAGGGAGATCAAATACAATTCTGAGAGTGGCAGTTAGAGCTCTGACAGTTAAAAACTGCTGAGAGAGATGTTAACAGACAGAGCTTGGAAACAGCTGTGTGATCTGTAAGCTGTCTGGTAGAAGATTCTCCTCAGGAGTAAAAAGGAACACATTTTGGGTTTTTGGATAAGGCAGGAACCATAACCATTTATCTAAGGAAAATAGCTCTAAGTTTTATAGAGTGATTCCTATGAGTTTTAATAGGAAATATCTCTTGTGAGCCGAGTGATCCCAGGCCCGTTTGAGAGAGAAACTGGGAAGTATGTTAATGTTCTTTACTCCTACAGCTAAAGAACCACTGTGTAAAGAAAAGAAGCTAAAGTTTAAGGAAGTGTAAAAGAAGCTCAAGTTTAAGAAACAAACCAGAGACTGCCAAGACAAAACACTCTCAGTAGAAAATAAAGATTTAAACTTCTATGCGAACCACCTTGATACATTTGAAAGTAGCTTAACCACTTCAAATTTCTTGGTACTCTTATTCTGTTACAGTCTACTTTCTGTTATTGAAGATTTGCTAATCTGACTTTTAAATCCCACAAAAAGAGACAAATAAAACTATTTTAAAGTATTTAAAGTGCCAAATATTTTTGACCATCTTATTATACAAAATAACTCTCTCTGTGATATCAGAGTCATATGACAAAAAATAAGACTGTCACGCCTCTGCCAGGGGTGGAGATCCCCTGCCCCCAGGCCCTGACACCCACTGCCAATCAGCTGGTGGGGAGACATATTGGCAGCGAAGGGGAGGCCTACGCTGGCATTGCAGTGACATCACTGGCAACACAGCAATGTCACTTCTGGTGCACACTGAAAGTGACATCATGCATCACCAGCAACACAGGACATTCTGGTATTTGGATGAAAACTCTATGGTAAAAACAGCTTCTAACATAGGGTTTTTGCCCAAATACTCGAGCAACCTGTGTCACTGGTGATGCCATGACATCACTTCCTGTGCATACTAGAAGTGACGTTGCTGCATCACTGGCCTAGGCCTCCCCTCACTGCTGGCAAGTCCCACCCATCCCTGCCCCGGCAACTCTGTAGGAGAGCTAGAATTATTATTTTGCTGGTGTGTGGGGTGGAAGGGCTCTGCATTGGAAGCATATGTGGAGAACGAAGAGACCAACATGGGGCTTATTCCCCACTGAGTGATCTCACCTCACTCTACTGCTGCTTCACTCAGCGTACATGGAAAGAGAAATGGGAGGCACGATGCCTTCTTCTCTATGCATTCTTATTAGCATCGGGTCTTTTCAAAGAGTAGCAAACAATGGCGGTTCTACAGGGATTTGCAGCTCTACAGCTAGGACTCTGCATCCCTGCTGAGGCTCCTGACCTATGAGCTGAATACTACTATGTTAAATGTTACTCATGTAAATACAAACGATTCTTGGGGATAATTTATTAACATATTAAAATATATTAGATATTCATATGGTTGCTTGAATTCATATAGCTTGTAGTGATACTTACTCATTTAACCTACTTTCAGTACTTAGAATTGTTTAGAAATGTTTCCTGTGGATATTCTTCATTTTATTGTCTGCACCATGCTCTCTGTTAAGCCATCTGTATATTTATTTTTACTAGAGTTCTAGCTGGCTCATCATCTCTTAAACACCCTTTTAAGGAGGTACATTTCCTTGCCTTTCTAAATATTGTGACACTCTCTTAGGGTGCATCTGTAAAATCTGTTGCGGGTAGTTAAATACTTAACAAGTCCTCCAAAGCTGGAAAGGCTGGCGTTTTGCACTACAAGTTGTCTATTTTGATTGCTCAAGAGGAATTTAATCAGTGTGATGGAGCAGTTGAGACCAAGGTCTTTGTCACAAGTGTTTTGCCAGCTTTGATCTAGGATATTCGGTGCTTTTAAATCTAGCCTTCATAAGATATGGGTAAGAATGTAGTCTGTGTGTGATGCTTGGTCTTGGCATGTGAGGAGGTGAACAGAGCTCCTCATCACTGTCAGAATGCCTGCTACGTGCCATACTTCATATCGTATCTAGGGTTGCCAACTCCGTGTTGGGAAGTTCCTGGAAATTTTGGGGTGGAGCCTGGGAAGGGTGGAGTTTAGAGAGGGATATGATGCCATAGAGTCTATTCTTCAAAATTGCTGTTCCTTCCAGGGGAACTGATCTCTGTGATCTGGAGATCAATTGTAATTCCAGGAGAACGCCGGGTCCCACCTGGAGGTTGGCAACCCTAAATATCATACCCTGTAGTAATACTGGGACAGTAGTACCAAAAGTGTAGGTGAATTAGGAAGCTGTCATGTTGAAATTAGAGGAAACCCCATACTGTTTAAGAGGTACATATGGCATTCTCTCATAGATACAGGATTTGAAACACCCATCTCCAGCTCTGTGGTTTTATTTACAGTAGTTTGTGTTCTATGTGTACCTTTATGCCATGCAGAACCTAATATCTTACTTGCCATGTGTGTGATAACAGGTGCGTACAAATTCCTCCCTGGTAGCAAACTTAAAAAGCTGGTAGCCACACACAGCCTTTGGTTCTTTGAGAATCTCAATTTTCAGTGTTCTTTTTTTAAAAGTATGCCTCTAGCCTTCATGTCTGGGTTAAAAAAAGAAGTGCCTCTGTGTCTCTTGAGGATCTGGAAATCGAAAGAAGCCTGGGAAAGAGTTTGCATAGATCACTGCTTTGAGGTTTTTTGTTTTTGTTTTTTTTACTTACACCCCATATACACCCCTTTATGGCTCCTAACCCCTATTACTGATGTATCATCATCTTATGACTTGTCATTACTGAATAGTATGAATTCTATTTAAAAAGTCTTTACCATGTTGTCACTCAGTCCACAAAAGGAAGTCAGAAATATAGCTACTGTGACGCATGCTTTGGCAGCTTCTTTATTAGATAGTACCCTTTCATGGGGTTGCTTTTGAAGAGTGGAAACTTTCATTCTTGGATATAGTAGTCAGATTACTAATTGGAGTTGGCTGTAGGAAGCACATTTCTGGGTCTAAATAACTAGGGGAGAAGGCAATCCTTGATGTATGTTGGCCTCAAGCCATATAGGGCTTTAAGGTCAATACCAGCACTTTGGATTAACTCTGAAAGCAACCTGGGAGCCAGTGTAGATAGAACAACACTGGAGTGATATAGTCCCTACAACCCACTCCAATCAACACTCTGGCCACAGCATTCTGTACCAACTGTAGCTTCTGGACAGTTTTCAAGGGCAGCCCTATGTAGAGCGCATTGCAGTAATCTAATCTAGATGTTACCAGAGCATGCAGCACAGTGGCAAGATCTTTCCTAACCAGGAAGGGCCACAGAAGGCTCACCAGCCAAAGCTGGTTTTTCGAGGACTTGTTCTGTGTACCCCAACTTCTGAATTTTCACTGGCCTACTCTGTGGTAGCCCATTTCATGGAACTGCTGCTCAAGGAGGCCCACCAGACTCATTCTTCACTGAGAGGTTGATTTTACTTTCTCCAAGAAATCAATAGTGGCTGCAACAGGATTTTTTTTGTGGGTGGGAGGGATTATTCTAACAATTTGCTTCGAAGATTGTTCAGGGAGGATTTACTCCAACTCAGACTGATCGCCATAACTAAGAAAGGAATGTCTTCTGTACCCATGTCAATGATACTGATTTTTTGGGGGGGGGGGCTTATCCTGTGATATGGTTTTCTTGCACTGGAGTCTGGTTAAATAACTTTCTCTGCAGTCTTCTTTCTTAGCATGTTTGCTCTCTTCTTGTAGTGCATGGCTGCATTATATGCGTTCATGGGCAGGGTTATTTGCCTTGAAGCTGATGGGGTTTGTAGGTTATTTTCTTTGAAGCTGTGATTGCAGCACAAGTTTTTGTAAAATCTAAATCAGTGGCTGCTTCTGAAATGGGCATGCCAATGTGACAGTAATATATGTGGTAAAGAAACCACAAATATTAATTCTCGCTCAGAGGGAGAAGGGCATCTTCATTACAGGGTGTTTCCTTTTCCTCTTATCTCGGGAGGCAGGAACCAAATATTTAAATTTTTCTGACCTCTGAGGGTAAACGCCCCCTTGTGATCAGTTCTATTTCCTGCCTTGAACGGGAGAGCAGCCTTCTAGCAGCTCTCTGCTACAGAAATAATAGAGAAACCTTAACCTTACTTATTAGACCTAAAAATATTCTTATTTTAACAAACCTAAACTTAACCTAACTAATCTACTACTCAATTCTATTTACTGTCTTAATTTTCGGCCTATTCTCCTCAGAAGGGTCTTTTCCCGCCAAAAAAAAAAAAAAAAAAATGGCGGATCGGCATCAGGACAGCTATATAGCGCCTGCCAATTTAGACCCTAGCCTGCTAGTGGCCTTACCACTACAATTAGATGAACCCTCGGACAGTCACTCTGGTGACCTGAGGACCAAAACTCAAAAGGGAAAGGCAAAAGCGGCAAGAACGGCGCAGGCAAGTACAAACGGCTTGGCTCGACCGCTAACTAGCGCGCCCAATGCCTGCTGCAAAACGCACGCTGCTCTGCCGCGCCTGAAAGACGCGACTGCCAAATCGCAACAGAAAGCGGCCGGGAGAAAACAGCGGCGGTAGCCACTCCTCCCACACAGCATGAACGGGGGAAATGAAGGAGGCTGGCGGCTCGCCTTTTTGCCTCGCCCGCCGTGCTCCGTCCTTAGGCGGCTCGCCTATTGTTATTCAAGGACGGGAAGCAGCGGGAAGCAGCCAGGAGAACACAGCGGCTATAGCCACTTCTCCCACACTGCACAAACGGGGAAAATGAAGGAGGCTGGCGGCTCGCCTTTTTGCCTCGCAATGCTCCGTCCTCAGGCGGCTCGCCTATTATTATTCAAGGACGGGAAGCATCAACGGAGACATCGACTGCCGGTAAGGTGACTTCGCCCCCCCCCCCTCATAGATGCAGCCTGTTTTACTCCTGTAAGAGCAGAGCTCTCCGCCCTGATTAAAAACGCCTTCTCAGATGGCTTAAGGGCAGTACAACCTCCTTATCCTGCCCCATCCATACAGGGATCGTAGGGATCACACCCTCCAGCACCACAAACAGTAATCTGATTGCTAAAAGGGCAGAATATCAGCCAAAGCAGGGGAACGGCTGTGGCTCAGTGGCAGAGCGTCGGCTTGGCATGCAGAGGGCCAATTCTGGTAGTAGGTGATGTGGAAGACCTCTGCCTGAGATCCTGGTGAGCCGATCACCAGTCCAAGTAGTACCAAGAGAGTACGTGCTGGCCAGCCTAAGCAGCGTTGAAAGCTAATTCACGGTCCCAAAATTGCCAATTGGTACCCAGACTGTCTATAGTATTTAACGCAGAAGATTTCCTTCTGCATTGGCATAAAAACCTAGCTACTCTTGATCTCTCAGAGGACTCAGAGTGGGAGAAAAGACTCCAGATAGGTTTGTGCCAGCGTTTGATTATTTCTAACTCTGTTGAAAGCAGAGTGGGAGAAACCAATGGCACCTATACAATGCTCCACAGCCTCTAGGAAGCCTTTATATTTGGTTTATCGGTGCTTCTAAAATTCTAAAAGTGCCTTCAGTAGAATCACCTGTCACTGCCTTCACTCCTTCAACCTTGTTACATGGCCTTGCCATGATTAGGGACCCTACAGATAGGAAGGCAGAGTTAGCAGGCATAAATGCTCAGAGGCCTTGGCACTCACTATCAAGCGCTTCTATCACATCTGCCCTAGTATACAGAGCGGGAATAATTTGGACTAGGAAGTTATATTAACTTTTTCCACAGGAAGAAAGAAACGCCTTTACAGGAGTACCCATGTTTTTTGAGAGTGGTATCCTTCCAGCTGATTATACCTTAGATACCATGTCATCCATGTTTTCGAGAGTGGTATTCTTTCTAGCTGATTCCTCCTTAGATAACATGTCATATGCAGCTAGAACACTAGCCACAGCCTCAGCTGCCAGAAAGGCCCTCTGGGTACGCCCCTGGCAAGCGGAGTATATAGATCAAAATTGGTTATTATGGGCTTCCTGTATCAGGGAAAGACCTTGCTTGGAGACAATTTGGTCCCCATATCAGTGGAGACCAAAGACAAGTTTCTACGCAAGGAATCCAAGGGATCACTCCCTCTATGTCCTTTCGTGCATACCATATACTTCAAAGATACAGACCTGATCAACCTAGAAACCACCGGAACCAGAATCGCAGCTCCTTTAGTAAAGGAGGACGATTCAATAAATCTCCAAAATCCCCCACCTTCCAGGGCAATAAAGGGGATAAACCCGACCGCCCAACCAAACAGTGACGCCAGCCACCAGTCAGTGGAAGGCAGGCTCAGCCTATTAGACCGTCAGTGGTCACCTCCCAACCAGGCCTCTGGGTCACAAACATTATCTCACAAGGCTATCAGATAGAGTTTTTCTTACACTCCTTCACATCGACTAGTAATATCTCCAACATTCCCCCCCCAAAAAAATAAAAAATAAATAAAAAAAAAAAAAAAAATCCATGGAACTTCAGAGGCCTCTTAGACATCAAGGCGATGGAGCCAGTCTCACCATTAGAGCATACATTGGGAGTCTATTCAGTATTCTTTACTGTTCCCAACAAAGGCGGCGGATGGAAAGCCATCCTAGACCTCAAGTTTCTGAACAGATTATCCCATTAAAGCGCTTCAGGATGGAGACACTAAAGTCAGTCACACAGGTCCTCAGGGAAAAGCATTTTCTTACATTCTAATACACCCGGCACATTGTTGTTTCCTTCGGTTCCCGTACAAGGGACACCTCTTCCAATTCAGGGCCTTACGATTCGGGTTATCATCGCCCCTCCTCGAGTATTCACCAAAGTTCTGGACACACCAGTCACATCTCTGCGCAAGGAGGGCGTGAGAATGCACCCTTCTCAGACGACATTCTGATTTGCGCAAGCTCAAACTAGCAGAGCATAGATCATTCAGAGAGAGTTCTGAAGAGGTTAACAGAACACGGGTCATAATCAACTTCAGAAAGACCCACTTAGTTCCATCCCAACGATTGAGAGAGATGGGGGATGGACATAGACACACTGACAAACTCCTTATACCTTCCAGTGGACAAAAATCCACAACATTTCATCTCTAGCAAAGAAAGCGATTAATTCCCGGTCGCCTTCTCTAATGTCCCTGACCAAACTGAAGGGTCACATGTCTGCATGCATTCCCGCAGTTCAAGGGGCACGCTTACGAGCAAGACCTCTTCAATGGTTCTTAAGGCCGTACCAAAGAGACATACCAAGGAAGAAGTGACAGAAATCTCATCCTGACCGAGGAAGTCAGATCAAGACTAGTATGATGGTTTCAGTCTCAGAATTTGACGAAAGGAAGTTGGTATCTCCGTCCAACACCAATTCAAATCTTCACGGACGCGTGTCTATCAGGTTGGGAAGCCACACTCAAGGGACAATGGCTCAAGCAACATGGACCATCAAGAACAGAATCTTCACATCAGTGCCCTAGAAATCAGGACGATCCTCAGAAGCGACTACTTTTTTCCTTGGGCCGAGTCCAACCTCTCATCAAAATCAGCGGAACATATTCAGGGCACAGTCAACATACAAGCAGACTGGCGCAGCAGACAGGACATCAGCGAGGCAGAATGGTCTCTACATCCAGAGGTCTTTCAACTTATTACTCAGAGATTCGGCACGCCACAGATTCATCTGTTTGCATCCAGCATCATCCACCAGCTGCCAAGGTACTATTCCATGTACCGTCAACAGGGGGCAGAACAAATGGACCTCTTAATGTCACCAGGGCCACACGACCTACTGTACGGGTTTCCCCCCTCCCTCCAAGGGTATTGAGAAAGGTACGACTTCAAAAAGCATCAGTCAGATTCATAGCTCCATATTGGCTGCGACGACCGTGGTTCCCATCTATAATTCAGATGTCCATACAGAACCATTGGAGACTTCCAGACAGACAAGATCTCCCTCTACAAGACCCAATATGCCATCCCAATCCAGGGTGGTACAAACTGACCGCATGGGCACTGAAAGGAGATGACTTATAGCCCTAGGTTATAGCCCGGTGGCCGTTACTACCATATTGACAACAAGGAAGCCATCAGGAGGGACAGAGCTTAGGGCTAGCTACCTGCACTCTACAAAGGCAACTGGCATCTATAGCTACCATAGTACCCAAGGTATCTGGATACCGCTTAACCAAACACCATCACATAAAAGCCTTTTTAAGGGGCGTCAGTTATTTAGCTCCTCCTGTTAGACACAGGTTCACAACTAGAGCCTGCACACAGCTTTGACAGCACTCACACAACTACCATTCGAACCAATTACTGAGATAGGACAAAATGTAGCTGCAAGTTTCACAGAGAGCAGGACATAGTGCTTACATCTTCTGCACTAACCCCAAGAATCCTAAGGAGAAGGCCTGGCACTAGCTAGACCTAAGAAGGGCACTACCTGTTTACATTTATCTTACTAAAATTATTAGGAACTCTGACTCCTTATTCGTTCATATCTCACCACCTGACAAGGGCAAGCATGTGTCCAAGGCATCCATTAGTAGGACCATCACCTTATACATAACACAGGCTTATAGAATAAGTAACCTACCTGCTCCTGCGGGCGTTACTGCCCACTTGGGAAGAAGTGCGGCTACTTCAGCAGCCTTCGACTGCCGTGCTTTATGGAAGAGATATGTAAGGCCGCAACTTGGTCCTCGGTGTCCACATTTGTGAGACACTACAAATTAGATCTATACTTGTCAGCAGATGCCGCCTTAGGCAGACGAGTACTGCAAAGTATACTTCAGGACGTCTAACCCTCCCAAGGGCGGGGGACAGCTCTTGTATGTCCTATAATGAAGATGCCCTTCTCCCTCTGAGCGAGAAAGAGCCTTGGCTACTTACCGTGAAGGCTTCTTCTGCTCAGAGGGACGAAGGGCATCTTGCCCGCCCAGACGTCAGTAAAATATAAATAAAACAAATAAAATAAAATTACAGGTAATCATGGTTACATCTAACTTCCAGTTGACATTCAATTCAAGTTAAATGCTGTTTGTTGGTTCATGACTTATAGTTATCCTAAAGGTTAATCGTTAATGTTTATTAGGAACTTATTTCTTGTATAGAATTATAACTAACATGTTTCTTCAGTCTATCTTAAATATATAAGGCTCGGAAAGTCTTTAACTGATCACAAGGGGGCGTTTACCCTCAGAGGTCAGAAAAATTTAAATATTTGGTTCCTGCCTCCCGAGATAAGAGGAAAAGGAAACACCCTGTAATGAAGATGCCCTTCGTCCCTCTGAGCAGAAGAAGCCTTCACGGTAAGTAGCCAAGGCTCTTTCTTGGGTCTTTGATTTAGACACAGGTTAAGATCCTAACATTCCTTTCCACTTTCTAGAAGGCTCTTCCACGCATGGAAGAGAGGAGAATTTTCAGTTATTTCACTTTCCATGCTGTTCTTGTGGGTCCGAGACCACGTCCAGAGCATGATTTTGGGGGATTCAGCAGGATGCAATGGGGGTTATAAAACATGATTAAAACAATCCTAAAACATGAGCCGGTTTTACGAAAAATGGGGAAAACGTGGACAGTCAGTGTAATTGAAAATTGAAATTATAGCACAGAGTTTATATTATATATATATATATATATATATATATATATATATATATATATATATATATATATATATATATATATATATATATATATATATATATATATAGTCGTAGCAAAGTATATTGAAATAGGTAGGGCAGCACCCTATTCCATATATTAACTTCTGTTATTCCAACAAGCAGCATGCAGTGGAACAGCTGAAGCTCTGCCCTCTCCTGGACAGTAGGGCAGAGCTATTCATCTCTGTCATTGGAGATTTTTTGTTGTTGTAAGAACAGATGATACATGATCTGAGACCTCTCATAGGGAATATATTGCTATCGTTTTCATAATTCATTTTTAAAAAATCTGGCAATGGAGGAAATAATTTGTGTCCTTCAATATGAGTCCTCTGCAGGCCTAGGAATAGCTTTCAGTCTCAAAGTGAATGACCAATGAAAATTAAATGCCAGAAGTTCAGAAACATGATACCATTCAGTCATTTGGCCATACTTCAAGATGTGAAAAACATGTACACACTCTTATCTTTGTTTTTTTGTCCTTTACGTTGAGAGAAGGGGCTAGCAGCCATTGATGCGCAATTATCTCTGAAATGCTGAGTGCTGCTGTGATGAGAGCTGATAGTTTCTGAAAATAGCCTTTTTAAAAGCACTAGAATTTTTAGCAATAGGACAGGGCTCACGTGTTACAGATGGCATGGGGGGTGGGTCCTCTGATAACAACGATTTTCTGTGCGGAAATCCTGACTGTTGGATCCAGCATTTCCATCATACAGTGCACCCAGTTCAGAGTGGCTTATTTACAATTTCAAATCTCCTGTCACTCCAAGAAACAGTCAAACATTGCACTTGTTCATTTCACCAAAACCTCATATTTATAGTTGATTTACAATTGATCTTGCATCTGAAAGGGTTATAGATTTGACAGGTATCTTGCTGACAGAACAGAGCTGTGTCCAAGTTGAAACCATAGATGCTTGGCAGCAGGAAGAAAGGGAAGAGTGTCCAAATCTAGTTTAAAAGTACTGTGATTTTAAAAAATAAAATAAAATTATCTGTTCAATATTTATTTGTGGTGGAGAGAATTTAGCTGCTCATGGAATAGCTACTTTTATCAAGTGTAGTCATCCTTTTGTATACACATAGTCTGCACAATGGAAAGGCACATTCTATTCTTTGTAATCATCACCCACAAATTTTGAACAATGGAGTTGAGGCCTGCCTTTCTACATTGGTCAATTTCATTTAAACTGTCTAGGGGTAGATGTCCTTTATGAATGCTGGCACAGAGGGTGTTTTTTCCCCCTAACAGAAGGGCTGTTTTTCAGCAATAGTTTTTCCAGATGAGACCATACGCAATCTTTTGGTTTCTTGAGCTGCATCATTGAGTAAATTGACGAACATTTAAAACTAAAGCTCTGGAGCCACAACTGCTTTAAAATGTATGACCTCTATTATTTAAAAACAAAACAAAACCCCCCCACCCAAATCTTGAAAAGGTGAAGTTACAAATAATAGCAAAACTAGGTAAGCAACTAGGATGATATTAAGCAAATATTCTTCAGATGGTTACAGAGGAAATTACCCAAAAGAGATTTTGAGACTGATGGATGTTGGTTTTTACTTCGTGATGAATGTCGTGTGTCTGAGTTAGTCTTTCACCATCTCTTATAAAGGTATGTGCAGTATGTCCTGAGCAGGCAGTAAGCAAAGAGGTGTATAACCCAGTTGCTCTACGGAGTGGGCATAATCCAGTTGCTCTATGGAGTAATACACAATTACTGTGTATTATGAAGCCCACTGGGGCTGACACGGGAACAGATTCCACAAAGGATGACCAGGAGGAGCCAGAGACTCTGGGGATGACAAGGAAGCCCAGGAGACACCTGACACTACTTGATCCCCCTCCAGACCTAGAGGCCCTGGATCCTGAGGCCTCAATTGAAGAACCTGCCTCTGAGGGCTTAGCTCCAGGCAATATTGCCAACATGACAGACTCCGAGGCAGCTCTAGGGCAGTCCCCTGCCTTGTAGCACCAGATCCAGGCCTTCCAGTAGAGTACTCAGGTTCTCCCCCCACCTGGTGAGAGTGACAGAGATGGCAGGGTCAGCGAGGAGGCAATTGGTTTGGATTGCCTTTCTGTCCAAGTTCTGGTAGAATTACTATTTACAAGTGTCTACATTTGGATATAGTACTTGGAGGTTGGCAACCCTAGCTTTGCTGGTTCAACCAATTTGTATCACTAGGTTGCTTCTATGCTGCCCGTAAGACCGGACCCAGCACCTGGCTACTGAATCAGCTTACTATCGGAACCAGAACAATCTGCAGAATCTAGTCTGTTGTCAGATTCTTACAAAGCAGTTAGGTGTAGGATTGCTAGGCAAGGCCTGGCAATCATCAGGAGACAGATGAGTGGGGATGTGGGGGGGGGATTAGTGACAAAGTGATGTCAGTGCTGGGGGAAATCTGGAAGTGACATCACTGCTCTCTAGGAATTGCTGGAAACTGTGGTAAAAATGTTCCTGGAAGTCGGACCAACAACCATTTCTTCCACTGTAGGCGTGGCAGCTCTAGTCAGGTGCTGGGGCAGTTAAAAGTATACTGTGGGTGGGCAGGAGAAGACAACTGTTAGAACCCACTCCCCACCTGTACTTCCACCA
Source organism: Euleptes europaea (assembly GCF_029931775.1). NCBI lineage: Eukaryota > Metazoa > Chordata > Lepidosauria > Squamata > Sphaerodactylidae > Euleptes > Euleptes europaea. Next base: position 83,883,839 of record NC_079317.1, read on the forward strand.
CATCTACTTGTAAAAAAACTGTTTCTGAAGGTTAAGCTTCCCTCTCCTGCCTTTGCATTGCCCCACCTCCACTTGATAGAGAATCTGCAGGATCTCAGTTTAGTCCCATCACTGTCATATCCAGAGAGAGCCAGTGCAGTGGATAGAGAGTCAGTCTTGGACTGGGGAGACCCAGGTTCAAATCCCCAGTGCCATGAAACTTAATGAGTGACCTTGTGGCGCTCTCTCTCTGTCTCTCTGTCTCAGTCTCTCTGTCTCTCTCTCTGTCTCTCGGTCTCTGTCTCTGTGCATGTGTGTGCTTGCACTCATTTCTCTTAGCCTAGCCTACCTCACGCCCTGACCTGGATGGCCCAGGCTAGCCTGATCTCGTCAGATCTCAGAAGCTAAGCAGGGTCAGCCCTGGTTAGTATTTGGATGGGAGACCACCAAGGAATACCAGGGCTGCTGTGCAGAGGAAGGCACTGGCAAACCACCTCTGTTAGTCTCTTGCCATGAAAACCCCAAAAGGGGTCGCCATAAGTCGGCTGTGACTTGATGGCACTTTACACATACACACACACACACACACACACACACACCTTACCTCACAAGATTGTTGTGAGGCTAAAACAGGAAAGGAGAACCATGTATATATACCGCCTTGAGCCCCATAGAGGAAGGATAGGCCAAAAGGGAAATAAATAAAATCAATCTAGTCCCTCACATGGGACTCTACTGAAATGAATAATCAGGGAAATACCACAGGTTTTTTCTGTCTTGTAGTCATGTTTGCCTATTTACCAATATGCAGATCTTTTGGAAAGTACAGGAGTTGAGAGAAAGAGCAGTACTCTTGCCAGTTTATTTCAAAGAAGGAAGGGTAGGATGAGTGAGTGGGAAGTGGCAAATTTCAGCTTGCTATGCAAAACATCTGTGTAGGCTTTACTTCAGTAAGCACAACTTGCTAGTAATAATTTAACTTCAGAATAATGCTTTCCTTGGGCAAATCAATATCTTATTATCTGGCCTGTCTACACAGTCTCAGTACCATGGCAGAGAAAACAAGCTGGAAAAGACATTTAATATGACTAATTATAGATTGGTAGGCAGACTGATCTAGCATACTGGACAAAGATCTATTTTTCACTTTCTTTACAATTTTAAAAAGCCAGCTAAAGGAAGAGGCTGGTGGGACTCAAAAGCTTGCTTACCAGGACAAGTTTGATTTCAGTTTTTTTTTTTAATCTCCCAGTGTTAATCATGAAATCACTGTTCACAATGACTCGTAATCTTTCTTTAAAAGCTAACCCCTATTATTTATTTTATTACTGACACTTTATCCCATCTTTTTCCTTAAGTTTAAATTTCTATGCTCACGTTTCCTTGATAACTATGAATGCTTAGAAATGGTTTTAACAATTACAATAGACCCTTCAATAGATCCTACTAGGACTACACATCACAACATTGTGCATGCTCTTTACATTGCTGTTCTGTATTATTTATTTAAAATTTTAATGCCACCTTTTGATCCAATTTTGGGTCCCAAGGCAGCAAACAATCAAAAGTATTAAAACATCCTGGTCTGTTTAGGATTTTAAGGTAAATACCAGAATTTTGAATTGTACTCAGAAATGCATCATTAGACAATGAAGCTCTTTTATAAATAGCAAGGTTAGTTTCCCTACACATGTGGCAGTTGTGGCTGTATTCTACACTAACTGAAGTTGGTGTACAGCTTTCAGAAGCAGCCGCACATAGAATACACTGTATTAAATTTTATCTAGGTTCAGAGGCTGCATACCTGCAGCTGGCTTCCGTGTTTCCAAACAGGTACAGAGTTTTTGCTCCAACCAAATTTGGTTAAAGGCTCCACATGGTGCATAAGTTCTATGTCCATTTGAAGTGATAGATTCAGTAACATTCCCAAAGTGTGAACCTCATAATGGATTTCCTTTTATATGAGCCCTTAATAAGCAACAGCAGCTACTTGAAGACTGAGAACACAGGACTTCAATGAGCTAAGAGTTTATAGTTACTGGGCAGAAAATATAAAAATAAACGTCCATTCTGTCTGGTAGTCATACATATGCATAGTATGAGAAATGAATGCACAGCTGAACATTATTGAGTAATTTCTGCAGCAACTTCTGCTCTGACTGCTTTGCATTTTCCTTTTTGTCAGGAAATGTGCAAAACCTATATAGAGTATTTCATAAAGATTGGCAGTATATGTTCCTTCATCCCTTGCATTTCATTCTTGGAACATTTGCTTAGCACATGATACTTTCGTGATGCAAGCAGAAAACGAAATAAGAGAAGGCCAGCTAGTTAATAGATGCCAGTTTATTACCATTCTCTTCTCTTCCTTCTGTCAACTTTTTTTTTTTTGGTCCTAGGCAGGGGCAGCAATTTAATGACCAAGCATACTCGTAATTCTTTTCAAAGAGCAGGACTCCAGCATAGTGCCATATTTATTTATTGCTTTATGACTCACAGCAAGAAGTTGTCAAGTCGCTTTGTAACATCTGGGCCATAGTCCTCAGTATCCTTACGTGGCAATCAATTCTTTCCTGTAGTATGAGTCCATTATGGTAAAACATTGGTTAATTTTTGTTTCTAAATTCTGGAAAAAATGTTAAATTCAGTCATATTTGTTGACATTTCACTACTATAGTGTGATACACATAAGGGTAAGGGTAGTCCCCTGTGCAAGCACCAGGTCATTACTGACCCATGGGGTAATGTCACATCCTGACGTTTACTAGGCAGACTTTGTTTACGGCAGTGGTTTCCAACCTTTTTTTGACCAGGGACCACTAGGACTTTTTTGTTCAGTGCAGGGACCCACCCCAAGGTTCAAAATAAAAATTCAGAGAATTTGAAAATAAACTTTAATCATAACTGTTAGTTAAACATTAAACTTAGAATAATATTTGAATATATTTTTTATAATAGAGAACTTTTAATTGTAAATCAATGTGATTTTTGAGCTTGCATCCTTTTTACAAGCTGGGCAATTCTGGGGCTAATACTGTTGCTCAGAGCTACTCGAATATCATCACTTGCTTCCAATTGATTTCTGGTCTTGTTCTTAATTATAAGCAAAGCAGAAAACCCTTGTTCGCATAAATAAGTTGTGGAGAAGAGCATAAGATATCGCAAGGCGAATCCCCGAACTGTAGGATATGAAATTACTTTTTTACACCAGAACTCTTCAAGAGAAACTGATTCAAATGCATCCTTGCAGTGCCTATCATTTTGGAATTCAATGAGCTCTTCTTGGATTTCTTCTGCAACCTCTTCAACAGCAATATCAAAAGGATTGCGAATCAGCTTTTGGGTATTTTTTGATTCTGTCTGGTTATATTCCGGGAAGTAACGGTGGAATTCATCGACCAGCATTTGCAATTGACTTCTGATGTTGTCTTGTATGTTTGTGGTGATCATGTCATCTTTACTATCATTGACCAGTGCTTTTAATGTCACAAATGCAGAATAATTGTTTTCGCCTACCCATAATTGAAGTTTGCAAATAAAAGCACGCAGTTTGTCTTCAAACATAAAAATGTTTCCCACACCTGCTAAATTTATGTTTCCAGAACCTTGCAACTGTAAGTTTAGTTTATTCAAATGTGAGAAAATATCCACAAGATAAGCCAAATGCATCTGACTTTAAAAATCAGAAAACAGCTCTAGTAAATCTTTAATTTTCTTCTCGGCTAGAAACAGCTCAACCTCTTTTCTTAGTTCAAATAATCTTCCCAGCATATTGCCTTTCGATAGCCAATGAACTTCGGTGTGGAAAAGAAGAGTCTCATGATCGGAGTCCATTTCAGTGCACAGTTTTTTAAAAAGGCGTGTATTTAAGGTGCTGCTTTTAATAACATTGACCACTTTTATGGCCATTTCCATGGTATTAACAAGGCTTTTAGGAAGAGTCTTGGAAGCTAACGCCTGACGATGTATGATACAATGAGTTGTTATTGCTGAAGGATTCTTCTGTTTTATTAATGTTGCTAGACCGAAGCGTGATCCTAACATGGCTGGAGCGCGATCCGTACAGAAGACGGCGAGCTTTTCCCACATAATGCTATGTTTCTCAAAATACTCCGCTATTATATTCATGACATCGATACCTTTTGACGTCGTTTCCAGTTTCCGCGAAATTAATAATTCCTCTTTATTAGTGTTGTCGTCGTCTACAAAGCGGACAAATACGAGCAACTGACTGCAATTAAAAACGTCTGTCGATTCATCACACTGCAAAGCGAAACACTGCGAATTTTTTATTTTCGAAACAAGCTGCTCCTCGATGTCATTTGACATAATTTCAATTCGAGCTTTTACCGTGTTGTTCGATAGAGGTATTTCTTGTATTTTCTTTTTGGCTTCCATCCCTAAAACCTCTTCGACAGCTATCATCAAACAAGGTTTGACGAGTGTTTCTCCCATTGTGTGTGGTTGTGTGAGGCTCGCTTGCACCCTCCCCCGGCCTCCCCGCCCCGCATGTTCCTTACTTGTCACGCGCCGCTCCTGTGAGTCACCACCGCACGCCGCTGCGCTCTGCGCCCGCGAGCCGCTGCCATGCCGCCAAGTAAATATTAATTTATTATGGGTTTATAACTTTGTTTCGCGGACCCCTGGTTTAGTTCTCGTGGACCCCTGGTTGGGAACCAGTGGTTTACGGGGTGGTTTGCCAGTGCCTTCCTGAGTCATCTTCCCTTTACCCCTAGCAAGCTGGGTCCTCATTTTACCGACCTCGGATGAATGGAAGGCTGCGTCAGCCTTGAGCCGGCTACCTGAAACCTACTTCTGTTGGGACCAAATTCAGGTCGTGAGCAGAGCTTGGACTGCAGTAGTGTAGCTTAGCACTCTGCACCACAGGGCTCTTCACATGATACACATAGGAGTATGTATAAATACACACAGTAGGGGTGGCCATTTGGCTGCTGGGGGCAGAAGATCTCCTGTCCCAGTTGGACCCTGGCTGCCAGCAGTCCAGCAGCTAGTGGGAGAAAGATTTTTTAAAAAAAATTGCCATCAGCAATAGCATTATGTTACTTTGGGTAAAGCCTGGAAGTGATATCAGTCCTCTCTGGGAATTGCTGGAAACTCTGTGGTTTTACCATAGTGCTTCTGGCAATTTCTAGGAATGTGTAATGTCACTTTGGGGATTTCCTCAGAGACGCCACTTTGTCTCTGATGGCTGCCCCCCCAGTCTCTCGCTAACAAGACACACACACACACAAATGAAATGTTTGGCCTGGATACAGTTCAGTTAGTTTTATTTTATGGAATTGTATATAAATAGTTTAATTATAGTGAGCCACTTTGACCAAGTGGGATATAAATGTGTTATAAAAATACGTGGTTTATGATAAATAGTTGTCTGGATGGCCTTTATATCAACAAATTATTCAAATTTCCATAGCAGTGTAGATTGGAAGTAGTAAATTCATTATTATTCTCTGCTGCTAGAAGAAATGAGATAGCCTTGGGTGAACAGGCCCCAATCTTGGGGTGGGGGATTGGTCTACTGTACTGTGATCCAGGTGGGCCTGCAAACCCATTATTTGATACAGACTATTTATGACATTTTATAACTAAAATAGACACTTTCCTTTCATGACACGTGAGATTTTGTGTGTTTGTATGTACATGATAGAATTGGGAGTGAAGATCCGTGTTACAAATTTATAGTGGTCCCAAAGACGTGATTCTTAAAGCCGTGAGCGTGAGGGAGAATAACTGAGAAGGCAATAAGAGTTCTGTGAATTATTGCCTGTCCCTCCTACAGAAACTAACTGGTGCGAAAGTCACCTGAGACCTCTGAACATGTGGCAACTTGTGAATAAGATGTAAGTTGAAAGGCAAGAAAGCAGATAAAGATCTCCCCCCCCTTCCCCCAGGCACAGGCTTTGTTTGTTTGTGTGTAGTGTTATCCAGTATGTGTGCAGACAGAGAGAAAGTCTCTGGATTAGTTCTCTTTCTGCTCACAGCTGGTTCAGCATTGGTTGTGCACGTGGAAATCATGCCGCATGTGTAAGCAGTTTGTTGAGATTGCGGTAGGAGTGGTTTTGAAACAGACTAAGATAAAGATCTTGTTTTGGCCTTTTTGCACTGAATCCATTTGGATTATATTGCTTTTTCAAATATGCTACTGTTTACAAGGCATTCTTCAGATACTTGGACATTTGACAAGCTCTGCCTAATTTATATATTAGGTTCAAATCTAAATGACTTGGAACTTTCTTCTCAGTTGCGAGGGTCTGCCAACAAACATTTCATAATTTATGATTGTTAATTCTGGAGACCATGTTACCTTTTTATTTTAAACTATACAAGCTGTTATCCAGGCTACATGATCCATATGAAACGTAGTCCTGCAAAGAGAATCTCTGTGTGTACTCTTATCTCTGTTAATTATATAGCAACACACCAGTGTATCCAAATAACTGTGATAAATAGCAGAATCTTTAATTCTGTAATTCTGTGCCTAGGCTTACCAGGTCCCCCTTCTCCTTCAGTGGGAGGTTTTTAAAGTGAGGGGGGGTTGTACGCGCCGGAAGTGCTGCATTACAAGGGGCCTTTAAGTGGTAAAAGGTCCCTTGCAGTGCAGTACTTCCGGGTGTAAAACGCATCTCAAGGGGCCTTTTACTACTGCATCGCAAGGGGCCTTTTACCACTCAAACTGGGAGTTTGAGTGGTAAACGGCCCCTTGTGATGCAGCACTTCCGGGTGTAAACTGGAAGTGACCTGTTGCCATGGGCACGCGTGCATGCACCCGTTGCCCGCTGACCCTCAGCTGGTTGTCGGGCAGCCAGGTGGATTGGCAGGGGTTTGCCTGCCACCACCTGGCACTTGGCAACCCTAGCTGTGCCTTATTGTTTGAGGTTAAAACAACGGTTTTAATTTGTTCCAGACTCTGCAACTACACAGCAAGTTATTATAGCCCAACATGTCTGCTCTCTGTAGGGCGATAGGCCCACTGTTGACTGAAAATTGAGAAACTCTCTGACAAATGACAGAGAGAAAGCAGAAAGGTTCAGTGCTTATTTTGCCTCAGTTTTTTCCCTGAAGAAGAGAATGGGCTCATCAAGAGATGGTAGTAGGCAAGGCATAGGCTGCTGGTTGACATGGAAAGAGAGATTGTTAAGAGGCACCTGGCTGCACTGGATATGTACAAATCCCCCAGGTCAAAGTGCATACCTGAGAGTACTCAAAGAACCTTCTAGAGCAGGGGTGTCAAACATGCGGCCTGTGGGCCACATCTGGTCCCCGGAGGCCTTTTCTCTGGCCCATGGATCCAAGGCAGCCAGCCCCCAATGGAGCGGGTTCAGAGGAGAGTGACGGGGATGATCAGGGGCCTGGAGACTAAGCCCTATGAGGTAAGGCTGAGGGAGTTGGGAATGTTTAGTTTGACGGGGATGATCAGGGGCCTGGAGACTAAGCCCTATGAGGTAAGGCTGAGGGAGTTGGGAATGTTTAGTTTGGAGGAGGTTGGGGGGTGACATGATTGCTGTCTTCAAGTATTTGAAGGGCTATCACTTAGAGGAGGGCAGGGAGCTGTTCCTGTTGGCAGCAGAGGATAGGACTCGCAATAATGGGTTTAAATTGCGGGCGGACAGGTACCGGTTGGATATTAGGATTTTTTTTTACAGCAAGGGTTGTTTGACAGTGGAATCAGCTACCTAGGGAGGTGGTGAGCTCCCCTCACTGGCAGTCTTTAAGCAGAGGCTGGACAAACACTTGTCAGGATGCTCTAGGCTGATCCTGCATTAAGCAGGGAGTTGGACAAGATGGCCTTTATGGCCCCTTCCAACTCTTTGATTCGAAGTGTGAGGAGGGAGGGGCAAGCAGTAAAAATGAAAGTAAAACCTTTTGAGCAGAATACTTCACAAGTCTTGGGATCTTTGTGTGTATATTCTGAGGTTTATTATTCTCTCCCTGGAGAAGAAAATCTATAATGGCAGCAGGCTGTAAGAGAGATCCAGTTTGGGAATATTTTAATGAATTTCCTACCTATGGGTAAAGCAGGCATGCATGCAAAATACAAACACTGCAACAAAGAAACGCAAGGGCTAGGGGCCCAAATAAAACTGGAGGTAGATAATTATGAAATTATTGCGAAGTGAACTAGCTATGTATATCTAACAATATAACCAAATTAATATTTTTATATAACTGTAAAACTAATCTGAAAAGTTATTATTCTAGAAATGAAACATTCATCTGGTTGTAAATATTAAGATTACACCAGCAAGAATGAGTCTTTATGTGGAAAACCATGACTAGTGGTGTTACTGACTAGTGGTGTTACTGACTAGTGATTTAAATTGTGATTTAAATTGATTTGATTTAAATCAAATCCACCCTGGTTATCCCAATCTTTTAAAAAGGGAGGAGAGATGATCCAGAAAACTATAGGACAGTCAGTCTGACCTCTGTTCCAGGGAAGATACTGGAGCAGTTTTTAAAGGGGTCAATCTACTAGCGTCTGAAGGACAACTTAGTGATCTGGGGAAGCCAGCACAGATTTGTCCCCACGGGTCCTGCCAGACAAACATCATTTCCTTCTTTGATTGAGTGATGAGCTTACTGGATCATGGGAATGCCAGTATGGTTGTTTACCTGAATTTAAGTAAAACCTTTGACAAGGCTCTCCATGATGTTCAGATGGATAAAGTGGAGGAGTGTGGACCAGACTCTAGAATAGTTAGGTGAATAAGGAACTGGTTGGACAACCTCACACCAAGAGTCAATGGCGTTTCAACTGATTGGAGGGAGGTGTCCACTAGGGTGCCACAGAGCTCGATTCTGGTACAGTATTTTTCTATATTTTTATACATGATCTGGATGAGGGAGCGGAGAAACTACTCACTAAATTTGCAGATGACACCAAATTGGGAGGAGTAGCTAACAACCCGGAAGATAGAAACAGAATCCAATGAGATCTGAACACACTTCCCTCCTTTCCTTGTTTGAAAATATGTTAATGATCCTGCTCTTTCCTCCTTCACGCATCAGGAAGTCAGGGGACACAGATGTTAATTCCTGTACCTGTCTCCCTCCTTACTTTCCAAGCCTGTAACAAACATAATCTTTGTTTTATTTCAAGCTTCTGGCCCTGTAATTGGAGCCAAAATCTTTCCCCAAATTGTGATTCACTTTGAGAGCTTGCTTGCAAGTGCATTTTGACCAGCTCCATGGTGCAGCTGTGAGGCACTCATTCTGACACATGAAAATGTCTTTGCTTCTGTTTCCCTTTAGATTACTTCGGACTATGAGGTTCTTGCTTTGGGAATTGTGTCTTTAGCATGAGCTACACAGATAGGAAGCTATATCCTTGTTTTTATCCTTCTTTTGTCCCTCTTTAGCCTCAAGCTTCCTCATTTAAAGTAGGATACATTGTACAGGCTGTGTCTGTGTTTTTGAATACTTGGTGCTTCGTTTTCTAGTGCTGACACATGTGTAAGGTACATGTTTCTCCTTGACCAGACTCAGTAATTAAGTGGATGCTTCTGTAAGGCATAAGTGCTTAGTTTGGCTGCAGTCTTTTTTCAGCATACAAATTTTGCAGGATTTAAGATTAGCAACTGCAATATTTATTGTGAAATGGATTGCATTCTGTGTAGGAAACATTTACATAAATCCCTATGACAATACTTGTCTGCCCTTTCAAAAACAAAAACCAAACAAACTTTCCTTAGGCATAGACTTTCTAACTTTGTTAAGCAGTATTTGTATGCCTGAATGGTAGTATTTAATAGAACACATTAAATATAATTTTAGTGTAGGTTTTAAAGCATACAATACTGTTGTTAAGTTGAACTGTATGTTTTACATCCCGACATTTGAACAATGTACAGCTGATTCTCTGGCAAGATTCCACTAGGTTATTAATTAACAGATTTACTGCTGCTTCGTCTGTTCTCTGAGTTGGTCATATGAGTCACCTATTTAACTGTGTAGTTTGGGTCCAACAGCTAATTTTAGAACATAAGCACTCTGAGGCATATTAGTTTGTTTAGCAATGTTTTTATGAATTCTCAGCCTTATTGCCTACATGGAGTTTTTGGGGGGTTTCTCCAAAAAGTAAACGAATCTTTGCTCCTGTAAATCATTTTGTTTTTAAATGCTATGAGGAAAACACCTTCTGTGAATATGTTACAGTGATGATTTCTTTAAGGTATTTTAAAACATTGCAAGTGGTGTTTCAATTTTAAATTCCAAAATTGATTGCTGATAGTGAATCCACTCTTAGCTTCCTAATATTTATTTTGTATTGCTAGTCAGTTTGTGAATAGTTACTTGCAAATGCTATGAAAAGAACATAATGAATATCGTGACATTATATACAGCATGGTTGTGAAGTTGGTTTTCATTTTAGTTTTAATGATGGTTTCTCAATGTCTTAACTCAATTACGGTTTTTGTTTTGTCTTATTTTTTGGAGGTATTCATGATAGGTAGTAGTTTTGGCATTCAGTAAGATGTTAGGATTCTACTAACATTTTCTTTCAGTTCATAGGAGTTTATAGGCTAGGCCAGGGGTCCCCAAGTTTTTTGAGCCTGTGGGCACCTTTGGAATTCTGACACAGGGTGGTGGGCACAGCCACAAAATGGCTGATGCAGGAGGTGGAGCCACACAGACAGAGGAAGCCCAAGTGCAGGGGAGAAGACAGGAAATTTTTTAAAAATACAGTGGAAAAGAGGGGTGAGAGAGAATGAAACAAACACTGTCTCAGCAGGTGCCACTGAAACAATGTTATTTAATCTGCATAGCCGATCAGATCTTCAGTGGCCAATCAGAAGCCCTGTTGGGCAGCCGCCCCACCTGGACCCACCCACTTTCTAGAAACACTTGGTGAGCACCAAGAAAGGTGTCTGTGGGCACTATGGCACTCCCAGGAACCACACTGGTTAGGCTATACTTCTTATTGCATCCAGAACATGTATCATCATGTGATAAAAGCAACAACAAAATCTTCCCTTAGTTATTCAAATATTATATATTTCACTGAAACAGGAAAGATACTTTCCAACAGTTAATTCTTTGCTCCAAATTGCACCTCTTCAATCTGCTTTTTCATAGAAAGGTATGCAAGTACATTCATGTCATCCTGCCCTTAGCACAGATTGAGCGCAAATACCATTTCCTGAAATCATTAGGATTCAGCATGTGTGTCTAGCTACCTTTAGTTAGCAGAATTAACTTTAAGAAAATTTCAGAGCTCTTTGACCTCTGTGTCGGCCACTGGGTGAACAGACTGCTCGACTTGATGGGCCTTGGTCTGATCCGGCATGGCTTTTCTTATGTTCTTACGTGCTTCTATTAGCTACATAATACTTCCCACTAGCTTTCACATTATTAGTCTGGTGCTGAAATGTGGAATCCTTGCTGCATCAAAGTGAACTGTGTTTAAGATGGCCTCTGCTGCCCTCTCCTGCTGATGCTCCTTACCTGGACTCTGGCTGAGAACAAAGTAAGTGGCTGCTGTCTGTGAGTCAGAGCTTTCTGTCTAGAAAAGGGCAGAAGATCTTTAGTAAGTATTTTGAAAAGCAACAAAAATACTCCCCCAAGATGTTGAGCAAGGTTCAAGTTTATTTGACTTTAGGATTTTTAGAAAAACAGCTGTGTTGCCGTAGGTTATGTATGGGTGAACCTCTATCTAAATTCATCCATATAGAGAAAAGTGAACAAGGGGAAGTAATTGATAACATGTATTGAATGTAGTAATCATGATTAGAAGTAGTAGTAAGGGAAAATAAGTTGTATAATGCTATAATATAGAAAATACTGTTAAAAGTAAAGTAACTTTTCCTGAGGAACCAGAGGTGATGTCACTGCCTTGAAATCAAAAGTAGGTTTATAGGAAGTTGGAACCAATGATGTTTGCCATTAATACTTGGCGCCTGACAACACTAATAAATGCAGCTGTGATTTATTCATTGTTGTATCTTCTGTGCAGTGGTTGGTGTGATACACATCTGGAAACATTGATAATTTTACAACACATTCTTGTGTAAGAAAAGTTGCCATGCTTAAAGATGTATGATTGGTGCTACTACTTTGCATCTGGCCACACAAGATAGAAGGTTTTCTAATTTCTGGATGTGTTTTTAATAATTATGTTTTATACATATGACCACTGAGGAAGGCCCAAGAGGCTGAAATGCATATGATCTATTGGTCATTTGTATTATGTATATCATCAACTGATCTGAATATTTCTTTAACAGTTTACACTGGTGGTTTTATATGTAGCCTGTATTCCAGGCCTAGTGTTTTTTTATCATATCTATTGTATACACTTAATAAATATAATTATTTTATAAGATTTTATAATTTTCAGCTCAGCCTTTGAGGCTCCGCCAACCCTACAGGGTTGCCTTAAGTCAGATGTGACTTGATGGCAAAAAACAAAAAAACAAAAAAGATAAATAGTGCAGTCTCGTTTGGAATACTGTGTACAGTTCTGGTCACCATGTCTCAAAAAGGACAGTGCAGAGCTGGAAAAAGTACAGAACAGGGCAAACAAGATGATTTCGGGGTTGGAGCACCTTCCCTATTAAGAAAGGCTGAAGAGTCTGGCACTTTTCAGTTTACAAAAGAGATGACTAAGGGGGAGCATGATAGAGGTTTATAAAACTATGCACAGGATGGAGTGAATTGTCAGAGAGAACTTTTTCTCCCTCTCCCAAACTACTAGAGCTCAAGGACATCCAATGAAACTGATGGGCAATAGATTCAGGACGGACAACAGGAAATACTTTTTTAGACAGTGAGTGATTAAAATGTAGAATTCACTGCCAGAGGATGTAGTGATAGTCACAGGCATAAACAGCTTTAAAAGGGATTAGACAAATTCATGGAGGATAGGTCTATTGGTGGCTACTAGCCATGGTGACTAAACTCCTCATTCAGAGACAGTCAACCTCTGAATACCAGTGCCAGGGGGCAACATCAAGGGAAGGCCTCAGCATCTATGCCCTGTTGTTGGACCTCCAGAGAAACTGGTTGGCCACTGTGTGAGACTGGATGCTTGAACAGATGGACCACTGGTCTGATCCAGCAGGTCTCTTATGTTCTTAATTGATGTTCATCAAATGAGCTAGAACATTAGTTACATGTAAGCACAACCGTTTTTTCTTATTGAAGGTAGGCCACTTGCTATCTGAGTTAGGATTACCAGCTCTGGACTGAGAAATACCTAGAGATTTTGGGGGTAAAGTCTGGGGAGGGCAGGGACATCAGCAGGGAATAATGTCATAGAGTCCACCTTCCAAAGCAGTCATTTTCTCCTGGGGAACTGATCTTGGCCTCTGAGATCAATTGCAATAGTGGGCGGTCTCTGGGTGCCAGCTGGAGGTTGGCAACCCTATAGCTGAATGCTATGTCTTTTCTCACCCTCAAGCATGAGGTTCTACTTAGGTTTGTGCTAAGTCCCAGCTCTGTACCCGTCAAATGCCTGGTGACTGAAACTTCCTGTACCCTTATTGAGCAAGCTTCTCCCACTGTGATGTGGTATCATAGTGTGCTTCACAGGGATTGCTGGTGGGATGTGTAGGCCTGTGCTTTCAGCATGGTAATGAGCGTTAATTTGAGCGGGTTTCTTTTGTCCTACATGCTATGTTTGGCTTTAGCCAAAACTTTTGAGATTTGGCTTCAAGATTGCTATCATGGCGGGTGTTAACTAGTGAGAAATTACTGAATACATTTCACTTAAATTGGAAGAAGAGAAAACCAAAGCAAGATACTCTGTAACAAATTGGAAGAAGAGAAAACCAAAGTGAGATACTCTGTAACAAAATCTATCAAGAAATATTTGGATTCTATGCAAAAGCTATGTTAAGCTAACCAAACTACTGACATTTAGAATTAAATCATGAGGGTAAGAATTTGAAGAGCCTCAAGATAGCAGTTTCAGTAAAACTATACTTCATTGTAGTTATTTTTATACTTCAGGTTAATAACAATTGATGAACTCTAAAAAGTACACAGAGACCTGCTATGAACCAAATATGCAGTTTTTTTTCTGTTGTGTTTATTATGATATATCAGTATCATTCAGAGCTCCTGTTTTGGAGGAAAAGTGAACCAAATTTAGAACAGATATTTGGAAATCCTTTCAGAGTTTTCAAGGAAAACAGTGGGGAATTGGACGATCTAAGGGACATGAAGTACTCAAAGTTGAGATGTTCATGCACCAAATGCTGTTTACTCATCAACAGAAAAAGTTCTCATCCATTATTCTGACAAATTTAAAGCTTTTTTGGCATGCATCAGTGAAATGAAAACCTCTCTCTGTATTGAGAGCATCCATATGAAAATACTTTAGTACTCTTGTGGTAAGTATTCAACTTAGCAGGCAACAACAAGACACTGCTATTTCCCAAGGGAGCAGGGCCCTTAATTTTCACAGAAGAGCTGGAGTTTCTTCGCTCAAGAAACCTACACAGTTTATACGTTGATGAGCAGGTGAACTCGCCCTCATCTTTATTAGCTAAGGTTTCCTGATGGCTGCCCAAATCAAACTGTTCAGTAAGGAATTCTTTTCTCTCGGCTCCCTTTCTCTTTCTCCCAGTTCTTTGACAAGGCCTACAAAGAAGGAAATTTTGCAGGGTGGCCTACCACAACACACTCCTGGTATTTCCTCTCTCAAGTTTCCAGGGCATAATCTTGTGAGATGAGATTGCGTCATTTCTAGACTTGACCTGTTATGATGGTATTCAAGTGGTGGCCTTGTAGCCAGTGATAGGCTTCTAAATGTCTGGAAAGCTCTGTGTGAAAAAAACATGTGCCCATGTGTTTTAGGCAGAGTTAACGTAAGCAAAACTGTGTCATCTACTGTCAGGAAAACCACATGAACTCTTTTGCTCTTCTAGGAGAGTTAAGTCACAGGCTCTGTGCAGTTGTCACAGACAGTGGTTTGCTTGTGACTGGCATAAACCCGGCTTATTGCTGGGCTTGCACAATCTCTCTCTACCCCCATTCCCCCAGCTATGGGAGCCTGAACTATTTTGTTTTCGGTAGGCTCTGGTTAGGCATGGCATCTGAATGCAGTTTACCTGGGCTAATTTGAATTCCTTTCTTTGCCACAAGCCATGTTTCTGAACTGTATTTACAATGTAGTTTTGAATCCCAGTTTGTGGGGAGAAAACAAACTCCAGTTAGCCCAGGTGTCTGCATTTGGATGTTTCAACAAATTGGGGTTTGAAACCATGAAATTTTCAGTTGCACTTTGCTCAAAAGAGAAGAGTGTGTAAAAGACAACAAGCCAGGTTTGTGTCTTTTTGTTATGACATTGAATGCTCCACTGTTAATGTCTCCAGTTGGCTACTGAAAAAATTAATTATGGTTTTCTATAGTGCTTTAGAATAAGGATGTATAAAATTCATATCTTTATTGTAAATGAAAACCTGGTAAATTTGAAAGGCAAACCTATTAAGTAACAGTAGTGACAAGAGTCACTAGAAAAGACACTAGAAAAGACAGTCATGCTAGGAAAAGTTGAGGGCAGCAGGAAAAGAGGAAGACTCAACAAGAGATGGATTGACTCAATAAAGGAAGCCACAGCACTCAATTTGCAAGAGCTGAGCAAGGCTGTCAAAGACAGGACATTTTGGAGGACATTGATTCATAGGGTTGCCATCAGTTGGAAGCGACTTGACTGCACTTAACACACACAGAGAGAATGCAAAATAGTCGAAGGCTTTCATGGTTAGAGTTCATTAGTTCTTGTAGGTTATCCGGGCCGTGTGACCATGGTCTTGGTATTTTCTTTCCTGACGTTTCGCCAGCAGCTGTGGCAGGCATCTTCAGAGGAGTAACACTGAAGGACAGGAGTAACACTGAAACACAGAGACACTGTCCTTCAGTGTTACTCCTCTGAAGATGCCTGTCACGGCTGCTGGCGAAACGTCAGGAAAGAAAATACCAAGACCACGGTCACACAGCCCGGATAACCTACAAGAACCAATGCAAAATAGTATTTGGTGCACAAAGAGAATTCAAAATAGTATTTGGTGCAGCCTTGTATGAATAGCTGCAGCAGTTCTTTCAGATCTGAGATCCAGTCCTATTTAAAGTTCTATGAGGCCTGGGGGCTAATTCCATTCTAAAAAAACGTGAAGGCTAATGGTTGATGTGCCAATTGTTGATAGATCAGTCACTAACGGAAACACTACAAGCGGTGTTTCTGATGCGTGTTTAATTGGTTAGTTTATGGCAGAATGACATTGTTACCTCATGGTGGAATTTGCTGGCAGTCTTGCCCGTATTGGTTTTTGGACCTCAAGCTGGCAACATTGCCTGTTAGGAACTTGTTCTGTGATATTGGGTGGAATTTTGGCTCTCTTTTTCTGGCCTCCAGCCAGGCTATTAGCCATGATATTGGTTTTCCTGGGGTTATGAAAGGGAGGAAGAAGGGAATTAATAGGTGGTACCTCTAAGCATATCAATACAGTTGTGTAGTAAGAATAATTGGACATAATTTATAGCACCATGAACAAGAATTATTGTGTTTATGGTAGTCATACTGAAAAACCAAAGCACCTGTTGTGATTGCTAAATTGTCTCATCATAAAATGGGCATACTGCTAGTCTGAATCTAAAAATATTTTTCTGAACTACCTGCATTTTCATTACACAACTTCTCACCATCCACCCAAGATTTGGCTTGGGAGGTTGTTTGCGTCTGACTGAACCATGAATGCTGCTCACCTGCTCTATTTTCATGCCAAGCCACAGCTATATTTTATGTAATGTGATGTGAAGCTAAGTAGATTTAATAATGACTGCTTTGTCACAGCCTTTCTTGTAGTGGTATGATGTCGCTGTGCAAGTTGTGGGCAAGTCAGTACATGAACAGTTTTGAATAGCATAGTGTGCAGCTTTGGTTAGGATGGTGCAGAGTATAGATAAAGAACTTGCTAAACCACAGATGTGGCAGACTATGCTTGCAGTAGTGATTTGTGATTAATCGGGCTTGTGAATAGCCATTGCCAGTTTTGAAGACTGAATTTTGATTTGTATCACCACACCCATTTTCAAGTTCTGGGCTAGATTTGTGTAAGGCCATCTTTTGGGAAGTCTTTGGAAATGTCAGTTGGTACAGAATGTGGTGGCCACATTACTGTTATTGCTTCTAGTGCAGAGGTTCCCAAACTTTTTGAGTCACGGAGCACTTTTCTGGAGAGAAATTTGTCATGGAGCACTAATTTTCACCTAGTGCCTATATGCTAAACCGAACGCTGTTTTTGTATTTTTTATAATTTTGTTTGTAAGCTGCTTTGATGGCCTTATGCTGAAAGGTGGGGTGAACTTAGATGATCCCCTGCTTTTGTACTAAGTAGATGGGCAGGAAGATAGACGTGGCAGCTAATACTCTAGAACTACTATTACATCATCCACAGTGTGGAAATTAGCTACTCTACCAGATATATCCTGCTGAAATAAGGAAATGGAAAACCTAATCACATGGGCTAATTTTTTCCAATACATTTTTCTAGTATATGGGAAAAAGTAGGGAGACATAATTTGTCACTGCCAGTGGACTTGGGGGAGGGTCAAGGTTTGCCTGATTTCATGCAGGCCCTTGCAAAAAGCATTGTGTGGAGGTGTTGAGTAGGGTTGCCAGGTCCTTTTTTGCCACCAGCGGGAAGTTTTTGGGACAGAGCCTGAGGGAGGTGGGGTTTGAAGAGTGGAGGGACTTCAATGCCATAGAGTCCAATTGCCAAAGTGGCCATTTTCTCCAGGTGAACTGATCTCTATCGGATGGAGATCAGCTGTAATAGCAGGAGATCTCCAGTTAGTACCTTGAGGTTGGCAACCCTAGTGTTGAGGAAGTTGGAAATTATAAGAGGGACTTGTGCCTCTTCTTTCCCTTAACAAAGTTGAGTGTAAATGTGAGAGAAAAGTGCCTACCGAAGTCCTCTTTGCATACCAAGAGACTTATGGGAATACTAGACTCTTGTGTACTGTGCCAAGGGCACTTTCTGCTGGCATCTTGGAGTAAGCACCTGAACTCTCCCAGTTCTTTGCAATTCTTGGAGAATGGGGTGGGGGATGACTTCAAGAGGGACAATGGCTGTTTTCTTTGATAATTGATACTTGGATAAATGGAGCCTTGAGCATAGCATTATATGCTAGTTACTTGGTAGTACATTGTGTTCATCCAAGATTAATTTAATTTTCAATCAAGCAATTTTTTGCAAAAGCAGACCCTTAAAATACTACTTAGTCTGTTGAATAAACTAATTCAGTGGATTCCTATGCTGACACTTTAGTTATGTTGATGGTTCACTGGAATTAGTACTTTTCCATTTGTACTAAATGTTAATATACCTTTGCTGTAACATTTGGAAACAATGCCATGTTTAGCCCACGACATCCCATTCTGGATCGAGTGAACATTACATTTGCACAGGTGGTTTTCATTCCCTGAAGTATTTCAGTGTGAAGACTTGTAGTCCTGTCCCTTGACTTTCACTTGGGACCTTAGGTCATAGTCTATAAATTTTGAAATGTTCAGCAGTTCTAATCCTGAACCCTTCAGGGACTTAAGAGTGGAGAGTTGGCGAGGTTTCTTTTTATTGTATTGTCTAAAACTATTCTTAAAGAATTTGACTACAACATGTCACTGGCAAATGAACAGCTCTGCTGGCTGAAATGACTGAAGACTTCCTTGTGCTTATTAGAATGTATGCTTGCCATACAAACGAAATCTTTGTTGGTTAATGGCTTCATGGCATCCACCTATGGCAAAGCTAAAATACAAAGTGAAGGAATCTAAAGTGTCTTGCAAAAATGCTTGTCAGATTTAAAATTGCTCAGAAATTATAGATCTTAATTTACTGATATTTCATTTCATTTCATTAACCTTTATTGGCATACCAAATTTACTGATATAACTAATCAAAGAGAGAGTGACTGCAGTGTCACAAGTTGCTTTTATTGTTTCAAGTGAAGTGTTATTTGGAGTTTATAAATATGGGATTGGATTTTGCCTGTACAATCTGAGTTCAGGATGTTGTTCTCGAAAGTAGCCTGCTTTTCTTAGAAAACTGATTGACAAATGCAGCTGCAAGTTCTAGCCTGAAACTGCAGTTTGGAGCCAACCAACAAACCACAGTTTGGTGAAGTATCTCTGTTCAGGTGTTGTTGCGAACTGTGACTTGGTTTATTTTGATATCTCAATACAAGCTTAGTTACCTCTCTTTTATCCCTGCCAATCTGGAGGATGACTGCATTATTTCCTGACCCCTGGAAGATCTAAATAGATTTTTTAAAATAAACGTTATTAAATTGAAATTTGTCTCCAGCTCTGGGTCCCTCTTGGGAAGCTTAATGGTCTACTTCCAAGGTCCCCAAACTTTTTGAGCCTGTGGGCACCTTTGGAATTCTGATATGGCATGGAGGGTGCAGCCACAAAATGGCTGCTGTAGCTTACCTTCAGTCACACAGTGAAGATCTTTGTGCTGTGGTGGCAGCTACTGCCAAAACATCATTTTTAAAAAACTGCACAGCCTATGGGAAGCCTTGCTGGGCCAAAGACCTACCTGGCCTCACCCACTTTCTAACAACATTTGGTGGGCACCAGAAAAGGTATTGGCAGGTGCCATTGTCCCAATAAGCACCATGTTTGGGACCCCTGGTCTACTTGGAAGCAAAAACATGTCATTTTTATGGGAACCAATGATTATAGCCTAAAAGTAGCATAAAATTATTTGTAAAAGGTAGGAATATGTTTGGGGATTTGCTTCTGGTACCTATTTGCTTCACATACTCAAGATCAATTTTGTTCTGTGGACCTGAAGCATATTTGTGTGTGTGAAGTGCCGTCAAGTCGCAACCAACTTATGGCGACCCCTTTTTGGGGTTTTCAGGGCAAGAGACTAACAGAGGTGGTTTGCCAGTGCCTTCCTCTGCACAGCAACCCTGGTATTCCTTGGTGGTCCCCCATCCAAATACTAACCAGAGCTGACCCTGCTTAGCTTATGAGATCTGATGAGATTAGGCTAGCCTGGAGCATTGAGCCCTGACCTGGATGGCCCAGGCTAGCCTGATCTTGTCAGAACTCAGAAGCTAAGCAGGGTCAGTCCTGGTTAGTATTTGGATGGGAGACCACCAAGGAAGTCCAGGGTTGCTAATCAGAGGAAGGCACTGGCAAACCACCTCTGTTAGTCTCTTGCCTTGAAAACCCCATAAGTCGGCTGCAACTTGATGGCACTTTACACATACACAAATGCCATTGAGCCCTGACCTGGATGGCGCAGGCTAGCCTGATCCTGTCAGATCTCAGAAGCTAAGCAGGGTCAGCCCTCGTTAGTATTTGGATGGGAGACCACCAAGGAATACCAGGTTTGCTGTGCAGAGGAAGGCACTGGCAAACCGCCCCTGTTAGCCTCTTGCCATGAAAAACCTCCAAAAAAGGGGTCGCCATAGGTCAGCTGCGACTTGACGGCTCTTTACACACACAAATGCCATTGAACTCAGTATTGTCTTTACTTCAGAGCAGGGCTCCAGGGAATGGTTGGAAGGTGTATGATATGGTATCCTTTTTAAATTGAGTGCATGTGAACCCAGTCTTTGCCTGACTGTGGAAACACCTGGGAAACCATGTAACTATATTGGGGTCGATGGTAATATATTTTTTTAATGGAAAGGAATATGGAAGATCCTGATAGCTGACTAGCAGCAGCTAAGGAAGATTTGGCTGACCTCTGCCCACAGGTACTTAAAGCCTAGGTATGGCCAGAACTGTGAGCGTTTTGGTCTGAGAGTTGTAGCCTACAGTTTGCGGAGACAAAGGAAGACCTGCTCCCATTCTCCTGTTTTGTCTGTTTCTGTTGTATTTTTGTACTTTTTTAAATTGTAAGTTGCTTTGGGTCTTCGTTGGGGAGAGAAGTGGGCTATAAATTAATAGTTATTATTTTTATTTCATTATTATTTTTTTACAAAATTTCTATCCCACCTTTCTGCCCTCCCAAGTGCCACCAAGATGGCTAACAAATGAAAGAATACATTTAAAAAATCACATTTTGAAACTATTAAAGCCAACCAACCAGCACCTACCAGATCATTAAAACAAAACCAGAGCTAAAATACATACAAAAACATGAAAACAACAATTAAAACATTGGGGAAGGAAGAAGGAATCACTGAGAGAATGCCAAACGAAACAAAAAAGATTTCACTCGCTAGTGGAAGATAGTAACAGAAGGAGGCTGATGAGTCCCCCTGGGGAGAGAATTTTAGAGTTTTGTGGCCACTATCCAGAAGGTCCTCCCCCAAGGTGCCACCCGAGAGAAGGCGGGGGCATCCAAAGCAGGGACTCCGAAGAAGAACATAATGGTCAGGTAGGTTCATAAGTTAGTAGGCATGTTGGTCGCTTGCAGGAAGGTGCGCCTTGGTGACTTCCCCACCTCAGGCTTCTCTCAGGCCTCAGAATGAGAGGGGAGGGGATTGCACTACCTTATTCTCCTCCCTGCAGGACAGCACCTGCCCCAACTGAGATGTGCCTGTGATGCTTCCTCCCTGGCTGTCACTGGGATCTGCCTTTATACACCCTGCTTTCCCATTGGCAATTGCTCCTCCCACTAGCCCGTGCACATTGCCCTCACCTGGTCATCGTTGTGCACCTGGAGTGGTGTCTTCGTCCTCTTTCCACCCCATGCCAATTCTGTGCTCAAGGGGCCAGGCTATGCCCCACCCCGTATCTGCCCTCCCCACCTGAGCTGTCGTCATACCTGATTGTGGGTGTTCCAGCCATCTTGCCCCCGCAGCAAGCCCTCCTGCAGCCAGCTGAGGCTTGTCTGGCTGCCAGTAGTGGGGTGACAGCATCATGTTGATGCTGGATTACATCACCTGGCCAGATATCTTCAGCCAGTTCTCCAGTATTCTGCTGGCCCTGTTGGCAGCTTGAGGTGGAGCAGCAGAAAAGCATTGAGTCAGGACTGGGAGGCAGCGGGGGAAAGGAGGCTGGGTGTCTGCTCTGGACAGGTCCTAACAATATAGGGCTCTAAAGGTCAGCAACAGCACCTTGAATTGCACCAAAACCAAATTGGGGGCCAGTAGTGATGCACCAAGACTGGAGCGATATGGTCCCTATAACGCACTCCAACCAATAATTAGAAGATGATACAATTAATTAGCAAAGGTTGAAGGTATTGTAAAACATGCATCTGGTCTAGATGGTCCCTGGTATGGGTAGGTGATATTGGCCAGTGTCTTGTTCCACATTACATTTTTGACCCCTTGGCCACTGTTGTCTCTACTGTCAAGGCTATCAATTTCCAGATTCTGTCTAATTCTCCCTTGCCCCTTATTGATTCCTTGTCCCTCTTTTTCTTCTTAATAGGCACTTCTAAACTTTGCTACTAATTTATCTATTATAGGAAAGGTTTTACTTATGTTTTAGTGCTGTGTGCTGAACTTATCTGTTGGCTCTGAGAATATTTTTTTGTTTATTCTTGTGCAATGCTGCATTCCCTCTTAATTAGACATATCTAACTTTCTGGTGCCTGTTGAACATATCAAAGATTGAAAAAACACATTTGGTCTTAAATATTTTTTTAAAAATTAATTGCAGTCTTCCTCAGCATTCCACAGTCTTCTGAATTAGTTTATATTGTATCAGGGTTTTTAATCCACCAGAATAGTTTTCTTTTCAAAGGAGTGTTTGTGTTAGCTTTTAGTGAACAGGTGTTTGACCCTCTTCCCTCATAAGAATGAACTGCCTTTGATGAATGTGTCAAACATCGAGATCGTTTCCCAATATCAACCATGATGCCAACAATGTGAAAAATCTGATTGTCCAGATTCACCTGAAATTCTAAAATGGTGTATGCTGAAATCCCCCAAGCCTTATTACGGCAGTAATAGAAACAAGCAGAATTGCAAGGGTGGAGGAAGGGGAAGGGAAACATGTCTTCTGCATTTTCCAAGTGTAGCAGCTTTTCCTAGTGTTTTCCATTAGTAAAATTGACTAGATGGAATTGCAAGCATTTTTTTTGTTTAGTCTTTTAATCCTGACAGAGGCCATGCAGTTAAAAGAAAAATAGGTAAGGCAGTATTCTTGGTGCTGCAGGCCATTGCTTTATGGGAGCAGATAGCCTTTTTAATGCTCATGTGGCATTGGTGTGGTGTAGTTGCTCAAAGACTAAGTTACCAGAAACTCCCAGGTTTCAGCTTCACTCCTGCCATGGCAAGCCAAATCTCCTTAGCATCACCACCTTATCTGCAATATACAAATCATTTTAAAAACTGAGACCTAGCCACACTCTTACCACATCTTGTCAGATTGCTGCAGTGTGTGGTGCACCAGTCTACAGTGGTGACTGACTCTAATGGCAAATGGTTCAGCATGCAGCAGCAAGGCCGCAGTCTAGCAAAATCTTACCCTTATTTCATCTCAAGGATGAGCTTCACATACCGTGTGGTTACGACCCACCGGAACCGTAAGTCTCGTCTTACCCTTATTGAAATAACTTCATTGGCTGCCAGTTAATTTCTGGGCACAGTTCAAGCTGTTAATTCTTTCCCTGGTTGTGGCCTGTTTAGGACTTCAAAATGTATCTGAAGGGACCATCTAATTGATTGTTAAAATAGCTGGAAGTCCTGATCTATGTTTCTCAACATCCAGAATTTAGGAGGTGTGTGTGTGTAAAGTGCTGTCAAGTCGCAGCCGACTTATGGCGACCCCTTTTTAGGAAGGTTTTCATGGCAAGAGACTAACAGAGGTGGTTTGCCAGTGCCTTCCTCTGCACAGCAAGCCTGGTATTCCTTGGTGGTCTCCCATCCAAATACTAACCAGGGCTGACCCTGCTTAGCTTCTGAGATCTGACGAGATCAGGCTAGCCTGGGCCAGGAGGTGACTATAGACAAAGAGAGAGCACTCTCTTTGATGGTGGTGCTTAGTCTTTAGAGTCCCTGCTCTTGCATTTGCCTAGCACTATATTTTAAAGTTTTAGGTGTGAGGTGCTTTTACTTTACCAGTTTTTTATGGTTGGTTACCATATCCATGTCCTTGTCATTGATTTATGCTGTTGTGGCTTATTGCTGCTTTTATTGATCGCATTGAGATATTTAATGCTTATTTGATTTATTTAATGCTTTTTAAAAAAATATATTTATTTAATGTTTATTGTCAGAGATTATTTTAAGTGCTGCTGGCTAAATCTTGTTTGCTATTGTTTGTTTTTACTGTACATGTAGAATTTTGGTTAGAAGTGCAGAGGGGCAGATAAAGGTAGGTTGGCTGTTAGGTGGGAAGGAGATAGGGTTACCAACTCCAGTTTAGGAAATACCTGGGGTGGAGCCTGGAGAGGGTGGGGTTTGAGAAGGGAAGGGACCTTAGAAGGGTATAATGCCATAGACTCCACCTTTTAAATTTAGTCATAGCTATGTTTCAATGAGATTTTCATAAAGGGTGGTGGTTTTCATTCTTTATTTTTAGATTTTTCAATCTGGTTTAAATAAAATGTAAGGTGAGAATCTTAGCATTTAACAACTTCACTGCCTTGCCATAGACTTGCTTGCAACTCTGTTTTCTATTCTAGTGCGGTGGCACTACGTGCATGCGCGCTTGTATGTGTATATAGCACATGATGCCTTAAGGTCATTATTTTAAACAAATCAAACCATTTGTACCCAAACATTAGGCACAGAGTTAAAAATAAATGCAGCTTAAGTATATTGTTATTCAAAGCCCACAGGGAAAGAGGCACAGTTTATCACACTTCTCATTAATTTGGAATGTAAGTTGCAGTAACAACTTGCTCCTGGAATTTAAAGGGCAAGCAGGAGATGGCATGTGACCTTTGATAGAGGAGATTTACACAAGAAGGGAGTTGAGGGGGCCTGAGGTTCGGGAACCAGAAAATGTTGCCAGGATTTTAACGTTTTGTGTGTGAAGGATATTTAAAGTGAAAGATATTGGAGAAGCTTGTATTTGGGGCTTAAACGAATGAAGAAACATATACCTCTTCTGGATATTTTCTGCAGTACAGAATTTATTATACAATGTGTGGATACTATAGCTCAAATCTTTATATGCAGTAGATATTAAACAACCAATTTTAAATAAGTTCATCACATACTTCAAAAAAGTGTGTTGTCAAATGCATTTTATGCTTTTAAAAAACTGTCTTAATCACATCAAAAACACACAGTATTGTATTTTTTCTGTTTGATGTGAACCAAACTCAGTGCCAAATGTGTTACATTAAAAAAAAAAAACACCTTAGAATGAACGTATGTAGGTATTATAAAAGAGAATGAGAGGAATTAATTGTGTTTTGTCCTTCTGTGTAAAAGTGTATATTTGTAGTGGGACAGGAGCTTGCAAGATATTATGTTCTAGCTGTGTTCCTGGGGCATGCAAATGTTTAGACCATGTTTAGACATGTTTAGACCATGAACTCCAAGTAAAGGATACTTTTATGGAGGCATTTCAGAAGCTGTAAATCCTCCAAATAGTACTTAAGAAAACGGGCAGTTCAATCTTCTTGAAAGTAAGGCTGTGAACTTGAATAAATGTAATAATCAAATTAATCAACATTTCTTTTCAGGGCTGCCGATAGCCACCATGGGCCCCCAGACAAAGATTCCACATGCCCCCCCATATGACTCTGATCTAACCCATGTGTCTAATTTTGTAATTTTACAGTTGTATATGCATACATACAAACATACATATGTGTAGTGTAGGCACACTTCTTACATCTGATAAAGTGGGCTGTAGTTCACAAAAATTTCATTTCACAATAAATCTTTAGTAAGTTACTCGCCCTATTTAAAGCACCCAAATGTACTCCCAATGTAGTTCTGAGACGTGAGGCTGGTCTGCCTAGGACTGAAACTAAAGTTTGGATAAATGCTATCAATTATTGGTTAAAAATCCATTTAAATTCAACTGGGCTAATAGCACAATTTTTATCTGCAGTACCATATCCATCATGGTCTGATAGGATCATCAAAAAACTATTTACAATTGGTCTTGATCCACAAAATCTGATAGATTTGGGACTAAAAAAAGCCAAGTCTGTGGTCCATCAACTTACTGAGTTTCAAAATGACAATGCTCTTCTTCCTAACTACTTTAAAAACTTCAGGTCATGGTTAGGCAGTTATTCAGCCCCTTATCTAACCTCAGTTACTTCCCCAACATTTTCTAGAGCCCGATTTGATGCCCTTCCATCTGCTGTACTTTCAGGAAGGTTTCTTTACTGCCCAAGAGAGAAACACAAATGCTCTTGTTCCATGGATATGGTGGACATATTTTGCTCCATTGTGAACATTATGATGATGCCAGAAATCGTTTAATTACTCCCCTCCTATCTCGATTTGTACACTCTTACACGTCTGATGCCTCCTTGGTAGAATATCTACTGGAAGACTTATATTTCATATTCCATAGCAAAATTTTGCTCTTATGTTTGCTAGAAACGAAAGGCATTTATGAAGAACAAAGACCTTATGGGCAAACATAGGATGTATATTGTATATTTTATCCTGGCCTTTGGCTGTAATAAAATAAATGATGATTTAGTAAGTTAATCAGTAAGAAATCTATTTCTGTTTACCCTTGTACCTTTACCCAGCACAAAAGGAGAGGCAAATAAGTTATATAGTGGTGTTGGATGAAAAGAACAGATATCATTAGGACTGATTTTGCTGACATATTTTCTAAAAAGATTGTTTCATTTATCATATAACATGAAACAATGTCTACAGTAGTAAAGCAGCATTTACAAAGAGATATTAGATGTCCCACCAATGCATCATCAACAACCCACTGCCTGAACAGTGTTTAAAATGTAATTAAATCTAATTAACTGGGTTGAAATATTTAGTAGAATAAAGCTGAAGAAAAACACCAAAACATCCATAGTGCCAAAATGTAACCTAAACAACATCCCTGAGTAGTTTAAAGACCATGTAAAGAACAGACTTGCATTACTAAGTTCAATTGAATATGAACCAGAACTGTAGGTTGAAACCAAAGATATTATCAAAGAAGAATGTGTGAAGTCTATTCCTGTTGCCAAAAGAAATGAAAAGCCTTGAAGAATGACTGATAAAACTCTTTAAATTGCTAAAAATTGACAAAAAGCAAAAGTAAAAGGTGACAAAAACAATCAAAAGTCTAAATGCAGTAATCCAGTGACTGGCATGTAGAGACAAAGAGAACTATTATAATAACCAGTGTAAAGAAATAGAAGGGAACAATAAAAAAAGAAAAAAAAGAACAAGAGATATGTACCACAAGATCAAAGAAATTAAAAAGAAATGTAAAGAAAGGTTAGGCATGCTGGAAGATCAACACAGAAATACATTGATGGAACAGGACAAAATAAAGAGAAGATGGGAACAATACAGTGAAGAACAATACAAGACAGATTCTTTCCAAGAAGAATCATTTGAAGAAGAACCTACAGTTTTAGGAAATGAAGTGAAAGCTGCACTGAGAGAGGAAAGGTCTTTCCCATCCTCTACTGCCAGGTTCTTTTAACTGGTGATGCCGGGGATTGAACCTGGGACCTTTTGCATGCAAAGCAGAGGCTCTTCCACTGAGACACAGTCCCTCCCCATAGTGCTCTTAAAATACTGTGCTGATATGGTAGTATCCCTTTTTAGTACCATGGGACACTGGGAGTATGTGGGGGTGCATGCATTTCCACACTTGGTACTTATCTCTTCAAGCTGGTAATAAGCATACCACAATGGTTAGTTGAAAGGACTGAGGTACTTTTGTGTTACAAGCATAATATTGCCTTTCAAAATTCTTAAACAAAATCACAAAAGCAAGTGTTTAAAAGCTTTTAAAATGTTAGTCAAGTTAAAAAAAAGTAGATGAAGCAGAGCAGGAGAGATGAACCCCTATGATCTTCCCATGCCACAAATGTGACATGTTCCAATGGCAAGACAAAGTTGGGTCACCCTTTAAAAAATAATACTCCTAAAAGTTTGTTCCTTTGCACTTAATGCGGGTAACACATTCCAAATAGATCTCAATCAAATTGGCAACATAAGAGACTAAATTAAATTTACCCTAATCATATTTAACTATAGACACTGGGGAAGGTAGATCAGTTTTATCTGTGTCTTGTTACAGGATATTTCAGCGACTTCTTCACTACTTCCTCAGTTCCAGAACGGTCATGTCTACGATATTTGTACAATGTCAATCCATTTTAAACAAGTCTAATTACACGTTAGAATCTGGAAGATTGTTTTTGTTTCAAGTTGGTTTTGGATGGTTGTGTATAAGATATGCTCCAATAAAATATGCTCTGAGTTTTAAAGGCTGCATTAATACAGTATTATAATCTGGGGGCAAATAAGTCTGAGTGAAAACTGATTTGACAGCGAGTTGCTCTTTGGAATGTGGCCTCCCAATATTTATGGAATGTTGTCATTAGCTGCCATCAGCTTCAGTTGAACTTGAAACCATTCTTGCTTTTCATATGTTTCTAATAAAACTTTCTGCTAACACCTTCTGTATTGCCATGTTAAAGAATATAAAATCACTTAGGTGTGTGTTCATGTTTACAATACAGTACTATCGCTGTAATCGGAGACTTCCAAAAGCAAGCTATGTGTGGACAACTTGAGAACTGCAAAGAAGTCAGTTGAACACTGTTAAAGTCTAAGACTAAATAAATTTATGGGGGCTAGAAATGTGATTGCAGTTTAACGTCATTAGTTGAATGTACGGGTCTGAGAAACAAAAAATAAACAAAGAAATTATGCCAAAGTATTAGAAGAATCTGGTGTGTCCTGAAGTTCATTTTTTAAGACTTGGGGTGACCTGGATTTTTGGTGGCAGATTCCTGACTCTTTCTGACTCTTCCCCCCCCCCCCCCCATGGCTACATTGAAATAAGACAGCACCATTCCTTTGTAGCAGCATTAATGAAGTTTTGCAAGCGACTTATAGGAAGTGCACTCACATTGATGGACTGAATGGCCCCCTTCTGTTCATTGCTAGCTACTGTTTGGCTACCATTTCTAGTATGTTTGTTGGCAAGGTGGTATCACAAGTGCCTGGGCCTGTGTTGTACTTTTAATAAGGAGAACAGGAGTGTAGTGGTACAGTGGTGCATGTAGATATGTATACACTGTTTCCTCATGCTGCTCGTAAAGGACTGTAGACAATGGATGTTTATGATGACCTTCATCCTGCACAAAAGTCCTCTGTATGTTAAATGTGTAATTTTTGAAGCCTCCCTGATTGTTCCTTGTTTACACCTTAGCTTGTTGTATTCTTGACAGCAGACTGCATACATTTTTCACTTTGATTTTTCACACAGACTATAAAATTGTACCCTGGTAGTATTCCACTGCAGTTTTATGTAAATATGCTAGAATGTTATCACATTAACTGTTGATACTGTGGTGGCAACTTAAACACAATGATATGAAAGAAGTCTTACAGATATCGGCTGCTTTCAGACATCATGCGAAAACATTGTTTTAATTAACTATGGTGTTTGTCTGAATGAGGGCCGCTCAGCTAATAAATTATGGTCCATCAAACCAGGATCTGAAGTTGGTTTATTAGCCACAATTACAGTGCAGTCTGCCGGGTGGTGGTGGGGGAGAACGACCCTGTGGAGGTGGCGTGACTCCTGCTTTGGTGTAAACCACTGACACTGGTTCCATGCCAGTCATGATGACACAAGGGTTCAGTGCAGTTGCACAATGCCTGCACACTGAAGCAGCAGCGCCACCCAGGCACTCTGGCACATCTTTGGTGCAAGTGCCTGTGCCAGAACAAAAGAGGGTGTTCCCAGGGGCATGGATAGAGTTTAGCTGTTCCCTGAGGTGTATGGCCATGGGAATACCCCCCCTTTACCAGTGCAAAGTTGCGCCGACAAAATTGATGGTCCAGCCCATTGACCATCAGTCTGCGAGTATTCCCAGCACCCTTCTTTTGGTGCAAGCCCTCCCAAACACCCAAAACCACCTTAGGAATCCAGCCAAGTGGCTGGCCAATGGAGATGCTCACCCCCATCGGCCATTTTCACCCTTGGCAACCAATGGCAGACTAGCGGGCCAGTTAAAAACCCCAAGTGGAATGGCCCAGACCTCATAAGCTAGGGCGTGAGGCATGAGCTGCTGTCTGACAGCTACCGGCCGTGGGAACTGAGAGCGAGCGGGGTGGCACGCGTGGTGGCAGGGAAAGCACACAGAGAGCATTTGGCACTATGTGGCTTTCACTTTGTAGCAACATCCACCCGGGATGGCAAAGTCCACACAGTCAGTGGCTGGGCTTTCCCACTTAAGAAAGTTTGCAGGTATACAGCCAGGACCCGACAGGGTGGAAGCACTATGTAACATAAGCTGGGCACTCTACTTGGAATCTCCCTGTGCCCCACACACTTTCCCTCTGCTGGAGCCACCCACCCTTGCAGACCTGGGGGGCCATGTGGTCTCTTGTCACCAGGCAGAGGCTACAGACGCTGACAGGAACTACCGCCTTTCCCTCAGGCCCCGCTCACACAGCAGTGTTATGTTCCGGGAAGTGGGGAGGGGGCGAGCACCATGAGCAAAGGGTGAGCACCCCAGCAGGGAACAGTCTCCACCAATGGTCTGGGAGCAAGAGGGGCTGACAGAATTTTGACCCTGCAGTCACTGCAGTCAACCAGTGTTCCCTGGAACCCTAGGATTCTGCAAGAAATCACTAGGGGTTCCTTGAGAAATAGTGATGATCATATGTTAATCATATGTATCATTGGCTAATCATATGTAAATCATATGTAATCATACATAGGGGTTCTCTGAAACATGAATATTATTTCAAGGGTTCTGCAAGGGTAAAAAGATTGAGAAACGCCGGTTTATACAGAATAGGCACCCTTGCTGCTGGTGGTGCAGAGGGCCCCCAACTGGGAGGCTGCCAAGGAGGACCGTGAATCAATGAGGGTGATGGCCAGAGCAACATGAAGCTGGTGGCGACCTCCACAATGATACTGCAACACCGGAGGGAGTAGGGCCCATGATCACCAATGCCAGTGTGGTGTAGTGGTTAAGAGTGGAGGACTCTAATCTGGAGAACCAGGTTTGATTCCCCACTCCTCCACATGAGCGGTGGACCCTAATCTGGTGAACTGGGTTGGTTTCCCCACTTCTACACATGAAGCCAGCTGGGTGATCTTGAGCTAGTCACAGTCCTCTCTGAACTCTCTCAGCCCCACCTACATCAGAAGGTGTCTGTTGTGGGGATGGGAAGGGAAGGTGATTGTAAGCCGGCTTGAGACTCCTTAAAGGTTGTGATGTGTCGTCACCCCATGGGTCAGTAATGACCCAGTGCTTGCACAGGGACTACCTTTACCTTTTTTAAATATATCCAGGCATTATATGGAACAGTCGGTAGTAGTTAGGATGCAGAGGTACAATGCAAAACGTAATCAGCTTGATTAGAGCAAGAAGATGTGCATAGAAGTGGGGAATGCAGAAAATTTCCATCTAAGCTAAGAATCTTACATCCTTATTGAATTATTGGATGGGGGAGGTCCATTGTTCTCAACTTGTTAATGAAAGATATAATTCAGTAATCTCATGTTGTAATCTCCTTCTGAAGATTCTCTGAAGGACAACTGTATCTATTTAATTATTATTATATTTGTATCTGAAGGAATACACTGCATTTTCTGTTGGTGTTAGTCAATGCAATGTATGAAAGTTAGAGCTATTCTGAAAGCAGTCTTCGATCAAATTTAGGTTTTGTTTTTGTTACAATGATTGTGTCATCTGAACAAGCAGCCAAAACTATAAATCTCAGCAGTAACATGCTATGTGATTACAATTTTAAAAACATATACATAGGTCAAATTGAGTGCAGACATAAGCACTCTTAGCTATGTATTAGATTAGTGGCCTTTGTCTTCGTTCATTTAATCTTTTGACTATAAAAGCTAACACTAATTCTAGATGCTCATTCTATCTTTTTTTCTCCTTCTCTGCAGGTTCAGGAGAAGGCTTAGGGAAAATAATCCAAAGATTTCCCTTAAATGATTTGGATGACACTCCTTTTCCACAGGGAATAGAGTTGGTAAGTTGTGGCATGCATTTGCAAGCTTTCTCTCTTTATTCTATACATAGATTGATAATAATTTGTGGTTTCCAATAGATGGTCAATTTATGTTGAATGTTTTAGAAACTGTACGTATTTCTTCTCAAGGTCATTTTAATCACATAACTAGATTCCACAAGGGTAGTTATGTTAGTCTGTTGAAGAAAAAATAAGCAGGAGTGTCACGGTATTTTAAAGACTAAAATTTTTATTTTAGCATAAACTTTTATGGGCTAAAACCCACCTCATCAAAGACAAGTAGTTACTAGGGGTGAACATTAAAAAAATTGGTAAAATTTGGTTTGGGTGTATTGGACCCGAACATTTTCGGATTCTTGAAAAATACTGAATCCCCATACCAGTATGACTTTTCCCTGTGTTTTTTTAGGGAATCTGAAAAAAATTGGGTCCATTATATCCTGTGTGAGACTTTTCTGGGGCTTGGGGAGGGGGGGCTGTATTTTTAAGGTGGAGGTACCAAATTCTCAGTGTGGCTTCTAGTGACTCACCTTGGAGGAGCTTCCAAGTTTGGTAAAGATTGAGCCAGGGCGTCCAATTTTATGGGCCCCCAAAGAGAGTGCCCTAATCCATCCTTCATTGTTTTCAATGGAGGAAAAATGGGGCCCCATAAAATTGGACCCCCTGACCCAATTTGGTGCCTCTACCTTCAAGAATAGCCCCCTTCCAAAGCCCCAGAAACATTCCACATAGACTACAATAGAGGGGTGGGATTTAAATTCCTGTGGGAGCTTTTTTCTTTTTCTTTTAGCAATTATAGCTGGTGATCCTGAAATGATCCCGAAAAAAAGCCAATTTTTTTTGGCTTTTTCAGGATCAGGATTGCCAGCTACAGGTTAAATCTGCATATATATTTTTTGGTTTGGCTTTGCCGAATTTACACCCTTAGTAGTTACACACATACAAGGTCATGAAATGAAGGGAGTACAATATAAGATACAATTAAGTATCATTCAAGTGAATTGAAACACCATTCACAATAACAGTGATTGGCAATAATGCTTGACTTTTTAAAATAAGCTGGCTAACATCTGTAATTACAGAAATCCCAAATCCTTGTTGTCGTTGGGAGACTTCCTGCTGAACTACGTCAGATATTGTACCCTGTAGTCTATCTCTCTTTAAATTTTTATTTTCAAGTATCAAATATCAGCCTTTGCAACATCTTGAGAGATATATATTGTTAGACTCCTTTTTTACATAATAAGAAAAATCCATCTGTCAAAAAACCTGTCTGTGATCATTGTTGTTCTCATACAGTATTTCCTGTAAGGTATTAGTTTAGTTGTATATGCTATATTCCAGATTTTATAAAGCTACCTGGAGCTTGTAGATGGTTCTGCATGTTTCCGTTTCACCACAAGTTTTTTAAGAATAAAAATAAAAAGAGGAGGTGTGCTATAATAAGCTTCAGTGTTCTCATATCTGATGGGTTGGGAGCTGTTTGAAATAAGGCTGCATGTGCCTCACTGAACATATTTAAATTTTATTATTTATAATATATGTGAACAGCTGGTCAGCACTGTCAGCTGTGATAATGCTGATCGTCTGTTATTGCTGTGGACTGAATTTGACCCTCACCTTCTCGTCCACACTCCAAGGAAACTAGACCGAATCACTGGTAAGGGGATGAGAAGAGCATGGATTCAGGCTTTGTGACTTTACTGCCTGTGAGGAAGGTAGGTGTGCCTAAGATGCAAACATCCAGCAATTCATTGGGACTATAACGGGAAATGTTCTATTACATATAGCACTATACTTTACATGTCTAACTGCACCACAACAGCATAGAGCATATATGCTTGCCAGGCTAAATGCACTACCCTCTGCCTTGCTATATGGAAGATTTAATAAAATCCCATTTGTGGACAAAGTTTGCCCCTGCGGGAATAGTAAAATTGAATCCCATGTGCATGTCCTTTTCAGTTGTTGCTTTTATGCTTGTAGCCGATCCCAATTCATTGACCCACTGTTCGTAAACAGGGAATGACTCTCTGGTGAAATAAGGACATCCTATCTTATGACCACACAAAACCCAAAAATAATTGCATCAGTGGCAAGGTTCTTACAGCTAGCAACCAGGTATCGTGAATGGTGTGTAGCTTTCCTTAATGGCTGATTTGGGATGGTTTTATCCAATTTTATTTATTTGTACTCGGTTTTACCCAAATGTATGTTCTTCCTTTTTATATGCCAATAAAGGCTCGTGTTGTGTGTTGTTGACTATGATTTTAGAAAATGTATCAATTGTACTAAAATGCCACTAGCAGCTTGTTGCTTTTCTGTTGTCTTCTCTCCAAATTATTGTCTTGATGGGCTGGTGAAACGATTTGAGAAGAAGAATGTGATAAATAAAATATTTACTAAATGTGCAGTAGGGAGAATATGGGCTCCCTCTGTTTCTTCAGCTTTTATTAAAAAATTATTTGAATGGAGAGCCGTTTTAGAACTTGGAACATCCTGTTCAGAGACTAAATGCTGAGTTTTCAAGTGTAATATTCTGTAAATTGTCTTTAAAATTGCTGAGAAATGATGGTGCAGTGATATTACAATGTAGATGCCAAGAAAATCAGTAAAGGGCCTCAGGGGATAGCATTTCAGGATATTGGTACACTTTGTTACATTTTTTAATCATAATTTGACTTCTGAAGATGTTTAATAAAATAAGAAATGGTTTCTTCCAAGTATTAGTATATTCTTGCATTTCTTTTAAAAAACGTTGGAATGCTGTGATGAATGTACAGGAGCTGCTGTGGGGTGTGTGCATTTAGAGGCTTTAAGTATGACCAGCAACAGTACCTTTGGATCCTGTAAAACGGTGACCATTTGGGGTTGGTTAACTCTGTAACTGGTGGACTTGCCTTAGTCCAGCCCTTTTAATTATAGGCTTTTAATTGTAGTTTATTGTATTATTATGATGTACTGTATTTTAATTGGAATATTATTGATGTTCTAGTTGTGAGCCGCTCTGAGCCCAGCCTCAGTCAGGAAAGGGTGGGATAAAAATCCAAATAAATAAATGAAACCACTTCTGCCTATAGGTAGAGGCATGACCTGAGCAGCTGCTAATGGGGGAAGAAGTCTCAAGATCCAATTTTATATGGTTATTCTAAGCACACACAGGTAGACAAGTCAGGCAATTGAGGAAGAGAAACACAAATTCACAAAACAAGGTTTCTAGCTATTTCAAAACTTAGAAGGATTTGATAGTATTCATTCTCCCCATATAAGGATGGCCCCACATTCCAAGCTTTGCAGTTGAAATATGACAAATGCAGTTGCTGTGTTAGTTCTTTTTTCAGGGGTTTAATGGGAAGAAGCGGTTTGTCTTTGACCAGTCAGAAAGTGAGGGGCTTATGCAACCCCCGCTCCAAAATGGTCCATATCAATAAACTATTTACCAAAGATCTTGTGGGTTTTGCTTATAGTACTTTTGGAATTATGCATAGAATTAAACATGGGATGCAAAAGCAATTGTCGGTCCGAAAACAACTACTGGGAAATATGCATCAGAGGTGTCAGATGGGGGAAATGATGCTGAAGTGGGCCATCCAATTTAGATGGTTTTTTCATTGTCTTCCCCTAGCAAAGTACTTGCCAGGCTACTTTGACAACTATCTAGGTGCCAAATTCTTGCAGTTCATGTGACTTTGCCCAACTCATGTCTTGGAATTTTGGTCACAGTATTTGCCTGTCTTATATCTAAACAATAAAAAAGTGTTTCTTTCATTACAAGAAACTTACTCTGACTCTTACAGGCAACATTTCTGGCCTTTGTCAAATACTCTACTGTATACCAATTTTAGTGTAGTGGTTTCAACACACGGCTGTAATTCAGTGACTGGGTATACATTATTCAGTTGTGATTATGTCTGATGGTACCACTGCATGTTCAAAAGGTGGGTCACAGCAAGATTCTTAACTTTTTCAGTGTAGTCATTGTGGATGTCTCATAGTAACATTAGAGCCTTGCTGGTCAAAAAAGAGTTCATCTAGCCCAGCACCCAGTTTCTTACATGGGTAAATCAGATGCCCCCCCCCCAAACCCTACAAGGTAGGATATGAAGGCAACAGCTTTTCCAGCTGATGCTCTCCCAGGTTGGAGGCATACTTCTTCTGGACATGAAGCTTCAGTTGCAGTAGGTAGCAACCTAATATTCTGTGTCGGAATGCAGAATAAGGCTGCAATCCTGAAGGGGGGGTTGAAGCTCCTTAGGAGCTGGTGTGATCTCGCGCCAGTGTAAATGTCCATTTAATCTGTGATAAGGGGCACTTATGCCGTCACATATGACATCCATGCCGGCGCTGGGATGCCACTCCATGGCTTGGGCACAGATGCTGCCTCCTGCCAGTGTTCCAGTGATGCACATCCCCATGCCAGTGTCCTGGGAGGCGTTCCCAGGGTGTTCCTAGGGGTAGAACTGCTTTTAGGCAGCTTCCTAACCCCTTTTGCCCTGGGAAAGCCCCTTCCTTCAGCAGCATAGCTACAGCACCTTTTTTGGTGTTTTAGCCTTGCTGTTTTCAATGGGGGCATTTTCCTTCTTTAATATTTTAAATTTGTAACTACCCCCCCTTCAGGAATGGTCTGCCTGTGTCGGTCCTTCAGATATTCTGTTTCTGTGGTGTTCAAATGGATATCTATAGCTCACTGGTTTGAATTTGTCTTAAATCTAATGTAGCAGTAGTAGTAGTATAAACTCTGAGAACATATTTTCTGTATCTTGTAAAAGTCACATTGTCAGGGAAATATTTTTATAGAAGTGACCCAAGAATCTAATTTACCGAATACTTGGCTAAGTTTAACTGAATTCATGAGACAGAATATAGTAAAAACAATCAATTCTGAAATTACAGCATATATACTATAGACGAGCTCTCTTCGTAAATTAGATTTGCATAGTTGTCAACATCTGAAATGTTTCCAAGATGAATTCTAAACTTTTCGGGCCTCTTAAAAATAAATAATGACATCAGCAAATTGCTTGTTGGTGCTGATGAGAAGGATGCTAAGCACATGTATTACATCTGAAATAAAATTTAAGTTTCTGATTTACCACTTTTGACTTTATTTAAAGGATTTGGAATAGGGACTTTTATATCCTTTTTATGTCCACAATTCAATAAATGTTTTTCAAGTGATGGATTGCATTTCTTCCTCATGAAAAGTTCCTGTCCACAGCTCGTTGAATTTCTCTTAATTTGGGAATTCAGTCTCTGCTTTCAGGGACATGACAACAGATGTATTCTTTCAGTGCAATATGAGTCCTTTTTTGTTTCTTAGTCTCCTCTTCATGAAGACTCAGGGAAATTATATCCCTTTTGAACTACAAAAGGCTCTGTGTTCTCCCCACTTCCCCCCCAACTAGATCGAGAAATAATTCATTATTTTCTCATCCTTCTGAATATTTTTTTTCCATTTTTTAGATTTTTAGTTCTTTATGATCTGTTTGTTGTGTTACTCGTTCTCCTAGTTTTCCGTTATTTTCCTCTGCATTAAGTGGGCTTGGAACTTTGGGGTGACGTTGATAGTGAATTTGGCAGAGCCTCCAATGAGTGAACCAGCCAAACCGAGGAAGCAAAATGGACGCCTGGGGTGAGGATGCTAGTGCCGCCAAGGCGGAGGAATGGCTGCCATTGGCAGCATGGCAGAGCAGACCTACTCCTGGGCCTATTCCCTGTGGATTCCAGCCAAGTGCCTACATGCCTAATTAACATTCTCCTGATAGCTTATGGTTCAACTGTACAAGTAATTCTAAAACAACTTCTTCTGTAACAGTGATGGCGAACCTTTTAGAGACCAAGTGCCCAAACTGCAACCCAAAACCCACTTATTTAACGCAAAGTGCCAACACGGCAATTTAACCTGAATACTGAGGTTTTAGTTTAGAAAAAACAACTCATACATTAACATCTTTTGTCTTAAAAGAAAAACACAATATCAGAGTATTGTCGAAGGCTTTCACGGTCAGAGTTCATTGGTTCTTGTGAGTTATCCGGGCTGTGTAACCGTGGTCTTGGTATTTTCTTTCCTGACGTTTCGCCAGCAGCTGTGGCAGGCATCTTCAGAGGAGTAACACTGTCCTTCAGACACTGTCCTTCAGTGTTACTCCTCTGAAGATGCCTGCCACAGCTGCTGGCGAAACGTCAGGAAAGAAAATACCAAGACCACGGTTACACAGCCCGGATAACCCACAAGAAACAATAACAGAGCTTTCAATGATACAAACAACTTTTTATTGAAAGGTAACCTGTGATGGACTTTTCCTCCAGAAATTTGTCCAATCCACTCTTAAGGCATCTAGGCTAGATGCCATCACCCCATCCTGTGGCAAGGAGTGCCACAGGTTAATTACATGCTGGGTAAGTGGGTGTTCCTCTTTTAGTAGGGGATTTCGCTGAAAGGTGGGAGGCGCCGCAAAGCCCACGCTGTGGCCTGAGCGCTCTGCTCCCGTCCAGCTATGCCACGCTGTGAGCTATGCTCCCCTCCAACCTAGCTCCTCTCCAACCCCACCACGGGAATCACCTTTGCCACAGACTCAACAGGCTGCCGTCCGCACCACACCCTCACGCCACATGTGAGCCGCCCAGCATGTGAGCCACCCTGCCACATGTGACAGGGGAGGGAGGAAGCGCTCCCATTGGGCTGCTGGGCAGAGGGGCGGGTGATGTGAGAAATGCCCTCAGGTGCGCGTGGAGACGGGGAGGGGAGCAGCCCGGCCCCGCGTCCCTCTGGCTTTCTAGTAACGAACTCAGGCAAACTCTGTGATGTGGCGACGGCGCGTGTGCCCACAGAGAGGGCTCTGAGTGCTCCCTCTGGCACGCGTGCCATAGGTTCGCCACCACTGTTCTATAAATTGGCCTTAGTATTTATGGGCTGCATAAATAAATAATCCAAGAACAACTCCTTCAAAACATACTTAATTTTCTTCTGGCTATTTGCTGATCTTATGACCTTTTGTATTCTGATTCATCTGTGATTTCCTCTTGTCCCGTTCATTTTTACTTAAATTAGTTCAGATTTCATCATCTGTTTGAAAGCTCCTTTGAATTGATTTTGTAAATATAGTGTATCTATAAAAACTTGGTCAGTGTAGCTGAAAAGGCTCAGCTTTTAAATGTCACAGAAGGCAAAATTATGATAAAATGTCATGTTCAGCCTTGTTCCAAGTAGTGTATTTTAAGAAATTAACTACTGTTTCTTCTTATTGATACTTAATATCTAAGAAATACAGCCAATCAGTGTACTTAAATTTAACAGTCATTGTAAAAGAGTATACATCTCTTAGGTCAAATCTGTCCACAGTAATTCTGATAGACTTAAAACAATTGGTTGTACATATTTCACAAATCATAACATTCTCAGTGAAAGCAAAATCTTTTAGAACAAAATGTTCTTTTTTGCCCCGTTTCAAATAAGCTATTAAGCCAAGCCTTTAAAGTTTGAACTTCCAAAGTAAACCCAGCTAAAAGGTCATATTAGGGACAATGTTTACAAGATTTTTAAAACTCAATCAAATACTGTAACCAATATGCTAACTGAAAAACTCATTGGAATCAAAGATCCAGTAAACATTCAGAAAATGTAGGCGTGGAGGGGGAGAAGGAAGATGTTGATATACTCCCTTCCCCAAACTGGAATTTACCAGCATCAGCAAAATGAATATATAAATTTTTTGGTTTGCACTGAGACTGAGATTGATTAATCTTGTGACTCTAGATTTCTTTAATACTCCATAGCAAAAACTGGAATAAGGAGAGAACTAGGTGGATCACACCCATTCTAATAAAGTATAATCTTCCTTTAGAATTCTGGATTGTACCTTTTCTCTTATCAGACCTAGAGGTGGACACTGAGAAAATTTATCAGGTGGCAAAACACTTAACTCAAGTAATGACTTTAAAACTGTCCTGCTAAATGATACAGGTATTTGGTCCCAAGAGATATTGTTGAACTAGTACAATTTTATAGTATGTTTTTATGTATTTTATATGTATTTGCTTATGACCTTGTTAATGAGCAATAAACTGAAACAGAAACTTTGGTCACCAACTGAATACTCTGTAGCTGCTGCCCCTTTCTACCGCCCTACAGTTCTTCAGGAAATAAGCCCAACTCTGACACCTGCTCATGTTCTCCCTCTTAGCTGTTAATGGTAACAGATCTTTCTAGACACTTGCTTGTTCTTCTGGAAGCAGGATGCTATTAATACCAAATTATGTGTGAGGGAAAAGCGGGCAAAATGTAGTTGTTATATGGATGAGAAGAGTATAGCACAAGAATAATGTAATATTAAAATGTTTCCTGTGGTTTGTGTGTACGTGTTAAGTCCTTTTCGGCCCTGGCGCCGGCCAGGTGGAATGCTTTGGTAACATCAGGGCCCTGCGGGATCTTAAAGAGTTCCGCACGGCCTGCAAGACAGCTTTTCCGCCAGGCCTACAGTTCAGGACAGCTGCGGGTATCATCCTCTGCTGGCCTCCCTATCCCCCCACCCCTTGTTCTATGTTACTCTCATTACTGGGGAGGGGGAGCAACCTACTGCTTATTCCAGGTACTATGGGCCAAATTAAGCGCCATCTGAAGTTTTCAAGGGTTTTTAATTGGGTTTTATTGTTTAATTTTAGAATTATTACTTTTATTGTTAATATTATATGTTTGATGTTCCCTGCCCTGAGCCTGGTCTTGGCCGGGGAGGTCGGGTTATAAATTGAACAAATAAATTAATAGTCATCTTTAATGTTGTGTAATTCCCCAGTTATTATTACTTTTGTCTTCTTGAATTCAGGTGTAATCTTGCCTAGGCACTTTCTACTTTAACCCTCAACAGTAGTTGTTTCAAGTCTATGTACATATAAATTCAACCATAAATTCATAAATATGTGTGTGTGTGTGAAGTGCTGTCAAGTCGCAGCTGACTTATGGCGACCCAGAAGGGTTTTCATGGCAAGGGACTAACAGAGGTGGTTTGCCATTGCCTTCCTCTGCATAGCAACCCTGGTATTCCTTGGTGGTCTCCCATCCAAATACAACCAGGGCTGACCCTGCTTAGCTTCTGAGATCTAACAAAATCATGCTAGCCTGGGCCATCAATAGATAGGCAATGAAAAATTAAAATCTGATAAGACAACACAGATCTAGACAAATCTAAAACTAATCTAGAAGTGAAATTACCTAAAAATTTCACAGCACCTTCACCTCATTTAAAATTATAATCAAAACAACAACTTGTTGGGGAATAAAATGCCCCTCAGTTGCCTGGCAAAGGAGCTGATGAGGGTGACAGTATTAAATGTGTTTTCTATGAATAAGTTGAATTGATTCTAGTGCATCCAAGTAAGCATGTTGAGTTCTGTACCCTGAAGCATCAAAAGGTGTGGATGTGGTATGTCATAGTTTTTATTCATTTATGTCTTTGAGCTAAATTGCACTAAATGTATTATATCTCTGACTAACATTTGTGACATGAAAGGTATTTAAGAGAATGGGAGTCATGAGAATATGTATGCTAATTTTAAACTTTGCTGCTGTGTGTTTGCATTCATGGACTGTGTAATAATGACTTAGTGAGTCTGTTCTCTAATCATGTTTTCTAGCTTTTAATTCAAGTGTGTACAAGCACAAAAATGTGCAGGTGTTTCATGTTGCTAAGTAGCTTTCAGACAAGTGTTTCTACAAAGCATTTTTATTTTCCTTTTAAAGAAAGTAAGTGGTTTACATATTTGTTTCTGATTTTATATTGGCCATTTCAATTGTGGCTGATATAAATGCATCTATGGATGCATTACAAAGTTATTTAAAAGGGAATGTCAGGTGTTCATTCCAAATACTGATAGGTACTTTGGATATTTTGGAAATTGAATGAGACTGAGCTTTGGAGTTTGCTTCAGGTTGAATGTAGATTTCCATTGTTGTCTGGTAAAACATGATAGTCCCTGCTTTCTTAATCATGATTATCCTATTGACTGCCTTCTCCTATCCCATATGCAGATTCTTTCCTCTTCAGCGTTAAACAGGGTTTAGGGTTATGTCTGCTCTGATACAGAAACTGGCTGTTATTAACACTTCTTGTAAATGACTTTGATTGTCATAAAACCAATTAAAATATCGATTCAAAACACATGTAGATATAATAAAATGGTAGCACTTAAAACTATTTAAAAACATGCCAAAATTTGAACAATAGTTCATTAAATAAATTTACATTTTTTTCAGTATTGGTGGGCTTTTGCCAGCTTCTTAAAAGCTAACAGTATTGGGTATTTGCAGGCTGCTCTAAGGAGGTAGGCGAATATAATGGCAAAAAGCTTTAATTATGAATTACTTGCATATCCTTGTTTTTCTATTCCGTGATGTCATGAAGCCCATCCTGCTCCCCATGATTCCCTGCTTTAATTAAACTGCAACATCAGGCAATCCCTTTTGGGTACCCTCTCTAGCAAGAGCGGGAACAGGATAGCAAATCACAAAGCCTCACAGAGAGGGGTAGGGTTTCCTGTTCAAAAAGGAATCAAGTGAACCAGAGCGGCAAAAGAGCACCTATCCATGCAAGGGGGGATGATTGTAACAAGATTGACAAACCTTGAAGTGGGAGTTTCCATTACCTTTTCCAGGAGCAAGCAAGGCAAGGGGAGTCCCTCATGGGCTAGGCCCATGTCAAGCCAATATGACTCATCACCCTGAAGAAGTGTAAGCCCTTAAGTCAGTAACCAGTTTAGTCAAGTTGTGTTAGCTTTCTGCTTTATTTTAA
Organism: Euleptes europaea; assembly: GCF_029931775.1. Taxonomy (NCBI): domain Eukaryota; kingdom Metazoa; phylum Chordata; class Lepidosauria; order Squamata; family Sphaerodactylidae; genus Euleptes; species Euleptes europaea. The sequence goes on from NC_079317.1 coordinate 83,926,666, forward strand.
TTCTGTTTTGTATTCTCCTGTCTGTGTGAAATCCCTCCCTGTTTTTTGCCAAAGAAACGTCAGAACGTTAAGACAGCCTGTGTTGTCCCCAGATCACTTGGGTATAAAAAGGCCTGGGTTAGGTGCAGGGCATCTCTCAAGCGAACCAAGGTGCATGTTGGCTGGATAGGTATGTCTGTGTGTGATTGTTTTCATCTGTCCCATCAGCATCTTTTTTAAAGCCATCTTGCATTCTCTAGATTCATAATGACAACGAAAGGGCTAAGCAGTTTTCACCCACAGATGATAGAAGCTACAAAACTGAGAGAAATAATAGAATTCTCTTGCTTCAAAGCAGTGAGTCAACAATTGGCTACTGCACCTAACAGGCATATTTGTGGCTTCTTCTCTCCGTAGATGCCAGACTGATCGAGTTCTCCACAGCACCTCTTGAGCGTTTCTTAAAACTGCATACCAGAAAAGCATATTTCACAATGAATGTTCTTCATTCTGGCTGCAGTAGTGTACTTGCAGAGACTTGCTGACATGCTGGGTGCTTTTGATTCTTGTTTCATGATCTCTGTATTAAATATTACCCCCTTTCCCCCAGATAATAGTAAAATTGCCAGACTGTTTCTGGAAGGGGGCAGTATTGTTTCCCCCCATGTTTAGAAGGTCTACCATTTATGGATGGTGTAATAGTGGCCTCTTTCTGTTATACTAATTTATAATATAGCATTAATTAAAACCATTCTTGGTACTTCTTTTTCAGTTTAATGGAATATTATATTTCAAAATGTGTAAAGATTTCAGCTGTGTTCAAATCAGCAATAGACTCTCCTTTTGGGGGAGAGGTATTCAGAGCCCTTGTGGACCTACTGCTACACATCTGAAGCCTTTCTTTGAGTTAATTATCTTAAGAGTAAGATGATTTATTCTTTGCTATTCTATTTTTATCCAGTTCTTCCCTAAAGAGCTCAGGGCAGTATACATGGCCTCTCCACTCCCATTTTATCTTCACAACTGCCCTGTGAGGTCTGTCTTAAGGTCACTCATTGAGCTTTATGGTCAAATAGAGATTTGAACCCAAGCCTCCCCAGTTCAAGTTGGACAAATTATCTACTACACTATAGTGGTGTAGTATAGATTTTCCTTTGGTTCTTTGGAGATGTGTTAGCCTGTCTTTCTAGTGCTTGTTGGCTTTTTATGCCTTCTTTCCAGTGTTCAGCCTGATAACACCTAGCTCAGCTTATCTCCAAATGTAGACATAGATTCCATGCAAGCTTACATATTTTTGTGTGTGATTCCTTAATTCCTGTGCTAGATTGGTATTTGATCTAAACTTCAGTTGAAAAGTGCAACCTCTCTTTATGCAACAGTACATTAAATACTAATGAGTTCCCATACCAGAGTGCTGATATTGGTGCTCAGGTGATCTGTACTGGAATTCTTAAGGAAAAAGTACAAAAGGTAGAAAAAGAAAAGCTGTATGGAATATGATCAGTCAGCAAAAATAGTTACTCAGCTGTTACAATGCAGGTAATCAAAAAACAAACAGCCTATGGCAATATGGGGTATACAATGTATCACACAAAGCATAAAAAGAGCCTTGTGGTGCAGAGCGGTAAGCTGCAGTACTGCAGTCCAAGCTCTGCTCACGACCTGAGTTCGATCCCAACGGAGGTTGGTTTCAGGTAGCTGGCTCAAGGTTGACTCAGCCTTCCATCCTTCCGAGGTCGGTAAATGGAGTACCCAGCTTGCTGGGGGTAAAGGGAAGATGACTGGGGAAGGCACTGGCAAACCACCCCGTAAACATAGTCTGCCTAGTAAACGTCGGGATGTGATGTCACCCCATGGGAATGACCCGGTGCTTGCACAGGGGACCTTTACCTTTAATGCATACAGCTGTGCAGCTGCAGTCCCCCCAAAAGAAAAAAACATAAATGTATTATGAGATCATGAGGGGTCAATAAGGAGAGTTAGTTTTGAAACAGTATGCTTTTTTAGGGGGGATCTCTGATTAAATAGTCAAATAATTAGAAGAAAACAAGGAAGGTTATTGGGGTTATTGATTACCTAATATGAACTGCTGACTAGTAAAAATTATATGGGAATCATCTGTTGGGTGGTGGTTAGGGAAAATATATTGAACAACTATGAATAATTTCTTGGATGTTCCTAATTTACATCAGGCCTAATTTCTTTTAGCATATTTTGTAAGTGTGTCATTTTGGGCGTGATTAAAGGTTGCTAATGAAATTTCATTGAGGTTAACAGTTCTAAGAATGTGTCTTGGGAACATGATAGAGATATTTTAATGACTTTCCTTTTACACACCTTATTTCCTAATAAGGTACTCTGTGGTATGACAATATCTTTAAAAATTCTGTTTGAAGAGGTTAGTGCAAGTGACATATAATATTTGTAAATTAAAGCCCCAGCATGATGGAAGTATTCTAATAAGATTAATAATTGAGGCATATAATTATTGGATACACCCTGTTATGTCTCATTATTTAAAATACTCTCTTATGAAGTGAATGACAAAAATAATGCAAGAACAGGAACGATTATAAAATAAGATGAAGTCATAGGATTTCTATACTTGCAAATTGCAATACATATTATGTAACTCCTTTACAGCCCATTCCTGGGGGGTGCGAAACCTCTTAGGAGGCAGCCTGACCCCACCGCCGGCGTAAGTGTGTGTAATCACGAGATTACACGCACTTAAGCTGGCGGGGAGGGTGGCTCCACCGACGCCCAAGTGTTGCAGAGCCGTGCCTCTCCCCTCTGCCGGCGCAGCCTCTCCATGGCGCCGGCAATAGCGTAGAGAAGCCGCGCCGGCGCAGGGGGCCGTTCCGGGGGCGGGCCAGGGGGGAGGAGCTGCTGGTTAGGCGGCTTCCTACCCCCTTTCGGCCACTTGCTCTGGCGGCCGGAACAGTGTTGATGCGCCTGCTATTTTGCAGGCGCAGCCTCGCTGTTTTCTATGGGGCAAAAAACCCCAGTTTAAAAAAAAGCCGCAAAATGGGGTTTTTTTGTTTAACGGCGTAGGGGAAACGGCTTAGGAAGAGGCGCTGCTGCACCTCTTTCCCGCCTTTCCCCTACGCTGTCAGCTCAGGAATGGGCTGTTAGACAAGTACATTAAGATACCATATTCAACCTATACTTCATCAAGTCTGGATATTTTAATGTGAGTGGGTTAATTGGCTGTTTCTCCAGAATCCATTCTTGAGGGTATAAAATAATACAAATATTAGAAATTTTCTGTTCATTATACACAAGTCACAAAGGCACATGAGGTGGCTGAATATTGACAGGTAGAGTGCCTGACTGTCGTATGAACTGGCCTGCAAAATCATTGTTTTACCAACAGTTCATGTCTCTCAAGGTTTTGGGGTTAGTAACAACAGTTAATATTAGAAGAAAATACAGATACACTCAATTCAGACTTAAAACCATGGCTTAGTTCAGGGATCTCCAACGTGGTGTCTGTGGATACCATGGTGCCCATTGCCACCTTTTCAGGTGCCTACCAAGTGTTTTTAGGAAGTGGGTAGGGCCAGGTAGGTCTTCTGCCCAGCAAGGCTTCTGATTGACTATTTGAGATTTGATTGGTGTGCAGATTTTAAAAAATGTTTCTTCTGCAGCAGCTGCCACCACAGCACAAGGATCTACACTGTGTTACTGAAGTTAAGCTGTAGCAATCATTTTGTGTCTGTCTCTGTCTCCTATGGCTGCCATTTTGCTGCTACGCCCAGCATGCTGTTGCAGAATTCCAAATGTGCCCACAGACTCAGAAAGGTTGGGGACCTCTGGTTTAGTTCAACTGTGGTTTGCTTACAATATCAGGATTCAACTTGCAGATAATCACTCAGTTCTGCTCACCTTTGTCCTCCTGCCTCCCCTGCAGAGACCTGGTAAGCATACCATCCTGCATTGTGGCACTTGACTAAAGCTGATGTTATTGTGTGAACCACAGATCCATGCCATTCTTCCTTAGGCACTTACTAAGAAAGCTGCTGGCTTTTCATAGTAATCCTTTTCTTACACGGAACTTGAAGAATCCAGTTTCTTTTTGCCCATTTAACGGTACCGTCCGTGCACACTCATACAAACATCAGAGCAACAAACAGACCCCCCTCATTTCATCTCATGTTGGCAATTGCAAACAAACAAATCAACAGCACCAGATGGTATCCATCCTAGAATTTTTAAAGAATTCAAGTGTGGTATAGCTGATCTTCTAACTAAGAGATGTAACATATCCCTAAGATCAGCCTCTGGACCAGAGAACTGGAGAGTGGCCAAAGTATCTCCCATTTAAAAAAAAGGAATATTGGAAATTGCAAGCCAGTTAGCTTAATGTCTGTTCCAGGTAAATTGATGGAAAGCATTATTATAGTTAAAATTGTCAAGCATATAGAAGGGCAAGCCCTGCCCCATAAAAATCAGCATGGCTTCTTCAAAGGTATGTCCTGTCCCACAAATCTTTTAGAGTGTCAGTAAACATGTGAACAGGAATGAGCTGGTAGGCATTGTTTGGTTGGGTTTCCAAAAGGCTTTTTACAAAGTTCCTCCCCTAAAACTCCTGAGCAAACTTCAGAGTCTTGGGATAAGAGGGCAAGTCATTTTGTGGTTTGGAAATTGGCTAAAAAACAGGAAGCAGAGAGTAGAATAAATGGTCAGTTCTCACAATGGAGAGATGTGAGCGGTGAGGTCCCTCAGGGATCTGTATTGGGATTAGTGATGGTGGTTAAAATAAAATTGGAATGTGAAGAGTTCTAAAAGGATCTCTTCAAAGTGGGGGAATGGGCATTAAAATGGCAAATGAGATTCAATGTGAGCAAGTGTAAAATGATGCATATTGGGGCAAGCAAGTCCAACTTCACATATACACTGATGGGATATGAGCTGGCAGCATCAGACCAAGAAATGGACCTTGGGGATAGTTCGATAAAAATGACGATCCAATATGGAGCTGCTGTGAAAAAGGCAAACTCCATGCTGGCCATAATTAGAACAGGAATAGAAAATAAAACCATGGCTATCATATTGCCCTTATACAACTGTATTGTGAGACCACACTTGGAATATTGTATACAGTTCTGGTTACCGCATCTGAAAAAGGATATTGTAGAAGTTGAAAAGATGCAAAAAAGAGTCATTCAAATGATCAGAAGACTTCAGCAGTTGCCCTGTGAGGACTGGTTAAAATGCTTAGTGCTGTTTGGCATAGAAAAAGGCATGGAAGGGGAGAGATGACAGAGATCTATAAAAATGTGCATGTTATATGGAGAGAGCTTCTCCTTCTCCCATATTACTAGAACCTAGGGACAGCCACTGAAGCAGAAGTGTGGGAGATTCAGGACAGACAAAACAAAGTATTTCTTCACACAGCATATAGTTAAGTTGTGAAATACGCTGTCACAGGATGTGATGATGGCCATCAACTTGGAAGGCTTTATAAGAGGAGTGGACAGATACATGGAGGACAGGGCTATCAGTGGCTGCCAGTCATGATGGAGTACCAGAGGCAGTATACCTCTTGCCTGAGGAGCATGGGTGAGAGGATGCTGTTGCAGTCCTCCTGCTTGCAGCTGGTCAACCATTGTATGAACAGAATGCTGGACTAGATGGACCTTTGGTCTGGTCCAGCATGGCTCTTCTTATGTTCTTAACCATATTCTATACCACTGGTTCCCAACCAGGGGTCCGTGGACCCCCAGGGGTCCGTGAGAACTAAATTAAGGTCCGCGAAACAAAGTTATAACCCCATAATAAATTAATATTTTCAATTAAAAGTTCTCTATTATAAAAATATATATTCAAATATTATTCTAAGTTTAATGTTTAACTAACAGTTATGATTAAAGATTATTTTCAAATTCTCTGCATTTTTATTTTGAACCTTGGGGTCCCTGCACTGAACAAAAAAGTCCTAGTGGTCCCTGGTAAAAAAAAAGGTTGGGAACCACTGTTCTATACAAATCCAAACATGCCATCCCTGTGTCCTGGCCACCAGGTGGAAAACAAGCCCCAGTAATCTCAGGGGTTGACAACAGGGGCTCTCTGCTCACAGTCCAGGGTTCAGTACTCAATGAAAGGTTGAGCAGTCCAAAGTCAGGTCACATGTTCCAAAGGCAGAGTCCAAAATAAGCTCAAAGGTCAGGTAAAAAGAACAGATACAAGATAGGTCAGGCAACTGATAGGATAGCCAGCAAGACTGCAGACAGGTTCATCCCACACTGGCTGTGTCCTTATATAGGGAGTTTCCCTACAGGTGTTGCTGTTTCCCATGTTAGGCTCTTCCTCACAAGCTGAGCCAGCACTTCTATTCATTAGGATTGCATGGGGCCAAGATCCCATGGTGACTTATTGGTCTCTCCTAGTATTTGTTTTAGCAGAGGGAAGCCTTGGGCTTCCAGGCACACACTCCTGCACCTGATCCATGCCTCAGCCCTAGTCTTTTGCCTCCTCTGCTCCTGGGGTGTTTTGGGAGACCTTGGAGAGTTTGGTCATGGTGCGGCCTCCAGGCCTAAGGACAATGCTGGCTCAGGGGTGGTGTTGGTGCAGGCTCAGGGTCCCTTTGGGGAGGCCCTGAGACACCAGCCTCACAGGAAGGGTCTGCCAAGGTGGGATTAGGTTGGGTTGTCCTCCTCCATTGAGGACTCATACACCCATGCTACACTGGGGCAGTGCATGACACCCTTCTTACCAGATGAGACCCTAGTAGCAGCAACTACATAGCTAATCAACACTTCTGCTTTCCAGTATTTCTCATATTCCATACTATGGTGTTCTTTTCTTCCTTCAAACACAGCACACCAACCATATACTGGGAGCAGTCACCCACAAAGCACCAAAACCAAACATAAACAGTGTGGATGTGTAAAGAACTTCGTTCATCATTGTGGCTGATGTGCAATCCCACATTGGCCATGAAGATTTGAGAGCTTTCTGGAAGAGGAGTGTCCCCCTCCCTTTGGTGACTTCCTCCCTAACTGACATGTGACCAGGAAGGGGACCGCTTTCCCTTGGTTCTCTCTTTGCTGCTAGGGGGAAGCAACCTCTGGGACAGCTGCCTAAGAAACGTGCCTCTTTATATCAGGTACTGAGGAGCATTGAGAGACTGAGCCCTCAATGAAAGCAGCGCTCTGAATCCCCCGACAGAAGCTGTACTGGTGGAGGTACAAGCTGGCAGGGAGAAGTTAGAAGGAAAGAGGATTTTAAGGTTGATAGAAAGTTAGGTTTTGAGGGTAAGTTTAAAAGAAATCTGTTTTTCCAAATAAACTTCGTTCACTTTTTTAAAGAAACCCTGTCACACCTGTCAGTTTTACCTCAGTGATTGTTCCAGGTTTGCCCCAAATCCGGTCCCTTAGAACCCAGTTTACATTCTTTGGTTTTAAGTTCCCGCAGGGAACCTCGGCAGATTGGGGTAGTTGGGAAATTGAAATTGGGACGGGAAGGGAAAATAGTGTGTAGAGTGGTGGCTAGCTCCCTAGGATGTCTGTCACAACCTCCTTTTCTTATTCCATATCTTCTCATCTCTGCTGAGTTTGAGAGTGCTTTTTCTTCATCAGTTTTCTTTTGAGCTCATAGAAACCTTAAAGAAAAAAAAGACACTAACAATAAACTGTTGATTTTTACCATTTCGTCCTGGCTCAGAACGACCTTTTCAAGAAGTGCTCAGAATGTGGTATTAAAATTGCACAAGTGGGTGACCACTTGTCTTGTTTGCCTTAGGGAATCACATAAGGTCACTGTCTGCACTGTATGTAAACAGTTTATCCCAAATGTGCTTTCTGCCAGACCTCTTGGAGGAGGCCTTGGCAGCCACTGACACTGCCTCCATCTGCAACCACCAAGAGCCCTCCTTGCCCAGCTAGAGTTGCATTGGTTATATCAGTTCCATGACTGGAACCATCTGTTCTGTCCTGGTGCTTGCCAATTCTGTCCCACTTGGCTTACCAGAGTCAGTCCTTCTCGCGAAGTCCTCTTCACCTGCTTGGAGCTCATCTTGGGCACTATGTGCCGGCTGGGTCTATTGGGTCAGTTGGGTGAAATCTGTTCTAGTCCCATCCCCACCCATCTGCTTGTGTGAGAGGATCTTTGGATCTACCCAACTACACCCAATAGTTTTGAAACCCTGCTTAATACTCACCTGCAGAGATTATGAGAGCTAGTCATGGCATTGCAGGCAGAGCCCTCTCAGGACAGCGGGCTTAAAAACCAGATTCTGTTTCAGATAAGATTTAAAGCCCAATTCCAGGCATGCTTCCTAAGCAGAATGTTATGTTGCATTCAGTGTGGGTTACTGCCATATAAATTGCAGACCCTGTGCCATTTCATGAATTGGGGCATTTCTGAGTTAGTGCACTGGTTTCATGCTGATGCGATACTGCACCATTAGATTTGAACTACATTTTTAGGAGCAAAATTGGAGGCACTCATGGGCACTTCAGTGACACTGTCACTTACTGATTTGTTCTTTACCTCAAGGTTTATATATAAGAGTAACTCTTGGACTAGATGAGCTAATGATTTCACTCAGAACAGGCAGCTATCTTGCTTTCCCAGGCTGTCATTGCTCCTTGGTTAATTTGCCAGTAAATGATTGTTAGTTTGTAGGTCATAGTAAAACACTACACTTCGTAGTGTAATGGACTTTATATAGTGAGTTCTGGCTAATGAGGGTTGGGGAAAAGAATATGAACCATACTGTGCTAGTTGTTGTATCGAATCTTGACGTGTGAAAGATGTCCACTTGTACGGTGCTTAGTCTATCTACTAAGTGGGTGGGTGTGATTAGTTGTTTTATTCTTCAGTTTGCTGTGTGGGGAGGGCTGGCTGTGCATTGAGTACAGTATTGTGACTAGGATTCATATGGCCAACCCAAGGATAATCTGGGGTTGTGGACAAGAGGCCTAAAAAGTTATCTCTGCATCATATGTAATCCAGGAGCATTGTGACCTCTTGCTGTCCTGATGGAGAAAAGATGGAGGCTTTTATGTTTGACCACTACAGTCTTGAAAAGGCGCAAAGTGGGGATACAAAATTGCTTGTTGCCACCACACCATGTGCCTGATCTTCATGCCAATTTTTTATGCATAATTTCCCCTTTAAAATGGTATTGGTAGCCACGGGTTGAACCCATTTCTGCCGTAACGTGTAGTTTGGCTCTATGTTTTGGCTCCTATTCTATTAATTTGTGCTTACATAAGCAGAGGTGCTCATAAGTTGCTCTGCCTTTCTGTTTAACAGTAGTGGCTGGGCTGTCATTGTTTGGATTACTTCTATTATTATGAGAAGACACTATTCCAGTAGCAATTGGTTCAGTTTAACCTCAGTACCCTTAGAATGAAATGCAAAGCTTTCTGATGTACACTTGTCAAAAAGTTGTTGAAGCTGAAGGTTGTAAATGCTAGACATACTGGAACTTTCTGTGTAATTGTGATTTTTAATTAGTATCAAAAAGAAACATCAGAAGCTCTTGCAAAAAAGCTGTTCAGTTCTGTTCTAAGACAATGGAAAAGTTAGTAAAAGTTCATCTCCTATGCTAGTTTTGATCAGCCAGCATGATGGGTATGCGACTATCATAACATTTGGGGGGAAATTGCATAAAGAGGTTGTGCCATTAAGAGGAATGAATGATAAAGATCCTTTTTGGGGATACATATTGACCATTGTAATAAGACTAAATACCCTACTTTGTTTGTTATAATTTAAATGCATTTGGCCTGGTCTGTTATTGTTTTGGTATGCCTGCATGTGACTCAGATTCTGTCGACAGGAAGTTAAACACAGACATCAAAGTGAGCAGAGATCCTCACTTTGTTGTGTATGTGTACATGTTTAATTTAAACCTATTGGTGAGACATTTGTGGGTTTTTTAATCATCTGTCACTGGTAAAACAATGTTTTGCAATAATACTTGCACATGTTTTTTATAACCAATTGCAAAATAATGGCTTTGTGAAATATCTAAATGCTGGAATCATCATTGTGATCACTGAAGAAACCCCACTATCTATTCTACATTAAAATGTAATGTATGTAGTTGTCTTTTTAATAGATTGGGGTTTTTAAAGCAAAATTAGATTTGAAGACATAACTTGGGTTGATGACAATTACTGAAGGATTTTAGCATCCAGATGAACAGTGCCTTAAGAATGTGTTCTACACATATATTTTTCTGTGTCAGGAGAATGTATTGCCCATGGGCATCATGGCGGCTGCCCATACCTTTCTTAGTGCCCACCAAGTGTCTTTAGAAAGTGGGTGGGGCCAGATGGGGCTTTTGCCCAGCAGGGCTTCTCTTTGGCTACTGGAGATCTGATTGGCTGTGCAGATTCAAAAACACATTGCTTCAGCAGCAGCTGCCACCACAGCACAAGGATCTTCACTGCATGAAGGTAAATTGTGTGTATGCAAGAAAATATTTTCAAACAAATAAATGTTAATTTTAAAAGGCATCCTTTTTGTCCTGTATTCTGCAAGCAAGCGCCGGTCAGGTCTCCCTGAGTGGTAGTGCCCTTAGGCCTGTGTTGGCGAACCTATGGCACGCGTGTCGCAGCCGGCATGCCGAGCCCTTTCTGTGGGCACGCTCAGACCCATCGCGTCTGCCTAGGGCTGTGCCGTGTTGCCGTGGTGAGGGCGCTGAGGGCGGTGCTCCTTCTCCCCAAGCCCATGCTCCCCAAGCCTGTGCTGGCGCCCTGCCCTCTTCAGTTTGGACCGGGAGGCTGTGGCCGAGCACCTTGCCACACACCTCCTCTCAGCTGAGCTGCGGGGGCCCCCCCATGTTTAGTTTGTCTGGGCCCCCGCCCATCTAAAAAAGCATTTAGAAAATTCTACAACATTTGCAGACAATCCTACAAGCCATCAGGAAATCTACAAGGAATTTTCTAGCATTGTGGCAGCTGCAAAGGTGAATTTCAGTAACAGATTTTTACAGTTCCGTAAGATGGAGACAACCCTGTGTTTTCTTACTTCTCCAGATAAAGCCAAATTTGAAGAACTTGATCTTTCCTGCCTACACTGGTTAGATTTAGAAAATCTGGAAATGGAGCTAATAGAATTTCAAGAAAGCCCAATCTGGAAAAATAAATTCTATGACCTGCGTGAAACACTTGAGAAGATAGAAGGGATGCCAAAGGACAGCATAGTTAGTTCTGAAAATGAAATCCTTAAAGTGTGGAATGCTCTGCCAAATAATTTTAAGTCAATGAAAGCACTTGGGATTGCTTTCCTTACTTTGTTTGGATCATCTTATGCTTGTAGGCAGCTGTTTTCAGCTTTGAATTATATCAAATCTGACACCAGAAACAGGCTAACAGATGACCTGAGTGCTGCATGTGTTTCTCTCAAACTTACAAAGTATGAGCCAAGGGTAGACAAATTATCAGCATGCACACAACAGCAAAAATCACATTAGTTGTTCAAAAAATTTGACGATGTCCTCAAAGATGTCACAAAAATGGTGAATTACATCATGGCTTGTGCTCTGAATTGTCAACAGTTTCAAGCACTTCTTGAGGAGGTTCAGGCACAGTATAATTGTTTACTTATGTACAATAATGTCTGATGGCTGAGCAGAGGACGAGTCCTGGAGAGATGTGTGCCAAATGCAAACTTTTACCTTTCAATAAAAAAGTTGTTTGTATAATTGAAAGCTCTGTTATTGTGTTTTTCTTTTAACGCAAAATATGTGAATGTATGAGTTGTTTTTTCTAAACTAAAACCTCAGTATTCAGGTTAAATTGCCGTATTGGCACTTGGCGATAAATAAGTGGGTTTTGGGTTGCAGTTTGGGCATTCGGTCTCTAAAAGGTTCGCCATCACTGCCTTAGGCTTTGATAGGAGCTTTAGGCAAGGAGAGGGAGACAAGGAACTGGAACTGGAGACAAGGAGCTAGAACAGGGAGTCATCTAGCCAGGCTTAACTGGGGCCAGAATCCTGCAAAGGATTACATCCACCATGATCTGGCCCAGGAGGTGGAGCACGGGCTGCCAGCCTGATTGGTACTGCATCTTCGCTGGGCTGTCTGGGCATGAGCCCTCTGCCTCTGCGGCTCCTGTTGAGTAGAGGCAGAGTCTGGTTGGCTTGTGGACCGAGTCCAGGACTGGTGCTTAGTTACCCCAGGACCTGGAGGAACAGAGAGAAATTCTGGCAGAGCAGCTCCTTCTGCAGGCACCTCAGGAAGAAGAGTTGGTTTTTATATGCCGACTTTTTCTACCACTTAAGAAAGAATCAAACTGGCTTACAATCACCTTCCCTTCCCCTGCCCACAACAGGCAACTTGTGAGGTAGGTGGGGCTGAGAGAGCTCTTAGAGAACGGTGATTAGCCCAAGGTCACCCAGATGGCTTCATGTGGAGGAGTGGGGAATCAAACCCGGTTCTCCAGATCAGAGTCCACTGCTCCAAACCACCATTCTGGGGCAAGTTCTGGAGCAGATGAACCAGGGCATCTGCCCTGCAAGGATTTTCCGAAGTTTTCTGTTCTCCAGGCCATGTCTCTGGGTCCTCAGGCTCCTTGGAGGCTTCTGAGTCAGAGTACAGAGCTAGCTCAGTGGGGGTCATGACATTTTTAAATTATAGCTTCTGTCTGAAAACTGAAGAGACACTGCCCTTCAGTGTTACTCCTCTGAAGATGCCTGCCACAGCTGCTGGCGAAACGTCAGGAAAGAAAATACCAAGACCACGGTTACACAGCCCGTATAACCTACAAGAACCAGTTATTACTAGAGTTACATATGATTGCACTTCCTAACATTTTATGGTTGGCTCCGCCTCTTATGGCAGCCATTTTGTGGTTAGCTTCTCCCCCTGCAGCAGTCATTTTGTAATACTAGTATTAAGGGATTAAAATGTGGAATTCACTGCCAGATGATGTTCAATATTTCACCCTCTTCAGCATTTCTAATAACTTTCGTCTTGTAAAAATTAGTTTAGTGTGTTTGACTTTTTGACTCAATCACTATCACAATTCCATTAATTGGTATGGGAGGGGACCACAGGAGACTGTGCAATTAAGAAAAAGGAGTAAGCTTCCCTCACTGTTACATTTTGGCAGTTAACCTAAGAGGGTTGTTGTATGAATACAGTAGAGGAGAGGAAAAACATCAGCCACGTTGGGATCCCTATTGGGGAGAAGGTGGGGTCTAAATGAAATAAAAATTTAAAAATTAAGCTACGGCTACTAGATGAGGTTTGAGCTATTTTAGCTCCCCTATCTATATGCGTGTATCATCTATATGCAGAAATAAATGTGTTAATTTCTGAGCTAAATCCTGGTAGAACTTTATAATGCCCAAGACTTTATAATGGGAAGACTTTTCCATGATGTACTTCTTAGGTAAGAATCACGCTGCTTTGGGTATTTTTTCTTTCCATTACTTATATGTGGTTGTAACTCAGTATCTAATATATACCTAGCTTCAGCCTACCAAAATAATAATAGTCTAGCACTATTATTGTTACACATTTTGCTTGTTTTTATAGTAACTCCTGTACAAACTTCTGTCTTCCATTATTGCATAATTTATTTTGCTTTTTTGTGATTTAGTTTTCATTTGCAGGTGCATGTGGCTGATGTACCAAATGATAACCTGTTCCCTGTGGATTTCAGAGGACATAGCACATGTCTGTGTATCTTAAATACTTAATTTAGGTCATTCTTGCAAAAATGGTATTTGATTTAGATTCAGATAATGATCTGCACCATTGTTTCAGAACCTCAAAAACATCAGTATATGAGTGCACTGATAGTATTTTACATGATTGTATGCCAAACCCTATATAGCTGCATATGCCTACAAAACAGTTTATTTAAATGCCCTTTGAGAGAGCAATGAAGGGAAATTGAGAAACCAATATTTAGAACACCAAGCGATGTGGATCTCAATGCTTTTATCACTATGTTTTGAATAACCCCTTTCCAATTCTCGGGCTCTGCCTCAGTATTACCCCTTTCTGAATAGATAGGGAATGGCAAGATGCTGAATGGATCTTTAGCTGCTTCAGATATATAAACCTAGTAGCTTGGTAAACTGTAGCTCTGGCACAGCTCAGTACTATTTGGAAAGAGCTCAAGGAAGCATTTCCTGAACAGACCCCCCCCAGTAGTTAAAAATTCTGGTTTTGCTTAATGTCCCATCCGTCCAATGACACCAGCATAGCACAGCTAGGTAAAAGTAAAGGTAGTCCCCTGTGCAAGCACCTGGTCATTACTGACCCATGGGGTGACGTCACATCTGAATGTTTACTAGGCAAACTTTGTTTACAGGGTGGTTTGCCATTGTCTTCCCTAGTCATCTACACTTTACCCCCAGCAAGCTGGGTACTCATTTTACCGACCTCGGAAGGATGGAAGGCTGAGTCAACCTTGAGCCGGCTACCTGAAACTGACTTCTGTCGGGATCAAACTCAGGTTGTGAGCACAGCTTTTGACTGCAGTGCTGCAGTTCACCACTCTGCGTCTGGAGCTCCTAATAGCACAGCTACCCTACATCTAGAGTAATTAGCACTCTTTATTGTACATGATGAATCTACATGCAGAATATATGGGTAAATAAATGTATCATTTTAAAAAAATCAGACTGTTTCAATCCAGTATAGCTTCAGTAACACACCTGTAGACAAATACCGGGGGGGGGGGAGCTTTTTGAAATCTACACTTTATTCCTGTAAAATCTGGATACCTGGTGCTGCAAACCATTGCTGCTGTCTGGAACGTTTAGGCCAATGCAAAAAAATAGAGATTCGTGCACATATTCATACGTGGAGTAATTGTTTGTGTCTCCCCCCACACACACACACACACTGCTTGACTTTTTAAACTCATTTCTTTGTTATATTGCAATCCCAGATGTAATGTGGAATGCAGTGTGACCTTCCGGGAAGGACTCAGATTGTTACTTTAAAAAAAAGCCTGCTTAAATAGGAATAGAGTCATCATTCAGTGACTAAGGATAACTACATTTAGCTTGGTATTCTATTGTACTTCTGTCTTGAGAAGAGGCACATTCTTGGCAGTCAATAATGAAGGAATGGTGGAAAGGAAAACCGAATGCTAAGGAGTGAATTAAAGCAGGAACTACAGGAGACTATGTTTGTTTGTCTTAGCTGTTTTGTAATGAAATCTGTTGTTTCAGTGAATAAGCCAGCATGTAAAATTGCACGTTGCTAGCCAGCTAACTGAGCTTTCAAGATTCCTTTCATTTTCTCTTATGATTGTAAGAGGTATGAGGTAAGCATTATCTGGTGGTGGTAGTGAACATTTAAATGGCAGTTTGAAACTGTAGTACTGTAGATTTGGTGTGATCAGAAAAACAGTTTTACAAAGATATGCGCTGCTACATTTTTAACTGAATTTACCAAAAAAACGAAACTGTATTTTACCAGAAATGAAAATTTAGCAATGAGAGTTTTGCAGAGAAGAACTAGTCATGAATCTATATTCAATAGAACTAACTCCAGCACTTGTAATGAGTACTCATTTTAAATTTCTGCTTTTGTAAAGGAAAACTATTTTTAATCGGTTTCTTCACAAAACTAGCAACATTGTGTGGATAACCAATATATTCTTGTAGGAGCATGAGTAGTGAGAGCCATGCCCCTGTCTTTTTCCACAATTCCTTAATATTTGCTTTCAAACTCCTGCACATTCTCAACCTCTGTAGCTATTTCATCAAGGCTACTCTAGGAGCCTCTCTTGTATTACTTGGGCATGTGTCTGAAACCTCCCAAGAAACTGTGGGTTTGTTGCCATCACCACTTATGTGGAAGCAATTCTAATTCCTAAACTTATTCTTAAATAACTAGCCTTCAAGAAAAAGTCAAGCATTTATTTGTTAATGCTGCTTTTAGAAATTCAGCACAGGCACTTGTAATTTACAAATATCACAGGCTTCCTGAATGTAGGGGGCAGCACCTTCCCTATGAAGAAAGGCTGAAGAGTCTGGGACTATTCAGTTTAGAATAGAGAGGATTAAGGGGGCATGATAGAGGTTTATAAAATTATCTACAGAATGGAGAGTTGAGAAAGAGACATTTTTCCTCCCTCTCCCAAAGTACTAGAACTCGAGGGCATCCAACGAAGCTGATGGTCAGTAGACTCAGGGTGGATGAAAGAAAATACTTTACACAGTGAGTGATTAAAATGAGGATGTAATGATGGTCACAGGCATAGACAGCTTTAAAAGGGGATTAGAGAGAATCATGGAGGGTAGGTCTATCAGTGGCTACTAGCCATGGCGATAAAGGGAATCTCCATGTTCAGAGGCAGTCAGCCACAGAATCCCAGTGCCAGGAGGCAGCATCAGGGGAAGGCCTCGGCATCTATGCCCTGTTATTAAACCTCCAGAGTGGGGTCCCCAATCTTTTTGAGTCTGTGGGCACCTTTGGCATTCTGACACAGGGTGGTGGGCACAACCCCATAATGGCTGCCGCAGGTGGTGGAGCACACAGAGTAAGTCCAAGTGGAGGGGAGAAGAGGGGTAATTGTTAAAATATACTGGGAAAGAGGAGTTAGAGAATAAAACAAACACTGTAATGGCAGCTGCTACTGAAACAACATTATTTTAATCTGCATAGCCAATTGGATCTTCAGTGGCCAACCAGAAGCCCTGCCAGGTAAAAGCCTGGTAGGCCTTCTGGTTCTATAAACACTTGGTTCTATAAACACTTGGTGGGCACCAAAAATGTTATGGTGGGCACCATGGCACCCACAGGCACCATGTTGGGGACCTCTGCTCCAGGTTGGCTACTGGGTAAGACATGGTGCTAGACTAGATGGACCACTGGTTCTTATGTTCATGTTCCACATGCAGAGGACAGAATCGTGGCCATAGGGGAGGGGTTGTGGCACAGTGGTAAACCATCTGCTTTGAATGCAAAAGGTCCTCAGTTCAATCCCTGGCATTTCCAGTTAAAAGGATCAGGTAATGTGAAAGACCCAAGACACTGCAGAGTAGTTGCCAGTAGATAGTACTGACCTTGATAGGCCAGTATTCTAAATCTAAGGTAGTCATGACTCTTGTTAATGGGATACTTTGAGAAATTGTAATTAACAACATAGCCCATTGTATTATTAGTTATTTTTAAATATGCATTGTATATCTTGGGGAGGGGAAGGATTATATGATTAACTGATTGGAGTTGTTATCAAGGTTTTTTTCTTCTGTTGTAAAGCAATGTTAACTTATTTCAGATGAATTTGCACTTTGTGTTTTTCTTCTAGAACAAAACAGTGTTCCATATTTATTATAATCCTTTATTGACTCACTGGTAGGATGTTCAAAATAGGTAAGAAAGATTAGATATTGCCTTCAGGCAATTCTTAATACATTAACAAGGAAAAAAAAAACAACCTTTTACATTGTTCAAAAATCACAAAATAAATATACTAGAATGAATTCACATCTGGTTGGCAGATTTTCTTCATGGAGAGATTCCAAATTCAATGTCAAGATTATTATAAGCATCTATGGGTTTTCAGCATTTTGACTGGAATTTGAAATATCATGTTTTTAAGTACTGAACAAATCAATGTCTCAAAGGTATTTGTTCATGTTCTAAATTTAGAGGAGATTTTGACTGTGTTCTAATCTCCGACTATGTTTTACTTTTCAGGCTGTGTTCTAGGATTTCAAATTACATTCTCAAAATGCTGAAGCACACAAACACAGTTATTTGAAGCACCTCTTTACAGGAAGTTCTTGTTTGAAAGAGTCTGCAAAGTTAAATGAGATTTTCTTTATCTTGATAAATGGCAGGCAATTGTAGTTGTAACATTATTCAGAATTAGATCATTATTGAATAGAAAAGTGCAATATCGTTGGAGGGAGGGAGCTGTAAAGCATATCCCTAAAACGTGTTTCTGCTTCCCATCCCACTACCAAGTTAATCCTTTTATATATGAAATGGGTCCTCTGGGGCAGGAGAGAAGACAAACGCTCTGCAAGCTAAAATGCATTTGAAGCCTAAAAATAGTTTTCTGTGAAATATTTATGGAACTTTCTCTTTGAGGGGAGTGATTCTGTTTTAATTTAGTTTTCTGCATGCCTGGAGAGTTCTTCCAATACACAGAATCCTCTACCTGTCTTTGGGTGGTCCTATTTTGATGCCCTCTTAATAGACACTCAGCCATGGAAATATGGTATTAGAGGGAATGTGGGCCTCAAACAAAAAAGTGTGAACTGTTTTAAACTTACTCCTCATCTGGCCTCCAACTTCAGCTTTAGAGTCTGAAGAAGCTGGAAACAGCAACCTACTTATAGCCAGCGTGGTGTAGTGGTTAAGAGTGTGGTTAAGAGTGGTGGTTTGGAGCGGTGGACTCTAATCTGGTGAACCGGGTTGGTTTCCCCACTCCTACACATGAAGCCAGCTGGGTGACCTTGGGCTAGTCACAGTTCTCTTAGAGCTATCTCAGCCCCACCTACCTCACAGGGTGTGTCTGTTGTGGGGGAGGGGGAAGGTGATTGTAAGCTGGTTTGATTCTTCCTTAAGTGGTAGAGAAAGTTGGCATATGAAAACCAACTCCTCCCCCTCCTCCCCCTCCCCTGAAGCTTATAAATTGAGCCCAATAGTGAATTAGCCCAGTTGGCTGAGATGATAAATCTGGGGCATTGTGTTTTGATGATTCTGTTCCAGGCTAATCAATAAAGACATAGTCATAGAATTTTTCACACTGGTCACAATAATGAGAGTTGCCTTATTGATTTGGGCATAGTTTTGTTCTGTTGGAGTTAATTGTTCTGAAGTAGAATGTGATGAGGTTCTCAGGAGAGTAAGTCGGTGAATGAGGATAATCCCAGTATCATATGATCTGATGCTTTATATCGATCCAGCCCATTTATCATAGAATATGGCGACTCTGAGAAGGAGCAGGGTAAGCTCTACAATGAAGAGCTATTAGCTCAGGAATCCCAAAGCAGGAGACTTTTTCTCTCCAGATAATGGGTTGGATCCAGCCAGCTTTTTCACCTAATTATTCTTTTTACTACGGCCTCCCTTCCACATGACTGTTGTCCACACAGATTCCGTGATTCCCAGCATAACCTTTTTGGGGTTATTAAAGGCAATCTTCTCTTCATTTTTCAGCAGTAGAAAAATTGGTTTGATCCAACCCAATCTGCTTTCCTTCCTCCTAAAAGCCATGAATGTCTTGGAATTGAAGATGCTTAATGGGAAAGTTTCTAAAAAAGAGGTGGAACCCAGGATATATTCCCCAGGTTCAAATTCATGCTCAGAATAATTGCCTACCCTGCCATCTTTGAAGAAGGGATTAGGGAGGAGTGGGAAACCCAAACCTCTATGATATTCTGCACTGGGCTAGTAACTTTGTACATACCCTTTTAACAGACGCACCCATAGCACCTTTAATTTCTGGGGAAGCTGTTCCTAGTGATGGAACACCAATACACTACATAAACTACACTGTGTGTAGTATTGATCATGCATAGGATACTTTTATGATGAGACATATTTCTAGAACTAGGAAGAACATTAGATAACTCCACCCACTTTTTCAACAGATGTGCTCTCTGATAAAATGATACCATGTCATAGAAGGATATAGCTGAGATTGTATAAGTTTCATAAACATAGTTCTATGGCAGCGTTCTCATAGAGTGAAAGCTATAGAGTTAATGGAAACATTTTTTTAAATAAAAGTTTTTATTGCTTTTTCCATAAAGTTGATACAATAATCCCATTCGATATGCCATCTAGTTTATTTTTCCATATATAAACAATAATAATACAATGCTGAATTGATATCTTCATAGTAAAAGAGTTAATGGAAACATTTGAAGAGTTGTTGGAGATGAACCAGTCAATTGAGAAGAATTTCTTTTGTTTTGTTTTTTCAAAAAGACATTAAATCTTAAAATGTTCTTGTTTTTATTTATCTGGATTGTTCAACCCAGATAAGTAACTGGCATGCTTTCCTGGAATGTCAACATCTCCCCCCCCCTAATTCCTCATGAGTTGTTGACACTGCTTGTTGTAAAACATCTGTGTACCAGGAATCTAAAAGCTAAGTCCAAGTAAGATGTGTGCTGCTCACATAAATGACCAAGAAAACTTAATTATTTTAGGATTAATAGCTTATCTCCAGAGTATGGCATCCCAAGCCTACAGAGAAGAGAAGGGAAATGAGCTGGGCTTCTGATTTTCAGCCTCTCCCCCCTACCCACATTTACAGCATCTCAGCAAGTCTGGGAGGCAGCAATGCCCAGGTTGGGAGATCTGAAGAACCTGATTTCCAGATGATGAGCTGGGAGTCATCTCCTAATCCCCCTTCCCCTAAAAAAATTTGGGTACAGAGCAAAATTTCCCTCACAGGAGATTAGAAGCTGACTCCTAGCAGATCTCTCGTCAGCTGGGAGTCAACTTGCAAGGCCTGCAAGTAACCAATTCCTGCAAATACACACAAATGGGTTGTGAATTCCTTGTTGATTAATTGATTGCCTGATCACCACTAGCAAACAGGGCGTGAGTCAAACTGGCAGGTTTTTGAGCATTTCTAGTATGATTACTATTTTGTTCTGCTACAAAGTTTCTAGAATTCTTTATGGAAGGTTATATACATAAATATCAAAAATTCTAAAGGACATGATACTTAGTAAATGATTATTTTATATGGACTCAAAGTCCTTTTCAGGTGTCTTGTTTTGTTGTTAATGTGCCTTTGCCTTGTGTTCTTCAGGATCAAAGGAAAACTGAAGTGAAATTGTTCCATGTGTAGTAGCTAGTAAAATTTCTAGTACAAATTGGAATGTTCATTTACTCTATTTATATAGTGTTTTTGGCTCCATTTGGAGCTTGTATAAACATTACAATTACTTACAACAATTTTAAGATGTTTAAAAGATATTTTTACAAGAAACCAACAAAGAGGAGCCATACACCTTTATTGAAAGTTAACCAGAAGGCCTTTCATAACAGAAATGTTTTCACCTTTCTTTAAAAGACCAAAAGAAACAGTGCAAACCTTGTTTTTGTGCAGGGAGTTCAACAACCTGAGGGGCAGCAGCTAAGAAGGCCCTTCTATTAATCCCCGACAATCTGATCTCTATCAAGGCAGGTTCTTGCAAGAGAGGTTTATTCAAGGATTGCAGAGCTCAGGCAGATTGTTAGGAATGGAACAGGCCTTTAGATCAGTGGTCGGCAAACTCATTAGTCAACAGAGCCAAATATCAACAGTACAATGATTGAGATTTCTTTTGAGAGCCAAATTTCTTAAACTTAAACTATATAGGTAGGTACACTGTTAAATTAATAAACCTTAATTAAAGTTTTAAGTCTTAATTAATGACAAATACCTAATAGAGAGAGAAGTCTTAGTATGGTTGGAGATTCCCCCCCTTCTGTAAGGAAATATCAAAGCAAAATGGGAAGGAGGGGACACAAATCCAAATGACAATGAGGGGGTGAAAGAGGAATACCGTGATCCTAGATAAGGGGGGGGGGAAGAGAAGCAATAAAACCCCTTTCTCTTTTTTTTGGGGGGGGGAGATAAAAATCAATGCAAAATTTATGGGGGGGGCTGACTGACAAGGGGATGGAGGAAGGCCAGGCCAGGCCCAGCCCCCTAGCCAGGGCGGACTCTGCCCCCTACCCACCATACCTTCGCCATGCCTGTATAGCCCTAACGCGGAACTAGGGGGAGGGTTGCACTGGCCAAGACTCCGCTCCCCCGAAGACCCAACCTGTGAGGGTGAGGATGCCGCCCTCGACGCCACCACTGCCGCCTCGGTCGCACTCAAGATCCGCTGCCCCTCGCGAGCTCTTCTCTTAGGGCCGCCCGCCTGCCTCCGCTTCTCCCAGCTCCAGAACCAGCACTACGCATGCGGGGAGGGGAAAAGGCACGCCGGGGTGGCTGGGAAATGTAGTTCTGAGCTGTGAGGGGGTGGGTATGGGGAAAGGCTTTGGAGAGCAGGGTTGACACCCAGGGTGCTAGATAGAGCGCGGTGGGGGAGGGGACTGGGAATCTACCATGGGGTGGCAGGGAGGGTCCTGTTTCCTTAACTCTTGAAGGGCAAAAAATCCCTAAAAATGTTAAAAAAACAACACCCTTAAAATCTCCTCGAGAGAGAGAAAGAGATTTCGGCAACCTGTGGCAGAGCCACACCTGAGGAGTCAAAGAGCCGCATGCGGCTCACGAGCTGCGGTTTGCCGACCACTGCTTTAGATAATGTGAATCCAAACCACTTCAAAAGTTAAAACCAGCATGTTGAACTGGGCGTGGAAGCAAACTGGAAGCTGGTATAGCTATAAAAGATTAAATGTCCTCAGGAAGCTGCTGTGTTCTGAACCTAGTTGAAGCTTCTGAGCCATCTTCAAGGGCAGCCCACTTTGAGCAGATCACAATACATTACTATAGCATGTATGACAGTGACCAGATAAATTTATTAAAGGAATAGTTGCAGCTGGCCAACCAGTCTAATTTAGTAAAAGGCATATTTGGTAATATGCAAACCTGGGAATATGTGTGGACAAAAGTGATCAAATTTACTGCTAGTCAGAGCCTGAGGAAAAATTGGTATAAGATGTTTTACCGGTGATATATTACTCCTCAAGATGTTAGCTAAATGTGCAAGAGCAAAGACAGTCAATGCTGGAAGTGCAAGGAGGCGGATAGTACCTTTTTTCATTTTTGGTGGTCATGTAGCAGAGTAAAAAAAATTGGGGTCAAATTACATTAGGAAATTCAAAAAATACTGAAAGTCAAATTTTCACTAGACCCAAAGACAGTGCTTTTAGGTATTATCCCAGCTGTAATCGGTAAAAATAAATAAGAGTTGCTTAGATATATGATTACAGCGGCAAGAGTGATAATTGCATCTTATTGGAAGTTAGAAGCAATCCCGTCAACCGATAAGTGGCTTGAGAATTTAGCTGAATATGCAATGATGGCCAAATTACATTGTTAATTAAGGACGGTTGGAAGAATTTCGAGAGAATTGGAAATAATAATATGAATATGTGTCCAATTAAATATACCCAAATAAACCTATAGAAGGGAAGCTCTTGTTAGTATACTTGAATATTAAGTAGTCTATTAATTGTAGTTCATCAATAATGTAAAGCAGTGATTTGGGTTTTTTATTATAGAATGCTATATATGTATTGCTGATTATTTGTTAGACTTTAAAGCAGTTAATATAGTAGCTGACATAATTCAAAGTATTAAAAATGAAATGTTATATGGATAGTTTTGTATTAGGCGGGATATACTATCATAGAATATAGCACTTTTGTTAATAGGGATGTAAAGTAAGATCTTTTTATAGTTAGGTTCTGGATAATGTGCCGCATAAATGTTTGTGAAGTGTATAGTGCAATGTTGTGTGTGTGTGTGTGTGTGTTGTTATGTTTGCTATGTTTGAAATAATAAAAATTTAATTAAAAAATAAATGACCAATAGACCATACACGTTTCGGCCTCTTGAGCCTTCCTCAGTGGTCAAATTATACAAAACGTGATTATTAAAAACACATCCAGAAATGCACTTTACAAGGTATCAATTTTGCACTCTCAGTTCCAGAAATAAACTGTCATAATTAGTTGACTGTAAAATGACACAGGTATGAGGAACATTACTGTGGTAGACTGGTGACACCGTCATCCTGATCTCCAGGCCTAGCCTGCTGTTGAACACAGAAACCTGGTGAGCATAGTTGTGAAAGCCCAGTCTTTCCCCAAACTTCACCATATTCTTGTAGTACATGGTAGGTTGGCATTCTTAGTCCACAATTATATCTTTTGTTTTTAGCAGTGATGGAAAATACTATAGAGCAGGGATCCCACAACATGGTTTTCCCTGCTGTCAGCGCATTTGTGTAACATCTGCGTTCACATGGGTAGGAGTAATTATCTCTGCAGTTTTGCTACTTGTAGAATACAGCTGGCAGTATCTTCAATTTAATTTGGCTTGGTATATATTTCTATGAAGAAAAAATGTTGGCACATATGCAGTGCTTACCAAGTTAGTAATAATACTGGCAATTACTTATGCCAAGATGTCTGAATTAAACCTCTCATTTTACTACATCAATTCTGTTTTAAATAATCCTGTATTGACTTCATGTAAAGCTTTTGCTAATACGGAGCTGAGTTCTGCCATGTTTGTTTTGCAAAACTGTGATTACAGATAAGAGATTTTGTAATCAAAATACAGTTCCAAGTTTCCTTTGTGCCCAGTTCGTGTTAAAGTTATATAAATATTGGTAAGTAGTCAGTTGTGGTGGTATACATAGTAATGATTTATCAAGTTTAATAGAAATGGTAGGTAACATTATTTTTGTTTTGCAGTGGATAACTGATTCCCTGCTCTGATCTCTTTAATTTTCTTAGATATAGTGGGAACATTTGCAGTCTGCAAACATTACATTCAGTTTTTTTCCAATTTTCCAAAAAGGTAGTTGTGATCAGAAGATGGTATTATAAAATGTAAGTGACAAGGACAATAATGCATTTGTTGATTGAAAACACAAGGCAGTTTATTCAGGCACTAAAGCAGGATATCATCTGAAGCCTGTTGCTACATTTACTACTACTGCATGTTTGCATATTTAATTTGCAGAAAGCTTTATAATGTTTTTCTTTTTATCCTCAGAACAACTATATAGTGTAGGTCACTGTTCCCATTTTGTAATTGTAGAACTGAATGAAGCTGAGAAATGGTGGCTTGCTTAAGGACAGACTGTGTTCATGGTGGGAAAGAGACTTGTTTTCAAACTTCTAAGTCTAATTGTTGGGTTTATATTGCTTTAGTATTTCATGCATAATTTTCTTTTTAAATTGTTCTTGTCCTTGGTAAGCTTTGAACAGAGTAACCCTCCAAATCACTCAAGTAAAGATGTAATGGCCCAGAAAAAAAAGAAACAAAATTGTCAGGAGGGGGAAATTTCCTTGAAGGAATTTTTCTCCAGTGGCAAAGTTCTGGTTCAGCTGTATGCGCAAAGTATGGCTTAGCTCAAAACTGGGAAGGAATTGTAGCGTTCTGAGGAAAGAGAGAATGCTCTCATGTAAGGCTTGAAGCTTGCTTCCATATTGCCAAACCATAGGTTGATGGGTTCTTGTAGGTTATCCGGGTTGTGTGACTGTGGTCTTGGTATTTTCTTTCCTGATGTTTCGCCCACAGCTGTGGCAGGCATCTTTAGAGGAGTAACACTGAAGGACAGTGTCTCTGTCCTTCAGTGTTACTCCTCTGAAGATGCCTGCCACAGCTGTGGGCGAAACGTCAGGAAAGAAAATACCAAGACCACGGTCACACAACCCGGATATCCTACAAGAACTGATGAACTCTGACTGTGAAAGCCTTCGACAACATTGCTTGATGTTCCATATAAATCAGGCGTAGGAGTCTGCCAAGCATGCTACTGCAACAATTAGGATTGCCAGGCAGGTCATACTGGTGGCCGGCAGGGCCTCATCAGTGACATAATGACATTGTTGGAGATGCACTGACATCGCTCCCCATACACCTGGAAGTTATGTCAGTTGGTTGTGCAATGCCAGGGACACTTTAGCATTTGGGCAAAACTCTATGGTTTAACCTAAATGTTCTGTGATCTTCCACCTACAGCGATACAGTCCATTCTACCACCTTACCATTCTGCCATTTTATTCCCACCTCATTCTTCTGCATGTGTAAATCAAACCTAAAATTATGGTATTAATGACCAGTTGGGGAGGGAAGGCAGCTAAATAGCTTACTGTTCTCTCTCAGACAAAAGCGCAATGGGAAAATTGACTGTAGCACTATGAAACACAAGATTGGAGTCTCCAAAATCCCCAGTCCTGATCTTTGTAGTATTGTTGGGGGAGAAGTGAAAAGCAAGCCGCTTAGTTTCCTTCCAAGAAATGTGCCATGTGGAAATTTTCCTCATAGAGTGGAAAGTACAGGATCAGGTCTTAAAGTCTGCAGGACCCCTAGCTTTTTTTTAAAGGGTGGGGAATAGCTAGGAGACTGTTGCTTACTTTCCCACAGCAAAATCCAGCACAAAAGTGTGTGTGTGAGGGGAGCCCTGACTGCCTACTGGACACAACTAATTAATTATCTTTTTGGGAACCGATCCCAAGTGACCAGCTGCTGAAACTGTTTCAGAAAAATATGAGCCTTCGCCAGCCATTTTGCTGAAAGGCAGAAGAGATATTGTTTCTAGGCAACCAAAGGATGTATTTCCCCAAATACCCTTGTATTGGCTAAAAAGGTTAACCCGATCAAGGTTTATGCATAAGTATTTCCACCATGGGAAGTAAATATTTGGGCATATTTGGAAATGAGACACTAGCCGTGCAATCCTGAAGGGGGGGCGGAGCCGCATAGGAGCCAACGTAACCCCTATTCCAGCGCCTGTGCCACTTGTGCTGTGCAAAGTGGCACGAATGCTGGCATAGGGTGACTTACACCAGCTCCGAGGAGCCGCACAGCAGTGCAGGGCTTGGGCGCCGCTGCTGCTTCCCGGAGGCGTTTTCACGGCGTATCTCCCTGCGCCAGCATCCTAGGTGGTGTTCCTGGGGATGGAGCTTCCTAACCACTTTTGGGCTGAAAACATACCATTTTGCAGGTGTCCAGTTACGCCTGCAAAATCGTGGCATAGCCCCATGGAACTCTATGGGAGTTCCATGGGATTTCCCCCAAATAATCCTTTAAAATTTTGTTTTTGGCTTGACAGCAATCCGCTCTGGCGGTTGTGTGGCTGCGTCTTCTCCAGATGCTGCCTAACCCCCCCCCCCAGGAATGGACTGAAAAAGTGATTTATTATCGACAGTTATGATTTTAGGAAAATAATTGCCACAGTGATGGTTTCCTTCTTTCCAATCATAAAAACATTTATGCATGTATTACAGTTAATTTCCAGTACACTACATTACCCAAGTAAACAAGCCAGGCTGTGGCAATGGACTCTAGCAATTTAAATAAGGGGGGAAAATCTAATAGCAATCTTGTGACTCAAGGCTGCAGTATTTCAGGCATCAGTTTTGACTTGTCTTGGAAGCTGGTAAAGAACTCTTGTAGAATGCATATTTGCCAATCTGTTATAAAATGTAATGCCATGTGATGGAATTGCATAAAAGATATGTATACTCCAGTTTTACATTACATAAATTGCAGGACTAGCTAAGAACGTCTACACAGTGGGGGAGGGGGCTAAATGTGAACTTTGGCTGTTTGCTGAGAACATAGGAGAGGAGTGCCAAGAAATTAAGCAGATATTCTACTTATGGCTGCAATATAGAAATGTTCAGAGAAAAGAGAGTTGAAGTATGTATTTTCTTTGTTCCAGCAAGTCAGGTTATTCAAAGAATCTCACCCTGCAAATATGCATGTGCACAGTGTGCTTGGGCTTTCTTTTGTATTAAAAAATCAAGAATGATTACCAAGTGCATCATAGGCTCAAGTTTCTGAAGAACTTGTTAGTGCAAAAAAAGAGAAATGTAGTAGAAGCTACCATATAAGACACAGGAAGCACTGGACAAGATAATCTTCACTACTCTTATTTCAGTATTTCTTTACAGGTATTTCATGAATGAGATCTGTATGAATAATGACATAATAAAATAACTGGAAATAAAGGCAAATGTAAGGGTGGGTGATCTGTTTATTTTACCACACTGGCAGACATGTTTGTTCCCAGTTGTGCCTCCAACAGACTACTTGGATAGTCTTATGTGCCATTCCTTAGCGGGTGCAAAAAAGCAGACTCTTCGGTGCTTTTCAGTTGCTTGCTGTTGGTGTCTGACAGCGTGTCTAGAAGAAAAGATTTCACTCCACCTCTTTAGTTTCACTTCATGTTAATTGGGAAGTGGCGGACGAGATATTTTGGTGGGAAAAGAGCACCTTCACATACATACCAGTCTCCTCTAAAAGTTCTTGCAAGGACATTCAGTTTGAAGAGTGGAGTAATAATGCAATTGAAGTGGATTGTGTCAGGTATTGATAGCCTTTTTTTAAAGTGGCTGCAATAAGAGGTTCAATAAGGGGGTTGACAGAATTTGAAAATGTGATAACGCAGCAAAAAGAACATTTATTAGGATGAATTTATAAGCTATTACTCCAATTTGACACAGAAACAGAACCAGTTAAAACATGTATGATTAGAGGGCTGTATAAAATTCTGAGGAAGAGATCTCTCTCCAACCATGGGAAATCTTATGGACGAAAGATATAAAATTCATAGCAAGCCAAACACTAAGAGAAAATTGGTACAAGATGTTTTGTCAATGATATATTAACCCAAAGAATATTGAGAAAATGGATTAAAATTATAAAGGAAAATATTGGAAATGCAAAGAGGTGGATGGCAACTTCTATCATATGTGGTGGACTTGCACAAAGATAAAAAAGCATTGGAAAGAAATACATGGTGAAATCCAGAAAAAATTAAAGATTATATATATGATAATAGCAGCCAGAGTTATATTTTGCAACAAAATGGAAAGCAAAAGACTGTCCCTGGCACGAGCATTGGGAAGGTAAACTAGCAGAGTTTGCAGTAATGGCGAAATTAACGAATAATGTGACTAATAGACCAACTAAAGAATTTCTAGTCAAATGGAAAGCATATTGCTTATACTAATCTTATAAAATGGGGAGCAGAGGAGTAAGTCGCTGAATTGAAATATAAATCATGTATTGTTGTCGGTTTCTTTGTTATAGTATACCAAAAGGAGTTTTAAAAGAAAAAAACATTTAAATGAATAGTGGATATCTGGACTTATTTTTTAATATTCAGAAATTTATTTTTAAAAATCTGTTTAGATTTATTATAACAGTTATCAGCATTTAAGTTTCATTATTTTATTACCGTTTATTATCTTAATATTTTCTAACATTACTGTTAATATCATTTATCGTTGAGTAGATCATATGTATGTTTTTCTTATTTTTCTTTTATGAAATTGGATTATGTGTTCATTTTCTGTTGTTTGTTTCTTTTTATTAATTAAAATAAAACTTCTAAAGAAATGAAAAAAGACTTCCAGTGCAACTAGTGTGACCACGGCTGGGATCCATACACTCCTTTTGGCTCCAACCATCAGAACCAGGACCAAACCTCACAGATGATCCAGACCTACTTCCTCACAAAGACCTCTCTAGGTGATAGGCAGCCCATTCCTGAAGGGAAGTGCTGAGCCAGTGGCTGAAGGGAGCGCTGCCGCGCCACCTCCAAAGGAGGATTCAGACCCCCCACCGAAGCCAAACTTGTGCCCTTACCTGCAAGTCCTGTGGAACCATTCCATAGCGTTCCACAGAGCTACACCACCTAAAAAAGTGGTGTAAATCCAGGTAAGAGCAAGGGGGTATTCCCGGCCTGAAGGGGGGTTAGGAAGCCACCTAAAGGTGGCTCCGCCCCCAGAACGCCTCAGGAACACCCCCTGGGACGATGACACATGCAGGTGCGCCGTCAGGACGCCAGCGGGAGGCCAAGCCAGAAGGCCCAACATTGATGCCTGTGCCAGTCTTGCTGATGCAAGTGGCACGGGTGCCAGTGAAGCAACTTGCGTGCCTCCTAACCACTTTCAGCCCTGAAGTTCAGGTTTGGACTTTTAGCTTTCAATTATGATCAGCCTCCTTACAAGGACAGAGAGCTAAACTATGCCTTGGAACCGTCACCTGAGGAAATCATGTGGAACCATCAATATACTCATTTCTAAGCTGCCTTTCCATGAAAAAATGTTCAAGGTGACTCACATAAAATAAGCAAATACAATGTAAACATACAGTAAGCCATAAAACCACAAGTGTACCACTTGTAATCATCCCCTAAGTAATATTGAGTCAGTGATGAGTTAGCCTTGAAGAGCTGGCCAGGGCCAGAAATGAATGCCAAGAAGTGTTTCTCTGGTTTGATCCTCTAGCCCCCTTTTCAGCTCAACTGCTGCTGTCACCACAATAATATACATTTAAATATTAGAACATTAAAACAGCATATTAACTGTGTTAAAATAATCATAATAGCATGTGAAAATAATCACAATTAACGGGTAAAACCAGTAAAACAGAGTAAAAGCATTTATTATCAGAGAGGAAGAAAACAGAGTTGCTCAGATGTGTGGGATAACAACACTTTTAACCTGGTACCTGAAATCAAGAAGATCAGGTTCAATGTAGATAATATACCATAAACAAGGAAATACAGAAAAGCCTTTCCCTATGGTGGTCCAGTATATTACTGCAGGCAGAGATGCATGTAAAAGGGCCTTTGTAGGTGATATAAGTTCTAGGGCTAGAATATATGGGAATAGGTCAGTTAATGGTCACCCACCTAAATTAGGGCCCCAGTCTTTATACTTCTTTATGCGGACGATACCGTCATTCTTTCTTTCACCAAAGTAGGCCTCCAACGATATCTAGATGCTTTTAATAATTATTGCCATTCGAATTTACTTTCTATTAACTCCTCCAAATCAAAAGTAGTGGTATTTTCCAAAAAATGGTCCTTATACAAATGGCATATTGGGAAGGATTCAATCGAACAAGTTAAAAGCTATAAGTATTTGGGAATTACCTATACCTATAATCTCAATTGGTCTATACATCGACATAATACTATTAAAGCCACCAGGATTTCCTTAAATCAATTTTTCTACGCGAAGGGAAATCAGTGTGTTCCTGCAGTGATCAAAATCCTGAATTTGAAAATATTTCCCCAACTTCTGTTTGGTGTTCCCTTACGGCTTGGAACTCTTAATCAAGAAGTGGAGAACATCCAAGCCATATTTCTTAGGCAAATATTGGGGATACCTAAATGTGTTTCATATTTTACAATTTGTCTTGAAACCGGGCAAAACTTGATTGCCACCAAAGCCTGGATTCAAACAATAAGATATTGGCTCAAATTATATTTTCCAACTGAGCCAGGTTCCCTTTTATATCTTTTGAAAAGTGAACTTCATTATTTCTCATGGGACATATTGATTATATCTAGACTCTGCCAAATTGGAATTGATTTAGATAACCTTGCTCTGGCCAATGAATCTTACACCTTCAAAAGAATCAAGCAACGTCTCCTTGATGTAGAATTGCATAATTTTAACCCAGCTCTTCCCCCCATGTGTTCTAGGTATTTAGATAACCTAGAGATACCTTCTCAACGCCGCGCCTTTCTATTAGCTAGGGTTAACGCATTCCCATCTAGGATGCTCTTAGGCCGATACCTTCAGATCCCTAGACATGAACGCTTATGCACATGCGGTTTAAATTTGTTGGATACAATTGACCACATCCTTTTAGATTGCCCCTTCTATGTGACTGCTGGATAAACTGCTATTTACTTTGCTCCAGTACAAGAGATACAGGAGTAATGAAGTGAAATGCAAATTTCTCTTGAGTGATCATGATCCTAAAATTACTGCTACCGTGGCTGAATTTCTTACAGGAGTTCTTAAAGAACAAGGAAAGTTTTATTAACCCGACTTGTAACTTATATGTATTGCCCTTTGGAGGTATATTGTTGTTTTATCTCTGTCTTTTGGTATGCCAATAAAGGTTAATGAAATGAAATGAAATATGGGAGTAGGTGTTCCTTTAAGTACCCTGGTCACAGGCTCAAATTGTGCCTGGAAGCAAATAGATAGCAGCATAATTAGAAATGTATTCTGGACCCCCAGACACAGTGCAGATTCTGTATTATCAGCAGTTTGTTCCAGTTACTTAGCCAAACATATTCTTTGTTGGAACCAGACCTGATTTATTGGCTGTATTCTCACCAAATACAGAATTCATTTCTTTGATTAGCTTTTGACTCATTGAGATATTTAGACAAGACTGTTATTTGTAACAATACATAGAATTGTATTATACAGTCCTCCATGTATAGTGTGTGTGTGTGGATGATGATAGATGACTGCAGCTTTGATAATGATTTTTTGGCAGTTTCAAAGGCAAATTATTTGGATATGATAGGAATTTTCTGGATCCATCTGGCATGCATGCAGTGGACCTTCGTTTTCTTTCTTTGTATGTTTTCAGATGAAACAGAATATTTTTATTCTTTAGGAAATACTTTACAACTTTTAGAAAGCAATAGTTTTCCCTGTATGGAAAGTGCATATCATCGATTTTCCCCATTGGAGCCCATTGTTTAGGAGGCGTATAGCTAACACACTAAGGGGGTTACTGCACTTTGTATTCCCAGCGATGTATTAAGAGTTTGAAAATGTTGTAAAAAACATCGCTTTAAAAGGGTTTTTGGATACCACGGTTTATAAATGGTTGGAAGACGTCTTCACAGCTAAAGGGGCGAAGCAAAGTGCAAACAGTATTTTTTATAACGTTTTCAAACTCTTGATACATCGGTGGGAATACATAGAAAGTGTGAACAGTATTTTTTATATCATTTTTAAACTCTTAATACATCGCTGGGAATACAAGTGTGGTAACCCCCTAAGATGCTGCATATTGAAGTAGGACAGTGCATTTTGTATAATTCAGATTATACTTGCTTTCAGGGGGTTGGCAACTGGCTCTTTTTATTAGGAATCCTGAGAAGATGAGAGGTGTATTGTACAACATGTTGCCCTGTGTGTCACAAGATGGATCATTGTTTTCTGTATCAGCCATAGTGCCTAGTCAGTAGTATTCTCTAGTCTCCAGGAGGGCCCTATTGTTTTATTTAGATCGCACACGTCCATTTAGACAGGACACATCTTTATTTGTGTGTTTTGTGGGGCCCAACAAGGGTAAGTCTCCAATCAGACACTGTCCCGGTGGGTGGTTTTGACCATTAAAAGGCCTACTCAGAAGCGGGAAAGTCGTGTCTGCTCCCAATCCACACACATTCAACTAGGGTGCATGCCTCTTCGGCTGCCTTTGCCTCCCTTGTGAATCTGCAAGACGTCTGCTGTGCTGCAACATGGTCCACACCTTTTGACGTTCATCCGGCACTACCTGTTGGACGTCGATTCTGTAGCGGATACTGCTGTCGGGAAAGCGGTGTTGAGTTCCATTATACAGTTACCAGCTTCCACACCCACCTCCACAGTAAGTGAGTGTGCTAATCTCCCATGTGGGACTGCAAAGAGGCCACGAAGGTGAAAACAGTGTTGCTTACTTGTAACTGTTGTTCATCGAGTGGTCCTCTTTGCAGGCACAAATCCCTCCCTCCCCCGCTGTGGGCTGACTCACTACCTGGTGGGTCTGGGTACCGCAGCGGCAGAAGAGGGGATGCTCCCCTCTGTCATGTGCCCGAAAGGGTGGGAAGGACCGTTGCCGGAGGGGAGGGGGAGCAATCCTTGTTGCTGGGCTAAAAGCAAAGCTTTCTAAACGTCTCCACAGCTGGCCTGCACATGCGCAGTTCCCATGTGTGCCTGCAAAGAGGACCACTTGATGAACAACAGTTACAGGTAAGCAACACTGTTTTCTGTTGCATCTGAACTAGGGTTGCCAACTCAGCTGAGGAAACTCCTAGAGATTTGGAGAATGGAGTTCGGGGAGGAAACTCAGCGGGGATGTGATATCATATCCTGCAATGTCACATCCAGGTCAAAGTTCAGCTCCTCCAACCCCTTCTCTTCCTGAGAGGTCACTTCCTCCCACCAAAATGAAAATGAAAATTTATATTTCCCCCCTCATATCACTGCTGCCTGCCTTTTTCTCCCACCTTTAGGGTTGTTCAAAAAAAATGGGGGGGGGGTAAATTTTGGGTCCAGTTTATTGGGTCTGCTTTTTTCAGTAAACCCAGAATACGCCAAATAACCATATCGGTAAAGAGGTATTTCAGCTTTATTTCCGGGTTTACTAAAAAAAATTGGGTCCATTATAGTCTATGGGGATTTTTTAAAAGTCCTGTGGGGGCATTTTTGGAAGTAGAGCATAGCTGAAGGGACTCTCCTTAGACGGACACCGAAGTTTGGTGAATGTTGGGAGAGGGAGTCCAATTTTATGGGCCCGCAAAGGGGTCACCCCCATCCTCCAGGCATTTGAAAGCCAAGCTGTCCATCAGTTTTCAAGTTCAGGAGTTCAGCGTTGCCAAGGACTGGCGGAAAGAGCAGATTGGCAGGCTGATGCTTCAAAGTCTTGGGGCTCCCTTCATATTTGGGCGCATAGCACGATGTCCATGCAAATTAGTTTCCAAACTGAGGGAAACGGCTTAATTGCAAGAAAAATAAGGCACAGAAAACATTTCTTTGGTGGCAAATGACATCCTGTCAACAGTCCTTTATTATAGTAATCAAAAATCTAATTTCAAAAGATGGTAGAAGCATCTTTTCCCTGCACTGTGACCATGAGATGGTCATAGTGACCTTCGGGGGGGGGCGTGAAATCAGAGCCAACCGAAGTCATGACCAAGCCAGCTCTTGTGAAGGAGATTGCTCATCCGTGTGGATGAGGAGTCTTCTTCAGAAGCCCAATAAGTAGCTGTAGAAGCAGGCGTTTTTTAGTTGGAGGGTATATCCTTCCGGATGGGACTGGGTGAGCTCCATCTTTTTACATGACCCTTCCAGACTAGTTGGTTCTGACCAAGCTGGCTCCAATTACACCATCCCCTACCTCAAAAGGGCCCCAACTATGGGGCCCTAATAAAACCAGTCAAAGATAGAAAAATAGGAGAAAGCGCAGAGCTGTGCATCTGAGCCGAATAGCCGAAACAAACAAAAAAATCCTGAATATTCTGCTTTTTCAGTAATCACCTATTCGGCTTCAGGCAGCTTCCCAGGTTTTGATATTTGGTTGACCCAAAACCCGAATGTTGCCGAAACAGATAATTTCGGGTTTATTTTCAGTTCAGGTATATCAATATGCACAACCCTACTCACCTTACATTAATTGTAGGCTTGTCCATGCATGTTTTCTATATGTCATGCTTAACCCTTTTATCCTAAATATGTTCTTCTCAACCTAATAAACCTAACCTGTTTTTCTCAACCTAGTAAACCTCTCTGCAGGCTTTTCTCAGTGTTTAGGAGAAATATCCATCCTGAAGACCCAGAGGAGGCTGCCAGCCGGCAACTTTCCCATCTCTCTCTCAAACTGGCCTCTCACATTTGGCCGTTAGTGCATAACATGACAAATTATCTTGGGATCTAGGAGCCAGCCCCAAAAAATTGGGAACCAGACTCATTTTTCCAGGTTTTGGGGTTTTGTATTTAATGATCAAATTTTCTAATTATTGCTACCTCAAAACTTAATCCTAGCCTCTTAACAGGTTCTCATAGTTCTGCTAAAGCTGTGTTGTATTATATAAATAAACATAGGCTAATGCTGGTTGTCATTGTCATCACATAAAAAATAAACCTCTGTCCCTATCCTAACCTCCCCCCAATTTCTCCAAATGCTATTATGGCTTTAAAAAGCTCCATTTAGTTGAATATTGGAGCCCGTATAGAAAACAACTGGTAAAGAAATGAATTCATCCACCAACACTGAATGGTGTAAAGTTTAGGTTAGATATAAGAAGCAATGACGAGCACTTCATGCAAATTTATTTACATGACATACGACAAAACATTTTGATGCAAAGTGATAAATTAGCTATGAATTGGATCCAGCCAGCTTTTCTGTTAAGTCCTGGCCAATTGCCCTCCTTATTACAGCCATGTGGCTTTTAAAACATCCACACTGGTTTTATGATCCCAGGCATAACAATTTTGGTGAACTCCTTTATACCCTTTTTGATGTGTGGAAAAGCTGGTTTAATGCAATCCGTTGTAGCTCTACTGACAATTGCTAAAGGATTCTACTGTACAATCACTGTTGAAAATACTAGGTATCTTGGTGAAATATGTAGGCAACCATGGTGACCTGGCAGAAGCATAACATTTGCCAAAAGGAAATGATTAATACAAGCACACTGAAATTGTGACTGTTTTCTTTGCTCAAGCTGAATGGGCTAGAGTTAAAAATTTAACTGTTAGTCTGAAATTGGAAAATATTTGCTTAATGCTGAACAGTGGATTAAAAGAGCTTTAGTAGTAATGATGGGTATTCTCCCTTTGTTGCTACCACTACAAGTAAACAGAGGAGTTTATAAACAGAAACAGTTTATAGACTGAAGCATACCTTACGTTACCAGGAATCAATTTTAAAAAAAGTATTTCCCAAAGTATATCTGGAGTAGGTGTAGTGGTTAGGACTTGCAAGATCCAGATTCAAATCTCTACCATACCACAAAGCTAAGTGGGTGATCTCAGGTCAGACATTCTCTATCAGACTGATATCATACCTCCTTGAAGGGTCAGAGTTCTGGGGTGTTTCTGGATGTTTGCTTCCGATTTTATGAGCCTGCTTATATTTCTCCAATAATTGCCTATGTTTATATGGATGCTTTAAATAATTATTTGTATATTGTTTGTAATCCATTCAGTGTTTTAAACGTAATATAAAAGCAATACAGAAATCTGCCTAAATTTTTAAACCTTGGTTTAATTTTTTGAAGCACTATGTTGATTTCTTTGCTATTGTAGTGCTGTATTGTGTGTGTGTAAAGTGCCGTCAAGTCGCACCTGACCCATGGCGACCCCTTATGGGGTTTTCAAGGCAAGAGACTAACAGAGGTGGTTTACCAGTGCCTTGCTCTGTATAGCAACCCTGGACTTCCTTGGTGGTCTCCCATCCAAATATTAACCAGGGCTGATCCTGCTTAGCTTCTGAGATCTGACGAGATCAGGCTAGCCTGGGCCATCCAGGTCAGGGCAGTATTACACTTTATTTTTTAACATTAAATGTTAATCATGGCTATTGGTAGGGTTGCCAGATCCCTCTTTACCACCTGCAGGTTTTGGGGCCGGAGCCTGAGGAGGGCAGAGTCTGAGGAGGGGAGGGACTTCAATGTCATAGAGCCCAATTGCCTGGAGGTTGGCAACTCTAGCTCTTGGAAGTCTTAAAGATGCAATCCTAGTGACTTACGCAACCTGCCTATTAACTTGAGATCAAGCTCATGCAACATTTTATGCCCCAGTTCCTACTCATGCAAGTAATTTCTTGTCATCCGAGGATGTACAGTCACATGAAAAATGTAATTGTAAACTGGGTGTCCATGGGTATCACAGACAGTAATTCTCACTGGGGAAGAATCTTCATGATTATAATCCAAAAACAACAGTAGTATATTACTCTTTTTATTAAGACAAACCAAAATATCAAACAAGACATTGCTTTATAAATTTTAGAAACTGCAGCTAACTGTATCTTGTCCAGTGATGCATTTTTCTTTTAAAAAGTGTGTTCCTGAGAGTGGACAGTACTGGTAGCCTAGGAAATAAATACAGTGTGTGAGTTAATCTTGTATATTGAAAAATATGGTATTTTTCATAATTCTTTTCAAAGCTTGCGTATGCCATACAAAGTCTTATTCGGTGATTTGTCTCTTTCCTTGAGACAAAAAGGGCATTTATGTGGCTTTGTACATTAATTGAGATATGCATGTTTTCTTACTAGTCAGCAATGAATACTTTTGCCTAGATGTGTATTAGAACAGTTTGTCTAAAAAAAATTTTTGTTTTTGCATTTTTACATCTGACCTGTAGTTTAGGAAATAATCCAAAGAGATAGTTTGTGTATGCTGAACAATGGCGTTTTCTTTTGGTTTATAGAGGAAATAAGCTTTGCTATTTTTAAAAAGATAAATCTCTTTAAAGCTCATTAAAATACCTACTGGCTTAACAAATTCAATGTTGCAAATACACTGTACCACCACTTCATGGGACCTGTTGCAAGAAACCAAATTAGATCTTGTTATGCAAGTGTTATGTTATCTAGATTAGTCAGTACAGATCTTTTTGGTGAACAGTTTAGGTGGTCAGATGTATAAGAAAAAGTAACAAGCAACTATCTGGATATATTAATAGACTCATGTACAAAATAAATTACAGTTGTTAATCTCAGATTTTACTATGTCAACCTGGACTAGTAGGTTAGACAAAAGATTTTCCTTCCCAATAGAGAGATTAAAAGCTGCAAGGAATAGTTTTCAGAAAGCATGCTCTAAAGCAGTGGTTCCCAACCTTTTTTTGACCAGGAACCACTAGGACTTTTTTGTTCGGTGCAGGGACCCCAAGGTTCAAAATAAAAATTCCAGGAATTTGAAAATAAACTTTAATCATAACTGTTAGTTAAACATTAAACTTAGAATTATATTTGAATATATATATATATATATATTATAATAGAGAACTTTTAATTGAAAATATTAATTTATTATGGGTTTATAACTTTGTTTCACGGACCTTAATTTAGTTCTCGCGGACCCCTGGGGGTCCATGGACCCCTGGTTGGGAACCAGTGCTCTAAAGAGTTACAAAATAAGATCTTAAATCAGGATTGTTCCTTAATGTTTAAGGACGCAAATCGTAAATGTTGACTCTTCTTCCAGGTACCTTTAATGGTACTTTTTCATTGCCAGACTATTTCCGCTGGTTAGAAATCCATACATTTAGACTAGCTCTTTATTGGTAAGGTATAATGACCTAGACTCAGCCAAGATGCAAGGGAGATACAAGAAGATCACTGTAGAACAACGCAAGTGCCCATTTTGTCCGGTTCAAGTAGACTCCCTAGCCCACATTGTTTTAGCATGTTCACATAATAATATTGCATGAAATAAATATATAACTCCCTGGATAAAACAGCTAATGACACTTTCTGAGAGGCTGATACTGTGTTATCTGCTATCAAGTAGATAGGTGAATTGCGTGAGAGATAAGGCAACTTTTCTCTATAGTGTCAAGAAGAAATTAGTCTTCATTCCCCCCCCCCCTTTTAAAGTGTGCAATGGCAGATAAATAGCTAATGGATGTTAAATCTATGGAAAGGAATCCACAGAGATAGTTTGTGTATGCTGAACAATGGCGTTTTCTATTGGTTTATAGAGGAAATAAGCTTTGCTATTTTAAAAAAGGTAAATCTCTTTAAAGCTTGTTAAAATACCCACTGGCATAACAAATTCAATGTTGCAAATGCACTGTACCACCACTTCATGGGACCTGTTGCAAGAAACCAAATTAGATCTTGTTATGCAAGTGTCATGTTATCTAGATTAGTCAATACAGATCTTTTTGGCGAACAGTTTAGGGGTCAGTTGTATAAGAAAAAGTAACAAGCAACTATCTGGATATATTAATAGGCTCACATACAAAATAAATTACATGTTTGGCTGGCAACATTTGTAAAGATATTGATTGGAATCAGATTAGTAAAATCAAGAGATTAAGTTTCCAATTTCCATTATTATCAAGTAGTCTTTCTGCTGTTTTCAAACCTGTTATTTCCGCTGGTTTGCAGCCTAGTATATTATAATGTTAAAAGTTGTATTAAGACTTTTTAAAGGACTATGTTCTAACTTGTGTTCACTATGATGCAGTATTTGATGCAAGGATCTGGCAGCAGGGTTGGATTTAGACCTGTGATTGGCCAAGGCAGCTAAGAGAATGCTGTACACATATAGTCCTATGCTGATACACACACTGCAGTATAAACTGGTTGTTTTGTGTACACATATAGTCCAACAGGGCGGCTTGCTCTTACTTAAAAACAAATGTTAAGAAAAGCTCTGGCCATGTATCGTTCTAGGGCAGCAGTACTCACGCTGTGGCTCAAACAGATCCACATTCGCAATTACCAAAAGAGTCCAGGAATGAGGCCTGTATCTCGGGGAGGCTCACAGCTTATTCGTTCCACTGAAAGCAGCCACCTGCAAACCACAAGCCCCACTGGCCTCGCCCACTTCCCCGAAACACAGGGCAGATGCCACATTAGGGAACAGTGCTGAGAAGAGCTGCAAGTGGTATACCAAAGAGCCACATGTGGCTCCTGAGCCAATGAGTTAGTATCACTTTTCTAGGACATATTTGTGTGTGGGGGGCTCACTGGGAGAATAGCCTCCTTCGTTGATGCTCTACAGAATGCCACAGTTTAGGAATTCTCTTAAGTTACGTATGGCATGCCTATAGCTCTCAGTATTGTACCAGCAAATGTAATAGGCCCTTTCATAAATGTTTCAGAGCACAATACCAAGTTCATGAACTGCTAAGTAGATTTTCCTTATTCTGCTCAGTAAATCAAGTACTCTCAGTTACGTACTTCTGTATTCATACCTATTTGCAGATGTTTTTGCTGTTTTTTTCTTCTTTTATCTAGCCAATACTTTTATTAAATTATGCTTCTGCTTGCTTTCTTGATAGTTTTGTCAGCCTGGAGGATGGCATCTGTCCAGAGAGAGGAAGCAGCCTACGTTCTTTGTTGTGGTTTTGACGGATATAAACTCTGAACGGCACTACTGCTCTTGCCTCACTTTCTACGAGGCTGAGATCAACCTTCAGGTAAACATTTTACAGTAGCAGTGAGTGGGGAAGAATTTACACAGTGTTACTCAAACAATGTGGAATTGTGCCACACGTCTAAATTTGCAGCATTTTCCTTCTACGTGAGCACATAACTTTAAAATCTCATTGGCTGTATATGAGATTTGTTCCTACAATTTCTTTTCCTACATGATTGGCACTTTATTACCCGGCTGCTCAGTATAAGTGTATTCCCACCCCATCCAAGCCATGACTTATTATCCCCCTGACAGATGTAACCTGCTGTAATTGGGGTTTGTGACAATACTTTGGTTTTCAGATGCCCCAACTGGGTTAAGCCATAGCTGCATTACAACCTAAATTATTTGTGAACCTTCTGTGGGTGTCTGGCATGGAGAAATTTGAATTAACACCTATTTTACATAAACTTGAAAGGATTTAAGTGAATTTAACAAGTTCTCTATTCCTAATGTATAATGTCTTCTCTCTGTTTCTCAGTGGTGAGGAATGCAAAATATATTTTATTGCTTTTACAGGATAACTTCAGAGATCTTTTTTAAAATATATTTTTATACCAAGCACTTCAACATGATACTTTATTTTCTTCCTTATTTGTGATTTAATGCGGCTTTGGTTCCGTTCTTGGGTTAGGGTTTTTCTTAAAGAAGGTACTCCCTCTGCTGGATACTGGTATATTGAAATGAAACTCAACACAAATAATCTCTCTCAGATATATAAAAATATGAAGTGGGTTTAAGTATACTCCATACCTTCTTGCCATGCTTTTTTTTTTTTGCTTAATTTTTAATTGTTTTGAATGTTAGTGGTGTAGTAGCTAGAATATTGGACTTAGTCTGGAGAGACTTGTGTTATTTTAAAACTCTGCTATGCCAGTGGTTTATTGTGTGATCTTGCCTCTCTAGGCTGTTGCGATGGTAAAAGGGTGAACCATTTATGCCACCCTGAGTTCCTTGGAGGGAGGGTGGAATAAAAAGTAATGAATAATGAACCATTTTTAATAGTCTCATAGATTCATGAATGTGATCCTTGAACTGGAAATGGGACATTGAAGTTTGGGTGTAATCTTGGCAATTTCCCTTTAAAGTATGTGTCTTATTAATGTTTTGGACCACTTTAATTATTTCAAAAATAGATGCTTAAGTAATCCACTCAAATTAGAAATTCCAAATACCTTCTTTATGACCTATTATTTGGAAACCTTCTTAGAAAGAATCTAGGGACAAAGACAGACAATGCAACATAAAATTGTGAAATGTTAGAATAATGTTCAGAACAGCTTCATTCCAACATTACTTCTTGGCTAATATCAAGTGTTGTTTCCTTCCAGCATTATGCATGACAATAAGTATTCACAAGTAAAACAATGGCAGGAGTTTTGTTAGCAACAGGTTTCTAAAATTGTTTCATTTGGCTTTAGATATATAATTGTTAGAAACTAATTTAAAAGCTTCAATAAAAAAAACTCATGACAAATGTTTCCATAAGGATAACAATGCTAAGACAGCTTGAGATGATGATTCTTAACATTTTCTGGGATAGCTGGACTAGAAGGAGAGCGAGAACCCAACTGAATCAGACAGAATAATTTAAGTAAGGTTAATTCAAAAATTTTCGGAAGAAATGTCAATTCTGTTGTCTTATAGATAAGAAATGGATTTTTGTCATGAAGTTTCAGATCCATGAATAAATCTTTTACTTATTGGGCTGACACCTAATTTTTAGCACTGTTAACTTAAGATTGTATTATCCTTATTATGTTTACTATGTATTATGCTTCCTACCCTCCCTCGTCTTCTCTTCCCTTCCTTTCCTCCTCCCTTGGTCCAAGACTGCTGTCATAGACCTAATAATAAATTATTATTATTATTAAAATAGTCACACCCATGAATAAATCTTTGGGAAATTGTAAAGATTTATGTAAGCTCTGAATGTGCTGTACAATTGCATTGTGTTACCTAAATTGATCTACAAGTATCAGGGCTGTAATGTGCAAAGACGTCCCTGTGGTAGCACGGAGTAAACCCATGTATTTTGGGTACTTTAATATCTTTGGCATCTGGACATAAGCAATCCTGAAGGGATGGCCGAACTGGCTCAGGACCCGGCGTGACCCCTGCGCCAGGGTTAGGGCCACTTGTGCTGGCTAAACCGGCACTAACTCCGGTGCAGGGCCACTTTCGCCAGGGCTGGGGAGCAATGCACCAGCGCCATGCTCGGGCACAGGCGCTGCCACTGAAGCAGCGTTTCTCGGTGCTAGGGCTCGCACTGGCATCAACGAAGGCATGCCTGGGGATGCCCCTTTTGAGAACTTGCATCAGCAAAAAGGGCAGCATAGCACTGTGAAACTCTATGGTGGAGTTTCACAGGATTTTTTTTAAATTACATTTTAAACTTGTATTTTCGAGCCAGCAAGCCGCTCAGGAGGCAGTGCAGCTGCGCTGCCCCTAGGCCCAACCCAACTACCCCCTCCCACTCAGGATTGCACTGTAAGCCTGTGCATACCAAGGTCCAGATTCAGACCAAAACTCAGAAAAATAAGTGGAGAAAGATTCTTAAAACAGAAGGGGTTTTATTTTTTGAACAGAAAAGAAGACCAAATTAGTCTATGCAAGTAGAAAAACGGCAATGTTTTTCTGTTTGTTGAAGGAAAGACATTTAAAAAATACAGTGTGAGGTCATATGAGAGTCTACTGATAATGAAATGCCCCATCTGCTCCAAATGTGATTAAATAGGATTTTATCAGTGGTAGCTTCTGTGTCAGTTCAGCAAAGGGAATGCCTCGACTCCCTCACTGAAAGGATCTACAATTGTGAGGCAGTATTTATTTCCTCTGGCAGTAACTGGAAGGGGTCCAGTAAAATGTATTTGTATGTGAGGCCAGGGGCCCCTCTGTATGCTGATGTTGAATAGGGGCTCTAGGTCCAGCGGGGTCAGCACTAACCATAACACAAGACAGGCAATTATCACACCAGTGTTCCATGTGTGTTCTTATATGGGACCACCACCCTGTTTCTTTGACTCAGTCTAGAGTGAGCTCTTTCCCTCTACGTCCTTGTCTATGCACAA
This sequence comes from Euleptes europaea, assembly GCF_029931775.1. Lineage (NCBI taxonomy): Eukaryota > Metazoa > Chordata > Lepidosauria > Squamata > Sphaerodactylidae > Euleptes > Euleptes europaea. The sequence goes on from NC_079317.1 coordinate 83,969,988, forward strand.
ATTGGATTAAGTCTCCCCTAACACTCTTAAGAAGTGAGCCAGCATGGTGTAGTGGTTAAGGTGTTGGACTAGGACCTGGGAACCCAGGTTCGAATCCCCACTCGCACCATGAAAGCTTTGTAGGTGACCTTGGGCCAGTCACACACTTTCAACCCTGACCCTAGCTAGTATTTGGATGGGAGACTTCCAAGGAATATAGAGGTGACATGGAGGCAGGGAGTAGCAAACCACCTCCAAACATCTCTTGCCTTGAAAACTCTACAGGGGTCGCCATAAGTCATCTGTGACTTGATGCCCCCCATAAAAACCCTCTCTGAGGCACAATCCAGTGTCTCTCTCCTTGTTTGTCTACAGCCCAGTAAATCCATTCTGATCCTGAATAGTGAGTTCACCTATTGAATCTCTGCCTGCTCGCGCTAATACTTGGATTTGGGTGTCACCTTCCTGCTGTGTGCCAAGATCTAAGTTGAGGTCTAATTGCTGAGCCTCTTGCATCTTGAATTCTTTTAATTACGGGGTTAATTGGCTGAGGGTGGCACGAGTCATTGTCTCCTTGGGCAGCCTCTTTTGCAATGGCCCAGTTGTGCCAATGGCTGGCTTTTGACTTTGTTCTCTGGTGCCCTTTTACATGTGTTATCCATGTAACTGCAGTCCTGTCTCTAATTAATTTAGCTATTTTAAACCGTTTATCATTGTGAGCTGTGGGTACCCATCTGAGGTTTGGAAATTACTGGCTTGCCAAAGGGGGAGTCAGACCATTGTAGCTTTGAGTCTGTGCAGATTGCAAGAATGTTTTCCAGAGGCCCAAATTCTAGGTTGGCTTTAAGGGCTTTTACCTCTGCTGCTTGAATACAATGAGGGTGAGCGATTCCTTTAAGAGCAAACTTATCCTGGGTGCAAATGGCACCATACCTGATACTTGGGGAACCGTGTACATGAAAAGAAGACCTGTCACTTTATCACAACCAGCAAGTCAGACCTTGCGGTTCTGCCTCCTTGAAGGAACCTCTCCATTGAGCAGGCCAGTCAATGTGCCTAATTTCTGGGATGGGACTCTCTTGGTGTTCTCCCTTAACTATGATCCCGCAAGGTGCTAAAGATTCTGCTTGCTCGCTTTTGAAATCTACTCCCTGCTTTACAAGGGCAAGAGTCCATTATGCTATTTGAGCATTAGATACTTGTCCATTCTGTATCTTCCCTGAAAGGATGTACTTTAATGGGGTGTGCATAGTCTACACAATTACCTTAGCCCTACCTATAATGAATTCCCAGTGAATCAAGCACCAAACTAGAGCAAAACAAACATTCTTGCAGGGGCTATATCAGGATTCGGCAGGACTAAGGTACCTAGAGGCATATGCTACTACTCTGACTCCCTGACTGTTGCTGAGTCAAAGTGGCTCCGATGATGGAGTCCGAGATTGCTAATTGAATGTAAGAAAGATTGCCATGTCAGGGTATGCTAGGGCGGGTTCCTGTGCCAGACTATTTTTAACTCTGCAGAAGCACTTTGTTGTTTCTTCCCCCATGTCAATGAGGAAAGAGCATACAGGTATTTGGCTTTATCCAGAAATCCTCAATGAAGTTGCTGGAGAAATTAATCATTCCCAGCAAGGCGTGAAATGAGAGGTCATTGGTTGGAGTGGAGATCTCTGCTATTGTTCTTATTTTTTGGGCATCAGGGGATCTACCTTGAGTACTCACCCCTTTGGAATCACGATTCCAGACTTCTTATAACAGGAAAACCTTGTTAACCATTTGTGATGCTTCACCTCCATATTCCTCTTCTTTTCCGTATCCTCTGCTCTTTGACACTGTCTGCACAGGGATGCTTCATTGTTCCTGGCCTGTCGGAGATGCACCTTAAATAGGTCACCCTTCCCATCCCCTCCCCTGGCTTGCCTCCCTTCTATCCTTTCACCCCACCAGAAGTGTCCTGAAACTCTTCCTGTGCTGCACTTGCTCCTGGGTTGTTCCCTTTCCTAGGCAGGGCTTGATGATGAGACTAACTCCCCTGGCTGCCAAACTGTACGGCTGAACCCAGAGTCTGCAGCCCTGCCCTGTCTGTTCTGGGCACAGCCTGGCCTGGCTGCTGCTGCCGCCAGGTGTGTATAGCTTGTGTCAGCCAAGGTGAGTTGCCCCTGCAAGTTTGGGGTGGGTCTCATTGCCAGACACTATTTATGTTAACTAGTTTGTCGCAAAACCTGGTCTTTAGTAACATTCATATGACTTCCATGAACTTTGTGTGTGGTTGTTACAAATTCTGCTTTTCATAGAATCATAGAGTTGGAAGGTACCACCAGGGTCATTTAGTCCAACCCTCTGCACAATGCAGGAAATTCACAACTACCTCCCCCCCACACCCCCAGTGACCCCTACTCCATGCCCTATCATGATCTGTCTAATGTTATAGAATCAGCATTGCTGACAGATGGCCATCTGGCCTCTGCTTAAAAACCTCCAGAGAAGGAGACCTTACCACCTCCTGACGAAGCCTGTTCCACTGGGGAACCGCTCTATTAGAAAATTCTTCCTAATGTCTAGACGGAAACTCTTTTGATTTAATTTCAACCCGTTGGTTCTGGTATGACCTTCTGGGGCAACAGACAATAACTCGGCACCATCCTCTATTTTACCTCTATGGCTATACAACTAATGATATAGAAACTAAAATGCTTTCTTTCAGTCTCTGGATATGTTAGTAACAGATATTAACACATTCTTAGTCAATCAGTATACTAGCACATTTTTAGTCAAGAGTATACTAGCGATCTTCTAACTGTCACATTTTAGTGAACTGTCTTTAGCAAAATGTGTTTTGTGAATGTATTGTTGATCATCCCATTTCCTGTTGTTGTACCCAACTATGATGAATAAACATGTCATGTTACAAGATCTATTAGGGAAAGTTTTTATGTTGATACTACTTATTACATTTTAATTAACCTGCCCATATTAAGACAGGGTAGACAGACTGGTGGGGGAAGGAGAGAAGGATGCAGGCAAAGGAGAGTGGCTACAGGGGCTTTCAGGACAAGGAAAGAGAAAATTGTGGGGGAGGGAGAAATGATGCCTCTTGCAAATCCTTGCAGGTTTCTGCCTGTGCTCTATAAAATCTACGATTATTAATGCTGCAAACAAGCATCTCAGATTAATAAAACCATTCTCTTCTGAATTTGGCTTTGCTTATTCTCATTATTAGCGATTGGGCAGTTCCATATACTTTTAATTATTGCTATCAATTTTTTCTGCTGTCGGGTAGCAATTGTAAATATGGGCTTCAGTGGATTACACTTGGTGGTAGACTTTATTGGTGATGAAAAGTGCTGTAGAGTTGCAGCTGAAACACTGTCCTCCCCAGACCCATCCCTAAATCTACAGGAATTTCCCAAACAAGAGTCGGCAACTCTTCTTCCTGACCTCCTCAGGCACACCATTCCACAAAGTGGGAACAGAACTTGTTTTAATGGATCCATTTTCCCTTTTGAAAATATTCCCATTCAAGAGAGGGAAAATGCCAGTTTATTCTTGCTCACTTTGAAATAACTTCACATTTTGTTTGGATGAAAAAGTATATGGATTCACACATTCCTCCTAAGTGGTCAAGACCAGAGTGTAGGAATTGTATCATGGTTAACCTTTGTTTATAAGACAAATTCAAATAAATTGCCTGCATTGTTTACTTTTGCCTGGGCATTTCATTAATTTAATTCTTTCATTAATTAAATATAATAAAGTGCTTTGTATTCTGTATTTACGATGACAACAAAAGTTGCTCAACCTGCACAAGCTCATTAATGTCATAAATATTTTGTGCATTTAGCTTTCACAAAACATGTTCAGTTGATTAAAAGCTTCTTGATGTAAGTCATGTTTTCTGCATGTTTTTAGATACCAGGCTTGATAGTTTTGTCTTTGTTATGTTGTAAACGAGGTCGAACTGTTCTAGAATTTTCTTTTAACAGCATTAGGGTAAAAAATGTGTTAGCAAGTCATTCAAACATATTTTTTAAAAATATCTGTTTTATTTACGAAATACACAGAATTAAAGTATTTTAATGAGATATACTAGAATTGCATTCCAAACTTGTATGTAGCTTAATAATTAAACCCTTTCCCCTTTGTTTCCATGACATGTGAGGACTGTGCCTTGCTATACTATGAAGTGAGCCACTAAAGACTTATATGATATTGTAAAGTGTGACGTACTTAAGGAAACCTGCCCTTTGCTAAGTGCGTATACCTTAGTGTATGATTAGATACAGTATGCTCCCATCCCATCACTGATTTGGATGAGACTTCATTTATACAGAAAAGGATATGTCAAATTATTACCAATTATCCCGACATGTTCGCGCACACCATTGTTTACTTTTAACTGTATCTATATATATTTCTGACATCTTCCCCATTTGTGAAATGCTTTCTTCTTTGAAGTGAGTCACATGCTACAATTATATCCAAAAGTGCTATGGAAGCTTCCAGGGCTACTATCCCTTGATTCCCACCCACCCCCATTTTCTTCCTCTTCCCGTCTAATTAATTACTTCCTGTTTCATTGGGGGCCTTGACCTGGATAGCCCAGGGTAGCCTGATCTCGTCAGATCTCAGAAACTAAGCAGGGTCGACCCTGCTTCATATTTAGATGGGAGACCTCCAGGGAATACCAAGGTCTCTATGAAGAGGTAGGCAATGGCAAACCACTGTCGTACCTTGAAAACCCTACAGGGTTGCCATAAGTTGGCTGCGACTTGACAGAAAAAAAAATCCTTGGGGTTTGCCTGTGCTTGATGCTTGCCTGTGGGAGAGGAGGGGAAGCATAAGAACTCCCCCTTTTCAGCAAGCATAGTTATTATCTTTTCCCCCTCCATTTTTATGAACACTATTTTGTAACAGTGTTATCATACATATTTTTATTTAAAAAAATGAGTGGGGATTCCAGCCTATTACAAAGAAAACAAGACTCAGTACTTGTGCCTGTCCCACCCCCAAAAGAGCAGATGATCAAACATTTATTCACATGAGTGCCAGGAGAAAACAGAAATTAATATGAAAACAGTGAAACAAACAGGAAATTGCAGAGATAAGCATCTTGTCCAGGGGAATAGATTTTTATGAACAATATAATTACCAAGCGCTATGTGGAACCCTCATTTCAATTCCAATTGCAACTGAATGTGAAAAAGGAACAATGGAGCAGTGAGAAAGGTTGCAGCGGGTAGCCAGTTTTTAAGCAACCTACCAAAGGAGGTTCTGAAGCCTGATTTAAATGTGAGGCAGGCAAGCAAAGATCTTCTTCCTTTGACCCTGGACAGGGTCAGGTTTGTGGTTAAACTGGGCCGCAGTGTGTGCAGAGTAGCTCTATATGTTTAGCTTGCGTACCAGAGAGCTGTCGCCGTTGTGGATATTGTGCTGGCAAGTTACAAAGCACGCATAACTATTTTGCTTGTTGCAGCACAGTTTCAGTAAGACTCTGGGCCAGTTCAAAATTACACATTACTTGACAGATGTTTAACTTATAGGCAAATTTCCTGGTGGGCCTCTTCCCAGAGGACCACTGACAGCCAGGAGCAGGCAGAGCCAAGTCCCAACTATTCTGCCAGAGCTTCAGGGGCTCCTTGGCCCAGACCCCTCATCAGCCATGGCGGTTTGTGTCAGCTCACCAACTGTACCCTCCTGCACTGCTTCCAGTTTGGGGGTGGGGAGTGATGCCGTGGGTGAACTGATGCCCCCTGTTGGCCCCACGTAGCTGAGTGGTCCTGCAGTGCTGGCTTGTAGCCCAGCAGGGGCCACACAGCTTGGCTTGCTTCAGAGCTGTTTTTGCTTCCCATTCCACTCTGGCACAGAGTTCTAATATGCCTCATCCAGTTTCACATTTAAATTGGGCCTGAGATTCTGACTTGTGATGCCTACATTATGGTGAGGAGCGATCATGAATTCCTACTGTCATGGTTATCCATTTATAAGTTTTTCCTCTAAGCTTTTGTGTATTTACTTACATACTTGCATCTTACCTTTCTACCAAAGTTCTTAGGATGTGTACAAAGGTGTTTTTTTTTTTCTAATCACGCATTAAAAAAAAAAAAACCATAACCGGTACAGTAATCAAGCCCCAATTAAAAATATGCTAAGTCAATCAAGTGGCAGTAGAATTCAGATGCGAGCAGAAAAGTATCTTCTTGCCTCACAGGTTGTGAGTCATCTGATATGGGAGTGGAGGAGAGTAATAATTTTCCTTTGCCATAGACAGACTGTTTTATATATTTATTTAATGTACATTAAATGCAGGGAATGACTGTTCTGATTGAACTACGAGTCTTGGGTGGTGGTGGAAAGTGCTATAAAGTCAACTGACTTATGGTGACCCCGCAGGGATTTCAAGGCAAGAGACATTTGGAGGTGGTTTGCCATTGCCTGCCTCTGTAGGCTGAGAGAGTTCTGAGAGAACTGTGACTGGTCCAAGGTCACCCAGCAGGCTTCATGTGAAAGCGGGGAATTGAACCGAGTCCTCCAGATTAGTCCATTGCTCTTAACCACTACACCACACTGGCTCTCAAGAGTCTTGGGTAGCCCTGGTTTATTCTATTCTGACAGATAACCAACATTGGTTTTCATTGTTTAGTTTGTGAGCTCTGTATCATTGTGGTAAACGAAGCCTGGATTTGTTTAGCCATTCCTTTTCTGGGTTGTGAATGATGCTATTCTAAACCTAGTATCAAACAAATTTTGACTCTTAGATGTTACTTTAACTGGAGTATGTTCCAACTGGCAGAAAATTTAGCCAAGTCTTTTATTAATATACATTTTTATGTTGGCCCTATTGCCTAGAAATGAAATGCCTAAGTGGATTACAAAGGAAACTCTTAACATTGCTAAAGATAGACGAGAAGCAAAAGCTAAAAGGCAACGGAAACAGAATCAAAAGTCTAAATGCAGTGTTCCAGCGACTCTCATGCAGAGAGTAAGTGTCCAGGCTGACCCATGACACAAAGTGAACTATTATAATAACCAGTGTAAAGAAATAGAAGAGAACAACAAAAAAGGAAGAACAAGCGATCTGTTCCACAAGATCCAAGCAATCAGAAGGAAATTTAAAGCATGGTTATTATTTATTGAGTGATTTATTTAGACTTATATCCCATTCTCTATCCTGGCCAAAGCTGGGCTCAGAGCAGCTAACATCCATTAAAGCATAATACAATAACAAAACAATATACAAATTAAATCCAGATTCCAATTAAAAAACGATAACTTCTGACAATAAAATAAAATTTGCACCTATTTATTGGCACATGGGTCCATGATGAGCTGGGGGAAAGCAATCAGGGTCCCCAATTAAAAAGTCAATAAGATGGAAAGAAGGGAAAGGGAGACCAGCTATGATGGAAAGCGTTGCTGCCCTCAACCATAGGCCTAGTGGAACATGTCAGTCTTACAGGCCCTGTGGAACTGCGCTAGATCCCGTAGGGCCCTGGTCTCACTAAAGAAAGAGTTCCACCAGGCAGGGGCCAAGGCTGAGAAAGCCCTGGCCCTAGTTGAGGATAGCCAGACACTTTTCAGGCCAGGGACCACCATAACTTGTTATTTGCTGAGCGTAATGCTCTTTGGGGGTGTACCAGGAAAGACAGTCCCACAGATATGATGGTCCCAGATTGTTTAGGGCTTGAAAGGTTAAAACCAGCAGCTTGAACCTGATCCAGTACTCCACCTGGAGCCAATGCAGTTCTTGGAGCACTGGCTAGATATGTGCTCTCAGCAGAGTCCCAGTAAGAACCCTTGATGCTGCATTATGAACCAACTGGAGTTTCTTGATCAGTAACAAGGGCAGCCATACATAGAGTTACAGTAATCATGGTGAAGGCATGCTGATAGATGAACATGGAAATACATTAACTGAACTGGACAAAATAACCTATGGCAGTGGTCGGCAAACTCATTAGTCAAAAGAGCCAAATATCAACAGTACAACGATTGAGATTTCTTAAATTTCTTAAACTATATAGGTAGGTACACTGTTTATTAACTTAATAAACTTTAATTAAAGTTTTAAGTCTTAATTAAACTATAGGTACACTGAATAAAACTTGATATCTGTTGTGGGGAGAGGAAGGGAAGGTGATTGTAAGCTGGTTTGGTTTTCCTTAAAAGGTAGAGAAAGTCAGCATATAAAAACCAACTCTTCTTCTTGTGTTCACCTGAAATTTATACTCTCCAGTCCTTACTTCCTGATATGAGTGGACCGCTTGTGCTTACTAAGCAGGGGGGGGGGGGGGAAAGGCAATTTGTGCATGATAAAAGGCATCTTTTTCTTATTTTCTCATTTAATATTCCTGGACATTTTCTGGGCCTAAGTACCTGTGAGCCTTATTGACAACTGACTAATTAACAAATCCCATTTGCACCTGACAGAGTTGCCAACTGGTCAGAATTTTACCAGTCCAGCCAGGAAGGTCCTTGTTTTGTGTGCTCTGCTACATATAGGGTCAGAGACTCTGAAAACGTAGATCTGTGGCTCAGGGGTAGAGCATCTGCTCTGCGGGCACAAAGTCTTGGGTTCAATTTCCTGCTCCTCCTTTAAAAGCAATAGGTGAGGGGAAGCCAGCATGGTGTAGTAGTGGGTAAGAGCAGTGGTTTGGATCACTCCTCCACATGAGCAGCAGAGGCTGATCTGGTGAACTGGATTTGTTTCCCCACCCCTACACACGGAGCCAGCTGGGTGACCTTGGGCAAGTCACAGTAACAAATTTACGTTGGTTACTGGAGCGTACAAGAGAATTTCAGAAGAAAATCAGCTTGTGTTTCATAGATTACAGCAAAGCTTTTGACTATGCGAATCATGAAAAACTATGGCTGGTTTTAATGGAAATGGATGTGCCACAGCCAATGACATGTTGGTTATGCTGTTCTGATGAGGAAGGAGAGAGCCGGAGAGAAAAGGAGGATCTCACTTCCCTCTCACTTCTGATGTCAGAAGTGCCTAGCAGTGACTGAGCATCAGGGCGGAGGGGACAGAGGCCCCCCCCCCAGCTTTTCTATTTCTTGCAGGAGTTGATCAGCTCAAGTCAAGAAGTTAGTGGGGAGGAGAGTTAATCCTTTCCAGTTTTTTTCTTTTTGCTTCATGTAGGCAGCAGTAACAATGATCTCTTTTGTGGGTTATAAATAAATCTTAAAGCATATTTGAAATGTTCTAAGACCTAATTTGTGAGAGAGGTACTAGAGAAAAAAAAGTGTGCAGGTGCTGTGTTTGGTGGTTGTTATTGGTTTGTATTCAACAAGGTCATAGCGTGGGTGAAAGATACGGGAGTGCTCTCTGAATTCCCCTGCCTTTGCCCCAGGTTCAGCCAGTTTCATGCCGTTGGATACATGCCCCCAACTTCAGAAATGGCTTCTCAGCAAACACAACAGGTGGCAGGTGGGTGATCCCCATTGTGTGTTTGTGGTTCTTTGTATGCAAGCCATTATTTTGCTATCTTATATTTTGGCATGCACAGAAAGAGAATGCACAGAAAATATTTCCTCTAAGATCTATAGATCGTTGAATTGTCAGATATTCACAACCCCATACCCTGCTCTTCCAAATTATCTGACTTAAATCCTGTAATGTGGGTGATTTGGTGATGCTAAAAGATGTCCTATAGTAGGTTATGTTGGTCTCTAAAAACAGTGTCTATTAAACTCTGTACATGGGAATACGTTAGTTAAGTGGAGAAGCAGATTTTCAGAATTATTTTAATACTTGATTTTCACAAAATCTCTTCTGCTTTAGTGTGCCAAAGGGGAGGGGGGGAAATCCCTGAAAAACTTGTAGGTTATGTCTTTGCTTTGGTACATAAAATGGATGAATTGCTTGTCACTATTCAGGAACAAACGAGCTGCTTAAGGACACTGCTACTGTTGAGGGATTGGGTTAGATCATGCAGGTCCATTCTACTCATAGTAGCACTTTCCTCCAGTCCTGCCACCAGCAGAGCCTACTATACCAGGGAAGGTTCCTTGTACACTGCCATTAGTGGAACAGATTTGCAGACTGCAACATTTTGTGTATAAAGCTTTTGCTGAGCATATAATTACAGCTCCTACTCCAAAAAGAGAGCTGTGGGGAGGGGCTGTGGCTCAGTGGTAGAGCATCTGTTTGGCATGCAGAAAGTTCCAGGTTCAATCGCCGGCATCCCCAGTTAAAGTGACTAGGCAAGTAGGTGATGTGAAAGACCTCATCCTGAGACCCTGGAGAGCCACTGCCGGTCTGAGTAGACAATACTGACTTTGATGGACCAAGGGCCTGATTCAGTATAAGGCAGCTTCATGTGTTCATGTGATGTGACATAGTGGTTAGAGTGGACACTACTGGGCTTGAATCCCCATTCTGCTATATGTTACCTGAAATAGTTGTAGATGAGAAAGGCACTTAAGCAGTAGATTATCATAAGTAACAACACAAGATAATTATTAATATACAAGTTGCCTTGAGGAATCAAGCCAAGATCTAACAATGGTAAGACAAATGATTCTTGAACTCACAAACAGAATATGAAGGCAGTGACCATCCTACATTGTTTTATCTCCAGCATCTATGATGCTGAATCTAAATAGCTAAATAGCTGTTTCACAGCCATTGGTGGACTCATAGTCCATTCCTTTCTCTAATCCTCCTTAAAATCATCTCAGCCAATAGTCATGATCACATCTCATGGCAAGCTTCAAATGTGGACTATATTCACATGTGCATTTTCAAACTATAAAGACTGCAACTTCAAGTGACAGTTTGCATATGGAAAACTGTCTCCATAGGGGATCAACCACTGACATTTCTTTCTTGTCACTTTAGCTTTCCAATGAAATGGTTCTCATAAGTTCCACTTCTGGGTTTTAGGAAGTCCTCGAGCAAGACTCTCACTGAGCCCTCCTCATCTTCATTTCTTCTACCAAGGACAAGAGGACAATTAATGACGATGGTGGTGACTTGATCGCTCACATACTCTTGAGAGCTATATTGGAGGATGAGCAGCTGTCCCGTGCTCATTTATCTTCCTCACCAAAAGGAGACTTGGGTGAGCGGGTGATGATGGGGAGGAGCAACAGGGCCAGGAGTTTTGATAGTGAAGCCTCTGCTAGTATGTCACCAACTCCTGATGCCAGCTCTGATTCCCAAGTTTACCTTCAGGTCATGAGACACTGAGTGATAATGTGGTATAATGTTTTTTAAAATCAACCCCTGAGCACATTTTTACTTTTGAAAAGGGCTTATCTGGGGATTGTTACTCATGCCACAGTTAGGATTTGCTGCGTAAATGAGGTTGCAGTGAGATAAGTACTTGATGTCAAAGCAGGAATAAGAATGCTTAATTTTCATTGCGTTTCTTTTCAGTATTCTGATCAAATGGCCTAAGAGCTGTGACTCTTCTTTTTGGCAGTAGTGTTCATGTAGACTAATGGTGGCCAAATGTCTATTTTTAAAGTATCACTTTTCATAGGTTAAGTTCACTATGCCCTTGTCTTGTAGGCAGGATGTAATGAATTCAGTCGTGCAGACTTCATCTCTCAAGAGTATTTCACATTCTAGAGGTTCAAATGTCAATTTCAGCTGTTGGCTGTGTGACAAGCAATCATGGAAGAGATGGAACTATGAATCTACCAGGATATTAATTTTTCATATTTGCTATGGCAGCATCAGCTGTATACTTTGGCTCGATAAATTCTGTTTTAAGAGTAAATGCATTTTTTAATGTTCTTGTTTTACAAAGGGAGTTAAAACTGCAGACATGTAGTAGAAGACTAATCATAAGGCATATTGTTATGCTTGAATTTTTATGTGTGTCCAGAAACAATGCAACATCGCTGAAAGTTACATCTTTAGATACACTGCATGAAAACTGTATTTGTTAGCTGTTAAACTGCAGAAATATCTCAACACTATGACTACATCTATTAGTTGAATGGATTTCCCACCTGCAGACATGCTGGACACCAAAATGGGGCTGAATGGAGGACAAGAATTGGTGTTTTGCTGATAAGGTGACCCTCAAAGTATGCAGAAATACAGTTGATTTTAAAGTCCTGCCTTGTTTTAAAATAAAGCCAAGATCAGGGGAAACTGTACTTGTGGTAGATTGATTCTTAGGATGAACTGTAGAAGCTGAAAGTTGTATCCAGGGGCAGTCAAAAACACTGCTAGGGCACAGAGCTTACAAGCTTTAGAATGCAATCCTAAACAGGACTACTCAGAATCCTACTCATGACTATTCAGTGAGGCTTACTCAGGAAAATGTTTTTATTTGTTTGTTTGTTTGTTTGTTTATGGATTTATATTCTGCTCTATCCTGACCAAAGCCTGGCTCAGAGCAGCTTGCATCATAAAACATTATATTACATTGTAATTCCCCGTAGTGCAGAGTGGTAAGCTGCAGTACTGCAGTCCAAGCTCTGCTCACGGCCTGGGTTCGATCCCAACAGAAGTCGGTTTCAGGTAGCCGGCTCAAGGTGGACTCAGCCTTCCATTCTTCCGAGGTCGGTCAAATGAGTACCCAGCTTGCTGGGGATAAAGGGAAGACGACTGGGGAAGGCACTGGCAAACCACCCCGTGAACAAAGTCTGCCTAGTAAACGTCAGGATGTGACATCACCCCATGGGTCAGGAATGACCCGGTGCTTGCACAGGGGACCTTTACCTTTTTAATTCCTAATACACAATAAATATATTTAACACTTCAAAACCCACAAATCTAAAAACTGATTCTAAAATCCAATGGCTCCCATTACATTGGCACAAGGGCCAGCAGCCATCCTGGAGGAGAGGTAGTCAGGAACACCCATATTAAATCTATTTTTTTGCTGGGAAGGGGTCTATGAATTTCTCCCCTTTGCCTAAGCTAGGGAAAAAGATGCACAAGGAACATCTGAGCAGAAGACTAACCAGAAACGGCAGGATGATGCAGCCTTTCCCTCACACCCTCTTCCTTGACTCATACTTGAAACCTATCCAAGCTGCTTTGGTTTTGAACAAAAATAATGGAAAATAATACAGAACCCGCATAAAATGTTGATTAAGCCGGAGATAGGACCTGGTATCAGAGCATGAACTGCTTCATAGCAATCCGTGAGCCTGCGTGGTGTAGTGGTTAAGAGCAGTGGTTTGGAGTGGTGGACTCTGATCTGGAGGACAGGGTTTGATTCCCCACTCCTCCACATGAGCGGTGGAGGCTCATCTGGTGAACTGGATTTGTTTCCCCACTCCTACACACAAAGCCAGCTGGGTGACCTTGAGCAAGTCACATTCTCTCAGCTTCACCTACCTCACAGGGTGTCTGTTGTGGGGAGGGGAAGGGAAGGTGATTGTAAGCCGGTTTGAGTCTTCCTTAAGTGGTAGAGAAAGTCGGCATATAAAAACCAGCTCTTCTTCTTCTTCTTTAGTGTGCCAGCCTTAGCCCATGGGTCTTTTTTAACCCCTCAATTTAAACATGTCATTAAACATAGATAATTGCATTAGAAGCTATGATTTTTAACTTTGATATGGCTAAAGAAGCACAGCAGTATCACTCAAAATAGTGTCCAGACATGCATGAACTTAGGAGATTCCCAAATGCATTTTCCTGACCAAACTCTCAAACTTCCTAAGATCCTGTATCATATGGAAATTAAATTTCTAAAAGGAGCAAATAAAATAACTCTGTTTGATAAACACAAGCAGATGGTACTTTCACTTATCTGGTGGGGTAAACCACTGATGTCCTTTCCATCTACATGCCCATGTTGTGTAAACAATCACTGTGAACAGTCCCCCAATCCTCTGGAGCCATTTTTTGGGAAACAGGGCAAGCAGACATCTGAAAAGAATTTGCAACACCCTTCAGACGTTTGAATCTAAGCCTTTTAAAATTTTTCTTTATTTATTTTAAATGTTTATATATCTGCCTTTCTCCTGAGAATCTCAGGACCAAAGGTGGGTAAATCCTTAACATTTTCCAGTATATCTGAAGGAAGTAATATTGCTGGACTAGTGAGTGTGGTTTTCACTTTGTCAACATATGGAAAGCTCACTGATAACGACTCTGATAGAAGTTTTCTGTCTGATTAATATTCCAAAGGAAAGGATGTAGTACATTGCAAATACCTCCAGCAAATAAACTGTTAATTATGAATGTACTTGCATTTGGAGTATTAGACTAGACGTTCATGAAAAATAATATGTTTTTAAAGTGGAATGTAAAGATTATCTGGCTCTGGGTTTTCAGCTTAATTCATCTTTTTAGAAAATGCATTTACTATTAGTACTTATCATATGAAGTACTTTAAAAACCATATGGTTGAACTGTTTGTCCCCTTAGGTTACTGACTTCTGATAATCACATGCTGGATAATACCTATAGTCACACATGTCTAGCTTTAGTTTTTCTAGGAATTTCTTTGATTACTTTATCATGTGGGATATGTTAGTCATATTCCTGCAAAGCAGTATTTAGCAGATTTTTATTTTTTTTAAGTACTTTTAGTCTAAGGGTTTGCAAGAAACTTCGGTAGTGGTATTAATGTATTTTAAAAAAATGGCTCCATATTTTCTTTTGTAAATATGTCACTGTAATATATGTCAGTCTTTTGTCTTTCTTGTATAATCATACAGTCTAAAAGACTTTGTCCCAATTATGAAAGAGTAAAGCCTTCTGTGTAGTCTGATATTTTAAAAACTAGGAAAGATAGTGAAGTTGGATTTAGGCAGATATCACAGTCTAATTTGGTCCTCCCCCACCCCCCAGCTCTGTAGGCATCAAAGCATATGCTTTAATTGTTGGGGTGGGGGGTTGTATACAGACAACTAGATTTAAATGGGTTCCTCTTAGTTTCATTGTTTCTTTGTTGCAAAGGAACATAATTTCAGTTTTTGGTCCTATAGAAAGAAAAATCCCAAAAGGGAACTCATGCAGTCTAGTTCTTTGCATGCTCCCAAATTTCTTAAATTTAATTTTCCATTACATAAAGTTTCTTTGTGAAAACAAGGAGGGGAATTCTCTGCTTTCTTGGGTCCTGCTCCTTGAAGACCTGCTGTAATTTGAGAGATGACTATCGGAATGAAACCGTAGAAGTAAAGATCAAACCTATCTCCATTGGGACTAAGCTGGAGGAATTCACTCATCCTTGTTAAAAACTAAAACAAGAGAGTGCTTAATTTTATACACACTCAATGCAGATATTGATATATGATTCTACCCAAGATAGATTATGAAATATAAGTTCAAGAACACTTTTTTAAGATTAAACATCAATCACTGAAGAGGAAAATAGCATAGTTACATTTTAGCTGTGATTTTGTGTCTTCAGTATATTTCATCTGGTGAGACACATGTGGAAGCATTGGTAGGGCTGAAATAATTGAGTTTACCCATATCACTGAGAAATGGTTGCTTAAAGAACTGAAGTGTTTCTTACCTAAGATGGTAAGGTATTCTTATAAGGTTATGAATTGATATTCAGTAGTCCAGTAGATGGCAGTATCTTTTTTCCTGTGGATAAAATATTGCACTTAATGCTAAGAATAAAGATAATTTAGCATATACAAATGAAATTACTTATTTTTAAAATTAAAATCAATATATCTAATACTCAGCATGGTCAGATCTGTGGATACTTAAATCCAGAGGCTGGAGCCATGCACAAACAAGACAGATCTTCCTATAAACTTAAAAAATTCCCAGATTTAGAGAAAAATCTGAAATCTAAAAAAATAAAAAATAAAATGTGGGGCATTAAAAAAAAACCCAAAATAATAGAAGCAGCATCTGCGGCTTTAAGAAGTGAATTCCTTCAATGGCCAGTGTGGTGTAGTGGTTAAGAGTGGTGGTTTGGAGTGGTGGACTCTATAATCTGGAGAACTGGGTTTGATTCCCCACTCTTCCACATGAGCAGCAGACTCTAATCTGGTGAGACGGGTTGGTTTCCCCCCTCCTACACATGAAGCCAGCTGGGTGACCTTGGGCTGGTCTTAGAGCTCTCTCAGCCCCACCTTCCTCACAGGGTGTCTGTTGTGGGGAAGGGAGGGTGATTTTAAGCCTGTTTGATTCTTCCCTAAGTGGTAGAGAAAGTCGGCATATAAAAACCAACTCTTCTTCTTCTTCACTGTTGGGAAACCACACAGTGTTGTCTATTGAAGCTTTGATTTCTGTCAATAAATTGCAGGGGGAGGAGGCCCTGTGCAGGGCTGTTTTGGCCTTTGAGGCTCGTGATGGCTACAACCACCAGCAACCACTGGGTGACTTGTATTATTCACCCAGGCCCTGTTGCTTGTGGCTGTTCAACAACAACCACACCATACAAGCCAGTATAGCGTTGTGGTTAGAGTTTCAGACTAGGATCTGGAAGACCCAATTTCAAATCCATACAAGCCAGTATAGCGTTGTGGTTAGGGCTGTCAAAAAAAAAAAATTCGGTACAGTTCGGATTCGGCCGAATTTGGCCCTTGTGGGTTCGGTACGTGCCGAAGTCCGAACTCCCCCACTTCGGATCCGTTCAATTCGGCGGGAATTCAAAGTTTGGAAAAAAAATTCGGCCGAATAAAGCCATTAAAAACACAATCGCGCCTTTCCGTGGCTCTGGGGGGGCATTTTTGGGCTTAGAGGTCCCAAACTTTCAGCAGAGCTTCAAAGGACGTATATTGAAAGACTCCCCAAGTTTTGTAAAGATTGGGTCAGGGGGGGCTGAGATATGGGCCCTGAAAGGGGTCCCCCCTCTCTCAGCAGAGCTTGCCGCCCACGCACAAAGCTCCCAGCCCCGACAAACAGCTGATGAGAGCAAGGGCGGGGCAGGTGCTAAGAACTTTGCAAAGCAACACAACTGAAAAGCAACACCTTTGCAAACATGCAAAGGGCGGGGCAGGTATGAAGAATTTTGCAAAACAATACAACTGCAAAGCAACACAAGCACACAATGCAACACCTTTGCAACAGTGCAAAGCAACACCTGACACCTGGGAGTTTGCATACCATGGAAAGGGACAGAGGCAGCTAGCTATGCATAATGAGCAGGAGGGGGTGGAATTTCTCCTTTTGCATTGGACTTGGGACCAGGCAGATGCATTCTTTAAGTCACCATTTGAAAACCAGTTTTGAGCAAGCATCAAAATAACCTAACTGATCTTATGAATGAGGAAAAACCTGAAGAATAAAAATGAAGCCCCCCCTCAAACCAGGGAGAGAGAGACTGGAGGGGGAACACACACCCCAGGCAGAACCGGCAAAATCCCCCTTTGGCTTCCCCCCCACCCACCCACAGAAACTGCTCCCTCCCCACACACACACACAGACTCTGCTTCCCCCCCCCCACACACACAGCAAAAAAAAAATTATAGATTAAAGCCCCCAAAGGGGTCTTACTGTGGCTGTCTTCTGTTCCAGCAGGAGGGGCTGGGAGGCTGGGTAATCCAATATGATTCCATTTGTATCCAATATAAGATCCATATGTATGCATCTCTCGAGGGTGATCCATTCATCCCAATAGGGAACAGGGGAAAGCCCATATCTCGGGGGGCCCTGACCCAATGTTTACAAAACTTGGGTGGTCTCTTAAAAAGCCTTGTCTGAAGCTCTGATGAAAGTTTGGGGTCGGCACACCCAAAAATGCGCCCCCTGCAGCCACGGAAAGAGAAAAGGGGGGAGCCGATATTTCAGCCCCCACTGAACCCATCTTTACAAAACTTGGGGGGTATCTTAAGAAGCCTTGTCTGCGCCCCCTGCAACCATGGAAAGAAAAAGGGGGGAGTCCATATCTCGGGACCCCCTGACCCAATGTTTACAAAACTTGGGTGGTCTCTTAAGAAAACTTGTCTGAATATCCCCTGAAAGTTTGGGGTCTGTACCCCAAAAAATGCGCCCCCTGCAGCCACGAATGTGCACAAGCACCCCCTCACACACACATGAGGATTTCCCTCTCTCTATCTCTTTCCCCGGCCGGCCGCACATCAGCTGATTCCTCCAGTACTCAATCCTGACTGATTGGCCAGAAGAAGGCCCAGCTTGGCCACCGATTGGCCGGGGGAGGAGAATGCTGCTTACTGAAGGTTATGCTGCTTACTGACGGCCCCGAATTGGCCGAATTTATTCGCGAACTCCCGAACTCGCTGAATTCGGCCCCCCCGGTTGCCCGCCAGTTTTGAGTTCGGTTCCTCCCGAACTAAAAACCGTCGAATCAAGGGAAATTCGGCTGATTTTCAGTTCGGGCCGAACCGAATTGACAGCCCTAGTTGTGGTTAGAGTTTCAGACTAGGATCTGAAAGACCCAGTTTCAAATCTGCACTCTGTCATGGAAGCTTGTTGGGTGACCTTGGGCCAGTCATACATTCTCAGCCTATTTCATGGGGTTGTTGTGAGAATAAAATGGAGACTAGGACAATATAAGCTGCTTTGGGTCCAACTGGGAGAAAGGCAGGGTATAAATGAAATAAACATAGCTGAAGATGGGGGGCAGATAAAAAGTAGGTTGGTTCATGAGTGGGAAAGAAGAATGAAGCAGGGAAAGCTGAGGATACTGGGGAAGTTGAGTTACCAGGAAGAGGGAAAGAGGACATAGTGTGGGGAAGGGGATACTGGGGTGCCCCCTCCAAGTTCTTGCAGGTTCCCCAACATGCAACTGGGCCCAACCTAGCAGCTGGCACTGCACAAGAGGGCCATAGTTTTCCTAGATAGATGCTGCCATGGGGAGGAAAGTAGGGAAAGCTGAAGATAAGGAGGCAGATAAAGATGGTTTGGCTGGTAGGTGGAAAGGAGAGAAGGGGAGAGGCTATGGGAGCTTTCAGAGAACAAAAAAGAGGAAATAGTGGGGGAGGGGAAATGAGATGCCCCCTGCAGGTCTTTGCAGGTCCCTCACGTGTATAGTGCTAAACATGGGTAAGTGTAGGATTCCTCTGTCTTGAACAGGGGCACAGGAAAATTGATCTACATTCATTTTAAATAATTTAAGAATGACATTTTAAATAATTTAAGAATGACATACCTGGTGTTGCCTAAGGTGAGAAGGCAGGCTCACTGTACCAAGGCATTTTATTGAGCTGAAATGACTTATAGCGTAGCCATGAGAAAATGCTGAAGGGTGTAAAAGAGGACAAGAAGGTTGGAATTTCTCTCTTTCACACACATACCCTTACAGACTTTCTCAACTGACAATCTGGCAACAATTTTAGTTCTTAAAGCACCAGTGCCAGACAAGAAGAGAGCTTAGAATTAGAATGACTGAGGTGAGACCACAGCCATACTACACTGTTTAAACCCATTTCCTTGGAAAATTTGCTTTAGTTTGCAAAAACCTCATAGTGACAATGAGAGTACTGAAGGATGCTAAAATCTCTTCCAAAATATTCTGGGTCACAATGGAGAATATGGAGCCGCAATGGAGTCAGCACTATCTTGGAAGTGATTAGCCAATGCACATATTGAGCTTTCCCAGATTTCTGATCCAGTGCAGAACTGTGGCAAAAATTTCCTGACATGTGAATGAATGATATGGGTGGCAGCTTGCTATAAAGTAGTTCACAGTTAATGGATGTGGGCATTGATTCTTCACTGTTCTGGAAGTACCCTTCCAGAAATACCTTACGGTATTTGAAAGCTCAGGGAAGGAGAGTTTGGAGCTATTTTATTACACTGCGCCTGGCATATCTAGCCTAATCCAGAGTGGAGTGGTGTGTGAAATTATCACACAAACAAGCATCAAAGTACAATTTTTCAGATGCCAAAATGTTTTCTTCCTTTTTGTTTTATTTATTAAAATATTTTGTTCTTTTCCTTGCGGCTCAATGTACATGGCTCACAAAACTGAATTTATTATCAGTAAAAGGTTTGCAGATGATGAAGAAAGCATTTTTTCTGCATCAGAAAAACTGTATTTTGATCCTTGTTTGTTTGATGATATGTTCACATGAAATTGTTCCACGAATTTCAAGTAATCTCCAAATTTCTTCTCGGAACATCCAATTCTGTAAACTATTACTTGGAAGCAGAAGTAAAATGAATTGCCATTTTTCTGTGTCCAGTACTCTGGGTTCTATAAAGCAGTAAGTACAAAGAGAAATGCATAAAGCTTATGATTATTGTCATTCCCTAACATCAAGCCTTGCTGAATAGGTTTGGTTAAATTCAGAAAAATCTTCATTAGCGATAACGAATCATACTATTCCTGATACATAGGAATTCCAAAAGCTATTCACAAGTATCTTAGTAAAATAAAGGGTACGCTTGGTGTTATTTGGTAAATCCGCATTCTTAAATGGTTGCTGCGAAGAAATCATTGACCTGAGTGATGGGAGTTGCGAAGTGATGTGAAGAAATCAGTTGGCTGAGGCAATGGAGTTCACAATGAACTGGATATTCAGAACTCTGTCTCCAGCTTATTGTGTCACTTTGATGAACTTGTTCAGGAATGTTAGGAATGTAGATGAAAGAACATGTATCATCCTTTGGCTTTGATTGTGGCTATTATCTTTGTGAATGAATAATGCTTGCTTTAACTACCATATATGGGCTTTTGGAATTGGTTCTGCAGTGTGCTGAGTAATAGTATCATGAAGTGAATCCATAAGACCTGTTTCTGTACTGCAGTTTATCATTTTCTGAGGCAACAAGGTTTCTTAGATAGTTTCAATGTAGATTTCACATTTTGAGCTAGAGAACTCTATGATAAGCATATAAAAACCGTAATGTTGCATCAGATAACGTGATTGAACATGCTGGAATTTGAAAAAAAAGTCTGCCAGCGTTTCCTATATGAATTGTAATGCTTTAGGCTTCCTGTACTTAGATTTCTTGATAGTTATGGCTTCATGACTCTCATGATAGAGAGGGAGAGAGGGAAAGTAACTCATATTTTTTTCTGCATGCAGGAAAATTTTAATTATTTTTGTCTTTATATTCCAAAATATGCTTTAAAATTTTTTTTAAAACTGTACCACCAAATGTTCAGTAACTATGCCTTATACCAGTGATGGCGAACCTTTTAGAGACCGAGTGCCCAAACTGCAACCCCAAACCCACTTATTTATCGCCGAGTGCCAATGCGGCAATTTAACCTGAATACTGAGGTTTTAGTTTAGAAAAAACAACTCATACGTTAACATCTTTTGCCTTAAAAGAAAAACACAATAACTGAGCTTTCAGTGATACAAACAACTTTTTATCGAAAGACATGCTTTTGAACAATTAATGTGATTTTTGCTGTTGTGTGCATGCTGATAATTTGTCTACCCTTGGCTCATACTTTGTAAATTTGAGAGCAACACATGCAGCACTCAGGTCATCTGTTAGTTGTTTCTGGTGTCAGATTTGATATAATTCAAAGCTGAAAACAGCTGCTCACAAGCATAAGATGATCCAGACAAAGTGAGGAAAGCAATCCCAAGTGCTTTCATTGACTTAAAATTATTTGGCAGAGAATTCCACACTTTTAAGGAATTCTGAGTGGCAAATCCAAGGCAAAACCTCCCATTAATAAATGGCCAATAACCCCCCATGCAGAGTTTTGAGAATCTGGATGGGGAAAATGTGCATCTGAGTGGCAAATCCAAGGCAAAATCACCCATTCACAAATGGCCAATAACCTCCCCCCCCCCATGCAGAGTTTTGAGAATCTGGATGGGGGAAATGTGCATCTGAGTGGCAAATCCAAGGCAAACCTCCCATTCACAAATGGCCAATTACCCCCCATGCAGAGTTTTCAGAATCTGGATGGCAAATCCAAGCAAAACCTCCCATTCACAAATGGCCAATTACCCCCCATGCAGAGTTTTGAGAATCTGGATGGGGAAAATGTGCGAGGGGCCAGCTTGCCCCAGCAATGGGGTGTATTGGGGGGGGGGGAAGAGAGAGAGAGACACACACACACACCGAGGAAAGGTCGAGTTCTCCGCAGGCTTGCATGAAAACCCGCAAGGTGAACTTTTGCAACTCGCCCCCCAACGATGCAAAGACACAAACACACACAAAAAAGCCTCCCGTGTTGCAGAGAAAGAGGCGCCTTTGCATCGCGCCCCGGGTAAGGGGGGGCAAGCTCTCGCGCTTCCCACACCAGCAGCAAAAGCCATGCGGGTGCAAAGGGTGTCAAGCTTGCAAAAGTGGGTTGGGGGGGGCTTTCCCACTCCGTTCCTCCAGTCTGGCTCCCTGGCTCCCCTCCGCCGCCTGCAGCAAAATGCAAACCCCGGGCGGGACGAGGAGGTGGAAATCAGCTCCGGAGCTCTGCCATCGCCCTCCTGCATAGGGTATCCATTGGCCTGGGGGAGAAGCCGGCTGCCGCCGCCGCTGCTCTCCCCTTCGCGGCGTGCGGAGTGGGACTGGTGCCGAGCGGAGAAGCATGCTCGGTAGCAGCTCCCGACTCAGGGGGGCTCCGAGGGGAGGGGAGAGAAAGGGGGGAGTGATTCCCAACTCGCTGCCGCCGATCACAGCGCAGCCTACCGGGTGGGGGGAGAGAAAGCCCTCTTCCCTCAGCCTCCAAGGGGCCAGGGCCACTCACAGCAGGCAGAGGGCGAAGGCGCCAGCCAAGCTCTTGTGCACCAGGAAGCTGCCGTCATGGCCGGCCCGGGCCAGCAGCTACCCGGCCAGCCGCACCGCTACGCCTGCCGCCTCGCCTCCGTCCCCGCCCCGTGACAAAATTGGCTGCGGCGCGGCAGAAACTTGTGTCGAGGCTGCGAGGAGGGGGGGAGGAGGGGGCAGACGCGACGGCTCCGCGCGTGCACACAGAGAGGGCTCGGCGTGCCGCTTATGGCACGCGTGCCGTAGGTTCGCCAACACAGCCTTATACAATAGATAATATTTAACACATTGCAACTGTTGTGCTTCTTAAATAGGTTGTTCTGTTATTCAGAATTTTAAAAATGTAATCTCCTGATCTCTAGGTGCACATGTAGTTTTAAAATAACAGTAGGAACAGAACAACAGACAAGTTGCCCAGAGCAAATATATAAAGATAACAGGCATATGCGCATCAGGAGCAGACATACTTTCAAAATAAACAAGAGAGGCTGTAAACCCAGTAGTGTAATGTTTGCACAATCTATTAAAGTGCACAACAAAAGTTAGCTGCGCAGAAGTGACCTCTATAAAGTGCATATTTGATTTTTGCAAGGAGCTAGATGGTCTTGTTAGGAAACCGCATTATAAGAAAAGCATAGTGAAAACTCGAGGGTGGGTTGTTGTTTTTTTTACCAATGGCATATGATGAAAAAGCTGGGTTTTTTCCTCCTATGTTTGAACCCACCAATTTATAATTCATGCCTTTAATATTTCTAGGCTTACATTGGTTCCCTCTTTTTCAATCACACAAACACGTTACTTCAGGGCCAAATACTCATATATGTATTAGATTCTTCCATTTCTATCCTGATCCAGTATGCCTATGAATTTAGTCCAACGGTGTTCCATTGATCTTCATTAATTTAAAGGAACAGAACCCCATTAGTAGCGATATAACTGTTCTGTTTCCTCTCCCTGCCCCCCCCCCCCATGTCTTTAGAGACCACAGCTACTGGCAAAAAAATGTGCCATCATAATGCACTTTCTGGTTCCTATGATCACAGTAGAAGAGTCCCTGAGGTGCTTCTAAGGTACTCTGGTCACTGTGCACAAATGTTGGATAATTTTTTTCTGAAGCCTCTGGGTGTGGATATTTGCAATTCAGGCATCTCTTGAATGCACACCGAGTGATCCATTGAGACTCTGAATTAGATTCCCCCCCCCTTTGGGGTGATGTTTTAATAGCAAATCTAAAAGTTGAGATTCTCTAATATGATATTAATGCTCGATCACATCACATAATCTCCTAATTTTCATACAAGAATCACACTGAATCCTTGGATGTACTTCTCCAGAGATGCCTGCATTGCAGAAATGTGTATCAAGGGAACCAGAAATATTTTCCTTTCTGCAGAACATCAGAAGATCGTAGGCAGGCTTTTACTGCATATGCAACTATTCAGTTGTTTTTTAATTGTCGATGTGTGCGGGCTTCATGGACAAATAGGAAACATAGGTTAATAAAAAGCAAACTTGGTTAGAAATCCCTTGGATTCATGACCCAGGGCCCACATATTTGAATGACTGCTTCTGCCTGCATGTTCACATGCAGCAGCTTCAATCTTCCCAGCAAGGTCTATTATCATCCCCCCCATCCCCGTTGTCTAAGGCATGATCTGCCATGTTCTGGGCTCTGGCTTTTTCAGTGGTGGCCCCATGCCTCTGGAGCAGCTGGCCAAAGGGCTCCTATCCTTCCAGCATCCCAGCAAGGCTGCAAAACAGACCTGTTGTAAAGAGCTGGTTGTTGGCGGTGGAAAGTGCCACCAAGTCGCACCAATTTATGGCTAGGGTTTTCAAGGCAAGAGTCGAAGAGAGATGGGTTGCCATTGCCTGCAACCCTGGTATTCCTTGGTGGTATCCCATCCAAGTACCAACTGGGACCAACCCTGCTTAGCTTCCGAGATCTGGTTGGGGCATAAGTTATTTTTGTTTTTAATGTGTTGTTTTTTACTGCTGGTTTCCCTAAATTGTTTATTTTTTATTTTGTTTTTTTCATACCTTGGGTCTCAAGATGCCTAGGTGAAAGGCAAGTATATAAATATTTTAAATAAATAAGTAAATGGATCAGAACTCGAACTGATGAGCAGTCCAAGGGGAAAGGACCATGATTTAGTTGTGGAAGCTGGCCCAATAGAATTCCAAGTTTTCTTCAAAATTCATAGTTTTCTTCAGTGGAGGGAAATAGACCTTTAAAAAAAATGAAAAGAATTCCAGGTTAGTCATAGGTATCTTGCAGTATCCATATGTAGAAGAAACCTAAGAGGACTGGGGAAAAAGAGCATCCAGTGCCATCTGCTGGAATTTTTATTGAAGGACACAAGGAGGACTCTGTTTCTCTCACACTGCAAAGGTATCCACATCATTCTTTGTGGAGAGTCAAACCACTGGCAAAGAAATATGAGTTTTCATTTTCTTTCATTATTTTATTTATAAATAGAAAAGAATGCCTTTAATCTTTTAAAAAGGAAGCAGTGTTGGCAAACTGTTCCCCCAAGAGTTAGTTGTACATATGAATGAAAATGCTGGGGGAAACCACTGCCAATTGTCCTCCGATGCAGTAGTGGTTGGAAAGGTTGCCCAGAGAATTAGAATATGCTGGTTTGAGACCTCTTCCTCATAGGTACACCCCTTTCAGGATAAGATAGCTGCAGGAGATGCACCTGGGAAATACTGTCACTTCTCAGCTTCTAAGAAGCTATAGTTGGTGTTTTATGTTACCTTGTGCTAGAAACAATAATTTTGAATGGAAAAGAGCAACAAGCAGAAGAGGATGTTGTTTAGTCCAGGAGATAAGTAAAACTACAATCCAAGTCTACTGCTCCAGAACCCTTCTTCTGGATCATACATCCACAGTTATTGGAGTCTGCTTAATCCCCCTTGCCTGGAGGCAATAGCTAGATTGAGGGGGGGAGGGAATTAAACCAACCAGAGGGCATAGAGCACCTTTTCTCTGAATAGTGTGTCCACTGCATGCATGAAAGATATGATTTCTGATGGAATTCTGCATGGAACTTTGAATGGGTTGTTTTGAAATCCACCATCTCCTCTCACACACACGTATACACACACACACACACATACTGCAACCTCCATTCATGGTTTTTATTCGTAATTGATAGTGGGATATGTTGGAACTTTGAACAAACTTGTTCAAAAACAGCCATGCTGCCCGTTCCAGTGGAAAGTTCAAATTGTGTGAACTAAATTATTAGTAGTCTAACTAGTGTTATCCACAGTAGATGTTCCCTACTTCCCTATGTTCCATGCAGGTGCTGTATTTATTTTATTTGGTTATTGTAATAATCTTGAGAACAATGAGCGATAAATTGTATTTTTGTTTATTCCAAAATGTAAAGTTTTCATTAAACATTATTGTAGTTGTTTTTTCTGATCCTAGCATATCTTGGGATATTAAACACAAAAGCTAATTTAGCAATCAAAGACCGTATAAAAGATATCGACTTTCAAGAAACTATGGCTAAAGCCTGCAGCGTGTGTTGTTCCCTGCTGTTCAACTTAGCTCCAGCGATCCCACAGCTGTATGCACGTTATCTATCAATACTAACTGTTCCAAGATATCACCATGCGTTCATGCTAGCTAGATTCAATGGGCCGCCATCTGCAGTCTTGCGAGGAAGATACAATAACATTCCATCTGATGGTGGAATCTGTCCTTGTTCTGCTAACCTGATTGAAACATTGGTTCGTGTGTTTTTTCATTGTAGATTTTATTTACAGGTATTCTTGGATTTATTGAAACCTGTTTTGGTTGATAAAAAAACTGTTCTCTGAGCAGAAGATTCTCAAAATCTTACTGGTGGGGGTTGACCAAAGAACTGCTGTATCTGTTCCCTGTAATGAAAATACAGGCTGAGTTAATGTCTTGTATATAATCTACTCAGACTCTAACCCTTAACTATTAGTTGTTTTAAGATGAATGATGTATCTTGAGATTTTTATATAGGTCATTAATTTTATTTATTTTTAAATTCTGCTTTTGAATAGCCTGTGGGCCATAATAAAAACTGAACTGAAAATACTATTATTTCACAAAAGTAATGGTTTTCTCTTTGTTGACTGAAGTGTGTCTGTTTTCAAGGGGACAAGAGAAACTGAAGGAGAGGAAGACTCTGGTTTGATTCAGCCAGCAGAAGTATTTGCTCCCAAAAGCCTGGTGTTGGTGTCCAGATTAGATTATGCAGAAATCTTCAGGGTAAAAAGTACCTAGTTTTTGTTTATAATGCATGGCAATGTACAGATTGTTTATTTTCACTGAGGAATACTGGCAAGCATTTTAATTTTAAACTTCTCTACACTGTTACGAGAATTTAGATCACCACAAATAGAATTAGCCTATAAAATATGTGCACCAACAGTTTCCCTTGCTGGTCACATGTTTTCAAAAGCACATCAGCCGCAAAGAGAAACGTTGAGTGTTCTCAGCTAAATGCACAAGTAAATGTTTAAGTTTCAGAGCAATCCCTAGTATTTTAGTCACAGTAAATTAATTGTATTTGCTTATATAATATAATGAATTTCACAAATGTAATGTTGAGGTTTTCCTCTAGATTCTGAAATGTGTGAGAGGCCCTGTTGCATAAATGGTGTGTGTGGGGGGGGGGGGGCAGAATTGCAGATCTGATCTAGCGATAATATTGCTTACTTGAAGTAACAGAAATTATAAGTAACTATCAGGTCTCTAAAGCATTAATTATATTAGGAAAAGCAGGAAGGACTTGCTTCAGTGATTATGTCCCTGTCGAGTACCGGATGGCCCAGGCTAGCCTGATCTCGTCAGGTCTCAGAAGCTAAGCAGGGTCAGCCCTGGTTAGTATTGGGATGGGAGACCACCAAGGAAGTCCAGGGTTGCTATACAGAGGAAGGCACTGGCAAACCACCTCTATTAGTCTCTTGCCTTGAAAGGGATCGCCATATAAGGGGATAAGGGGTCGCCATACGTCAGCTGCGACTTGACGGCACTTTACACACACATACACACAATGATGACTGATTCTAATAAAACATAGGGCTGAAAGGACACAGGAATGCTTTTTGTGAGAACTTTCATCAGCCAGGAAAACCACTTCTCCTTTTGATGGGCACTCTTCAGAAGAGGATGAAACTCTTCACATTCCTAATGAGATCAAGAAGTATTGCCCTTAGTCTGAATTGGCTTCACAGAATTGTTAAGTATGTAGCCAAAGCTGACCGCTGCCATAGCAGCATAGTCATCACATTTACTATGTCAAGTAAACTTCAATTGTAACCAAGAACACAACTATCAGAAATGGTACCAAAGTAGCAGCTGGTTCAGGAATGAAGAAGAGTAAGAAGATGGGGAGTAGATGAGCTCCCCCCCCCCAGCCCTTTACTCTGAAAAAAAAGTGTGGGTATGCATGCCGTCAAGTCGCAGCCGACTTGTGGCGACCCCGTAGGGTTTTCAAGGCAAAAGACATTCACAGGTGGTTGAGAGCTGAGAGAGTTCTGTGTGGGCTGAGAGAGCTCTGTGTGGGCTGAGAGAGTTCGGAGAGAACTACGCCTTGCCCAGGGCCACCCAACAGGCTTCATGTGGACGAGCGTTCTCCAGATTAGAGTCCCACCAGTCTTAACAACTATAGTTCTAAAAGAGGGGAACACAATGTTTCCAGTGTAGTGGTGTATTTCTAATGATGGCTAGGTGCCCGCTATTACTACCAGATAGATGTCTTTGAGCTTGTTCATACATTATACTTTAATTTTCCAGATGCTTAACAGCAGCACTGAGGGTCCTTAATTGTAACTTCCTATATATTGTTTCAATAGGACCTGACATCACAGTCTTTCAGCTGTTATTTCTGAGACATACTGTGGTATACATAGCAACAAACCAAACAATACTTTCTTGTCCCCTTTACTTAAAAGCCTTCTACCCTGGTTTTGCTTCATGAAATTGAAGGCACTAAAGAGGCAGACTATGCAGAGAGGGATGGGCTTGGTTCACCGTGGCACCTGTTGACTACTGTGAGGAAAAGGAAGCAGGGTTTCATCTGGGAGACACTCAGTAAGAGAGGGGGAAACCTCAGGCATTCGGCAGGGAGGGACATATGCATATATGTGTGCGCACATACAAAACTGCTGAAACTATACCATTTGAACTCAAGAAAAGCTTAAGATCTGCATATTATTTTTCATCAAGCAGAATACCTTTTCTGTGGTGTTTGTAAATAACTGTGATTCTTGTACTACAGATGTATGTTTGGTTTCCCCGGTTGCAATTATATATGTTTTTTTATTTAATATTATAGGCTTGCCTTGGCTTGGTCTACACTGTGTACGTGGACAACCTGAATGTCTCATTGGAAAGCCTCATTGCAAATATTTGTTCATGCTTTGTCCCTGCTGCTGGAGGGTCACAGGTAAATGGCAGGGTGGGAGGATATTTATCCAGTTAACTTAATTTATGAAGAAAGCAAAACATAAATTCTTCAAATATTTTGATTTAATAAAAGACCATAGTTCAGTTGAGTGGGTCCCAATGGTCCTTCTTCTAAAGACAGCAAAAATTCCTTTCCACAATAAGGTCAAGGGGTTAATTTGTCACTGCAGTTGCCTTTATGAGGCACAGTATCAATTCAGGAACTTTTCAGAGGTCAGACTTTTTATTACCAGTGCTTTTAATTTTTATTTTATTTTATTTTGAATATGGTACGGTTGCTTTTATTGCATCCTTGAATTGTGATAGATGTAGTTCAGTATTTTGTATTTCTGGTTTCCCTGAGTTTCTGTGGTATTTGTACATTCCTGTTTGTAGCACAAAGAGGATGAAGCTAGGGATTTAGGAAAATTGCTATGTTAATGCTGTGCTGCATATTGGTTATTTGGAGCGTATGATTAAATACCTGTGCAGAACTCACATTATTGTCTGGACAATTCTGTTTTGACTGTGACAGAAGATGCCATCCATGTGGCAGCCAGATAAAACAATAAATTTACTCATCCCCCCCCTCATTGCTTTGAACATGTTCTGTTGACAGTAACTGGAGCTCATTGCCAAGATGGAAAAATGTCAGGCGCTCCTTAGGACTCTCACTTGAGCTCCAGCTATTCACCCTGTCTAATTGTCA
Organism: Euleptes europaea; assembly: GCF_029931775.1. Taxonomy (NCBI): domain Eukaryota; kingdom Metazoa; phylum Chordata; class Lepidosauria; order Squamata; family Sphaerodactylidae; genus Euleptes; species Euleptes europaea. Next base: position 83,999,625 of record NC_079317.1, read on the forward strand.
GTCAGTTTCACTGTCTACTTCAACTCCTAACCCCTTCCCTTATTTTAATTGACTGTCCCTTCTAATTTATCAACCTTACTGTTCTAACTGGGCAATTATCTAAATACTTAAGGTGCAACCTCAGATTCCTTTCTGTCCCTCTAATTTTTCACTTCCCCATGCTTTCACAATTGCCTGGTTTTCCTTCTGGGATGGGCAGGTTTATTAATGTTATTATTGTTGCTATAGTTATTATTTTCCTGTTATGGTCCAAATCTTTGAAACAGAGTCCTCTTATAATGCTGGCATATGCACTTTGTTTTTACTGAATATTGAGGGGTTAATCTTCTTTAGATGCGAGTGTCCTAGAGAAACGTATACCCTCATTGCTATCCAATTAAAATTATTGCTCTTTTTTTCCTCCCTGTTTGCACACCCATCCTGATGATGGTTATTTTGTTAATATTCACATCAATTTTGCATAGGAGTCCCAAATTTTAACTGACGGTAACCATTATCCCATAATGTTCCTTCCTTCTCTCCTGGAGACATGCACTGCATCCAGCAGGAAGTGAGAAATTAATGACTGAAATGTATATGAACGTAAATGGGTTTTCACTAGAAGCCAATTAATAAAGAATGGGTGTTTGAGAGAACTCCTAAAAAGTTACTCTGGAATTTGATGAATACTTGGAAGTTGGATGGCAAAGTTGGAGACAGTTGATATCAACATTGCTGTTGACTTTACCAGAATCCAAGTGGAAAGTGCAAGACTCTGTTTCTCTCAGGGTTTCCCCTCCCCCTCAATGCACAGAGAACTCGGGAGGGGTTCTTTCACATAATTCTGGGCATCTGAGACATGGGCAAACATTTGTTCAGGAGGTGAGTCCAGGTTGCAAGAATATGATTTATGGTTGCCATAAATTCATTTGTGAGCAGTAGATAAAGTGTGTTATTCAAAAAGGTAAATAGCCTCATGTAATATTTATCAGACAATACAGGTTTAGTATCCCTTATCCAGATAGCTTGGGACCAGAAGTGGTCCATATTTCAAATCTTTCTGCATATTGGAATATTTTGGAATTTTTGCTTATACATAATGAGATATCTTGGGGATGGTACCCAAATTCATTTATATTTTATATACACTTTATACACATAGCCTGTGTGTAATTTTAAACAATATTTTTAATAATTTTGTGTACATTGAACCATGGGAAAGCAAAAGTGTTTCTGTCTCACCAGAATACCTGTATCAGCTATTAAACAAGAGCAACAACAAACCAACTAACAACGGCAGGCTTTCTGTCTCCACCTACGATGCTGTGTACACTGTATTTGTTTTTTTTTTAGGTGAGAGGAAACATTGAAAGCAGGCAGCACGGATCTGCCTGCTCCTGCATGTCTCCTCGAAGGGTTTGGTTTTTGGATCAGTCCGGATATGGAATGTCCAGATAAGGGATACTCTACCTGTATATTCAAAATGGTATATTGCATAAAGAATAAATGGTTTATTAAAATATTTCTCTACAGAAGCTATTTTCTCTGGGAGCAGGAGACAGGCAGCTGGTACAAACACCTTTGCACGATAGTCTTCCTGTTACAGGGACTAGCGTGGCTCTGCTGTTTCAGCAATTGGGTATGTCAGTTTTTGGATTGTTGTTATATTTTTATCTAAATTTATGAAATGCCTGCACAAATTTATAAGCTGTTAGTTTTACAGCTATCAAAGTGTTCTCTTCTATTTTGGAATATTTATATGTTTAGGAGAAACCAGGGTAGCGTTGGCCTAGGACTGGGGAGACTGAGTTTCAAGTCCCTACTTTGTCATGATGCTCACTGGATGTCCTTGCTTCTGGCACTTTGGTTGCATTCAGATGTCATTATATTAGTCCATAAACTAGGGCCTGGTTAAACCCTGATTTAGTAGGCAGTCTGAATACCAGCTGCTTAGTAAACTGCCGTTTCATGGGTGCTGTATTAATAATGGTTTGTCAAGACATCTGAATGCAGAAATCCTAGTTTGTTCAGTAGTATTGCTCCCCAGCCTCCTGCATACAGTGAAGTCAGCACAGAGCAGCAGAAAATATTGCTGTTCTAGCTGCATCCAGCTAGGGATGGTGCAATCTCCCTCCTTCCATCCACATAATCCCTTATTGAGAATGATGAGATGGGGCTGCAGCTCCAGTGTGGGGCTTTTAAAAGACAGCAGGACAAAAGACCCCACTTAATCCACATGCTTTTATCAGTTTACCAAGATCCATGGTAGAAACTGGGTCACACAAAAACAGCATTACAGTCAAAAGCAGTTTACAACCTACTTATTTATATACCTTCCACCCAAAAAAGAGAGTTCCCCCTTCTTATCCCAAGAGAGAACTAATGAGTGAATGGCCTGGCTATGATCCCTTATTACTTTACCAACTTTTATTTTCTTTCAGAGAAAAAGTACAATCACAGATTATGGTGAAAGAGCAAGAGTTGAAAGGGAGGTGTTGAGGGATGTAAAAAATCTCTTTTCTTTCATAGTATATTGTAGAGAATGCATTGCAGTGGCTGAAGAAGGGGGTAGGGTCACTGTCAACTGGCAAGTGGGAGGTGAGGGTTGTGAAAGACTTATTCTGCTTTTGTTAAAATGTTCAGAAATTCAGTGAAGAAGCTAAACAGAAAGGGGGATGTGGACGGAGACTTTCTTAAGTCAAGAGCAAGGAGAAGGCAGCTTGGCTTGCCCTAGGCTCCCCCCCCCCATTCTGCTCTCATTTGTTGCAGCTGACTAGTAGCAAGCAAGCTATATAGATCATGTGACTTTGCCAGCAGCTAGAATTGAGGGAGGGAGATCAGCTGCTAATATAATTCACAATTAATTGAGGCACTGCATCACAGATAATATGCCAGTGCTTGAGTATTAACTTTTGCACCTGCCCAAGATTAAATTATTACAGTAATATTTTATATCTTTAACACTAATGGATCTAGTGTGCAATCTTTATTTTGATTCTATTTTGAGTAGAGGAACTTTGTTTTGAACTGCTTTGATGATTTACAGTGCAATACTGAACTGTTTATCTTTTTTTCTCTTTAAATAATGCAAATGTTCAGAACACCTTCTTGTAGTTAATTAAAAAAGGTCTCCCATGGTGAAGGTATAGTAAAAAATAGGGAGAACAAACATGAACAGCTGCTCATGTTAGAGTGAAATGTATTTAACGTTAAAAGAGTTTTTACTAGAAGCCAACTGGTAAAGTCTCAGTATTTGAAAGAAGAAATATATGTATGTATGTATTTACAAAATTTATATCCCATCTTTCTGCCCTTATTTAAAACATACATGATAAAGACATTATTAAACCATTAAAATAAACCCGCCTTCTAAATGTACTTCATTAAAATAACTTTAACAAGAGTTAAAATACATGCCATAAAATCAGTACAGGTTGAGTATCGGAAATGCTTGGGACCCAGAAGTGCTTCAAATTTCGGATTTTTTTTTTTAAAAAGCAGAGCATAAACAAAAAAACAACAACCCCCCCACACCCCACAGTGAGTAATGCACGTAGATCTGTTCCCTCCCTCCTTGATCTGAACCCCAGCCTGAGGTAGAGAGCAAAGTGCTGCGAGAGCTTCTAGCCCGTGCCTTTTATGGGCGAGAAGACATGACTACCAGCAAACTTATGTGGCTGCTGCTGAGGCAGGCAGGGCATTGCAGACGTGGGAAGCTTGGCACGCTGATCAGGGCCAGGGGCCAGTGAGTAATGCCTGTGTTTTGAGGTGTGGCGTCATGTCGGCTCAAAAAGTTTTGGATTTTGGAGCATTTCAGATTTTGGTATTTTTGGATAAGAGAAACTCAACCTGTGCTTAAAAACAAAAACGAGTCAAAACTGGACTACAACATACACAAACTAGCCAAGGGTTTGGGAAACAGAAAGGTCTTAGTCTGGGGTCCAAAACCAAAAAGGCTGGGCACCAGGCATTCTCAAGATGGGCTACATAAAAGGCCCTGTTGTGGGTAACCACATTCCTCACTCCTGCTGTTGGGGTCACCTGGAGCAGGGCCACTGGGCAGGTTTATGGGGGAACAGGTGATCCTACAAGAACCATGGTCTCAGCTGCTTAGAGGATAAAGATCCTAAGCAGAACTCCTCTAGTGCTTAGAAATCCTTCCTTGCTGGCAGGGGTAGCAAGCAGCTAGCAGAGGCTAGTCTGTTCGACGGCCATCTTCACACTGTTGTGTTGAATGATCCCCTCCTCAGGTCCAGAAAAGCTCCTCTGTAACCATGGTCTTAGATGTGAAAAACCACAGTTATGCAAGGTATATCAGGTTCTGTTTTACAAAAATGTCCAGAGTAACAATTTTAAGACATTCCCTAGCTAATTTTTGAGTAAATTATGGGGTTTTGTGTTATAGTTTTATTGTAGCTACTCAGCTGCTTATGTAGGGCAGGATTAAGAATGGAATACTTGGGCAACCAAAATGCTTGAAAAAGAGAAGATTCTGAAGCAAGAATAGATAAAAATCACAGTTCAGTGATCTTATCTAGCTGATCAACTAAAATATGATTGATTGATTGATTGATTGATTGGTAAAGGGTAACTAAAAGTAAACATATTAGCTATTTCACAATAAGTGAAATTATAAAATTTAGTATGCACCACCTAATTTTAAGCAGACCAATTGCAAAGGAAGCTAAATTTAGCAGAGATGCTTAGTGTACTCTATCATAGCCGATGCGTGGTTCTGCTTCTGTTACAGATTGCTTTCAAATGTTAAAATAAACCTTATGCAGGAATGAAAGACTGGAACATTTTGAAACAAGTTTCTCAAACAGCATGAATACACCCCAAGCCACAGAAAAGGCATGTAAGTGGTTGGAGTTGGAAAACTAGCTGCCCTCAGGTCACAGTACTGACAAAGCAAATTGTAGAGTATCGTTATATGAAGCCATGCTCTGGAATGTTTGGAAAAATTCTTGGCAGTCATTCCCTTTTGCATTATTCATCTTCAGTGGATCGTCAACGAACATAAACAAGTTTATTCCTGCCTAACACTGGCATTTTCCTTGGATTCATTCAACAAATTTCATATAATTTAGAGCTGGAGACTATAAGCGATGCAGCATTGATAGTGAAACATAGGAAACCTCATGAGTTTGAGGAGGATGGATGAAAACAAGAGAAATAAGCAACATGGCCAGAAATCAAAGCCAAGTATTGTCACTCAAATGTAGTTTCACATAAAACTGATTTGTGTTTTGTTTTAAACTCAGAATGGCATCCATAAGGAGATCTAACTAGATTGTTGTAGAAATGGGTTGGATCAGAATTCAATATTGCCTCTGACTCATCTAGTGGGTCTGCTGGACATAGGGTAGGTTTCTTTTACCTTTCTTTAATGATTCTGCTCAAATGACCGATTGGTCTTAAGCAGGACCCCAATGGCCAAAATATTTAATGTCTAATATATTCCTCTTATAGGGTTGGTTTCAACAGTCTGTGGGTGCAAGGATCATGGATTGTTCCCTTGTTCACCCCTCCCCAGCAGATGTGTCTGACTTTAGGAAAGTTGATTCCCAGGGTCACAGGATCCAAGTGGACCATAGTCACATGGGTGGGAGTGCTTCACTGAGGAGGGGGAAGAGGACAAAATCTTCATCTCCTTCCTATTTCTCTAATGCAAGAGGAAGGAGTGGCAATTTCAACCCTTTTGTCTTCTCAGGGCAGCACCATGATCATAAGAACATAAGAAAAGCCCTGCTGGATCAGACCAAGGTCCATCAAGTCCAGCAGTCTGTTCACACAGTGGTCAACCAGGTGCCTCTAAGGAAGCCCCCAAACAAGACAACTGCAGCAACACCATCCTGCCTGTGTTCCACAGCACAGCTCCATATGTCTATTAGTCCTCATGGGTCCTGTGACCCAGGATCAACTGTCTTGGGTTTGGAAAGATCTAGACAGCGGAGGGGAGAGGAACAAAGGAAATATCTATATCCTTCTGCACCTTCAACTGATAGAATCTATGATCCAACCCATACTGTTGAATTGGCTTAGAATTTCCTAATAAATGTTGTAAAATATGTAGTTTGACATGTGGAAAAACAGAATGTAGCTGTTCACATTCTTCAGTGTAACAGAAAGCTGTAAGGAGGACCTGGAGTTTGGCCAAGCCAACATGAAATAAGGTTTTTGAAAAGTTAGATTTCTGGAACCACCAGTACCTGGAGATGGTGCTCACATACATATGCCTGGGTTGCATGACTTTTAATATGAAGATCAACTGTGTTTGGGTGGATTTTGTTTAATTCATAATGTAAATGAGATTGAAGTAAGAAAGTAAAGGAAGTTGAGTTGAATTCTTCTACAGGTTAGAATGCATTGCCACATTTGCAGACTGTGCATTTAGTTTAACTCTGTTTTTTGCCCAAGCCCCAGACACCAAATCACAGTTCAGACAGAACTAAGTGGCCATTCCCCAAAGGTGGTTTTTATGGCTCCTGGGAAACTGGGCAATGCAGAGGAACTCTGGAGCCTTGGACAGGAGGCAGGGGGAGCTTTGCAGTCTCTCAGGTTGTCTGACCAAGCTCTAGGAAGCTTCCCAGCCCTATGTGTATAAATTATGCTCATTAGCTTACGTTGAAGGCAAGAACTTCCCTTCCAAATACCTCTGTATTAAATACAAATGTAACCAAAGGAAAGGGTTGTGCAGCTTCTTTTCCCCAAGAGTATGGAACTTCCCTGTGTTTACCCATAGCTCCCTCAAGCACTAAAATTCCTCTTAGCTTGACTTAGCTCTGTCTGAGGTATGTTTCATGTTCAGAACTTGTTTTTTTTTTTTTTTTTAATTTCATGTTCAGAACTTGGACAAAAAAATAATAGATTTAAGAAACTCTGACATGGTGTAACTAACATTAAGAGAACTTATAAGCCCCCATGAAGCTGCCTGCTACTGATTCATACTGTTGGTCTATCGATATCTGATCTGTTCTTTCTGACTAGCAGTGGCTCTCTAGGGTCTTATTTTGTTTTATTTATTTCTAGTCTGTTTTTCTTACTGGTCAGGAACCAAAGCAGGTTTCAGGCGGAGATCTTTCACATCTGATCCCTTTAACTGGAGATTATGGGGTTTGAATCTAGGACCTTCTGCATGAGAAGCAGTTGCTCTTATTACTGAACCACAGCCCTTGAAGGAGAAGAAAAGGGTTCAGTTTTGGTTTGGGGGTCGTTGTGTTGTGAGTGTTCTCCTGATTTCCTTAATGTTTGACCCAGTTCTGAATTGCGCTAAGAGGATCTTAACCATCTCTAATTTTAACAAATTGTCCCCATATGTATGACAAATAAAGAGTAAACAATATGAATGTATCACTTTTTCATTTAGAGAAGCATTGTGCAACAATGAAGTGTAAAAGCTTCCCCACCCCAGTTTTGGCAAGCACATAAGGGAGGTCCTCCCTGCGCTATACAAGACATGTAGTTCCTGGACACCAACCTACACTTGGGGGCAGTACTCCAGAATAATTTTAAATCTTTAGTTATAATTCATGAAATATGATCATAGAAGCCTACTCTTAAGTCAAGCAGTTTATGATACAGTGACAAGAGGCAGGCTTATTATAGCCTGAATCTTTACAATGATACCAGTTGTAATGACTGTGCTTGAGGAATGAAAGCTAAGTGCCTATTTTTAAACTTGATTTTAATTAACAATCCTTCAAATAATCTGTCATTCATAGGCATGTGGGTCCATCTGAAAAATGTAGTAAAAATAATAAATAGTCTAGAATCTAAATATCCCGTCCATTGTTATTAGTTTATCTAAGGGCTGCTTCTTATTTTACGTTTCAGTTCTGGTTGCTGCAACTGTACCACTTGCTTCTCACAGCAAGCAAAAATATAAGTGTCTGTCAGGCATCCTGAAAACATCTATGTATACATGTTGTTGAACCATAGACAAATTAGGAATCCCGGGTCATGTACACATTAGGATATCTGTACCTGCCCTTTACATTTTACATGCGTGCTGTGAGAAAATACCAGCGTACTCAGGATGAACACAATTGCTGTCCAGAGGGAAGGTGTGCTGGTGTGCCACAATCCACTTTTGGGTTGAGGGGAATGCTAACAGTATGCCCTTCTCTCATCCCTCCAATGCTTGACTTGGAACAGAGGTCTGAATCTAGATTAGCTGGACATTTGACCCTGAGGAGGAGGAGGAGCTGAAGCTCTATACATACATGCCTAGGTGTATGTACAGATTTGAGAAAGTGGTGCTTGGGGACTCTTGCTCAGCCCCCGGGCCTTTGGACTGTGGGGTTCCATGCAAGGTTCCATCTTGTCCTGCAAGTTTCCATCTACATGAAACTACTGGGCGAGGTCATCCAGAGGTTTGAACTGGGTTGTCATCAATAGATGGATGACACACCTCTATCTTGCACTTCAGGACGCTCCCAAGGAGATTGTAGAAACCCAGAATCATTGCCTAGAGACAGTTTTGGAGTGGATTTGAAGTTTAATCATGAAAGGTGGCAGTGTTACTGAGAAGTGGAAAGGCAGTCCAGGATTTCGGGTGTCACCTGTTTTGGATAGAGTTGCAGTCCCTTTGACTGAATAGGTCCATAGTCTGGGGGTGCTCTTAGACCCCAGACCTACAGCTGGATAAGCAGGTTGCAATGGTGGCCAGGAGCATCTTTTACCAACTTTGGATAGTCAGCTGTAGCTCTTCCTGGGCAGAAAAAATGTGGCCATGGTGGTGCATGCCTTGGCTATATCTCGCTTAGATTACAGCAATGTACTCTAAGTGAAGTGTTTCGAAACTTCGCTTGGTGCAGAATGCTGCAGCCAGGATGTTGACTGGAGTAGGTTGTAGGGGCCATATCACTCCAGTCACTTCATCTACACTTGCCCCCAGTCTGTTTCCAGGCACAATTCAATGTGCTGGTGTTGATCTTTAAAGCCCCACATGTCTTGGTACCAGCATCCCCGAAGGACGGCCTACTGGCTTATGAACTTGTCTGACCGCTACAGTTATCTTCCAAGGGTGTCTGCTTCAGGTTCCTTCTGAAATTAGGTGGGTGGCAACCAAGGAAAGGACCTTCTCAGTCGTGGCACCAAAACTGCAATTCTTTCCCTGCAACTCTCTCCTCTCTAGGGAGGGAGTTGCAGAGTTTTGGTGCCACGACTGAGAAGGTCCTTTCCTGGTTTGCTACTCACCTAATCTCAGAACTGTCTCCCTAGAGCAGTGGTTCCCAACCTTTTTTTGACCAGGGACCACTAGGACTTTTTTGTTCTGTGCAGGGACCCCAAGGTTCAAAATAAAAATTCTGAGAATTTGAAAATAAACTTTAATCATAACTGTTAGTTAAACATTAAACTTACAATAATATTTGAATATATATTTTTATAATAGAGAACTTTTAATTGAAAATATTATTTTATTATGGGTTTATAACTTTGTTTCGCGGACCTTAATTTTGTTCTCGCGGACCCCTGGGGGTCCACGGACCCCCGGTTGGGAACCAGTGCCCTAGAGAGAGAGGCCTGGTGCTTTCTATTGCCATCTTTCTCCAGTGGGTGAAGACTTATTTGTTTCATCTGGCATTCCCTCAGTGATCCCTCCTTCTTACCCTGTTTTTAATTGTTGAAAGTATGTGTATTGTATGTGTACTTTAACTTGGTTTTAATTGAATAATGTATTTTTGTTTGGTTTTAATGGTTTTTTAGATGTGTTTTTATTATGAATGTTTTTAATCCATTAGCTACCTTGGTGGTCCTGATGAGGACAAAAATGTGAGGTATCAATTCTAGAAATAAAATAAAAATAAACAATTACCTGTTTAACATCAGATTTAGCGGGCATTTGGCTAGTGCGAAATAATTTATATCTTGGTTCCATGCAAGTAAAGAAAATCCAAATCTCCAAGGCCCCACAATTTATCATTATAAACTGTAGTGCTAGACCACAACAAGACTAATATTTTGGAAGTGGTGTTAATTTCTTTGTGCAAAGTGACTTCTCTTTGTCTTTATCACAAAGCTCAAAGAATAGTAGTAGATTCTTTGAGAATTGAACTTGGTTGGTGTAGAAGTAATTGTACTCTTCTGACAAAGTTCTCGGCAAACTACAATAAAGAACAATGGGGATACATTTCTGTGGCACGTAGGCTTCAGACCATGTGGATCTTTATAGTCTATGAGCGTTAGTAGTGTCACGTCACACATCCGCATTTTGCCAGTCAGATGTTCAGGATGTTATGACCAAGGCTACTAGAAAGTCATCTTTTATGTTTCAAGGCAACACTAGAACATGCGTTTTACAGGATGCTGGCCTATGAGCCATCTATTTTGAGCATTCATTGCCAAGAGATGATTTTATTCTCCTGGAAGCTGAATGCCTAACTGTTCTGGAAACCAATTACAAAGCATGCAGAGAAACTTCATCCGGAATGAGCAAATCAAAGAAAATAAACTGGCAACTAAGTACGTGTTTGCCAGGGTTCCTCCTGTCACTTGAAGTAGTTGACTTTACATATGGTGACAGGAACATTATAATTGAAGAATTTTATTTATTCAAGGTAAAGGTTCACCAGCAAAAGGCAAGGTGCTGACAATCTTAGTATAGATGTCTGCTAGCCTTAATTTAAAAAAAAAAACTGATATTGCCGCAATAATTTCATTAGATTCTGAAAAGGTACTGAAAAGTCTTTGGAAGTTTTTTCTAATTGCTGTACAGCAATATGGTTTTCCAGTTTCATTTGTTAAATGGATTTGTTTTCCAGTTTCATTTGTTAAATGGATCTGGTGGTGACAGTGTGGTTCTTCTCCTCCCCCCCATCCCTTTCCTCGGTTTCTGACATAGAATTGTGTGTATTTGTGTTGTCAAACCCATGATAGCGCAGCTAAGAGGAAGGCTTAATGGGCAAATGGATGGGCAGTCTAGGGAAGAGTAGCACAAATAACCAGTGGTGCACTGCACTGTCTGTAATACTTGTATTTGGATACTTATATTATTCAGTAAACTGTTCTAAATTGGAGTTTAGGTCCAGGGGAAAGAATTGTACACCATCTGTGTTTTCCATTTGGAATTTTAGGATGTGACCCTTTCCAAATAGTATATCTAGACCAATTATACCAAAATATGTCAATACTATGGTTGATGCCAACTTAAAATGTATCAGAGTTCATCAGCGGTTAGGTGGAAATTGGTAGAAACAGATAGTAATGAGTACCTGGGGAGGTAAACAGTTAACAGTTTACCAAGAATGTATATTCCAAAAAGCACTGAGAGCCAACGTGGTGTAGTGGTTGAGTGTCAGACTAGTATCTGGGAGAATCAGATTCAAATCTTTACTCTGCAATGGAAGTCTGCTGGGTGACCTTGGGCCAGTCAGCCTAAGCTACTGCACAGGGTTGTTGTGAGGATAAAATGGAGGAGAAGAGAATGGGTCCCTAATGGGGAGAAAGGTGGGATATAAATTAAGTAAATACATAAATTCTGCTTCAAATTCCAGTGAAATACTATACTCACATCCACAAACACCTAAGGGACTGTGTGGAGAGCTTCATCCCCAAGACTCTGAAGAAACTGCAGTTTCCTTCAATTTGAGAGGGGTTTTAACTTTCCAATTTTAGAAACCATAAAAGTTATCTCTTAGCCAATACACAAGAATGATAAATAATGAAACAGCAACAAGCATCCTGGGCCAAATTAGAACCTACTACATTTAAAACCTTTAAAACGTTGGCTGACCCATTTTCCTTAGAAAAGAAGGGGGGGGAATTCCCACCATTGTTGCAGCTAAAGGAACTTGGAAGGCACTGGGCCACAAATTCAGGCTTCATTCATTTACAAATGCCAAGCATGTCATAGCATGATCCAGATTTAAAATTAAATGGCTGACCCTTCCTCTGTAAGGACTGGACAGAGAAGTAGATAGTCACATTAGACAAACTCATTGAGACAAATGGAAATTTCCTATCCCTCACTGTTCTACAAAAGGAAACATAAATTTATCAGAGAAATGGAATGACAGTATCCTTAACTAAAACATATTTTGTAGTCCAAATTCAGCAAAGAGTAATGTCAGCACTTCCACTTCCACAAGGATTGTTGCACAAATTGTTATCTTCTGTAGAATCCAACCCATGTTCTCTCTGTAGAATCCAACCCATGTTTATCTTGTTCAGATTATAAACTCCTCAGAGCAGAGACCTCCCTTGTAAAATTCCATGCATATTGATAGTGGTGGTGGTGGTGGTGGTGGTGGTGTGTGTGTGTGCGTGTGTGTGTATGCATAATATTGAAAAGTGAGCCTTCCTAGTCAAGGTATACATTTGCTCACTGCTTCCCTATATACTCATATGAGATGGGAGGTGGTGACAGCATACCTGTCCTCTCTACTTGCCTCACTTCCAAACATCCATACAGGAATTTAATCCTAAATTGGACATAAATACATACAATTCAATATATATATGCCTGGTCTATGTTGTCAATTTCCTAGATTCTTCTGGTCATTACACACTGGATTATATGCACATGGATGTCAGCAAGTGGGACAGAATCTACAACCCTTTCCTAAATTTCGTGGCAACTGCTACTCATAGATATTTAAGTAATTTTTGGATTTCCTAGGAGGTTATTAATCATAGATCTTGCATGGTTTCAAACCCATGGGTTGGATCCAGCCAGCTTTTTTGGCTCAATCTCTCCCAGTTTCCCTCCTTAATATATACCCTGGCCCACATGGATTTTGTACATGTAGGCCCCCATAATCCCCAGTATAGCCTGGTGATCAAAGAGGACAGTGCCCTTTTCATTTGCTGTTTATGAGAACTAGGCCTCATATATTTAAACATCTGTAGTTTATTTACTCATCTTTTTCTATTTCCTTCCTAGATATTATAGCCTCATTCTTTCTATAATGGTATGTTGTTGTCATTTTGTTTTGTGTGTATGTAAACTATTGTCAAGTCACAGCTGACTTATGGCAACCCAGTAAGGTTTTCAAGCCAAAGGACTAACAGAGGTGGTTTGCCATTGCTTTCCACTGCATAGTGACCCTGGTATTCCTTGGTGGTCTCCCATCCAAGTACTAGCCAGGACCAATCCTGCTTAGCTTCTGAGATCTGATGAGATCAGGCTAGCCTGGGACATCCGGGACAGGGTTCGTTTTGTTTTACAAAGAAGAAGAGTTGGTTTTTATATGCCGACTCTCTACCACTTAAGGGAGACTCAAGCCGGCTTACAATCACCTTCCCTTCCCCTCCCCACAACAGACACCCTGTGAGGTAGGTGGGGCTGAGAGAGCTCTAACAGAGCTGTAACTTGCCCAAGGTCACCCAGCTGGCTTTGTGTGTAGGAGTGGGGAAACAAATCCAGTTCACCAGATTTGCCTCCACAGCTCATGTGGAAGAGCAGGGAATCAAACCCGGTTCTCCAGATCTGAGTCCGCCACTCCAAACCACAGCTCTTAACCACTACACCACGCTGGCTCTCAAACTAGAATAACCTAACAAATTAATCAAGCAATTTATACTGTACAAGTGGATATAGGAAAAAGTCAATACTTTTGTCTGAAATAAAAAATGTTTGTTAGTTATTTTAAACTTATCCTTAGGCTTTAAATAAATAAATTCCATGGCTGTCTGAATTGTTTACTTTCTTTACTCCCCTTATATTCCCTTCATTATCAGTTTTTTTCCATTAAACCTAGAATTATATCCTCAACCTCTTGTGCTTGCCTCTTTGCTTGGGTTATGACATATCTCTGATATTTAGGTAGGATTGCCAGCTCTGGGTTGGGAAATGCCTGGAGATTTGAGAGTTGAGCCTTGAGAAGGAGGGGTTGGGGAGGGTAGGACCTTCAGTTGGTTGCCAACCTCCACGTGGTGTGCAAAAAACAAGTTAACCTGCTGCCACAGTAGGTAAAAACCAAATAACAGCAGTAACAACCAATACCCCATATATGCAAAAGGTGAGTGTTGTTCAGGTGGAAATGTACATAAAGCACATACAATATACGTGACAAATACTATTCACCGTATAAAAAACCAGATGCTATGTAAATATAAGGAGCCCCGTGGTGCAGAGTGGTAAGCTTCAGTACTGCAGTCCAAGCTCTGTTCATGACCTGAGTTCGATCCCGATGGAAGTTGGTTTCAGGTAGCCGGCTCAAGGTTGACTCAGCCTTCCATCCTTCTGAGGTCGGTAAAATGAGTACCCAGCTTGCTGGGGTAAAGGGAAGATGACTGGGGAAGGCAGTGGCAAACCACCCCGTAAAACAAAGTCTGCCTAGTAAACATCGGGATGTGACATCACCCCATGGGTCAGGAATGACCCGGTGCTTGCACAGGGGACTACCTTTACCTTTATGTAAATATAATTTCCTAGTCCAGCTGCTTCAAGCCTGTGCTTTCTAAGGTAATTGGATAAAATCTATTAAAAATTCAAAGAAACCCTTCTCCATTGCCAGTAATTTTCTTGGTCATGACATAACTACATCAGACAGCAGCAAATTAAGTCTATAAAATGCATGCTCTCATGTTAAGTTTATACATTGCAACTGGTTTTTTCTTAATATTTTAAATCCATGTTACTTTCTTTTTCTTAATTGAACCTGTTTCTCCTTCCCACTAAGAAGCTGCATTGCTCAGCATCTGTACTAGGCTGTGCTAGTCTCCAAAATCATTCAGAAAAGCTTTATAGTAGCATGGGTTAGTCTCATTAATGTATAGATTACTTCTGTTAAACCTTTAATTATTTCCCTGGTTCTAAGAGCCAGAAAGCTTTTGCATCCTATTGGAAGACAGTTCATTTATATTAGTAAATTCCCTAATCTTATGTCTAAAACTGATTATAAAATGCTTAAACAAAATGAGCAGTTTTTATTCTCTGAAAACACTGCACAATGGAATGATACTGTAACAGTTTGAATAATTTTTAGTGTCGCTCTTAAATCATTTTTAAAAGAACAACAGGAAGTAGCCTGATTGATTACATTTTTTAAAAAGTAGGAAGTAAGATATTTTAGTGCGAAATGCATATCTTTTCAAATCCTTGAGAACAGCGAAGGTCAGTCAGGAAACTTCTGTTCAAAATTTTCCAGCATACGGAAAATTTAATAATGTTCAACAGGATGTATGTGTGCTATGGAAGCATAATCTGTAATAATCAACATTATGTTGTCTGGTTTGTTTGTGCTCTGACCAGTCAGCATCAGATGTACCTTGAGGTTCAGCAAAACAGTTCAAGGTTACCAACAAATATAGTTATGCATTCCAGCATGAGGAAGTGACACTGATATGTTCCTTAGAAGTTGTTGTTACTCTACATCATAATTCAGAAGTTGAAGGGGATATCTTGCTTGTTTGTTTAGTCACATTCTTTAAGGGGGAAAAAAGCAAAGTTATATTTAGATTTGTCCAGTAGCACCTTAGAGACCAACAAGAATTTTATGGTATATAAGCTTTGACTCTCAAAAGCTCATACCCCAAAAATCTTTTTGGTCTCTAAGATGCTACTGGACTCAAATCCAGCTGTTGTGCTGTAGACCAACATTGCTGCTCTCTGAAACATATTTAGCTCTTTGGATTTACTTTTAAAATGTGGATTACTTTAAAAATATAAACTGTTAAAATATATTCTGTGGCTCACTTTAAGATTTTGCAAGATTTATGTTATCTCTGAGCTGAGAAGTATTCATCAAGCCGTTTTTCCTAGGCTAATTGTTGTGATGTACAAAATAAATTTACATATTCAAGTCCCCCAATTAAGCAGAAAACCTTGCCTTGTCTATAGGTAGTCTAATTAATAGCATTGGCAGTGAGTGGAGTCTTGGGGGGGTGTTGGGGCATGGGGAGGCACTGACAGCAGGACAGTGTTATGTCACTTCCGGGGGAAGCCGAGAAGTGATGTCATGCCTCTCTAGGAATTGCCAGAAACTTTATGGTAACCAATTTCTAGAGAGGTGTGACATGACTTCCAGGTTCCCCCCAGAAGTGATGTAATATCATCTGGCCAATGGTGATTTTAAAAATTTATTTTTCTCCTGGCAGTCGACGGAGTGGTGGCAGATAGCAGGGGTTGCCAGTGGGAGGCCATAGTGGGAGACCTGGCAACCCTATCCATTAATGATAAATGTTGTGTTTACTAGCATAAACGCTCTACACTAGTTATCAATACATTGATTTACTATTTTGAAAAAATACCTCGCTCTTCTTTAAATATACAGAATTTGTCACCATGAAGCCTATTTGAGGTGCACATGCTGTATGGATTTGAACTGTATGAAGTGTTGGCTTTTAAATAGTAATTTGTTTTCCTGCAATATCACCTAATGATGAAGGCAGAACTGATGAACTCCAGATCTTGTTCAACTGAAATCATACACTTGAGTGTTTTATTTGTTTAAATGAAAACCGTATGGAACACATTTGCTTGTTTCCAAGAACAAATTCCTACAGGTAGAAAAGTGCTTACTCATATAAATGGCAACACTAAATTATGGTGGAGGCTACTTGTAGTATGCTGTATATCATGAAACTGTCTTCAGAGCTATAAAACCTCTAGAAGGAAAATAAAGGAATGTTTGGAAGGGTCATATCTCACTGTAGTTAAGCACTGAATAATTATTTCATTTCTATATCAGTTCCAAAAGAGCGTCATTATGGAAGCTATTGCAAAAAAAAGGGAGCATTCTAGAAATAAAACGTATTCTCAGCCAGCAGGTAATGCCAATTTTCTTAGGTGGAAATATTCTAATTTTGCCTGGCTTACTCTCTGCTACTGGCATCTCCCACAAAACCCTCTCCCCTGGCCCAAAGATGTTCTTCAAGGCAAAAGGAAGAGTTCTTTTTCTCCCTTGCATGCTGGGCTTTCGCAAGAAGCACCATCAGTGCTTACTGCTGCTGTCATCTCCTGCAAAACTAGCAGAAAGGGTATATATTATTCTGGGTATATCAGTCAGGTAGGATTACCAACTCTGGCTTGGGAAATTCCTGAATATTTAGAGGTGACGCCTTAGGAGGGTGGAATTTGGGGAGGGGATGAAGCTCATCAGGGATGTGAGGCCAGAGTCTGCCCTCCAAAGCTGCCATTTACTCCAGGAGAATGATCTCGGTAGTCAGTTTTAATGTCAGAATTCCAGATCTCACTTGGAGGTTGGCCATCCTACAGATAGGGCTGGTAGCTAGAAGTGGGGATGACGTTCACTGCTGGTAAGCAGGTGACTGGATTTCTGGAACTCTGTCCTTAATGGTTCTCTTCCAGCAACTTAGTCTTTTCAACACTACCATGTGAGCTAAGTAATCATGTAGTGCTTATTCTCAAACAAAGGGATGCAGTCAACCTAAAATATACCTTTCATCACTCAGTTCTATGTAATTTGACCCAGGCAGTAAAGAAGACAGGTTTTTGTTACATAAGTCCCTTGAGCACTATAGTATGTTGCTGTGTGAAGGTGATCTGAGTAGTGAATGCAATATAAATGTAGGTTCTCCATCCACTGAAAGGACTGTTCTTGACTCTATTTACACTAACCAGTCAGGGGAAGTGTCATCACTTTGTATATAATAAGTTACACATAAAAATCAAAGCTATAAAATGATATACAATTTTGTATGCTGTGTCTTGCTGAGTGAAATGGGATACTGCTGTCTCTTTCATAAGCAGACCTTTAAAATAATTGGAAGGAGATATAGAAATGACTGTGAGGGAGAGCTGACAACTATGATATTCATTTTCAGTCTTCGGTGCAGCCCCGCATTTGGGACTGCGCCTGTGCGCAGGCCTGCCACCGGAAAAACTTCTACTAGCCTCAGGCATATAGCGGGGATGCCCCTCCCACCGATCAGGCGGGCCGGCTTCCCGCCGAAACCACTGTGTGATCCTGGGTGGGGCATCCCCTCCCTCCTCAGTTCCTTCGCCGACGCCAAGAACGGAGCCTATCAACCTCAGTGTGACTTTAACAAATTCGTCATTCCATTCAGATTATTTTCAAGACGAACTGTGAGTTCCTTTTGGGCTGCCACTCAGGGCTTCTTGACCAGCCCTACCTCCCCGTTTCGGGAGACAGAGAGAAAACAGCCCCTGTCCCCTTGGTCGAGTGCCAAGGGCCATTATGGCTCCAAAATTGCCTTTAAACGTTGTCCCAAGTGCAATACAAAGATCCCGCACACAGACAAACACGAGTTGTGCGTGCTTTGCTTGGGAGAGGACCACAACATTTCAGTGTGTAAAATATGCCAAACGTTTTTGACCCGACTGATTGAAAGCGGAATTATGGAAGAAGGCCTTAATGGCCCCATCTCCTTCTGCCGGTTCTGGAACACCCCGGCGGGCCCAATCGGCTCGTTCGGTTCCAACCTCTGTGAACCCCAAATCCAGCTCGGATCCAAAAACCTCGGATCCGAAACGAAAATCGGATCCGGGACATAATTCTAAGAAACATAAGAGCAAGGAGAAACATTGTGACAAATCCAGCAACTCAACCCGCTCAAAATCTGCCCCAACTACGCCTGCTCAATCAGCTTCGGTACCGGGGCCACCCATCATGGATCTGATCCTGGTTCCACCGAGAACTCCATCGTTCCACTCTGGCTCCCCCCTCCACTCCTTCTCTGAGACTAAGCTGGAGTTGCCGGCGGAGGTCCCTCTACCATCGGATCCGATCCTTTCGGATCTGAGACCTACTGTACTGCCGAACACGGCACCAATATCTCAACACACCATCTCCCCAGCCCTCATTCAGGAATGGGTGGACTTTTGTAGACTCAAACAGCTTACTCTGGGGCTTCCGGTTCCTGTGCCGATCGCCGTGGCAGCTCAAGACTAGAGCTCCGGGCTCTAAAGCGGAGTGGGGGGAGGTTCCCCCCCCCCCAGAACAACGACGCGGCTCCCCTGGAAGGAGAGGGGAAGCTGAATAGGTTGCCGGCTCGCGCCCCGACCAAGGTGCGCCCGCTGCCTCAAAATCGGCAGTGAGCGCCAGGAGGGGAAAGCGGATGAGTCAGCACCATTAGATCTGCAGGAGCCCGGGTGGCGGAGGAAACGGCACGGAGCAAAGTAAAAAGGTTTTTTTTTTCTAATGATTAACATTTGCTAACAACTAACTCACGGAGGTGTCTAATCTGTTATCTAAACAAGGAGAAGCATTTCGGAATCTGTTTTCTACACTCGCTAACCCTAACAAAGTGAAACTTGGCTTTTTGCCAAAGTGTTGCGCATTTAAAATTCCAGCTGTGCCACTTCAGACCTGAGAAGCATCTGACCAGGACTGAAAGCAAGTGAAACATTGGCAATGGAGCATTGAAGGAATATAAATGCTATATCCTCTCCAGAATTGATTCTTGACTTTTGATTTTTTCTGCTTGAAACTGAATGTTGTTTTGAAATAAAAGACGTTTAAACAAATATAGCTGAACTAATGTTTTAAGCAATAATTCTCACCCCCCCCCCTCACCCTCCCTGGATTACAATAGCAGCCACCTCAAGTTTTTTACATGGAAAACAAAGAAGACAAAGTCAAAAAAGACACAGAAAAACATCCTAAAGTATTAATAAAAGAGACCAAACAGCTTCAGATTCAACAATCACTACAATTTAAAAGAAGAGCTTCTGTCACCAGTCCTGCTCTTTCACCAGCTTCTTCTCCTGGAACAGAGACATCAATAACAGCAAAGATGACTAAAAAACCTGATGCCACTCTTAACTCTCTACAAGAACTGCTGACTAAAACACTCCAAGAGGTGACATCAGTTAAACAAGAGGTGACAGAAGTTAAACAGGAAATGGTCTCAATGAAGCAGGAAATGGAATCTGTTAAGCAAGGCCTAAACCAAAATGCAGTGGCTATTACTACACTTCAAGAATCCATCTCATCTTTAGCAGTAAAACAGGATAAGCTTGATGCAAAAGTTCAAAAGCAAGCAAAAGATAACAAAGAAACCAGAAAGAGGGTTGATGCTCTTGAATTATCAATGGAAGCCTCCCAGGAACGTGAGCAATTGCGAGATGACAGTACTGCAATGTTGGAGTTGAAGATAAAGGAAAGTTGGATTCGTCTACGTGGTTTAAAAGAAAAACAGGAAGGTACAAACCTGAGAAATTATTTGAAAATATTGTTGGCTGATTTTTTACAGGAAGATGATGCTGTGGTGGAAGGTATGATAATTACAGCCTACAGAATGAACTCTGCTTATGCTACAAAAAATAAAGTTCCAAGAGATTGTTTGATTCAGCTTTTTTCCAGAAGTCATCGTGACCTAATTTTGAATAAACATTTTAACAACCCACTAACAATTGATGGGAATCCGGTGAGATTGATGAAAGAAATCCCTGGAAGACTGCTGAGGAAAAGAAAACTTTTTGCAGAGTTTGTGGAAAGACTGAAATACAATGGAATACAACATAGATGGGAATACCCCCAGGGGGTTTCTTTTATCTTCAAGGCTAAAAGTGTTAAGATCACAGATACTGTCAAAGTAGAACAATTCTTGCGAAGATATGAAGGGGAGCTACGCAAACCACCAGGCCAAACTTCAAGAGAACATGATGGAAAGGATCGTGCTGAAGAAGAAAAGGCAGAAGAAGCAACTGGGGGGGCATCATCCTCAGATGAGTGAGGAGTGGGGAGATGGCTGAACAAAGGGGGGGGAAAAGGGGGGGAAGAGGGGAGGGTGAGACAAGGATAATGGAAGTCTTTAAGAGAAAAAGAGAAATAACTATGGAAATTTGAGTAGGAGCTTATATTAATAATAAAAATGCTACAAATTGTATCTTGGAATGTTAATGGTTTGAACTCTCCAATTAAGAGGAAAAAAGTGTTTTACCATCTACAAAAGTCCAAAGCTAATATTTTTTGTTTACAGGAGACACATATATTACCAAAGGATATTCACAGGTTGGAGCAAACAAAAATGGGCAAATTATTCACTGCGTGTAATGAAATGAAAAAAATCAATGGTATTGCTATGTATGTCCCTTCAGTATTAGAACCTAAACTTTTATATAAAGATGTAGATGGGAGGATTTTAATTGTGGAAATTGTAATGGGATTTCAGAAAATAATATTAGTGGGTATTTATGCAACTAACATAAATCAGAAATTATTTTATTCTAATCTAGCGTCGATATTAGCAGAATACGCTAATGGGAAAATGATTTGGATGGGAGATTTTAATGGGGTAATGGTACCAAGATTGGATAGATCTACAAAGAAAAAAAAGAGTAAATATGAGGGTAAACTTCCAAGTATTTTTAATTATATAACAGATCAATGGGAAATGTTTGATATATGGAGATTAATGAACGGTAATAAAAAAGGGTATACTTTTTATTCATCAAGACATTGTTCCCATTCAAGAATAGATATGTTTTGGTTATCTAAAGATATTACAAGTTTATCTGAGGCTCCTGAAATTTTACCTAAGGTGTTTTCTGATCATAATGCGCTAATGTTAAGGATTAATATAGGTACAAAAAAAAATAAATCTTGGGTGGTAAATGAATATTTACTTAAAAATAAGAAAACTGTGGATAAATTGAAAATAGATATACAAAACTATTTTTTAGAAAATATTGATAAAGGGACATCGGATGATATTGTATGGGACGCAGGTAAAGCAGTACTAAGGGGCTTATTGATACAACAAAATTCGAGATGGTATAGAGAGAGAGAAGGTAAAAAGAAGAAATTGTTAGAACAGATTAAACAAGAAGAGAATCTATTGAGAAAAGTACAAACTAAATTGCTTAAACAGGAATATAGAGATAAGATTAAAAATTTGCAATATCAATATGAATTTTTAATAAATGCGGAAATAGAAAAAAAAATTATGTATAATAGGCAGAAATTTTTTGAACATGCAAATAAACCAGGTAAACTATTAGCTTGGCAACTTAAGCATAAAGAAAAGAATTTACCTATAATAAGAATAAAGAGAGATGGTAAGGTTACAATGGATAAATGTAAAATTGTAGAAACTTTTGTGGACTATTACTCAAATTTATATAGACAAGGAGAGGTTTCAGAAAAAGAAATAGAGACATATTTGAACCAATTAGAATGGACAGGAATCTCACAAGAACATAAAGAATTATTGGACGCTAATATAACCTTGGAGGAATTAAAAGCAGTAATAGGTAAAAGTAAGTTGAATAAAGCACCAGGAGCAGATGGTTTTACAACATTTTATTATAAAGTTTTTATGGAACAAATCTCTCCACATCTTTTAAAAGTGATGAATAACTGTTTGCAGAATGGATCTATTCCAAATACCTGGAAACATGCAAATATAGTGTTAATTCCTAAACCAAACACAGACTTATTAGATGTTAAAAATTATAGACCAATCTCATTATTGAATAATGATTATAAATTTTTTGTAGCGATTCTGGCAAATAGATTGAAAAAAATACTGAGTCAGATTATTCATAAGGATCAAGCAGGCTTCCTTCCCGGAAGGCTGATCAGCCAAAATGTTAGAGTAGTAATAGATCTTTTAGAATGTGCGGAATTTAGCACTATACCTTTAGCAATGATATTTTTGGACGCAGAAAAAGCATTTGATAATGTAAATTGGAAGTTTATGAAAAAAGTATTAGAATATATGGATTTTGGAAAGAAATTCCAACTAGCTATTGAAAAGATCTATACTTACCAATCTGCTAGATTGTTGATAAATGGGAATATAACATCACAATTTGAAATACAAAAGGGCACCAGACAAGGTTGCCCTTTATCACCATTATTGTTTATAATAACGTTAGAAGTTTTATTGAAAAAGATTAGAAATAATGTAAATATTATAGGTTATAAGGTTGGGAGAAATCACTTTAAGCTTAAAGCATATGCAGATGATTTAGTTTGTTTTTTAACTAACCCTATTAGTCAGATTGCAGAATGGAAAAAAACGGTGGAGGTTTATGGAAAACTTGCAGGATTTAAAATTAATAAAAACAAAACAAAAATATTGGTTAAAAATATGACACTCTTGCAGCAACAAGAATTATCAAAAAATACTGGTTTTACTATAGAACAAAAAATAAAGTATCTGGGTATTTGGTTAGCTTCAAATAATTTTAATTTATTCAAAAATAATTATATAAAAACATGGCATCAAATTAATACAGACTTGAAAAACTGGCAAAGAATACCTTTATCACTATGGGGTAGAATTTCAGCTGTTAAAATGATGGTTTTACCCAAAATGCTTTTTTTATTTCAAAATTTACCAATAATTAAGGGGGTTAAAATATTTAAGGTATGGAAAAAAGATATTTTAAACTTCTTGTGGAACAAAGGAAAACATAGAATAGCTTACAAAAATTTGATTCAACTAAGAGATATAGGTGGATTAGGCTTACCAGATTTAAAAACGTATTATGAAGCAGCATGCTTTGTATGGTTGAAATCTTGGATAATGTTAGAGGATACTGAATTATTAGAATTGGAAGGTTATAATTTACGTTTTGGATGGCATGCTTATTTATGGTATGAGAAAGAAAAAGTAAATAAAGATTTTAATATTCATTTTGTTAGAGCTGGTTTGTTTAAAGTGTGGAAAAAGTATAGAAAGATATTAGAAAATAAAACTCCTGGATGGCTCAATCCAGTGGAAGCTTTTATGAGAAGAGGAACTCAGCTGAATTTAGAAATGGATATATATAGAAATATTATTAACTGGAAAGAAGGGATATGGATTCTAAAAAGTAGAGAAGAACTGGATATAAAGGATTGGTTTCTATACTACAAAATAAGAGATATATTTAATAAAGATAACCAAATTGGATTCAATAGAAATAAATCAGAATTAGAGAAAATATTAATAAAAGGAAATAAAGGACTGATAGGTAGAATGTATAAATTGTTAATGGAAATTAATTTGGAACAAGAAAGGGTTAAACCAATTATGATTAAATGGATGAAGGAGCTAGGTTTTAACATAGAATTGGAACTATGGGAAAAATTATGGAAAAAAGAATTTAAATTTACAATAACCAATGAAATTAGAGAAAATCTATATAAAATGTTTTACAGATGGCATATAACACCAGTGATTTCTAAAATAAACAGAGAAGACAGGGGTCTGTGCTGGAAATGTGGTAAGGAAAGAGGAACATATATGCATGTATGGTGGTTTTGTAAAAAAATAAAAAAATTCTGGAAGAAAGTTTTGAAGGAAACGAATAATTTGATTAATGGTAGTGTGAAAAGAAAACCATTATTTTGCTTATTGGGAATACCACCAAAAAATATCAATGATGAAGACAGAATTGTCTGCCAGTATAGCTTTGCTGCTGCAAGAATTGTGATAGCTAAAGTTTGGAAGCAAGTGAATAAACCCTCAATTAATATCTGGAGAGAGAAGATATGGATATATATGAGGATGGCCAAATTAACAGATTTCCTACATGGGAAAGATATGGAAAAGTTTAAACAAACTTGGTCAAAGGCCGCCTCATATTGGGATAAGATGGCAAAAATGGATTTTATGGTTATAATTAACGAGTTGTAGAAACTAGAGTAATTTTATACCTTTGTATTTTTAATAGTAAAATCTGATTAGACACCTGCTGCGGAAGTCGGGTGAAGGGTCACTCTTAATGGTGGGTGGTGGGGGAAGGGGTATCTTTTTCTTTTCTTTTTTTAATATAAGAACTTTGATATTTGAGATTGTAATAAATGAGATATATGGATACTCCTCCAAGTTTGTATTATGTATTTTGTAATTTTTGTTACTTATTTTTTTTGTTATTGTTGTTACATGTATTGTTTTTTTGTTTGATATTTTTTTATTGTTAAAAAAATCTTAATAAAAATTTATAAAAAAAAAAAAAACAGCTTACTCTGCACAGCAGGCCTATGGTTCAGAGTCCGATAGAGCAAGTGGCCTATCCCTCCACCTCCTTCCACCAGTCAGCTTCGATGCTAGACTCGGATCCGGAGGAATTTGAAGCACTAACATCTGTGGCCAGCTCAGAGGGAGTATCCGAACCCTCACCGGATGATCAGGTGGGGGATACAGAAAAGTCTCTCCCTCAGAGGATTTACGCCTAAGAACCGAACAGATGATTAGAATGGCAGAAGCCTTGGAGATAAACGTCACTACCACTGACAACAAGCCCAAAGATAGGATACTGAGCAGACTGTATCCCGACTCCCCGGGCATTGTTGCCTTCCCCATTTTAGAGGGCCTATCAGACATCACTAAAGTAGTTTGGAGAAACCCGGCTTCCACCAAGAAAATAGAAAACCTTTACAGGATCAAACCTGAGTCTGCTGATTTCCTGACAACCCACCCTCCCCCGTCTTCCATCGTGACGGGGGAGATGCAGGCAAGACAGTGGCAGAGCCATCACTCCTCACCTGCCGATAAGGAGAGCAGGAGAATAGATTATCTGGGCAGGAAAGCTTATACGTCCTCAGCCCTTAGTTTCAGGATTGCCAATTACCAGACCATCATGGGGGGCTACCAGCTCTTTCTATGGGAGAAGGCTGCTCCTCTTCGGGACCTCCTGCCCGAAGAGTCCAAAACCGCAGTTGGACTGATACAGGCGGAGGCCTCTCAAAACAAGAGATAAGCGCAGGCAAACATGTAGCAGAAATTGCAGCACGATCTATGGCAACTGCAGTGACACTAAGAAGACACTCCTGGCTACGTAACACCGCACTTCCACTGGATACCAGATCCAAAGTAGAGGACCTTCCCTTTGAGGGTGACACCCTGTTTGCTTCAAACACCACGGAGATCCTTACCAACATAAAGAAAGATCGCCAGACGGTCAGATCCCTAGGTGTTATACCTTCCACCAACTCACAAAGAGAAAGATTTCAACCCCGTCAACAGGGTTTCAACACATCTTACTACAGAGGACAAAAACATCAAAGGTTCCAACCGTATCCTCAACAGAGACAATTCCAGTATAACCAACAGTACCAGCAAGGCCAGGCAGGGAAGCGAAGGCCTAATAACAGACAGAGGCCCACCAGTAATCTTCAGTCCAAGGATCACCTGCAACAGCCCCCCAAAGATTCTGACTGTTACAGCGGGCTGGCCAAGAGGACTTGCCATTCCTCGAGAGACTGGCCAAGTATTCTGGTGCATGGCACCGCATCTGCTCAGATTCCTGGGTTTACAGGATCATATCTGAGGGCTATCGGTTGGAATTTAAGTTTATTCCTACTTGTTCCCCCTCCTGTTTACCGAGGGATAACCCATTCCCTGAGTTTGGCCCACAACTTCAGGAGCTCCTGCAAAAGGGCGCAGTCCAACGTGCTTCTCCCGACTGTTTCAGGTTCTTCTCTAGAATTTTTATGGTAGAGAAAAAAGATGGAGGCTCTAGGCCAATATTAGACCTTAGAGAGCTTAATAAATGTTTGAGAATTTCAAAATTCCGTATGGTGTCTTTATCATCTGTGATGGAGCTTCTCACTCCTAACACGTGGTTCATTGTCCTGGACCTGAAGGGCTCATACTTCCACGTATCTATTCACCCTTCACACAGGAAGTATCTCATGTTCCGCTACAGTGAGGAGGTATTCAGTTACACTGTTCTCCCATTCAGTTTGGCCACAGCCCCCCGGGTATTTACGAAATGTATGGCTGTAGTCATTTCCCACCTTAGGCGCCGAGGATGCAGCATATACCCGTACCTAGATGACTGGCTCATAACAGCAGACGACCCAGTCACTCTAGCACCCCATTTAGAACTGGTCCTAACCACCTGTACCACTCTGGGCCTTTTGGTCAATTGGAAAAAATCCAAATTGATACCTTCCCAAAGGGCTCAGTTCATAGGGGCAATATTAGATTCCAACAGGGGAAGAGCCTTCCTCCCACCCGAGAGGGTGCGGGCTATCAAGAATCTGACCAATCATTTCCTGCGTTGTAGACACCAACCCGTAATAGCCATCCAAAGGTTACTGGGCCTTATGGCTTCCACTACAGCAGTGACCCCATTCACAGATGAGGAGCCTGCAAAACTGGTTCCTCGGGAACTTTGATCAGTATCGCCATTCACAACACAGATTTTCCATTCCTAGAGTAATTCTGAGGTCTCTGGCATGGTGGCTATCGGAGTCAAATCTTTTCAGAGGTTTACCTTTCGGGTACTGGAACCCAGAATTTACCCTGACCACTGACACTTCCCTTGAGGGATGGGGAGGTCATTGCCAGAATTTCTCCATGCAGGGCAGGTGGAGCGAAGCAGAGGCCTCTCTACATATTAAAATACTAGAATTTTGTGCCATTCGTTATGTCCAGAACGCTGCTCCAGTCCAACAACACCTCAGCGGTATACCTCAGCGGTATACTACATCAACAAGGGGGCACGGGGTCCCTCCCATTGCGCAGAGAGGCACAGAGGGTCTGGCAGGTGGCTCTAGAAAATGACATCTGCCTCAAGGCTATTCACATAGCCGGCATGCACAATACACGGGTGGACTCCCTCAGCAGGGAGTTCTGCACGAATCACGAGTGGGAGATCTTGGACTCATTCCTGAACCCAATCTTTCAGCTCTGGGCTTCCCTCAAATCGATCTGTTCGCTTCCAGGGAAAACAAAAAAGCCAGAGAATTTTGCTCCTTAACGGGTCACGACCCAGAGTTGCTAGGAGATGCATTCCAGATAAGATGGCCCGGGACCCTCTTCTATGCATTCCCCCCATTCCTCCTCCTAGCCAGGGTACTGGGGAAGATCAGGGCAGATCACACTTCGGGGGATTTTTCACAGAGCTTTGCTGCGGTTTCACAGCCGATTTGCGTTGCTGCTAATTTTTGGTTATTCATGGCTGCTCCGATTTTTTTCGGATTGAGCAATAAAAGCCACATTATAACCGGGGCAAGTCAAACCACTTTTGCGCCGTTCTTTCCTGTTGCTGCGCAGTTTTTGGCTCAGAGCTCCATGAAAAAAACTGCCTTTGTTCCTTGGTTTGGAACAATTGTCCATGCCCATGCCGGCTAATTTCTCCTCCCCCAAGAACGGCGATTGGCTGGGGGAGTTTCGCGCTTGGACAAGAATACCGCCCCTTTTGCTGCCTGCCTGCCTGCCTAGAGTCCTGGCACCTCTCTCCCTCCGTCCCAGAGGCTGGCTGGCGGGCAGGCGGCACACCTTCCCTGCCCCTCGCCCAGGATGGGCCTTGGAGCTGGGCCCACACCTCCAAGCCCAGGGGGACGTCGGACGGATGGCTCCAGGGGGAGACCGGCAAGGCCACGCCATGTGCGCCTCGCGCTCTGGGGGTGGTGGTGGTGGCAGCTCGGTCTGGGGGGGGATGTTCAAGGGAAGGTGCTGTTGGTCCCTCTACCCCAGCGGGGAGGGGGGATTTTTGAGAATTCGGATGGGAAAAATGTGCATCCTGAGAGCGGAAAACCCAAGGCAAAACTCCCTCCCATCACTCTTCTGAAGAGGGGTGGCCAGTCTGCTCTGGGTCTCCCTCCTCTCTCTCGATGCACTTGGGCCGGATCAGGGCCGGCGCGCAAACCAGGGGCCTTCTTTCCTCTTCCCCCCCGCCATGCACACTGGCTGGATCGGGGCCGGTGCGCAAGCCAGGAGCCCTCCTCTCTCACGATGCACTGGGGCCGGATCAGGGCCAGCGCGCAAGCCAGGGGCCTTCTTTCCTCTTCCCCCCCGCCATGCACACTGGCTGGATCGGGGCCGGTGCGCAAGCCAGGAGCCTTCCTCTCTCTCACGATGCACTGGGGTCAGATCAGGGCCAGTGCGCAAGCCAGGGGCCTTCTGGGGGAATATACTCTGGGAAATTGCTTTAATGCAAGAGGTTTACAGTGGCCATTTATGCACGGGAGTTTTTTTCTTGGATTTGCCACTCTCTAGATGCACCCTTTTCCCATCCAAATTCTCAAAACCCAACAATCAGCCCCCAAGAAGAGTTTTGAGAATTAGGATGGGGAAAATGTGCATCTAGTGAGCGGCAAATCCAAGGCACACCTCTTGAAGCGGCACAGGTTGGAGCTGCTCCATTCCCACTTTCAGCTAAACACTTCTCTGGGCACATGGATGCAATTCCTGCCCCCCCCAATCCTGTCTGTCATTAAAGGGCAATGGGTTCCACACCTATAGAAAATAGAGGGAAGCTTTGAGGAAAGCGCTGCCTCCCCCCCCCCCAAATTTTGAATCTGACTGTCCAAAAGCAGAACAGAGCAAGGGTGGAAGAAAAATGGAGGAGACCAGAGGGACTGGTGCTTGTTTTTTGCGCTGGGGCTGGTGAACCGCATGAGGTAATCTGCTGGGCGGAGTTGGGTCGGAGTTGGGGGCAGGCATAAACAATGAGCTTGTTGGAAGGGGAGGCCTCCTGCAAAAGGGACAGACCAAACTGTTGTCAAATACAACGTGCTTTGTTCCCATGAAAAACCAAAACTACATCGAGATTGATGGGGATAAATTGCGGCCATGAAAAAAACATTTAAATCGGGTTTTTTTGGGTCCGTGGCAAAAGAGAAGCAAAATCTACCGTGAAAAATGCCCCTATCGTGTATTCTAATTGCCCCGAGGTGGCCTCGTCAGACTTGGTACACAGAACTGTTACAGTTGGCTCAGGGGAATTGCAGAGAGCTCCCGAACTCCCCAGACTTACTCAGATGGGGTACCCTCTTACACCACAATGTAGAGACACTACATCTGACAGCATGGAAGATAGAACAAAGGGGATAGGTCTTTCCACACCTGTCAAAGAGGTTATTTTACAGGCTAGGAAACCATCTACACGGTACTCCTATGATCGGAAGTGGGATAGGTTCAACCTCTGGGCGGAAGCTCAGGGCCTGTCACCTTTTCACTGTCCACCACCTAGTGTTCTAGATTATCTGTTGGAATTTTCTAAAAGCAACCTTTCGGTCTCCTCTATTAAGGTGCACCCAGCTGCTATATCGGCCTTTCATGATAAGACAGGAGGATACACAGTCTTTTCTCATCCTCTATGTTTCCTCCAACGCCTGGGATCACTCCTCAGTGGTCCCTATCCCTACTGCTGGCCATTTGAGCAAAAAGTATTAAACCAGCTATCACGACTGACGGCCAAGTTAGCTTTCTTGATAGCGGTCCCTTCCACCAGAAGGGTGGGGGAATTAGCAGCCCTTAGAGTAGACAGCCCTTTCTTGAAGATATTCAATGAGAAAGTGGTCCTACATCCTAGTTTACAGTTTAAACCCAAAGTTATTTCTAGTTTCCACATGTCTCAGGAGCTAGCGCTTCCACTGATCTTCCCGAACCCATCTTCGCCAGCAGAGAAAGCCCTGCACACCCTAGATGTCAGGAGGGCCATCCTGTATTACATAGATAGGACAAGACACTTCAGAAAGTCTAAAAGCCTCTTTATTTGTTATCAAAGTCCCAAAAAGGGAAAAGCTGCTTCTGCTCAGTCCATTGCAAGATGGGTGGTATCTGTGGTTAGAACCACTTACAGGGACGCTGGGAAGACATGTCCCTTAGAGGTTAAGGCTCATTCAGCCAGAGCCCAGGGTTCTTCAGCCGCTCTTCACAGGAAGGTTCAACTCCTAGACATCTGTAAGGCGGCGATGTGGTCAAGCGAGGACATGTTCATCAAGCACCACTCCTTGGACCTGCAAACTAGAAAGGATGCAGAAGTGGGAAAGGCGGTCCTCCAGACGTTATTCCAGTAGCTCGACACCCACCTCCGGATGTGAGTAGCTTGTTAAAATCCCAAATATGGGGCTGCACCGAAGACTGAAAATGAAAACAGAGTTGCACTTACCTGTAACTGCTGTTCATTGAAGTCTTCTGTGCAGACACACATTCCCTCCCACCGACCCCGCTGTCGACCTAAAAAAAGGGGGGGGGAGTTAAATACATAAATGAGAAAAAGGGAGAAAAGAAATTCATTGGGTCGGCAGCAGGCGAGGAACTGAGGAGAGAGGGGATGCCCCGCCCAGGATCATGCGGTGGTTTCGGCGGGAAGCTGTCCGGCCCGATCGGTGGGAGGGGCATCCACACTATATGCCTGAGGCTAGTAAAAGTTTTTACGGCGGCAGGCCTGTGCGCAGGCACAGTCCCAAATGTGTGTCTGCGCAGAAGACTTCAATGAACAGCAGTTACAGGTAAGTGCAACTCTATTTCACTTTACCTTCTTGATCACTCTCATTAATCTACTGGGAGAATATACTGAACTAAAGGTCCCACTGAAGTTAGTGACACTTAAAATCTTGATCAATCATTTTTACTTGAAAATAATTAATATATCTAATTCTTAAGCCTTCAGCTTTAGTTGATGACCCCAGGTTCTAATATGAGTGAGGAATTAAAATTAAAACTAAAAGCACTAGGTAAACAATGAACTGAGAGAACCTCAGCAAAATACAGCAGAAACTCAAAATAGCAAAGAAACAACACCCTATTTCCCATCAAAGTCTAAAGAAAATAAAATAGATTTAACTTGGTGCTGGAAGGTAACAGAAGAATCCATATTTATTTGTCTGGGGAAAGTACTTAGTGATTGAACTCTACTACAGAAAAGACCACATCCTACCAAAGGTAAGGGCACCCATAGTAGGGCCTTGGTTACTACTTCAGCATATGGGCAGGGTTCATATGTGAGAAGACAGTCCTTCAAGTATAAATGATAAAAAGGGGTCTTTTGTGCCTTTTGAAACAGTGTGGGAGGAGAGATGGGATTGAGAGAAGCAGAGAGAAAGAGAGGAAAGCTGCAAGAGAGGAATACTTCACTGGTGCCTTTCTCTTTTCCTTTACTTTTGTCTTTGCTCTCAAGATTGAGATGGGAGGGCACCAGCTATAGTAAGGCCTGTTATTGATTGTAGGTTTGGCTATCTGTCTAGGAAATTCCCCCAAGTCATTTCAGATAGCTTGCAGGGGAAGACAAACATTTAAGAGCATAGCATTAAGGCCCAGGCTGAGGTCTACTGTTGCCAACTCAAAATTAATACACTCTTAGCAGCCTACACAAGTCACAGTTATGGTATACATACTGATTTGTATACTTGTATGTGCATAGAAACACTCAGTTTTTAGAAAACCATACCTTTGCAGATTCATGATCCCCCATGCATTTTTGATAAACATCCATAAAATTATTTTAATGTGGTGGTACTTGTATAGTATTAAAACGGCAGTGTTCTGACATAGGAGGGTAACTTACTCCCTCAGAATTAAATATGTAGCAAAAGTGGGATTTTTCACATTTATTCCTGTTGTACAACCACTGAGTTTTCTCATTTATATAGAAAATTGCTAGAATTTAAGAATATCATCATACATAGCTTGAGTAATAAGCAGATATAAGCACATTAACACATTAACATTAACACATGAAGGTACGTACTCAAACATTGCAAAAGAAATGTTTTTGTTGTATATTTTTCAAAGTTCAATTATTGTAACTCTGTTCATAAAAATATTTTCAAAGGAAAACGTTGATCTGGGTTAATAGGCTCTTGAGTATCTAAGGCATTAGAATTAAGATTTTTAAAAGATTTATTCATCTTAATCCATTGCAATGTATTTTTGTCACGTAATGGTAAAAATAAAGCATTTTTTCAGTGCTTTTAAAAAAACCATAATCACCCACCCATGATTTCTTTCATGCTGGGAAAGATCTGAGGAGTTTGAGGAAAGGATATGCAAGCAAAGTTTTTGTGCATATGGGGGTGGGGGGGAGAGATAGATTCCCTGAGCACTGCAAGAGAATTGTGCCTTACACATACATCCTAGAACTGTCTTAGGGAGCACATCTGACATTCGAAGTCTTCCTCTCCCTGTGGCAAGATCTGCTATTGAGGTCCTGTAGGGTGAACATGGGAGTCTGCTGCAGGATGGGTTACTTGACAAAAATGGAAGCATCGGCAGAAATCACCTCTGCAATGAAAATGCTATTGTGCTGATAGACCTGAGCCTTAGGATCCAAGCCAGTAGTAATAAATAATATACTTGGTTACATAATTTAGGCATATGATTTATAGTAGATTATCTTTTGCCTTATTTATTTGCATCTGATTTGTTAGTTTTGGTTCTTGCAGGAGCTGGTTAAATTTTTCAATCAGGTGATCTTCTGCAGTTTCTCACATGCCTCATGTTGGCTTTGGTTCAGACTTCTGACTTCCAGTCGACATTTTGCATAGATAAATTTGGGTAGAGCAAACATTTTGAGTTATTTTCTCAACGATACCAGCCTGATGTATTGAGATACACTGTGTAACGTTTGATAAGTTATGGTTGGTAACTTGCCTGGCTCCCGACTCACAAGTAGTTGTACAAAATGCCATTTGAGGTCACTGTTGAGCACTGTTAAGAAAATAGGATAAAATATCATGAAGGAGGTCTAAAAGACAATATTCTAACCATAGCGAAATCATAGTGTAGAGTGCCAACTTAAAACAAAAACTGATAGTCACAGAAAAGAGAAAATCTCCTAGATGCAATATGTTGTTTTCTTACCATAGGTGTTCCTAAAGTGAGTCTAAAAATTTTAATTATTTCATCTGATTTTCTTCTTTTTTAGCAGAGCATTTATATCTTAACTTTCTTATTTTTTAACAAAGGAATTCAAAATGTGCTGAGCCTGTTCTGTGCAGTCCTTACAGAAAACAAGATCCTTTTTCATTCTGCAAGTTACCAAAGACTGAGTGATGCCTGTAGAGCTCTAGAGTCTCTAATGTACCCCCTAAAATACAGGTAAGCTTTATTATGAAACTCTGAAATTGAAATCCATATTTTTAACATTTGTCATTCTTTTTCATAGTTGTTGTCTCAAGGTTTATACGAGGTTTTGCTTAATAAAAAAATTACTATTTATTGTTCAGCTTTTCCTTTTTTCCAAATGATCTGCGAGGACTAGGGAAGCAAAATTTCAGAGGTCCAGGGTACCCTGGATGACCATAGAACTAGGCAAGTCATGTTATTTGTTTTCATATGAAGCTTGGTTGATGTGAGGGAAGGCCCAAGGAAAACCTAGTTTTGGTAGTCTGTTGTGGCTCTCAGAAGCTTGGTTTCCAGAGTCACGTCAAAGAACACACAGAACTATTTCCATTTAAGATTTAGCATTGCGACTGAAATTCAGAGCCCATTCCTGAAGCGGTGGAACAAAGCTCCTTAGGAGCTGGCGTGACCTCACGCCGGCATAGGTGCCACCTTATCATGGAATAAGGTGGCACCTATGCCAGCATGGGGGCAAACAAGCCAGCGTCCAGGCACCGCCAGTGCAGTCACACCCGCAGATTCTTTGTTTTGAAATTTTTCTTTCATTGGGGAGTCTGGGAATGGAATCTAGCTGAATGGGGACAAGTTGTATCACATTAAACAAGTGCTCATATGGCATCCACTCAGAGTATGTACAATCACATCAATTTCTATAATCTTTAGCTACATCTTGGACATCTTGGATTTTAAGAGGTCTCTTTCTAATGCACATAACTTCATTGCGTCAGTTATTGCATCAGTTCTTTTCAACAGGGTGAATTACTGAAATGACTGCTGTTGGGTCTAAATCACATCCATTACTATAATCTTTAGCTACATCTTGGACATCTTGGATTTTAAGAGGTCTCATTCTAATGCACATAACTTCATTGCTTCAGTCATTGTGTCAGTTCTTTTTAACAGGGTGAATTACTGAAATGACTGCTGTTTGTTCTAAATTTTCAAAACAAATACGTAGATTTCTTTCAAACATGCTACATTAAGCGGTTGACAAAACAATTAATGAACTAGCAGTCTTGATTTTAATTATTTTAACTCATTAAAATAAGTGTTTCTTGTCTAAACGTAGGTGATCTCAGATTATATGTAACTCTCCTGGACACATCTATAAAAATTGAATGGCAAAACAATTTAAAGTGTATTAGATGAAACTAAAAATGCCTGTAGATTACATACAATTGACTATTCTTTTTCATTATCTTCATTAATCTTTAATGGTAGAGTCAGTATGTTGCAGTGGCTAGAGTGCCAGTGAGACCTGGCTTCAAATTCCTGGATGACTTTGAGCCATTTGCTCTCCTTCAGCCTAATCTCTTTCTCTAACACATACAGTTTATGTCACGCTTCCCCCAAGATGCTTATGACACTGTACATGGTTCTTCCCATCTTTGGTTTTATCCTCACAACAACCCCATGAGCTAAATTAGACTGAGTGACTAGCTGAACATCAGCAAGTGATCTTCATCACTGAATGCAAGTTTGAAATCATGGTCCCTTTCAAATTGCCCTTATAATCCGTTTGAGCAGCTGGCAGCTAATGGATTTTTTGAATCATTTCAGACACAACCTTTTTGGCTCCTGGCTGCTAACAGATTTTTTAAAAAAACTTTTTCAGACATCTTGGTGGTTCAGCTGTTTCTAATGAAAACTTCTTTCTCCCATTTTCAGTTCTTTCTTGCGCTTCTGAATCGCTCCAGTGTGCTGTTTGAACTACCTGGAGCACTTCTGAAAGGATTGCTATTCCCACCCCCCTTTTTGTTCTTGGTGCTCTTTTTCAGTTTTTTTTTTAATGTTCTAAGATTTTCACTATAGCGCTATAGTTGCACAATTGACATGCCTGTTATTGTAGCTTAAAAGGAACACCACATGGGAAAAGGCGGGGAAAATAGCGGCACTGTTTGAAACGGACAGAGTGCTTTACAGATGGCACATAGACAGATTGAAAAGGGCTGTATGAAATACCCATCCATGTATCGCTTTACTTGGATTCGGGCCAACAACTGATGACAGTAATCTGAAAGGGGGCTATATCTCCACAATCTGAGACCAAAACTTTAATTACCACACTACACTGGCCACCTCAGAGTTGTAGTGAAGCTAAAGGGGTGGCGTTAGAGAAGCAAATGCATCCACCTGACCTCCAGGCAGATGAAAACAATGTACAGTAGTAGTAATCTCAAAGGGGGTTGTGATTTCAGTCTTAATGCTGTAGACTTCATAGTAACGGCAATCTTTTATTAAAGGAAACCACTGGCTGCCTTCAGATATCATTCAGTAATCAAAACCTTCCTTTTTCGAAAGGTTTCAAACTTCCCACGATGCCAGTATGCAGGTGCCTGGTCAAATCAGTGTTTTCCACCTCATAAACCAGGATTCCACCTTGGTTTAGAATCCCAGTTTGCGGGAGGAAACAAACTATGGTTTGACCAGGATCCCGCTTTTACCAGGACAATTGTGGAGTCTGACATCTTCCAAAACCAGGAAAGAAAGGGAGGAGGGATGGAGAAGGGGAGATGGAAAGGGAGGGATTGCATAAACACAGCAACAAAAATGCATTTGCACACATCTTGAAAAACAGAGGTTTGTTGTGAAATGTGAATACTATCATTTTGTTCAGTTGTCATTGGAAAACGTCACATTAAAATATATTTAGATAAATAAGGGTTTCTTTTGTGGGGGGGAACAAACCAAAAGGTAACTTGGTTTAGTTACTAAAGTTTAAATAATGGATTCTAACAATATTTCACATATGTATATGATACATGCACACACAAAGCTGCTGTATAAATACTTCAGTCTGTAATAAAATATAGTTATTTAATTTCTTCGCCTTCTTCCCAGTTACCCGTACATTCCAATCCTCCCTGCGCAGCTGCTAGAAGTTCTTAGTTCACCCACACCATTTATTATTGGCGTGCATTCTGTCTTCTGTAATGACATTCATGAACTTGTAAGTATGTCCAACTGTTTTTTTTTTAAATTAATTCTTAGGATGTACTATGAAGAAACGTTTGAGTCCAAAATATTAATGCCAGTTTTATAATCTGATAATAAGACAACCCGTAATAAGCAAGAGGGTAAAAGAATGAATTTAAAATAATAGAAAAGGTATTAAGTAATCCCATAAAAATGAACTTTACTAAAATTGCTTGAACTAAAGGAAAATGTTTGAACCTTCTGTGCTCTGAATTCTGCTACCCTTTCAACCGCAACTGATAATTATAACCCTTAAGTAAGCAATGGAAATAAGCTTTGATGAAACAGCACTAAAATGGGCATAATTGTTTGGTGATAGCACTTGATAGTCTGGTTGCTGATCACATGTGAAAAAGTAAATAGATACTTTTCCATGTTATATGAGCTTGATGATATTTTTGATCTTCACTGCAATCGTGTGAGGGAGTTTGTTATGTATTTGCCTTTTACAGATGGAGAACTGAAGCTCAGAAATTTGACTTTTCCCAAGCTACCTATTGAGCCAGTGGCTTAGATCAGACGTAATATGAAACCATGGCTTAATTAAAATAAGTATGATTGGTGTGATGATCTGAATGCAGGCTTCTCCCATAAGTATGATTAATTAGGGTGTATCAGACCAGGGTCTGTAGCCATACTTGGAAGTTGGCTTCTTAACCACTGTTTGTCTTAACTGTTTTCATGTGATGTACAAATGCAGCATGCTGGATTAATCATGGCTACTTCCAGGTGCTGCCCTTGCACACTTCCTGGCTACAGAGATGCAGAGCAAAGGCAGAGAAACCAGCATTTGTTGAGGCAATCCAGGATTTGAGTAATTGACCACAAGCCAAATCCTGGTTTTTCACAACCTGATCAATACTAACAGGATCCACATTCATAGTCATCATGACAAAAGTTATACAGTTTGTAAAACGTTATGCATTTTGTTGTGTCTTTCAGTTAGATGTAATCATAGCAGACTTGGATGGCGGTACAATTAAAATTCCTGAATGTATTCATCTCTCCCAGCTCCCAGAACCTCTGCTCTGTCAAACTCAGACTGCTCTCTCTTTAGTAAGTCTAATTCCCTGATCATGGATGGCATAAAACTATTTAGTGAAACACTCTACCTTTGTTCTCTCTTCCTCTCCAGTTCAGAGATCAAATTTCAGTTGCTAAATATATTTCCGTAATTGAGTTTCTGATTGTAAATGCTAATTTCTTGATGGAAATTTTCATAAAGTAATGTTAGTGGGTTTACTTTAAACAGAGGGCAATTGCCAGTGAAAAATATCTATTGCCAAATAATATAAAAATGACAAAACCTTTGCATTAGTATGGTAGGACAATATGTATATTACATAATAAAAAAACCTCACCTGTTTTCTGATAAATAGATGTTTCCTTCATAATTTATAGTGTGTTCTGTGTCATGTATCTCCAGCCAAGTCTACCTTATTTCTCCTTTCTATTCTTGGAAAAAGGAGAGTGGTTTGTTTTATGGTTCTTTGCTAGGCAGGTATTACTTCACTTCATAGGGCTTTTTTCACTGAGAGTCAGGATCGTTGGTTCTTTCTCCTTGTCGGAGACAGTTATTGGACAAAGTGTATTGCAAACTTTCAGTGGCATTTAATGTGAGGTGTGTTTGTGGTACGATCTGTTTTAAGAAAAAGCTTGGAAAATGTTACCCAGGGAGTACTTTTGAAAAACTGTTTCTTTAATTGTAGGTTTTACATCCAGATTTGGAAACAGCAGATTACGCATTTCCTCCACCACGATCAGCTCTATCACATTCCAAAATGTTGGTAAGAGGCAATATTTCTAACTTGGTAGTAAGCAGGAAAAAATGAAGGTCTCCCATTGTTTGTTTGTTTAAATTTATAGCCCACCCTTATTCCTAGCCAGGCTGGGCTCAGGGTGGGTAACAACAGATAAAATATCATAAAACCATAAAACTATCTTAACACAACAATGATCATAAAAATCACTATACAAATCCAGGTGGCATGTGCATAGAACGATAGTATTAGCCACTGTGGACCCGGTCGAGCAGTTGATCCCTCACAAGTACCAGAAGGTGGGGGGGAGATGGGGAGGCCAGCATTGATACAAACTTTGCGGCTGCCCTCAGTTGTAGGCCTTGTGGAACAGTTCCGTTTTACAGGCCCTGCGGAATTCTTTTAGGTCCCACAGGGCCCAGATGTTACTGGGAAGGGTATTCCACCAGGGCCAAAGAACCCTGGCCCTTGTTGAGGACAGCCACACACTCCTTGGGCCGGGGACCACCAGTAGGTTATTATTCGTAGAACGTTAAGCTCTCTGGGGGGTATACCAGGAGAGATGGTCCCATAGATACAAAGGTCCCAGACCATATTATACTTAAGTAATGAAACTGTGTCCCATTATACTTAAGTAATGAAACTGCCTGAGAAAAGTAGCGTTAGCATGTTGAGTACCGTGGCCAGCAGTGTCTGCACCTGACAGCCTCTGCAATTCCCGCACCCAGCTCCACAGCAGAAGGGCAGCACCCTCCCATGCCCAGGTACCAGCCAGCAGGGGAAATTGAAAGCTGAACCCCACAGGAGCCACTTGGCTCAGCTTTCATATGGCCCCCAAGGTAACCCATCAGGGAATGCCCCTGGTAATTTCAATAGTCCTCCCCTGATCCTAATCCCAGCAAAAGGATGTCTTCCTTGAAAGCTCTGTGTAAGTACATGTTACACTTCTGTTCAATACAGATGTTACACTGTGAACACTACTCTTATTGTACCATTGAAATTCACGTGAAAGAACTTTTAACTTTAAATTTACTCCTTGATGTCCAGCCTCTTGGGAGTCAAATGCGGGATTTCTGAATATTGCTGTGTTGGTTTTTTTAACTTAAGATAATTACACTCAGTTTCCTTGTCTTCATCAGGATAAAGAGGTGCGAGCAGTCTTTCTTAGGTTATTTGCACAGCTTTTTCAAGGATACAGATCTTGCCTTCAGCTTATCCGGATTCATTCGGAACCTGTCATAAACTTTCACAAGGTAATAGAAAACCCAAGCAATCAGCTTCTACATAACTTCACAATTTTTATGTTTCTTTTAAAGAAATTGCTAACATTGTGGAATTACAAATGCAAGAGCTGCTTTGTAAAATATTTGTTCCAAGATTTTGCTGCATCCTGTAGAACAGACTGTTGCCTTTCCTTTAGCATGCTTTTTTTTTTTTTTTTGCTGTGCAGTAATACAGCTAAGATATTGTGCTGTGGAGTACCTAAATCTCTGACAATATGCAGAGTCTAATATAAACTCCTTCGTCTCCAGCTAGGTACTCCTTGACCCAGCAAAGCATTCAAAACCTGCCAATATCTGGTGGTCAGGTGTCTAGAACACCTTTTTCATCTTTGTGGCGTCTGTGCAGTACCACATGGGACTCAGGCCATCCGCAGAGAGGTGATCTCCAGCTTTCTAGAGTTTTCCAAGCTGCTGGAGCACTCCTGCCCCTTCCATCCGGAACCAGCATTTCCCACCCAAACTACACATGATAGGGGGGAGCGCTCTTTCCTCAGTCTTCTCTTTGCCACTGTGAACAGAGGTCTTCTGCAAGCACTTGCTTTTCTTCTTAGTTTCTGTGGTGATTTCTGTGGTGATTTTCTTCACTTTCACCTCGAATAAGATGGCTCTCTTCAAGAAATGTGTTGACAGTGGCACCAAAATGTCATAGTCTGACGATCATCCCTCATATCTGCTATGTCTGGGAGAATTACACATTACTGCGGCTTGTGACACCTGCCCCAATTTACCTCAAAAGCGAGGCATGAAAGGGCATCGTGTTTGAAAGCTGCCCTTTGGGAGAAGGTGCTGGGGGCCCTGCAAGTACAACCTGAGAAGTGCAAGCCTTCAGCTGAAAAAAGGACTCGAACACCATCTGCTGTGTCAGTTCCCTCATCTTCCACCTTGGATCTGACTGATAAGCCCCAAGAGTTACACCTGCCCTGAGGGCCACTTCAGAGCCTCTGTCAAAGAAATCTAAAAAAAAGGCGAAGAACATCTTGCCTTGATACTGAAGGTCTCCATCCCCTCAGTGCTGAGCATCACCTTCCCCTTGGATCTAATTATCAACTCCAAGCCCTCTTTGAGAGTAGGAGCCTCATCCCAGGATGCCATCACCATCTCTTTGAGCCCTGGAGTCACCAGCCACATCTGATGATGAGGTCTTCGAGGTCTCTCCTCCACCACTAGCTTTGGTTCCACCTTGCTTGAAGGTTCTGACGGTAACTGATCTGGATCCGATGTTGGCCCAGCATTTCAATGGGGCCCGTCTCAGACCCCTTGGTTCCAATATCCATCTATGTTCCTGCCTCAGTGGGGTCCTTGGGATGAACAGCCCCCTTAACCACAGTGGAACATCCCAAGAAAAGCTTTTGGATCCAACAAGTGCCCAGCTCCAGCAGGCAGTGGGTCCCAATCTCTGCTGCCTTATGAGCCCCATGATTCTGACTCTGAAGAAGGCGCCATCACGGTTCCGATATAGAATTGAATCCTCTGGGTTTGCTTCCTCAGATCTCGCCTATGGAGCACCTCAGAATATATTCTGAGCAACTTCTAAGGAGGGCAAAATCATTAGATCTCAAGGTTGCACTGTCAGAACCAAAGCGGATGGATCCGATCCTCAAAGTGTTATACATCTCCAGCATGGGACCAGTGGCTTTCCCAATTCTGCAGGAGCTGATGGACAATGCAAAGAGCATCTGGACCAAACCACCCTCTAATCCAGCTTCAGCTAAGAAACTGGAAACCCTTTACAGAATTAAAGAAGAAGGCCTATGAGTTCCTGTTACAACACCCCCTGGCCAATTCTCTGGTAGCAGAGGTGCTGCCGTCTAAACAACGGGCTGATCCTTATGCCTCCCCCTTGGACAAGGAGGGGCATAAACTCAGTGGACTGGGTAGAAGAGTGTACTCTTCTGGTCTGAGGGTGGCAAACTTCATGGCAGTAATGGGGAGATGTTCCTCCGGGAACAGATGGGGGCAATACATCGACCTCCTCCCAGAGGACAAGAAGCCTTTAGCTAAGATGCTGCTTGCTGAAGGTGTAAAACTAAGCAAGCAACACCTCTCCTACCACTTCTTTGATTGTGCTGCTAGGTCTATGGCATCAGGTATAGTGCTGCATAGATTCTCTCTTTTTTTAAATAATAATTGTATTCATTTTTAAAAGGGGTACAGAAAAGGAAAAAAGGGAAGAGACAGATAGGGGAAAGTTGTACAATTAGTTTTGTGTCCATGCCCGTCAAAACCCGTCTACATTTCTGCTTTTATTGTCATTGTTATTATTATAATTGGTCTCTTTGGAGACACGGGGTGGGGGTGAAGGGGAGGGGTAGAGCATGGGGAGTAGGGGAATGGATTCTCTTGATTGAGGTCTTCAGCACTGCCCAATGACACCAGGGCTAAGGTAGACAACATGCCCTTCGAGGGCAAGGAGCTGTTTAGTGCTGAAACCAACAGCACCCTGGAAAGGATGTGTACAAATAAACTTATGGCCAAGTCTCTTGGCCTGGCTGCACCACCACCTTTTACATACAAGCCCTGGTATTTCCCAAGGCATTCCTATCAATATTATAGGCTATACTGCTACTCTCTCACTCATCAACAGCAACATCAACAATTCTGTCCTCCATAGCTTCGACAACACCAAAGCAGAAAGCAGCAGGGTAAACACAGAGGGAAGCTACAGGCCATCCCCTCTCATGAACAGCCAGACAGGGAGAAATCCTTCTCTTGACTAGAAGAGACTTGTGTTCGACAATCGCCTAAGGGTTTTTGTCCATAATTGGTCCTCTATCACAAATGATAGATGGGTGTTGTCCGTAGTTGTTAAAGATAGGACTGAGGGAGGAGGACTTTCCCCCCCCCCCCCGTCACATGCTGGTTTGGGCAGGAAACAGCGACTCCGGATGGGAGGGGCAGGAGTGCTCCAGCAGCTTGGAAAACTCTAGAAAACTGGGGATCTTCTCTCTGTGGCTGGCCTGCGCATGCACAGTCCCATGGATGCCTGCACAGAAGATCACTCGTTGAACACCAGTTACAGGTAAATGCAATTATGTTATCTAGTTCTTCAGGCATGGAGAACATTAAACTCTTATCTTGGGAGCAAAATAAACCCTGATAGGAAAAGGTAACCAACTTGATATAAGTAGCTCAAAGCAAATATATAGGTATTTTTTCTCATTAACATCCAGGAGCAGAATTCTAATTTTAAAAATTAAAAAGGATTTAATGTAGAGGAAATACAAATGTACTTGGAGTGTACAGGTAAATACCATAGAATACTTCTAAAATCATGAGCACTTAACATTTTTGTTACCTGATGCCAGATATAAATCCATGCCTAGGCTCAAAAAGCTACTTATAGCCCATTCTCTAAGATGGCCTTAGCCATATAGTTGATTCAGGATGAAGGAGAACGATCAGCCACACTGGCAAGACCCTCTTGGCTCCAGATGGCTCAGAGAACAGCTCCAAGCACCACTGAGAAGCTCTGTAGAAACTACTTGTAAAAAATGCAGGCTCCTCTTTTGTGAGTGAAGTAAGAGGCACTGTATCTCGCGGGGGAACTAGCCAAATAGGTAGTACTATGTGTTGTATATAAACAAGATATTGAATCTGATTACAGGAAGTGGATTTGGGATTAAACAAACTGAGAACTGTCCATTGTTTGGATTTTATGAAGCACGCACATAAGGAATATGCATGGACATGGTGCTTTCCTGCCTTTCCCTCAGGAGTCCTCTGAAATATCAGAAACATTAATACAAGAGGCTGTGGGACTCACGTGAACAAAAGCCACGTGGCCTGGAGGCTACATTTGGGATGGGGACCAAAGGTTTGTACTGCTGCTGTGCTAGTAGAATTTCCATTGAGGAAAAGGGAGGGAAGCTTCTTCTGGTTCCCCCTCCTCACTGCACCCGTCAGGCTAACAGTGCATTCTTCAGGAGAGTTACCCCAGCCTAAG
Organism: Euleptes europaea; assembly: GCF_029931775.1. Lineage (NCBI taxonomy): Eukaryota > Metazoa > Chordata > Lepidosauria > Squamata > Sphaerodactylidae > Euleptes > Euleptes europaea. Next base: position 84,043,232 of record NC_079317.1, read on the forward strand.
CCCATTCATTTCAATGGGCTTAGACTGGAGTAACTCTCCTTAAGAATGCACTGTCAATGCCCTTTTGTTACTGTGAGTGCCACAACTTCCAGTATTAGTGTTTTGAAAGCCTCAGGGAGCTGTTGGAGGAAAGAACCTTGTCCTCATGTACGTATTCCATAGTATCCAAATCATGGCTTTGATAGAAACAGGCTGTTGGGGACGTCATACCCTTTTCTGGGCATTTAACAGTTAGCAAAGTATTTACACTAGAAAGGAATTCTAAGATGCAGCTGTGATTGTCAGAAATTAAGAAAATTCCACATTGATATATTAGTAAACAGATCATTTCTAATTTGGAAAAGTGGGAGAGGGGGAGGTATTCACTTGAATTCAGAAGGGAATTTTGATCAACTTGACCAGACTTCAAATGGCAATTCATGTTGTTGATGATTACAAATTGTACCGTTTTCATTCCTACAATGAATACTTTAATGTACAGATAACAATGGGAAATGATGACAGATTAATGTACATCTGAATTAGTGTGCTGCTAGCAGAGCGTAGGAAGGAATAATGTGCTTTATATTAGATGTTGTTGCAGGGTTCAGTGAATAATATTGTAAAGCAATCCAGATGGCTCTAGCAGGTGAGCCAAAATTTGCTCTATGAGAGAAGGATAAAGCAAAGAAATGATACCCCCAGGACATCCTAGCCTATCTGGCCTTGGGGGGGGGGGAATCTTGCTGATCCCAACTGGACTCTGAGATCGAAACAAAATTCATCTACCAAGTTGTTTTTCCAACATAAATTTTCTTGGCCTTCAAGTAGAAATCGACCCCACCCAGCATTCCACTTTTGTTTCTCCCATTTCATACACTGATATCTGAGAGGAGGGGCCAGGTTGGGGGGCATTATGTTAGCTAGAGTTGTGTTTTTTTAAAGAGCACCATATCTCAGTAGATACCAACCGAAGCACCAGAATGAAACAAAATCTTACCCAACTTTGTTTTGGAACCAGTTAGATTTCCCCCCCACAGCTGTTAAATGAATTTAACATGTAACCATTTGTATCTTACCTTGCACAATTTCTGTTTGCTGAAAGAAAGCAGACTTCTGAATGCATTCCAAACATATTTGGAACAAGCATGTGTGCGTTGATGGAAAATTTTCTGTTTACAATAACCTTGATGCTATGTTAGTTCACTACTTGGTTTTATTAAAAGTACTAAGCACACATCTTGCTTTGTACTTTAACTATGTTTTTTGCCCCTTCTCTGTTGATATAAAATGGATTTCTGAAGCTAAGGTGTATTTATATCTGCAGGCAGCCTTCCTGGGCCAACGAGGCTTGATAGAGAATGATTTCCTTACCAAAGTTCTGCACGGAATGGCGTTTGCTGGTTTTGTGTCAGATAGAGGCCCTCCCTACAGATCATGTGATCTCTTTGATGAGGTATAACTGTTTTTTAAGGCACAACTGAAGATCGAGTAATAGGCTAGTACACTTAGAAAAATAATTACTGGAATTTGTCAAAAGATTTATGTTGCTGACTTGTAATGTATATTGCTATGAATGACTCAAACAGTGTCTTCAAGTTGACTTCAAGAGATGTAGAAGGATATAACTCTGCTTAGGATGAAACTGTAAGGCAGTCCTTGTATTCAGGTATTAATTACTCTTTGAGTGCAGGCTGCTTCATTTAAGCCAGTAGGGAATATTCACTTGCGTAATGAACCCTCTGCAGGATTTAAACTATTATAAATAAAAATTATATAATTTTTTTAAATTTTTACTGTATAAAAATTACTTCTTCAATGCACATTTGGAGCTTTAAAAAAAAGAAGATAAATTTTCTTGAGATTATGGAAATTATTAATAAAGAGTAGCCTTAGGAAGCTTGCCGAACATGAATTTGCCTTCATGACTGGTATTTTATGTATTTCCTTATATATGTGTGTGTGTGTGTGTGTAAAGTGCCGTCAAGTCGCAGAAGACTTATGGCAACCCCTTATGGGGTTTTCAAGGCAAGAGACTAACAGAGGTGGTTTGCCAGTGCCTTCCTCTGTATAGCAACCCTGGACTTCCTTGGTGGTCTCCCATCCAAATACTAACCAGGGCTGACCCTGCTTAGCTTCTGAGATCTGTCGAGATCAGGCTAGCCTGGGCCATCCAGGTCAGGGCATTTCCTTATATACGTAGTCATAAAGATTGCTAAAGCTTTTTTCATTATTATTGCATTTGTTGCTTGTACTTCTGAGTGTTCAATTCTATGCAGACAGAACCTAGTATATTTCTATTTACTTCCCTGTAGCAGTGATAACACAGCATACATTCAATACAAGAATTGTGAAGGAATTTGCATATTAATTGGGCTGTATGGATAATGATACTGACATATGTCAACCATTTTAAGTAGCACATCATCTGGGAAATGGCTGTACTTCTTGAGTTGCTTCTGTTTGAGTGTCTATGTCTCTATGAAGCATAAAAATTGTGATATCTGTTTTTCACAATGAAATTCATGTTAATATCATTTTAATATCTAGAACATTACTATTTTGATATTTAAATACTTTTACCTTTTTTAAAAGTTGGTAGCATTTGAAGTTGAGAGAATTAAATCTGAGGAAAGCCATTCATCAAAAATGTTAAAACACGTCAGAGAGCTTGCAGAGCAGCTGTTCAAAAATGTAAGTACAATAAATTAATGTGACTAACATTTCACTTCAAATTACTGAAGACAGAGTGGACAGAGTAATGGCCACGAGCACAGATGATTTTAATGGGGGCTTAGACAGATTGATTAGCCATGCGAACTAAAGGAAACCTCCATTAGTTAGAGCAAGTAAACCTCTGAATACCCAGTGCTAGGACACATCACGGGGAAGACCTTATCCTCTATACCCCCATTTGTTGGCTCTCCAGGGTAATTGTATATGAAACAGGATGCTGGACTAGATAGGCTACTGGTCTGATCCAGCAGGGCTCTTCAAACAAGCAGGTGCCTGTGAGGAATTATGGAGGAGGAGAGATAAGTAACTGGAATTCCCTTCCAACCCAAAACTACCTATCAATGATTTCCCCCCGTTATGTCACATCTGACTTACGGAGACCCCTGGTGGAGTTTTCAAGGCAAGAGATGTTCAGAGGTGATTTGCCATTGCCTGCCTCCGCGTCACGACCCCGGTATTCCTTGGAGGTCTCCCATCCAAATACTTGCCAGAGTCAATCCTGCTTAGCTTCTGAGATCTGATGAGATCAGGCTAGCCTGTGCTATCCAGGTCATGGCCCATCAAGGATACTATAGGCTTTCCCCGTTATCTTGCTCTGTCTCCTCCACCGCATCTAACTTACATTCCAAGCCAATGTGCGTTCTCAGTTCTTGTCAGACTGGGGTGGTGTTTTTTAAACAAAAAATTTATATGTTATAAATTTATAAATTATGTTTACTTATATAATTTATATTTTTATTAGTTTATATACTATTTATAAACTTATAAACTTTTTTTTTTTTTTTTGCATACCCAGGGAATCTTCTAAGTATTCAGAGACCTGACCTTGTCTTCAGGTTGCTGTCTTTTGGATAGGAAGCCATCTATGAAGTTTGCTGTTAGAGGGAACCATGTGCCACTTGGTTTTTAGATTGTTTGTGGTATACAGTTGACAGATCAAGTTGAGCTCGAGCTAAATCAAGAATTAGCTCACTAGCAATCCTCACTGAAATAACGGAAGATTATAGAAGGACAGCAGTAAAAAAGAAAGTCGGAAGCACTGCTTCCCACTTAGTGGTAGTAATTAGAACCAGGCATAAACTGGTAACTGTCCATGGCCTTTACAGTCATACATACAATCTTCCATTATTAAGCTCTTTCTGAGAGGCTTCATGTTGAACGTTGATATTTTTGTTTTATTTATATTTACAGTTTTCTTTCTCATACATGTCTACTCAAAGCTGTACTCAAAGCAATAACAAGACATCATTTTTAAACAGTAAAATCATACAAATTAATTTTAAACTCTAAAAGTAAACAGCAAGGTAAATAAATGAAATGTCCAAATCATGCCTCACTATTTAATTTTTTTCTTTAAAATGTATTTATTATATTTATTTTCCTCCTGCCCTTCCTCTGCCAATCTCAGGACAGCCTACATGACACCACACCTTTATTTTATTGTCACAAGCTGCATAGAGAGAGGTATTGACCCCAGATCACCCAGTGAAGTTCATAGCAGAGGGGGGATTTCAACCTGGGCCTCCTTAGCCTTAGTCCAACACCACGCTGGCTCTCAGACATGTCAATGAATATCTATGTCATGGAGTTCTTTGTGCCATTCCCTTTGGTTGAATATTCAGCCAAGTACTAAAGCTTGAAAGGAAGAAATTTCACAGGAGATTAAATGATCTAGATGAATAGCAGCTGCCGATAAGGAGTAAAATGTAAGCTCTTCCTACACTTAGAAACTTCTTATAGCACATCTGCCTTTGCCACATGAAATAAAAGTAGCATAGAGACACACCAGCAGGTCAGTGACTAGTGTTTATACGATAGGAGGCTATATGCACTAAAGGTTTGCTTGCTGTTCTCTTCATAATAGTCCGCATTGTAGAAGAGTGTTGATCAAATATTGTGTCTTAATCCAGTAAATTGTTTGTATTTTTTTAATTACAGGAGAATCCAAATCCTCACATGGCATTTCAGAAAGTTCCGCGACCTACAGAAGGATCACATCTGCGAGTTCATGTACTTCCTTTCCCCAAGATTAATGAGGCTCAAGTTCAGGACCTAATCCAGGAAGGCTTGGCTAAGAACCATAGTGTACCATCTGCTATTCGGGTAGAAAGGAAATGTGTTGTTCCTGCTGGCCCGCCTGTTGGTATGAGAACCATCCCTAGCTATCATCTAATAATGTTGCCAAATTTTGCCATTACATGTTTGGAATATGAATTTGCCAAGGTTATAATGCTCAGCTGTATTACGAACCAAGAATCAACTAATCTTACCATTGAGAATTTACCCAAGAAGTTCTTCTACACCTTGGAATGTTAAGCAATACTGTATAGGAACAGAAGTGATAATGGTTTTAATAATCAAATGTTTCACATCTGTTTCTACTTCTTTCTTTGTTAGTTTCCATAATAGAAAAGTCAAGCACAGTTTTCAACAGCGCTCAAAGGCTGGAAGTGGTTAGAAATTGCATCTCTTCTATATTTGAAAATAAAATTTTGGAGACTGAAAAGGTAATAAATATTTTGTTAAACAACTACTTGAATTGTTCTTCCAAGTTAAACTTGTGTGTATTAAGTGACTGAACTGCCTCTTTGCTAACCCACCAGATTCTAATCCTTTTTTTCATATACATTCATTGGTGTTTTCAGCAAGTGTCAGATTGAAAGGAGATTGAGGTACCAGTGCTGGGGTGAAGGCGGTGTGTTTTGTGTGTGTGAGTGCGCGTGTGCATATGCACACACCTACTTGTTCTAGCATGTTTACCATCTATGCTTCTGCAAGTGGTCCCCCTGTGTTCAGGTTTTTTTTTCCCTTGCATGTGGAGGGAGGCACATGCCTTGGGCATAGTACTGTTTACTTTTCTTCCCTTGTAAACAGTCCAGGCCCAAGCACTCGCTTTGTCATGCAATGTAAGAAGTAGCATCTGATGAAGTCAGTCTAATGGTTTTACACCATCAGGTCACATCCTATTCATACTGTGAATACTGTTAACTAGTGTTGTACATCAATTCTTGCATGCATATTCAGTCATTCATGAGGTGGTGCTGAGCTGTATTTAGTTGCTTCTCCTTGACAAACGAAATTTGAATAAGGTGATCACATGCCCCATGTCCCACAATTCCACAGAGCTTCAGATACAGAAATACAAAATATAAGTGATCACTTTCTGAAAGCGACCCTTCTTCAAAGTGTAATATATTATTACAAAGAGATGGTGATACTAATATATAATTGATCACACTTGCACCCTTATGGTTATAATAAGTGAATTTTCCATGTTTATCTCTGTCAAAGTTGCCATTTAATATTACAAAGCCAAGCTTGCCGATAATTTGGCTGAAAATTATTCCATGTTTATTAACTAAGGAGTCTTTTGTATTCCTCCTGCCATTATAAAGATCATCGTCCCAGATATTTCCCCTAACCTTTAAGTAACCTTTTCCAATGTGAGCATTAAATTATTTTAACGATATTATTTGTGCCTTGGGATATTTAATTTCAAGTTCATAGATGTAATTTTCCAAGTCAGGCCAACAGTTTTCACAGCAAAAGGATGAGACATACCCCATGTAACAGGCAAGTTGCTCTAGTTCTCTGTTGTGAACTCTTGGAGAAGTAGGTCTTTGCAGGGACTTTCCCCACCCCCGCCAACTGCTTCGGGGCTTCCTTTTGATTATGTGTGCCTTTTCTGCCTGTCAGAGGTTGCCTCAGTCTTCCACCGCATTTTGCCCGCATTTTCCAAATTCTGGCTAAAACAGCATCTGGAAAACATGGGCAAAATGTGCGGGGAGAGAGAGGCAACCTATGACAGGCGGAAAAGGCATGCATAATCTAAAGGAAGCCCCAAAGCAGTCGGCAGGGGTGACCACAGGGAAACATCCCTGCATAAAAGGCAGTATTGAAATGTAATGTCTTATATGGCAGTATAATGATTTTGTGTTGATTTGCCTAGCCATGCTTGTAGAACTAATAATTTATCAGAATAAAACAAGACTCAGTTTAGATTTAAGCAAAGAGCACAGATATTACAATTCATTCCTTTTATCTTATTTTCCCAGAGCTTGCGGCAAAGCTGTTTACTCTTCCCTAAAAGTCTATTGAGCTGGGCGCTGGCCTGTTTTGCCCAGCTCAATACATTGTAGATGTATTTTGTAGACTTCAAGATCTACAAAAAGAAGGCCCTACTCTGAGCCTTGACACATCATTCTAATCCTTATGTTAGCTTCAGATCACGTGAAATGGAGCACAGGGAGCAGAGCATGATTTTCTTGTCTCCCCACCATCCTGCTTCATTCCTGAACCCCTGAAAATTCTGCCACTGTGAGTTAAGCAAAGGGGAGAGGGGCACAAGCAGTTTTAACTGCTGCTAATAATTTATGCCATTTTAATTGCCATTACTGTGGCAGGGAGAATAGACAACACCACCCTCCTCCCATCAGAAATGCTATTCCATTGCCACATGTGCCATTATGTTGGTGGAACAAACCCCTTGGATCCCAACCCCCTTATACAAGTTTGGTACTCAGGCATATTTTGTTTAGAAAGAACACAATACAGAATGTCTTTCAAAGAAAAACACTTGTATTTCAGTGTAGCTTATTTCATAGATTTCTAATGTCAAGTTTTCATCCTACAGACTCTGCCTGCTGCACTGAGAGCCCTTAAAGGAAAAGCAGCTCGACTGTGTTTAACACAGGAACTAAGCCTTCATGTTCAACAAAACCGAGCAATACTGGACCATCAGCAGTTTGATTATATAATACGAATGATGAACTGCACTTTACAGGTACCTGAAATTACTATTTGCTTAGGCTGTTGTTTTTAACTATCAAATACGATAGTGGGGTAAAATAAGCATTAGATCGCATTGGGTATTTTAGTATAATTCTAAAAAATATTATATTTGTAATTAACGTGGGATTTATAACAATACACTTCTTTTCATAAATATGCTCTGAGGGCCTTGCCTATCTTTCTTTTCTTTTCTTTTTTTTTCCAATAAAAGGGAATGTGTTGTTGTACAATGGAGAGGTCTTTCTCAAAGTAATGTTTGTCTTGTAGGGAAGCCGTATTTTCCTAGCACTGAACTAGCAATATTTTGCTGTTGCTCAGTGTGATGGACAGGTTAGGTTCTGCTTCTCCCGAAGAGCAGCCAATGGGAGCTGATGGAATGGTAGTCAAGAGAGACAGCTGAGAATGGAAGTGGAGAGTGAAGCAGTTGGGGAGTGGAGAGTGTGGCTGTGTGAAGTTGTAGTGAAGAGCTACTTAAAGCTGACTTAAATGCCCCTGTGACAGAGAGATGGCTCAGCTAACAAGTGCATGCTATACCAAAGGCCCCTTATCTTGAGAATTTCTGTCTCTTCTCCAGAGAACCTGCTTACAAAGTAAAATATGATCAAATATAAATCGACATGAAATTGTCACAAGCTGCCAAAGCCATTAAAAAATGCAGCATTAAAACTGAGCCAGAGCATAAAAACAGCATAAAATATTTAGCAGTTTAAAATGGGTGTCATAAAACACTTTTCAGATAAGAAGATTGTAAAAACAGGTTTAAAATATCAGCCCTATAATTAAAATACTTACAGTGTTTACTGTGGCACATAAAAGAGACTAGGGTAGGCAGCAAAAGGGTTTTTTTTTGGGGGAGGGCTGTTTTAACACTTGAAATGTGTGTGTGTGGGGGGTAAGATCGCCTGGTCTCATGGCAATACAGGACCGATCAAGATTGGGCCCTCGTGGCAATTTTTTAAAAACCTAAATTTTCATTTAAAAGGGCAGTATGTATGCAGACTTTAGTTAATTTAGCAGTACTGCTGAGTAGTGAGTTTTTTTTAGTAATATTCTTCAAATTTTTAAGCATACTAAGGAAGGCATAGGCCATTATAAAAAGAAGTGTGCGCCACTGAATGTTTGTTTTTGGTATAGCAGTTCCCACTGCTGAACAAAGAAACTGCTATTTAATGTATGTAATTTCTTTGAATCCTAGTTGCGGGTTATACTGTGATATATGCAAGTACTGAGGGAGCATCATGATAATAAGCCTTTTGTATGGATTTTTAAAAATTGTCCAGTAATATTCAATTCTTATACACTAAAAAGCCGTAACACTGGCATTTCATCAGTGGCAACAGTGATAGCATTCAATCAAATAAATGAGAGGCTTATGAGAGTTAAATATTTAATGGTAAAGAGGATTACAAGATAAAATGCTGGGCTGTCTGATTTTGCAAGGTCCATTGAGCTTTATTTATATCACTAAAATTAGATAGTTGAAAAGACACTAAGCCTGGGAGTTCAATATCTCTCAGTTCAATAAGGAGTGATTCACAACCCCTTCAAAATCCATCTTTGACTGAAAAGTGTATTTAGGCTGTAAAAATTAATGTACCATAGCTGTACAATAAAATGTCATATGTGGGAAAGGATGTAGCAATACATAAATAGAGCACTGACTAAAAATAATGTAGGTGAAAATCAGTTTTGGGATATTATGGAGAAAAGAAAAAACTAGCAATAATACAAGGTACAATTGTTGCTTACACATAATGTAATTGTAAGCGGTAATACAGTAATATTGGTTTATTTGGATTGTTAGTTCATCCATTCCCAAAAAGGCTGACTTCAAGGTCCATAAATTCTAACCTAACAAGTAGCAAAATTAAAATTAGCACAGGGTTACTCATTTGGCTCAGGAGCCAGATGTGGTTCTTTGACATGCTACCTGTGACACCCTTCCCATGTTCCAGAAAAATGGGCCAGGTCATTGCCTGGTATGGCTTGTGCTTGGCAGGTGATTCCTTCCTTAAAACAGTCGCTGCCAGAAGGACTGAAGGATGGGTAAACTGTGAACCTCCCTGAGCTGTGGGCCACATACCAGGAAGGGAAGTAAAACACTGGTTCCTTCCATCACCACCACCCCCCACAAAACCTCTGTGCTCTTATCACAGCACTAGGATGACTGCTAGGAGGAGAGCAAACTGCCTACAGAGGAGAGAAAGCAAAACCATCACAGAAGCCACCCAAGAAAAGAGCAAACTTGCCATACTGGGATGGGGGTGTGTGTTCTCCCTTTTCTCCACAGGCAGATGGTCTGCCTCTGGGCACCTTGACCATCTCATTCTCACCCAGCCTGCTGTGCCTCATGGTGAGGAGAGAAGGGGGAAGGCAGAGAGGGAAGCCATTACCCTCACTGCACATACACAAGGGCTGGCTAAGGTTCAGCAGTGGTGGGGAGAGACAACCCTACATGTGCAGAGGCACTTTGGTAATTTTAAAAGTTATAATTACATAGAATATTAATAGGTATGTCTTATATGACACATATGTGTGTGCTTGGTGAGGTGTCACACAAGGCATACAGTAGTCATGTTGCTGGTCATTTTGCAAATGTGGCTCTTTGTAAGCTGTGGAGTGAGTAATTATGCATGGTCTGCACCTTACCTGTAAATATTTTTAGATGAAGGTTATACCTTTTAATTTCAGTCATGTTTCTTTTTAAATAAGTGCTTTTAGGAAGCCCAGCAAGTTAAGCATGTAACTGTTTTTCCAGTGCATTTGCTTTATTATTGAAATGACACATATCATCTGGGCATGTGCCCTTGATGTTCTGGTGCTAAGTTGTAGGGGAATGAAATTACAAAGTACGGCTTGGCGAAATGTTGCTGTCTGTGGTCGACAGCCCTGCTCCTGGACTTACCAGTTTCAAGGGGGCCTCTGTGACAACTGACATGGCCCCTTTGGCAACTGGGGCTGCCTGGACATATCAGGGATCTGAGCCCCAGGGGAAGCAGCTGCATGGGGAGGCGTGGAACCAGGGGAAGCAGCTGCATGGGGAGGCGTGGCAGGCAACTGACATCTCAGGTTCCAGAATTCTACAGTCAGATAGTTGGAGCGGGTCTTCCGAGGATTGTGAATGGATATTGCAAATCCAGTGTCTTTCCCCAGTCTTTCCCCTTTGGGGATCAGTCAGATATAGACCTATCATAACCAGGGTGAACAAGGAACGTCTAGAATTTTACTCCCTAACACCTCAGGACCCCCTTCCTTGAAGGACACGTTCCAGGCACTGTGGAATTGGGCAATATTCTGTTCATTCCCACTAATAACATAACTGCTATGTAAAATCTGGCAAAAATGGACAGACGGCATACTTATAGCTTTGGTTCACAACTTGTTGCATTTGATGATCGTAAATTCAGTTGTCAAACACATTCAAGGCAAAATTTGTGGCCTAATCATATATGGCTCTGTCCAGCCCTACTGTGAGCTCTCTACACGATTACTTATAGACTCCTCTTGCATCTGGGAGAAAACTTAAGGGATGAGTTGTGCCCCCCCCCCAGGGAGCTGAACTGAGTGCCACGTCTCTTGGGGGCTCCCAAGAGAACCAAGAGTCGTTCAAATCTGGGGCGTAATCTTGCACCCTTACCCGATCCTAAACAGTGGATTAGGAAACAGGATTTTTCCTGCTGCCCGCGAAGTGCGGTTTGACCCCCAGTTTTGCGGAGAGATCCATTGTGCGACTCTTGGAATCCTGGACGAGGTCCTGTCTGGCTTGAGGAGGAACCATTGCCGTGAATGTCTTTCTTGGAATTTAGGCTCAGCTCTCCCCTATCTATTACCATCTAAGCAACTATATTTAAGCAAGAATACCTATTCTTCTAAAATCTGAGTAACAAGAACTCTTTTGTTTTACCTGGAATTGGAAGCTTTGAAGGAGCGGAAAAAATATCTATAGAATCCGAATCCTCCCATCTGAGATTTGGTTGACTCTTTGACATTTAAAAACATTCAATAAGCCGACAGGATCCTAATCAAATTGATCGGTGGATAGACACAACAATCGGGACTATTTGAATGATGGTATAGCCCCCAATCAGAAATCCTGAAGCGTAAGGAGGAGGGACGAGCAGATTCCCCCCCCCCATTTCCGGGAGGAGGCTTTTCTGAGTAAACAAATTCCTTTGCCACATCTTACCCGGAAGTATCAGCTATCGTCTGCCATCGTGAGAATACTACAGGATTTGAGACTGGATGTGTGGCATTGTGTAACTGGCAAATACTTCCCCAGTTCCTAGGCAAAAGAGGAGGCAGACGTGCCACTTTTTACTCTACACCCCGCAACATCATTTTACAACTCAACATATTCCTGTCTGGATCTTACAAATTAAACTTCAATTAACCACCAGAAGTGGCAACCATGGAAAGTGAGATTAAATGCATGGATTGTCTCTTCTCTCTGACAAACGGCACCTATGAACTTGCTATTCGGAAATTGGATGAAATTCTGGGAGATCTTAAAGACATTAAAGTCCGGATTATGACCATGAGATCTGAGATGAGAGAAGGAAGCTCCCCAAATGATAAACCATTAAATGAAGAATTAAACACTGCAAAGGAGATGGAGAGCTACGAAGGATTTCCGAAGGATATATACCTGCAAGAAGAAACTGAATCTACCCGACTGATAATCATGGAGATGAATGTAAGCGACTTGGATTTTTGGTTATATGTACTACCTGATGAACTTATCAAAGTTAACTGGGAGAATTTAAAAGGGCAAACAGCTGGAAACACCTGGATTTTTCTCTTCGCCTTGGGGATGGAAGAAAATCTGTTGCAGATTCACTATCTTACATCAATTTTTGCAGAGGGAACTGCATTAACAACTTCCATGGATGCCCTTCATCGTTCAAAGCTTTTGGGAAAGAGAGGAAGATGTTGGAAATTTAAGATAAAGAGACTGGGTCAAAGGGCTTAGTTTTTTGGGGGGGACTTAATTAAAAAGGTCTGATTAAACGGTTTGGCTTTGATAAAAACAGCATAATTAATGACATTAACATAATTGAGAGTTATTAGATATGTGGGAGAAACGGAGAAATTAGAATATTCATTTCTAAAGGAGGTTAAAAATGTTACATATTATCTAATCCATTTTTATTTCTATTTTTATATCTGTTCCTTTTTTCTTTTTGTTTTTTTTTCCCTCTTTATTTTAAAATAGGTAAATGAAATAGTAAATGTTTATAAATGTTTGTAATAATATTAGGATTAGAATCTTAAACAAAGGAGATAACAAATAAATGATAAGATTGAGGGAGGTGTAGGGGAAGTTTTTATATTTTGTTTTTTATTATCTTTATATGGATTATTTTCAACAATTATTAATTAGAATCTATACTCTGATGTTTACTTATATTGATTGTTGAATACTTTGTTTGATTGCTATAGAAAAATAATAAAAAATTTATTTAAAAAAGAGTTGTGCCCCCCCCCCCCGTCCTCTGAAAATGACCTAAAGGAGGGGGAAATTGTTGGGAGGGGAGGAAGGTAGAGGGCCTTGCACTCTGATGAACCCTGCAATATTCTGTGGCTGGCCAGCAAAGGTGCAGTTCCCCTAAGTGTGATTGCACAAATTATCCCAAAATGAACATCAGTTTCAGGTTGGCGCAATCAAGTATTCTTCTGTAAAAATGGACTGGACTTGATATGACTTTAGTTTTGGGTGCAGTTTTCTAAATACCAAGGCTAAATCCCTGTGAAGCTCTAGGGACTCAGTCTCTGACTGCTGTCATTTTGGTTTCTTAGGACAATAAATGAAATTACATTTTATGCTGCTTATAAATCAAGTTTTTTTAAATGGCCGTGCATTCAACAAACTATTTCAAGCAGTAAAACTGTTTTGTGGATATGTTGCAGAAGTGTTTGTTGAGCTGAAAATTTGACATACTTCATGCTTCATTTCCCTTGAGGTGTTTATATATATCATATTACTATGCCCTGTCATGTGTTAGCATATTTTCATTGTTTATGCACTAACTAGTGATTAAATTTAATGCAGTGCTAAAATTGCCTGTTAGATTAAATCAGTCTTTATGGTTTTCACCAAACAATTTTTCATATAGTACAAAATGAAAAAAGCAGCAAACAAAATATACAAGCATGTTGTGAACTGAGCCTTTGTTGTTGTTTTCCCCCTCTACCTGGGCTGAAGGGGGTAGAGAATTCAATTTTCAGATCTAACATTGTAACTGAAGTGCCTTTTCTTAACAAATTTTCTGTTTTGAATGAAAAGACTACAAGATCAGTCTAAGAATAAGCAGTGGTTTTCATTTTATCCTTTTCGGATCTTTTTTGTGTTAAGTGGCGTCAAGTCGCTTCTGACTTACTGCAACCCTATGAATCAATGTCCTCCAAACCTAAGGTCCCTCTTTGCTACCGGTGGGAGGTTTTTGGGGCAGAGCCTGAGGAGGGTGGGGTTTGGGGAGGGGAAGGACTTCAATGCTATAGAGTCCAATTGCCAAAGCGGCCATTTTCTCCAGGTGAACTGGTCTCTGTTGGCTGGAGATCAGTTGTAATAGCAGGAGATCTCCAGGTAGTAGTCCAGGGCAGCAGCTTCTTGCTTTATTACGTAATTCCTTTTTAAAAGCCCTTTAGCTTTAAAAGCTGTGGCATGTAGATTAGTAGCAAATCCATTATAGTGTGGACAGACAAAAGGATATTACATGTAGTTTTACTTATGTTAATTAAATCCATCTCAGTTTATATTATTCTACAGTGTTTATGAAACTTGTGTAATACTATGAGCTACATCTTCATTTGGGCAATGTTGTAATCACCAAAATGTTCAAGGCTCATTTAGAAACTATTCCAATGATTTTTTTTCCAGCTGTGGTTCTTGCTTCTGTGCCATTAGCAGGCATACTGTCTGATGTCCTAGGTTGTAGGCAATTTTAATTTTTATTCTAATTCTTTAACTTTCCTCATATAGTGCCTCATGAAAAAAGTAACCATAGTTCTTCTCGACCATTTCATTTTCTGTCTCATAAATTAAGCTTTTCTCTTTTAACATACCTCTCATTCAGTATGCAGTTGCATTGTAAGCAGTAAAAATTTTTTTATTAATGATAGCTGTATCCATTTTATGACTATTCCTTTATAAAAGTAAATTGAAATACTATATTTTTGTTATGTATTGCAGTTTGAACATTAAAAAAAGCTATGCTTGTGTTTAGCACCTTTGACTTAAAGTATTTATATCCCACCTTTTCTTGTGGGTCAAGGCGGCTTACAAATCATAATTAAAACAATACACAGTTTCAGTACCTTTATTGGCATACCAAGGGCAATCAAAAAGAGTAAACCTAGCCACTATACATCATTTTACCTAGCCTCTTAATTACATCACCAAGAAATTTGGCTAAAGTGTTCAATATATGTACTTGTGGGAGGTGGGTGCAGATAGAGATTCAGACATGGTGCCAGCGATTGGAGAACTACAACAGCTAGTAAAAAAGGTAAAGGTCCCCTGTGCAAGCACCAGGTCATTCCGGACCCATGGGGTGACGTCACATCCTGGAATTTCCTAGGCAGACTTTGTTTACAGGGTGGTTTGCCAGTGCCTTCCCCAGTCATCTTCCCTTTACCCTCAGCAAGCTGGGTCCTCATTTTACCGACCTCGGAAGGATAGACGGCTGAGTCAACCTTGAGCCGGCTACCTGAAACCAACTTCCATTGGGATCGAACTCAGGTTGTGAGCAGGGCTTGGACTGCAGTACTGCAGCTTACCACCCTGCGCCACGGGGCTCATACAATAGATAGTACAATACAATAAATAGTACAAATACCATAACACAGCAGGTAGAACAATAGTCAAAGCTGACTTAGGAGCCTAGATGGGCCTCAAGGTCTCCCTCCCCCAAGATGATATGAAGATAGGTCCAGGAGTTGATGGAGGATAGTGGGACAGATATGCCTGGCCTGTTGCAAAGTCCTTGCCCATGTACTCACCAAGTCCTCTCCTTCCTAAACCAGCTTCAAGCAGACTTGAACAGCCACACCTAAAGAAAGGACAGATGAGAGGGCATTCAGAAACAACGGCCTTCAGAATCTTTCACTTGGCGCTTTAAAATCCAGGGATAAACTAGAAATCTTCTGGATGGGACATATAAAAATGAATTATACAATTAAACAGCAATAAATAGCTGTGGCAGAAGCGTGCGTGTGTTACCCATTTTTATTACATCTGAAGAGCTATTAAAATCTAAGCAAAAAATGGAACATTAGGAAAGAATGAAATGTTTTCTTTTTAGAGTTTGTTTTGACTGCCAGGCTTGTCTTCTCCATCCTGATAAAATTTAAAAGATTTAAAATGTCAATAAGGAATGAAATGTTTTCTTTATATAGATACTTTATAAAACATAAAATCGGTTTCTACAACCAGATAATGCTTTAAAACATGTCAGTCAAGTATAATGCTGTTAAGAATGGGAAATAACTATGAACCCTATGTTATTCCATAGACAGAACAAACTGTTATATGTCTCTCTATACTCAGAATCCCGACCTCTATGTTCATATATTAAGTTGAAATCAATGTCTCTAATTAGCCTCCTATCACAACATTTCTACCAAAAGTGACTTCGTAGAAATATTGCTTGGAACTCTAATTTGAATTCTTAGAGCTCAGTTAAAGATAGCCAAGGGCTTCTGTGCACTCCATAGAGCATTTGTTTGTTTGTTTGTTTTCTGTTTGAATATCAGCTCCTCATGCCACATCAAATCTGCTTTTAAAACTCCCCTGAATTCCAGTGGTGTCTTGCCATGCTAAAATTCCAGTGGTGTCTTGCCAAGCCCCATTGGGTATGTGGAGTTAGTCACACCATGTTCTGGATTATGGATGTAGTCAAGATAACATGTTCTCTCTTCTGCCTTTTTTAATGTCCTCAGCCATAGGCTACAGGGTCAGCCTAGTGTAGTGGTTAAGAACAGCAGACTCTAATCTGGAGAACCAGTTTTGATTCCCCACTCGTCCACATGAAGCCTGCCCAGTAACCGTCAGCCAGTCACAGCTCTCCCAGAACTCTCTCAGCCCATGCAGAAGTGGGCAATGGAAAACCATGTCTGAATGTTTCTTGCCTTGAAAACCCTACAGGGTCACTATAAGTCAGCTGTGACTTGATGGCACGTACACACACACACACACACAGGCTATAGGATCAGAACAGATTGTCATAAGATTATCCCTATCTTTAAACTTATGTTAGTTGCAAATGTGCTGCCCTTCTCACCAAAACAAACGACCTGTACTGTATGGTGTTAAAGGTAGAGTTTGACAACCACTGCCAGTCATCAGCACAAGAAAGAGGGAAGGTCAGAGGAAAGATATGACAGATAGTGTATGGAATGACAAATTAGGGATTTTCCCTTTATTTGCGGCAGATAGCTTTAGTAATCTGTTTATGGGAATTAATCATCTGAATGGCATATGACTAGGGATTGTATTTTCTCAAATGCAAGCATTGCCCATATCCTCTAGCCAAGTGACTTTCCTGACTGAGTCAATCTATCTCATGTTGGGTCTTCCTCTTCTCCTGCTGCCTTCAACTTTTCCTAGCGTTATTGTCTTCGCATATTGTGACCAAAGTACCATAGCCTCAGTTTGGTCATTTAGGCTTCTAGGGATAGTACAGGCTTGATTAGATCTAGAACCCATTTATTTGTCTTTTTGGCAGTCTATGGTATCCGTAAAACTCTCCTTCAAATCCACATTTCAAAGGAATCTACCGTATATACTCGAGTATAAGCCGAGTTTTTCAGCCCAAAAAAAGGGCTGAAAAAAGCCAACTCGGCTTATACGCGGGTCAATACGGTAGGGGAGGGGAGGGGGGAGGAGGGAGGAGGGAGGAGGAAAACCTACCATTGCCGCCATCCTTCGCTGTCGGCTCACTCGCGTTCCCGCGGCCTGGGAGCGGCCAGCGGGGCCTGCCTGGGAGCAGGCAGGCCTCGCCGCCGCCCCCGCCTGCCGCCGGCCCGCTCTCCTGGGAGCGGCCAGCGGGGCCTGCCTGCTCCTAGGCAGGCCTCGCCGCCGCCCCCGCCGCCCCTGCCGCCTCCCCGCTCGCCTTCCCGCGGCCAGCGGGGCCTGCCTGGAAGCAGGCAGGCCTCGCCGCCGCCCCCGCCGCCCCCCCCCCCGCCGCCGGCCCTTCTCCTGGGAGCGGCCAGCGGGGCCTGCCTGCTCCCAGGCAGGCCTCGCCGCTGCTACCCGCCCCCCCCCGCCCCCCCCCCCCGCCGCCGGCCCGCTCTCCTGGGAGCGGCCAGCGGGGCCTGCCTGCTCCCAGGCAGGCCTCGCCGCCGCCCCCGCCGCCTCCCCGCTCGCCTTCCCGCGGCCTGGGAGCGGCCAGCGGGGCCTGCCTGGGAGCAGGCAGGCCTCGCCGCCCCCCCCGCCCCCCCCCGCCGCCCCCCCGCCGCCCCCCCCGCCGCCGGCCCGCTCGCCTGGGAGCGGCCTGCGGGGCCTGCCTGCTCCCAGGCAGGCCTCGCCGCCGCCCCCGCCGCCTCCCCGCTCACCTTCCTGCGGCCTGGGAGCGGCCAGTGGGGCCTGCTTGGGAGCAGGCAGGCCTCGCCGCTGCCCCCCCGCCGCCGCCGGGCCCGCGAGGGTTCCTCCGGCCGGCAGGGGCCTCCTGCAGGGCCGGGAAGGCTGCGCCGCTGCTTCCTGCCGCCGCTTCTCCTGGTGAGTAGGGGGTTCAGGGGCTCTTCCCCCTCCCCCCCTTGAATGGCACTGGGGTTGGGGTGGGTTGGGAGGTCCCGGGAGGCCAGTGGGAGGGCGACCTGGGGCAGGGGCAAGATCTTCCCTGCGCTCTAAAATGGCGGCCGCCATTTTAGAGCGCAGCTTTACCAGAAAAGGGAATTTCTTATTGACCCTCGGCTTATATGCGGGTCAATAAGAAATTCCCTTTTCTGGCCTCAAGTTTGGGGGGGTCGGCTTATACTCGGGTCGGCTTATACCCGAGTATATACGGTACTTTCTTCCTGCCAGCTTTCTTCATTGTTCAACTTTCACACTTATACATAATAACAGGCAATACCATGGCATAAATTAACTTGATCTTAGTTGCCAGTGATACATCCTTACACTTAAGAATCTTTTTTATCTCCTTCATGGCTGCCCTTCTCAGACTCAATCTCCTTCTGATTTCTTGATTCTAGTCTCCTTTTTGGTTGATGATGGAGCCAAAGAATAGAAGTCTTGAAGAATTTCTATTTCCTCATTGTCAACCTTAAAGTTGAGAAATTCTCCAGTAGTCTTCTTGATGTGTGTGTGTATGTGTTTTGTCTTCTTGATGTTCAGCTGTTATCCTGCTTTGGCACTTTCTGCTTTAACTTTCACCAGTAGTCATTTCAAGTCGTCACTGTTTTCACCCAGTAATATGTGTCATCGATATATCTCAGATTGTTAATGTTCCCCCTATTTTCACTCCATCTAAATCTCATTGAGCTTTCCTTATGATATATTCTGCATAAAATTGAAGAGATAGGTAGATAAAATGCATCCTTGTCTGACACCTTTGCCAATTGGAAACAATTCTGTTTCTCCATATTCTGTCCTAACAGTAGCCTCTTGTCCAGAGTACGTTGTGCATCAAAACAATCAGATACTGTGGCACGTCTGTTTCCTTTAAAACCAGCCATACCTTTTCATTATCCACACAGTCAAAAGCTTTGCTATAATCTATGAAACACAAACTGATTTTCTTCTGAAATTCTCTCATATGCTCCAGTGACAAACATAAATTTGCGATATGATCTCTAGTTCCTCTTCCTTTTCTGAATCCAGCTTAAACATCAGGCATTCCTCATTCCATATACAGTAACAGTCTTTGTTGTGAGATCTGGAGCATCACTTTACTTGTGTGAGAAATTAATGCAATTGTCTGATAATTGCTGCAGTCTTTGATGTCTCTTTTTTGGGAATTGGTTGGCTCAAACCTGATCTGCTTTTACATCCTATCTCTCTTTTCCCTCCAGTTTTCTTAGCTTTTCATTTGAGTTGGAAGTCTTATGTGCCCCTTCTGAATATGTATACTCCCTTAAAATTTCCCACCTTGGACATTTTAATTGAAATGTTGAATAGAAATGTTTTAAATGAGTGGATTTTTAAAAAACTGCATTCCTGGAGAAATTGTGGGAGGACGTTATACTAGTGTTTATAGAAAATAGCACTTAGATACTGTACTTACTGGATGGACTGAGGAAAACTAGGTGCAGGGAGTGAAGATGATTGCTTAATTCTCATTTTTACTTCAGTAGAAGCCCATATACACAACATAAAATGAGAATATTAAGGAAATTCTGTATCATAATTCTTGTGGGTTTTTTTCATTTACTCTTGAAATAGACCTGTTTGTACATACAGAAGTGGCTGTAAGAATGAGTGTTGGTTTGGTTGTGATCTGTTTCTTTGATAACTCAAGTATATTGGAATGTTGCAGATATTTTATGGCTATCCACTGTTAAGTTTCCCCCCAGTGTTGTTTAATGTAATTAGCTTGTATTCTTTCAAGTGGTTTAGAAAGTATTCTGTATTAATTTTGCAAAGATTTCAGAATTGTTTTGCTGTACCACAGGTCTTAGATGCAGATACAAACCTTGTAAGCTAATAACTCCTTGTAGTCTTGATGTTGAGTGGCTATTGATCACTTGTGTCTTCCCAGTTTGTCATGTGCTGATGTTGTAAAGCCCCCCCATTGTTTAATTTTAAAAATATTTGTACAGTACTAATAGAAATTTTGGTGTGGGCCAGCATATCACAGATGGTGTAGTTTAAAGTTTGGACAGAGTTGCTGTGAATGAAGTCCTGCTGTGAAATAAAAGTCAAAAGGCATCTTGGCATCCCAACCATTTCCTTGGGAGAAGATTACAGCCCGAGTATGCTGAACTTTATTGCTATGGGCCTCATGACAGTATTCAGAAACATGCATGGCATTTTTGCTAAAGAAACTCAGATGTGCTTAGACACAGGGGATGTCATTCTTGTGTTTATCAGTGTCTTAAGAAAAAAAATTAAAAAACAAGACCCTCTAGACCAATGAGTTTTGTATTTATAATGGAGTGTGACAGCAACATGAAATGACATGAAATATAGGAAATTAGTCTGCTTTTTATACCTAAGATTTTTTCCTATGTTGAGAAAGGGGTGGGGGGAATCTTATCCCATGCTTGTGGAAAATGAATGTCTTTCAAAATGTCATTGCTGGTTTTGACTGCTGCTTGGTTCAAAGTACTGCAGGACAGATGTTTCCCATTGCTGAAACAGAACATTATTTAGGGTAAATCTAGGTAAAATATGTTTACAGTTGTAAATGATATAATTTGTTTCCATGTCTGACTAGTAAAAAAATGCATGCAAAACTCTTTCTTCACCCCATCCCGAATGTACTAAAACCAGTCATACTGATGTTTGCTTAAACATCAGTTTCCGAAGAAGCAAAAATATCAGCAGGAATAGGATAATCTATAGTTAATCACTGTGTAACCTTTTATAATACCATTCTACATTCCCCATTTGACAGAACTTTAAAAGTCTCATTTAGATGAATGAGGTGGCCCATAGAAATCTGGCTTCTGGCATTTTGACTCTGCCAGTCAAGTAACAGATTGGCCTTGTCCAGAGGAACAACTGCCTGAATCGGTGTTTTGATGAATCTGTAGTTGCTCTGAAGTTAAGCCATAGTGGCTTCTTCACATATATGTTTCATTTTTGTTCAGTTCCATTTAGCTGATTGGAAGAAACAAGTGTTGAGTTCACAAATAAGTGGGACGGGCATCAATGAATATTTTGGTAGGACAAGAGTTTTCAACCATTTCAATAAATCTATAATAGGATGAAACTGTGTTATGAAAGTAGCTTTAGTTAAAAGAGAAGGTTATCTTTATTTTTAAAAAGCTTAGCTTTTGTCAGTAGTAGTTGAGTTCAAAGTAACTGAAATGCAGATCAGAATTTCAAGAATAATGTATAGTGTATTGTGACAGGCCTTTACTATAAACTGAGGGGACTTACACAGCCTCCTATGAATCTAGGAGTTTTAAACTATAAACCTTCCCCTCAGTTAACAGGTGTTCTTAAGGTCACAAGTGTATAGGAATGGGTTCACTGCCGTGAGGTAACCTTTGTGGTGTGCAAGTAGCATATGGAGATCACTGCGGCAGGATTTTTACATAAACAACAGAGAAGATTTATTTATTTATAAGTTGGTTTCAAAGAACAGATCAGCAGCACAGGTCTCCAGATAGTCAAAGGAGAAACCTGGCTGAGGCACATAAATTTAAGCAAGGTGTGGTTTGAATTTTCTTTAATACTTTCAAACTCAAATAGGCTTTTACTGCCTAGCCACTAGGTCGGATCCTCTCACACATGCAGGATTCTGCCCACATCAGCCTTCACGTTCCCAAGTCAGACTAAATGGTACAAGGTCTGCTCACTACCAGACAGGCCTGTTCTCTCACGGAGGTAGAACTATACCGCTCTGCCACACTGCCAGCTATCCTTCAAACCGTCTGCTCTTTTGCTGAAGCAGACCTGAGCTATCACTCTCTCCCTCTGAGGCAGTTGTGCTTCCCTCCAATATTCAAAAGGGGCAGGAGGCTGCCTACAGGCAACCCTGCCCTTCGGGATGCCCCGGGAACGCCCACCAGGATGCAAGTGCGGGCCTTTACACCAGTGGGACGCCGGCAGAAGGCCTCATCGGTGTCCTGGGGCGGAGCTGCCACGGCAACGCCAGGAGACCGGCATCCGGGCCTCCCAGCTGGCACTGGGACCATTTACGGCGGCTTAAGTAGCCCGGACATCGGCGTGGGGGAGCCCCAACGCCGGCACAGCTTTCGTCCTCAGAAGTCAGGAGTGCGCTGTAACTCTTCTTTCTCATATTTTAAATTGGATATGCTGAAGTTATTGCATTTCCCTACCTAAACCCTACTGCTTCGATTTACTCTGCTCACCATCTTTGCCTCCTTGTTCTTTTAGGCTCCACCATTCAGTTTCCAAGTTGCTTGATTGCTGCTGAGAGATAAAAACAAATAAATTTTGTCATTAATAATACACAACATGCATTCTTAAATCCTAAAATGCAAACAAAATTATCTGTTTATTTTTCTTTTAACTGGAAGTTGATTTCGAATTGGTCTGCAGCCTTTTGTTTTATCCTAGTTTTTGGGGAAAACCTTGGTTGCATTCTTGAACGCTCAATTAATCTTTTGAAATGCTTACAAGAAATCAAAATTAAATTGTTAAGATGTTAGCAAAAAAATGTTAGAATTGCTGATGTGTGAGGAAAGCCATGGCACAATCCCCAGCTCTGTTCCTGTGCAGATATGACCTACAAACAGCACAAGCAACTAATTCTGACAAATCCCATGCATAACTGTGAGCCAAGATACTACATGGACCAGTGGCCACACTGCAACTTACAGCACTTCTTGTAACTGCTTGGAACAAGATGTCATGAACTGTTTAGCACCTAGTAGGAAATGCTTCTGCTCCCTTCCCCAGCATCAACAACTATTTCTAGGGTTGCCAACCTCAAGGTAGTAGCTGGAGATCTCCTTCTATTAAAACTGATCTCCAGCCAATAGAGATCAGTTCACCCGGAAAAAATGGGTGCTTTGGCAATTGTACTCTATCGCATTGAAGTCCCTCCCCTCCCCAAACCCCGCCTCCTCAGGCTCTGCCCCAAAAACCTCCCATCAGTAACGAAGAGGGACCTGGCAACCCTATTTCACAGCCTATAGTTTGTCCTATGTTGAATCCATGGGCACAGACAAATAGTGCAGCGGGCTTATAAAATGTTGTTTATTCCTGTGAGGCCTTGTTTTGCTGTAGGATGTCACTGAATACTCTGTGTCAGTATATAGTTTGCTTAATTTGTATAACTGAATATAGTTTTGTGTTTTATACTGAGATGAGAATATTGAGTAGTAATGCAAGGGAAGTTAAATAGCAGGGCTTCATGTCGATTAACCTGTTTTTGGCATTGATCAGATTTAGATTTAGCTTAATACGGTCCAAGACCAACAATAAAAACTTTTACATAATAAAAGAATAATAGCTATATACAACAATAAATACTTGTCAATACAATAAATACTTGTCAGTTTTGGCACTGATCTAGCAATGTGTGACAACCTAAAAAGATACTTTAGTTTCATGCTTAGGGTTGGCGGCTCCGGGTTGGGAAATACCTGGAGATTTTTGGGACAGAGCCTGAAGCGGGCGAGGTTTGGGGAGGGGAGGGACTACAATCCCAAAGCGGCCGTTTTCTCCTGATGAACTGACCTCTGTTGGTTGGAGATCAGTTGTAATAGCAGGAGATCTCTAGCTAGTACCTGAAGGCTGGCAGCCCTATTCATGCTAGACATGATGCTGGAGATGCATGATTTAAATCATCCATATATTTTAAATTGATTATTTGTGTCATGTCTAGATTAAGCCTTATTTATGCTTTTTCTTCTCAGAAGCCTGCCCCTTCTACTACCTTTCTGGTGGATTTCTTTCCCATCTGTCCTTGCTGTGCTCCTGATTTCTTGATAAGGTTGCCAGCTCTGGGATGGAACATACCAGGAGATTTTGGGGGTGGAGTCTGAGGGGAGGGACTTCAATGCCATAGAGTCCGATTGTCAAAGCAGCCATTTTCTTCAAGTGAACTCTATCGGCTGGAGATCAGTTGTAATAGCAGGAGATCTCCAGCTACTGCCTGGAGATTGGCAACCCTATTTCTTGATCTGTTTACTTCATTTGCTCTGTGGGATTGTAAGGCTGGTGGGGAGGGCTCACTAATTCCGTTTTTGCATAGTGCCTATTTTTGTAGTGTCTTTAAACATCTGGTCAATCATGATCTCTCATCCATTTGACCTGTCTACTTCCTTTCTTGTTCATTCTGATTTTTCTTTCTCATGTTCTTTACTTTGACCCTGCCCCTTTCTCTCTCTCACATGCTCTGATTTCCCCCCTCTATATTTCTTTCCATGGTTTGGTGCTTAACCACCGGGATTAAATGGGATGAACAATGTGAAGTATTAATAACTCAGTGGTAGAGTCTTTTGCATGCAAGAGATCTCAGGTTAAATCCTTAGAATTTCCTGTTTAAAAGGTTTTTCAGTAGCAGGACTGACAAAGACTTCTTCCTGAGGCCTTAGCGTTCCTGACTGCCAGAATAAGGACTTCATTAGATGGGCCCAGCAAAAATTGCATCTGACATCATAATAAACCAATTTAAGTACTCTGTATATTTTTAAATAGTGTAGTCTGCTCTGCACACAGATGTGCTGGGTGGCTAAGTGGGAGAACCGTAAGAGTTGCATGTCAAGAAACTTTGGTTTGGCTCTCTTCTCCCCACTAAATTTTATCAGTCTATGTAAAAAACTGGTGTGTGTAATGAAATGGATGCAAAATACACAAAATGTGACAGATTTTCATGGTCCTATACTTAAGTTCACCCTTTAACCTCTGTTCCTTAATTTCCATATACTTCCAGTTGTGAACCTATTGGCAGGAGCCACGTCTACTGAAGTGCTGTTTGTGCAGTGCATAGCAGTGTGCACTAAACAATGGTTTATCAGCTAGTTACTGAGAACAGACAACATTCAGAAAAAAAAAGAGTTTTTCTGTTTCTAGGTTGGCTCAAGAAATATATCTCATTTGTTTCAGGAAATGTGTGTCCATTTGTCCCATGACTGACTAGGGTTCCAGGCCATAAACTTTGGCAAAAAGTGTATGGTGGAAAGACTAAAAATTAGGGTTAAAAATTGAACTAATTGATATGATTTGTTAATTCTATCTCTCTTTTTGTTTTGTTTTGACCATGAAGGATTGTTCAACTTCAGAGGAATATAACATTGCCGCAGCACTACTGCCATTAACAACTGCTTTCTATAGGGTAAGTTCTAATCTTTGTTGGGACATTTATCATAGTGTTTGAATTCCTCGGCATCAAATGAAACTATTTAAATTAGGGAGATTTTAAGTGGATAAGGTGTCACAGTCAGAATTCATTCAACAGAGGAAGTACCTGTGGTTACAAACTAAAGAGCACTCTTGCTACTTACTGTTTGCTTTAGTACAGGGGTCCCATCATGGAGGCCATTGGGTGCCATGGTGCCTGCCAGCATCTTTTCTAGTGCAGACCAAGTGTTTTTAGGAAGTAGATGTGGCCAGGTAGGGCTTTTACCCAGCAAGGCTTCTGATACACTATTGGAGATTTGATTGACTGTGCAGATGTTTTTAAATGTTGCTTTGGCAGCAGCTGCCAACACAACACAAGGGTCTAACTGTGTTACTGAATGATTTTATTATTACGGCAGTAGTCAGACCAACTACAAACCTTATCAGTTAAAATCGATTACATAAACAAATAATTAGATTAAAACCTCTCTATACATAATACAGATAAAGTTGTACCAATTAAAAATCACCATATTCACAAGGCATATAACGATTAAAATCAATTAAAAAACTGTGTTACTGAAGCTAAGCTGTGGCGATCATTTTATGGCCGGCTCTGCATCCTGCAGCAGCCATTTTGTTGCTGCGCCCACCATGCCATGTCAGAATTTCAAATGTGCCTGCAGGCCCAAAAAGGTTGGGGACCCCTGCTTTAGTATGAACAGTGGACTTTTCACTACTTGTCTTGCAGCCCTTCATTTAGTATCAAGAAGGTTGTGGCTCCTGCTGATGTTACAGAGTTGTCACTTGGTAACCATCATCTTCAAGTACTTGAGGGGCTGTCATATTGAGGATGGTGCCAAGTTGTTTTCTGTTGCCCCAGAAGGTCGGACCAGAACCAACGGGTTGAAATTAAATCAAAAGAGTTTCTGTCTAGACATTAGGGGGAATTTTCTAACAGAGCGGTTCCTCAGTGGAACAGGCTTCCTCGGGAGGTGGTAAGTACTCCTTCCCTGGAGGTTTATAAGCAGAGGCAAGATGGCTATCTGTCAGCAATGCTGATTCTATGACCTTAGGTAGTTCAAGGCCGTACTGCAGTCTAATCAAACTAACCATAGAATGGACTCCATTTTTTTTAAAAAAGTAACATTATAAAATACGAAAAAGTAGCAAGTAAATATGCTTTGGTAAACTGTTAATAGCACAATCCAGTGAGTTTCTTTCTTTCTTTCTCAATATCTGTGACAAGAAGAAGTTTAGTCTAGGTAGTACTATACACTGTAATTAAGCTAGTGAGACGCAATTTTTGTTTACAAGGTTCTGTGGCTCTTTGGCTGTCCGACAAAATTCCAATGGTTAATATCCAGTGAGTAGGCTCTTAACAAACCTGAGTAGACAGGATATGACTGAAGAAATCCACAGGCTCATAGCTTTCCGCATTAAGTGCAGTATACAAGTCAGTATATTGGATGCATACTTGTGGCCTGGGAAAACATCTTATTGTTCTTCAGCAGCAAACGTTTCTCCATCTTCTTTCTAACTAAATTTTAAATTGATAGATCTAAATAGTCATAGGCATGTGATTCATCCAAGTCAGGATGAGCACTTTACACTGTGTGTAGTAATGGCCTATGAAAGTGAACCAACTACAGCCTCTGGGGGCAGAAAACAATTTTTCTATTTACCATTACTAATACAGTTGGAATTTGTTTAAAATTTAAATAACACCATAATTATACTTGATGTAAAATGTTTCCCTTTGGGTGAAGATGTCTTATGCTAATTCATTGTCATGTTGGTTGCTAAAGGAATGCTGTAGCAGAACATTGGATAATAGCAGATTAGATTTATATAATTTGTAAATTAGTTTTTGTAGGTTTTCCTAAGAAAGCGTCTGCATTTGGAACATCTCTTTCTTTCTTTCTTAGACTGCTCAGCAGTGTAACATCTTGTGTCACTTACTGGAAAAAATGTTGACTATTACAAATAGTGGCTATAGAACTTAGAGTAGTTCATAATGTTTTAAACATTACAAATTATGTGGCGAGTGAAGCGTCCACTTTGCGCTCTTATTTGGTATACTGGAAGCTTGGTCTGTGCGTATGCTTTCAGTGTGGAGGTTGCATAACTTCAGGCTGAGAAAAGCAAACACACCTTGTTTTGCTGCCTGTTCCCACTTGTGCAGATTTATATAAAGACTCTCCTTATCACCATTGCTTGTTTAAAACTCTTAACCAGTTCTCTTCAAAGACACTAATCGGGCAATCCTGAGGGGGGGAGTCGAAATGGTTGAGGAGGAGGTGTGACCCATACTGCAGCATAAGTGCCACTTATGCCATCCAAACTGGGATGGATGCTGGTGCAGGGCCACTTATGCCGCTGCAGGGGAGCCACAGGGAAACATGAGCCATGGGTACTGGCGTAGCATTGCCAGCAGCATATCTTCATCACTAGGGCTCGTGCCAGTACCAAAGGGAGCATTCTCAGGGGCAGAGCTCCCTTTAGAGGCAGCTTTAAAAGCACTTTTGGCCCGGGAACACTTTTTTGCAGGCGCCAAGTTATACCTGCAAAAAGGTAGACCTAGCCCTGTGAAACTTTATGGAGAGTTTCATGGGGTTTTCTTTAAAATACCATTTTTGGATTGCTGTACCCGGCAGCCAACCAGTCAGGGGGCAACGTGGCTGTGCCATTCCCGGATGCAGCACAACTACTCCCCCTTCAGGAATGGGCTGCCCTTGTCTGGAAACACTAGCAGATGCAGAGCTAACTCAATTTTTTTGAAATACTTTTGTTCATGATTCCTTCGAAATCTAATATTCATCTTCACTCTTTCATACAGTCCCACATTGGTACTGCATATGCACAGACCAGTCGCCGAGAAAGAATTTTCTAGTTTTGACCAACTAAAAAGGCACCCCTCCCTTCAGGTGCATGACATTGCGTTTTCTGCCGAAATCAACGTGCAAATAGGAGAGGCACGATCTCCCCTCAGTTCTTCCTCCATCACCGACTGGAGAAGATGTCTTCTCCTAGCTCCGTGTTTCTTCAACCATTCTTTCTGTTAGTAGGGTTGTCTTCCTCTCCTCTTCAATAGCCCAACATTCCTTGTTCAAGAAATGTGTCCAGCGTGGCACAAAAATGACTCCGACTGATAAGCATTCCTCATGTCTTTTGTGCCTTGGATAGTCTCACAAGTCTTGTCCCCATAGTCAGCATTTCACCCCTAAAGCCTGAAGCGATATTTATAGCATTAACATCAATTTATTTTAAAGAGGTCCACATGACTGTGTTACTCCTTCAATGCTTTTCTTGATAGCACTGCTTAAAGTTTATTTTAATGGATTTAACCAAATGTATTACTTGGATGACATTTTGATTTTTCGCTGGTATGTGACTTCATCTCTAAGAAACGGTGTTCAATGTGAGAATAATTGAAACACTGGATGAGTATTTTGTAAATCCAGCCCCTGAGATTAGCAGAATAATTCATAGTTTGAAACTCTGTTTACACTTCCACGTCCTCCTCCACCCATTCTTTCCTATGTATTCCCTGAACAAGGCGCTTTGTTTTGAACTTGTGTATGTTAATTCTGAATAAATTGTTTAAACTTCATGAGTAAGGCTCTACTTTGTCTACTTTAAGAAATCTTTTCTATAGTGGAATAATGATTACTTTAAAATGTATTCAATCGTTTTACAGGTGACAAACAGAATGCTGCTCTCAGTAGTGTACCTTTTTAAAAAAACTTGTGAATATACTTAGCACAGTATCTGAAGCAGGAAACAGCCCTTTCAATATTGATTAAAGTTCCCTATTGAATTATTGTTAAATTTCAGTAATCCAAGTGTTTCATAGAAACAGCAGCATTCCATTCGAACAGGAGTCTTGGTAGCATTCCTGAAAATGAAACAGGTAGATTCACCTCCTGAAGGCACAGGTTGTAATCCTGTACATGAGCTATTTAAATTGATTGGAATTTAAATGGTTGACTGTGGTCAGGCTTACGACCATTGTCTCCACCAACCACGAACATAGCATGTTTGTATGTCTCTTAAGAGCACTCTTTCATATGTTTTCAACAGTAAATTGTCATGTAGACTTTATGGACAACCAGCTGCATTCAAGAGATGATATCTGTCCACGCCTAGACTTTTTCAAGCTTGTTTGGCATGCATAAGTTTATGAGGCTGAAACTGCAGAGGAATGTACCTGGAGAACTATCAGTCATAATCGAGACATGTTGTGCTTCCCTGAATTCTCCCTACTTTTTCTTCTGTGTGCCTTACTTTTTCTCTGTGGTTGTATTCCTACCAACGCTAAGCATGCTTGGCTTTACTCAGATTTACATTTATTAAGTAAAATTTGAAACTGATTTAAAATCTTGACTAAAAGAAAATCCTACTTAGTATTAACAACAGTTACTGCCAATGCTGTGGTAGCTCTTAATGTTAAGATATGTGAGAGGAACTGATGGACAGGAGCAAGGAACCACTTAATACCATGGGCATTATATTTGCACAAGTCCACATACCTTCACAGCTGCTACTTTTACCTAAATATGTAAGGTTTCTTTTCTTGCTTGTTAGAATTAGAAAGTCTGAAGAGAAACTCAGACCACTAGATTCTCAGGTAAAAAGATATGACCTATGAGGGGACAACAGTGGTTTTACACTCAAAAATTTGAAATGTAAAATACTGTCGTGCTTCTAAAGGATTGTGGGGAAAATTCCTTCAGTGTATTATGTGCACTAAGAGCAGATATAAAATATCTCTACTGGTGTGCCATATTAGATTCTTCATGCCTAAACTCAAGACTTTTATTAGGAAATTTATTTACTTCACTTATTTATAGTCTGCCTTTCTCACTGAGATTTGAAGCAGATTACAAAATAGGAAAACAATGCACTCAAATAGCGTAAGACAACCAATAAACTATGCAATTTGACTGTGTGTGTGCGCACGCGCACTGTCAGGTCACAACTGACTTATGGTGACCCCATAGGGTTTTCAAGGCAAGAGACATTTGGAGATGGTTTGCCATTGCCTGCCTCCACGTCACAGCCTTGGTCGACCTTGCAGGTTGCCTATCCATATTCTAACCAGGGTTGACCCTGCTTAGGTTCTGAGATCTGACAAGATCAGGCAAGCCTGGGGCTATCCAGGACAGGGCTCAATATGACTAGATTACAACATTTGAATACAAAGCAAACAAATAAAATAAGACATGGTATGCTATAGATAGCACAGAAGCTAGATTACAAGTAAAAGTAAAAGCAAGACGATACATTACAACAAACAGTGTTATATACTACATTCCTATTCCATTTATAAAAGCAGCCTCCTGAACCATTCCATTATACTACAGCCCTGATCCCTTATAAAAATGCTCCCCTGAACTTTACTGTTTCACACTATCTGCAGAATGATAGTGTGGGAGTCTTCCTGACCTCTTCATTCTACATGCCATTCTACAAGGTGGAAGCCACAACAGAGAATACATGTTTACAGGCAGCTGTTGATGTTACCCATTTGCAGGGTGGCATTTTCAGAAGTCTTTGCTCAGAAGAGCAAATTGTCATGGGGGAACATAGTTGGAAAGATCATTGCATTTTTATGTAGGTGACAGCATTGCCATAGTAGCTTTATTTATTTATCTAAATAATTATCTCAATAATTTGTTTTACTAATCAAACAAAAATCCAAAGCAGCTTCCACTAAAAATTATACAATAGAAGCACAATAAAATAGACAATAAAAAGCAATAAAACAACTAATGAAAACCAGCACATTATTTTTTAAAAAAGGAAACGAAGACTGTTGTCCTTATACCCAAAGCCACTTGGCTGGATATGGGTTGGAATGTTTTGGACAGATGGAAACTTAGCCAAGTCCACAAGTTGAGCGCATGACAGAGTGGGAATACAAGCTACAAACATCATATCTCCCAATTACTTCAATGATGAGTCCTAATGTATCCCATTTAAATCCCACCCATCAGCCCAAATTAGTTTTTCTACCTCAAAGCATTTCTCCTTCAATTAATTTAATCTCAGTGCGTTCATTTTCTTTGTGTCAATCAGAAGGGGGGATTTTTATCCCAGCCAGTGCAGTCCTCTTTCCGCTCTGTTTTTAGTTAAAATAGATAAGAGCAAAGAAGGTTCAGAAGTCAGCTTTTTTAAAATCAGCAGCTATCTTGCCTCCACCATACTTGTTGTTGGGGACCATGAGGACACTTCCTCGCCAAATCCTAAATTTACTTTTTTTTTTTTTAAATGCACTGTGACACATAACACCTCCAGCTAGTCAGCAAGAGGTCTAGAGTGATCTCGCTCCCTCCTCCAATTATTTCTGCAGACACTCTTGGCCTACACCACTACTGAGCCTCCATCGTGTCGCAGCATTTACAGCAGCTTTACAGGGAGAGACATAAATGAATCTGAAATCTGTGTGCATGAATGTCAGCACCAGAGGTTTAGATTTCAACTGACAAACTGAGAACAACCAACTCCCCCCCCCCAAAAAAAACCCGTCTATGGGCCTTAATATTAATATTTACTGTTGGTTTTGTTGTTTGATCTCAAGATTGGTTGGATTATTTATATATATATATATATATATATATATATATATATATATATATATATATATATATATATATATATATATATATATATATATATATATAATTTTTCAATAATTGCCATACATCTCATTTGACAATACATCCTATATACCAATCTTTAAATCGATAAAAAATTAAAGGATTATTGGTGTATGTCTTCAGTATTAAGTATAATTAATTATAATTGACTTCCCCACCGACTTCCTCCCTCCCTACAAATATCTGGTATCTCCTTTGTATTTATATTTTCTAATCCTTATAAGTCATTATTTTAATGTTATA
Organism: Euleptes europaea; assembly: GCF_029931775.1. Classification (NCBI taxonomy): domain Eukaryota; kingdom Metazoa; phylum Chordata; class Lepidosauria; order Squamata; family Sphaerodactylidae; genus Euleptes; species Euleptes europaea. Next base: position 84,075,560 of record NC_079317.1, read on the forward strand.
CTTTCCCCTTATTTAATACATTTTGATAAGCAATAATAATATAATATTAATACTAAAGGGAGAAAAAAGAAGAAAATCATTTAAAAATGAAAACAGAAACATAACAAAACACATTAACATAATTTTCTCCAGTCACTCCTCTCTGTCATGTAAAATGGATTAGATCTTAAAAAACTTTATATACCCCCAAGTAAAAAATTAAGTTGATATTATTTTTCCTCTACACCCCCCATTTCCCATATTAAGAGTCAAATTGGTATTCTTCCGGCGTTCTTAACCCTCCTTTTTGAACTTTTTCTTCTGTCTGGAGTTTCTGTTGCCATCTGCATGCTTTCTTGAAGTGGTCTCCTGTCTTTGATAATCTTTATCCATTGCTCCTTGGGCTGTTGATTCTTCTTCTTGTATTCCTGTAATATGGTCTGATAGCTCATTGTTTCTTGTCAAAACTTTTTTGACATCTTCCAACGAATTTACGGCATGTTTAACTTGTTTATAGGTGAAGGTAAGTCCTTGTGGTAGCAACCAGCTGTATTTTATTCCCTTGTTTCTCAGTGTCTCAGCAAAATCTTTATCGATGGCTCCCTTTTCAATCAGGTGATGAGGAATGTCTTTGAGAATTATTAACGGTGTATCATCTACACTTGGATGATTCTCCAAATGAAGTTTCATAATGATATTTTTCATCCTGATGTCAAAAAAGGAGACCAAAATCTCTCTAGCTTTTGTTTTCTGTACTCGAGTTGACAAGAGGATTCTGTATATCTTGTTTATTGCATAATTTAATTCTTGTTCATTTACATGAAATATATCAGCAAGCGATCTTATGATGGTCTCTCTGGTGCCCCCTAGTCTTTCAGGCAAATTACGTATACGCAGGTTAGATTCTCTCTGTTGCAGGTCCAAAACAGCTAGTTGGTCCTTCACTCGCTCTTCCTGGAGTCGTATTGCTTCAATTTGTTGTACTTGAGATTTCATGTCCATTTTAACTCCTTTCAATTCTTCAGTGTTGTTTTTAACTGAAAGTTCCATCTTATTCATGCCATTTTTCATTACTGTAATTTGGTCTTTTATTTCCTTGATCTCATTTATTATGCCATCAAATTTTTGAGTAATAGTTAAAGTCATTTGTATAGCTGATTGTTCTTGTTGCATGGAAACCTGTTCAAACTTCTTCTTTAATAATTCAGTTTGCATGGCCAACATTTCCTGTATCTTTTGATGATTACTTTCCATGATTGTCTGTGGCTTTTGTATTTTCCAGACTAGTAAGTTAGATATAAGCAGGCGGATCAGTGCAAAAAAGCTACTGTTAGAAGGCTCTGGCTTGGCTTTGGAGCTTGTTCCAGGAAGTATACAGGGAATTGTGAGGCTCCAGGAAGTATACAGGGAATTTCAGTCGCTCCCACTCTATGATTAAAGAAGGTAGGATTTATTTTGCTACTACACAGAGTGGGGCACATCCGGCCCCACTATGGTTTCCTGTCTTCCTAGAGAGGCCACTTCCTGAATGAAAATGTGGCTGGAGGACTCTCCTAAGGTAAAGGAATGAGGAATCGAAAGTGAAGGATTTCTCCTCCCCCCTTCTACGCCGCAGCCGCCGATTGGTAGCTATTTATGCCACTCAATTCTTTCTGATTATTTTGTTTGCCTGCTAATTCAGTTTTTAGTTTAATTAAATAGTCTTTTTAGTCGGAGGATCACTTAGAATCCTGGGTGAAGGGGTGCAGAGTCTTTAGCCGATTTTGAAAAATTCCAGTCATTCAGAATCGGAATAGTTGACAAAAGGAGTTCATGTAACTTACTCGGATGTTGGAAATCGGGGTTCTCTGTTATTAGCTTGTTCAATGTTCGGTAAAAGATAGAGGAGATCGCAGCCTATTTCCATGAGACGTTCGTGGCGGTGTCATGGAAGTCCCTCTGCCGGCGGGACTTCAACCGACCCTCCTCCACATCAAGCGGCTCTTGTGGGAGGGGGGTGGGAGTCAAACCGCTCTTCTTCGGCAGCAGGGGGTTGCCTGCATTCCGATCCACCATTTAGGATCGGAGTCGGGGCTTTTAAAGGGCCCCCCGGTTCAGAACGCCCCCTGGTTCCCTCGAGAGATCTCGGGAGACATGGCGCTGGGATGAGCTCTCTACCGGAAGTCCCTAAGATTGGTTGGATTTGATCCAGTGCATCCTGTTGAAGGAATGACAAATGATTTCAGAGATCTTGGAAGTTTTACAAGGGAAAGAATCTCTGTATCTCTTTTTTCTTAATGATGAGATCATTTCTAAGCACAATTTCATCTGGGAGCTATTTCTTTATAATACTTTGCATAAATGTGTAGGGGCACAGGTAGCTTTCAGTTTCAATATTTTATGCATTTTTAAGCATGTTGAAATTGGCAGACGAGTCTTATAAAATACGCACATCATAGTGGCGCTATTCACACTATGATAGTTATAAAGCTATGTCAGAATTTCTAGTATGTTCCCTGCTGAGGTTTTATAACTTGGCACCAACGACGCACTTGGCAAAAATGACCTTTACATTATTTTTTTAAGAATGTAGTGAAAGGACAATGTGATCCCGAGGCTAGAAATTGAAGTTAAATATTCACACCTTATATTATTGTTGAGATATTTGAATAAGTGTTAAGATTGAGTCAGGACTGAACAGTCCAACGTATGAGAGTGAAAAAGTAGCCTCTATCTAGCCTAGTTAAGCACATTTAAATCCCATTAAGTGTATGAGTGTGTGTATGTATAAAAACTGCTATATAGTTAGCCTTATTCTCCACGTCCTTGATTTGTTTGCATCAGATAATATTATATACCAACATTTGGACATCTATCCTGTAATCAATCCAGTGGTTCCCAAACTACTCCACAGAGCACTTGGTGCTCTGCGAAATGTCTCCTAGTGTTCCATGAAGTGATTGGAAAGAAAAATATTACTGTCATTTGGTTTAGTATGTAGATGCTAGGTGATAATTAGTGCTCCATGACAAATTTTTCTCCTGAAAAGTGCTCCATGACTCAAAAAGTTTGGGAACCGCTGCTGTAATCAGTTCACTTAATTTTAAAGCAGAGGACTGTAAAACTGTGCATATTTGCATACATAGGCATGCAAGCATTGGGATATTAATGCACCAACTTGCATTAACAAGTTACACAGGATGATCATAGGGCTTTCCACATGGATAAATCCAAGTTAACTGCAGTTTATCTCTTATGGAATACTCCCACAAACTTCAGGCCAGCAAGAATATTGTATTGTATCCATATGCAGTAGATATGGTACAAAATAGAGAAAGTGCACATCCTCCTATGATTTGAAGGAGAATAGACCACAAAATAGTCTAGGAGGTTTCTAGAACTGAGGGGACATGATTAAGAGAGTCACTGTCAGTGCGGAGAAGTCTGAAGATGCTTGTTGGCTTTATCTTGCTCATCCTGCAAACTGCTCCTTTATAAGTGCCTTCCCCATTCATAGAGCACCCATATTCTCAAATTGTAATAGCATGAATTTTTTTAAAAACTGAGATCTTAGGATGTCAAGACAAGATTATTGAATCCACTATGGCATAAAGCAGATATTTAACAGACAGCGTCCACCACCACGACCTCACACCATATGTTGCATGGTCACTTTGACCCCATATGGAACCAACTTGAACTCAGAAGAGAGACAGAGTGTGTGAGTTTAGGGGGGATTAATTCTAACTGAGTGATTGGAGGGGAGGAGCTGTAGTGCAGGATAATGGGAAAGCCTGGAAACTGTATAAAGAAGGAAGAATACATAATCATAAAGAATAGTTTTCATCTTCTGATAAACAAGACTGGGAACAAAGATGACTCTGAGGTGGCAAATGACTTGGCATCCAAAAAAGGCATTGTAGTTTTATTGATAGTCCTAATATAGGAGAAATGCTGTGTTATTTCCACAGAAATGTATTGCCCTCTACTGGCTGCAGTTTGGTTAAACTGAATAACTCCTCTTCTTAACTTCAGAAAGGCTAGATGTAAATATAAAATGGGGAAACCTTTTAAATAATTTAAAGTTGATAATTGATTTTGAAGGGAAGATGACATAGTGTAAACTTTATATGACTTAACGGCTGGACAAATTTAAAATAAAAAATTATCTGAGATAAGTTTGCTCAGAATTTAGTTCTTTTCTATCGCTGTAGAAGAAGTACAGCACTATAATGTAGGTTAGTATCTAGAACCTCAAGAATCAGGTTAATCTGAAGGAAATAATAAATATTAGTGGAAATAATTCATGCAAACTTTTCAAGACTTTTGTTGTAGTAGATTTATTGTATTTCTCATATTCTGGGTCTTACACTGTTAACACAAATGAACATCTTTCAGACAAAATGGAAAAGTTCCCTTTCAGAGAACTGACAATCCATTGGATAGTCTCCTAATATCCTAAAAGTCTTGGGTTATTCCAAAGCTACATTTGAAATAAAACAAATGGTTTGGGATATCGAACTTCAACACCATTCAAGTTCTGCTGGAAAATACCATCATTTCAGGGACAAGAAATTGGTCCATCACTCTTAACTACTACACCATGTGTGTGTGTTAAGTGCCGTCAAGTCGCTTCCGACTCATGGCGACCCTATGAATGAAAGTCCTCCAAAATGTCCTATCTTTGACAGCCTTGCTCAGATCTTGCAAATTGAAGGCTGTGGCTTCCTTTATTGAGTCAATCCATCTCTTGTTGGGTCTTCCTCTTTTCCTGCTGCCCTCTACTTTTCCTAGCATGACGGTCTTTTCCAGTGACTCTTGTCGTCTCATGACGTGACCAAAATACGACAGCCTCAGTTTAGTCATTTTAGCTTCTAGGGTCAGTTCAGGCTTGATTTGATCTATAACCCACTGATTTGTTTTTTTGGCAGTCCACGGAATCCGTAACACTCTCCTCCAACACCACATTTCAAAGGAATCTATTTTCTTCCTATCAGCTTTCTTCACTGTCCAGCTTTCACACCCATACATAGTAATAGGGAATATGATGGCATGAATTAATCTAGTCTTGGTGGCCAGAGTCACATCCTTACACTTCAAAATATTTTCTAGCTCCTTCATGGCTGCCCTTCCCAGTCTCAATCTCCTTCTAATTTCTTGGCTGCAGTCTCCCTTTTGGTTGATGGTGGAGCCAAGGAATAGAAAGTCTTGAACAATTTCAATTTCCTCATTGTCAACCTTAAAGTTGTGTAATTCTCCTGTAGTCATTACTTTTGTTTTCTTGATGTTCAGCTGTAGTCCTGCTTTGGCACTTTCTCTTTTAACTTTCAGCAATAGTTGTTTCAAATCTTCACTATTTTCTGCCAATAATGTAGTGTCATCAGCATATCTCAAATTATTAATGTTCCTCCCTCCAATTTTCACTCCACCTTCATCTAAATCTAATCCAGCTTTCCTAATTATATGTTCTGCATATAGATTGAAGAGATAGGGAGATAAAATACATCCTTGTCTGACACCTTTGCCAATTGGAAACCATTCCGTTTCTCCATATTCTGTTCTAACTGAGGCCTCTTGTCCAGAGTACAGGTTGCGCATCAAAACGATCAGATGTTGTGGCACACCCATTTCCTTTAAAACCAGCCATAGCTTTTCATGATCCACACAGTCAAAAGCTTTGCTGTAATCTATGAAACACAAGCTGATTTTCTTCTGAAATTCTCTCGTACGCTCCAGTAACCAGCGTATATTTGCAATATGATCTCTAGTGCCTCTTCCTTTTCTGAAACCAGCTAGAAGACAATACCATGGTGTGCCACTTCAGGAGGGTTTATACCAGTGATGGCAAACCTTTTAGAGACCGAATGCTCAAACTGCAACCCAAAACCCACTTATTTATCGCAAAGTGCCAACACGGCAATTTAACCTGAATACGGAGGTTTCCTCCCAGCTCGGCAAGGGGGGCCGCGGGGAGTCCAGGGAAGGGAGCTTTGAAGGGCTCCGCGCTGCCTGCAGCTGGGCAGCGGGGAGTCCAGGGAAGGGGAAGGCGGCGGGGAGTCCAGGGAAGGGGAAGGCAGCGCGGAGCCCTTCAAAGCCCCCGCCGCCCCTGCGCGTGCCCACAGAGAGGGCTCGGTGTGCCAGACTTGGCACGCGTGCCATAGGTTCACCAACACGGGTTTATACCCTTGCACTACTAGGGAAATTGAAATAGCTGGACACCAATCCTCCAAAAAATTTCGAGAAGTTCAGAGGAAGGGTATATCTCCTTTCTTCTTGCAGACCTTGATTAAGAAACCTTGGATAGATTTGTTAGATTTTGTGCAGCTGCCAAAGTCTACTGAGATATAGTGTTGATTTAGTAACACATATTTGCTTTTTAAATATACATTTCAATGGAAGGTTGTATATATACTCTTATAACCACTCAAAGTATGTTCTGGTCCATGACCATAATAAATTATTGATTTATATTTATATGTTACATTTTTTGTTTCCTGCCCTTCCTCAAGAATTGGTAGTCAATCCAGCCCTGAGAGGCTACTCAGTGAGTCTAATGGTTTGGTTTAGTAGGTATTTTCATCACTCATCAAAATGTATAAGAGAGAATTTACCTCTGGATATATTACACATGCACTTGCATACTTAGGATTACTTGTTTTTAAAAGTACTGCAATTATCTTCTATTAATGGTTCTTAATATCAGTACATTGTTGGTTTTTCTCTAGAAATTATTCTATGATTTGATATGAAATTCCTATTTGTACTTTCAGAAATTAGCACCGGGAGTCAGTCAGTTTGCTTATACCTGTGTACAAGACCACCCAATATGGGCTAACCAGCAGTTCTGGGAAACGACATTTTATAGTGAAGTGCAAAATCAAATCCGTTCCCTCTACCTCTCAGCTAAGGAAGACAATCATCCACAACACTTAAAGCAGAAGGTACAGTTTTTCTACCCTGCCTAACTAACAAAATGACGTAGGGAAAAGTAAAAAGGCAAACAATACTAATATCCAGCTAAAGCAGCACTGACTGTTGGGTAAATTCCATAGAATATCTGAGAAAGCAACACCCTCTTGGTCTTTCAGGTAACCTGATGCAGGTAATTTAGGATTTCATAGGTCAAATCAGTTCTGCTTTTCAATTCTGCTTGGAAACAAACTGGAAGCTGGTGACTCTCTTTGAGTACAGGGAAGCCCTGACAGCTGTATTCTGAACCACTTGAAATTTCCATATGGTTTTAAAGGCAGCACCTCATAAAAGTGCACTGCAGTAATCTAATCTGAATGTTACCAAAGCATGGATACCTGTGGGCAGGTCATGCTTTTCCAAGAAGGAGCTGCAGCTGATGAACCTACTGAAACTGGTTAAAGGTACTTCATAATACCACTTGTTGCCCTAATGTATACATAAGAAGTGGAATAAAACCCACAGTTTGAAAGAAACAATTATGACTCCTGGATTTCAATCATACTGTCACAAATTAATCCTAATCTGTATTAATATTAAATGTTCCTGGTTCATTGCTGTAACATAGTAAGAGGGAAAACATAAAAGTGACCCAATTCTGCGTGGACGTTTTTCATAATCAGGATTAACGCTTGTTTATAAACAAGTTGACCTGCCTTTCCAAGCATGATTGCCAATTGGCTGCCCCTAAGCATTTTCCCGCTGCCCTAATCAAGCTGATTAGGTTTTGCATTGTACATTTGCATCCTGACTCCTTTCTTTGCAATATCCCTCTCAATTTCTAGGATATAAGGACTCATGGATCTCCATTCTTGCTTATATCTCATGAATGGAGCTTTGACTCTTGAAAGTTTATATCCCAAAAATCCTGTTGGTCTCTAAGGTGCTACTGGACTCAAATGTAGCTCTTCAGTTGTCTCCTGCATGCTTTTGAAAATGTCAAGGGGTGTGTTCATAAACCTTTGGAATTCTTGTTCTGTTAGTTGTGCTAGTAGCAAATAGTGAGATCAGAATTATTAAAAAAAACACTTGGCATATTGAAAAGAGCTAAAGAAAAGTTTCTCTTTTAAAGGAAACAAAACTTGACGGGACATTTCATTTATAAAAAACACAGAACCAAAATAGTTCATTCATTCCTGCAATTTTAGGAATATTTTATTTGTTTAGATTGTCTTATTATGATTGATTAGCAACCGTTCTAGAAACCATGTGCCACCATTTTCTAGTGCAGCTTCAAAACTGACATATTTCCTAGACAAAAATGTTGCCTTCGTTTCCCAAATCAAAAATGGGCAAAGGAAACATAGAATACAGATTTTCTGCCATTGTATGTAAATGTTCCCAAAATAATTTCTTTGTTAAACCACGTTATGCAAGACCTGTAGGTTAATGGAACTGACAATCTTTACTCAATACCACACCCTCAGTATTGGACAACTTGTTTGTCCCTCATGCGGTATATTTGGAATAATACATACAAGTATATGTTTGTTCCATAGTAGTCAAAAACTATCCTGAGATAAACAAAGGGCAATTGAGCAACAAACATTCTGGAGCGGAGCCCTTCAAAATGAAGGAGAACTGAAGCAGTAGGGCTGGGACTTTTTATGTCCACATGTTGAGAATTTGGGAGGAAGTAGCTCCGGCAGCCTGATCAGTGGGAATCCAAGTCAGGCATGGGAGGGAAGGGAGAAAGGGATAGCCTTGCCTGAGTAAAGGGACTGGAGAGGGAAACAGATCCTGTTGGAGTGCTATGAGAACTTGATGATACTTGTAAGAAAAAATAGACAGTGACAAGCTTATGTGAACAGGAATGGTGTCTCAGACACAAATCTGAACCAAAACAAAAAACAAAAAAACCAGAAGCTGATCAGCTGAACACACATCCAAGATGTGCATCTGGTTGTTATTGTTACAAAAAAGCACACATTCCAGACACTGACTGATAAGTCTCTTAGCAACACACATAAAAAATGAATATGAAAATCAGTCCTTTGCCTGAGGCACCTGAATTTTCAAGCACAGATAAGAAGCTTTCCCCCTCTTCTGAATTTCTTTGTAGTCTTATTTCCAGTGCAGAACTGTAAGGCATGTCAGTGCTGCAACCTAATTTAGTTCCCGTTTAGTGTGGTTTTGTGTTCATCCCCTGTTCATCTTCTGGTCCTCTGTTGTTTGACTCTTTCGCCCTTCTCCTTTTTAACTTTCTCCTTTTAGATCTCTTTTTTAAGACAGCATTTGGACACATCAAATGAGCAAATTGCGTGAACCTGATGAATGCTTTCTGTTTTTATGGCTGCTTGGTTCCCTGTACCAATAATGTGCTTACACAGGTTCTGCAAAAATTACAGGGATGATATAAGGTTGGATGTGTGTGTTGCAGCATAGGCCCCATGACTCAGGTGCAGGGATTCAGTTCCATCATTACTTATAATGTAGACATGGCCTAACTATCTTATAATGAAATGAGATGGATTGCACCTTCTCAGTAAAATGTAAAACATCTGGCAACTCGATAACAACTAAAAGAAGTGGGCTCTTTTCAGCCTTATACTCCTGGGAAAAATATGTTGCCAAGAACATACTTACACACACGCGCACACACACACACACACACACACACACACTATATGAAATGTCAATCATGTAGAAAAAGCAAAGTCTCTACCAGTGCAAAGTATAGGAGAACAGCATCAACAATTCTGGAACTTGGAGGAAGCTATAATAAGTATATACCCCCTTGAAGCCTTCCCCACTTGCAGAAGTCTGGAGAAGAAGAAGAGTTGGCTTTTATATGTGACTTTCTCTACCACTTAAGGGAGAATCAAACTGGCTTATAATCACCTTCCCTTCCCTCCCCACAACACTCCCTGTGAGTAGGGCTGCCAACCTCCAGGTAATAGCAGAAGATTTCCTGCTGTTACAACTGATCTCCAGCCAATAGAGATCAATTTACTTGGAGAAAATGGCCGCTTTGGCAATTGGGCTCTATGGTATTGAAATCCCTCCCTTCCCCAAACCCCGCCCTCCTCAGGCTCCACCCCCAAAACCTCCCGCCAGTTACGAAGAGGGACCTGGCAACCCTACCTGTGAGGTAGATGGGGCTGAGAGAGCTGTGATTAGCCCAAGGTCACCCAGCTGACTACATGTGTAGGAGTGGGGAACCAACCCAATTCACCAAATTAGCCTCCGCCACTCATGTGGAGGAGTGGGGAATCAAACCTGGTTCTCCAGATCAGACTCCACCGGTCTAAACCACTGCTCTTAACCACTACACCATGCTGGAGGAACCATATAAAATACTAAGGGCTGAATTCAATACTTGTGAATGGAACAAGGAGAGATTCTGTATCCTTCCTGCTTCCCTTTCCTCCAGCAGTCTCTTGCACCTGCCCCCCCCCATGCAGTTCATGAGGATCAGGGCTCTGGGGGTTATCATAGGAGAGGAACTTTGCCGCACTTAGCCCCTCCTCCTTAAGCAGGTAAAATTCAAGTTTGTGGAGCTTGCTCCACTAATGCAAATGGGAATACCTCCAATATTCCTGCCTAGTACTATTTTCTAGCTGCAGTTTTCCATGCAGTGGGTCCGGGAGGGTCCCATGACCCACAGCAGTAGTTTCTCAAGGGTACAAGAGATTGCTGGAGGAAGGAGAGGCGGATAAATCTGATTACTAAACGTGGCCTGCTCAAGGAAGAATTGGATGCAACCCATTATTAGTACCTGTGGGTTTATGCTAACAAAATGAGGTGATGTGAGAACAGTTGCCAAACACCTTTGCTCTAATTTCCTCAGGCTGAAATATATTTTGCCTACGTGCCATCCACCTAGTTTACAGAGGAGAAATGTTGGATGGGAAATCTTGCATGTGAAAACATGAACTTGGAGCTGCAGTGTAAACTTATTTATAGCTAGATATGGCGTACCTGCTGAACACTGCAGAAGACTGGACAGAATCATCTCTACCAGGCAGCTAGTTTTATGTTGTTTCTCCTGCCAATTCAATATGAGCTAAGAGTTTGAAAGTTAAGAGTAACATCAACATGTACTACAAAACCACATGGAAAAGCCTGACTAAAGAAAACTGGTGCTGCATGAGAAAGTCTGTAAAAAACTAGAGTTCATGGTACCATTCTATTTGTATTACTCATTATTATTCTGACACTTTCTTATGTATCTGTCCAAAATAGTTATTAAAATATTTGTTTAACGTTCAGTAGGTAGATCTGTGGGTGCCCATCCTTCTGAGGTGGGTAGCTATGGGGAAAGGACATTTTCTGTGCCCCACTTATAGAACTCCCTCCCCTCATCTGTCGGCCTAGCATCCACTTTGTTGTTGTTTAGGCAGCTCATAAAGGAGTTTTATTGAAATAGACATTAACAGTGCATTCCTAAGGAGAGTTACTCAAGTCTCAAGTGACCTTTCAGCGTTTTTGGTGAATTGAGTATCTTGCCATGCCTGATGTTCATCATCGTTGGGTCTTTCACTGGGTTTTTGCTGGGTTGAAATATTGTTTTGGAATATATGATGATTGGCCTTGAAGGCTGTAGCCAAAAAGCAGAGTATAAATGGGTTGTATTTGAACACTGCTCCTGATTTTGTCCCACTCCTGCTGGTAAACATGAACACAAGGGGTAGGGTGGGAAGGTTGCCTGAAGCATGGACCAACAAAGGAAAATTAGGAAGTTTCCTTTTTTGGTCCATGCTTCAAGCCACCTGTCCACCCTATCCCTTGTGTTCATGTTTACCTCCAGGAGTGGGACAAAATCAAGAGCAGTGTTCAAAGACGGTGTTCTCCTACTAGGCAATGGCATGACCAAGATGGCGAGGGAGGAGGAGAAAGATAATGGTCTTTATAACCCCCTCATTTGTATGTTATTATTGTTAATTGGGGGGCAACCTGCCGCTTAGTCCGGGCATTATGGATTAACTTAGGCGCCATCTGGGTTTTTAAGGCTTTTAATTGGGGTTTTATTATTTAATTTTAGAATTAGTATTAATTTTGCTGTTAATTCTTTGATATATTTTAGTGATGGTACCTGCCCTGAGCTTGACCTTGGCTGGGGAGGGCGGGTTATAAATCGAATAAATAAATAAATAAATAAGATGCAATTCCAACATGAGTTAGCTAGGTAGCTTGTGTGTAGTGTTTGTCCTCTATTCATTCCTCCACTATAAACGCTTCTTACAAAAAAAATGTCACAAGTATAATATTGTTTCATCTTTTTCTTCCCCCCTTAGGAAAAAATTTCTGAGGGCCAAGCGCAAGAAAAAACAGCCATGGATTTGGCTGCTGAGCAATTGCATCTGTGGCCAACACTTAGTAAAGAGACTCAGCAACAGCTGGTACAAAGTGAGGAAAGCATGGTTTTCAGCCAGGCAATTCATTTTGCGAACCTCATGGTTTATCTGCTAGTGCCACTGGACACAAGTAAAAACAAACTGTTGAGAACCACTGTTGCAGGAGACTGGGAGAGTGGAAGCAATAGCATCGTCACAAATAGGTGCGTAAGCAGAACTCACATTACAACAATTACAGTGCATTCCTAAGGAGAGTTACTCCAGTCTGAGCCCATTGAAATGAATGGGCTTAGATTGGAGTAACTCTCCTTAGGAATGCACTGTTAAAATATTAACTATAGCAGTCACCTAGCAGTAAGCATAGCTGCCTGCTTGGGCATGACATAATGGAAATTGCAACTAATTATTGAATATATGCCTTTTACAAACACATGCTGAGTGAAATATTTTGGCACAAAGCAATAGATATTCCTCCCTGGAAGTTTTTTTTTAAGTACGCTTCAGTTTTCAAATTATTTTTGCATAGGAATTCATGTCATTTATTTTAAGATCAGCATGGATTTAACTAAATGGAATTGCTTTCCTAGTATTGCTGGAAGTGTTGCAGAGAGCTATGACACTGAAAGTGGATTTGAGGATTCTGAGAACAATGATATTGCCAATGCAGTTGTGCGCTTCATTACCAGATTCATAGACAAGGTTTGTACGGAAAGTGGCGTGACGCAGGATCACATCAGAAGTCTTCATTGTATGATACCAGGTACAAAGAACCATGCTCAACTCTTGAACTCTACTTTTTTGTTTCCTGCTGCTTCTGTCTATTTTGGAAATATTTTTTTTCTGTTTGTTTCATTTATTTTTAGTTTGCAATTCTAATTTTATTCTGTCTGTGTCCACATAGTCACATGATAGCCCTATTCTCGGCTTTCTGGTAGCAGTTCAGTGGTAGATTTTCAGAATGGTAGAATTGTTTCAGTTGGTTTTATTCTCCCTGTGTAATGCTTATTTGTGGTGTTGTTTCTTCCCAGGGATTGTAGCAATGCACATTGAGACCCTGGAGTCAGTCCACCGGGAAAGTAGAAGATTGCCACCAATACAGAAGGCAAATATTTTGAATTATGGTTATGCTGCCAATTTGATAGCTTCAGTTTTCCTTTTTGTAATGCAACTGAGATTACATTTGGAAAACTTAAAAAGTATGCCAAAGAAGTTTGGAATCTTTAACAAATAAGTTGCTTGGCTATTGTTTTGTGAAATATGAACTAGAGAAAATAGCACAGCCACACCCTTGAACAAAATCTAGATATTACTACATGTCCACTGATGACCTACCACCTTTCCAAGGTCAAAGACTGCCTAAGCAGATCATGTTTTCCCTCATATATTTCAGAGGCAGAATCACTAATAGTTAAAGCCTTGCCTCTGTCACAAAAAGAGGGAGCCTTTCTTACACAATTACTATTTTTATCCTGTCTGTGTAGGGTTGCCAGGTCCCTCTTCGCCACTGGCAGGAGGTTTTTTGGGTGGAGCCTGAGGAGGGAGGGGTTTAGGGAGGGGAGGGACTTCAATGCCATAGAGTCCAATTGGCAAAGCAGCCATTTTCTGCAGGTGAACTGATCTCTATCAGCTGGAGATCAGTTGTAATAGCAGGAGATCTCCAACTAGTACCTGGAGGTTGGCAACCCTATGTCTGTGGCCTGTTCTTCCCACTAAACATTGGGTCCCCACTAAACACTGCTCCTGGGGACATCCCTGATAATGAATCATGCTAGCCTATTGTGAGTAGTTCTGCGAAAGTTTTAAAACACTTCCCCCCCCCATTTTCAAATACAGTTAGTGGGCATTCTTTTTTCAGAGGGAGCATTGTGTGGTGAAGGGGGAAATTCTATAAACCCCCTCTTTCATTGCCATTTTCCTGTTCAACAACATCATCCTTGTGTTGTTCTTATCCCTGCTAGGGAAAATTTACAGGTACCTGTATTTTTTAAAAAACATAGCAGGGATTAAAGCATCCCAGGGGTGGCTTTCACAGTGGAAAATGGAAGGGGAAAGGGAAGAAAGGGTTGAAGACTCCCTTCCCCTCCACCATTCTTCACCTAAACAAAAAACAAAACAAAGAAACCCTAGCTTCAGTAGCTTCATTTGGAAAAGAAGTCCTTTTAATGATAATGGAATTACATGTAACATGTGTATGCTTATAGACCTCAGTTGAGATTTGGTGTGATACTTAGGCGGGAATCACTTCCACGTAAATAAGCTAGTTTTTAAATTAAAAATCTTGCTGCTAAAATTGCAGTGGAAAGACTAAACCTGCTGTTGGGATACTGTGCCTACATAAAGAGAGGAGAATGTCAACTTACTGCCGAGTCCTTTTTTCACAAACAATCTGATAACAAGATAAGCCAATTTGTTATAGAATTTGTCTTCTACAAATGTGTGTTGCAGTAATTCCAATCAAAACATTGTAGTTTGACACCTGTAGCATGCAACATGTTTTTGCTTTTTAAAAAATCTTGTCTTTGGGCTCAGCCCAAGATTCTACGGCCAGCTTTGCTACCCGGGGAAGAGTTTGTGGGTGAAGGTCTCCGTGTGCTCCTGGATCCCGATGGCAGAGAGGAAGCAACCGGAGGATTGCTTGGAGGCCCTCACATTCTCCCTGCAGAAGGAGCTTTATTCCTTACTACATACAGAGTTATATTTAAAGGCTCACCTCATGATCAACTAGGTATAGTCTCTGTTATGAATGTAAAAATTTCTGCTACATAATGCATTTAATGCTAAGATCAGGTTTGGCAGTTCATTTAAGGTGCTTCAAAAATACATTCCAAGATCCTGATACAGACTATTTCAGCGTTTTGACAGTATAATTTTTGACAAACCCATAGTTAGTTAAATCCTTTACTGTTCTCATTATTTTCATAATGGTAACATGGTAAGATTAATAGGAGGTAAACCCATTCATGTGTTTATGTTTCATTTTCTCAAGAAGTACCACTTATCCTAGAGCATGTGCCATAAAGCCTTTTTCATATAACGTGCCATGGAGATTAAATGTATACCTCCATATACACATGCGCATTTGAAATGTGTAAACTTCCTATGCATACAAAGATATATGTATAGTCACTTGCCCTCTCTATTTAATTAGGAACCTTAGAAAAAGCAGGGTTTCTGACCGTGGAGGAAGAGGCCTTGCATACCCACATTTGTATGCCCATGGGACATTTACACACCTGGAAGTGAATGCACACACATCAGGGGTGTAGCTTGCCAGCACGGTGCCACTTTCCCCTCCCCCTTCCCTATGTTCAGTCTCCATATGATGTTGTGTGAAAAAGACTTTAAACAATAGTAATATGTGATCCATGAGATCATAGTTATTGGCCAGCAACAACGTCTGTGATCTCAAAGATTATGAAAGGTGCAAGTAAGCGAATGTATGCTGTCATGGCGATAATCCTTCACTCTGTCTCACATATTCCACTTGCTAGTGTGATCGACCATTCAGGGATGACCAAATAAAATTGTATGATTAAAACAATTTTATGAAGTGGTCCTAAAGAAAGCTGAGAGGGATTAATCTTTGTGCATGCACAAAATGAAATATTTCTAATTACATGACAAGGAAATTGATGTTTAAAACCTAAGAATGCCAGCGGTCAGTATTCTTGAGTGGAATTTGTAGCAGTTATAGGTTCCAAATTACTTTCATATGCTGAACTATTTCTGTCACACATGTATGGCAAAGTTTAAATAGTTTGCTAGGAGCATGGAGTGCATACCCAGTTAAAGAGTAATAAGTGAACTAGGGGAGCAACAATTGATTGTGACAGAAAGGTAAAGAATTTAAACCTAGGTAGTCCATCATTTCTGA
The DNA here is from genome assembly GCF_029931775.1 of Euleptes europaea. Lineage (NCBI taxonomy): Eukaryota > Metazoa > Chordata > Lepidosauria > Squamata > Sphaerodactylidae > Euleptes > Euleptes europaea. The sequence goes on from NC_079317.1 coordinate 84,091,658, forward strand.
AAAAGAGCAGAGATTAATAAAAGTAGAATAACTCAAAATGTCATGGGAGCTATTAATGTTAAGAACTGCAGAATCATTTATCTTGTGCATATATAAAATTAACCATCAATGCTTGATCTAATATTGCTTTTATTCATGTCTTGAAAATTATAACTGTAGCTTTGTGGGTCTCAGTGTAATAAAGGATGCATTTCAATTATTTCTGTATGCTGTGCAACTGTGGTAGTGAAAGTGATTCATCAAATATTTTGTCCACAGATATTTTACATTTAAAATAACAGATTTGTTTTTTATTTGCATAATGGTGATTTGATCGTATGGTTTGTTAGCGCTAGGATGAGGCACAGCATCCTCTGTGTCTTCAACAAATAATGAAGTTGACATTATAGCGGCCTTGAAGAACTGTTATGACAGTGATGGAGCAGATAGAAGACAGCATTAAAAATATGGAATTTGGTTCAAAAGTGTGGTCTTGGTGACTTTGTTTAGCTTCATGAAACCTGAATTATTAATCTCCGATAAGGAATACCGTTCCATTCAGTTAAAACAGAAGTATCATCTTATTTTTCCTTTAGTTCAAAATAACTGAAAATCTTCTGTCTCCTATATTTTTTAACTATGGATTAGAGTTGGTATTGTATTAATAAAAAAAGCACCTGGGCACCACAAGGAGAACAAAAAATAAAGGTTCAAAAGTAGGCTGGGTAGCATTGCTTTTCTTTACTGCTTTTTTTTTTAAAGAATGGGATCAGATGAATTTTCTAGTAGGTGAAAACACACAGGCATGGAAAAATATAGCCCATAACCATAGTTTCTCACTCATTGCTAATTATATTAGTTTAAATGCTCAGGATACTTGAACATCTGCATTCCACAGCACAATCAGAATAGCAATGGATACAGCATCTGGGGAAGGTATCAAATTGAAAACGTTAAATCCATGCAAGAGAGGTACAATCTCAAGAGAAATATAAATTAGTATTTATTTGTTTTAAGAACTATTTGTGTGGGAAAGGCTTTTCAGTTTTTTTATTAATAGATGGATAATAATTGAAATCCTGTTATTATGAGCCTTCAAAGAGTAACTGAACTATTTTTCTAAATTCATCTTTCTCACAAAGATAGCCAAGTTGCTCAAATTGCTGAATTTAGCTGACTTTTCGGTCCTGTTTGCACTTAGAAGTACTCCCCATTGAACTCAGTTTATCTTACTACCTAGTAAGGATGCATGGAAGCAGAATGTGTATATGAAAATTGGAAATCACGTGAGCTAAAAATTTACGATACATCGTAACATTTAGCAGTAAAGTCAATTCAACATTTTCTATATATGTGGATAATTTTTCTGAGATGTTTCTAACAGAAACATCAAATAATGGAATAAGAAGTTAGCAATGTGAGTTTGGTCCTGATATGCTCCTTAAAGCATTTATCCTGCAATGAGTTCAGTATTTTAACTGATCTAATAACTTCCATAAGGACTTTGATTCATTCCATTACCTTGCATTTGTGTAAGAGTGATGACACATGTACTATGTATAGAGCACATAAAGGATGAACAAATTCCATTTCTTGACCTATGATGCAGTGCTCATCTTATATTCGTAGTGGGAGAACAGACAGTTATTCGGAGCTTCCCCATCGCCTCAATAACTAAGGAGAAGAAAATTACCATCCAGAATCAGCTTCAACAGAGTATGCAGGAAGGCCTGCAGGTCACCTCAGCTTCCTTTCAGGTAAAATAGAGTTATACTTGAAACTTTGTAGAGCAATTTCTTTTAGAGGAACCCAGATTATTTCTTCATGTAAAGCCAATAGGAACATGACGTTCACAAATACCACTGATTCCTGAATAAATCACTTCCAGTTCCTCTCCAGTTGGGGAGGATCTGCAGAGACAGAGCAAGCCGAAAGCCTATAGAGAAAGGCCGCAGTTAAACACAGAGTTAGGCTCATTTAAATTCCATGGCTCATTTACATTCCATATGCCTATGTGCTTAGTTGTGTACTGGATTGTAGCCAGAGTCAGACAACAGAGCTAAATAAAAAGTAATCCAACTTGAAAAATAAGGTATATTTTTCCTAGAAGCACTCCTCAATATAGTTCCTAAGACTGTCCTTGGTAGAAAGAAGTGAAGTAGCTTCTGTACTTTCTAAGAGAATGTTGGAATTGGGAAAAATTAGAACAATCCTTGTGCAATAGTGGATGTTGTTGCCATAATTTAATAAATTGGCATCCTTCATTTAAAAACAGGCCACATCCATTTTGTTTTAATTATAATATAAATCACTTAACGAATTTACCCCCAATGATGGGAGTGTGTGTGGAATTGCGCTTGTAAAAGGGAGTTATAGAGAGAATGATATATGAATGCTGTCTGTTATTCACTTCTGTATGTCCAGTTTTATTTTTATTTTATTTTTCTGTGTATTTCCAAGCCGGTGTGCATGAAGGTCTATGCCAATTCCCTTAATATGAAGTATGTTAATTGCTAGATATGAAAGTAGGTCTGATGAGAAGGGGAGGACCATATGATAACAAAGGTACAGGTGGCTCCCATATGAACGGCAAACCTTGCTGCCTTGCTACTTCCATTTGCATTTTTTTTATGAAGAAAGGGCATTTCCAAGGGCTGTCTCCCAGAGAAAAAATTGCAGGTTCCCTCAATACAGACGGTTTCCCCACCACCACCCCTTTTTGATGGTACCTCTCTCACCCAAAGCATTTCCAGAAGAGGACAGACGGATGAACAGACTTATCAATGTGACAATATTGTAGATGGCCATTTGTTCCTTGTGTAATTAATTTGTCAGTTATAACAATTAGGTGACAGTGATTAATATCAATTACATTTTGAGCAAAAAAGCATGGACACATTTTTTAAATTTAGTGCTCCATTTAAAAACAAAGGGTAGAGTGTTTATTGTTTTTAATGTTCACTGACTATGAAGTGTACACACAAAAACTCACACAGACAGACCTATACTCTAGGATGCTTGTCAGAGATCCCTGCTGTTGATGTATGTATTTAAGTGATCTACGGAAATAAGAACATTGGCCAAATATTTCTTCTTTTTATTAGGAGCAGTGTATATTAAATTCTTCATCCCTGGTCATTGGTTAAATTATGACTATAGAATGACATTGGCTATAGTTATTTTAATGTGTTTGAATTTTAACATTTAGAAAACATGGAGTGATTCAGGCTGTTTGGGTCATCCTCGAGTAACAGGTCCACAGAGTTTATGGAGAAGGATTAACAAGAAGAAAAGTAGAAACAAAATGCAACATCTGCCTCACATACAATAACACTGAGCCAAAACAAGATCCACAAGTTTTGCAAAGCATTTCACTGCCTTTCAAAAGAGGCCTGCAAAGAGGCACATGAAATGGAGCAAAAATGTTTGCCATTTTAAGAGAAGCTATCCATAATGCTATGAGAGGGAGAAATATCACCGGGGATGGGGGGTGGAATCATGCAGCACATAGTACTGCGGATTCCCTACTTTACAGGAGCTGGAATTAAAGTGACTGTTGCAATCTACCGCACAGTGCAGTCTGTGAAGGTGGGAGCAGGTTATGATTTCATGGTGAGAGTGATTGCCTGCCTCCAGGTGGGGTCTGGAGATCTCCCAGAATTACAAATGATCTCCAGACTACAAAGATCAGTTCCCCTGGAGAAAATGGCTTCTTAAGAGGATGCATTCTATGGCTTCACATCATTGCTGAGCTTCCTCCCCTCCTCAAATTTTGCCCTCCCCAGGCTCCATCCATCCTCCAAATCTCCAAGATTTTCCCAACCCAGAGTTGTCAACCACACAGTGAAAGGCTTTTTTTTCTTCTGCCAGAGCTCAATTCCATTTTTCTTGGCTCAGGGTGGATTGATTTTTACTTTTCTTACTATGTTATTCTTTCCATTGATGCTCCATAAAAGCCATGTTTTAATTTATCATCAAGAAAGTAATAAAGAGTAGAATATGCTCCCCCCACCCCCATCCCTTGCATGATAGGTACAGCTGTGAGCCAGTGTAGTATAGTGGTTAAGAATGTCGGAGAAGTACCTGGGAGACCCAGGTTCAAATCCTCACTCATGCCATAGAAGCTCAGTGGGTGACTTTGGGCCAGTCACACACTCTCAGCCTAACCTACCTCATAGAGTTGTTGTGAGGATAAAATGGAGGAGAATTATGCAAGCTGTTTTGGGTCCCCATTGTGGGGAAAGGTAGGGCATAAATGAACTAAATAAATAAAATATCAAAAATTAAATTGTTTAGATCATAAGATGTTAACTTTTATTTTACCAGTTTTATCACCCCACTTCCTTTGTTACTTATGAGACTAACCTAACAAACCCGTTAAACACATGCCAGCATATGTAGTTAGAAAAAATAATGTTTTCAAAATAATATTATAATTGCCAGAACTATGACTTAGGTTGCCTTTGGCATTTTTTTTCTTTTTGAGTTTGTATAATTTTCCTCTTAGAAATTTCAGTGAGGTTCCCATATTTATCATAGAAGTTTAAATAAACTGATTGTCAATCAATTATTTCTGTTTTAATACTTTTATTTCACATAAAACATAAAACATACAGACATATAAACAAATATAACAGAATAAGCACAGACATTACATACCCAATACACAACATACACAAACAACACAATACATATACAAAATCTAAAATATACTAAAATAAGCTTTAGCTAAGTAAAGGTAAAGGTCCCCTATGCAGCACTGGGTCATTCCTGACCCATAGGGTGACGTCACATCCCGACGTTTCCTAGGCAAACTTTGTTTATGGGGTGGTTTGCCAGTGCCTTCCCCAGTCATCTTCCCCTTTACCCCCAGCAAACTGGGTCCTCATTTTACCGACCTCGGAAGGATGGAAGGCTGAGTCGACCTCGAGCCGGCTACCTGAAACCAACTTCCGTTGGGATCAAACTCAGGTTGTGAGCAGAGCTTGGACAGCAGTACTGCAGCTTACCACTCTGCTCCACGGGGCTCCTCTTTAGCTAAGTAGACATATAAAAAATTTTGTTTCCCTTCTTTTATCTTCCCAGTAAATACAGTCATATCTTTATATCAATTGTAAATCAATTCTTTAAACCTCTATTTTAATATGTGCAATATTCCATGAACCTGATTTTGACAGTGTATTTCCGCTTCAATGCCTAGTTCTTCATCTTATGTTCTTTCTCTTAATGTATTGCATCTTTTTATACGTAGCTGATTAAGGTAGCTTTTGATGAAGAAGTGAGCCCTGAAGTTGTAGAGATGTTTAAGAAACAGCTAATGAAGTTTCGCTACCCCCAGTCCATCTTTAGCACTTTTGCTTTTGCAGCTGGTCAGACTGCACCTCAGATAATTTTACCAAAGCAAAAGGAAAAGAACACTTCCTTTCGGTAAGAAGTAGCCTTCCGTTTCTTATAAGTTTCTTATTTGTTATAAATATGGTTTCATGTGTACCGTTTCATAAGAGTAGTAGCACAAGTTTTAAGTTCTTCAAGGACTCTTCAGTAGAGGGATATTTAAGAGGTTTCCATAACACGAATACGCCATGGTTAGCCAAGGAAGGAGTCCAGGAGCTATCAAGGGGCATGTGGGGATAATGCCTCTTTTAGAAATACACAAAGTCCAACATTCTCAATTTCCCTTAAAAAAAAAAAAAACTCTGCCATTTTCTTTATAGGGATGTTCAGAAAAATACGCAAGCAGTTATTCCACCTGATTGCCTTTCCAGTGACGACAGAGAGGAAGCTCTAATGAGACTCTGGGACTGATTCCTGAATCAGTTAACCCCCTTAGAGATAGATCACAATGGGTAGCCGTATCAGTCTATCAATAGCAGTAGATAAGAGCAAGAGTCCAGTAGCACCTTAAAGACTAACAAAATTTCTGGCAGGATATGAGCTTTCATGAGCCATAACTCACTTCTTCAGATGCAGTGGCTCACAAAAGCTCATGTGTGTGTGTGTAAAGTGCCTTCAAGTTGCAGCCAACTTATGGCGACCCCTTTTTGGGGGATTCACATGGCAAGAGACTAACAGAGGTGGTTTGCCAGTGCCTTCCTCTGCACAGCAACCCTGGTATTCCTTGGTGGTCTCCCATCCAAATACTAACCAGGGCTGACCCTGCTTAGCTTCTGAGATCTGACGAGGTCAGGCTAGCCTGGGCCATCCAGGTCAGGGCCACGAAAGCTCATACCTTGCCAGAAATTTTGTTAGTCTTTAAGGTGCTACTGGACTCTTGCTCTTTTCTACAGTTAACCTCTTGTTAACTGAGCTCATTCTTATCTGGCTCTTATCTTTTCTTGTTTGCTTCCTCTTTCCTTTGATGTTACAGGGGATGAATGAGAGCACTGGTTAAATACCATACATGCTTTCTGAGGATAAATTGAGGAAGACACAAATTCATTTCTATATTATTGTCATTCCTCTAATGGCTTAGAAGCTTCTTTGTTACCTACCACAGGGTTGGGTGAAACATTACAAACAGTCATGAAGTTGCGGTTTTATGTGTATGAAATGCAAAAAATGTTCAGTTGCATGATGCTTGATTGGACAGATAGACGCTCTTTGTTTTAAATGGCATGTTCATAGTCACTGTAGAATCTAGGACTTAGATTAGTCCACTGGAACCTGGCATGGTTAATTAAATGTGTTAATTTAATTTCAGCTTATAGTTTTTACTGTTGTAAGTTGATCTGTGTTGACTCTGTCACCATAACATTCTGGATAGAGGCCTGCAAGCAGACACTGTAATTTATGTGAAAATTAACATTACAACAATTATAATTATGTTGGCTTTGTTTTGAATTGTAGCACTCTTTCAAAGACAATTGTAAAAGGAGCTAAACGTGCAGGGAAAATGACAATTGGCCGACAGTACTTGCTAAAGAAGAAGACAGGGACAATTGTAGAAGAAAGGGCGAATCGTTCTGGGTGCAATGAGGAGGATGATATCTCAGGTAAGAAGGCATTATATGAATGTCTCTAACATTAGTCCAAAGCTTCTTAAACTGTGGGTCGCGACCCCATGTGGGGTCACATAACTGAATGTGGGGGTCACAAAAAATTTGGCAGCAGTAAAATTATATGTATACCAAAGAATTGTTTTATAAGGAATTTCTCTATAATTTATTATCAGTAAATGTTTGATTTGTATACCTATTTTATATACCTATATACCTGGGGTCGCATAAAAATTTCTCAGGCGAAAAGGGGTCGCAAGTGGAAAAAGTTTAAGAAGCCCTGCTCTAGTCTACAGTGAGCTTGCTTCATTGAGGGAGCTACTAATACTAAATTAGCAAAGTATTGCAATTTTAGTTTCAGATGACAGTGAAATGCCCACCAGTGGTACTTTGAAGGCATCAGAGAAATCAACAATGGAGCAGCTAGTGGAGAGAGCTTGTTTCAGAGATTATCAGCGTTTGGGACTTGGGACCATCAGCAATAGCTCTTCTCGCTCAAAAACAGAGTACTTCCGAATAACTGCATTGAATAGGATGTATTCTCTTTGTAGAAGGTGAGCAAATGAACTGCCATTGTTATTTTTTTAATTAAGTCACATGACACACTGTTTATCATCCACAGTGTACATCACACATGACACATTTTAAATGAAAGAGGGTTTGGTTTTTTTATATTCACTCAGGAATTTTGCTGGGTTTGTTTGTTGGGTTTTTTCTTTTCTTTTTTTTACTTCTGTATCCTTGGTGTTTCAAGAACGTTAATAATCCCTGCTGATTTGTGGTAGCTGCCTGGTTTTGATGCTGGTAAAGTTTTAATTTTACTTGATTGAAAGCTGACAGGATTGTTTTAATGTGGGTTTTATACTGCTTTTTGGTTTTAATAGATCAAGTTTATTGTTAAATCAGTTTGAATGTATTGTTTGCCATTTGAAGAGTTTTTGGGAGAAGTAGATAACAAGCACCTTACATCAAATGAATAAAATACAGATAAAATTTGCAGGAAACTAAAACTGTTCAAATCCTGTACACAGGTATACTACAGTACTTGCAGAATTATCTGATTACCATATAGTGTTCTAATTGAATATTACAATTGGCAGTTCTGCTCTAGATGGTTTATTTGCCCATTATTAAATGTGGCAGTCGTGTTGGTGGTTTGCCGTAAGAAACTTGTAATCATGTACAAATGGAAATATGAATAGATTTGGATATATTTGCAGACTATATGGGGATGGTTTGCACAACAGGCTCCCACTGATCAACGAGCCACTTTACAGTTGCCAGATCTATCCAGCTGCCTTCTGAAACCTTGCAGGGGGCTCCTCCTAAAGATTCATATAATTGCCTGTTAAATGTAGTGCCAGGCTACTCCCTAGGTTCCCGAAAGGGTCTTCCCCTACATCTCTTTGAACTTCTCCCATTCAAGCTGCCATCATTTCCCTGTGAAGTCTGTCTTGCATTAGGAGTCATTCATGCACCTGCCACTAGGCAGCCTTCCCTACCAGTCACCCATTCTCTTTGCAAGCCAATTTTTTATTTTGGGGGTGGGGGGAGGATTACTTTTAATGAAGAAGAAGAGTTGGTTTTTATATGCCAACTTTCTCTGCCACTTAAGGAAGAATCAAACCGGCTTACAATCACCTTCTCCTCCCCACAACAGACACCCTGTGAGGTAGGTGGGGCTGAGAGAGTGTGACTAGCCCAAGGTCACCCAGCTGGCTTCATGTGTAGGAGTGTGGAAACAAATCCAGTTCACCAGATTAGCCTCCGCCGCTCATGTGAAGGAGTGGGGAATCAAACCCGGTTCTTCAGATCAGAGTCCACCACTCCAAGTCACCACTCTTAACCACTACACCACACTGGCTCTCCACTACCACCACGCTGGGGAGGAACTACTAAGCCACTTAGCTGAGCATCTAAGGAGTGGCATTTCCAGTTCAAGACAGGCTTAATAAAGCCTCTCGTATCCTTTGCAAGCCTTTCCTGCTGCTGGAAACCTTGTTCTGCCTTCTCAGCAGTGCCCAGAGAGGTAGAAATGAATGAGATTGAGGATGCACCCAGTCCTCTTTTCTCCTCTCCTCTATTTCTTCCTTACAACAACCTTTGAGGTAGGTTAGGCTGAGAGTGTGTGTGACTGGCTCAAAGTCACCCAGTGAGCTTCCGTGGCAGATTTGGGGTTTGAACTTAGGCCTCCCAGATTCTGACCTGAAACTCTTAACAACTACACCACAGTGGCTTTTATGGGGTGGCTGCTGTTGAGCAGTAGCAAGCAGCTAGGCCTGGGTGAGTCATGTAAGTTGCATGACTCAAGTAAGTTGCCCTGTGGTTTCTGCTGAGCCCTGTCCCCAGTAAGTCCTCCCTAAAAATCCAAAACTGCCCTGGAAAGGGCCTGCTCCCTCCCTCTTCTTTATACTGACAGAAACCAAGGCTTGAAGGCTGTATGGTTGCCTAGCAACAGCCACTGAGGGAATCCATTCCTTAAAACTTTTGTTGGGGGGTTTAACCCTCCCGTGTATTTATTTTTAGATTTCAAAATTTTCCACAAACGGGGCTGTTTTCAGGTTTGTAGAAAGATGTCTTTGTCTGTTCATGGCACCAGTCTCTGGATGTAAGTTTCCACAGATTTGGCCATGTTAAGAATTATATATTGACAAGTGGGGACCTGCAAGAAACTTGCAGGAGCAGCTATCTCATTCCCCCATCTTTGCTTCCTCCCCTCTCCCTCTACTTCTCTCAGTCTCTCACTCTTTCTCCCTCCTGCCACCCCGTTTCTTACTCTCTCTCTCCTCCATGCCGGTCACTTTCTCTCTCTTTCTGTCCCTCACCCCATCACTCTTTCTGCCCTTATCACCTTCCTGCCCTCCCCCACCTGCTTCCTCTTCCCCTTCCACAGGAGGAGCATGGTGGCAGCTCTCCCCCATAGCAGCAGAGGCAGCAACGGCTCTCCCAGAATTACAATGGATCTCCCAACTGCAGCAATCAGTTCCCCTTAGGGTTGCCAGCTCCGGGTTGGGAAATTCCTGGGGATGGAGCCTTGGGTGGGTGAGGTTTGGGGATGGATGAAACCTCAGCAGGGTATAATGCCATAGGTCTCCACCCTCCAAAGCAGCCATTTTCACCAGGGGAACCGATCTCTGTCATCTGGAAGCAGTTGTAATCTGGATAATCTCCAGCTCTCACCTGGAGGTTGAAACCAAATGTACAGCACACAGGCTCAATATCAATGATCAATTTTCAATTGTCAGTTTCAAAAAACAAAAATAAATTGTCAGTTTTCAAAAAGTTTACTACATATACTAATACAAACAATAATTTCTACTAGGCTACTAAAATAGTACAAACAAATTCCCAACAGAAAAACAAACACTTCTAATAAGGCATTATATTCATACCAATTTTAACAATTCAACACGACAAAAATCTCGGTAATGACTGAAGGAACAATTCATAGGGGAAAGAGAAAAATGTCCACCTTTCCCCAAGAACGAGTTCTCGCATGAAAGCAAAGTGAAGTGATGAGAAACAAAGCAGTGCCAACGTATAACATCACCTGGAGGTTAGCAACTCTAGTTCCCTGGAGGAAATGGCTGCTTTGGAGGGTGGACTGTATGGCATTATACCCTGCTGAGGCCTCTTCCATCCCCAACCTTGCCATCCTCAGACTTCACCACATCTCTAGGAGTTTCCCAACCTGGAGATGGCAACCATAGGCTTGGCCCCAATGAATCCTCCCTCAAAGGCCAAAATAGGCCTGGAAAGGACCCTGCCCCTTCCCTTGCCTTTTACTCATGGAAACTGAAGCCTGGAATCTGTGGCTGCCTAGCAACAGCCACTGAGGGTATCAGTTGCTTAAAGCTACAGGTGCTCCTTTTGTCATTTTCAGGTTTTTAAACCCCCCTCCAATGAATTTTTTTAAAGATTTCAGAATTTTCTGCAAACCTGGGGCACTTTTCTGGTTTGTAGAAAGAGCTGTCTTTCCCGTTCACAGCTCCAGTCACCAGATTTAAACTTCCAGAGGTTTGGCCGACTTCACTATTAGTTTATAAGATAGATGTATTGATAAGCATTTAAACAGCTGGGCAGAAGGTAAGCTTTATCTAGGGTTGCCAAAAAAATGTTCTGCCCCTTAATAGAGTCTTAATGGAATATTATTTACTAGGTGATGGTATTTACTTTCATGTCATGAAAAGCTTGACCTGCCCATTTCCACACATTAAGCCTCTATTAAAGGGGCAAAGCATGTTTTTTCTCCGGGTTATTGGCAACTCTAACTCCAGCACAGCTACCCCAAGGCCTAATACCCGTGAAGAAAATGTAAAACAAAAACTTCACACAGGTCTGGTAGCTGTTTTTCCTTAGAAGTTTTCATAACAGCTTTGTTTACCTGTAATTTTGCCCAATGTTTCAAGTGCAAAATCATACTACATATTTCCAAAACAGGAATTTGTTAGCAAGATTTGAAATACATTCTTTAATTTTCTATAAATGACTATAGATACCTGAATTCTTTTTCTGCTTTTTATCTTTCCATGGAATCTATTCTCTTCAAAACAAAACAAAAACCCCAGATGTAGCTTCTTTCCTGTCTGAACTTATTTTTTTAAAACTTATATAACCACCGGTTTGCATATTATAGTTTTAGAGCTGTATAAATTGATTTTGATGCAAGCCAGAGACAGTTGCTTGTCAGAGCCAAAGTCCTGGCAGTGGTTTAGTATGTTAATTCAGTGCATCTAAACATTCTTGCTCATAAAAAGTATCTATAAACAATCAGTCAAGGGCAAGTATGAAATGTGCATGCTGTTTCTTGCTGTTACTGTAGTGATCCTCTTGCTGTACTCTCATGAACCCAAATACACCATTCAAACTAATAACATCTTAAAAGACTGGATTGAGGATAGTTAAAAAGTATAACCCAGCTATAAAAGTGGTAAAGGAAGGAAAAAAATAAGCAGTCATTTAATATACTAGGAGAAAATGGAAGAAATGTCTACACAGCACTTAAGCAAAGTTATCATATTGTAAAGGTTAGCAACAGACACAAAAAAACAAGTTAACATAGAGCTTTATAAATCCCCCCTGCCAGTTGTTGTTTTTTGGACTATCCTATCCCCAAAACAACTTATTCCAAAGTAAAATAGTTTGAAATCAACAATAGGAACAAATAATTAATGTATAAAAACAAGTAGCAGACAGTACAAAAGCTGGAGATTAATGCAGTGGAAAGGCCTGGCAAAACAAAAGGTGTGTGACTGTGCTCCTAAAAGAGCAAATGGTATGGAGTTAGGTAAGCGTCCCTAGGAAGGGATTTTTCAAAGAGGGGCCATTGTTGCTGACGATCTTACCTCCTAGTGTGGTGTAGAGCAGTGGACTCTAATCTGGAGAACCAGGTTTGATTCCCCACTCCTACACATGAAGCCTGCTGGGGGTGACCTGGGGCCAGTCATAGTTCTCTCAGAACTCTCTCAGCCCCACCTGCCTCACAAGGTGCCTGTTGTGGGGAGAGGAAGGGAAGGTGATTGTAAGCCACTTTGATACTCCTTAAGGGTAGAGAAAATCAGGGTATAAAAACCAACTATTCTTCTTCTCTTCTTCCCTCAGTGGCAAAACTAGGCATAGCAATCCCTGTAGGCTGGGCTTCAGAAGAATGCATTTTAAACACTGCAGAAATGACGTCTTGCAGTTCTGAGAGCCAGTGTGGTGTAATGGTTAAATGAATTGGAGTAGTATCTGGGAGACCTGGGTTTGAATCCCCACTTGCGCCACATTAGTTAGCTGGGAGACCTTGGGTCAGTCGCATTCTCTCAGCCTAACCTACTTCATAGGGTTGTTGTGAGGATAAAATGGAGGAGCAGAGGATGATGTAAGCTGCTTTGGGTCCCCATTGGGTAGAAAGGTGGGATACAAATAGATAAATAAATGTCCATATATTTAAAAAGTACCTTGTTAATTTTAACACCGAGCTGCATACAATTATAAAGGGTAGTTGGACTCTGCAGAAGTCTGGTACTTTCCTACTCTTCTGTGTCATTAGGGATGGTCACAACTGGGTGGAAACTGGGGCAACTGTTGCTAGAAGAATGTAAAACTTGGCATATTGGTGAGTTTTGGATTCTTTTCCAGACTAATTCACTGCCTCTACAGGAATACATAAATGGCATTCCCCCAAATGATATTAGTGGTTTTTTGCCTCAGCTGAGCCATCTAATTACCCTATTTTTCCTTTTCCCATTGATATAGCTATCCAGGGCTACTAGTGGTACCTCAGTCTGTGCAAGACAGCAGCTTGCAGAGAGTAGCACGCTGTTATCGACACAATCGCCTACCCGTTGTCTGTTGGAAAAACCCCAAAACCAGCACACTCCTGCTTCGAGCTGGTGGCTTTCATGGCAAAGGAGTTGTTGGCCTTTTCAAATCTCAAAATTCACAAACAACAGGTGAGGGAATATTTCCTGGGTAGGCTATTTTAGAGAGAAAGAGAGAGCTGTATATCTGTTTTTGCCACATGCCTTTAGTCTTCCCAAAATCATCAGTTATGCCTTACAACATAACAGTAATTGTAAAGTCATGGGTTTTAACATCTAATAAGCTTTGGGTATCTTTTAATGTTATTTATTTTTATTTTTCTGTGAAATGTTTCAAGTTTCAAATGAATGCTGACTTTAAAGAGCTAATACTTGGAATAAATATAGTGAGATACAATCATGGAGTTAATTATGGGTTGGATTACTTATTTCCCAAGTCGTTTCCTTCTAAAGTCTCCTGTACAAATCAGCGTCAGAGGCAGGATCCTGGATGTTATTGGCCTGACTTAATACAGCAGATTCTGCATTCTGATAATCTGACAGATTAAATTAAGTTTAGACATGCATCAAGCTTGATTATGGTGGCCAGTTCTAACCATATCACAATGCCTTCATGAAGTTATTCTTCATGAGTTCAGCTAACCCTTGGTTGCTCAGTTAAGAGTCTTGGAGTTATAGTGGACACAACATTATTGCTGGAGAAGCAAGTTAATGCAACTGCAAAAAAAGGCTTTCTTCCAATTCAGCCTAGCTGGAGGATGACCCCTTACCTGGAACAGCTGATCTGGCCACCTGGATCCATGCCACAGTAACATCAGGACTAGATAACTGTAATGCTCTGTACATTGGTCTTCCCTCAAAATCAACTCAGAAACTCCATTCGGTGCAGAATGCTGCGGCCTGACTATTGTCAGGAGCTAGACAGAGCATGCACATTCCTCTCATTCTGCAGTCACTCCACTGGCTGCCCATCAGTTATTGGACTCAGTTTAAGGTATTGGCTATCATACATAAGGCCCTTCATCGCCTTGGACACTCATATCTGCGAGACCACTTCTCTCCCTTTGCCCCGCCACAACAGTTTCGCTCCTCTGAGCAGGACTTTCTGCAGGTACCAACCTAGAAATGGGCAAAATCAACAACTGTCCATTCACGTGCCTTCTCTGTTGTGGCCCCACTTTATGGAATGGCTTGCCTGAGGAGGTCAGGAAGGCTCCCACTTTCCTGGCTTTTCGCAAACTATGCAAAACTGAATTATTCAAGAAGGCTTTTCTACACAGGCAATAGGGTTTCACTGCACAAAATGATTCACAAAGTTACTTGGATAAATGATTAGGGACTGTGGACTATGCTACTATGTATAGGTTACTGTAAGTAGGATCCTACTATGTAATTTTGCATCAGTTAAGGTGTCATGTTAATATCATTGCTTTGCTTCAATTTTGTTTTTAGATTTCTGAATCAGTTCTACAACCCTAATCCTATTGCACTGTTTATTGAATGTCCCGTCCTGTCCATTGTATTGACTCACTCTCTATAATCCGCCTTGAGTCCCAGTGAGAAAGGCAGATGGATCAAACATGGAACAGTAGTACTGTTCTTTGTATTGTTACATGCTCCCCAGTTCCCTAAGCAGTGGGAAGTTGCAGGGGTTAGTGGTTACTGAGGTTGGTTCTCTTTTGGAAACATAGTGTTTAGGTAATATTTGCAAATGTACAAGTATTGGACAGGACAGGGGTCGGCAAACTCATTAGTCAAAAGAGCCAAATATCAACAGTACAACGATTGAGATTTCTTTTGAGAGCCAAATTTCTTAAACTTAAACTATATAGGTAGGTACACTGTTTATTAACTTAATAAACTTTAATTAAAGTTTTAAGTCTTAATTAAACTGTAGGTACACTGGGGGGAGATGCTAGGGTTGCCAGGTCTCCAGCCACCACCTGGAGGTTGGCAACCCTAGTAGAGGAAGGGAGGTGGGAAGGATGGAGAAAGTAAGGAACTGGGAAAGGAACGAATGAAGGAACTGGGGAAGGAAGGAAGGAAGGAAGGAAGGAAGGAAGGAAGGAAGGAAGGAAGTAAGGAAGGAAGGATGGAAGGAAGGAAGGGGGAGGGGCGGAGAAGAAAGAAAGAAAGAATGAAAGAAAGAGAGAGAGAGAAAGAAAGAAAGAGAAAGAAAGAAAGAAAGAAAGAAAGAAAGAAAGAAAGAAAGAAAGAAAGAAAGAAAGAAAGAAAGAAAGAAAGAACTGGGAAAGGAAAGAGAAGGAAGGAACTGGGGAAGAAAGGATGAAAGGGAAGAAGGAAGGGAAGGAAGGAAGAGGGGGAGGGACAGAGAGAAAGAAAGAGGAAGGAAGGAACTGGGAAGGAAAGAGAAGGAAGCAACTGGGGAAGAAAGGATGGAAGGAAGGAAGAAAGAAGAGGGGGGAGAAAGGAGAGGGGGAGGGGGAGGACGGCGAGGGATGGCAGGCCTTTCTCTGGCGGATGTGCGACTGTTGAAGGGCTGCCTGGCCCTCCACGAGCGCCCTGCATGGCAGGCCGAAGGCTCAGGTGGGGTTTGGCGGGGCGCATTCAAACCCGGGTCTGCAAGCTGAAAGAGGCGGCCGGTCGGGGACGAAACGCTTTCCTGCTGGGCCCCGGGCTTTCCCCCCGTTCCCCTCCGTGGCTTGCCAGCAGCCTCACGCGGGACCAAGTCGGAGCCTGCCGGGGCTTCCCTCCTCACGGGCAAGAGGGCGAGCAGACCAAGGGCTGCCTTCGGAGGGGGAGAGGGGCGCGTCGCCCTCGTCGCCGCTCCGGGAGGGAGCTTGCAAGGCGCGCCGGACCTCCCTCGCCTCTCCCCGGCCAGCCTATCTGCAAAAGCCACCGAAGGGCACGTGGAGAGAGCAGGCGGAGGAGGCTGCCGCCGGGCTGGGGGTTGTAACCTCGGCGTCTCGCCCGGCAACCAGCGACGCGGAACAATGCACAACAGGAGGGAGGCCAGGCCTTCGTCCCCCTGCCGCGGAAAGAGCCGCACTCAAGGCCTTAAAGAGCCGCATGCGACTCGGGAGCCGCACTTTTGCGACCCATGGGACAGGAGGAGGCAAAAAGCCCTCCTAAAGGACAGCTGATCTGGTACCTCACAAGTGAGAGAGGTCCTGCTTCAGGCAACTCCAACACAGTCTATCTGGCTATCTGTATCTTCTCTTTCTCTTTCACATTGACATCCATCTTGTCTTTCTCTCTGGATAGGTGGGAAGCTTACCTCTATCAACTGTGATGGACATAAACAAGACCATTCCCTGACACTCAATGCTAGGGTTGCCAACCTCCAGGTGGTTCACAAAAAATAACAGCACGTAGCCCAAATATCTAATTCTGTTTCACAAAGGCAACATACAGTATTATACAAAAAAACAACCTCACTCTAACTGTCTAAGTACACGATACAAAAATAAACTGGACAAAAACAACACAATGTATGAATTCAATCATACCCCTTATAAAGTCCAAAACACATTATAAGCCAATGCTGGCCGTATTCAGGAGCACAGTCTTCGGTAACAAAGTTAAGAAAACTCCTCTGCTGTCACCGTGCTGCTTGAAAGATTCCGGCTGGCAAAGAATGCCTCTGGCTCCTAGACGTAGCACAGTCCGATATGTTTCTAAAGCAGTTGTGCCATTCAGACAATCAGGTCTTGCAGGGGTAATGGAATGATAGCCACAAGATAATAAAGGCAAAGGGACGTGTATCCTAGGTACTCAATCACGTTTCACCATAAGGCTTCTTCAGCCTAAAATCTTCTGTGTGACCATCGAGGGTTCTGTCAATTGATTTGAAGTTTCAATATGAAGAAGCCTTACGGTGAAACGTGATTGAGTACCTAGGATACACGTTCCTTTGCCTTTATTATCTTGTGGCTATCGTTCCATTACCCCGGCAAGACAAGTCCGGATTGTCTGAATGGCACAACTGCTTTAGAAACACATCGGACTGTGCTACATCCAGGAGCCAGAGGCATTCTTTGCCAGCCGGAATCTTTCATGCAGCACGGTGACAGCAGAGGAGTTTTCTCACTTCGTTACTGAAGACTGTGCTCCTGAATACGGCCAGTATTGGCTTATAATGTGTTTTGGACTGTGATTGGGGGTGTGATTGAATTCATACATTGTGTTGTTTTTGTCCAGTTTATTTTTGTATCGTGTACTTAGACAGAGTGAGGTTGTTTTTTGTATAATACTGTATGTTGCCTTTGTGAAATAGAGTTAGAAATTTGGGCTACATGCTGTTATTTTTTGTGGGTCACTCTCATTACAGCATAGGGTGTTTTTTGGATTCAACCCCCAGGTGGTGGCTGGAGATCTCCTTCTATTACAACTTACCTCCAAGTGATTGAGATCTGTTCACCTGGAGAAAATTGCCATTTTGGAAGGTGGATTTTATGGCATTATACCCCATTGAAGTCCTTCCCTTCCCAAAGCTGCCCTTCTCAGGCTCTACCTCCAGAATCTCCAGGTATTTCCTAACCCGGAGATGGTAACGCTACTCAGTGCCCATCTCCTGTAGTTAATGCACATCACTCTTCCCTTTGCTATGTAGGTAATGCTGGTTGGGAAGGTGGGATCATGAAGGACATTGTGCTTCCCACCTTCAGTTGGGTTCAGCTGACACTTGCTGACTTGGTTAAAAGCCTAGAGATTATACTGGATCCAACATTACTGCTGCCATTTAATGCAGCTGCAAAAAATCCTTTCTTCCAGCTCAATTTAGCCTAGAAGATGGTGTCATGTCTTGACTTGGCCATTTGGGCCACCTGGATCCATACCATGGTAACATCTAGACTAGACTCCTGTAATGCACTGTACATTGGTCTCCCTTTGAATTCAACTCGAAGACTCCAATAGGTGCATAATGCCTCAGCTCAGTTATTATCAAAAGCTAGGTAGAGCATACATATTACTCTCATTCTGCAATCACTCCATTGCCTGTCTGTCAGACACTGGGTTCAGTTCAGGGTATTGGCTATCAAACACAAAGCCCTTTATGGTGTTGGACCCTCATACCTGCAGAACCACCTCTGCTCCACCCCAACAGCTTTACTCATCTGATCAGGGCCTTATGCAGGTGCCACCCTGCAAATGGACAATAGCAACAACTGCCTGTACCTTCTCTGTTGTGGCTCCCATCTTATGGAATGGCCTGCCTGAGGAGATCAGGAAGGTTCCCGCTCTCCTGGCATTCCTCAGACTGTACAAACTGAACTATTTAGGAGGGCATTCTTACACAGGTAATAGGGCTATGCTATAACGGAATGGTTAAGAAAGATGCTTTAATTAAAGGAGAGGCTGTGGACTATACTGCATATAGTATGTACAATCTGTTGCTGTTTTGGCATCATTTAACATGTCAAGTTAATATTTATGCTTCATTTCAGCATTTCTTTGGATTTCTGCAATCCTAATCCAATTACGTTTGTTTATCGAATGTCTCATCCTGTTGATTGTATTGACTCACTCTGCCTTGATCCCAGTGAGAAAGGCAGGCTCTAAATGACCTAAGCAAAAATAAAATAAAAATGTGCTTCTTATTTAATAGATCATCCTACAAGCTCTACAACTTCATACAGTTTCTGTTCAGATTTTGTGAGTCAAGATGGAAATAAACCACAAATTTCATATTATAGGGGAGGAGGAGGAACAGAATTTACTCTGAACGCCTGTGATTTAAAAAAATTGTGACATTGGCCTCCCTGAACCACATGACCTGTGGAATTTCTGAAAGGGGAAGTGGATAAAAGTATTCACAGTTAATATATAAGTTAGAAAAGCAGAGGGTCATTCAAGAGTTCATTACAAGAATAGATTTTCATGGCATAAATAGTTCGGCATAACCCTATATGAATGACATACTACTTTGTAGCAGTAGAAAAGAGCAAGAGTCCAGTAGCACCTTAAAGACTAACAACATTTCTGGCAGGATATTAGCTTTTGTGAGTCAAAGCTCGCTGCTTCAGAGCTGTGACTCACAAAAGCTCATACCCTGCCAGAAATTTTGTTAGTCTTTAAGGTGCTACTGGACTCTTGCTCTTTTCTACTGCTACAGACAGACTAACACGGCTACCCATCATGATACTGCTTTGTGTACGTAAAATATATACACACACACCTATATATGTTTCACGTACACTAAATAGTATCACGATGGGAGCCGTGTTAGTCTGTCTGAAGACATATATACTACTTTAACTCCCCCATCCATACATGTCCTTAGCGTGTAAGAGCGGTCTTCAGCATGTGATTAGGATTTGAGTCACAGTCTGCTTTCTTAAACAGGAAAGAAGATTTATTACTAAAGATTAAACTACAGCACATATGTAGAAAATAGCTGCCAGGCCTAGCAGATACAGATCTAAGGAAAACAAAACAAAAGTGAGTCTAGCATTTAGTTACCTTAGATGGAGTAAGCACATCCCCAAACTCCTTACTGCCCTTTTGCAGAGTAGTTTGGCTCCCAGCATAGATCACAGCATCCGGGCAAAGTATTTGAACCAAGAACAAAGAAAGATTCCACCTTTTAACGCTTCTGCCTGCTTAGGTGACCACCCCCCCATCCAGAGTTAGGAATCCTGCCCCTCTAGGCTCTCCCTATCTGATCATTTGGCATGTGGCCCTTGTCTCCCTATCCCTGATCAGGTTTTTTTTTTATGACTGGCATTCATATCCTCTGTTTGGCATTTAATCTAGTCGGGCTATCTCCAGCAGAACTCAGTTCCTGTCGTCTGTCTCTTCCTGGCTTGCATCTTATTACATCTTCTCATGTGAAAATAAACAATTGCCATGGTTTCAGGATCCCCATACATAACTAGTTTAATTTTAAGTACCTCATCTAGGCTTCTGTGACTGGCTGGAGACCCGGGCTGCTGAACTGTTCTTTAAAAACCACCTGTATATAAATGCATCTTCTGTGTTATTTTTATACAACTCCTGCCTCAGAGATCAGTTCACCTTGAGAAAATGGCTACTTTGGAAGGTGGATTCTATGGCATTATACTCGATTGAAGCCCCTCCCCTCCTGAAACCCTCCCCTCCTCAGGACCCACCCCCCAAATCTCCAGGTATATCCCAACCCAGGGCTGTCAACCCTACTTTCACAGGCAGTTCTTGTCAGGCAGTGCCCTGGGAGTAGCATGAAGGGGATTAATATGTTATACAATTCTGATTTACTGGGCTACTTTTTAATTTAAGATATTATTTTTATGATTTTTCTTCAACGTGGTTAACCTGCTCTGAACCCTAGGAATGGGTTCGGACCGCTATATGCATAAAGTTCAATACTGGGTGTTATTTTCATTCTGCCTTTTCCAGAGTGAAATGTGCCAAATAAAAATTAATATGTTCTCTGCGTTCATTTCCACAGCTCCTACTTCACTAGAATCATCAAGCAGCATAGAACAAGAGAAATACCTGCAAGCCTTATTGAATGCAATTTCAGTCCATAGCAAAATGAATGGCAGTAACACTCTCACTGTCAGGCCAACGATTGCTTTGTCTCCAGGTAAAGTTATACATTTGTACAGCTGCAGTAAAAAAAAATAGTATCATTCTTATTGTGTTATTGTTAGTTTTGCCAGATGTCTATACTGTTATCAATGCCCAAAAGGCGCACTATCCACATTGTTAATCTGTCTTTAAAAAAAAAAAAACTGTTCATGATAACAACACATTTGAAAAGTTAAAAAACATGACATAACATAAGTAAAATAAGCAGAAATGCTAGTTTAATGCAAGCTGAGCAAACATACAGTGCTTAGCTCTAACTGTTAGAGGCGTGTGCAAAAGCAATGGATTGCTTAATGCACTCTTACAAACATGGGAGTATGTTCTGCGTTTTAAGCAACCCTAAAGTTAAAAATGTAATATATTCTTCTGGGTAAGTCTGGATGACGCAATTAAGAAATTCATTAATATTCTGTTCCAGTTGTCTTGTGATGCAACCTGATAGGGTTCATACAAAGGTAACGCTGCTGTCTTAGACACAGGAGCATGCTACTTGCCAAGTATGTCCATTTGGCTTGATCAATTGGTGAAATCAAGAGTATCTAAATTCTGGCTTTTCTCATAACATAACACTGTCACCAATTTGTGCATGCCTTGCTTCATTTGTTGTTAAATGTTTGGATTGCATTAGCCATACCTAACCTTCTGTGCTGCTGCAAATGTATACGTGTTATTTCTAATACTGTGGAATGACTTTTTAAGTGTGGGGAACTGGCAGCAATTACATGTGTAAAGAATGAAAAACAAGACTTTTTATATTAGGTTTAGAACAAGTAAAAATCTCGGTAATGTTGGCCTGAATGATACTGTACTTTTAATCTCTCCATTCTTTTTGACTGACTTTAGGCACTGAAAAGAGGGCTTCAAGAATGTCCACTGTGTTTAAGCAGGTAGTGCCAGGACATTTGGATGTAAATCTATCCAATAGCTTTGCCCGAGGAGGTTAGTAAGACTAGTTCAAAGCCTACACACTGATGTAATATAAAAAGATGGCTGAGGGTTTGTTCTTGCATTATTCTTCAGTTTGTAACTATACAGCACCTGGATACCAACCTGTCTAATACTTTTGGCTGAGTGGTGTCCAATCACTTTCCCAAGAAAGCACATGTAAAAGTCAGCCTCATTTGTCAAGGGTAAGTCATATTCAAGAGCAGGCTTTCCCTTGTTGGAAAAGGAAACTGCACACACTGAAGGCCGAACTACACGTTTTGTTTTTTTAATACGTCGGGTTCCTTGGACCCAACTTGCTTTGCCCACAGCCACACAGCAGCTGAGAAGAACAGCTTTTTAAAGGATCACAGGGGCCCAATAAGGCTTGGGACCATAGCATGGGCGGGGGTGGCTCCTGTCTTCCCTCACTCTGTGCCATGTTCCCAAATTGCACCAGGGAGGGTTATTTGCCCTGTTATCGAGCTGCAGGTGGAACTAGGCAAATAACTGTTATCGAGCTGCAGGTGGAATGAGCTGCAGGTGGAATGAGGCAAACATCAAGCTGCAGGTGGAATGAGGCAAACATCCTGGGGATGTTTCAGCTGCAGAAAGGGGCCCCTCCTCCCCAACACCATGTGCCAAGCAGAAATGGGGCCTACGGCCCTTTAAAAAGCTGGTTCCCTGCAGCTGCTGTCTGGACACATCTCAAAAACTTTAATGTGTAGTTTGGCTCTAATGGAGGTGATCACATGGTTCTTGTAACTGGATTACTTTAACCAACACTGAGGGCTGTGTAGCTATTCACTGGAGTTGGTCTATGGTCAACAGGTGTTGGGTACTTATGGGCATCTGGCTGAATCCATATCTATACCCTCTTTCACACAGACATCCAATAGAGAATTAAAGCCTTTTAAAGCTGGTAGTGCTGTCCACCAACAAGCTAGAAGACCATACTCATATGAGGAGGCAACCTACTGTTGCGTGTGGATGTCTTCGAGGCAGAACAGATGTGAATTCAAAAATATTTCAGTCAGCTGTCCCACTTTATTCTAGTATGAATCACCACAAATATGAATCATTAGATGGGTAACGCCACCAAGACAAAAGTTACTATCCAGATTCTAACTTGGGTGAAGGCTGTGTTTTGTGAATGGTCATGATCAGCACAGTATTTAAGTAAAAGTGATCCCATCTGTGTATATTGGTGATACATATGAAGGCTACAGTAGTGAGTTTGTTCAGTCATGGTAATGTAAGATAGCCAGGATTGTGTCACTAAGTAAAGAGTGAAGGAGCACTTTTGATTTCTCTCCGCATGGTTTATATTGGGTAATAAATCTCTAGAAAATAAGGTGTTTAGAAATGAAGGGAAACTATGTTTTGAAAATATAATAAATCAATAGGTCATGAAAGAGGGTAGCAGAAGTTGCAATATTTGCAAACTTGTGATGTATTGTAGAACATTGGGAGAGTAGGTACATGTTTAATTGCTCATTTCACATCCTGGTTAACCAAAGGTATTGCATTTAAAGCAGATAATTCCTTCGATTGCAGTGTGACTAATGGTGTGGATCAGGTTGTAAGAGTACTATATCAATTTAAACCATTTGAGAAGTGATGGTAGGATATTTTGGGAAGAAGTATGATTTCATGGATGAATTGGCAGTTGTTACTAACAAAATTAGGTATTGCATTGCTTCAAGTTATGGTAGAATATAGTGGAGCCTTGTTCTGTAGAAAGAGGAAGAATCTGCAGTTGCATATGCCATGGCATTTACTGTAGGAAGTGCCCCAATTTTGGGCTAGTGTGCACCTTCTTTCAGAAGATGATCAATAGCAGCAGTTTAAACATGCAGTCAGTCCCTTTCCATGATAGTATGGACAAGTTCCCTGTCCTCAGGTGGCTGCCAAGGTAGTTGTACTGTGAGAAATATTAATGTGTCCATACTGCCTCTTAGACAGGACAGGTAAAAGGAAATATCTGGCCTCACAATCGTCTCCTTCCCATATTGGGAGAAGTTACTGCTGAAACAGGGATCTCCCACCATTGGTTTGCATAATATGACTGCCAGGTTAGTAAGGGTGGAAGACAGCATCAGAGGGAGAATCAGGACTTGTTCCTTTTCGTACTCTGCCATACTCCTTAGCAAAGTACTCTACCACTGAGTTATAGTATAAGTCAACTAAAGTAGCACTTTTATGCAAGGCTGCCAAGAGCCACCATGGGCCCCTAGACAAAGATTCCATCTGCCCCCATATGACTCTGATCCTAACCATGTGACTAATTTTGTAATTTTATATTTGTACACAAATGCATATCTGTGTACCAATATAGGACACACTTCTTACATTCACAAATTTCATGTCACAATCTTTAAGTAAGTAAATCAGTAAGAAATCTATTTCAATTTACCCTTGTACCTTTACCTAGCACAAAAGGAGAGGCAAAATGAGTTATGTAGTGGTGCAGGTTGAGAAGAACTGATATCATTGGGACTGCTTTTGCTGACATATTTTCTAAAAAGATTAAGTCATGTGTCATTTAGCACAAAGCTTAATGTCTGCAGTAGCAAAGTAGTATTTACAAAGGGGTATTAGAGGTCCCACCAATACAATAACAACAACCCACTGCCTGAACAGTGTTAAAAATGCAATTAAATCTAATTAAGGGGGAGGGGAGGAGTTCTATCTTCTGTTCCATGTGTCACCTCTAAGGCAAATTAACATTTTATTACTATGCATGTAAAGCAGGGGGCGCATCCTGTTATTACGATAGATCATGGGGAAATATTAACTCCCCCCTTCCATTGACAATATTAAAAAGGGGTTGTACCTTGAGTCCTTTACTGCTAAGTATGTTGTAAGTTGTCAACCAGGGATAAGCAGAAGCTGAGACTAAGACTGACAAATAAGGGAGGGGATTAAAATTAGAAGGGAGGAGAGAAAAATGGAGCCAGATCATGAAAGGAAGAGCAAAATGAAGAAAAACTGTGGAAAAGAAAAAGAGAAATTAAGAAAAGAGGAAATGTTATTTTATTTTTTTCCACACCAACAGAACTACCCTTTTGCAAGCTCTGAATGAGCAGACAAAGTTAGAGCTGGGTGGAAAAAAGGAAGATATGCCAGCATTTGCCTCCTTGTAGTAAACTGTGCAGAAAGGCATCACCAGAAGAGAGAGCTACTTTTGTTTAGTGTGGTCTTTCTTCCTTGCACCCCTAGTGGCTGCTGTGCCGAATTGCATTAGAAGTAAAATAACTAGAAATTCATTCTGAATGTGGCCCTCCAGCTGATACGGGCCCCAGGAATTTTATCCCCCCAGTCCCCCCTCTCAGTGGCCCTGCTTTTGTGACATATGCTGAACAAACTCTGGAATCTACTTTCTATCATATCACTGTTTCCTGCTTCCTATATTCCAGTTCTCTGATGCTTCACGGTATTCATGTTGACTGTGAATAATGATGCCTTTCCCTTCTGAATATAAGTATATGCACTGTTGTAATCAGGAAGGCTAAATTTTGCACGTTCACAGAATGACTCATACAGAATATGCAGATAATATAGATTCCACAAATATTCTAGTGTGTCAATATAGTCAACATAAATAATACATTTGTGTCTAAAATTGGTCACACTTGGTTGTAGATATTAATACATCATCAACCAAAGTGATAGCTGCTAATCATGACTTTATAGCATTTTGTACTCTTACATTTACTCTGTCTTGAATATCATAAATAGTACAGAAATAGAAGGGAATTGGGAGGGGATTCACAGAGTGTTGGGAGGTCAGGTTTTAGTTTACCCTAAACTTTACCTTAAACTGCTCTACACAGAACCTCCTTGTGGGTTTAGTTCCATTAGCAAACACTGCATTTACTATTTAACTATTATGTCTCTAAGCTAAACCCCCGCTTTAAAAAAAAAAAAACAGATTCCCCCAAAATGTGATTTGCACTGGGCCAGATTCCATAGTTTATGGTGCCTATCACAAACGTGACCAAATAGTTTCAATTTGCAGGCGTGCCAGCATATTACTCAAAGCTGAAGCTTTTGTTTCAATTCCCCCTTTTATTTGTCTCACATATAATATGATACTTAAATCAGGTACATGCAGCAATGTTTAGCATCCAGCTATCCTCCAAGTGGCAATGTTAGAGCAATAGAATACTTCCACAGCAATAATGTTCTTCTCTCAATTTACCTGAAGTGTTTGTGGGGGAAATGTGGACTCTTGTTTTGTTTTGTTTTAAAGCAGGAGTCATTACTGCAATTTTCTATTAAAACCACATTTCCATTGCACCCAATGGTGTACATATAAGACTAGGTTATCAACCCACACACAATGCATGAGTGCTGCCAGAAAGGAGTGCCCAGAAACAAATTAATGCATGCTAATAGTTTAACGGTAAATGACATGTGTGCTTTGCATGGTGCTTTAGATATGCAGGTAAGGCTATAGAGGCTTCCAATTTAAATTTATGCTTCAGCCAAATCAATAATAGGCATATTTTGAGCTAAAAAAAATTTTTAAATGAAAAAACCTGTTACGTTTTTAATTCCCACACACACACAAAGTCTCCCTTTGGTATTATACAGTGGCACATCATTTTTGGCTTCTTTTCATGTCTGCAGTTACTGCAGTGCCCATGGACATTATCATGTTTGGCAAATAATGCAGCTTTTTTCCCCTTTATTGAAATTCCTGTGGCTGGATTTACACATGGACTCAATTCCTTAGAACTACTTGTTAGATCACATGTTATTAAAAGTTATCATTTTAATCCTATGTGAATGGAAATTTACTTGTAATCTTTTTCTTCTCTCCTGTTCAATTTGCTGTGACTGTCTTGTTCCAATGTGCATTCCATTGCTCCTCCCTTTCCTCCTGCCCTTACTGCTATCTGCCAGTGCTTGGGTACAGAGATAAATGTTTCACTCATTCAAATACCAAATCAGGAAGAGTCTATCAAGGTACCGTATTTTTTTTTTGCACTAATAGTACTTTCTACCATTTCCATAATGTGCTTAGGCACACTATATTCTGTTTCCACGTAAAAACTTTGCCACAGTATAATGTGGAAAGATTTCTAGATTAGAATAAGCCAGCGTGGTATAGTGGTTAAGAGTGGTGGTTTGGAGCGGCAGAGTCTGATCTGGAGAACCGGGTTTGATTCCCCACTCCTCCACATGAGCGGCGGAGGCTAATCTGGTGAACTAGATTTGTTTCCCCACTCCTACACACGAAGCCAGCTGGGTGACCTTGGGCAGAGTTACAGCTCTGTTAGAGCTCTCTCAGCCCCACCTACCTCACAAGGTGTCTGTTGTGGGGAGGGGAGGGGAAAGTGATTGTAAGCCGGTTTGATTCTGCCTTAAGTGGTTGAGAAAGTCGGCATATAAAAACCAAGTCTTTTTCTTCTTCTAATCACTACAAATACAAAGAATATCATACTCTCCAGGCTTCATTACTAAATAGCCGAAGAATAAAGAATTATTATTACTTAATAAGTTAGCATCCCTGCAGACGTCATTGCTGGTTCAGGACTGGTGAATGAGCAAATAGTAGAGGAAACCTGGTACTTATTATTGCAGTTTTTATATAAGGGGAAATATCTGGCCTCACAACTGTCTCCTTCCTATGTTGGGAGAGGTTACTGCTGAGACAGCGATCTCCCACCATTGCTGGTGCATAATATGACCGCTGTGTTAGTAAGGGTGGAAAACAACAAACACCATAGGGAGTGGTGAATGGATGGAGTGGTGAGTAGGTATCTATTTGGCCTTTAATCACTGTAACCCATCACTGGTAAGCGTTGTAGTCTGCATGCGCTTGTAAATTTGTAGTCTCTGTTGATTTGTAATGCCTCTGTGTTTGACATAACCTCTTTTTTACTAAGTGACTGGGATCCCAAGGCTACATTGTCAGTGGCATGATTTGTTTCAGCCCTAATATCCCTCAAATATTAGATATATGCTGCTCAGGATCAATGGATCAAGGAGCTTCTAAGGGATAAAGGAAAGGAATACTATTGGAAACAAGTCTGATTTTATTATAGAGGTGTTCTGAGGTGAGGTGATACATATACCTTGCTTTATTTCAGAGGGAAACTCCTTTAAATGGTGCCTTACCAACTTCCTGATTGACCATTTTTGTTTGTTTTGACCTGTGCACTCACGTCTAAAGCAAGTGAACTGGGTACACTTTTCAGGCAGACTGTCTCGTTTGCTACAGCATTAACATTTGAGTAAAAATTCGTTGCCATCTTTTAAATACGTCCATTATCAGAATACAGGATCTCCACAGGAAATCAACTATCCATAGTGTTTATCATATGGCCAAGAAAGCTTACATGAATTATTGTGTTTGGTAATGAGCATCTCATGTGATATACTTATTTAACAACTGCAACACGTAGCTTGGTCACACAGGAGCGGCTTTGTGATGGCAGCCACACCTTGGTAAAACAGCACATGTGCCTACCTTGCATTAGGAGATTCCTTCCATAAATTCTCTCTCCCTCATCCAATTGCAGATTAATGCTTTTCACTTTGAAATGCTATTCATAGTGACTATTTGCTATTGGTGTGGGTGAGGGAGGGACACCACAGTTATACCTACCTGACAGCTATACTGATATGAAAGTAGATGTAGAGCGGTGGTATTATGAATGTTATATGTAATACTAACAGAGTGGTTTACATTTCTGTTTGAGCGCTGCTTAGTGGAAAGGCAATCAATAAATGAATTAAAATTAAACATATGAAACGGCTTGCTTTAGACATTATTTCAGTTGCACAACTTGGTAAAATTTAACATTTGAATCACTTCGGCGCGGAATCATTTTGCACTCAGGTGCATGAATTTTGACGCATAGTCATAAAGATTGCAAACGATATGCAAACGTTTTATTTTCAAGCAATATTTATATATGCATGTTTT
Source organism: Euleptes europaea (assembly GCF_029931775.1). NCBI lineage: Eukaryota > Metazoa > Chordata > Lepidosauria > Squamata > Sphaerodactylidae > Euleptes > Euleptes europaea. The sequence continues at coordinate 84,120,334 of NC_079317.1, forward strand.
ACTGGAGAATTACAAAATAATCCAGTTCCATGAAAAGATGAACTATCTGATTATATTTTTAATCTTTATGAAGGTATGTGGGCGAGTCTTCGTTCTAGCAGTCGGTTTATCAGCACTCAGATGCCGTTCCTTGATGTGGGTGCAAGACTAGCTGGGAAAGACGGTTCGCCTTCCTATAACAGCAGTAGTGCATATTTTCAAAACCAGCTCCTGAAGCGCCAAGCTGCCCTCTACATATTTGGAGAAAAATCTCAACTAAGGGTATTTCTGCTTTCCTAAAATAGATTTGGGAGGGTTGCGTGGTTACCTCTAATATTAAGAACAGTATATAGCTGTGGATACTACACTGCACAGAATTATTCAAGGTGGAACTGCATAGATTCCAGTGGAATTTAAGTGCTTTTTGGATTGCAGAATAAGATACAGTGAAGGAGATTATGCATTTATTGCTTGCTAGATTAGAAAAAGTGGCTTAAATCAGGTACACATCCAAAGTGGATGCTGTCTATCTGCATCTTTCATCATCTCCAATGGGATGTGCATATCCATCTGGATTGCAGTATACTGTAAACATGTTGCTAGAGTTAGATTAGTAGACCTGACTTTTTAAAAGTTAAAATGAGTGAGGTTAATTTTCCATTGGTTTATATTGGGCATTGCGCCACTTAATGAAACAGAGAGTAATGTATACTACTACCATGTTCATATAATATATTCACGCATCCAGAAGAATTCAAAAGATCCGAAAAGAAACCTGCATACATTCTGTTTCAAAAGAGGCAACTGTGTTGAAGGCTGATGACATCTGAAACCAATCTGTAATAATGCTCAGCCTCAGAAATCATTATCTGTGTCAGCGGTCTGTGAAGAAAATGAAAAGAAGCTACAGGTGTATTTGGATTAGTATTGCCACTTGCCCAGACTCAGCAACCTCATCCTTCCTTAATGTTTCCTTCTGCCGTATGGATGGTTGGGTGGGTGGGTGGGTGGGTGGATGGATGGATGGATGGATGGATGCTGTCTCAAAACCTGTTGTGAATTATACAGCTCCAAAGTTAGCCAAGGGGTGGGCAGTACGCTATCTCTTTTCATTCTGGGCTATAGCTAGGAATTCCAGGAACTGTGCTAGGTCATTCTGGCCATTTTAAAAAGCATTAATTGTAGTATAACAATCTCTACCATACCAAAAATAGTGTTTATTATTTTCTGGCAGCTGTACCTACTTTCCTCTGGCACAACATGGAGTGTTGTGACAAGGGAAGTACTGTGCGGGGAGGCAGTAGGGGAAAATGTAGGGGAAAGGTATATTTGGATGGTGCCAATAAAAGAAGCATCACAGGTAAAAAGTATGCAAGGCATACTTTGTATGCACTTTGCACATGCACCCTGTATGCTCTGTATCCATATGCACTTTCTACATGCACCTTGTATTTTGGAATCAGTAGGAAGACTCAGAAAAACTTAAATGTTCTGAAGGAGGGACAGGGCAGCTGTTCAGCAAAAAAACAAACAAAAAGTACTTTAAAATACAGATTTGGTTCAGAATGAGTAACACAAGCAAATATATTTTGTCCACAGGGCTTCAAACTTGATTTTGCTTTAAATTGTGAATTTGTTCCAGTGGAGTTCAGTGACATTCGACAAGTGAAAGCTAGCTTTAAAAAGCTCATGAGTGCTTGTGTTCCTAGCAATATTCCTGCGGATTCTGAAATAACATTCCTCAAAGCGCTTGGAGAATCAGAGTGGTTCCCACAGGTAAAATGATGGGGGGGTGGGAGTCATAAATGTCTGTCTGTGTGACTTCTGTGGAGAAGTCAAAGGGCTATTTCTGCCTGGCAAAATGTTTCCATTTGATCCATAGCTGCCTTAAATTAAATTGGCTGTGTTCTTAAGCATACAGAACTCTTTCAATGTGGTCTTGACAACTAGGACATGGGCTGCCCCCTCTCATATTAAATCAATCATGAAAATGCAGTACTTGGCTATAATGTTTTGTACCTCTGACAGTCAGTGTATCTATTCCTTGATTAAAATCAGTTTAAATTTACAACATTTAATAATGAAAGATGAATAATGTGGCTGAATATATTATTGTAGCTGGGTATATTATTCATTAAAGCTCTAACCATCACATTATATATAGTTTAGCATTTGGCCCCAATGCCATTGAAATGAAATGTATCTTATGTAGTGGAATTCTTTGAAGAATATTTCAGTCTTATGTCTCTTGCATTTAAATATTTTAATGCTCTGAGAATCTACTATCATTTTAATTATGTTTTCATGTGTAGTAAGTATTATTAGATTATATCATGTACTATCACAGTATATTTTGATATACTATTTATTATAGAGGTAATATCTCAGTCCTTATCACTGCATTCATGATATCAAATCTATTGGACTTGAACAGGTTAAGGATGCATTATGCAAATAATGGGAAAGTAACCACTTAATAGGGGTGTGTCTTTGGATATACCCGAGCCAAAATTGGGGTTAGTATGGGGATATCCAGAATGAGCCAAAACACTCCTGAAATCCCTGGGGAGAAAGGAATTGCCCCCTGTTCGGCAGTCCATAAAATTTAAAGAGTCATTTTTTTTCTGTGGAAAGACGTGGCCTCTAAACTCTAGCCAAATAGCTGAGGGATGCACTCTAAATAATGGAAGTATATCCAATACCCTTTATACTAAAACAAGCTTTTTGTTGATGATATCTAATGGGCTGTGGTTCTTTGGGTATTGGAATAGTTTGATTCTGTTCATCATTTTATCCTCAGGGTTATATTTCATTTTAGTAACAAATAGCCTTTTCTTCCTTACAGCTTCATAGGATAATGCAGTTGGGGGTGATTATATCAGAGCTGCTTGAGAATGGCTCTTCAGTTTTGGTTTGTCTTGAAGATGGCTGGGATATCACCACACAGGTGGGCTATTGTTATGTGCTTGAGTGTAGTAATGGCCACTAAAGAGATACATTGTGCTTTGATTAATTGACTATACCTATGTACTCTAAAATCAAATACATGTTGGAACTCCAAAAACAATCTTTCTGCAACAGAATGCAGCAGCTGTCTGGGCTGTGACCTGCTCTTAAATAATCTATAGTAACCTAAGTAGACATATAGTAACCCCACACTGGCCCTACACTGTTCAGACTAAATTGAGGGTTTTCTGTATACTGCTCAGGAAAACCTAAGCTTCATCTCTAGAATTCACTGACCTTTTGAAATATATGTTTTTGTGCTGAAGGCACAGGGATTGTGGAGCCATTGTGCACAAAAGCCAAGTGGGGTGGAGCTTCAGTGAAGAGGGGAAATGCATGAGTTGCTCCCCCATCCCTTCTGCACTAGTAGAAAAGCTGGTAGGATCCAACCTTTTGAATTTGTGTTGGCTTTCCAACTAGTAAATCCCATGGTGATATAATATATGAAGTATACTGAACTGTCTGAAATACACTGTATCGGATCTTAATATATGAGTTTCATCTTACGGCCTAGGTGGTTTCCCTTGTGCAGTTACTCAGCGATCCCTTCTATCGAACGCTTGAAGGTTTCAGAATGCTAGTGGAAAAAGAATGGCTCTCCTTTGGTCACAAGTTCAGCCAGCGTAGTAATTTGACCCTCAATTGTCAGGGGAGTGGATTTGCTCCTGTCTTTTTGCAGTTCTTGGACTGTGTGCACCAGGTAAGTACGAGGAAAAAGCTTTTTATAATGTTATATTGATGCAAAACCGTCAGTTTCCAAGAGCAAAGGCCGAAGTTGGAGAAACTGAAATATCTTTTATGTCCCTAGGATATATAAACTCTTGGTAGGATAAAAATGAGACGAAAGTTCCAGTTTCTTATCTTCTCTGTACCCTAGCAAAAAAGGGAGACATCTTTTCCTCTTCCCTGAAGTAGACTGTGCATGCAAGAAGATGTAACAAAGTGTTATTGTTGAGCACAAATAGAGGCAGCTGGATAAACTAAGCATCCAAGAACTTTGTATGCACTTTGTATGCTATTTAATCTCTACGTTAATCCCTTAGGAGAAAGCATTCATGTCTTTGGGGTAGGTTGTCATCAATATGCGCACAATATCCAGCTCTATGGGGGGATTTATTTATTTATTTATTTCATTTTATACCCCGCTTTCCCACAGCCAAGGCTGGGCTCAGGGCAGCTCATAACACAATTTCGTATATCAAATACATAAGTACCATAAAACGATTTCACATAAAATCAATAATAAAATTAATAGTTTCCAGCCCCATAAACATCCATAATAATTTAATAAAACTTAGCAAATGGCGCACCATGTTGTATAGAAGCCACTGCAAGGCCTGTGGAATAGTCAGCACCCCCACACATCAATTTGATAGTTGATTTAAAACAAAGGGTGAGGGGATATGGAGGCCAGCGTTGATGGAAAACTGTGGCTGACCTCAACCATAGGCTTGGTGGAAAAGCTCCGTTTTACAGGCTCTGCGGAAAGCTTTGAGATCCTGCAGGGCCCTGGTCTCATCAGAAAGGGAGTTCCACCAGGTCAGGGCCAGGGCCAAGAAAGCCCTAGCCCTGGTCAAGGACAGCCTAACACTCTTATCCAAATCGTCTGGTGATCCTGTAGAAGTCCCGAGCCATTGCCTGACTGCTATGGTTAAATGGCTAAGAATGAACCAGTTGAAACTGAATGCTGACAAGATGGAAGTGATGCTGGTTGGGAAAGACAACGTCTTCAAGGACGTTGTGCGTACCACATCTGATGGGGTCCAACTGACAATTGTTGACTCAATTAAAGACCTAGCAGTTATGGACCCAGTATTATTACTGGAGAAGAAAGTTAATGCAACTGCAAAAAATGCTTTCGTCTATTTTCATTTAGTCCGGACAGTGACACCCTACCTTGACTTAGTTGATCTGGCAACGTGGATCCATGTCACTATAACCTTGAGGCTAGATCAGTGCACTCTACATGGGTCTGCTAGTTAAGTCAACTAAGAAACTCCAGTTGGTATGGAATGCTACAACTTAGTTGTTATCAGGAACTAGGTGGAGCACGCACATCACACCCATTCTGCAGTCAGTGCATTGGTTGCTGATCAGTTACTGGGTTCAATTCAAGGTACTGGTCATCACCCACAAAGCCCGTAATGGCCTTGGACCCAGATACCTGCAGGACCACGTCTTCTACTATGCTCCACTGTGTGAGCTTTGCTCAGATGAGCAAAGCCTTCTGAGAGCAAAGCCTGCAAATGGGCAAGATCAGCAACAGTCTGTACACATACATTATCTGTTGTGGCTTCCAACTTGTGGAGTGGCCTGCCTGTGGAGATCAGGAAGGCCAAGGCTAACATTTTGCAGAATGTGCAAAACAGAAATGTTCAGGAAGGCATTTTTATAAAGGAGTTAGAACTGTAATATAATGAAACAGCTCAGGAGAATGTTTTTATAAAGGGATAGGATTGTAGTACCGTATATACTCGGGTATAAGCCGACCCGAGTATAAGCCGACCCCCCAAATTAGAGGCCAGAAAAGGGAATTTCTTATTGACCCGCATATAAGCCGAGGGGCAATAAGAAATTTCCTTTACCCGCAATGCTGCGCTCTAAAATGGCGGCCGCCATTTTAGAGCGCAGGGCCCCTGCCCCAGGTCGCCCTCCCGCCGCCTCCCAGGCCCTCCCGACCCACCCCGACCCCAGTGCCATCCAAGGGGGGGGAGGGGGAAAAGCCCCTGAACCCACTACTTACCTGGAGAGGCGGCGAAGCGGCGGCGCGTCCTTCCTGGGCTGGCAGGAGGCCCCTCCAGCCGGTAGCGAAAGGCGCCCAGGCGCGTGGGCGGTAGCGGCGCGACGGGCAGGGGCCTCCCAGGGCCCCTCCCGGCGGGAGAAAATGGCGGCGGGGGCCTGGGGGGGGGCCAGGGCAGCTTCTCTGCGGCTGCAGAGAGGCTGCCCAAGACCCCTCCCGGCGGGAGAAAATGGCGGCGGGGGCCAGGGGGGGGGCCAGGGCAGCTTCTCTGCGGCTGCAGAGAGGCTGCCCAAGACCCCTCCCGGCAGGAGAAAATGGCGGCAAGGGCCGGGGGGGGCCAGGGCAGCTTCTCTGCGGCTGCAGAGAGGCTTCCCAAGACCCCTCCCGGCGGGAGAAAATGGCGGTGGCTCGGCAGCAGAGGTAAGTTCCCTCCTCCCTCCTCCCCCCCTCCCTCCTCCCTCCTCCCCCCTCCCTCCCTCCTCCCTCCTTCTCCCTTCTACCGTATTGACCCGTGTATAAGCCGAGGCCGGCTTTTTCAGCCCTTTTTTTGGGCTGAAAAACTCGGCTTATACACGAGTATATACGGTATATTGCAGCTTTGATTTTATGTATCACCTTACTTTACTGCCTTCTCCCTTTGTAATCCATTTTCTGCATTATGGTTTGCCCATGCCTTAGGCAGGTTTGTTGCTGTTGTTTTTGTTTGTTTGATTTGTTTCCTAATTCTGCATTCCTAGTCCTAATGCATTATTTATTGGATGTATTGTGTTGTTGGATTGAATTGTTTTTCATATTTTGTAATCTGCCTTCAGTCTCAGCAAGAAAGGTGGGCAATAAATGAAATAAAACAAATAAATGACTGTAACCTAATCAGGAGAAATAAGTGGAAGTTTCAGATTGCCATTGCTGACATGAGTAAAACAAGAAAGCTGCTGGAAAATGTTTGTCCTTGTTTCAACCAGAAAGAACATATGAAACAGCAATTCTTAAATTAGAACTGCATCATCTTTTAAAAAACCATTGTTTGTGCCAGTATCTCCAGGTGTCAGCTGAATTATTAAAGTGATCATTCTTTCACAACAGCAACATCTGGTAAATCTTGTAATTGTTTCTAGGGAGGGCAGAATTGTGGGGAATTTGATGATGTCATACCAGGAAGCTCCCCTTGCTTTATGCATCAGATTATGTCTATTTAGTATGTTGGTTAATTTTATAGTTTGCATAAACCCTTGTCAATGAATCAACAATGTTTGATGTGTAGATTAGGCACAGGTATTGGGTACAATCCAGAAAATTTTAGATGTACATCAAGAAATCAGTGAGACAACTCAATAATTTCAATAGAAAGTTATTGAAACTACTGCCAATACATGTGTTATTCATGACTGCAAGTATCAGTTCTTAAAGGGGAAATATGAAACACTGTATTGTTTTCAGTACATTTTATATGGGGGGCTTTATTCTTGGTTGCCACCTGCTTAATTGCTGCTGACAGGGGTACCTAGATCAGGGGCTTCAAGAATAATCTTGGATGACGGGTAGGCTCGTATGGGAGCATGGGTACTTAGTCCCAAGTAATTTAAAGGTTAAAACCAGTACTTTGAATTGTACAAACTATAAGCAAGTGAACCCGTTGCAGTCAATAAACACACTGAAAACTGCAGTGGGTCCAGAAGACAGCTCCACGTGCAGCACATTTCTAGGAGTCACCAGAGCATGGATAATTGTGGCCAGACTACCTCATTTCATAGTCACTGTGGCAGCCTAAACTGGTAAAACACAGAGGTTACCTGGACCTCCAAAGTAAAGGCTGGATCTAAGAACACCCCTAAGCTGTTAACTGGATCCATAACAAAGAGTACAACCCCCCGGCGAGTTTGATCACCACCTCCATGAACAATTGCACTTCTGCCTTTTCTGGACTGAACTTCAGATCATTCACCTTTCATAAACCCATAACAGATTCTAGGCATCTGTCCAAGACTTTTACAACCACACTAGCTCCACCCGAGTCATTTGTAAAGTTCAAATAGAGTTGGGTATCATCAGCACTTGGATAGCTTCTCACCTCAAATGATCTTACACTGCAATGTCAATGTAGATGTCAAACATTATAAGACACATAATGGAACTTTCTGGGACCCCAGCACTAATACCATGAGCCTAAGCAAAGTCTTCCAGCACCACCTTCTGAAATTAATCCATGAGGTAGTAATGGTACTAATAGAGTTCAGTTCTTCCAACCGCCATCCACATCCTAAACAAGCACTTCAAAAGATGGAATTGCAATCAATGGAATGCAATCAATGGAGTTGCATCCGACTTTCATCTAAATTTAATCCAGCTTTCCTGATACATTCTGCATATAGATTGAACAGATAGGGAGATAAAAATTCATCCTTGTCGGACACCTTTGCCAATTGTCTTTGCCTTCAGCATCCATAGTTGGGGCATAAACGTGAATGATGGTTAAGTTGATAGGCTTTCCATGAAGTAGGATTGATATTATTTGTTTTATAGCCCCTAATTGCTTGTGCTACATCTCGCCACACTATTAGAGCAACTTTGTTTCTTCTGCATTTGCCATTTCCAGAGTAAAAAACTGCAATTTTCTGACTGACAATGTCATAACCCAGTCCACTTTAGTTCACTTGCTCCTAGAATTAAACATTCCATTTCTCATTTTATGATTTCAAGTTTACCTTGATTCCTACTTCTCATGTTCCATGTACCTATTATATGTGTCCAACAGCTGTGGACTTCCCTTTTGGGTCCATTCACATCAAGAATTGAAAATCCTTTCGGCTTTAGTTGCGTCATTAAAAATAGCACTATTCATACTTGTCCGCAGCTCTTCCCCAGTAGCTGATTGTAAAACTCACACCTGCTAAATTTAGATTTTAATTGGTTCTTGTAGGTTATCCGGGCTGTGTGACCGTGGTCTTGGTATTTTCTTTCCTGACGTTTCGCCAGCAGCTGTGGCAGGCATCTTCAGAGGAGTAACACTGAAGGACAGTGTCTCCCAGTGTCAAGTGTGTAGGAAGAATAATATATAGTCAGAAAGGGGTTGGGTTTGAGCTGAATCATTGTCCTGCAAAAAGTATCAAAGGTAATGTGCTAATCATTGTCCTGTAAGTATCAAGATAATGTGCTAATGAGGGTGTGGCATGTTAATATGGAACCATTGTATCCTGAAGTGATCTGTTAATGTGTGAAATCCAAAGCTAATCTGCATGGCTATTGTGGACTGTAGTCTTTGTTAGTCTGGAGGTTTTCATATTAGCACATTACTTTTTGCAGGACAATGATTCAGCTCAAACCCAACCCCTTTCTGACTATATATTATTCTTCCTACACACTTGACACTGAGAGACACTGTCCTTCAGTGTTACTCCTCTGAAGATGCCTGCCACAGCTGCTGGCGAAACGTCAGGAAAGAAAATACCAAGACCACGGTCACACAGCCCGGATAACCTACAAGAACCAATGAACTTTGACCGTGAAAGCCTTCGACAATATTTAGATTTTAATTATTTTTCTCTTATGTTTTACAGTGTGCTCTGCTCAATTCTTTATAAACTAGCAACATTTTAATCTGGATATTCAAGTCTACATAATACTGTGTAACAAAAGAACAAATTATATGCAACCATCTAAATTCAATTTTTTTCTGGGACTAAGAAACACTGTGGCCTTGAAAATAAAAGATTTCTTTTCTGAATCATGACAAATATTGTAACAATTTATTCTAACTCTTGACTATTAATGTACCTTTTGGCCAAGTAAAACAATACTACTGCGTTGTCCCAGTTGGCATAGCACAATTCCAGCTGGCAACTGTGGTGCAAAATTTTCATCACTCTAATAAACCAAAAGTAAAGCTGGGAAAGCTTACAAAGATTGCAAATATTTTCAAAAAAGGCCTACATTCTTCTTTTAGTGCTTTTTCCATTTTCTATCCTACCACTTGATTCTTCAGGACTCCCTAGGTAGTTAATGGCTTCATAATTATATAATATGTAGCAGTCTCCAATAAACAAAATCAGTATGCTGTTGGAAAAGCTTTTCTGAATGCAGAATTATCGTGAACATGGTATTGAGCTAGACATCAGGTGTTTTTTAACTTATAGCATTGGTTTGGATATAGTGCAGCATTTCCATGGGCTGAAGGATTTCTGCCCATAGAATGTGATTTTCCTGCCACCCCCTCCCGCTGCAGCCTGAAACCCCCCCCCCATTTTAACATCATTACTCTACTTTTAATCTACTTGGAGTCATCTTTTTAATCCTGGGCATGCTGATATTTTTATATTCTGATTTATTCTGTTTGACACTTGTTGTTTATTAAGTTCTGAGTCTCCTTGTATGTGTGTGTGTGTGGTGTGGAGAGGCAGAATATAAAAAGTAAATATTTAGTAATATATGGTTCAGTTTGCCTTGTGAAACTTTTGAATTGTAACTATCTTTTCTATCCTCTGTGTATCTTTCAGATTCATAATCAGTATCCAACAGAGTTTGAGTTCAATCAGTATTATCTGAAGTTCTTAGCATTTCACTATGTTTCTAATCGATTTAAAACATTCCTTCTGGACTCAGACTATGAAAGACTAGAACATGGTATGTGGCTGAGACTGATGCTGATTTATTTGCTATTTTATTTTAACGTATTGACTATTATTAACACTGGATTTGCACAAATATTACTTGTGCGCAGTTACATTGCCAAGCAGTAAAAAAAGTATGAGTAATTATTTTCTTCTCTAGTCTATACTGCTTATTGTATATTAATTACTATTTAATTTAAAAACTTTGTTTATACTGCTGCCTTTTGGGGAGGGGCTGTTTTAAATTCAGGGTAATCTGCTTTTATATATAACCTTTTATTTTAAGGGGGTCATCTTAAATTCAGGGTCATCTTCCTTTTGAGTAAATACAATATTAATATAGTACAGGATAGTTGGCTATAGGTAGATTTTTTTCTGAGATGCAAAAGACCACTTTTCAAAAGTGTCTGAAGTCCAAGGCAAATGAACCTTCAACAGACAACCATAATCGCTGACTGGTCTGCTTGGTCAAACAACATTAAAGCTCTGAATACTATCTCAACTCTACCAAGCTTCAGGCGATCCTATGGGAGAAGGCGCTGATGATCTCACAGACTGCCGAGAGCACTTTTTAAAATGGTTACCCCTCAGACAGTTCCGGTACCAACTTCATAAAAGGGTATTGGCTGATGTACTGGCCTTAAAATCTCACCCTGGAGAAAGGATGCAGCAGTTGGCTCAGAAGTAATCAAAACACAACCATGATCTCTAGCTCCATCTCCAAGGGGGGAAAAGGATCTTAGTACCCTAAACCATCTGTTCCTTTTTTCTGCCTCAGTTTCCATCATACTTGAGGTCAATACAGTATTTGAAACTGAACTAATATGGGAAATGCTGCCAGTTTGCCTTTCATCTCATAGCTCTCTGGTACTGATACCATCCATATCTGAGGGTCAGCTGCCATTTCCTGGATTCCAATGGCATTTATCGGCTCCATTTCTTCCAACACAATAGTTGAGAGAAGTCATCTTCATCTTCTCAAAGAGGCATCTAGGTCATTATCTCATTCTTCAATAATGTTTTATTGCTCTCATTCCTAGTTTCAGATGATATTGGTCATTGATTGTGAGCTCAAGAGTCTATAATATGTGATCACAACTGCAATTGCTACTATTTTCATACTCTATCTGACATCCTTTAGACCAGGGGTGGGGAACCTTTTTTCCACCAAGGGCCATTTGGATATTTATAACATCATTCGCGGGCCATACAAAATTATCAACTTTAAAATTAGCCGACCAAGACCCAAGCAGGCAGCTGCCCCAGATGACCCCCCCCCCGGCTGGTCTGTTGCACCAGCCAGGTGTAGCCGTCCAGCTGCACGCCGAAGTTGCTCCTGCTCCACATGGTCGGGGCCGGATTCTACAGCCGGCTCCTGCTACCTCCGCCTGCAGGGATGAAATGAGAACACACTGGCTAAGAACTCCCCCCCACACTGCATTCTGTCCCTGCCCCCTTTAACCCCTCCATTGTCGCCACTTCTGCCCCCAGCCCTCTTGTAGTACAGAGGGAATAAGTTTCTCCATGGCCCGGGTGGGAAGAGGTTAACACAGTTTCTTGGGCGGTCCTAGCAGCTCCATAGCTAATGACTCTTCTGCAAGGGGGGGAAAGGTTCCTTTTCTCAGCAAAACAAACTCACATCCACCTTGAATAGAGGCTATTCCTGTCTGCGGGAGGGGGCGAATTGCCAGTCTTAGATCCTTTTGAGCTAGAGATCTGCCAGGACCCACGAAGGGCCAGACCAAATGATTTTGTGGGCCTTAAACAGCCCCTGGGCCTGACATTCCCCACCCCTGCTTTAGATACTACTGGGACTCAAAATAGGCCACATCATCAGTGTTCTTAGATGCAGATGTCTCAGGAACAGTCTAATCAAGGATGCATTCTTCCACCTACTCAGCCAGTACCATCTTGGCATTCTTTGGCTTCACTGTCCTTATGCCACTGATTGCAAGTTCATCCACTGACTGAACAGTAGTGGGCATTAGGTATTTTTGCTGAAGCAACCTTTTTAAGTGTTGGCCTCAACTCAGACTCCATCTGCTTCAGCTAATGTGGTCCCAACACGAAGTACCTTCAGTACCAGTACCACATCATGAGTTGAAAGGATTCTTCACCAAAGCTCCAAGAAGAGTCCACTTCAGATTCTGAAAGATAAAGTTTTCCCTTCTACTCTCTTTCTTTTTCTCTTCTAATCTCTTTCTCTTATTAAGGATCTGAAGTTTTACTCTGACCAAATCAACAGAATGGCAGCTAAACTCCGTGGTGGCTGTTCTGCAATACAGCCCACTCGCAGGCACCAGTCTCTTTGCTCATGTTGTCAGCTCTTGTCAAGTTGACTAAGAATGCATGGTCGAAGCTAATATCTATACCTCAGGTTTCAGAAAAGTTAAAAAGCCCCTAACTACCCTGCATGATGGATGGGAAGGGGCGATCAAAGCGCCTTCAGACACACACAGATCCCCCACTGCCTCTCAGATATTCATGAGCTGCATGGAGGGGGGTTGTGAATCACTACTGCAGGGAACTTTGACTCTGAAAACCTTACACCCTGAAACTCTTGTTGGTCTCTGTGGTGCTTCAGGACTCAAATCAGCATGTGATCTTCATATCATAGGTCAACTGATTAATAGGCTTACAGAGCAATCCTAAGGGTGGGGTACTTCTTTGGCAGCCGGGGACGGCACAAGTGCGCTGTCTCCTGAGAAGTTTGCTGCAGCGAGGGCAGCAAGCCAAAAATGAAAATCCCCCAAGCCCTGTGAAATTGCTCTGTGCAATTTCATGGGGCTACGCCACCATTTTTGCAGGCACATGTTCACGCTGGCAAAAATGGGCATTCCTGAGGCAAAAGGGCTTAGGGAGCAGACTAAAGTTAGCCCTGCCCCTGGGGATTTGGGGGGTGGGGGTGGTTTCAGAACAAGATATTTCTTATTTCATAATGAACTAAAGAGCTAATTAAATAATGCTTCTGAATAATTTATGTGCACAGCCATGTCATTGTCATATATTGATTCTTGCTATTCTTTCTGGTTATATTTATTTGCTTGTTGGAGACTTGTTATATCTTGAACGGGTATGTAAATTATTTTTCTTTATATATTATAAATTCTAATTCTCTTCTTCCCTTTTTGTTTTCATTTATACTCACAGGGCCCTTAAGGCAACTTGGTTTCTTGCTGGGATCAAGTCTTTCAAACAACTTTTTCTTTCCTTGTCTTTTTTTAATGTAGGGACCCTCTTTGAGGATAAAGGGGAAAAGCATAGCAAGAAAGGAATTTGCATGTGGGACTGCATTGATAAAATACATAAAAGGAGTCCTGTTTTCTTCAATTATCTCTATGCACCAACTGAAACAGAGGTATGAAAGGGGACCTTTGGAATCCTGGCCCCTAATAGAAGCTTGACATTAGTGGAACTGAACTTAACCCATTTGAAACATTCATTGTGTTAACTTCCGGATGAACAAAATATTTACAGGTCAAGGCAGGAATTCTTTTTGATTTGAGAATTCTTTTTGATTTGGGAATTTTTTCCATTTGAAAACTGAGTCCAGAATGCTACTTTAGACACATCCACTGGTGTGGGCACACCTAGTGGAATTTTGACTTTCTTAAACCATAAGCCTGTGCCATACCACAAAGTTGATCTTGAAAGTCCCCTCTATTCCAGAAGCAGTTTGCCAGGTGGTTAGGAAAGGCACAGTTCAAACACACACACACACACACACACACACACACACACACACACAAGCCCACAGCACCTTCAGGTACATTGAACTAATTGTTCTTTTTCTTTTTAATTAGAAATAGGAAGCAGCTTTGCTTTGGCAGCATAACACACACACATCTTTTGCCCAATAAGTGATGGAGAGAATGCCTTTTCCTATTAAAGCACCTATTTTTAAAAAACTTGTTAACAAACTGAATGTCTAACTTGGGCAGCTCAGTGCTCTCTATATTCCAGCAGCTGTGCACTAAAAAGAACTAATAGCACTGGTAGAAGGGGACAAGCAGTTTCCCCTGCTATTGAAGGGACTTAATCCCGATGTCCCTGCTGGAAAAGCCACAGCTGTCAGGTCTGTGATGAAGACTAGGGATACTGAGAGTTCTGACACAAACACAAGTGCCAGGTAGACTTGCCTCAACCGAGTTCCCTTTGGTCACAGTGCATGGCAACAGATCGATCAGGTCACATTGATGTTTTCTGCCACAATTCATCTCAAGCGCTGTGCTAATCAGCTTTGCTCCTGCACAGCAGTTGCTTGCACTGCAGGATGGGAGGATTGGATGAAATATTGTGAATATGAATTAAAACTGGGGAAAATGGAAGAATACTTATTAATCTGATCTAGAGGATACAATTAATATTAAGATTTATAATCATTTATATAAATAGAAGATGTTTTATGAAAGTTAAATGAGTTTATGAATAGTTAAGATCAGACCAATTACGATGGGATGAATACTTTATTAAGAGGCGGACAGAGGTGATGGGGAAGTCATAAATTTTCCTTTAATTGTTTTTTTTTGTTATGAATTTAAGAAACTATAACAACATTGAGTTAGAATTTTGAATTTAATATTACCTTTATTGTTGTTTATTATCATGGAAAATTTGTATTATAAACCAATAAAATTATTATTAAAAAAAAAGCAGTTGCTTGCACTGCAGGGCCACTTGTGCCATGGTAATAAGCATTTAAAAAATATATATCCCACTTTTCTCCCTAATCAGGGCCCAAAGCAGCTTATTGCATTGTTCGCTGCCCCCCCCAAAAAAACTAAATTTCAGAAGTCTCAGCAAGAAGAGGAAGCAGGAAAGTTCTGTTCCATGAGGTCCACCCACAAGTAGATCTCATTGGATCCCTACTGATTCTGCCCCACATCAGAGAATCCTATATTAGTGGCTCCTAGCTGTAAAAAGATGGTTTAATATACTGTATTTTTCGCTCCATAGGATGCACCTTTCCATAAGACGCACCTAGTTTTTAGAGGAGGAAAACAAGAAAAAACCTTGTTTTCCTCCTCTAAAAACTTGTCTTATGGAGCGAATGCTGGCTGGGCGCGTGTGCGTTGGGACGGCGCTAGCCAGCGTTCCCTGCCCCGACGGCCAGCTGGGAGGCGGGCGGGGCCGCACAGAGCGAGCCAGCGCACGCGCCCAGCCAGCTCTGTGTGGCCCCGCCCGCCTCCCAGCTGGCCGTCGGGGCGGGGAACGCCGGCTCGCGCCGTCCCGACGCGCACGCGCCTAGCCGGCTCTGTGCGCCCCGCCCGCCTCCCAGCTGGCGGGGCGCGCAGAGCCGCCTGGGCACATGTGCGTCCGGATGGCGCGAGCCGGTGTTCCCCGCCCCGACGGCCAGCTGGGAGGCGGGCGGGGTGCACAGAGCCTGCTGGGCGCGTGCACGTCGGGACGGCGCGAGCCAGTGTTCCCCACCCCGACGGCCAGCTGGGAGGCGGGCGGGGCCGCACAGAGTCGGCTGGGCGCCTCCCAGCTGGCTGTCGGGGCGGGGAACGCTGGCTCGCGCCGTCCCAACGTGCACGCGCCCAGCCGGCATTCGCTCCATAAGACGCACTGACATTTCCCCTCACTTTTGAGGAGGAAAAAAGTGTGTCTTATGGAGCGAAAAATACGATATATTATATATTCATTGGGTTTCTGAATATAAAATGTATTGAGTTTATCAGTTTTTCATGGGACGCATGTTGCATTATTGTAAAAGTGCCTTCTGACCATGGACTTCTAGATGTATGAGGAATCTGAAGAATGCTAGATAAATGAAATTGAGAAGAAAAATACAAATTGTATGGTTAGATCTGAAATATCCAAAGTATATTACCATCTTGTCAACATAAAAAAGTAAAACTGAGTGATTGTACTGTAGTATGGGATGTAATTAAATATTAAACTGGGCTTTGCATTTTCCATCAGGCTGTTTGCAAAACGGTACAAAAATTCCAGAAGAGTTAAGGCATGTTTTCAGTTGCAATGTATGAAATGTATGATAGAGAGCCTGCGCGGTGTAGTGGTTAAGGTATCAGACTAGGATCTGGGAAACCCAGGTTCGAAGCCCCACTCTGCCATGGAAACTTGCTGAGTGACTTTAGGCCAGTCACACTCTCTCAGCCTTGACTCTGGCTAGTATTTGGATGGGGGACCTCCAAGAAATACCAGGAGTGTATCACAGAGGAAGGCAGTAGCAAACCATCTCTGTACGTCTCTTGCCTTGAAAACCCTGCAGGGTCGCCATAAGTCAGCTGTGACTAGACAGCCATAATAATAATAATAATTTATGATACCTTAAATTCAAGAAAATAACCTAAGTATTAGGTCTTAGGGAGAGGAGGGAACAGTGACACTGGATAGCCCCCATACATTTTTAATTTGCAGGGGTTTTTTTCTTTTTTCACAGGCATTAAAACCAAATGTGAACATGTCCAGTCTTAAAAGGTGGAGTTACTACACAGAGGAAACCTTAGCCACCGGTCCTTCCTATGACTGGGAAATGGTAACTTCAAAATGTAGCACCTTGGATGACTGTGATCAGGTGGATATATCCCAAAGTAAAAGAAAAATTGTCTGGCCATGTTATGACAACATAAACAAAGTGCAACCTGATGCCATTACCAGCCTATTGAATGTGAGTGTGAATATCAACACACCTCTATTATTGTTTTAGTTAATCTTTCTACATTCTACCTCTGATCTCGTTTGGCACCTTGTAAGAACCTTTAACTGAGCTGGTATGTGATGTAGTTATCATGCCTGCAATTTTCCTCCAGGCCATATTGGCCAGGGATCTTGGACTTTGTTTGTTTGTTTGTTTTCCATCTGGGCGTGGAATAGGGGTCACTGGGGTTGGGTGGGGGGAGGTAGTTGTGAATTTCCTGCATTGTGCAGGGGGTTGGACTAGATGACCCTGGCTGGTCCCTTCCATGATTCTATTATTCTATTCTATGATTCTGTGTTCCAAGGAATAATAAATTGTACTGAAACATCAGTTGGAAATAGTATTCTTGAGTGCAGGCAGATGTTTGAGAAGATTTGTTTAAATATTTGATGAGAAAAGAGAAGGGCCAATCCAGTCATAGATACCATTGGTGATCTTGAATTCTGGCTGTGAACTAGACTAGTAGATTCCCCTGAAGAAACTCTGCGCTAAACGCATAGGGAAGTGTCTTACCAGAACAATATGTATTCTTCTTCGTTGCACCACCAGCTCTTTTGCCTATTTTTATCTCTTGAATATTTGAGAAGTAGGAAGTATGTTAAGAAGTAGGAAGCTATTTTCCTGAACTAACTGCTCTTTGAAAACAAGTAGAAATACATAACAAATATATTCCTTAGAGTTTTTAAGATGTTTCTGTACCTAAAAATTTCGGCTTACAATTATTTTTAGCGATGCCTAACAACTATGGAAAATTGATTCAAAATTAGCCTATAATAATAGTCCAAGCTTTTGGCTTCACATGCTTAAATTCAGACATTCCTTTTCTCTTGCATACAATCCTTCTGTAGTTAGAACTGTAATTTCGTAGTAAATAAAACTTGTGGTTTTGAAACATAATATCAACTGGCTCCAGTTAGTTGTCTATGGCAACTTGTGTATTCCTGGAACTTGTCACACTTCACTTTAAAGGTTACAGTTTTAGTGTGGCACATTTACTCAACTATATCTTGAATACTGAGAACCACAAGGAGAACCGAGCATGTGGAATGGATCTTTGCAGCAGACCCCAGTGCCCCAGAAAAGCCATTTTTAATGGCTGGGGAACCCTCAGAAGCCCTGAACCCTCAGAAGCAGTGATGTGTGTGGCCCAGGCTAGCTCAGTCTCAACAGATCTTGGCAGAAGGTCCCAGGTTCAGTCCCCGGCATCTCCAGTTAAAGGGACTAGGCAAGTAGGTGATGTGAAAGACCTCTGCCTGAAACCCAGAGGGCTGCTGCTGGTCTAAGCAGAAGATACTGACTTTGCTGGACCAAGGGTCTGATTCAGTAGAAGGCAGCTTCATGTGTTCATGTGTTCATGTACCAAGCAGGGTAGGCCCTGGTTAGTCCTTGGATGGGATACCACCAGAGAAATCCAGGGTTGCTATGCAGAGGCAAGCAATTGCATGCCACCTCTGTTCATCTCTTGCCTTGAAAATCCTATGGGGGTCACCATAGGTTGTCTGCGACTGGACAGCACTTTTCATCAGCACAACCCTCAGAAACAGTGTAGGGGCACGAAGGTCAGTCAGCTTATTCTAGCTACAAATACAACACATCATTTTATCAAATGGGAAAATTAAGGATGCTACTGAATTTTACAACCCTTCCATTTACCTTGAAAACTTTTTGTTTCAGTTCTCCTCCCCTTTATTTTCATGCCATGTTAAATTCCTTGAGAGTAACTGGAGTGTCTTGGGTGAGCTCTGGAGATCCGGAGATCCTTGGAGCTAGCTCCCCTCCCTCTTTACCTGGAGGCACTGGGGATGATACCAACAGACAGTAATGCTGCTGAAGCGATCTCACTGATCTGGTTTCAGAGGTTTGCCTGGGTGGCAGAGGAGGATTCCTGTGGACCTGCGGCAGAGCTGCAGGCTGTTAAAGATCTGAGTCCGTCCGCAATTCGGGGGACAGCCCTTCAACTCCTTTCTCTGTGGTCGGGACAGTGGGTAGCGCTTGAGGAGAAGGTATCGCCATGATACCCCTTGGTGTTTGAGGTACCTCAGGGAGTGATCCTCTCCATCACATTATTTAACATCTATATGTGCCCCCTCGCCCAGCTGGTCCAGAGTTTCGGACTGGCCTGCCATCAATGCTCTGATGACACCCAGCTGATGGACGGCCAGCCGGACACCACCCTGGACACACTGGCCAGGTGCTTGGGCGCCATGATGAAATGGTTGAAGTAGAGCCAACTGAAATTGAATCCATCGAAGACGGAGGTCCTGTGGCTGGGCCGTCGTGGGACAGAGACAGTGCAGCAGCTCCCGGCTGTTAATAGAGTACAACTAATATCTACGCCTTCCTTCAAGAGCCTGGGTGTGATCCTGGATGCTTCCTTGTCAATGGAGGCACAGGTCACAGCTGTTGCCAAGGCATCTTTTATCCATCTCCACCAGGCTAGACAGCTGGCACCATATCTGTCTCGTCCCGACTTAGCTACAGTGATCCATGCAACAATCACTTCCAGACTAGATTACTGTAACTCACTCTATGCAGGGCTACCCTTGAGACTATCCGGAAGCTCCAGCTGGACCAGAATGTGGTGGTGAGGGTCCTTATGGGGAACCCGCTGAGAGCACATATTCAACCAGTGCTCCATCAGCTGCACTTGTTCCAGGTGAAGTACCGGATCAGGTTCACGATGTTGGTTTTGACCTTTAAAGCCCTTGACGATCTGGGACCATCATATCTGTGGGACTGCCTCTCCCGGTACACCCCCCCCAAAGAGTGTTATGCTCAGTGAATAACAACCTGCTGGTTGTCCCCGGCCCGAGAAGTATCCAGCTGTCATCAACCGAGGCCAGGGCTTTTTCGGCCCCTGCAGGATTTGGTACTGTTCTGCAGAGCTTGTAAGACTGAGATGTTAGGCCTATGGTTGAGGGCAGCAACTGTTTCCATCGTAGCGTGCCTCCCCCCCCCCCCCCCCGGTTAAATTAAATCTTCTGAAACTGGGAGACCTGACTGTTTTTCTTCTGGATTGGCTGCTGTCCACCATGCTTATGAAAATGGGCATCATCAGATTTTAGAAGTGATTTTAGAATTAAGGGTTTTAAGTTTAAAGTATTTACGATATATTATAATGTACTATGAGTTTTATGATGTAACCCGCTCTGAGCCCAGCTTATGCCGGGATAGAGTGGGATATAAATTCAGTAAATAAAATATTTCCCATTACATTTACACGTTTTAAACTTCTGTGTTCATCTGCGTGGCTTCTATGCAGTCCCACATTGGGACTGCGCAGGCCAGCCATGGATAAGATTTGTCAGCTTCTAGCAAAATCCAAAAAAAGGTAGTGCTCCCCCTCTCCTCGAGGCATGCAGCCTTCCCGCCCAGCGGTCACATGACCCAGGGGGAGGGAGCACTCTTCCCTCCAGTTCTTTTTCTGCCGCCACGGAGAGAGAACGTGTCTTTAGCTTCTCTTCATTATGGAGTCTATGAAGGCTCCTCTCTTCAGAAATAACTAAGTCCGATTGTCACAAAACTGCCTTCCTCATATAAGACCTGTGCTAGATCACTCAGAGGGCACTGAAGACTTGGACTGATCACCTTTACATGAGCCCTCAGTGAGGTTACCTTGAAAGCTTCCACCTTGAAGAAAATTCCCCGTCGGGACACTCAGCAAGACGTCGGAGATACGTCTGGGCGAGACAAATCCTCTCTTCGGCCCTCTAAGCGGTGAAAACCCTCACTAAACCAGGTTTTCTTCCCCCGTCACTTAGAACATGGAGTCACCTCGGCGTCGAGCCGCACCAACACCGCCTCGGTACCGATCAGCATCTAACTCACCTCGGCATCTGTCACGGAACTGTGCGTTGCCTAGGCAAGACTACCCCCCTGGGGACATTGCAGGGATACTGAATCACATCCCCCCTCTGGGATGTGATTCAGTATTCTATATGTAGAATTGATCCGTCTGACACCTCCTTATCAGGATGGGGAGCTCATTGTACTGCTCTTAAGGCCTGCTCAAGAGTCTACCCTGCACATTAACTTTCTTGAGCTTCATTCTATTAGGCTTGCTCTCTGTTCCTTTGCAGGGGTCCTCGAGGATCAACATGTTCAGGTCACGACTTCCTGTGAAGATGCCGACCCAGCGCCATGTCTTCTGAGTTCGCTCGGAAGAACCGAGAGGTGTTTTAAATCGGGGCTCTCTTCAAAAGCCCCGTCTCCGATCCCAAACAGGGGATTGGAATGCAGGTAACTTCCTGCTGCCGAGAAGAGCGGTTTTGACTCCCAACCTCCCCCCTTCTGCAGAGGGGGAGAGATGGTTTGAGTCCCGCCGGCTGAGGAGGATTTCATCGCCATAAAACGCCTTGAGGAACAGAAGCTGTGGTCCCCTTCACATTACACCAATAAATTTTACAAGCAAATGAAAGAGAAACCCCGTCTTTCAAGCTCCATGTAAGTTACTAGAATTCCTTTTGCTTACTACCAAGGATTTGAACAACTGGAATTGTTTAAAATCCAACTAAGACTTTACATCCCACCACCCAGACTTTTAAATGAACATCCTGCTAAAAAGTCTGTTTAAAACAATATAAATTGAATTAGCAGGCAAACAAAAACAACCTGGAAGATTTGAGTGGCATCGATAGCTTCCAATCGACAGCTGTAGTGTGAAGGGGAGGAGGAATATTCTTAGCTTTCGTTTTCCCCGTCTGGAAGAGTCCTCCAGGAAGAGACTTCTCTAGGACTTGGAAATCAAAGAGGAGGGGGCCGTGCCGGTGTGCCTCGCTCTGTGCAACATCAAAATACATCCTATTCCCTGTATCAGAGTGTCACGGAAGGCTTACATCCTTGCATCTTCCAGTTCTGCCTAGAAACAGCACTAAAGCTAACACATTCTTTCTACAACTTTACTGAATTGGTCTGCCTGCTTACATTTATCTCTGGTCGGGGAAAAGGAGAAAGCCACAGACAATTATGTAAATAAACTATCAGAAGATACAGGAAATGCTGGCTGAGCAAAATGAATTGATAAATGGACTAGTTAAGAAAAAGTTTGAACAGGTCTCCAAGCAACAAGAGCAATCAGTTGCACAAATGACTTTAATCATTACTCAACAGTTTGCTGATGTTATAAATGAGATTAAGGAAATAAAAACCCAAGTTTCACAAATGAAAGACAGTATGAATAAGATGCAACTTTCAATTAACAACAACACGGATGATGTCAACAGGCTTAAGAAAGACATGAATTCCCAGGCACAACTAATTGATGCTATACAATTTCAAGAACAGCAAATAAAAGATCAACTTGCTATTTTGGATTTACAGCAAAGAGAATATAATCTACGCATATGCAATTATCCGGAACGACTGGGGGTTACCAGAGATGACATCATTAAATCATTGGCTGAAGTATTCCATCTAAATGCACAAGAATTGAATGCAGCAATAAATAAGATATATAGAATTCCTTTATCAACACGGGTACAAGCAAAAGCCAGAGAAATTTTGATCTCTTTCTTTGACATCAGGATGAAAAATATTATCATAAAATTTCAACTGGAGAATCAACTGAGTTTTGATAATATACCACTGATAATTCTCAAAGATATTCCACGTCACCTGATGGAAAAGAGAGCTGTATACAAAGATTTTACTGAATTAGAAACAAAGGAATAAAATATACCTGGTTGCTACCACAAGGTCTTACCTTTACTTATAAACAAACTAAACATGCTATCAACTCATTGGCAGACGTGGAAATTTTTTTGACAAGAAACAGTGAGCTATCAACTCATGTTCTTGGAAAACAGGAGGAAGATTCTATAGCTCACGAAACAGGGTATTGACTGTTCCAGAAAGGACACTACTTCGAGCAAAAAAGTGATGGGCGATAGAAATTCCCGACAGAAGAAAAAGAATAAGAAGAAAGGCTGAGAAAGCAGGAAGAACATAAATTTGATTTTCAACATGGGAAAGGTGGGGGGTAGAGGGAAAATACTATAATCATTATCTTTGTACAAGATTGTATATCTTTTTTTTAATCCTCTTTTTTCGCTTTTCTTTTTAGATTAACACATGCATTTTGAGATTAATTTATGGAGGGAAGTGAGATTTCTCTTATTTTTCTTTTATTCTTTCTTCTCCTTTTCTTTTCTTTTTCTTCTCTTTTTCTCTCCTTGGTATAAATAATATTGAATATATTGGATAAGGGGAAACTACAATATGAAATAGGGTGACTTATAAATGAATTAGAATGCATGGATGCAAAGGAGATTTTAGATATTTTAGAGAGGGAGGAAGACGGTGGGGAAGTCAATTATTTTTTATTGTATTTTGAAGACATTCATCTAATAATTCTATGAATTTTAATGGTTATTTTTATTGATATAGAGGATGTATGTCTAAATATAATGTTGGTTATTACTGAAAAAATAATAAAAATATATTTTTTAAAAAAACATGTTCAGGTCACAACGGACAGCACCACCCAGCACAAACAGGGCGGCACAAGGTCCATTTGCTGTGCACAAAAGCCATTCCAGTCTGGGACTGGCCATAACACATGGCTCCACTGTCACTGCCATTCACATTGCACGAGTAACATTCTCGTAGACTTCGTAAGTTATCATCCTGACAATTGTCACAAACTCACTGTAGACTTACGTTGTCTCTGTTATCTCTTCCTCATCTGGGGCACCCCGCAAATGTATCTCTTGTGACTCAGCACAATTCAGCGTGTCCTCAATTGTGCTCCAGAGCAGGGGAGAGCCCAGGCTCCATGGGGGACACATTCCAAATGACTTGGTCGATCCCCCCCTTCCCCTTGCTGGGCAAGGTTCTGGCCAAGATCTGAACAGACAGGACAAGTGGCATCCTGGTGGCACCATCCAGCCCAGGAGATCTCAGTTCACGATTCTATGCCCTGACTCAAGGTAGTATTGTTCCTCCTCAAGATATTTCTCACATTCCTTCCAGAATCAAGCTGGCAGCATGGAGAAGTCTATGTTATCTATGGTCAGATAGGGTGGCTCAGGTGCTGCTGCACCCCATTAAGTTGTCCATGAGACGTTTTTCTTGATGCCAAGCGGAAACGTTTTTCCCTGTGATCTGCTGACAATGGTTTGTCCGGAGCTGCTTCTCTCCTGTTGTCAATATGTTTAACAGTGCTGGACTGTTCAATCCCTCGACTACTGCTCGGCCCTTCACACTGCGTTGGACTCTCTTTTCTGTGTTTTTTTCACACCCAGACTCACAGAAGTTTTTTTACGGGGACATATCAACTTCTATCCCAGGCTATCTCCACCTGTTTCCTCAGTGGAGCTTTCCCTTCATGTTGTCCCAACTCATGAAACACCATTTGAGCCTTTGGCCACCGGGGGCCTCTCTTTGCTATACCTATGAGACTGCCTGTCTGGTCACAATCACCTCGGCCAGTTATGTCAGAGATTTAACGGCTGTTTGTCGTTCCTCACTATTTACTAAGTTTCACGCTGATTAAGTGGTGTTGAAACCCGAGCTTTCTTTCTACACAAGGTATCGTCTTACCCGTGTTATTGCAGACCCCTTCTTCCGATGCGGAGAGGGCTCTATACTTTTAAATGTACGGAGGGCCCTCCCTTCTTATTACAAAGAACCTTGCTTGCAGGGAAAACATTAATATGTTATTGCTGTAGCGACCACCGTAAGGGTCACCGAGCCTCCCAGCAGACCCTGTCCAGGTGGATTACCTCAGCCATTAGACTGTCTTATGAGAGAGCACACGTGGATTGCCCAGACATGATCAAGGCGCACTCCACAAGAGCTTATGCTGCCTCCGTCGCCTTTTTGTCTAAAATTGACCTCCAAGACATCTGTCGAGAGGCAACGTCATCGACCCCTTCTACTTTCATGAAGTACTATGCGGTCGACGTGGATTCATCTAGAGAGGCAGCAGTGGGACGTGCCGTCTTGCAGTCATTGTTTCGGTGACTGTCCCACATCCACCATCCGGGCAACCGAGCTTGCTACTCTCCCAGTGTGGGACTGCATAGAAGCCACGCAGGTGAAAACAGAGTTTCACTTACCTGTAATTGTTGTTCATCTGGTGGATCTTCTATGCAGAAACACATCCCTCCCTCCTTCCCCGCTGTGGGACCTCTCTGCAATTCATGTGGTTGTTCGTTCCGTGGTGGCAGGTTGGAGAACTGGAGGGAAGAGTGCTCCCTCCCCCTGGGTCATGTGACCGCTGGGCGGGAAGGCTGCATGCCCCGAGGGGAGGGGGAGCACTCTCTTTTTTTAGATTTTGCTAGAAGTTGACAAATCTTATCCGTGGCTGGCCTGCGCCTGTGCAGTCCCAATGTGTTACTGCATAGAAGATCCACCAGATGAACAACAGTTACAGGTAAGTGAAACTCTGTTTTATTTTTTAAATGCTATAACATTGGTTTTAAAAAAAACTAATTGGAACAGTAGCAACAAAAATGGACAACGCAAAAAGATTCCCAACAATAAAGCACAATTTAAAAACAAACAATAAAGGGCATATTCATACATCCCTATCCAGTGTTACTTCAGTTTAATCTCACTGATTACATTGGGCATAGACAGGAGTAACTCCACCAAGTATTGGATGGATATTTCACAACAAATTGCAATGCCAAGTAACGCCTTCTTCAGTTTAGATCACAAATATTTCAGTATTTCACAATACTAAAGAAATACTTAGGAAATTACATTGGTCCCTGCGGCTTTCACAGGTTATTTTTGAAATATTTATAGCATGAACGTGATATTTTTATTGCTTACATGATACATGTGAGAAAGAGGGGCTATTTCCAATCCATTGCAAATAACAGCTTCACTGACCTTTTGATAGCCTAATGAACTTTCAAAGGAGCAGAGGTTTGTTGTGATGTTGATAGCAAATCCTGGATTTTTCATAGATCTGTCACCCCATCTGAGAAGATAATAATGTGTATCTTACCCATGACCTGTGAAATGCTCTCCCAGCCTTGCCTTCCACCAGTAATAGTAAACATGTAGATAAAAGTGGGTCTAAGCTGAAGAGGAGAAGACTGAGAGGTGATATGATAACTATCTTCAAGTACTTGAAAGGGTGTCATATAGAGGAGGGTGCAGAGTTGTTTTCTGTTGCCCCAGAAGGTCGGACCAATGGGTTGAAATTAAATAAAGAGTTTCCGTCTAGACATTAGGAACATTTTTGTAACAGTTAGAGCAGTTCCTCAGTGGAACAGGCTTCCTTGGGAGGTGGTAAGCTCTCATTCCCTGGAGGTTTTTAAGCAGAGGCTAGATGGCCATCTGTTAGCAATGCTGATTCTATGACCTTAAGCAGATGATGAGAGGGAGGGCATCTTGGCCATCTTCTGGGCATGGTAAAGGGGGTCTCTGGGGGTGTGGGGGGAGAGGTAGTTGTGAATTTCCTTCATTGTGCAGGGGGTTGGACTATGATTCAATACAGTTCAGTTTGTTATAGCAAATGTACAGAGCATGTTATGTGAGACTTTGTCTTGAATATATTTTATATTTTAATATAATCAGTTAATATGATAATGGTTTGCTTTCTTCTTTTTATTTTTATTGAGGAATTAAGGTTTGAACCAGTTTTAATGATGTCTCATTGGGTCTCATTGATTGGGACAGAAATATTGTAACAAACTAATTTAATAAAATTACCCTTTTCCTTAATTTTCCATGTGATTACTCATTAGCAGCTCTCATTAGAAACTACCAACAAGAACAATTCACCGTTTGGCTTACATACTGAATACAAGTCTGTCAGTTTTATTTCCTTTTCATTATAGTAAGTAATAACTATAGTAAAGGCAATGTTAATGTTGACGGTGTGTAACATTGATGCCTTAGCACTGGACCTGAACTTTTTCCAAAAAAAATAAAATCATATCTAATCCTTATCATCCTCTTCCCCACCATGACAAGTAGAGTTGCCAGGTTCCTCTTCGCCACCGGCGGGAGGTTTTGGGGGTGGAGACTGAGGAGGGCAGGTTTTGGGAGGGGAGGGACTTCAATGCCATAGAGTCCAATTGTCAAAGTGGCCATTTTCTCCAGGGGGACTGATCTCTGTCGGCCGGTGATCAGTTGTAATAGCAGGAGAGCTCCAGCTACTACCTAGAGGTTGGCAGCCCTAATGACAAGTGGTTGCAGCTTTTGCTTTCTGCAGATATAAACAGTCAGAAATGTTTAACCTCAGGAAAACTCCTCTGCATTTTCCAGGAAATCGGAAGATTGGAGAACAAATTAAACCAAAGCCCAGAAAGGTGGCAGCCATTGTGGGGAAAAGTCAAAGTGAATATTAAGGAAGATACTAGACACGACAATGTAAGTGGTGGAAGGTACTCTTCAACAAATAGTCCCAAGGGATAGAGGGGGGAAGTGAGGTGTTCCCCACCAGTCCTTGCAGATTCTCCGCCATGCAGCAGGGCCCAGCCCAGTGATTGGCACCATGCAACTTGGTCAGAGTTTTCCCAGGAAGAGGCTGCCAGGGGAGGGGAGGAGGGAAAGCTGGAAACGGGGCATATAAAGCTAGATCTGCTGGTGGAGAGGAAGGAGACAGGGAAGCAGGAAAAAGGGGAGAGGCTATGGGGAGCTTTCCAAAAAGTGAAGGAAGAAATAGTGGGGCATGGGAAATTATATGGCCTCCACAAGTCCTTGTGAGTCCCCCTGCTTGTTCTACCTAAACCCTATCCATGCCTAAAACCCTGTCCTTTTCTCAAGAGTAGCAGTGGCCTTTCTCCTGGGCCTGTAGATAGGCAACCTTTGGGTCATCTTTTTCTCTTACACATCTATCCTCACATTGTACTTACTGCTAGGAACAAATTACTGGTTTTCATTAGCCACTGACTTAGAAAAATGAAATCCAGAATTCTCTTATGAGTAAGCTTCTAAAGAGAGTAAAATATGCATTCACAGTAGCATAAAGTACAACTTATCTTTTTACAGCTTATCTAATGGGACCAACTACAGCATTTTGCATCTTTAGCTATGAATTCAGTCCATGGAGTCTGTTAGTGTTCTTGCCAGAAGTGGTTTTTAATGGTGATTCCAGTTCTAGTTTAAACAGCAAGTAGTCTTAGTTAAGGAAGTGGCTGATTGGAACTTTGCCTAACCCTCCTAGCTAACCTGTTTAATCTTACCTTTTAAAGCATCGGAGACATCCTTCTGGCTCTTCAGCAGTAATGTCTGCCAATCTGCATTCCTATCAGAAGAGATCTTTGTTGCATCTACCCGACAGCGGACTGGGTGAAGATCAAAGCACCAACACTTCACCCTCCAATGGTGTGGAAAGAAGAGTAACTACGCTGTACAATCAATTCACATCAAAAAATGATGAAAATAGGTAATTTAAGTGTACCGAGATTTCATGTTTTCAGGCAGAAAGTGAACTGATCCCACTTCTGTAGTCTAATATTTCAAACTGCAGCTCATCAAGCATAAGAAAAGTGATGAGGCTGGTAAAACAATATGGCTGGTGTGTTTTCTTTATGCACCTTTCACTGTATTGGGGGTAAATGCCGGGCTCAAGAGGAGCCTTTCCCCATGGATGTCTGCTGACATCTTACATTTCTGAATACAAAGACAGCTGTAAACCAGATTTTCATTTCCAGATTAATCTATAATCTTGTTCATTGGTGATATGCTAGTGTATGACATCACTGCTTTAGATGAAGTGAGATTGCAGAAATAGAGATACGCATTCATTCACACACTCAATGGGCTGGACCTAGCAGTATATTTCTGCCAATGAAAGGGCAGGTTTTCATGGATTCCCCCTTTCTTTGGCTCAGTGGTAGAGCCTCTGCTTGGCATGCAGAAGGTCCTAGGTTCAATCCCCGGCATCTCCAGTTAAAGGGAATAGGCAAGTAGGTGATGTGAAAAGACCTCAGCCTGAGACCCTGGAGAGCTGCTGCTGGTCTGAGTAGACAATACTGACCTTGATGGACCAAGGGTCTGATTCAGTATGGGGCAGCTTCATGTGTTCACCTCCACCTTGGCCCTTATGCTACTCCTGGGGGACCCTTGTCTCCTAGGAGCAGCATTTCCGGGGAGAATTTTGGGCCACAGCAGGATGGGGGAAGTGAGCAAGCCCTAATCTGCTTACAGAAATTCTTTTTTGTCTCTGAAAATTACTACTGGACGTGACCCAATCCAAACATCTCTGTTCACAGTAAATAAAATACTTGAAATAAGGCATTTTGTCTCCATGAATCATATTACCTGTAACCTATTGACTGTGTGAGTAATTTATCAAAACATGTACAATGGTCGCACTAAGTTAAACTGTTGCTGTATTGTATAGAGGCAGTGGGATCACCTTTCTTATAAATTGGGATTATTATTGAGTTAAGCCAAGAATCTGGCAATGTACCATACAAGTCAATAGATGTAAATAATTTGGCAAGTAGTGGAGCCCACCAATCGGTAAATTTCTTAAACAGTTCAACGGGGAGGCCGTCAGGACCTGGGGCTTTGCCAGATTTCAGGCTACCTATTAACTCAATAATTTCTTCCTCGTCAACAGCTGGCCATCTAGGGATAGTGGAAGGGATAGTTTCTTCACGATTGAGCATTGTAATGGTGTGAGAGTTGAATAACTTAGAAAAGTGCTGTACCCAAATTTGGGGTGGAACACTAACTTCAGGTAGAGAGTTATTGTTAGCTGAGTTTGCAATTGCCCGCCAAAAAGTCATGCCATCTCGAGACTTAAGAGATGAAAGCAATTGGACCATTTATGTTGAAAGTAAACTTTCTTCTTCTCCGTAACTAGATTTTGAAACAGCTTTTTAGATATAAGATAATCGCCACACCTATCATGAGAAACATTCATGCAGGCTTTCCTGAACAAAGTTCTAAGTTGTCTTTTATATTCTAGGCATTCCTTATCAAACCGTGAAACAGACTTGATAGAATTATTTTGTACAGGCTCGGCCAATGAAAAACAATGCATTTCAATCTGAGAAAGTACTGATAATATCACAGAGTGTGAATCAGAATTCAAAAGCATTGATTTCTGATCAAGCATTATTTCTGATTGAAGGAGAATAGAAAAAGTATTCTCCAAGGATTCAGACCACTTAATTCTTTTTAAAGTCATATTTGTCTGTTGTACAGGTACAGATTCTTGAAAGGAAGAATTTTCAGTCAAACAGAACAAAGAGATTAGAACAGGGAGATGATCACTTTCAGTGCGAAAATCAATATTAACAGCTTTGACTAAGGGTAAAAATCTAGGAGAACAGATTCCATAGTCAATCACACTTCTCCCTTGCCAAGAGTTAAATGTAAAGAACTGGGATGCTGGAAATTGGAGCTGGCCATTTAAAGTTATCATATTATGTTCTATACAAAATTCAATTAATTTACGACCAGCTTTATTATAACATGAATCTTGAGATTGGCGAGGAAAACCCAATAGAGGTGGTAATGGTTCGATGTCATCTAAATCCACAGAAAGGGCCCAATTTTGAATATCGTAACCGATTCGTGCATTAAAGTCCCCTAGAAGGATAATTGAGATCGTTGGGAATTTTTGAATAATTTTCGAAACTAAATTTGCAAGATTTAACCAATTTGCTTCTAAAGATTTATCATTATCAATACAAGGTAAATAAATATTAATCAAAATGAAACAAGGAGAGGAATCAGAAAGTAAAACTGCTTGGGCAATACAATTACAAATTCCGAGTGAGTCAATCCTAAAAAACATTTCGCTTAATTAAAATGGCTAAACCAGCTCTACAACGACTCTTAGGATTTTCTCTATATTCTGGCAGAGAAAAGGAATGAAATCCATTAATATTAAGATTTTCTGTCAGCCATAATAAAATAAAATGTCAATTTTTATTGAATGATTCAATTCCAGAGATTACTGAAGATGTTGCCAATTTTTTAGCGGATGTGCTGAGAGTGCAAAATTTTGGAAGTCCTGATCTTTGATCATATTGTTCCTTATTTTAATCTACTTTTAAATTATTATTATTAAGTTTTATTATCCCATTCTTTTGTAATAACTGTTATGCCATTAAAGGTCTATGATGATGGTATAGAGGCAGTGGCAATGAGGCAAAATAGACTATTCCATTCTTAATGAAATAATAAGGAAGCATACAAGTAAATTTCATTGTGTGTATAATGCTAATCGTTTTTAGCTATGCAAAGTGGGTGTCATTAAAGATATGAATTACTCACCTATATAAGTATGCCTTTTTTGTTACTCGGCACTAAATGCATATTATAATATTTCTCTTCCTTCCAGGTCATTTGAAGGTACACTTTACAAAAGAGGAGCTTTGTTAAAAGGCTGGAAACCTCGCTGGTTCGTATTGGATGTTACCAAACATCAGGTAAAAATATGTACTGTATGTACTTTTGTGTTACATACATAACCTTGTTAATAACAAAGAACTGGTTCAACGGAAAGAATGAGTAGTGGGAAGAGGAAAAGATGCACAGTGCAAAAGCATCTTTACTTTAAAAATGGGTTTTATGAAATCCTTAAGGGGAGAAAAGCTTGATCAGGTAGATGATAATGGAAGGAAGGGAGGAGGATGAGCAAGCACAGTACTTTATGATTCTTTGCTGCCAAAGTAGTCATTTTAGCTGTGACAATAAGGGTGTGGAATGGAACATTGGACTTACCATGAAGGTTCCTTTTACTTGAAGAAGAGGAAGACATTGTGCCTGAAACCTGCCCATTTGCGGGGGGGCTGGGGAGAAAGACGACACAAGATACACCGTTCTGGGAGGAACCAAGCTACAACTGTATCGATTACAGGTCTTGGTGCAGCACTGGGGACAGTGGGTGCAGTCGACAGCCCAACGGCTGTCAGCAGCTTCCCCAACCCACCTATTGGGGTAACCGAGGCCGGAGGACTGGTATTAGGGCTGGAAGTGGTGGAAACCACTATTCATAGCCATCACCATCCTCCTGAGAACAACCCGAGGTTGGCTGTCCTGCACCACACCCCCTAGAGGGAGCCCACCCGGCGGGATCTCTTCAGGGGCACCTCCCTTTGTCTGCGATCCCTCTGGGCATTGACAAAGTGTTCCATCCAGGAGGTGCCCCTAGAGTTCTATAGGAACTAACAGGCCTCCCACTCCCAATTCAGAAACACTACAGAGAGATCCGACCTGCTGCTTACTCACCTTCTTGGGGCATGCCTCTTTCCCAGTGTTATTAGCCACTTCAAAGTCCCCATCTCATTTGTGGGCCTCCCTAGTGTGCATTTGATTTTTTCTGCCAAAATACAAATGGCTGCTGCCAACTGGATTGGAGCCTGAAGGGCTTGTTTGTTGATCTTGCATAACTGGTGCTGAAGGGCAGGAAGAGGTACAGGCTTATGTGTGGACCTTTTGTCTTGCTGTCAGGAAATAACTGAGAGCCAGAATGGTGTAGTGGTTAGGAACGGTGGACTCTAATCTGGAGAACCAGGTTTAATTCCCCACTCCTCCACATGAAGCCTGCTGGGGGTGACCTTGGGACAGTCATAGTTCTCTCAGAACTCTCTAAGCCCCACCTACCTCACAAGGTGCATGTTGCGGGGAGGGGAAAGGAAGGCGATTCTAAGCCGCTTTGAGACTCCTTAAAGGTAGAGAAAACTGGGGTATAAAAACCAACTCTGCAGCTTCTGACTGAGCAGGTGAGGCAGTCACCGAGGCAGAGTCAGAGAGTACATTGAAACAGAAAGTGAGTTCAGTAGAAAAGAAGATGGGGGTGTTTTGGTTTTGTAGAGCAGAGAAGAAGAGTAGAAAGACCCAGAAGTAAAGGTACACTAATGAAAGAGCAACCTAATTGCTCAACAAAGAAATATTGAACTCTTTCCTTGCCGTGCTCTCAGGAAGAGGGAGGAAACAGAACCAAGATGATGGGCACTTTCTCCCCACTGGAGGCAGAAGGAACAACCTGGTTCCTTTCTCCAGTGCATGTGGGTAGGAGAGTACCCAATCATCAGAGCGCCTTCCTCTCTCCAAGTGAAAACAGGAAAGCATCAATTGTGCTTCTGCTCTCTGTACAGGCTGTAGACTTGCCAACCTCCAGGTTGGGCCTGGAGGTCTCTTGGAATCACAAATGATCTCCAGATGGCAGAGATCAGTTTTCCCTGGAGAAAATGGCTGCTTTGGAAGATGGAGTATATGGCATTAAAACCAATGGAGATCCCTCCCCAAACCCTTCCCTCCACTGGCTCCACTCCCAAATCTCCAGGAACTTCCCAATCTGAATTTTGAAGTCCTAGTACAGTGGTTCAAATTCTGTGAAAGTCATGATAATTAAGTGGCAGTTTTTAAAACTTTTATGTTTGTTGTTTGTAACATATTCAATATTTTTTTCTTTTCTAGCTAAGGTATTACGATTCTGTGGAAGATGCATGCTGTAAAGGGCATATTGACCTTGCAGAAGTAGAAACTGTAATCCCAGCATCGCCGACAATTGGTGCTCCAAAGCATGCCAGTGATAAAGCATTCTTCGATGTAAATATACTTACCTATTTTTTTAAATACAGACTTTAGATTACATTATACTAACACTAAAGAATTTCCATTCCCCCCCCCCACACACACACACACGCATTACTTATTTCTGAAATTTTTTATCTGGCAGTCCTAAGTACATTACTCTCCTGACCTTCCTTTTCAACATAACAAGCTTGCATTTTTTAAAAAACCGATAAAGCACTAGAGTCGGCTGATGAGAGAGGGATCTGATTATGCATATTAATTTTATCCTCCAATGCCAATACGCTGCTATCAGATTCAGAATTACATGGGTCTTTCATCATATTCATTTATAAACCATGTCAAAGTACAAGAGAGAAATTACCAAAAGTTTCCCTAAAACTCCCCAAAATGGAAATTATACATTGAAGGAAAACGGGCTGACACAGGCAGCCCACCCCCACCCACCCCCAAACCTATTATAGGGATATTTGTGGTACCTTTGTTGTGATCCTGCTCCTCAGAATTAAACCCACAAGTGTGCACATAAATTTTTGTTTCACTCATTGTAAATGCGAGCGGTGTGTGTTGTGTGCATGTACCACATGGGCCCTCAACTCCCACCTTCCCAAATTTTACATATTAGATGGACTGAAACGTAGCATTGACAATCCTTAATGTGTACTGCCTTCAAGTTGCCCGCTAGAAATCCATGAAAGTGTGTAGCAGATGAACCCATGCTTGGCTGCAGTTCCTTCATGTATGCCCATGGCATGTATACACACATGGATTTCACTTTCATGCATTACAAACTGTCACTGAAAGACATGTGAGAGATGAACAGTAAATCCCTAGGCTGTATGAAGCATGAATTGGCCCTAACACTCTCTAAATTCAGCATAGAAATTACTATGCTACATCGTTTTTACATCTTTCATTTTTGTGTTATAGCTGAAGACAAGCAAGCGTGTGTATAATTTTTGTGCCCAAGATGCCCACAGTGCCCAGCAATGGATGGACAGAATACAGAGCTGCATTTCAGATGCATAATACGGAATCTCTTGGCACTGTCTGCTGTGTGAAGGAAATGCTCTCCATATATGCGAGAAAGTAACATTTGATTAAGGGGGGGACCCTTTTGCAGATCAAGCAGCCTTATATTACAGCCATAAAAGCTTAGAACATCTTAAATATTTAATGTATATTGTGACTCTTGCTCCAGTCAGAGGATACTCTGAATAAATAACCACTTTGCCTGAAAAGACTTTCTCTTTAGTAGGGTATCAAGCTGGCTGAACTGGCAACATTGCACTGGGTTATTTGTCTTTAATCACAGGGTGAAAACCTTTTCCAAATATTCTGTTTCCCACTTGGTTTTCCTGTCAAGGAAATCACTGAGAAAAGAATGATAATATTTAAAATCTAGTAGCCATTACTTAGAGAACACTATTTCAAGTTACAAACCCTGTAAGTTTAAAAACCAATAATAGGCATTATAAAGTGGGGGCAGAAGTTTAAAGGTGCTTAAATTTTTTACATCAAAAACATTTAAAGAATTATCCCTTCTCTGCCAGTTGCTTTGGAGTCTTTCTTATCTCGAGAGGTACATTTTGTGGTTGCTGTTAGTTAACAAGTCAAATGCATCCTTTTCGCTTTGAATTCCCTTTGCAGAACAACAGTGGAAATAAAATTGCCTGAATGAAGAAGTAACTTTTTTACAAACACAGACCTAGGCAGGAGAAAAAAGCCTAAGAAGTATAAAAGTTGTATATTAACTTATGTGCTGCTCTGCACACTGTAAAATGGAATAACACAATGATAAATGCACTAAACAAAAACACTTGCACTGAAAACCTTGATAGTAGACATTTTGAAGGACTGATATATTTATAGCAAAATGCTTGCTAGAAAGACAGCAAATGCAGATGGTGAATATGTACATAATTTGGCTTAATGTGTGTTATTTGATACTTTAAAAACATTTTTGCACATGAATTGGAAGAATGTTTTTAGATTTTTTTACATTTGCTAACATTGTGTTTCTTCATCTTAAAACTTTTGAGGAATATTGTTTTTTTACGGTCCAAATGAATACAAGTTTGACTTGCTACAGCCTGTGATGACTGAGTGTGGAGTGTCTAGATAGCCCAAACTTCAGTGGTTTTATTTCAATTACTAATGTGTGAACTATCAGATGAATATGTCAGAGTTTGTATACACAAGTAAATATTTTCTAGTGTTTAGTCATGTTGTTTGTAACTGTTGAACTAACCAAACTGACTTCTTTTCTAGGCTTTCAGTTACTGAAATTGTTTACCTTTTTTAAAACCACCATTTCTTGTATTTTAATTTTTTGAGTAAATAGGTTATACAAATTCTACACTGAACACAAAATAGGAATTGTGCCTGTTTTTAATCATTGGGAATTTTGAAAAAGGAATGAAGAATTTTTCTAGCGTTTTCCCGCAGATAAACTACCACCTGTGAAAAATGGTGTTTGCACATTTGTGTATTTGCTTTGTATATGAAGTACTTTTATATGTACTTTGTAAAATAAACATATTGTTTGTTCTGTTTGTCTGACAGTGTACACAACATTACATAAATGGCTGTAACTCGACAATTTTAATTATTTTATGTATGTAACATGACTAGTGTATGCTAACCAACTTGTAATAAAGATGCTTCTTAAGAAAACATCCCTTCTTTAGTAGATTAGTAGCAAATATTTTAAGAACAAAAAAAGTAAGCCATGCTGGATGAGACCAAGGCCCATCAAGTCCAGCAGTCTGTTCACACAGTGGCCAACCAGGTGCCTCTAGGACAGGGGTGGGGAACCTTTTTCCTGCCAAGGGCCATTTGCGCATTTATAACATTATTCGGGGGCCATAACCAGGTGTAGATCTCCCGGGGGGGGAGACTACAGCTTCCAGGTCTCCAGCCACCACCTGGAGGTTGGCAACCCCAGGGGAGACCGCACAGAGCAGGCCTGGAGGGCGCCCCCGCTCCCTCGTCCTCCCCCCTCCCAGGCAGGAGGGCAGCCAGCGGTAGGCCTGAGCAAATGAGGCGCCAGGAGGCAGCCGATCCACAGGGAAGGAAGGGAGGAAGGAAAGAAAACAGAGAAAGAGGAAAAGGGAGGGAGGGAGAAAGAGAGAAAGAAATGGAGGGAGGGGGAGAAAGAAAGAAAAGGACGGAGGGAGACAGGCAAAGAGACAGAAAAAGAGGGAGAGAGGGAGAGAAAGGAGAGTGACAGAAAAAGAAGAAGAAAAGAAAAGCCTTCCCCCACACACACACATCTGTGCATGCCGGCCCCACGCGACCAGGCCCCAACCTCCATGCCTCCTCCCACACATCCCCGGCCCCGGAGCTCCCGAGGGCCGCAGAAAATGTCCTCGGGGGCCGCATACGGCCCCCGGGCCTGAGGTTCCCCATCCCTGCTCTAGGAAGTCCACAAACAAGACGACCGAAGCAGCATTATCCTGCCTGGGTTCAACAGCACCTAATATAATAGGCTTGCTCCTCTGATACTGGAGATAATAGGTATGCATGATGACTAGTATACATTTTGACTAGTAGCCATGGATAGCCCTATCCTCCATGAACATGTCTACTCCCCTCTTAAAGCCTTCCAAGTTGGCTGCCATCACCACATCCTGAGCAGGGAGTTCCACAATTTAACTATCCATTGTGTAAAGAAATACTTCCTTTTATCTGTTTTGAATCTCTCTCCCTTTGTCTTCAGCCGATGTCCCTGCATTCTAGTATTATGAGAGAGGGAGAAAAGCTTTTCCCTTCCACACACTCCACACCATGCATAATTTTAGAGACCTCTATCATTTCTCCCCTTACTCACCTTTTTTCTAAGCCTCTAAGCCTATCAAGGAAGAAAGACATAGGCCAAATATTAGAGTACTGATCATCACAATAGTCTCACATAACTAGGGTTGCCAGGTCCCTCTTCACCACCAGCAGGAGGTTTTTGGGGCGGAGCGTGAGGAAGGAGGGTTTTGGGGAGAGGAGGGATTACAATGCCATAGAGTCCAATTGCCGAAGCAGCCATTTTCTCCAGGTGAACTATATCGGCTGGAGATCAGTTGTAATAGCAGGAGACCTGCAGCTAGTACCTGGAGGTTGGCAACCCTAGTTCAATCAATCAAGTTTTATTTCGATACAATATCAGCTCTGAATAAAAATCAAAAGGTTAAAATAATAAAATACAATAATAAAAGTTGATGATTCTGGGAGGGATGATTTGAAGAGGAGGCAACCCTAGTTGCAATACAAGTCTTTTTGCTGTCACAAGAGCATGAAGGGCCAACCTGCCTGGCTGGGTGTCCTGTGGGAGTGGGGTCCCGGACTGGCCTGCCTAGGGAATGAAAAGCCTTGGAACAGCCATGCAGAAGCCCAAGCAGCAATTCCTGGGGACAGCTACCTGAAATATCTGTTTGCGTTATTACTCCACAAAGAGACAGAAGTGAAAGAACACAAAAGTTGAGTTGTTGTTGTTTTTAAATGAGAGGATAAAATAATAGCAAGGATGAAAACATTAAAAGTGAGGCACAAAGTCAGGGCTGCCTTAAAAGAGTGTTGACAGAATATTCTGGATAATTTCTGCCGTAGAGGTGGCAGAAATTAGGAGCATTAGACGAGCAAGGTTACTTGCCACAAAACTGTATGCTTGAGTGTCCCCTAGGGACAGCTTCCCATATTCACGATGACATTATCATCTGTTTGTGAGAGTATGTACCTGATATTCAAGCAAGCTGTCTTTTCGTTTTTAATTCCCGCGTCCTGTAGGACATGCACAAGACGCTGCAACAGCCAGCACTTCCTGTTATGTGTGTGCAATCATGCAAATATCTTGGCTGTTTATGAGCACCAAGAGGTCACTTTAGAGAGTCTGAAGTGCTGAGCTGGATTTTTAGGAATCCTCATTCAGGCTGAGAATAACTATCACACCTTCTACCTGGCCTACTGCCTACACTAAGCTTATTTATTCCACACATTTGGCACCCACATGAGCCAAAGCCTAGTTCTGTCACTGCATTCTTAAGCAGCGAGATAATAATGGGTGTTTTCCACCTTTGGTTGACTTGATTCTTAATATAGCATCCAAATGAGAACAATACAGATTATTAGATTCCTTTTTTTAAAAACCGGCAACGCCTGACAGCGCAGAGCAATATAATATTTACCTAGACTGCTTTGCAAATATTAGTCCCTGCTCTCGCTCAGTGAACTTCAGCCATTTTTACCTTTGTCCTAGTTGAATCATCCTTACATTCTTTGCATTCTTTTCCCTAGTTTAAATAATGCTGTAAAATCCACGAAAGCCTTATTTATGTGGCTAGCAAGCAGGGCTGCCAAAGAATTCTGGATAATCTAATACCTTACATGGCTTATATTAAAGCCACTATAGTGTATAGAAAAGACATAAACTGCTTTCAGACGTCATGGCAAGCTGCGACTGGACTCTGATGGGACATGTAGCAATGCTGGAAAATTTGTCACTAAGGAAGATGAAACAGAGCCAGGAACAAACTGAAGTAAGTTCTGTGACAGTATGTAAAAGGCACATCCTTGACCACCACATGCAGTATATTAACAATGTCAACATGGCCCAAAGGTCGGTATGATCTCCAAACGGCAACCTCCCCTTACTTGTTTTAAAACTGTCTGCTGTCCCGTCTTGCTTTCCAGCCACCTGAACCTGAACATGACTGCGGGCTTTTATGTTTTCAAATGGAGGGGGCCATTTTCCCCTTATTCAGTTAGAAGGCCAGTGGACAAGCCAACACCACCTAATCTAGTCCAGTCTGCCAACATTCACTGCACATAAAAAAAGGTAAAGGTCCCCTGTGCAAGCACCGGGTCATTCCTGACCCATGGGGTGATGTCACATCCCGACGTTTCCTAGGCAGACTTTGTTTTATGGGGTGGTTTGCCAGTGCCTTCCCCAGTCATCTTCCCTTTACCCCCAGCAAGCTGGGTACTCATTTTACCGACCTGACCTCAGAAGGATGGAAGGCTGAGTCAACCTTGAGACGGCTACCTGCAACCAACTTCCATTGGGATTGAGATCAGGTCGTGAGCAGAGCTTGAACTGCAGGACTGCAGCTTTACCCCTCTGCGCCACTCTGCTTACCACTCTGCCATGGGGCACTCTGCGCCACTGTGCGCCATGGGGCTCACTGCACAAGCGGCAGACAAAAGTCCTTAATATCATGGTCTAAACCATATTTTTTCCTCTTCCCCCACCCCCTTTTTTTGCTTTTTAACATCCAGTCTAATTAACAATTACAGAGAACTCAAAAGCTCACTCACAGTTCTGTGATATTTTGGTTGGTCCTACTAAAAGAATTTGCTCTGAGATTTTCCTGTGGACTTACATAGCTACTTTTAAACTCTTCTAAAAACAACTTTGTTTGTGTACCTGGTACTGTTTGTTTCATGAGAAAATTTAGCTTGAAAAGCTCACAAGTTCTTATATAATTTTTTTTAAAGCAAGTAGGTATTTCACTCACCTTAAGTGCACTTAAGTCATGCTGAAACTAATAGATGTGCTCAACTCTGTGCTAGGTTAAGGTCACAGCATTCCAACAGGGATTGGATCATGAATACAAGCTCCTCTATAACCAGGGGCTCCTATGCAACAATATTAGATTTTGCCAAATTAATTTGCAATCTGGAAACACAAGTGATTGTATTTCCAGTCACCTCAATGGGATGGGGGAAGGTCTTTCATGACATACATCATGTTTCACTTTTTTAGTTTTGCACTCCTTGGCAATCGACCATCTGGAAGTACATTAAGATTAAGCTATCATGTGACGATCAGAGTGCTCATCTAGTTACTGGATTTGACTCGAAGGCTACACTATGCATCCAGTGTACAGAAGTGATTACGTCTTTCTAACACTCTGGGCAGACAGAAACTTTGGACTTTTTTGTTTGCACGGTTTCACCTTGGCACTCTTTTATAATAACATTCCATGCACGGCATCTTGAAAACCTTTGCCAAAACATGGTGATAAAGGAAGGAGAGCGCCTTGTACTCTTCTTCTCCAAAAAGACCTATTCTATGACTAGGAGTTTTTATAAAATTTGGCAACTGTTATTGAGTCAGGGGCCCTGACCTGGATGGTCCAGCTAGCCTGATCTTGTCAGATCTCAGAAGCTAAGCAGGGTCAGCCCTGGTTAGTATTTGGATGGGAGACCACCAAGGAATACCAGAGTTGCTGCGCAGAGGAAGGCACTGGCAAACCACCTCTGTTAGTCTCTTGCCATGAAAACCCCAAAAAGGGGTCGCCATAAGTCGGCTACGACTTGAAGGCACTTTACACACACACATTGAGTCAGGAAGTGGTAAAATTTCCTACCAAATGGTGATTGCCTGGATTGTACCGAGCTTCAGGGCTTGTAGTCTATCGAATTGGACTCTCTTCCAACACGTGCCCCCCTGCACATTTTAGATTCTGTCCTGTTTGCTGCCATAGGCCACAGGTGTAATGCTCTCCTCATATTGCTAATCAATATTTCATCACTGCCAAGAAATTCATCAGCAAAATAATGCTAGTACAACAATTTAAAGTTTTTCAAAAAAATAATTCATAAATCCCAGTCTGTTTACCCAATATGGATAGACTAGTTTAGGATAGATTTAAAAATGTCTAGTATATTTTCAGGTGTTTTTTTTTTTAAGGGTTGGATCTAAAGCCTTGCTTGCACAAGCAAGAGGGTACTTCTGATCACACAAACGAGGGGCAGGGGGCTTCCCCACAATTTCCATGGATCATCCCTCCAGCTGCATCCACCTCACACTCCCCACATCCCACACTGATCCTTACCCTCAGAAGAATCTTTTGGGGAATGAAAGGCGCTGCAACAGGAATGGAAATGTGGAATAGCTCCCAGTACAATGTATTCTGCTCCACCGTACCCGACAGCTGCAGTGTTACTTTGTGTAAGCAGCTTCTCTTAAATATGTAAGACTAAATCTCTGCAACATGTGTGTGTGCTAAGTGCCATCAAGTCGCTTCCGTCTCATGGCGACCCTATAAATCGAAGTCCTCCAAAATGTCCTATCTTTGACAGCCTTGCTCAGATCTTGCAAACTGAGGGCTGTGGCTTCCTTTATTGAGTCAATCCATCTCTTGTTGGGTCTTCCTCTTTTCCTGCTGCCCTCAACCTTTCCTAGCATTACTGTCTTTTCCAGTGACACTTGTCTTTTCATAATGTGACCAAAATACGATAGCCTCGGTTTAGTCATTTTAGCCTCTAGGGTCAGTTCAGGCTTGATTTGATCTATAACCCACTGATTTGTTTTTTTTTGGGCTTTTTGGCAGTCCATGGAATCAATAACATTCTCCTCCAACACCACATTTCAAAGGTATCTGCTTTCTTCCTATCAGCAACATAGAGATCAAAAACATAATAATCAAGGACACCCAAGGCCTGATGATGGCTCCTTTTTTCTTCCTTATTTCCTCTTCCTAGAGGTAGTAGTCTAGCAAAACAACAATAGATGTTTAATGCATGCTATAGATAGCAAAGTGAACCCTCAAAGCCTTTGCAGCTGTTGTTTACCACTGTGTTGCATATTCTGGTCTTCCATGTGTATCTCTGGGGACACAAAATTCTTCACAACAAGCAAAGAACAGAATTTATTATGTAACTGGCGAGAGGCGGTAGTGGAGGACATGAGTAGGAAGTACAACTAAACAATCTCCTTCATAAGATTCTTGCAAGACAATAGCACTTCTTTTCTTCTTCCCAACCCAGCTTCCCAAAAGGATTGAAGTTGAAATATGACCAAAGTACATTAGATGTCTATCAGAGGAATGAAAATGTACACAAGCTTTCCCGGAAACGCTTACCAAACAAGGGGGAAAAACCAAAACACATTCTGCACCAAAGAAAGGGGTAGAGGGAGGACAAACTGGAATAGAGATTGCAAACAGACTACATAAGAGGGTCCCAAGGACAAATAAAATGGAAATACAGGTAAACCCAGATTGCAAACAGACTACTATATATTCTAAAGAGTGAAGTGCCCTGAAAAAACCTAACTTGGAATGCAGCCTCTGTGAAATGTCCATCTACCATATATGGACAGAGAAA
The DNA here is from genome assembly GCF_029931775.1 of Euleptes europaea. Lineage (NCBI taxonomy): Eukaryota > Metazoa > Chordata > Lepidosauria > Squamata > Sphaerodactylidae > Euleptes > Euleptes europaea. The sequence continues at coordinate 84,162,887 of NC_079317.1, forward strand.
AAGGAGACTTCATGTACAATGTACATTGCTTCAGGCTGGCCCAGGATGTTTGCAGCAACATGTAACACAAAAAAAGGTTTCTTAGCATCCTCTGTGATGTATCTCCTGTCTGAGGTCCTGCTTCATTGGTACTCCTAAATTACTGTCAACCTAAATGGCTACTTGGATTGATTGTTAGTTGGGCTCACCCTGTGAAAAAGACTGTGACGCTTATTAATGGAATTTAAAATTTAAAACAAATGGATGAGCTAGCTGTTTCTCTGCTATTCACAGTTTCCCAATGAACAAGCACTAGAGATCCTTGTATATAAGCAGCATTTTGTGCATATTGCTGATCTGTCATGTTCATCCAAGCCCCATTGAACTGTCTGAGTGCACCCTTTCATAAAAATGGTGAGCAGCATCCACAGCAGGTATGATTACTACGTCACAAACACAGATGCATTGGGGCCAGAGGTTATGGGGCAACATTTAAATATAAGCATTTATTTGTCAAACAGATTTAAGTGTACCATAAAACAAAATTCTTGGAGCACAGTCCACAGGAAGTTCTCCTCTGCAAACTCAACCACTCGAATTAATTTCTTCAATACAACTTCCATACCACTGCTGATAAATTGTGGTCTGGTCTCACTCTGGCCAATAAAACCACATATAACAGTGCAATCCTAAGCAGAGTTATACCCTTCCAGGCCCATTGACCTGAATGGATTTAGAAGGGTGAAACTCTGCATAGGACAGTACTGTAAATAAACTATGAAGGGACAATGTAGGCTTGCTTCCTGAAAGGTGGTGGCCAAAAAGCTCTCATTTTGCCCATTTCTTCACTATTGTTTCTTGAGTCGTGTTACCTTTCCTTTCCTTTTATCCCTTAGAAGCTCCTTGATCAATTGATCTTGAGCAGCATATATCTAGTGTTGGAGGGAAATAAGGACTGAAACAAATCTTGCCACTGACAATGTAGCCTTGGGGTCCCTGTCGCTTAGTAAAAAAGGCATTATGTCAGTCACAGAGGCATTGGATTTGTATATTAAACGGGGGGAAATATAGTGCGATCGAAGTTCCTCGTAAAAGCGGCATTCCAAAAGGGCATGGGCTAATGTGTCAATAGAGCCAGAAGAGCAAGGGCAGATCCTTTCTGAGTATGGTATATTCAGAATTCTGCCCTGCATTACCATAGAAGGATTAGCATTCAATCTAGCCAAGCAAAAAGCTCTACAGAGACGAGGAGTTGTCAGATAATATGTATAGGCAGGCAGACCACGTGGAGGGGGTATTCCAAAGAACTGGGATGAACAGACGCGACGAGCACGAAAAGTAGTACTGTTATAATCGAGCTCTTTAATGCGCTTTTTAATTTTGGCAAAAGCTTCAGTTTTCCCAAGATCTGATATCATATCCTGCGAGAAGCCCAGAAACACCAGTTTCTCATCTAAGATTTTTTGCCATGAGGATTTGGAAGGGTCATGCTTCAGAGAAGCTAGGAACCCCTCAGTGCTAAAGCACAGTTTAAGGTGGAGTTTAAAGGCGGCCAACCACGCCCTAGCTTCAAGTGACATTTGGCCAAACTCGGAACGAAGAGTAACGCCAGCAACACATCAAGGGGCATTTAGGAGTTTTCGTAAGAACTGAAGCAGTGGACGATCTATAGATTCATTGATGACTGCAATCCAGATGGCAACACCAAAGAGGATAATTGGGGTAATTTTCAGGTTAAAAACCTGAATAGCCCCTGGAATATATTTGCCACCTTTGGTGTGAAAAAAATTGACAATAGCACCAATCCCAGGTTTAATTTTGTTGGACACTGCTTTTTGATGGGCATTCCAATTTAGGTTACGGGAAAAAAGAATGCCAAGGTAAACAAACTCCTTGACTTGGTCAACCTCAAAGCCATCTAATACCCAGCGAAAAAGAGGCAATTTTCTCCTCTTAGTGAAGATCATGATCTTAGATTTATGATGGTTTATTTTAAGACCTTCCCTAGAGCAGTACTCAGAAAAAGTTTGCAAAGATCTTTTCAAACCAATTCTTGTGCGGGACAGGAGAACTGCATCGTCAGCATAGAGTAGAATCAGGGTGGAATGGCTTGCAAGCTTTGGGGGGTGGCAAAACTCTGAGAAATTGGTTGCCATATCATTCAGGTATAGATTAAACAAGAGAGGAGCAAGGAGGCAACCTTGTCTAACTCCCTTGGCCAGTTCAAAAGGCTCGGTTAGTTCTCCTTGGTTGCCACAGCGAACCTGAGCTGTGAGGTCAGTATGAAATTGCTGGATAAGCCATAGTAACCTCCTATCCATAGTAGAATGTGATGGTTTCAACCATAGCCTCTCCCTCGGGATGGTATCAAAAGCTCCCTTAAGATCCATAAAACCCGCATAAAGGGTGCCATTTCAGGGGGAGGAATATTTCTCGGCTAGATGGGAGAGCACTAAACAGTGGTCCATGACAGACCAACCCCTTCTGAAGCCAATCTGTTCCCAGCCAAGGATGTCATTACTCTCAACCCAGTCCAACAGCCTCTTTAATAAGTAGGAGGAATACAATTTGCCTAAGCAAGACAAAAGGCTGATTGGACGATAACAGCTTGGGTCAGAGCGCTGACCTTTTTTAAAGATTGGGACGATAATGGTATGTCTCCAAGATTTTGGAATAGCTCCTGATGCATTAATTTGTGTGAATACAGGAGCAAGAACGTTGGCCCACCATTCGCTGTTGACTTTAAAAAGTTTGTAGGGAATTAGATCAGGACCTGGGGCTTTGCCTGAGCGTAGGTGATCAATGAGCGGTTTAATGTCCTTAGGAGACACATCTGGCCAGGAATTCAGCAAAATAGAAGGTGCTACAGGTATAAGACCCTAGTTTTCCACAGAGTAGGAGAAGAGGCTCTTGAAGTAAGCTACCCAGACCGAAGACGGGATACATGCGGGGACTCTGACATAGCCATTACTTAAAGAATTCACAGTCCGCCAGAAGGTTGAATTATCATTGTTGTTTATAGCTGTAATCAAGCTCCTCCAATTTTTATGTAGGGCCTCTTTTTTCCAGCTGTGTTACCAGCTGATAAGTGAAAATCTATGGTTGTTATATTATTATTTCATTTGGACAGAAAAGGAGAAATTTTGTTCTAGCTGTCATAGGTCAACATGACCACTTATGGTACTGTACTTAATTAAGAACCAGAAACAATGATTCATTCCATACACACAAATATTCAAAAACCAGTGGGTGAACATTTCAACCTTCCAGGACATTCTGTTGCAGATTTAAGAGTAGCAGTTCTCTTACAAAGGAATTTTAAAGGGAGATTGGAAAGAGAAACTGCTGAGTTACAGTTTATATTCAAACTAAAGTCAATGCATTTACCTGGGCTGAATAAAGACCTTGCATTCATGGCCCATTACCAATGCTGATTTCTCCACACCCATCTCTCCCCTGGACATCACAGACTCTTCTGCATATCACACCTAATCCCATCAAGCCTGCTATTCACATTTACATACTGTTCCTCTACTTAAAGACCGATGGATTCACATTCTAGCTGTATCTGAAGAAGTGAGCTGTGGCTCACGAAAGCTCATACCCTACCAGAAAATATTTTTGTTAGTCTTTAAGGTGCTACTGGACTCTTGCCCTTTTTGACTACACAAATAGCTGACAGCCTAATCCAGTTGGCAGCTCTGCATGACCCTGCTAGGATCTTATGCTGGCCAAGGGCTATGTTGTTGCCTTCAGCTCTGTTTTGGTGGTGATGCTCCTCTAGAAAAACACTGTAAGAAGATATGAGTTCCTCATGTGGCACACTGCTTTGTGATACTCTGTAGAACCTGAGGGCAATCTGGGTAGTACCCCTCTTTGGTGGCATCCTTTGAGATTTTCCCCTCATACATACCTTTGAATCTGGTGAAAAACTATGCAGCCGTCATAAAAGGAGGACATGGGCCTTCTTGCTCCTCATGAATAGATTTAATAGCAGCAGTTAGACCTCTTGACTTGCAACTTTGAAGCTTTAGCGGGGATGAGAAATAACAAAATGAAATGTAAGGGCTTTGTTTTGTCTAAACAAATGTACAATGGAGTAGTCTCCAATAACATTTTCTATATAGGATACATTGTATTGCAAATATAGATGATAACCTGCTACCATTTTAGAACTGAAATTTGCATGCATTTCTTTAAAGTATCCTTGTCAATGTTTACCTTCATTTTTATTTGAAATGTGGAAAGTTTAAGCGTTTGTGATATAGCTGAGGTGTTTACTTAATTTGTTGAGCACGCAACTGCAGGGATGTTTTACATAATGGACAGCATGTGCAAACAGTGCAGATTAAGATAGATTAGATCTTTCCATAGCCATAGATTTAACAAGTTCTATGAAGTGGGTCCCCAAAACATACTGGGTATTGAGACTGCTAACAGCTAAACTAGCATGAATGAATGCAGCTCCCAGAATTTTCCCAACTGAATGTCAAACATTAACAATCCACAAATGCCTGGTAAAACAGAAGCATTTTCACCTGATACCTAAAGCTCAACACAGGTGCTGGGTGAACAGGCAGGGAGTGCTGGAGAACAGGTACTACATTTTTTTTTAAATGCCCTGTGTCTGGCAACCACACAGCATACTTCCAAGGAGAGCATAGGAAGATCTTAACCAGCAGGCAGATTCACAGGGGAGCAGACAAACCTTTTTTATACCTAGGGTTGCCAACCTCAAGGTGGTGGCAGGAGATCTGCTATTACAACTGATCTCCAGCCGATAGAGATCAGTTCACCTGGAGAAAATGGCTGCTTTGGCAATTGGACTCTATGGCATTGAAGTCCCTCCCTTCCCCAAACCCCTCCCTCCTCAGGCTCCGCCCCAAAAAACCCCAGCTGGTGGCAAAGAGGGACCTGGCAATGCTATTTATACCACAGTTGAGGAATGGTTTAGGACAGGCCTTGACAAAAATTCTTTAAAAAATTAGCTTTGGTTTATACAAATTTACCTATTCATCTCATTAATTTCTTCAGTTATGACTGATTTTGGAAGGAGTGTGTGTGTGTGTGTGTGTGTGTGTGTGTGTGTGTGTGTGTGTGTGTGTGTGTGTGTGTGTGCAGGGTTGTGATGATGATCATGGCATGTGATGATCATGGCATCAAGCCATTAAGGATGGGACACCACAAAAATGCCCATCTCTCCTAGACTTCGACATTAATTTACAGTTTGAGACAGCTTTTTTCTCCAGAATTCTCATAAATCGTGTAGCATGAACAACTCTTTCTTACCAATTCAAGCTTCTTGATTAACTGGAAGAGATTAAAACATGGCTCCCAATGGAGCAGAGCTTTGACTCTTGAAAGCTTATACCCCAAACATCTTGTTTGTCTCAAAGGTGCTACTGGACTTGAATCTACCTATTCTACTGCAGACCAATACAGCTACCTTCTTGAAACCCAAAATAGCTGAAAATCCAATCATGGATTCCTGGTTTTTCTAGTACAACACCCCACACACAAAAAATCAATTTTGTCCTCTGCTGGAGCAAATAATTTTAATCATCTCATCCCTTTGTAACCACAAGTGAAGACGCTTCTTTTTGATTTTTGCTCTTCCACAGAAAAATCCATTTCTACCAAACATGCAATGGGCTGTTCTATAAATGTCAGCAGTATTCCATATCTTATATAATAGTTCTCTATGAAAGTGTTCACAACGTTGTTTGTTTGGCATCATCGGAGGAACCCATCTGTGTCTAATTTGGTGTTTTCAGTTTGTACGGGAACAATCCCTTCAAACTACATGGTGTGAAAGCTGACCACCAATTTTCAAAATGGGTTTACTTTGTTTTTCTCCTTTGAATGTGTTTCATATGCTTGAAAACTTCCCCGGCTTCCTCAGGTTTTGCCCTTCAGTGTTAACTGGTCATACAGTTAAGGACAAACTCAAAGATAAAGCAGTCCTTTTGAATGAACTGACATCTGTTGCCAGTTTCCATTGAAAGCATTCTGCAAAGTTCCAAAGCAAGAAGAATCAAAAGTTAGCACAGCTTCTATCTACAGCTGGCACTTTGCAATCCAGACATTTCCTGATTGGTGGGAGAAAAGACAACTATGGTTCCTGCCACTCCCTCTTGCGGACCCCTAGTCCATCCTCTCCCTTACTTTGTTGAGTAGGAATACACATGTCCTGCACAGCAGGGAAAGGATGGTGAACTACAGGACTGGGAGAAAGGGAGAGAGAGGAGGAGGAGGAACCACGGTCACTTTGTCTCCTACTTCAAACCAAAGATTTAAAGGCCTTCCCTGGGTTCCAAAGTGATAATCCTACTGCTGCTAAGTAGAAGGAGTCATAGCAAAACACAGTCTCACTAATGTGCCTTTCAGCATCCCTGAATATTAAAAATATACTCACTCACTGCTTTACTGAAGGGAAAAACATCTTAAATTGTTTATTTATGGGAATGTGGTTGTCAAGGAACCAGAGATTACCGTGGATGACTCCTACTCTTCCCACTTGCTGAGCTACTCAGAGGTTGAATAAGGTAACCGGTATTGAAACTGTCCCCTCAGTGTAAACTGTACTGATCCAGTGGGGTAAAACGGGGAGGGGGAAGTCAATTTACTTATTTATGACACAAGTAGAAGTTCCATAGAGAACAGCCATAGGTCTATATATACTGTCTTTGTTTACTCACTAATAGCCTTGCAACTCTGCCATTCAACTTATCCCCTGAAGCAAATGAAAAAGAAGAATAAAGTCTAACGAAGATGCATGAAGTAAATGTGGGAGACCCCCCCATTTTCCTGTCTCCCTGCCCCCAGGCCTTCACATCTCTAATCCCACATGGGAATAGTTTCAAGTGGTTAGCCATGTTAGTCTATAGTAGTAGAAAAAGTTTTGTGTCCAGTAGTACTTCAAATACCAACAAAATTTTCCAGGGTATAAGAATTTGTGAGTCAAAGCTCATCTCATCAGATACCCAAAAAATCCCTCATAGAGCGTGCCTGATAAGAAGAACAAACTCTTTTTTAACAATCATTCTTTCCATGAACTATGATAAGAATAAGTAGAGCTCTGCTGGATCAGACCAAAGGTCCGTGTAGCCAAGAAGTTGCTCTAGAGGACCAACAAATAGGATGGAGAGGCGATGGCCAAGCCTGATACAGCAATAACATGATAGATTTCACTACAAAAGCATCTGTTTATCCCAACCTCCTCCAATGCAACCCATACCAAATAAAAACAAAACGTCTTTTTCTTTCTCTGTGGAGACAGCTGCAGCCATGGCAGCTTACTAAGTTGCATTATGTCTAGGCCTAGGCATGGTACAATGTCATGGCCCAATGATACTTCCCATTTGGGATGTCAGTAACAACAGACCTTTGTGTTGTGCTGTGGTTTAGCATGAGCTTAGTGAAGCCCAATAGGAAGAGGGACTTTCCAGCCTTCCATTGCTAGCATGTTATTTAAAGTCACAACAACTGGAGCTCAGAAAAATGCATATTTCAGACCAGGAAAAGTACCACCAAATCCAAGAAGATGGCAGGAACCAAATCAAGCACAGTCAAGAAAACATAAAAGGCAAAGGGGTTTCTTGAAAGGAGGAATTCTGGTCTAAATAAGATGAACAACATGCAGAGCACCAGCAGCCTATCTCCACTATTTAGAGATTAATAATTATAGAAGGGCCTTTACCCTGGCCAGATGTGCAGCCTTACCTTCTGCTATGCTAGAGGGGAAATTTAAGAAGACACCCTGGGAGGAGAGATTCTGCCCCTGCAAATCAGGGGATTTAGAAACAGTTGAGCATTCCCTCCTGAACTGCAATTTTTATACATTACCCAGTTCGAAGTTTATTGAGCCCCTCTTATCGAGAATGGGACCTGACAGGGCAGGAGAAAGGATTGAGATTCTCCTACAAGGGGATAATCCATCAATCACTCTTCAGGTTGCAAGATTTTGCACGGCAACAATGAAAATTCGATGCCATAGAACAGCCTCTTAGTGCAATTGACAGATGTGTCCCAGCTGTAATTTTCTTTTTAAGTGTTATAAGACTCGGACTGTAATTCTTTGTTTGTAAGAATTTATTAGCCCATGTTTTCTGTTTTATCTTGTTTTATCTGGCTAAGGGCCGTAAATAAATTATCTATCTATCTATCTATCTATCTATCTATCTATCTATCTATCTATCTATCAAGTATGGGCAGAAGCCATATAAACTGACCCACGCGCTTGAGGGTGACTGGGATTTTCATGTCTAAATTGTAGCTCTAGAACAGGGGTGTCAAACATAAGTCCCGCGGGCCGGATCTAGCCTCTTGAGAGCTCTTATCCGGTCCGCAAGCCACCCGAGGTAGCACCCCCCCCCAAACTCCCAATCTGGCCTTGCAAGGCATGGCCCGACTTGACCAAGTCATCAAGCAAAATCCAGCCCTCGTAACAATTGAGTTTGACACCCCTGCTCTAGAAGTTTCTGAATTTATTGCTCTGCACAGGGGCAAAGTCTGTTAGTATGATACAGAGAGACCACAAAGAAGTACGGCAGAGGACCAAACTAAACTTAACAGTTTTTAAAGATTTGGGTCCATGTCAGCAAAAGAAGAAATGAGGGAGGGAGCCCTCATCCTCATGTGTCAATTTGGGCAGGAAGCTCTGGTATGCAACAGGGAGTTTTTAAAGAGAGAGAGAGAGACTAAATGGGCTCAGAACGGTGCCACAGAGGGAGGGAGGGCTCCTGCCTGCCCCCACCAAGCCATTTCCTGTGTGAAAACCGCACTGGGAGAGTTATTTCCCCGATTTTGCTGCTTCATGTGTACTTCACATAGAGCAGCAAAATCAGAAAAATGATAGGAGGGAAAGGTGCCAGTGAGTGCCAACCTCTTGGATAGTTAAGAACCAGAAGAGTGGGGAGGGGAGGTGGTGGGTCATCGCAGCCATTATTTTAGCACATACAGTGAGTTAAGTGCCCTACAGTGTGACCCTCCCATTTACTATATTCTGCGCTGATAAGAGTGGTTCTTAGCAAGGAATTGTTGGCTGGGGCAAAGGTGGTATCTACTGCCCATTTGACCCACTATATCATTCTGCCAGTGTTTTTTTCCCCCCTGCCTATCATCAGACGGGCAGCACATTCCTGAAAGGGGAATAGATAGGCAGTGGCTAGGGGTGGCACCTCTGCGCTGCCTCCACAGAGGTTTCCCAGCCAAAAAATAGAGGTTAAAAATGCATTTTTAAAACAAAAACCTGTGAAACTCCTCCATGGAGTTACACGGGGCTATGCCAGCTATTTTGCTGGCGTAGCAACGCTGCATTATAAGGGGAGTTCTCAGGCCAAAAGGGGTTTGGAAGCTGACTAGCATCAGCTCCACCCCTGGAAATGCCCCAAGAACACCCCCTCGACACCGGCGCAGGCACCCCCTTCCGGGTTTTTGCTTCCCGCACTGCTGTGTCACTCCACGGCACTGGCATAAGTGCCCCCACACTGGCATCCATGCCACTTTATCACGGTGCAAAGTGGCCCAGATGCCGGCGCAGGGTTACGCCAGCTCCTACAGGATTGCATGGTTAGAATGCACATTACGCAAACTGGATATTAGAAGAGCATTATTATTTTATTTAGACTGAACAAATGGGTTTTGTAAAGATTGTTTTCTGCCTAGTCCCTTTCTCGATAAGACTGGTGTCTGAGATCAAGCAGTCATACTCACAACGATCCCTTGCCCTCGGTCAGTTTCTGCACATTCGGTCAGAGCCCAAGGTTTGTTGGCTGCCTTCCTTAGAGGTGTCTTTCGACTTATATCTGTAGATATATGATCTTCAACCACGGCCTTCATCAAACATTTCTCCATTGATGTGAACTCCAGGAATGAAGCAGAAGTCTACCAACACCTTCCTCCAGGGTAAGTGAGCTTGTCAATCTCCCAACCCTGTTTTTTCATCATCACATTCTCTATGGCAACTTGATACTTTTTAATTCACATAGTAGACCTAGAAATCTCTCATCACCTCTATCTGAGTTGCTTCTTCGGACAACCTCCCTGAAGACAGGAGCTCCCCTTTATGATAACCGTTCCTCATTTTCTACAGTGAAAACCCATGCAAAGTTAGGTCCATAACTGGCTAGTAGCCATGATGAAAACATGGAACCTCCATCTTCAGGGACTATAAATCTGTGAATATCAGTGCTGAGGGACAACAACAGGATGCAGCTTTGGCCTCAATGATCTGCTTGTAGGTCTTCCAGGGGCATCTGACTGGCTATTGTGTGAAGCACACTGCTGAAGTAGATGGACTAGTGGTCTGATCAAACAGGTCTGCTCTTATGTTTTGATATGTATTCCCTTCTCAACCTTGCTAATACAAGGAAAGGGCAGGAGCTCCACTGCAGAGACTATGAATTGTTGGAAGAGGCAATGTCTGATGTATAAAGAAGAGAAGAAGACCCTGCAGGGGGCAGCAAGGCAGCAGTTAGATAGGATAGTGAAGTCAGCACCTTCTCTCCTGTTAACTGTCTTTCCTTGTCTGTCTCCAGATTACTGTTCTTAGGGCAACATCCTCCTTCTGCCTGGAAGTTCCACAGTTAGTCTCTTGTGCTCTCTCGCAGCTAGTTATGTAGTTAGGAGGCTATCTCTGTCTCTACTCTTCATTATCAATTACGTTAATTCCTGAATAGACTTTTATGTACACTTTAATCAGACTGAACACCTTTGTTGTGTTAACAGCGTCAACTGAATTCAATTCAGTTCAACATGAATTGCATGCAGAATATTCCCAGCATCTCCAGTTAAAGGACACCAGGCTTGGGAAAGCCACTGCATGTGCCTGAGATCTAGGAGAGCTGCTGCCCGTCTGATAATACTGGGTTAGATGCACCAAAGATCCAATTCTACATAAGGAATTTATGATTATTATGATTAGGAGTAGGAGTCCTAGCAGTAGTAATAGTAGTAGTAGTAAAATAATATTTTTGGTCCTCCTTGCAAGAGGAAATAAGATGTATCTCTCCCCATGACTTCATGATGATCACCTACTACCAAACAAGGTATGTAGGGAGGTGGATTTCAGATATGAAATCTTTGTGTTTGGCATAGACAGTCTGATTAAGAGTTAAACTACTTTGTTTGTTTAAACTTCCCCACTCACTTCCAGACAATCTGAGTCAACTGTCTCTGTAATCATCTCCAGTTTATCTTATGCCTGATGCTTGTTTTTTCAGATGAAAAGATTGAATCTATTGGCCTCCCTCTTGTCTATTTCTACTCCATCTCCACCCAGCCCCCACAGGATGATAGCTTTGTGACATAATTCCAAATCCACAGGAATTGACAGTGGCCAGTTGAGGACAAGTGGGGTGGAATTCAAGCCATTACTGGAATTCTAATTGGAGATGGGTCTACAGGAGAACTTAACAGCTCTTTGCTTGTCCTCTTGGGTCTGATGCCTGACAGGAAATGAGTTTGAAGGGTTCAGAAGCAGGTCAAAGAACTCCACATCACTGCCAGCTGCTCCGATGACCCCTGCAGTGTGTTTTGAGAAACCTGATAGACTTGCTTATTATTAAAGCCATTTCTCCTCCCAAGAAGTCACGTCTAAAGCGATGTTCCACCAGACACACAGCTAGCCGATTGCATCTTTTCTCCTCTGCAAGCTTTTCAAGTGACATTTGCTATATGAGCTAAGACTACAACAATGTGAAAAATGCTGTGTTGTAACTTGGGGCTGGATATGTTTGCAGAGAACATTCCTTGTTTACAGCATTTGTTGTGCCTGTTCTTCCTCTCCCTACCTCCCCTGTGGATCCCAAATGAGAGCTGGAAATTCCTGGAGTCTGATATCGTTATTCGGCAAGATGTAATGAGCCGAAACTAGCATCTTAACATGGAGGGAGGTGGATAGCAATTCGGCCGTTCAAAATTTAATGTCAGATGTCCATACTTTTGCTCTACTCTAAACAGGTAGATTTGCTGGGCTATAACTCAAAACAGAAAAGGTTAACTCATCGTATTAGTCTTTCACGGGGAAGAATCAAACAAAGCCTTTTTGTCTTCAGCTGGGCTCCATTGTGTAGATGGCAAGAACTCAGTGGCAAGAAATCCCTAGCAAGTATTAAGCTATTGATATAAATAAAAATATATTTAAATTAAGTGAATATAAAAGTTTTGTATTGTTTGCAAAGGACAACTAAGCCGGTTTGATTCCCCTTAAAAAGGTAGAGAAAATCGGCATATAAAAACCAACTCTTCTTCTTCTTCTATGAATCTGCTCCTCTTTAGGCAGTACTCAACTGAGCATTCTGGAACACTTGTGAAGAAATTGCCCACTCTTGAATTCACCCCAATATTTCAATCACTGGGATTACACTCTGCGGATGAGTTAGAACCCAGCTGTAAACTCTGAGGTGGCAGAAAAGAGAGAGCCAAGAGATGAGCCATCAAGCACAGAGTACTGGCTCACCATCTCCCACCTTGCTGGAATGCCACACCCAAAAGGGATAGAGACTGGGCAACCAAATGGCTCTAAAGTTTTCTTTCTCTCCTGAGGCAGGAAGATCAGAATGGAGGGGCAGGCTCTCCAAGGGGAGATTATAAATCCTCTGGACACAGGAAAGAAGCTCTCTTGTATCTTGCTCTTCTCCCTGAATGGGCACAAGCCATGCAAGGGACAATGGAGAGAAGTCTAACCACTAAGGTAATGCTGAACTTAAACTACAGCAACTGCAAGTAATGTTGGCCTGTCCTAATTAAACATTGTTTAGGATAAGCACCAACTGTAGGATGAGAGGACTGTGTGATTACACCTTTTCTCTGTATCTTTTCTCACTCTAACGCTTGAACAGATCATGAGGATTTTTTATTTTTGCTTATTAAGCTTTCTTACATTTTGAATGCTTGGAGTGGAGGAGGAAGGGAGGGGCTGTGGCTCAGTGGTAGAGCATCTGTCTGGCATGCAGAAGGTCCCAGGTTCTATCCCTGGCATCTCCAGTTACAGGGACTAGGCAAGTAGGTGATGTGAAAGACCTTTGCCTGAGACCCTGAAGAACTGCTGCCAGTCAGAGTAGATAATACTGACTTTGATGGACCAAGGGTCTGATTCAGTATAAGGCAGCTTCATGTGTTCATGTGTTCACGAGTGTTATCTCTGTAAACTCACCAAGCCTATTTGGTCTTGCTATATGAAGTATGGTCATGGGGAGGGGCAGCAGGTAAGCTCCCTAGCCCTGGAATGTGATTGCTCAAAACTGCAAAAGTGCGATCAATTGTCCCTGCACTAGTTTGTAGGAGTGAAGTGGAAGATGCAGCAGCTGGGTGGAGCCTCCACATGGAAATGGAGGTGAAGAATGCTGGACATGCAAATCGATACTCTTTCATTTGCTGGTGACAGTGATGGCTATCCTGTTTCTTTTTGGAACTCCCCCCCCCCTCAGTGAGAGAAAGGAGCTGTGGCACCTAGGAGAGATATGGGCAGCTGCTGGGTTTTGCAGCCTCCTGGGAACCCAAAGGAATGGAAGTTTGTGAGCCCATTGTGGCCCCAGCCCTACGGGGGGGGAAGTGGTGGGGGCGCTTGTTACCCCCCAGGGGAAAACCCATACCCTGGTGACTGATCCGCATGATCCTATCCAATAATGACTAGTACACCGTAGCTGGAGTGAAAAAGGCCACAACTTTATTGATTATAGCATTAGGCATTGGCAAGCATGAAGGGCGGGATCCAGGGATCAGCTGACCCGTCTGTCAGCTGATAGCACCCTGCGCCCAACCCGTCTGCTGGGCGCAGCCTGAGATGGCAGTATGCCGGGCCCCCACGCGGGCGGAAGCCAACTGTGTGGTCCACTGCCACTTGGGAGGAGGCCAAACCGCAGCCCCCGAGCCAGGCTTCACCAGTCCTGGCCTCCCCCCAAAACCCCTTATTAGGGTCCTCAGAGTGGGAAGTGGGGCACGCAGGCCGTCTTTCCCCCAAACTGGATCCTACCCCCGCCTCTCCGGGCGTCTCCCGCCAACGCCTAATGCTGTAACCACCGGCAGAGCCAATGACATATGTCCTGAGCCATATGTCCATGCCCCATGACAACAGGTGCACCCCGTCCAGGCGGAACAAGGCCCTCCTCCGATAAGATAGGTCTGGGTGATGGATCACGGCTCCTCCCGGGCCGTCACCGCCTTACCCACAACCACCGTGACCTTCCGCCTGGCCCGGTCCACCTTTTTAGGGTACTGCGCACCCGACCAGCACCTCCGCTCCAGCATGTCCGACCACACCAGGGTCGACCTGGGCAGCCGCGCGGCCAGGATACCCAGGTCCGCCGCTGCCACCTCCCACAGATCGCAGCCCCTCCGTCTCGCCAGGTCGTTCTCACCCATCTGGAGTACCAAGATATCCAGTGCCCCATGTTGCCACCCGCTGCGCCGCACCTGCGGCACCAAGGACTCCCAGCGCATGCCGACCCCGGTGTCAGCCAGCTCCTCCGCCTAGGCCCTTGGGTCCTTGCACACCACTGGATGACCAGAGCGTCTGGCGGTCCATGAAGCTTTGACCCCTGTCAAAGCGTAGGTGCCAAGGCATGTACACCCAAATATGAGAAGTCCAGTCAACCAGCTGATGCCGTACATTCCCCGTTCCAGGGCACCATACTGTGCCCGCAAATCAAAACTCCCTTCCTCCGAGGGGCTGCAAATCCAGCAGAACCACTTAAATTATGCCTTCCTGTGGCCTGGCGTACCCCTTACACTCTACGGATCTCTCCCTGGAGAAAGGCCAAAATCCTTAGTTGGGGGAATAAGTTCAGTCCCCCCCCATACGCAAACTGCTGGCAATTTGCCGTATGTTAGTGGGGCTCCAATCCCAAGCCCACTTACAAATGTCATCAGCCCTGAGAGGGCTGGCCCATAGGCACCACTCCCCTTACCTGAACCCATCCTTGTGACCATACCACTGCTGATGTAGCAAAGCAGTAGAGCGCAGAGCCAAGGACTGAAGGGGCCATCCCGTCCCACCCTGTGCACACTGCAGGGAACTTTTGCCCAATTGGTGACCCCTGCTCTATGCCCAAAGGAAGGCGAAAAACCTCCAGGATCCTTGGCCAATCTGGCCTAGAGGAAAATTCCTTCCTGACCCCAAATCGGCGATCGGTACTACCTGGGCATTTGAGCAAGGGCCACAGGATGATCACTCAGGCACGGGGGGCTAGGCTAGTCAGACAAGCTGCATACTCCCCCTCCATCACACAATCTGTGCCCATGGGTTCATGCTACAACTCAGCCGATGAGCTGCCACTAAAAGGGGGGGGCAGATGCTGCATGGCAGCCAAATGCACACCTCTAAACCATGGACTTCTGATTACCAATGGCCTTGATGCAAAAGGTGGCATGAACCCAGGTTGGTGTTGTGGCGTGGCGGTGAAACAACTGGGCATCGACCCTAGGAACGAAGTTGAGCCGTGCCTAGCTCTCCTCAGGATAACATTCACAGGAAGAAAGCCAACAGGCAGTATCAACAGCAGCTGGCGCCCAGCTCCAAAAGGCCCCTCAAGGATGCTTGTCCATCCTGCATCCATGACAAGGCAAAGTCATTGTCCGAGAGCTTCATTGACAGGAAGGAATTCCAGGTAATCTTTGCTTAGCAAGCCAACAGGCAGTGTCAAATCAGCTGCCTCCCCACCAAAAGGGGGAGGGGCAATCCAGCACCTCTCCTCCATCTGTTGTAAGCACAAAACAGGTTAATGCATGAGAAAACATGATGGAAAGGGAGCCCATTCCTGTCCTCCTTTGATGGTTCTGTTGTGGAACCTGATGCCCCTTCAGGCACCAGTCTGCCTGGCTAACAAGACTAAAGAGCTGAGAAATGGCCCCAGGTCCAAAGGCTCCCATAGTATTGTCATTCAACTGTGAAGGGTCCCCTGAAAGTTATGGTTTCCCCTCGCCCTGACATTGCGAGCTGTTACCATGGAGTAGACCAGGCTGCCAGTCCTTACCGTGGGAAGGGCGGCCCCCAAGGCTCACTACACCTCGGCTGGTAACTGGAGGTCCCCACGTATCAGTCACCCAGCCACATGGCTCCAGTTGTAAAACCTGCTTGCAGCTACTGTTGGCATGCTACCCCACCTATGGGGGGATTACTACCCCTGTCATTGATAACCCCACAATAACGTCCCAAAAGTGTTGTTCATAAGGGCAGTAACCATATGGCATGGCTGTGTGCCCTCGTAGCCCAGCCCAATAACAAGTGCATGGGAAGCAACACCAGCTCCTCTAACTGCATCCAGTAGATTCACTGAATATGAAGACAAGTAAGATGCGTGGCCACAGCACTATCTAATGACTCAGTCATATATACTGCCAGTTTGTGAATCCATGCATAAACCAAAGTCTGGGACAACTGGCAACAGGAGACAACCATCCCCACCTGCCAAAATTGCCACGTAATAGCTGGATCTTGCTTTGTTGGGTGAGCCTCTAAAGTCCTGCGAATGGGTCTAGATTACCTATCTAGAGCATGTAGCCATGGGGTGATATGCCATAAAAGGCAAGCCACATGGCATAGCATCAATGCTACCATATGATTATGTTACAGGAAGGTGTTGCCCCCATGAAAACTGAGGTAAAACCACCAATCAGAACGTCCCAGCTTATACGTAGGATCATGCAGGCCACGTGGACTGTAGTGAAGATGCCAGAACCATCTTTCACGAGCCCTGTTTCCCAGAGCAAGTGGGCTATAAGTGCAATAAATAATTAGATAGATACCAAGTATACCTGAGTCCGATGTCTAACCTATGTATACGTGTGCCCTGTGCCTGATACATGTCTGTGGCGACTGGCAACCAGCGATTGTAAATTTTGCCCTAGCAGGCAAACCCCAACTGGTAGCACCTACTCCCTGAGGACTGTGGTCCAGACAGGAGTGGCTTCCTCTAAGGACAGGGTCTACCCGTATCTGGAGTCACATGCTTTTGCATCTTGCCCTCGCCCTTAACCCATAGGGACAAGATTTTTTCCCAGGAACCCCTGCCTTCCGAGTCAGGTGCCTTTAGTAGGCAGAAGAAGAGTGTTTATATATGCCGACTTTCTCTACCACTTGAGGTGGAATCGAACCAGCCTGCAATCTCCCACCCTTTACCACAACAAACCAACCGTGAAGGTAGGTGGGGCCGAGAGAGCTGTGACCAGCACAAGGTCACCCAGCTGGCCTCGCGTGTAGGAGTGGGGAAACAAATCCAGTTTGCCCAATTAGCCCCCACCGCTCATGTGGAGGAGTGGGGAATCAAACCCAGTCGACCGGATCAGCCTCCACCGCTCCAAGCCACTGTTCTTAACCACTATGCCATGCTTGCCCAAGGAGAGATGGTTCAAGGAGAGATGAGCTTGAACCCTTCCTGAAGGTAACAAGCTGAAGATGCTCAAGGCTGCCTCCTTATTCCCTAGTACTGCGTGGCTGAGGAGTTGGAAAACCTATTCTGCCAGCTGCCTTTTCTCGTGGGATTACAGTCCTATGTCCCATGGGGAACAGCCTATAACGATGTTTCATAAACCTCAACTGGCAGTAAGTGCCAAAGATCAAACTGTCAATGGGGGACTGCCGCAATTAACACCTCCCCTGTTTCACCAAGCAGAGGTTAGCTGAAAGTTGCAGAAAGATCTTATCAGCTGCCTAGACAATACAACTCCTTCCCCAAGAAGTTATGTTTGCCGTTGTGGGGAGAGCTCATGGCCTGACACTGGAGCTTCTTTTTATTTTATGTATTAAGTCCTAAATGTGTATGCCGTGTCTGTATATGCATGATTTAGCATCACAAACTACCCAGCCATCCGACTGGCCATTGTGTACTACCATTGCCACCCTTAGTTCCTATTGAAATAAGAACTGAACATGTGTACGATAGTCACATGACTTAGAAAGCTATGGATGGAATGAATCTCTTCTTTAAAACGAAACCTCACAAGGCTCAGAATGGGAACATTAATGAATATCTTATTCTGTGCGTATCCAAAGCCAAACACCGCAGGCAGCAAAATTGGCATAATCTGCATGAACCCCCAACCCCTTAACCGAGCATGATAAGGAACAGCCACTGATGTGAAAGTTTTTCCTACAACGTATGCCAAGCCAGCCCCCACTGAGGAGCTGCGGCACCTAGGAGAGACATGGGCAGCTGCTGGGTTTTGCCGCCTCCTGGGAACCCAAAGGAATGGAAGTTTGTGAGCCCATTCTTTCACAACTCATAAGAAGGAAAGAGAAGGACTCTTTCTTTAACATGTTTGCACTTTGACAGAATTCAAATTACAACTGATGGGATTTCAAACCGGCAGAGTAACCCCTAGAAAGAGTCTCTCTGGCACTTTCCTCCTGTTCTTGACAGTATATAGAGGATATGTAATTCCATATTTAACCTACAGCAAAGAGTTGGCAAGGATTATTCGCTCGCTAGTGAAAGGGAGGAATCCAGGAAGAAAAGCAGTGAAACTACCGCCAGCCTGTATGTCATCACTCTATGTATAACACAAGAAAAAACCACAACAAAAACAGCCCATGCAGGAGAAAACTCTAATGGCTCTAAATAAGGAAGGTAGGAATAAGGTTGTCAATTCCTGTATTCTGCAATTTCTCGTTTCCACCTAATGAAAGCAGCACCACTATCAGACAGTTCACAGCACCCAAACTAAGACCAAATCCATGTGTTCCATTTAAAGCACTTTTCAGCCTCTCCTGTAGCTCATGTATCAGGTTTCCAAACTGACTGATGGCCACTCAAGAAGGATAATTAACAACCATATGCCAGCCTTTCTGCTCTTTGAAGTGCATGGTCTGAGTTTAGCCTAACAGGGCAAAAAGTACAGAGGGTCACTTACTTTGTTTAAACATAAACACCAGAAGAAGAAGAAGAAGAAGAAGAAGAAGAAGAAGAAGAAGAAGAAGAAGAAGAAGAAGAAGAAGAAGAAGAAGAAAAAGAAGAGTTGGTTTTCATATGCCAACTTTCTCTACCACTTAAAGAAGAAGCAAACCAGCTTACAATCACCTTCCCTTCCCCTTCCCCACAACAGACACCCTGTGAGGTAGGTGGGGCTAAGAGAGCTCTAAAAGAGCTGTGACTAGCCCAAGGTCACCTACCTGGCTTCATGTGTAGGAGTGGGGAATCAAACCCGGTTCTCCAGATTAGAGTCCACCGCTCCAAATCACCACTCTTAACCACTACACTATGTAGCAATGTGAACAAGCCATTTCCCTCCTTCCCTTCCTCTTCAAAGGCTACAATTCCCTCCCTGGTTTGTGGCAAGTCATAGTTTGTTGTTATATCCATACCAGTGGACTATAGTGTGCACTTGCCTTGGAGACCTGAACTGCAAAATACCTCATGCAAGCATACAGCTCATTCACATAGTGCCAGAACATGGTCTGGCATCACACCTAAACCAAATCACTGTGGTACCTTGAAGAAGTCTGTCTGCTATGTGTATTCATTAGAAGCACCATTACTTATTTTACTAGTGGTGGGGAAATGGTGTAACTTTTATAGATGCAGGAGATTTGAGTACAAAATGTGAGAAGCCTATATCTAGATTGTTTATCAGGCAAAGATTCAGGAAATCCTGAAGAACAGTCAGCCTATGAAATGAAGCTCAAGATGTACAGTTCTTCTTAAATTTTGTGCGCCATGTATATTGATGGTGTTGTATAAAAGTATAAATGTATATTGATGGTGTTGTATACATTGATGGTGTTGCATAAATAAATACTGTGCATGATTGATAGATACTGAAAACATATAACATAAATGGGGTTTTAGCAAGCTTTAAAAATAGTCCCTAATAAGGCAAAGGGCTTGAGAAACACTGATTTGAGAGAATCATTGGAATTTCCTCACGGATGTTCTTCAGATCCTGATCTCTCGCCTCCACAGGCACAACTTGGGGAATATAAAGCATCAGTTCAAGCCAATTCTTAAAATCCTTCTTTGGAGTTATATCCGCCAAACCTAACACTTCATGGATGCATTCTTCTAAATCATTGAAGCTGGTCTGCACACATAAACCAGTCAGAGCTAACAACTACATATCTCACACGTGGTATCGCTACAACCATTATTGAGGAAGGAGCTCTACATCTGTCAGACAAATGGTTACTAATATAGGGACACAAAGTATATTTTAGACTGCTGACCTTCTATCCTGTAAGCAGGAGCAAATCTAAAATTAGGCAATCCTTTATTTAGTCCCGCCCTGACCTGGATGGCCCAGGCTAGCCTGATCTCATCAGATCTCAGAAGCTAAGCAGGGTCAGCCCTGGTTAGTATTTGGATGGGAGACCACCAAGGAAGACCAGGGTTGCTGTGTAGAGGAAGCCACTGGCAAACCACCTCTGTTAGTCTCTTGCCATGAAAACCCCAAAAAAGGGGTCACCTTAAGTCGGCTGCGACTTGACGGCACTTTACAGACACCCATATTTAGTCCCATTTTCTGACACTAAATCCCTCTGCCTGAAAGAGTTTATCCATGTAGGATAGTCACAATCAGTTTAGATATGATCTCTAGATCTGATTTTCTATAAGCAACTTGTTGCCATCAAAGATTTATGTATGAAACCACATTTTGCTAGTTGATCAAACACTTGTTGCTCCCCTTATCACATTAGTGAACAAAGAAAAAAAATACCATGATGCTATACCCATACTAACTATATTATTTATATAAAATACTGTAATTAATATTAAAAAGGGGAAATAATACAAGCCAAGAGGCCTAGCACGTATGTATGTATGAAGCCAGCTATTTTGTGGTGAGTTTCAAAATCCCCTGTGGAAGGGCTTCAGTTGAATGAAGAACAGAAGCCCAAATCCTCTCCTTGAGAAAGAGAAGAAGAAGAAGAAGAAGAAGAAGAAGAAGAAGAAGAAGAAGAAGAAGAAGAAGAAGGAGGAGGAGGAGGAGGAGGAGAAGGAGAAGGAGAAGGAGGAGGAGAAGGAGGAGGAGGAGGAGGAGGAGGAGGAGGAGTTGGTTTTGATATGCCGACTTTCTCTACCATTTAAGGCAGAATCAAACCAGCTTACAAACAACTTCCCTTCTCTTCCCTTCCCCTCCCCACAACAGACACCTGGTGAGGTAAGTAAGGCCCAGAGACATTTCCTAGGCAGACTTTGTTTTTACGGGGTGGTTTGCCAGTGCCTTCCCCAGTCATCTTCCCTTTACCCCCAGCAAGCTGGGTACTCACTTTACTGACCTCAGAAGGATGGAAGGCTGAGTCAACCTTGAGCCGGCTACCTGAAACCAACTTCCGTTGGGATCGAACTCAGGTTGTGAGCAGAGCTTGGACTGCAGTACTGCAGCTTACCACTCTGTGCCACGGGGCTCCTCTCTAAGGTACTACGGGACTCAAATCTAGCCATTCAGATATGAATGTGGGGTCTCTCTCTTCTTGACTCTGTTATGTGTCATTTACTCAAGTGTCCCCTAGAATAAAATTCTTAGGCTGTTTCTGTCTTATTTCTTTCCATTGTTTAATTT
This sequence comes from Euleptes europaea, assembly GCF_029931775.1. Classification (NCBI taxonomy): domain Eukaryota; kingdom Metazoa; phylum Chordata; class Lepidosauria; order Squamata; family Sphaerodactylidae; genus Euleptes; species Euleptes europaea. The sequence goes on from NC_079317.1 coordinate 84,184,361, forward strand.
ATAGTCTGCCTTTCTCCCCGAGATTCCAGGTCGATGACAGGATATAAACAGTGCATTTTAACAGCATAAGTGTGATTGCAGAATGAGAGTAATATGCATGCTCCACCTAGCTGCTGATAATAACTGAGCTGTGGCATTCTGCACCAACTGGAATCTTTGAGATGGATTCAAGGGGAGACCAATGTAGAGTGCATTACAGTAGTCTACTCTCAATGTTATCATGGTGTGGATCCAGGTGGCCAGATTGGCCAAATCAAGATATGGCGCCTCCCGAGGAAGCCTGTTCCACTGAGGAACCGCTCTAATTGTTAGAAAATTCTTCCTAATGTCTAGACGGAAACTCTTTTGATTTAATTTAAACCCATTGGTTCTGGTCCGACCTCCTGGGGCAACAGAAAACAACTTGGCACCATCCTCTCTATGACAGCCTTTCAAGTACTTGAAGATGGTTATCATATCCCTTCTCAGTCTTCTCCTCTTCAAACTAAACATACCCAGCTCCTTCAACCTTTCCTCATAAGACTTGGTCTATCAGAAGAGCATCTGTTTCCCTCTTCAACTAAAAGCCATTGTAGGCTTTCCCTAGTTTTGAAGACTAGTTTGCCCTGTAAAGCTATGCATTTTAAGAATGAACTAGTCCTTTAAGACTATGGGATGAGCAGAAACATTCCATGTCCGATAAGACAGGGAAAATGAGAATGCAGAAGATGGGTCTGTCTTGGCGGCCTTCATGTAAGAAATGCAGTAGCTGGAATTTCATAAGCAATCCAGTTTTCTCAGGAAGCAGCCTATTAAAATATTTCCCCCGTTTTATTTGAAGAACAAAACTCAGCAGAGAAATAGGAGCTGGAGTAAATAAGCACAGTGTCCTTTTCCTTGATACATGTCAGTTATTTAAGAACAGGTTGAAAAATTTATGTTCTGACCTTTAAAGTTGGGGCATACTGTAACAATTACAGGGTAAGCGAAGAAAAATAATCCAGCAAACCAGGAAGCAGTACAGTAATTGAATAACAAATTACCTGTACATTAGGCAAGGGCTTTTTTTCCTAAGAGGACAAACTGCCCTAATCTCAAAAGGAACGGGAATAATTCTGGCTAGGTTTCTCCCTGCAAAAGCAACAAAGGGGCAAATCAAAAATGCAAACTATTTTAATTGATCCCGCCTGACTCCTTGGGGGCCGCTGTGTTCCTCAACTTGTGTGACTCAAAGAAGTTGTCTGTAGATAGCCTACTCAGACATTTGGAATACACAGAAGACAAGAGGTCAGAGCCTGGGGAGGAATGCCTCTGAAGGCAAATGTAGGGTCTGACAAGGACACATCTCCAAAGCTGAGCTCAGAGATGGATGTGCCCTGAAGGGGTCTGGTCACTGTGCCTTTGCTTAGCAAATCAACTACATTTCTATTTAGGTTTTTTCTTTAAAAGAATGTCAGCGTGCACATGGCATTGTACAAACATTAACAAAAACAAATACATTCATTTCCCCAGAGGTCTTACAAGATGGAGGAGTGGGACTCAAAGATGACCAAAGGAAAGAACTATTTGGATTTCTCTCATAGTAATTCAATATCCTCCAAGAGAGGATACTTGTTATGTTTACTTGGAACCTGTATATGAAGTGACTCACCATTCCAAGCCAAACATAGCCCATCAGCCATAAATTGTGGCCTGCCAAGCATTTGACAACCTCCCTGTTTTTGCTACCCCAGGGAAGCAGCAAAAACAGGAAGCTTTTGCAAGCTTATGGTAAAGTACCATAAATTGATGGTGCACCACTTTCGGCTCAGTGGGTCATACAAGTTGTGCATGCCTCTTCCAGAATGAGCTGCTAAGGTGAGGGCTTGATATAATTTAAACAGCAGAAACGGGACTGGTGAAAAATTAGAAGGGCCACAATTAATATTCTGGCAAGAAATTTGTCATTGCAGCCTCCTTATGCACAGAATGCATAAGAAACTTTTAAAAGCATAAGGTTTTCAGAACATAGCAAGATCAGTGGCAGATGAAGAATGAAGGTATGAGAAGGTAACTGCCTCGCACTGACCAACGTACACCTTCCTGAAATCCGGCGCTGGACAGCTGCCCTAGGTAAGCTCACTCCACCAAAGACACTATTGATTTTTCACCTTCTAAAATTGATGCTATGCTACAAAGTACTCTTCTCAACCTCTTTACTATTTCTTTACATGGTTCCTCTTCTCTACCTCTGTCCCGTATGACTCAGGGCCATATGGAGGCCACACTGATTGCCTCCGCTTGGCAAGTTCTTTGCGTAGAGTTGCCCACCACAAATACAGGGGAATTTATTCTCCCCAACTTTTTTTGAGAGGGAGTTGCTGTGGCATAGAAAGTCCCTTGACCTATGAAGTGAGACTTGCTTAGTGAGGTCTGCTGCCCTCAGATGCAGCAGTGCTAAAAGCTCCATCTCCAGTCCTGTTCAGGCTCCTCCTACCTGCTCCACTACTCAGCTCCATCAGTTAAAGTCCTTTCAAATTTTCCACTCCTCCTCTGCTCCGTCTGCCACCCTTTTGTATGAACATTACGACTTTAATCCCACAAAGTGTAAAGTGGAGTGATCAATGCATGCAACACGCAACTGCCAGATTGATTGTTTCCAGGTCTTTTTTTCAGATTGGTCCTTACCACTGAACTGAAAAGATTCTCAGATAATGAAAGATCTCTGACTGAAACTTTGCAAACGAAATGTGGAAATTGGAATTTGTGGCGGACAGGAAGCTATCTTGCCCCTGAAAGAGAGAACAGACACGCAGCTGAGCATATGGGAGTGCTGCTGCAGCATCCAATCGCCTTTCAAAAGGGGGAGCGAATGTTGGAGGGAAGCACAGCAAGTGGAGTTCAGATCTGCCTCAGAGGGAGAAAGTGACCACATGAACACATGAAGCTGCCTTATACTGAATCAGATCAAGGATCCATCAAAGTCAGTATTGTCTACTCAGACTGGCAGCGGCTCTCCGGAGTCCTAGGTAGAGGTCTTTCACATTGCCTGATCCTTACTGCAATAGGCTCTTGGCTGAGCTGAGGACCTCTTGGTTTGGGGTGCGGCAGCAGGAAATGCCCCACCGTGGGACCAGAGGTAACTCACTGTGGTAGCACAGTGATAGCACAGGTCTGGCTCAGCAAAAGAGCAGATGGTTTGAAAGGTAGCTTTGCCTTGATAATGTGGCAAAGTGAGAGAATAGAGAACCCAGTTATTAGGCCTGTCTCTGGTAATGAGCAGACATTGTACCATATAATCTGACTTGGGAACAGGCAGGTTGGTGTAGATCCTGCATGTGTGAGAGGATCCAACCTAGTGACTAGTCAATAAAAGCCTGTTTGTGCCTGACAGCACTGAAGAAAATTTCAACCACATCCTGAAGCCATAACTAGCTTATGTGCCTCAGCCACATTTCTTCTCTGGCTATCTGGAGACCTGTTGATCTGTTCTTTGAAACCAACCTGTAAATAAATTAATCTTCTGTGTAGTTTATATAAAAATCTTGCTTCCGTGATCTCCATATTCTACTTGCACACCACAAAACTTACCTCATGGCAGTGAACCCATTCCTATACACTTGCTCCCTTAAAAACACCTGTTAACTGAGTGGAAGATTTATAGTTTGAAACAAACCTGGTTCCCTAGAATCACAGGAGGCTGTCTTGAGTCTCCTCCATTGGTAGAAAAGGCCTGTCACAGAATGCTTAGATTTTCTACAAATCTCTAGTTATGGATTAATCCTTACTGAAGATCAGAAAACCAAGCTAAAGCAAAACTTTAGTCTAATACAGAAAGCAAAAAGAATAACAAGTAGATGTTAGGTTATAAACTCTTGGTCAGGAATAAAAGATATATTGCTAATATACATCATGTACTGATGGGTGTTTTGACCGAATTTGCGGAGTATTGCCTGTGTGACATCATAAACCCAAGACGGCTGCCCCAACAGACATTTATTTGCATTCCAGGCTATAACTCCTTTCGGAGTGGTCCTATAAAATTTTTATTACAGACCTTTTTTGTTAAATTTTAAAAAATGAGCTATTAGCAATGTATCCACTGTAGTGATTCATTCTCTTCACTCAAAATCCGATGGAATTACATATGTCCCAGGACTAATCCTCAGATGTGGCCAACTTGGATATTAGAATATATATTCTGTATCAGGTTCTCTCAATTCCCAGCTTTCATTTTTGATAGCCCCCTTCCCTGGGGAGATATAAGAAGAAAGGCATAGCTCCACAACAAATAGAGGTCCTCAGGTTGCTAACATTTGATAACCACTGTCCAAGTTTGTTTTCAGTCATTTGTTCATTGCACTCTTTAGTAGCAAATTGTAACACTTACAAGGAAATGAGAAAATATAGTCAATAATATAGTCTCCGAGAAGGAATGGCTGATGGCCTTCTCCTCAACTGCTGCTTCTGCCATATGCATTCGCATTAAAGAATTTTTTTATTAAACAATATGCCAATGGTAGCTGACATCACCAGGGTTAAATACTATTTACCATACTAATCATCACACATCCTGGAAACATGGATCAAGAAAAGTAGACGTTTTGGCAATCAAAGATTACCAAAATGACTGAATTAGTTAGACAATGGGATGGACAAGCTAATTGGGCTAAATTTTCTGAATGCTGGAAACCTTTTTATGATTTTTGGACGGAAAAGTTACATCTGTCTATAAAATGTATACAATTGTGCAACATTCTGAAACACATTGATTAGTTATAATTGTATTGATTAGTTTATAATTGGATAGGTACCTCTCAGAGAAGTTTAGAATCCATCTTGTGTGCTTGTCAGAGGTAGGAAGGAGTTGGCAGCTATGCATTTTCCCATGGCCCAGGGAGTGCCTAGCTGGACAATGGGGCCAGCTAATCTCCATTGTCTCACCCATCTCCATTGCTATAAATATTGTTACGGTCAAAGACCAGCACAAATATAAAATACAATCAATATTCCACAATAAAAAAATTGTATACAATCATTGCTAATTCCTCCAACTAAAAAGTGAAGACACTAATCAGGGTAACACTTCCAAGTCCTGATCCTTATGTGCTGGCCTGCCCTACTCAGACACAGAAAGAGAGAGTGGACTCCAGAACAGCCTAGTGCGAATCTACAGAGGGAGGGGGAAATTGGTGGAAATCAACACAACCTTATATATGAGTACTGGCACCTTAAAAAAATAAAAAGCACTGCCCATATCTCTTACTAACACATATGCTAAAATCTTCTCTGAAGTCCTGGCTAACAGGATGTAGTAGTAGATGATAACCAGGTCATATTTCTTAATAAAACACAGTTTTGTTCTTATTGGTATGTGTGTGTTAAGTGCCGTCAAGTCGCTTCTGACTCATGGCGACCCTATGAATCAATGTCCTTCAAAATGTCCTATCTTTGACAGCCTTGCTCAGATCTTGAAAACTGAGGGCTGTGGATTCCTTTATTGAGTCAATACATCTCTTATTGGGTCTTCCTCTTTTCCTGCTGCCTTCAACTTTTCCTAGCATGATTGTCTTTTCTAGTGATTCTTGTCTTCTCATAATGTCACCAAAATGCGATAGCCTCAGTTTATTGGTATAATAATAATTTATGTTTATTATTGGTATAATAATAATTTATGCTTATTGGTGAATTTAAGATCCTTACACAGAAATAAATTGGACCTCATTGTTATAATTTAACTTGATGATGAAAAAGCATTCAATGAAATATATCTTGGAAATTTCCGATAACCACACTGTAGCACTAAAGGAACAAATAGCATTTATTGCATATAGCCAAAGGTCATTACAATTAAAACAAAGAACATAAAACATAAATCATGAATAACATCACTAAAATAACCAGATCTACAAATATTCACCAAGTTAAAACAATTTATCCTTTAGATATAGCTTTCACTCATATTTTCTTAGCTGCCAAAGCAAACCACTCTATATGAAACGAGTAAGCCTACATCCAAAACTAAAAAGATCAGCTCCTCTGCTTCTGAGGAAAAGTTTAAGCCCTTCAAAAACGCTGTAAGAAATTTGGTCCTAGGTGCTGTATAAAGAGGGCAGAGCAGAATAGACTGCAGCACTATGATTTTCCACCATTGTCCCTCAGTTGGATCCATGTATTGTATGGGGATTCCAAATCTCAAATTACTATTGTTCCTCAGTTGGATCCATGTATTGTACAGGGACTCCAAATCTCAAATTATTGCAGATGGTATCCTTTAATTATCCATTCACCTACAAAGAGGTATTGGACAAGGTTGCCTCCTTCCCTAAAATTGCAAAGGTCTCAGAAGATTCAATACTTTCAAGAGGTGGTGTATGCCTTTTCATAGTAAAATGTCCCTGATGCCAGATGTTCTTATTCCACATCAGGGGTTCCAACAGAAGTGGACCATCCTTTGCAGTCGATGTGTACTGTTCGCAGTATTTGCCAGTAGGTTAATGTTCAAGAAATCACACCAGGAGCCATTACTGGGCATTTTAGGAGTTTGCAGGTTTAGCACACTGAAGCAATGTGTCCAGTTCATCAGATTCCTGAGATCTGATCCAATTTTCAAAATAATGATGAAAGTCCACCACAAATCTGGAAAACATTCAATTATAGAGAATAGCAGCAAATCTAGGCCGGTGTTATGTAGTTACCAAAGCATTTAAGGTTGGGCATTATCATATTTTATGGCCATGCTGTCAAATGAACGTAGCACCATACGTAACGTTAACAATGAGAAAGATTGATTGTATTCATCCTGTTGGCAACCATTAAAGCACACTGGAGAGGATTCACCTAAGAAGAACTGGCAAAAAGTCAGCTGGAAAGTTAGCAGAGCTGAAAACACACGAGAAGGGCTCCTGGTGACTTTTACAATAATTGTCAAGTGTGTAACTTACTGATGGTACAGGACAGGTGTTGGATGAGATGCACTGTACACAGTAATATTGCAGATTTTATTCCAAACAGCTTTTGTGCCAGTAGTACTTCCAAATACATAATAGGACCAGGAGACTCTGGCCGTAGATCAGACAGGGTATCTATCACCTGTTCTTAACAGCTATTAAGTTAACCTGCCTGGAATATCAACAGAAAAGACATCCCATACACCACTTCTCCCTGCCTGCCTCACAAGCTGGATTCCACTAAGGCTTAGGAACACAAATCATTGTCAATATCAAGGGTACAATGAGTTAATTATAAGCATTAACACCTCCATGTTCAGTGATTCTGGCAGAACTTCCAGCCTTTGATATTTATCCAGTCTGTCATCCCTGACTTCCAGCAAGGCAGGCACCATGTTGAGAAAGGATTCTACTCGTATCCACAAGGAGGATGAGTAAGCAACAAACTTTTTTGGACATTTGTCATTTGTCCCTGGAAAGTGAGGCGATAAGTCAGGAAAAACTTTGGAAAGATTAAATGCCTTGCATGGACAGTTAGAAGAATGGAAAGCAGGCTTTGACTCATTCATCACTGAGAGATAATTCCTGGAAATAAAATCCTGTCTGCAATACATCCATTACTCCCAAAGTCCATTAAAATCACCAAGAACAAAAAATGGGGGAGGCAGTTTCCAACAAGATCTTTTTAATATGTTGCCTTGAAGGAATATAAATAGAACAAAATTAGAATAGGGGAAGCCATCTTGGCTGCCACCATCTGAAAAGGGAGATGTAGTAAGTGAAATGACTGGGAACATTGAGTCATTCCAAAGTCAAACACTCATTTCTCTAGACGCAGGACTGTCATTATCTATGTCTTTCTGCAAGACAGAATAATTGTGGAATTTATACCCCCATGCAAGAGGTAAGACAGATTCCTTAAGACATTATCTTGAGGATGGTAAGAAGCAGCAATGATTTCAACTCAAGATGAATTCCAGAGAAGTAGGATTGTCAGTCTGCTGCAGCCAAAACAATTAAAGCAAACAAAATTTATTGTACAGCAGTGTTTCAAGAGGCAGAACTGAGTTTGATAGTTGTGTTATATTCATAGAATCAGAGTTGGAAGGGACCACCAGGGTCATCAAGTCCAACCCCCTGCACAATGAAGGAAATTCACTACTACCTCCCCCCCACACCCCTAGTGACCAGAAGATGGCCAAGATGGCCTCCCTCTAATCATCTGCCTAAGGTCACAGAATCAGCATTGCTGACAGATGGCCATCTAACTTCTTCTTAAAAACCTCCATGGAAGGAGAGCTTACCACCTCCTGAGGAAGCCTGTTCCACTGAGGAACCGCTCTAACTGTTAGAAAATCCTTCCTAATGTCTAGACGGAAACTCTTTTGATTTAATTTCAACCCATTGGTTCTGGTCCGACCTTCTGGGGCAACAGAAAACAACTCAGCACCCTCCTCTATGTGACAGCCCTTCAGGTACTTGAAGATGGTTATCATATCCCCTCTCAGTCTTCTCCTCTTCAAGCTAAACATACCCAGCTCCTTCAACCTTTCCTCATAGGACTTGGTCTCCAGACCCTTCACCATCTTTGTTGCCCTCCTCTGGACACGTTCCAGCTTGTCTACATATTTCTTGAATTGTGGTGCCCAAAACTGAACACAGTACTCTAGGTAAGGGCTAACCAGAGCAGAGTAAAGCGATACCATCACTTCGCGCGATCTGGACACTATTCAATTGACAACAGATTTACACCGTCCTTCTGTAAACAGAAGAATGGTAGGTGGGGCGCGGGAGGGAGGAATTAGTTGTTACAAAGAGAAGTCAGACTGCCCAGGTTCCCATTACAAGGTTTGTGACAATACATTGTAGAGTTTAGATAAAAACAAGATCCAGCCAAAGAGTAAACAATCAGCTCAGCGTGGGGGGGGGGGGTGGACCACTCCCTATTGCTGATTAATTGGCAAAGAAGAATATGAACAGTTTACATAAAGCTGCCGGGTGAAACAATTTTTGTAGTAAATTTAATATCCCTATTGATAGTATTGAGGAGCCCCGTGGCACTGAGTGGTAAGCTGCAGTACTGCAGTCAAAAGCTCTGCTCACGACCCGAGTTCGATCCCAACAGAAGTCGGTTTCAGGTAGCCAGCTGAAGGTTGACTCAGCCTTCCATCCTTCCGAGGTCGGTAAAGTGAGTACCCAGCTTGCTGGGGGTAAAGTGTAGATGACTGGGGAAGGCACTGGCAAACCACCCCGTAAAAATAGTCTGCCTAGTAAACGTTGGGATGTGACATCACCCCATGGGTCAGGAATGACCCGGTGCTTGCGCAGGGGGCCTTTACCTTTACCTTCACTGGACTCTCTTTGAAATTTTCTGGAAGTGGCAGGAGTCTGTTTAGCATCCATTTCTTCAGCAACCCAAACCCCACAACTGACAGATATTTCCCTATAAAGTGAAGCTTTTGGTGTCCCTGTTTAGTTTGTATACCTTTGCTTTCCATGTCCATTGTTTTGTTTGGTTTGAAGTTGCCAGTAGCCTCCGCTGCACGAGATATGCTTGAAAGAAGTTTACTGTTGTTAGATACGTTCTTGAACAAATGACATTTTCAAGTGAGAATGTCATCTGATAATGAAATGATTCCTTTGGAGGTATAAAATAACAGTCTGTGTAATTCTGCCTCTCTTATGTCAGAGGATTACACCATTGCTGTAAAGATAGCCATAGCTTTGGAGGATATAGGCTTGCAAGCTTCAGAGAAAGCAAAGTACTTTCCTGCTTCCATTCACTACATTTCCTGTTTGGTCTAACACTTAGGACAGGATGCAGAATATAGTAGAAGATCACCAAAACAATCTACAGGCTGCTCTCCCTCACACCTGGCACAGGTCACTGATAAATGGCGGTGCATGAAAGCGTCCAAATAACTGACATTTTAAAAAGTGCAGAAAGTTAGGTGTCTGAGGCTAACTGGAACAGTGTTAATAGCCAGATGCAACAGAGTCTGGCAACATAAGCCAACTGAAAGTAAGCACAAGAATATTTGTTGGCATCAAGACTCCGTTCTCCAGAGAGATTCCACCCACTGCTGATACCCTTTAAGAGGCCATCCCCCTCTGCCAGTTCTTTTTATGGAACATTTCTGAGAGGTGAATCCACAATAACTCTCTTGCTGGAATTAAGAGAATTGTGTGGGGTCACAATAACTGCAACATCACCAGTATCTTTTCACAGACGCAGGACGTTAAAGTGCTTGGATACAAAATACAAATACAAAAGTATAAAAGGAACTACAAATTTCACATGATAACTGTTGTCAAATATTAATATAAAATTCCAACATACTAACACCAAATGATTATAAGGAAAAGCAATCTATATCATCTCAATATAACTAATTCTCAACATGGCCAGATCTGTAGATACTTAAATCCAGAGACCAGAATCATGAACAGATAGGACAACATTTCTACAAACCCGAGAAAAAGCCCACGTTGCAGCAAAATGTGAATTAAAAAATATATACTGAGGGGTTAAAACTCCCACAAATAATAGAAGCAGCACTGTAGCTTTAAGAAACAAATGTCTGTCTATTGTTTCCGAATAGTGGTGCCAACTGGCCTAGAGTAAAACATCCTGTCCCTGTGTGGAAATGGGCAGTTGAAGCTTTTCATGGCATTGAGGTAAATATCAGCATCTAGTAAATAACATCCTACTAAGCCTCTATTAAAGGAACAGGAAGTTTTGTCCAGTCCAGTCGGCAATCTTACCAATGAAGACAGAAGATGTTATGTCTTTCTTAAGACAACTGAATTGTTTTCTTACTCCCCCACAGAGATAACGCTACTTCTTTCAAAGGATCTGAGTATAACAGACGCTTCTTACAAACAGTTTGATAATGCTTTGAATACCATGGTAAATATGACAATGGAATTATCCCCCTCCAAGAAATACCATGAAGTATCCCTGTTTCCATTTTTGCACCTTGAAAACATTTTTAATATACAAAGATAATATCTCTACTATTCTGACAACGATTCTTCTTTCTGCTATTGCAATACAGACGAAGCAACTCTTGGCTTTCTGTTTGACTATATATATTGAATAAAGATTTTCTGCCACTTATCCAGTATTTGTTTATCTGTCTACCAAGTTGCAAAACGTTGCAAAGATTTCTTCCTTAACCTTAGGCTCTACATTAAACCACAATAAATTTACTTATTTATTTTCTTCATTTATACCCAACCTTTCTCCCCAATGGGGACCAAATCTGCTTACATCAATCTCCTCTCCTCCATTTTATCCTCACAACAACCCTGTGAGGTAGGTTAGACTGAGAGAGTATGACTGGCCCAAGGCCACCCAGGGTTTTAGTTATAGGATTCTATGTATTTATTTATTTATTTATTCGTTTATTTCATTTATATCCTGCCATTTCCCAACGAAGTGGAGAATAATATATTCAACATGCATATACACAATCTTTAAAATTAATACATGTCAATGTAAATTAAAACCAGCCACTTAATACTTAAGAATGGTGCCCTAACAATCAGGATTCTCCTTACATTTTTCAATCTCCTGGGGGAATCACCTTCTACAGGTGGAGGAGGTGCCAACAGCAGGAGAGTTACTCCAATAGGGTCCAGTAGGCATGGCCAGTTGGTATAAAACCGTTGCTGCCCTGAACTGTGGGCCTGGTGGAACATCTTCGTCTTACAAGTCCTGTGGAACTGAGCCAAATCCCACAGGGCCCAGGTCTCAATTGACAGAGAGTTACACCGGGCGGGAACCAAGGCGAAAAAAGCTCTGGTCAAGGACAGCCGGATGCTTCTTGGGCCAGGGACCACCAGTAAGTTGCATCCAGACAAGGTTGCCAGCTCCAGGTTGGGAAATACCTGGAGATTGGGGGGGGGGCTGAGGAGGGCAGAATTTGGTGAGGGGAGGCACTTCAACCGGGCATAAAGCCATGAAGTCCACCTTCCAAAGCGGCCATTTTCTCCAAGTGAACTGATCTCTGCCACCTGGAGATCAGGCGTAATAGCGGGAGATCTCCAGCCACCACCTGGAGGTTACAATCTAAATTACAGCACTGTGGCCATCAAGCAATAACACATACAGTACTGAATGCCAAATGTTTAATATTAAAATACACAATAACTATAACTGCTAGCTTAGCAGTTATAGTTATTGTGTATTTTAATATTAAAGATTTGGCATTCAATACTGTATGTGTTATTGCTTGATGGCCACAGTGCTGTAATTTAAATTGTAACTACTTCAGCAGGACGTCGTTTGTATTTATTTTACCACCTGGAGGTTGGCAACCCTGCTTCCAGATGAATACAATTCATATTTCAAAGCACTTCAATGAATTTCTCATAGACTTCATGCAATCAGTCAGCATGATTTCATCTACGTAGAATCATAGAATCATAGAGTTGGAAGGGACCACCAGGGTCATTTAGCCCAATCCCCTGCACAATGCAGGACATTCACAACTACCTCCCCGCCACGCCCCCAGTGACCAGAAGATGGCCAAGATGCCATCTTTGCCACATTTCCCTACCCCCACATCAGTAGTCAAGAGGGTTGATTGCTGTGGTCATGGTACCTGTGTAGACTGATAGCCATGCTGATCAACGGGCTACACTGAAGAGGGGGAAGGAAGCAAAATTGCCCCCTCCCTTTTCTAACAGTGCAACTGAGAGGGCTGGGGGGGGAGAGAAAGGGGCCATTTTGCCCCATTCTTCCACTTATATGCAGCTTCTGACCCAAGTAGCTATCATCATTCCATCCATGATCTGCAGCCTCAGGAATCAGCTTTCCTGGGGTTAGAAGGAACAGCTGGGGAGAGGGGAATGTGGCAAAGATCGGCACTCATTCCACCAACTGACCCAACCCCTTCTTTGAAAAACTAACCATGGGCCAGAAGCACTCCCTTCAGCAGTTTTAAATGTGACCACTGTGCGTATCATAGCTAACAAATAACTGGTTTCTACTGCTCGTGCAGGAATTAGAAGGATATTTCCAGTTTATGTGATGTTCATACCTGTGTAGTAAATAAGCATTTCAGCTCTTGGACCATGCCCTTCAATCAGATTCATAAATATTCACCCATCTTGCAATACATCAAACCTTTCCACCCAGCAGACTACCTTGGATTCCTGGAAGTATCCAAATTTCGAAGGGCCTTTACTCTTGCACGTTTCAATGCCTTACCTTCAGCTCTCCTGGAAGGCAGGTATCTCCGTGTTCCCTTTCATCAACGACTATGCCCATGCAAAACAGAGAAAGTGGAAACAACAGAACACGTTCTGCTGCAATGTCCCTTCTACAACGACATATGATCGCAGTACATTCTCCACGTATTGTCATCCTTTCCTGGGAGATCGGAAGAAGCTAAAGTTTCCCTTCTCTTAGCAGACTCCTCTCAGGAGATAACCACTCAAGTAGCCTAGTGGGATTTGTAAACAGCTGATTGAAAACCTTTCCCCATAGAAGATCTTTCCTCATCTTCTTCAAATCATCTCTCCCAGAACCATCAACTTTTATTATTTTAACCTAACTCTGATTTTTATTCAGAGCTGATATTGTATCAAAATAAAATTTGATTGAAATAAGCATTTCAGTTGTTCTTGGGGGCAAGAGGAGGAGAATTTCTCTCCAGGCAATGCATTTTCCTGTGCTATGTTAACAGATCACAATTTTTTTTAAAAAATTGAACAACTTTGCATTAGGCAAAAACAGTTGCAATTACTGGCCTCCGAGGATCACTTTTCTGAATGAACTGGTCCTCACATACGGCACCATCCTAAATGTGTTTATTCAGAAACTTGAGACTGTAGATCATAAACCTGGAGGAAGGATTGAGCCACTTCTTTTCTGTACAGCACTAGGCGTTTTGAGGCTGCGGAGTCAGTATTGAGCAGCTGAATGATCCAAGCACACTCAGGTTTTCCTCAGGGCACCACAGTCCAGTCCATTGCCCCTTTCGGCTCCAAAACTGGGAGACGCCGCCTGGGTTCACGTCACACAAAGCAGTTTGATGTTCTCCAGCCTAAGCTTTATTTTAAGCAGTTAATCATAATAATTTTTTTCCTGCTCTGTTTGTTTAGCCACAGGATGTTTAGGATTCTTGGGGTTTTTTTGCTCTTTTTGCAGCTGCTCTTATTGTTTGCCTGCATTTCTGTCTGTCTTGTCGTAGCTGTCGAGGCATTTCACAACAGGCTGAAGATCAAAAACTGCAACAAAGATTAAAACATGACAAAACAACGAGAGGCGACTCAGATTTCTGGGATCGGGAGTCCTCTCCTGACCCTTTTGTGCAAATGCACCTCCAAGCTGCCTCAGTAAGGGCATCTATCAAATTGTTTTGTTGAGATACTGAAGGTCCAAGTGGACTTTCAGCAAAGGAAGTCCTTGGTTGGGAATCTGCTTCACTGCTAACTATGTCAAGACTAGCGTGTGATCTGGATGGGGAAAAGTGACAGGTGGGAAGGGGGCCAGTTCTCCTACTCGATGTTTCTCTGCACAATCCTTCCTTACCCCTTTTCTCCTGGCTGCTGAAAGCACACATGTGAAAAACTGATCTAGGGAAACATGATGGAAGATGGACATTGCTGGGGAAAAGCACAGGCAGGGAGAAGGCATAAGTACCTCTCTTCTACAGATTATTCCCTCCCCAACACTTTTCAGTAGTTCAGAAGGCAGAGCCAGGCAGGTCTCTTAAATACGGACAGTTATATGTTACCTCACAGGCTATATTTCAACTCCCGTGGACTGGCCATTTTCAGCCAGTTAGCCAACATCAGCCTTACTCTATCAGGCCCATCTGAAGCAGTGTTACATCGAAGAAGAAGGAGGAGGAGGAGGAGTTGGTTTTTATATGCCGACTTTCTCTACCACTTAAGAGAAACTCAAACCGGCTTACAATCACCTTCCCCTCCCCACAACAGACACCCTGTGAGGTAGGTGAGGCTGAGAGAGTGTGACTTGCCCAAGGTAACCCAGCTGGCTTCGTGTGTAGGAGTGGGGAAACCAACCCGGTTTACCAGATTAGCCTCTGCCGCTCATGTGGAGGAGCGGGGAATCAAACCCAGTTCTCTAGATCAGACTCCACCGCTCCAAACCACCGCTCTTAACCACTACACCACCCTGGCTCACAGTAAGCCCACTGACTTCAATAGACTTAGAAGGGTGTAACTCTACTTAAGATGGTGCTGTAAATGTGGTCCAGGCCAAACTTATAAGCATCTGCAGGAATACAACATCAACAAAGATGGGAGAGGGGTGAGAAAACAGAGGGTTCCCCATGGACTACATTCAGATTCCAGAGTTTGAAGCTTGGTGTTTGATAGGGAGAGAACCTTTGGTTCAGCATGGAGGCACACTATGTAATGCAAAACATAGGGGATTATTACTAATGCTTGAGTCTCCAGTGCATAAGTCATGTATGTGAGTATTAGCAATCGCTGCTTGTTTCTAAAGCTAATAGCCTTAATAGCTCTAATGCTATTCATGCCACAGATGAGAACTAAAAATGTTTCTGAGATGCATTTTGAAGAATGTGCATGTGGTTAGTCAATTAATCATGTTTTTCTTCTTCTAAAAATGCAAAGACGTCTAAGAATTCATTTCATATCAGCACATTTAATGACTAATAAGCATGCTTTGTTAATTTTAAAAAGAACAAGCCATTTGAAGCAAGAGGCACTTCTATCACATATGGCAACTCTACTATGGAATATTTCACTTTCGGTGTACAGAGAAGAAGCTATCTTCTAAGTATCATGCAACTTATCAGCTTTGGAAAATGAGCACAAATTAAACTGAAGTGTACAAAAGTTTAAGGTAACAATGAATTCAAACAGGAAAAAAATTAGAAGATACAAGCAAAGATTGCCTTCTACATTTCTTTTCTCCCAACACAAGCCAAAGTAACCAAAATACATTTGCATTAAATATGTAAGTATATATATCCTAAATGAAATATAAGTTCACAATCAAGAATAACAAATCAAGAAATCAACCTTCTATTCTATATTATTCTTATATGTGGGCACCAAAGCCAATCAGAAAATGATATTGCCTTACTTATTTTATAAAGCTTTCCCTGAATCATAAGCAGTACATTCATTCTCGTCTTTTCCTCTCCCCCCAATAGATAATGTGTGTGTAAAGTGCCTTCAAGTCGCACCCGACTTATGGCAACCCCTTTTTGGGGTTTTCATGGCAAGGGACTAACAGAGGTGGTTTGCCAGTGCCTTCCTCTGCACAGCAACCCTGGTCTTCCTTGGTGGTCTCCCATCCACATACTAACCAGGGCTGACCCTGCTTAGCTTCTGAGATCTGATGAGATCAGGCTATAATAGAAAATGGGGTTTATGAACTGACAGTCAAATCTTGCTGTGCTTTAAACTGAACGTTTCTGTGAATCCGTCAGCACTAACATGCACACTAAAAAACGACAACCCTGAAAGTGTTGCCTTTGTGTATCATGCTGGTTAAACACATGATAAATATATGCCAAATAAATATGTAGATTTTTTAAAAAGTTTGTACAAATTCATAAAGAAAAAGGCAACTGTGGATTGCTTCAGAACCTATAAAAGGTCAACGTCCCCAAATCTTTTCCAAACTACCATAAGGTGGCACTGTAGTTTTTCTGTCTATATGTGGATTGCAGACAGTGAAATGGTGGAGCAGCAATTATACAGTTATTAAAGGATTAAAGTTATATTTTTATATAAAAATGAATTTCTCCTGATGTGGTATGTATTGTACAGTTGTTCTATCTGTGAATAATTTAAATTTTAAAGTGACACTGGAGAAATATCCTAATAACAGACACGATCTATGTTGTACTTACTCTGCTCCTATATTCCAATAATCCTACAGTAAGGACCTGCGTTTTACAGACTGGTAGATTTTGTTGAGTGCAGTTTACCAAAGGAGGGTTTGGATGAAACAATATTTTTACTAGTGAAGAAAAAAAATCAAGCTGATTGGCTTTAGCAGTGGTTCTTAAGCATTTTTACTTAATGGCTTTTGCAACTCACCATAAAGGTAAAGGTAAAGGTCACCTGTGCAAGCACCGGGTCATTCCTTACCCATGGGGTGACGTCACATCCCAACGTTTTCTAGGCAGACTTTTGTTTTATGGGGTGGTTTGCCAGTGCCTTCCCCAGTTATCTTCCCTTTACCCCCAGCAAGCTGGGTACTCATTTTACCGACCTCGGAAGGATGGAAGGCTGAGTCAACCTTGAGCCGGCTACCTGAAACCGACTTCATCATGATCGAACTCAGGTTGTGAGCAGAGCTTGGGACTGCAGTACTGCAGCTTACCACTCTGCACCACGGGGCTCTTGTGCAACTCACCATAACCTGAAAAAAAAAATCTTTGCAAAATTGGGTAAATCAGGATGCACATAAATCATTATCAGAACATGGCTTGGAGCCATATTTGAACAAAACTCATTCAAGATACAAGAAAGGAATTCAGAAGTATGACTTTCAAAAAAAAGTTGTGTGAGACAGCCCTGAGTTTCAAATACTTCTTCCTGTAAAGGCACTGGAAAGTTGGCTGTCCAATACCCTGGGCCAGTTAAGGGTGTGTGCATGCCACTAATGCCTTTTTAGAAGGTGTTCATGCACCGCACTTCATGTTAATATGTAGTTACATCTGATCCAAGTTTCATTCTGAGGTAGATCAATTTTTTCCTCTAATCCTACCCTTATAACCTTTCTTTATGGCTTCATTCATGCTTTTTATCAAAACGTCAGCAAAGCAACTTCTGAATCTTAAAAACATGATGCCATGTGAAATCTCTCTGAGGACACACTGAAAATTGGTCTCTGTGGTGGGTCAACACAACAATTTTGCCAAAAGAGGGAGAAAAACGTTCTGCATAGATTTAAAAAAAAAAGGATAAAGTAGTTGTATGCATTGGTCCTAACCCGCCTGTTTGTGAATACACTTTCATCAAAGGCTAGTGTTGCCAGCTCTGTGTTGGGAAATACTTGGAGGTTTTTGGGGGCGGAGCCTGAGAGGGGGGGTTTGGGGAGGGGAGGGACTTCAGTACCATAGAGTCCAATTGCCAAAGCGGCCATTTTCTCCAGGTGAACTGGTCTCTATCGGCTGGAGATCAGTTGTAATAGCAGGATATCTCCGGCAAGTACCTGACGGTTGGCAGCCCTATGAAAGACCCATTTCTGATGAAATAAATCCTTCACTGTATCAATGAGGCTCAGCAACCTGACCCCTCGCCTCTTCAGTGTGCTGAGACAGAAGCTTCACCGCTACCAAAAGATGCTAGGCAATGACAGCAGTAAACATAAATTAATTAATTATTCTTTGTTTAAGAATAAAAGAATCCCTGTGATGACACATCTGTTAGGGAAGGTAATCACAGTGACGATATTTGTGATGCAGCCAGTGTTTTAGTAGCTGGAGTTTATATAGGGAAGATACTGTCACCCCTCAGCACTTCATCTATCAGGCTGTTTATTGCCTTGGGTAATGCATGTGCGGAGGTTAATTTTAGTGAGTGTTGGTGTTTAGCCTAGATTACTTATGTTGCTGTCTCTCAGATCATCATAATGGAGAAAAACAAGTCTATTTTTAAATACCCATATGAATAAGCATGGCCTAGTGTGTGCGTGCGTGCTTTATCTTTCCAAACATTTGACACTGCTACAATTTACAAGGTCATGCCTTTTCTTCGTTTGCTCCTCTGTAAGGATGACTCATTATCCTACACGTCCTTCGAACAAGAGGGCCCTTACTATCAATCATTCTCCGGAACTATGACATGATATTGGGAAAGCAGTAAGAGCCATTCAACCGATGTTGCTCAGGACAGCTGCTCATGCATGCAGCCTTAAGCATGTTTTACTCTGATGTAAATCACTCTAATTGAACAAGACTTGCCTCAGTGTAAGTAAGAAAGAAATTTTATTGTATATAGCCATTGGCCATCATTATTTGCTAAAACAAATAAATAAAATACAAATACAATAGATTAGCAAGTCAAATATTAAATAGATAATGGGATATACTAAAAATTTCAATTTAAAAGAAAAGTAGCTGCTTATTCCGATACCATGTTAGATCTTATTTTCTTTGCTGCAAGAGCAAACAAAGAGACTCTATATGATGCATATGCATCAATATCTGATAACAGAAATATAATTTTCTCTCAATCCGAGTGTGTATTGATACCGGATAATATTCCTGTCAAAAATTTAGCCCTGGGGCCTGCGTACAGTGGGCAAAATAGGATATAAGGAGGCAAGTCTAGAGCTGAGGATCTACAAATACAGATACGTTGATCCCTTGGTGTTTGAGAGTAGCGCCCCGCCAATGAAGCTGTTGGCATAGTTTGGAAGTTTAATGATGTGAAGGACACTCTAAGATTGTAATTTGCAATGTTGGCTAAATAGAGAGTTCTAAAGTGGTCATTTTTAATTGATTTGTACCACGGTGCTGCTTTTGATTTTAAAATTAATGATTGATCGATTAGTGCATCAGCTTTAAATACCCAGTCTCTAAGCTGGGGGTTATCGGCTGAAATTCCTAGAAGATCATCAGGGATGGAATAACATGAAAGAATGCTGTTAAGAAACCCAAGGCGCTTCGGGTCTTTAGATAACAAAACATTAAAAGATTGATAGCTAAGCAAATTAAATCTAAAGATTTTATTTCTCTTCCAGTGTTTTAAACCATGAAGTGTGCCCGGGGCCCTGAGAGAAGGAAGACCTGCTTCTGCTCTCATCATGGCCTAATGGACAAACCAGTTTTGGCTAAAGCCAGAATGGCCCTGGAAATCCATATCCAAATTGATCTCTGAAGGGTATTATAATGTTTTTGCTCTTTTTCTGTGACCCCTTTTATATAACGCCTGTAAAGGCCCCTCTCTGTAATATTCTGAAGTGATGTGTGTTATGCTGCCTCCTTGCCTTCCTTACTGTTTCCTATTAATTTTCATTGCCACCGAAGGCTCTTACCATAGAATTCATAGTTGGACTCAAAAAACAGGATGGCTTAGTTATATTGGGTAGAATGACAGAATGGTTAGCATGTGGGGTGGCCTTAAGGTAAAAGGTGATCCTTTACTCTAAATGAACCATTTTTCTCTCTCTCTTAAACATAGAGTTTATTTAGAAGTGTAATGGTTTTGTAATGCCTGAAATCATTATATTCTATGGGAAATGTATTAGAAATGTATTCTTTGATTTGAAATATATTATTTATAATCAATAAAGTATAATCTGAACTTATGATTATGCCAGACTCAGTGTATATAAGAGTTGACATCTATTATAAAGTCACACCAAGCACATATATGTGAAAGGCCTTGAGTATAAGAGGACCAGCTTTGCTGTATGCTCTCATAAGCTGCCCCCCCTTCCCTCATCGGGCCAGCCAGGAACACTCCCTTAGTTAGCCTTGGCAAATGCCAGGATCCAAGATAAGAACTTCAGTAGCTTAGGATCAAACATAGCAGCGTCTGACACTGAAAACTCTTATTGCTCATTAGTGGACATGAGATCATAACTTTCTCTGCAACGCCTTCAATGCTGTTATAGGCTATTCTAATTTAGAGGTCCCAAGTATTGGGCAGTTGGGTCTTACGTGTGTATTACGCCTCTGTAACCACCCATTATCGAAGTCTATATTCATGCTTGCAACCCTTTGATGTGTGTGTGAATTGCCCTGCACTTCAGGCAATTTTCACCAGGCTTTTTGTATATTGGCCAATAAAACAAACTGCTTTGAATCTTCAACTTCCGACTGTTTTATTGTGATTGAATATTGATACGATAAGACAGGCTTATCAGTTTCAGTAACGTTCATAAGCTTAATGGTTTCAGATAGGTACAGTTCTTCTTTCTCTAAAATTCCTTAGATAGACATAGCTACAAAGGCTTTTTTTTTCACTTTCCTAGGCTGTTAACTTCCACAAAGCTTAATTTCCTAATTTGCCACTAAGGCTAATCCACAGCAACATACATATAACCCCCCATCAAAACACAGAAACAACACACAAGTATTTACATAGCAAAAATCACAGGTGTGTTTTCCTACCCAAAGTCCCAGAGGTAACCAGGAAGGTGGGGGCAAGAAGAGCAGCTGGAAGCAGCTAATACTCTATGCATCAGGCAAAACCCAGGATTTATACCAGGTCAGGCCAATCCAGAGGCTTCACACTACCAACTGCAGGGACTGATACTACAAACTCTTGTTACACTCTGTGCCTCAAAGGAAGTTTTGAGGCCTCAGCCCACATAGTCTGAGCTCATTACCAGACTCAGGCTATAAGATTCCCAATTCACACCCCCAAATCCCTGTTAGCTCCCATATTAGAAGCTGCAATAAAGTGGCAGATTTGCACCATCAAATTAACCAGGTGTTGTATTTTTCCCTTTGCATGGAGACAGCAATGGGAAAACTTTGATTGCTTATTTTTTGTGTATGAGGTTGCTGCTCAAGATAAAGAGCCAGAGCCAGAAAAATCTTAGCAACTGTGTTAATGAGAACAAGAGCAAAATGAACAAGCCAAAGGAGGATGGGATAGAGGATGCATGAAATTATCCAGATCCTGGGAATTTCATCCCAATTTAGAGAGAAAATCCATCACAATATAACAGATCTTTTCCAGGGGAGGGGAGGGAGAACTTTGACATAATTTGCCATTTTTCTTCAATAGCAACATGAACACATGATCTGTCCACCTTGGGAGTGCAGAGTCCTTTTTTATGCATATTACAGGAAGATATGTGTTGCTCATCAGTAATTATGTCACCTATACAGGGGACTTTTCCGCATTCTCGTTTTCCTTGGTTGTGTGTTCCTATTGCTTCGGGTAGGGGGGGGGCTGTTCTGCACATGGTTTGCTCCCTCTAATGGTTGATTTGATATTACATTGCTTTATGTCCAGAATATCTCCCTGCAATATTTGCTGAACATAAACAATATAATATCAAATCGACCACTAGAGGGAGCAAAACACATGTGGAACAGAAGCCGGAGGAAAATGAGAATGTGGAAAAGCCCCAAGTAACATACACTTGTGACATGACAACTGACAGATTTTTCTGACTTACGAACTATTGCTATTTGAATGCTGGAAAAATGCAATATCTGCATAATGGAAGCTTAAACTTCACAAGCAACATCAGGATCTTGCACTACAAGTATGCAATTAATGCATTTTTTTAATTGTCTTGAAAAGCTTTTCAAATATGATGCGAAAAGTAGAGCAAGATGACATTTTAGCAATTCCCACTTCCTCACCACTTTCAGCTTCCTGTATTCTATTAACTCCTTGAAGTTGCTAGGGGAACAAGACAGTATTTACTATCCTTACTACCACATACATGTAAAGGTATGTGGTAAAAAAGGTAAAGGTAGTCCCCTGTGCAAGCACTGGGTCATTCCTGACCCATAGGGTGAAATCACATCCCAAAGTTTACTAGGCAGACTTTTGTTTACGGGGTGGTTTGCCAGTGCCTTCCCCAGCCATCTTCCCTTTACCCCCAGCAAGCTGGGTACTCATTTTACCAACCTCGGAAGGATGGAAGGCTGAGTCAACCTTGAGCCGGCTACCTGAAACCAACTTCCGTCGGGATCGAGCTTGGACTGCAGAACTGCAGCTTACCACTCTGCGCCACGGGGCTCTTTTACTACAGTAAAACCAGAACAAAATGCATAAGTGACCAATATTAAGATCCAGCATATACAACAAATGTTAAAACAATGCAAGCAAGCCAACCAAACACACGTCAAATGGCACAAATTGCTTTGAGATAATTCAACATACAGAAATTGTACCTACTGAAGTCCTTCAGGCACTATATTCTTTTATAGTGTAGATTTTAAAAAAATATTTGCTTATTAAAATATTTAAAGCCTGCCTTTTCCGTGGGTCAAGGACAACATATAAATCCAAATGTAAAGCATAGAGACCAATAAAACTCTAAATAACCCTCTTCCCCTAAAAAAAAGTGCCTTCAGCCTACAACCTATTAAAAGACCTGACAAATAAAATGATCTTGCAGGGCCTCTGAGCCCCCTAATTCCTCCAGGAGCCGGTTCCATAGAGTGGGAGCTGTGATAGAAAAGGCACAGGCTCTGGTCAGTGGCAGGTGGGCTACCTTACAGAGGAAACAGCCAGTAGGTGGCAACCGAAGGACCCTAGTTGGCACACAGGTACTTATGAAAAGAGACTGTCCTTTAGATATGCGAGTCCTGGGCTCTAAGGGCTTTAAAGGTCATAACCAGCACCTTAAATTGAACTTGGAAACAAATTGGCGGCCAATGTAACTTTTAAAAATAGGTACCATATGATCCCAACAGCTGACTATAGGCAGGTTGCCACATTCTGAAACAGCTGCAGTTTCCAACTTGCCTTAAAGGGCAACCCAATGTAGCGTGCATTACAATAATCCAACAGCAGAGTTATAGAAGCACATGTTAGTGTGACCATATCCGCTGAGTCAAAGAAAGGGAGAGAGTTGATGAACCAGCGCAGCTCAGGGTAGGCATTCGTGACTATCACCCTAACCTGCTTTAAAAACAGCAAGAATGGGTCTGCGAGCACCCCCAAGCTCTGCGGATGCCAACTCCACTCCATCCTCACACGAAGGGATTCTCTCTCTCCGAAGCATGGTACAGGACAAATCCCAACCTGTTGATTCTGCTCCCCTGTGACCCATCAGACAAAAACCACCGAAGAGCTAATGCTCTAACACTACCTCCATATTCCACCTGATAAATAAGGACAGAGCAATCAGCCAAATTAAAGCCTGCTGATAGATCTAACATTATTAACAGGGATGATTAATAGGATGTCCACCTAATGGGATTTTAATATAAGACACATACACAATGACAAAAACCCCTAGCGTGGTTTTTGGTCTGTTATAACTATTGTGATAGGGATTCTTTTTAATGTTCTGAGGAATGTCTCAGCAAGTTCCAAGGGAAAGAAGCTCTAAATAACCAAGTGCTACATGTACATGCTCTTAAATATTAAGAGGTTTTTTTTTTTCTGAAATGAACACTATTGTCTCCAAATCTGAAAACACTTTTGAGATTTCACAGCGGCCCCATCTGCGGGTCATGAAGCACTCAAGAAGCCAAACACATCCCTCTTTCAAGCTTGTATGCGAGTCCAGCTCTGGGATTGTACGTGTCAGTATGGTTAATAAAACCGGAGTATTAGAATGAGCCACTTTTCAGCATTGTGCCAGAAGAAGATGCACTGAGTATTCTGGTTAAAATATTGTAAGAATGTTACAAAAATCTTTTATAATCTTGGCCAGTAGAGGCTATGGGGTTTTTTCACAATTCATAATACTCAGGAGGCTGGAGTTTTCAGTTTGAAACATTCCTATTATCCATATTCTAGACTAAAACTACTTGGCCCTTGATCAAGAGAATCACAGGAGGAGGTCAGTCGCATGCATGCACAGCACATGTGGAAAAATAGTGCTTAGGGATAAATATTGAGGTTTCAGGGAGCCATGTAAGATAAGGGATGGGGCTTCACATGCATTTCCAGGATTACTGCATGCCATCTTTCCCTGTACGTTTACTCACTCAGTATAGAACCGGGGTTGCCAAGCTTTTATTTAATGAGAGCTATTTCTGCATAATGAAAAATATCCCAAACTAAAACTACTAGAATACATATACATAGAGTCTCACAACAGCATTCTCTCTCGAGGGTGATCTTTTCTTGGGTTTTCGAGGGGCAGCAAGTTACCAGATCCTCGCAATCTTCCTGCAGGAGACCACTGGTGTAGAAGATCCAAACACAGGAACATGTTTTCTCACACAGATTTCATTTACTCTATTTACACAAATGTCATAGAAAAAAGCAAAAGTCCACTAGCTCCTTAAAGACTAACAAATTTTTGACAGATATTTTGTTCGTCTTTAAGGTGCTACTGGACTCTTGCTCTTTTCTACTGCTATTAATAGACTAACACGCCTACCCATCATGATCTACACAAATGTAAGACTAGGTTTTTTCCAGGTATGCTACCCAAAATAAGAGATCATCTTACATTCACACACAAGTTGCAGTTACATCCAATAATACACTTTTGTGTGTGTGTTGGTATGTGTACCTTTTTTTAGGGGGGCATAGTCTTACCTGAACTGGATAGCCCAAGGCTAGCTTGATCTCGTCAGATCTCAGAAGCTAAGCAGGATCAACCCTGACAAGTACTTGGATGGGAGACCTCCAAGGAATACCTGGTTTGTAATGCGGAAGCAGGCAATGACAAGCCACCTCTGAAGTCTCTAGCCTTGAAAACCCCACCAAGGGTGGCCATGTCAGATGTTACTTGACAGCAAAAAACAGTCTTACATTCAGGGTTGTCTTCCTTTCTAGTACTGGATCAAGGTAATTCAGATTTTAAAATAAGCATGTTTATTTGGAATTAAGTTCCACCGTGTATAGAAGGGTTTACTAATAGTTAAGTATGAGAAGGCTTGCTACTTAAGCAAGTTCATTTTCACTTAAATTATTTATCCTACTCCACTTTATCTACCCTTATCTGTTCAAACCTCTGACATCTGTCATCATCTGTTAAATGTAACTGCTAATTCTGTTGATATATGACAGGATTCACCCCAAACTTTGCTCCCCACTGCCAAATTTTGTGCCATCACAATTAAAATACGCAAAAACAGGGTGGAAAAAAACTGTTAAATTCTTTTTTTTACTTTTATACTTTTAGCAATTTTAAGATGGTAAGCCTACTTTTGTGTTACGAGCTAATACTTTATATTTTATTAATATCAGAGTTTTATCGATTGTTGTAATTTGTATCAGTTTTACAGTCATCTCAAGTTAGACAGTTTGATGTACTAACTTCTGGCTGGTCTAATAGACCGTATCAATAAACTTGACTTGGCACACCAAACCTTTTTACCCCGCTCCTCCCCTTTCCCTTTACAGGGAGAATTTACCCTTGAAAGATGAATGGCAGAATTCACACCAAATCTCTCTGCCTCAGCTCCTCCCACTCCCCACCCCGCCTGTAATCTTCCTCTTAAACACAATTCCCAGTGTGATGTTCCCTTCACATATCTGAAGAAGTGAGCTGTGACTCATGAAAGCTCATACGTTGTTAAGTCTTTACAGTGGCATTGGACTTTTGTTTCGTTTCGCTACGACAGACAAACAGGGCTATCCCTTGACCATTTTTTTCTGCTTACTGTCTGGGATAATCATAGCTGCTGCAAATAGGTACAACATATTCAGAAGGGCCAATACCACAAGCAGCAGGATATCTTTGCCAGACCTAATGGTATCCGGTGACAAATTCATGCATGCCATCCGAGCCCAGGGCCTATCCAAGGCCCACAGAGCCCAATCCGAGATGCCTCATCCAATCCTCATCACATGAGAACATCGGACCAGCTTAGGAAAAAGGGATTTACTCACTTGCTGGACGTGGTTTAGGACGCAATATGCAGTTCCCATTGGTTCCCTCGCTCTTCTTTTTCCTCTTTGAAATGTCGGTATTGGAACAGGCCATTTTGAAAGTCAAAAAAAGAGAGAGAGAGAGAGAGCTGGAATTTGTTCTTGGATTCTTCAGAAGAGGATGCTCAAGGGAGCAATCGTGAAGCATTCCCTCCTGTCAGGCACAGCATGCACAACGTCCAGAGCGCTCTCGGGGTCAGCAGAATTGTTTTCAGGTTGAAATGGAAAGCCTCCGCGTGGCAGCCGATTGCGTCACCACGGGGCCCACTCATCCAACTGCACATTCCAACGCAGGCCGCAGCTGCCAGGTGATACACGCAGGGCCCTGGGAGTTTTAATGAGCCTTGCTCCGTTTATCATAAATAAGCCCATGACAACTGTTTCACCAAGCCAAACTGCACACATCTATATATTCCAGCTCATACTGTGTTCGGGGGCATGTCAACAGGCCCTGCTTTGGAGAGGGAGTTTGGCAGTTTTGCCTCAGTACGAAAAAGCAGTTGGCACTAAGCTCCTGCATAGCTGCAAGAATATTTACACATCAGTTGGCCGTACAGTAAGCTTTAGGAAGAGCAATGGTGCTAGAAGAAATCCATAGTTAACACTTTGCAGGCTGATGGCTATGCCAAAAGCAATCTTTTACTTCCCCTGATCTGGTTAATAAGTTAATGATTCCAGCATTAATGTGCAATACTAGACTTCATTCCAGTGTTATTATTCATGAGCTCATCCGGTCCATTCCATACATGTTTTTAACACTCATTTCAGGGTGTATCTGGACCACTTTTAAGCAATGTTATTATCACCAGAGGACACTGTAGAGTCTGTGTGTCGGGCATTTTGATCACTTCACTGGCCAATATGTAGCCATTTACTTCTCCATCTTACTGTTCTTTATTAAATTAGTTATTTCTCCCTGCCTAGGAACAAAGCCCCGTATAAGAGCCCTGTGGCACAGAGTGGTAAACTGCAGTACTGCAGTCCAAGCTCTGCTCACGACCTGAGTTCGATCCTGATGGAAGTCGGGTTCAGGTAGCCGGCTCAAGGTTGACTCAGCCTTCCATCCTTCTGAGGTCGGTAAAATGAGTACCCAGCTTGCTGGGGGTAAAGTAGGGTTGCCAACCTCCAGGTTGTGGCTGAAGATCCCCCGCTATTACAATTGATCTCCAAACAGAGAACAGTTCACCTGGAGAAAATGGCCGCTTTGGCAGTTGGACTCTATGGCATTGAAGTCCTTCCCCTCCCCAAAGCCCTCCTCAGGCTCCACCCAAAAAACCTCCCGCCGTTGGCGAAGAGGGACCTGGCAACCCTCAGTTGCTGCCATGAGTGTTTTGCTCTCGGTGAAGATTATTATTTAAGTTATTTGCTATCTGCTTCTCCATGCACAGTTGAATAATACAGTCAAGAAACATATTAAAAAATAAGGCCTCAGCTATAAAAACAGCAGGTAATGGTGTGTCAAAAGCAGCATAATGTAAAGTAACAAGTGGGGGGTAGCAAAATTCACAGGGGGGTATTGCATCTCCCCCCCCCCACTCACCTTCCAGCCCAGCTGCAGCAGCACTCTGCCACTGTCACTGACCGGCTCGGAGGGGTTCCCGGGCACCCCCGCCATCAATGGGCCTGCCAGACGAGCCCAGAGCAGCTCCCGGGCACCACCACCCCAGACAGGGCTGCCAGCTGCCCCCTCTGCCGCCACCGTATTTTATTTTGTGAGGAATTTAAACACCCTGTTTGTTTATTTATTTTAGTTATCTATTCAGGATAAGTGTGCCCCCTGGGAATTTAGGTATCAGCTAACAGGGGGCACATTTGGGAATTAGATATATAGATGGTATAAAAGTATAAAATAGCATAAGATGTCATAAAATAGAGCAGTGAATTCTACAAAATGCTGAGTACAACAACAGTATAAATACTGAGCATTTGGCCTCAGAATGTCATTTTTTCTGTTACACTACAATGCACACAAACTGCTCTTTGTGAACTCTATTTATTGTATACTATATATTCAAAACTAAAGATTATACTGCAACACACACACACACACTGTTACAGGCTTTGACATATTACAGCAATGTAATGTAATGTAATATATTAGAGCAATGTAATGTAAACAATTACATTGGAGCACATCAATAAAAAGACTTACTTTTTAAGTGAGTAAAGCAGTCCTGCTTAGTAGGTGACTAACTGAATCTCAGGAAGGGGTCGATTCTAAGAGCATAGTCACTCGAAAGGCACTGATCCACTTCAGTACATACACACAATATCAGTCCTAAAAATTTTAACCAGCAAGGGCAATGCTAGCAGATTGACATCAACAATATCAACAGTTTGGCAAATAAATCGTTTTCACTTGGTGCCTGACAGATATTGGATTAGGCGATATGTGAACTTCTATGGGGAGGGTGTTCCACAATTGAGGTACTGCCACTGAGAAAGCCCTGCCTCTGATAGCCGCCAGCTTACTTCAGTAGGTGGGAGCTTACAGAGCAGGATTTAGCGTGTCAACTGAATTGACAGGCAGGTTGTTACTGGAGGAGGTGGCCCATCATGTACCCTTTAGGAACCATGGGAGGATTTGCACACCAGAAGCACAATACAATATAGAAGAGTGTGAAGTTGACAGGATACAGGTCTAGAGTGTTTTAATACCATTTTGTAGTTCTGCCAAAAAATATCTTTTTTGAGGCATTTTAGCCATGTGAAAGAACATGTGGTATGGGATAAACAAGTGGAGACTGGCCAACACCACATGTGGTATTTGAAGAAGGGATCACAAGTAGAGGAAGATGGCACCATTGATCAGCAGGTTGCCCCCATATAGGGTTGCCAGCTCCAGGTTGGGAAATACCTGGAGATTTTTGGACGGAGCCTGAGGAGGGCAGGGTTTGGGGAGCAACTTCAATGCCATAGAGTCCAATTGCCGAAGTGGCCATTTTCTCCAGGTGAACTGATCTCGATCGTCTGGAGATCAGCTGCAATAGCAGGAGATCTCCAGCTAGTACCTGGAGGTTGGCAACTCTACCCCCATACCAATTGCCAGAGCTGATCCACCCCTGGATTTCTGAAACATATGTTCTCATTGAATTACTGTGGAAGAGGTATTGAATGCTGTTGTTACATCGTTTTGATTTCTCTCCAAGGGCTGTCTACAAGTACTTTGCTCTTTCAACTCTTTTGTACTCAGCATTGTCAGCGCACACTACTATGGTGGCTGGTAATGTTAAAGCTCAGATTGTTTTTAAAATGCTTGCAGTGAGAAGCCTGGGGCTGCAGAAACAATATGTATGAAATCATCGTGTGTTAAATAGGTTAAGTGGCATTTCTACATTAAAGGTGACCTTATGAGGTTATTCCATGATTACTTTAATTCTAACAGTTACGTTTTAGTCTCAGAGACCCAAACATTTTGAGAACACATGGTTGTCAACGCTATGGATTAGCATGTTGAAAGGAAAGCTATGCCATGACTTGAAGTCTTACCATTTCTCAGCCAGAGCAACACTTTCTCCATTTTCTGTTTCTTTCTTGGAATGACCTCAAGCCACTTGTTTTGCATTATCCTGCATGATGTACAGTGTAAATAAAGAACTTGTTTGTGACTACCAGAGAATTCCAAGAGTCAGGATTATCGTTCATTCCAGGCATTTGTCCTTAAATGACTTTTCCTTTCTCTTGCATGTAACACCTTCTTTCCATCAACTTGGCATTTCGTCTTGGCACACATTCCTGTTGCATTGTTCAGGTGTTACTTTCCACTTAATTATAATTTAGGGTTTAATTGTATGAAATCTAGAAGTTAAGCAGGGTAGATATTTCCTGGAAGTTAATCATTTTGCCTTGGGCCCTTAATTCCATTTAAGTACTTGACAATGATCTCAACATTTTACTAAGCATATAATTATGCTGAAAGATAACTTAGTTGATTCCAACTACGGTTGTACACCACTTTTGCCATGACCACAATGGGAGTGCATTTTATTTCTTAAAGTGGAATCCTAAGCAGAGTTACACCTTCTGAGGCCGCTGATTTCCATGGACTTAAGAAGGGTGCAACTCTGCCCAGGATTACTCTGTGATCTCGTCAATGTCAAAACCTTTATTGGCATAAACAACAACCACCGAGAACGTAACTGTACAGTTTCACTCAACGAAGTTCACCTGTTCCTGTTTACAATAACATTCACAAATCCTCATTGCTTGCTCAAAAACTTGGCTACATAGTCAATTGTGGCCACATCCTGGGTAGACATAAGAAAAGCTACCTTACTCTCAACAGGTTGCCACTCCCAACTAGCAAACAATGGGTTGATAAACAAAGGTCATTTATGCATGGGTACTTTCACTCACGTTCGCCCCCAGTCTGTCTCGGTCGTTCCTTGGAGTTATGCATGAGTTTTCCTTCCATTAGAGATGACCTCACTACCAACCCTCACAACGTCTGGTCTTCCCATTCCTCTGTTAACCTGACTCTTCCACCTTCCCTGAGCAAAGCCCGGGTGAAAACCCCGTGCATAAGGCAAAGTGAGGGCATGCTAGCTTGGTTTTGCTCACAGCCAATTACAAAGCAGCATGTACAGACGCAGGGATTGAAATACTTCCTGCTTCCTCAGAGCGCTTTCTGAGCAGAAGAAAATCTTTTTAAAACCAAGGCTTGGATTTCTCTCCCCCCCCCTTTCAGATTGCTCCGTTCTTTATGTTGTTCTTAAAATGATTTTTAATGCGGCAACTGCATTGGGGGGGGGGTTCTCTCACAGTAAGCACTACAAGCAAGCCAATTACAAAGCAGTATTTAATTGGGCAGGACTTGATTAGAGCTTGGAGACAGCTGGTGCATAGATTGCCAACAGGAAAGTGTGGGTCCAGCCAGCAATGAACCTCAGGTAAAGCTCTCATGCATAAATGACCTTAAAGTGGATTATCTGATAAAGGGGACGTGCAAAAGTACATGTGCTACCAATTATATAGTTCAGTACACCCGGTCAGTACAGCCATTGGCATTGTTTGAAACTGTAGGGACATAAAGGCTGCTCTAAGCTTTGGATTTGGTATGTTGGCTAAATAAGAAGTTCTAAGATGGTCAGTTTTGAAAAGTTTAAACTAAGGAACAGTTCCCGATTTCAGAATCTGTTTTCTGTCCATCAGGGGATCGAATTTGTAGACCCAGTCTTTAAGTTGGGGAACTTCAAGCAATACACCCATTTATCATAGATCACAGTCAAAATTCCTATTGTGACACAAGTACAAAGCAAGAACTAAAAGGGTGTACAATTCAAGCTGGAAGTCCACTAGATGCATGTCCCGGGGGCCATGGAACTCTGGATAATCCATGCAATGGTCACCTCTAGGTTGGATTACTGAAATTTGCTCTATGTAGTGCTGCCCTTGAAACTGATCCGACGGCTCCAGCTGGTTCAGAATGCGGCAGTGAGGCTCCTGACAGGAGCCTTGCCCAGGGAGCATATAAAGCCAGTGCTTTACCATCTGCACTGGCTCCAACTGGAGTAGCGGATCAGGTTCAAGGTGCTGGTTTTGACCTTTAAAGCCTTACATGGTCTGGGACCCTCGTATCTTCGGGACCACCTCTCCTGGTATACCCCCCCCCCCGAAGGACACTAAGATCATCCGATGAAAATTTACTGGTGGCCCCTGGCCCTAAGAGCGTGCGGCTGTCCTTGACACCCTGCCTGGTGGAAAGATCTGCCTGGTAACGTTAGGGCCCTGTGGGATCTGAAAGTTTTCCGCAGGGCCTGCAAGATGGAACTTTTCCACCAGGCCTACAACTGAGGACAGCCACCTCTATCAGCTTATGTTATCTTATACCATCTTCACTGGCCTCCCCACCCCCCTTCCCTCGCTTGAATGGGAATAATACATAGTGAAGGGTTGCCACCTGTATGATGCCTACAGTTTTTTTAGACTTGGTACACCATTATGTTAGGTTTTAGAATTTTACCGTTGGTTTTATTATGGATTATATATATTGTCTGTTGTACTTTTAAGTGATGTTACCTGCCCTGAGCCAGCTTGCTGGGGAGGGCGGGTTATAAGTCTAATAAACACACAAACAAACAAATAAATGTATAGATAAAATGTAATTGGGACCCAAGGCTATTTAGTTCAAAAAATTATTCCACAACAGAGAACTCAAAATACAGGCAGAATAGCAGATCGTTCAAGAAAATAGGCCAAACCACAAGGCACATGGATCTATAACAAAGAAAACTCAAAATATACATAGGCATATGCACATATGCAGTCTCTCAACCTTCCCATGACCCTATGACTGACTTTTCTGTTGTCTGCTTCTGGCAG
This sequence comes from Euleptes europaea, assembly GCF_029931775.1. NCBI lineage: Eukaryota > Metazoa > Chordata > Lepidosauria > Squamata > Sphaerodactylidae > Euleptes > Euleptes europaea. The sequence goes on from NC_079317.1 coordinate 84,217,087, forward strand.
AAGTCTGCTTCTTGCATTCCAGCAGCAGACTTTGGCACTTCTTATTGGCAGGTTAGGCAGTAGGCTTGGTGGCAGGACAGGCTGCCAGCCCCCCATCCAGGATGGGGCAGGGTGGGGGAGAGAAAGAAAGCAATGGGAGAAAACTCAGAGCAAAGGAACTAGGTAAGGGAACAAAAACCATCAAGCTCCAAATTCCTCCTCACCTTTTTGTCCTCCTGCTCCCCCAGGAAACATAAAAAGTGGACGAATTTGCACAAACCCAATACATTCAGCCCTCATTTGGGTTGGCCTCAAGGAGAGTGAAGGTGAGGGAAGAAGAAATAATGGGAGAGGAGAGGAAAAACTGGGCTGGGAGGAAGGAAGCTACAACAGCTTCCAGTTTTGAACTCTCCTCCTGGCAATCAAGCTTAGGTAAGTAAAACCGGCCTTTCCAGATAGCACCTTTAAACTTGGAACATAGGCCTGTTTCTCACAACTTCTGTCTGTGCTTTGCCACAGACCATAGTTAGGGACTCCCCTGTATCCTCCATACAATAATAATTCCCTCTTCACAGAAAAATTGCATGTCAGACAGAAAACTAGGCTATCCCAGAAGCAGGTTTCCCCCCGCAGTCATAATATTTTATACGGATTGCGAGAGTGAGTTTGAATTGCATTCCTAGTTCTTTGCTTTAAGATTAGATTATGGTACATTATGGTAAACATAGATATACAACATATTTCCACCAAAGGAGAAGAGAATATGGAAGAGCAGCATTTTATGACTAGCTTGATGAGGCTTTAGGGAATGTCCATCTTCAGATCTCTGTACGTTCTTGTAAAATTCACTTGGACCATTCTATGCTTCATCATTTTGCCATGAGAATTGCACTGTTCCCCTACCTAATGTAAAGAAACATTCCTCAGCTATAGTGTCATGCTTTGTAGTTATGGTGAATGGTTTCTAAGAAAGACATTTTGTAGGTGAAGACTGAAGACGTCCCAGGCAATCTTTTCAAGGTAAAACTTTTGGAGACGGTCATGTTTCAGACACTTAGTGCTGAAAAGTATGGAATGGAATTACATGAATTAAAAATGAAATTGGATTCTGAACTTTATCTAAAGGTCGCTTTGGGATGACTGCTAGACAGAAAAAAGTATCTTGGCTTTTTAGCAGTACAGCTGTGAGGGGAAACTGCACTATTCATCAGAATATAATTTGTCCAAGAAAGCCCGTTCCAAGTCCTAATCAATTAAGGTGAAGTCTTACTGGACAGTGTTCAGGCAGACTGCTCATGAAAACTAAACCCACAAGTCTCAGTGGACAAATGGCAAGATAAGCTTAGTTTACACTGGAATGTTGGCATTTATAAAGTGAATATCTCCCGATAAAGGATAGGATCTTTAGAACAACGAAAGGAATGTCTCATTTCAGACAGCAAGTGCACAGCAGCTAATTTGAGGCATAAAACAAGAATTTTATTAAGACGAGGTGGTCATCTTCAACAGAAATGTTATCTCTCTGTGTGTGTGTGTGTGTGTGTGTGTGTGTGTGTGTGTGTGTGTGTGTGTGTGTGTGTATGTATGTATGTATGTAATCAGGGAAGCCCCGAAGATTGTTCTCTGCATTGCTCGGGGGGGGGGGGGTGAGAGAGGAGAACCTGTCCAAAAAGGAACACTGGCACTTACCGTGAGGGTTTCTTCTCAGCCATGGGTAATTCCCATCTGTCCCTCAAGGAGACAGGACTAAAATTCTTCCAGACTTCCTGGCTCCTGGGTGGAGTCAGCCACTTTTCTCAGTTCAGTAACTCCAAAAGCAGTTATTTATACTACGGTTGCCAGGTCCCCCTTGGCCACCAGCAGGGGGGTGGGGGTAGGGTTTCCAGACCCAGGTTGGGAAACTCCTGCAGATTTGGGGATTGAGCCTGGTCTGAGGCAAAGAGGTCAATCTGAAGGAAGATCTCCATCTTGAGAAACCATTCATTGTTGTCCAGCTGTTGTCTGCTTAGCCAGTCGGCCAGCACATTTTGCTGGCCCTTGATATGCTCTGCTGATACAGACTTGACGTTCTGTTCTGACTAACAAATGATCTGTGCTTTCTCTGCATGAAAGGTCGAACCCATCCTGCTTGCTTATTTAGGCTTTCACTGAGATATTTCTGTTCATTATTAAGACATGGATGTTCCTGATCACATCCTGTAACCCGACAAGCGAGAGTCTGATTGCCCTCATCTTGAATAGGTCGATGCTCATCTTTCTGTCTGCATAGTTCCAGTTCCCTTCTGCATGACTTCCCTAACAGGTCGCCCCCCTCCAGGTGGGTACAGAGGAGAGGGACAAGGATGGTCAGGGGCCTGGAGACTAAGCCCTATGAGAAAAGGCTGAGGGAGTTGGGAATGTTTAGTCTGGAGAAAAGGAGGTTGAGGGGGAGACACGATCACTCTCTTTAAGTATTTGAAGGGCTGTCACTTAGAGGAGGGCAGGGAGCTGTTCCTGTTGGCAGCAGAGGATAGGACTCACAATAATGGGTTTAGATTGCAGGCGGAGAGGTAGTGGCTGGATATTAGGGAAACGCTTTTTACAGTAAGAGTTGTTCGACAGTGGAATCAGCTCCCTAGGGAGGCGGTGAGCTCCCCCTCACTGGCAGTCTTTAAACAGAGGCTGGACAAGCACTTGTAAGGGATACTCTAAGCTGATCCTGCATTAAGCAGGGAGTTGGACTAGATGGCCTGTATGGCCCCTTCCAACTCTATGATTCTATGATTCTACTACTGGAAGTTAGAGAGAGAGAAAGAGAGATACTTTTCCTTCCTTGATGTATTAAAGTATTAAATGTCTTCTTACTACCACCACTACTCCACATACTATCTCAACAGGTCTGATGAAACAATCGTTCTGAAACTTAATTTTCCCTGAGAGATAGGTATTTAAAATAAACGGGAAAGAAAAAGGAATATTGCAAATGGCAGAAGGGTCCAGATTTTTTTCTTTAGCCTACCCATTACTCGGGATTCACATTACTAGTGAGAAGTCAACTGTAAAGTTTGCAAGGTAAAAACATGGCATACTATGCACAGAATGCGGAGCTACATAAATACTATTAGGGCATCTGGGTTTAAGAAGATGTAGTTAACTTTCTGTCAGCACCGCCACTGGAAACTCTCATCTTCTGAGATTTATATCTTTATTTCGTGGGTGGAGGAGGGAGGTGGAAGAGAAATCAGATTCTCTTAGCTAAAGCTCACCGGCTGCAGTCCATCAAGCATTTACTTTTTCAGTTTATGCTACACGCAGTGCTGGATGGATTCAGTTTGTCTTACGAATTTCACTGGATCATGTAACTGTAGCAGTATTAACTTCCAAACATTGTAAAAGGAATTATTATTGACATATTTTCTGCTGACCCTTGCGCATCCTGAATTCCACCAACAGAACTCAGTGTTGTTAATGAAAGGGCCAGAAATACATAGCAAGGGCACACCTGTAGTGGTAGCCATCTTGTGCCATGCATCCCGGATTCAATTAGAGGCTGTCTTAAACTAATAGCATGAGTTCAATCAGTGGGAATTAAAGAATGAGCATCCGTGGCCTAGAATTCATAAAACAATAGACTGTGTATTAGGTGGTACAGAATCAGCACTGCCAAAGGAGAGCACTGCCAAAGGAGAGCACTCCAAGAATATGACTTTGAGGGTAGTTATCATCACTATCATCTGTTATATATCAATCTGTTGTTAAATTTTGGTACTCCCTCTTTGAGCCATCAACACCCCTGATATGTTTCAGTTGTTAATCTCAGATATATCTATGTCCACCTGGACTATTAGGTTAGACAGAAGATTTTTTGCTTACAATAGAGCGACTGAAAGCTGCAAGGAAGAGTATTCAGAAAGCAAGCTAGAAACAATTACAAAATAAGATCTTAAATGAGGATTGATCCTTAGTGTTTAAGGACACAAATCGTAAATGTTCCCCTTGCTTCTTCCAGGTACCCTTTAACAGAACTTTCTCCTTGCCGGACTATTTCCGCTGGTTAGAAATCCATAAATGAGGATTGATCCTTAGTGTTTAAGGCAGGGGTGTCGAACTAATTTGTTACGAGGGCCGGATCTGACATAAATGTCACTTGGTTGGGCCATGCCATGCCTCGCCAGCCCAGATCGGGACTGGAGTGAGTGGCTTCCTCAGCTGGCTCGCGGGCCAGATAAGAGCTCCCAAGGGGCCAGATCTGGCCCTCAGGCCTTATGTTTGACACACCTTGTTTAAGGACACAAATCGTAAATGTTCCCCTCACTTCTTCCAGATACCCTTTAACAGAACTTTCTCCTTGCCAGACTATTTCCGCTGGTTAGAAATCCATAAATTTATACAAGCTTTCTTATTGGCAAGATGTAATGCCTTAGACTCAGCCAAGACACAAGGGAAATACAATAAAATTATCACAGAAGAACCCACATTTCCATTTTGTCTGGATCAAGTAGACTCCCTAGCCCAAATTGTTTTACCATGTTCACAAAATAATACTGCACGAAATAAATATATCACTCCTTGGACAAAACAGCTAAAGGCACTTTCTGAGAAGTGGATACTGCGTTATCCGCTGTCAAGTAGATCAGTCAATTGTGTGAGAGATGTGGCATCTTTTCTCATTATAGTGTCAAGAAAAAAATTAAATTTCATTTCCCCCTTTTTTAAAGTGTGAAATGGTAGATGAATAGCCAACGGTTGTTCAATCTAGGGGAAAAAAGAAAGTGGATAATGCTGGAGTCACAGTCTGGAGAAGACAGAAAACAGTTTTTAAAGGTTTAACTAGATGAGGCACTAGGAAAAACATGATCATGAGATAATGTGTGTGTGTGTGTTAAATTTGACAGGTCAAAGAAAGGTTGTGGAAAGGTTAAATAATGTATCCTTCCCACCAGAACCCTGTCTAAGGTTGCCAGCTATGGGTTGGGAAACTCCTGAAGATTTCAGGGTGGAGCCGGGCAACCTCAGCAGAGTATAATGCCATAGAGTGCACCCTCAAAAGCAGCCATTTTCTTCAGGGGAACTGTTCTCTATGCTCTGGGGAATCAGCTGTAATTCCAGGAGTTCTCCAGGCAACACCTGGAGGTTGGCAACTCTATCAGCGTATTACTGTCGATCTCCTACAGTGCTTTCCTAAAACAAGTTACACTCTTCTAAGCCCATTGACTCCACTGGACTCGGAAGGGTGAAACTCTGTAAAACTGCACTGCTGGTTTCTCATCATATCCTATTGTCAGGCAACTTAATGCAACTATCTGGCGCTATTGTCGAAGGCTGTCACAGTCAGAGTTCATCAGTTCTT